>NC_062280.1:192698239-193929776 GCF_902655055.1 Lutra lutra
TCTGTCACTATTTGTCATTGAACAAATTATTACAGTTTTCTAACCTTCAATTTCATTACTTAAAAAATGGGAAAAATAGAATTATTTTATAGAATAGTTGTAAGTAATAATGAGAAAAAAAAAACAAGTATGCATAGCACCTGGCATAGAGTGAATTAAATAAATATTAGTTATTTTTATTCTTTGCAGATTCTTGAATTTTCCTTTTTTGTTCTGTAATGATTTGGAAAACAGGTGTGCATCCTGTTCTTAATGTCAGTAATGATTATCTTGTAAGTTTTTCAAAAGCACGATCTAATCTAAATTTTTCTAATTGTCAATGAGCAGCAATATAATAACTTCTTACTCTGACCTATGTAAAGCTAAACTCAGCATGCTTTCAGCAAACTCTTACCTTTTTACCATTTTGTTAATAAATATGAAATTTATTGGTACATATTATTAATAGTAAACTACAGGATTTAAAAAAATATTTGGCTTTATTTTATAAAAGATAATTTTAAAATTTTATATTAATTTTATCTCATTTACCAAAATTAATGCTTAGACATGTAACTACTCAATTTTTTTCAGTGTTCATTCTTAGATTTTTCTTTATGCTGTTCTGAATATTTTTGGCTCTTTCATTTTGATTAAATTCTTGGTCATCTGTAATATATGTTTTTTAGGCAATGTATATGAAAGCTATTTTTTCATTTTCCTAGCATGTGCCTGAAAAAATGTTCCTTCCGTTTGTAAATAAATGAGCTATTTTGATGTAGGAAATTCTCTCATTTCTTATCCAATTCTATAGACTTAAGTCCATTTTCTTCTGGAATCTAGTCTGATGGAGGAGACATATGAGGCTAATATGGTATGTCTTCTCTTGCTGAAAACCAGGAATTTTGTTATTGATCTTTGAAATTTAAAATTTTTGTCATTTTATTTTCTTCCTGGAATGAGGTGAATCGTTTTGATCTACAGAGATAGGTTCCCCCCCTCCCCCAGCTCAGGGAATTTCTCTTTAATTTCTAAATTTATCTATATCTATATCTAATCTATATCTATATTAGTTTCTTTTGCTCCTTTTGCCACTTTTCCTCCATTGTGTCATCTACTCCCAATCTTTTTATCTTTTCCTTCGCATTCTAGGTAACTTTAGTTTTTCCTTTAGTAGGAGCTAAATGTGTATAGATTCTTCCTTCTAAAAATCTCTGCCTTTGGATTTAAATTCTGCCTTTGCAGTTTTAGGGAGGATCTACAACTTTTCTTATCTCAGATTAAATCTCAGCCTTTGTCTTCTTGTCTTCGGTCTCTTTTTAGGATAGCCTATTCTATATGATTATTTTTTCAATGGAATCTATGATTTCTTGTTTATCTTTGTGAACAAGGAAAACATTTTTCTAAAAATTCTTCCTTTAATTAAAGCAAATTGTTTTCAGAGGTATGATTCTCTGAAGTCTTTAAGACTTTAGACGGTAGAATAATCATTCATAAGGGAAATGAAAATTTATTGTGTCTTATCTAGATTTAGGAGGCATTGGTCTAGTTTTAGTTTTGCCAACAGATAGAATACAAAGTCTTCCTTTTTTATTCATTTATTTGACAGACAGACATCACAAGTTGGCAGAGAGGCAGGCAGAGAGAGAGGAAGGGAAGCAGGCTCCCCACTGAGCAGAGAGCCCGATGCAGGGCTTGATTCCAGGACCCTGAGATCATGACCTGGGCTGAAGGCAGAGGCTTTAACCCACTGAGCCACCCTCGTGCCCCCAAAGTCTACCTTTAATTGTGCTCAGTGTCCACTTAGGTGCCTTGTTGAAAACTTAGAACAAAACCAGGGTCTGGTATCTTAAAAGCAGAAATTATCCGGTAAAATTCTCCTAGATTAGAATGAGCTCTTCTCTTTGCCTGCAGCTTAAGTGCTTTGTCAGCAGGATTGAGAAACTCTATCCCCCGATCACTTGTGGCTGTCCTTGGTTCTTTTCCAATCAGAAACATTTATATGAAAAACTAGAATTTGTGTCATATTTGGACACTAGAGTTTCCCTGTCTCTGCCTTCATGTGCACATCCCAAAAACGTAATAAAGTTGAGAGGTTGAATATAGAAAAAGAAAATGGCCAGACAATATATAAAAGGAGATCTGTAGCAACCAGCCCAGGAAAGAACCCATTATCCAGAGTATCCAGCTCAGGAAGCCAGCGTTCTATCAGTAAGTCAAACCTAATGGAAGTTCCACCACTACCTCTAGTAACCATACAATAAGCTTTGTAATGATTGGCCTCAAAAGGCAGGACTTAATTAATAACCGATGGCTTCCCTAATTTATTAACTCCCCTCGTATCTTGGGACCAACCAGAGAAAGCCAAATGTGCACCTTAGACAATCACATTAGTCACCCTCATTCTTAGCCTACCTCCAGCTTTCCCAGGCCAGGAGACTCCAATCAGCGCACCTCTGGAAACTTCCCTTCCTTTTTCCTGTAAAACTCTCCCATCCTCTGCTTGCCTTTGAGTTTCTACCAAATCCAAGTGATGATGGCTCGCTCTCTTGTTATAGCAAACTCTAAATAACCTTTGTCTGTTTTCATCTGACAGTCTTCATTTATTTCCCAAAATGTTACTGTCTTCTTGGTCATTAGGTTTTTGAAGTTCTAGGTCTTTTAGACTGCTAAATGAGTTTGTTTTTATGTGTATGTGGGATATGGTGGTATGGTGGTGGCCACATGTGGGGTTATAACTTTTATAAAAAAAGGTTGTGTGCATGGTAGGGTGAGGCAAGGTGGGTGGGAATGGATGATTCTGTCTGTCTATCTATTTATCTATCTATCTATCTATCTATCTATCTATGATTTTGCAGGTCCTCTAACTCCAAGCAGGAAGTGAGATAGTGGGTAAAAAGTTTGGCATTTTCCCACCGTTGTCTAAGCAGGACGTAATGTTCTACTTTAGAGAACAACACATATGTGGACCAGCAGTTTTGCTAATGAGTCTATCTCTATTCATTTTCTTTTCTTCTTAATTTAAATTTAAATTTCTTTCTTAATTTAAATTTAGTTAGCCAACTTGTAGTACATCATTAGTTTCAGATGTGGTGTTCAACAAATTATCAGTTGTGTATAAAACCGAGTGCTCATCGTATCACATGCCCTCCTTAATGCCCATCACCCAGTTATCTCATTCCCTCCACTCCCAGCACCCCGCAGTTTGTTTCCTATAGTTAAGAGGCTCTCATGGTTTTCTCCCTCTTCGATGACTTCCCATTCTGTTTTCCCTCCCTTCCTCTATGGTCCTCTGCCCTGCTTTTTTATTCCACATATGTGTGAAACTATATGATAATTGTCTTTCTCTGACTGACTTATTTTGCTTAGCATAATACCACCTGTTCCACCCATATTGATGTAAATGGTAAGTATTCATTTTTTCTGATGGCTGAGTAATCTTCCATTGTATACACCCCTGCCCCCCCCACACACATCTTCTTTATCCACTCATCTGTTGATGGACATCTTGATTTTTTTCCCCAGTTTGGCTGTTGTGGACGTTGCTGCTATAAACATTGGGGTGCAGGTGCTCCTTGGATCACTACATTTGTATCTTTGGGGTAAATACCTGGTAATGCAATTATTGGGCTGTAGGGTAGCTCTATTTTTAACTTCTTTTTTAAAAAAATATTTTATTTATTTACTTGAGACCGAGAGAGAGAGCACAAG
Organism: Lutra lutra; assembly: GCF_902655055.1. Lineage (NCBI taxonomy): Eukaryota > Metazoa > Chordata > Mammalia > Carnivora > Mustelidae > Lutra > Lutra lutra. The sequence goes on from NC_062280.1 coordinate 192,701,930, forward strand.
CCAGGGTAAGGGGGAGAGGGAGGAGCAGACTCTCCACTGAGCAGGGAGCCTGATGCGAGACTTGATCTGATGACCCCAGGTCACGACCTGAGCTGAAGGCAGACACTTAACTGACAGAGCCATGCAGACACTCCTCTATTTTTAAATTCTTGACCATTTTTTATATATTAGAAGTTCCTCCCAAACCCACAAGTGATTTACTTTATCCTTAATTTCCTGCAGTATTGCACATTAAAAATTTTCCCATGTCTTTATAATTTTTTCAGTGAGGGAAATATGGAGAAGATTGGGAATTGCTATACAAACACCATCTTAACCTGGAAGTTAAGCTCAGACTACCCATTTTAGAGATGTAGAAACTAGGGGTTTGGATCTCTTGATTTGTTGTCCATTATATCCTCTGTTCTAGGTTTTCATTTATTTTTCCATAGCTCATCAGAATCCTTAGCCAGTTCTTTGAAATGAATTTAAAAAAAGGCCCTCCTCCACATGGCTGTATGATCTTGGATGAGTTACTTAATCTTCTTAAGCCTCAATTTTGATATTAGGATTGTCAAGGCATTGAATATGTCAGAAACCATTTAAGGTAGTTTTAAATGCATCATTGTGTAGTATTGTTAATCTTCTCAAAAAACCTTACGAGGCAGAAACTGTTAGCACCCCTAATTTACAGATGAACAAACTAAGGTTCAGAAAGGTTCTGTTTGCTCAAGGTCATACATCTAGTGATTGGTAGAGCCAGATGGTCTTAATTATGACTCACTCTTTAACCATAATATTATTTTTTAATCTACTGTTTCTTCTGGTGCTAAAACATAGCTAAACTTAAATTTAAACAATGTTGTGGAATGAGGCCAGGTAGGTACAAATAAAAGAGACCTCACCATATACTGGGATCCCCAGAATTGAGAGTGTTCAAGATTTGTCATCCTATAGGGCAAAGTGTCCATGATGGGGGATTCATTGCAGCAACATGGCCCCATGGGACCATTTAGGGGCACAGTTTTGAATGGTGACATGACCTTGGGATATATTTAGTCCTGCGATTTCCTTAGGAATGTTTCATTCCAAAACAATTCTATGGTTTGAGACATTTCCAACCACTCCGGGGAAGAATGTGGTGGGTCTGGGAATTTGAGATTTCATCAGATCCAACATGGACAATCTTAAGGGCAAGATAGGCTTAAGAAGCAATTTATACTTTCCACAGAAAGGCCTGGAATCTTGTGACTTGCTGAAGTTTTGGTATGTAGTGAAGAGAGCCTTCTGGGACCATCTGGGTAGTGTTCAGAGGCCATAGTAAAGTGGCATAAATTGAAACATTTCCTCAGTGGGATTTATTATTCTTTTGATTTCCCTGCCTGTGCTTAGGGAATTCCCCATCTTCTGAGTATTTGGAGAGGAGAGTCAGTCTCCCACTATAGAAGGAAAAATGCCAGACACACACTTTCCTATTTCCTTTTGCAGGTGGGCGTACTGAATCATGCCTTCATTGTGGAGAGTTAGGACCAGAGGCTCCATGTTTGTATGCAGCAGCTGGAGCAAGATCGGGGTCCAAGTGGCAGCAGGTTGCACATCCATCACCACTGTGGTTTATGACTCACTCTTTAACCACAACATCGTTTAGAAGTCATAGGAACCACTTCTCCTGGTTTCTAAGCTGTGTAGCCACTGGGAACCAGAGGATGTTAGTGATCATTCACCTCAAAGATCTGCCACCAAATGCTCTACTTTGGACAGAGCCTGCACCACCTCGTGGGCTAGCTCGAACTTCATTCTAAATTTAGAGTTCGTCTTCTGCTTTTTCCCATCAGCCCTGGTTCACTCTTTTTAGACATCCCTTTTAGTTCATGACTGTAATCCTTGGTCTGAAGCCCGCTCTACTGAAACCCTATTTTATAGCCCCCTCTTGAATTTCCTTTCTTGGTTCTTGTTTTCAGCAGTGAATCTAGGCAGCTAAGTACATAAAAATTGTTTAGCCAGTAACTTTCCTTAGGTTTCCTTCAGATAATTATCACTTTAGACCTTTCACTCATCACTTACTTTCCAAGCCCAGATCTTCCAAGCGAGGGTCTTTTTTGTCCACCCTGCAGGATACAGACTGATATGGAAGGGTTTACTTAAAATTATGTGTGGGTTTCAGAACTAGAAAAGCCTCAGTGACAGCATGGACCTGTTACCTCCAAAGCTGGGTTTCCTGATCTCAGCAATGCCCTCTGAGTGTCATTGGGGGACCAGGCACAGGTGTGTGTGGGAAAATGCTCAGCCTAGTGCTGAGTACACAGACAGACTCTTCTAGAATGTTTGCTCTTGGAACACAGAGTATGGGAGGCAAAGGTGTTGTTCTCAGTCTGGGAGAGTCCCAGTTACATTTCCTTCATTGGTTACCAGGTAGAGATCAGCTTCTATGTGGGCATGGCCTTAATAACCCCCCCCCCCTTTTTTTAAGGCAGAAGCTCTCCAGCTGGGTGTTGTAGTCCACTCTTTTCAGGTCAAACTGTAATTGGCAATGCTAAAGTGCACCAAAGCCAATATGTTCAAGAAATAATGAACATACAAAATGTTCAAAAGGAAATATAAATATACACAAGTAAAAGTGGTAGTAGTTTATGTAAGTTGATGTTCACACCAAGAAGAACCCCCCTGGGACAGCAGGCTTTGAGATACTGGACATGACTGTTTTCTTCTGACATTCTTCTCTTGTTAGGAGGCCTACTATCCTGTGTCAGGGAAAGACCCCTACACTGATCTATTGCTCTGATTACCCCCTCTTCTCTCACATCTTCTATGACCTGTTATGTTTTTCCAGGCTTCCCTAAAGTGGGCTGAATAGAACGTTTTGGGGAGTGGGGCCTTTGGGAGTCATTGTAAGTAATACGAGTGTGCACCTCATCGGAAAGATGTCCAATCCCTTTTTTTGTATCTCCCTTCTCCTCCCCCACCTCCAACCTTGTCAAACTCACAACGTGAGGGCCCAGAGGATTCAGGGGTGCTGGAAGGAGAGGTGAAGCATTTTTTAAGGTACTGGGTCCAGGCACTGAACTTGCCATTTTACTCATAGTCTTTGATTTCAATGCCACTATAATCCAATGAAAAAAGTATCCTATCACTATTCTATAGATGAGGATACTGAAGCTCCAAGAGACTGTGTAACTTGTTTACTGTCAAGTAGCCAATAAATGAAAGACTGGGATCTGAACTCCAATCAGTCTGACTCCAGATCAGCTGATCCTTTTACTACCCCTGTTCTATCTCTTGTAGTTCTAACCTTCAACAGACCCTATAAACAGTCTCTAAGTGTCTACTTGTCCCTAGTTCAACAGGAAGAAGGATGGGAAGGGATTCAAATATGCTGGACTCAGAAGGTTCTAGAATACCAATGACTGCCTATCACTTTTTGTCAGGGGTGGATGTTCAAGTCTACCCCTGGGTGGTTGTGCTCACTATGTAAATCTGGAAGGCCTTTCCTACTCTGTCCAGGGTCGTAGAGGTTTTCCAAGGTTTTTCATTGTAGGAGCACAGTGATGAGATCTAAACTATTATCAGGTGAAACCACCTGCAGTCCCAATTTTCAAATATTTTTGCCTTCGAATGACTTCTCTGGAGGAAAGGGGTTATATATCCCCCAAATAAAAAATAATAAATGTTCTGGTCTGTGTGTGTATCATAGGGAGATTACTTTGGCATACTGGCACTTAGCAAATGAGAAATGTCAAAACAAATAAACTGCTTAATCCATATTGGATCATGACAAATTGATTTGGAAATCCTGTTTTCTCCTATCAGGTGCTGCTTCAGAGATGGATTGTTTCACATTTTTTATACTGGCTTTGAGGCCTTTGACTCATGCTATTGAGAATAGAAAGGCAATTTAGCTGTTCTAGGAGGTATCTGACAAAAACCTTTAAAAAAAGCTTTTATCATCCCTTTTCTGAATTGATATTTTATGTCACCTCTGTACAGAGTCATGGTTACATCGACTTTTTATGCTGGGAAAAATACTCTACTTAAGTATCTATAACCATTTCTATCATCTTCCATTTATTATTAATTCATCCTGAATATCTATAAAGAAAGTTATCTCCTTCAAATTATGCAGAATCCTAATGACTTTGGTAGCTATCATCATTCAATTACTGCTAAAGAGATTCTTAATAAATTATTGTATTTAAAACAAACTTGTAAGAAGCTATTTCTTTTCCCATCAAATTAAAACTTGCAAGTTTTAATTTATGGCCATACCTTCACTTGTTTCCTTACATTATTCTTAATCAACCACTTTCTTATAAGCTTAATAATAAAAATAGATAACAACTTAGAACATACTGCTTTTGTGTCATCACATCTCCCCCTGAAACTCACACTAGCTCTCTAAGGTGGATACTATTATTACCTGCATACGGGAGATGAGCAAACTGATACACAGATTGAGTAACTTGCCCAAAGATCGTAGACGATGAACGGTAGCCCCTGGATTTGAATGGAGGTGCCTGTGCTGTATTAACTTAATACGTGTAGGAAGGAAACTCCAAATTATCTCTTCAGAGTCCAAAAGCATTTTAGACAATCATATTCTTTTTTACTTTTTTTTTTTTGGCCAATTTAACATAACCTCTGAGCATTACAAATACTTGGGATATGTATTTCTCAGGCATACATCATTATTTCTTATCAGTGTTGTCACTGTGGGCCCATGGTGGGTGGTTGTGGTCACAGAATCAAAGCCTCATGACGCTGTGGGCAATGTCAATCAGTGGGACAAGAGAGATGTTACAGAGCAAGGAATTTGGGTTCTCCTCCAGTTTTCCTCTTCCCCCAGATGATCCGGTAGGAAACACCAGCGGTTGCATCAGCCTGTTCCACGTTCACTCTGACTTCTGCTGAGGCTCAGGTCAGTCCACTGTGTTCCTGTGGCAGCAGTTCCAGGGTAGGTCCAAGGGTGATGCCCCCACACCGACACCATGTAGGAAGACAGGCACACACCTCATAGTGTGAGGAGTCATAAGAACGATGCTCCATTCCAGAGGTTGCACAGTGGTGACTGGAAGCCAAGTATGGCACAAGGATATGTTGAGTTTGGACCGCTAAATGTCTTACTTTTTGAAAATTAGCTGTGATGTTTAAAAAACAGGAAGTTTTTTCATATAGCCAGATCTCCTTTCCCTCATGAAACATTGGAAGAGCTGGCAACACTCGGTTCTCATCCACAGGTACCAGCCAATCTAGAGGCAGCTGCCCTGTTTGGATGATTTGTTCATTTTTCATCTCACCGCACCCTCACCATGCTCCATTTTCTTGCTAACTCGCTCATTTTGTATCTTAAGGGACCAGTCATTGGCTTTTGAGTTTGCGACGCCTGCCTCTGCAAAGTTTTTGTTCTTGATTCTTGTGATAAGTAAATTTCTCTGATTAAATTGTTTTATGGTTAAATTTCATATTACAAAAAAAAAACATTGTAGAAGAAACATGGGCTTTGCAGTGAGGCAGATCGGGGCTCGAATTTGGATCCTGGATGTGACTGGTTCAATTACCTTGAACAAGTTCCTTGCTGTCTTTGACCATCAGCTGCTTCCTGTGTCAAATGGGAAAATTATCACCTGACAGAGAACTGTGAGTACATACTTGGCTTCCAGTCAATGTTATGTCTCTCCACCTTTGCTCCTACACGTGGTGTTATAGAATTTGGGAGGGCAAAGATGAATAAGACATTTTCACAGTCTCACAGCCCGATGAGAGGTCTGGCGATCTGCGTCGTTAACTTCGATCACTTGCTTAGCAGTCTTCTCCACTATAAAGTTACCATTTTCCCTTCTGTGATTAGGATACAATTGTTGGAAGGCATTTGGAGATATCATAAATATCTTATGTCTCATCAACCTTCACTCAGCCACTTAAGGATCCAGAAATGATTTTTACCTGAATAAATTTTTATTGTGGTGGCCAACATAACATCTGAGCAAGGTGTTGGGACTTAGGGAACACAATCAGTGTTTTTCCTGACAGGGTATGGTCAGGCCATTTTTGTCCCTACTGCATCACAGGATACCTTTGTTACTATTTCTGCAGTGAAGACAATCCAACCTGCTATTCATCTTGGCACCACTTACTCATTTTGCTGGCTTGGGCATTGGTCAAAAAGAGGTCCAGCCCCCTCAGTGTGGTGGGGCGCGAAGAGGAACACCTGGGTTCTTCCATTTCCGTGGTTGGATGTGGTAAACTGATTCCCACCAAGAGGATAGAGTCAAGGAGGCCTCAGAAACATGCAAAAATGCATGGAGAGTGTCACACTGTCATACCTACAATGCTCCTTTAAAACCTCTTACACATTAAATCCCGTATCTGCATGGAGCATTAAGTCCTGTATCTTTCTAACTTCTGTAAGGGTCCTAAATAAGTCCCTTTTATAAATGTGAGACACTCTGATGATGAACTTTTTATGGTAATAATTTAATTATTCACTTGCATTCCTATAAGTTACAGAAAATTCAGTTATGTATAAGTGGAAAATAAATACAGAAGAAGATTGGATTATTTTTATTTACTTTCTGCCAGTTTCTAGGTAGAAAATATTCACAGACTTATGTTCGCATTATAAAAATGATACAATTTGGTATACAGCAAAAAGAATAGAAATATTTCCATAGTTTTATCTTGCCTACATCTCTGAATTTAGTGTTACTTTTTTTCAACATATTCTTCTTTTACAACATGTAACTTTATACTACTTTTAATTATATGGGATATATAATTTTACCTTACATTGTATCACAAACTAGTCCCATAAATTTATTCTCAAAAACTATTATGTAGCCTATATAATCCTTACGTTTAATATCTGCATGAAATTTAATTGAGTGCATGTAACAGTGTATTTGGCCACTCTTCTATAAGATGTTTATTATAAAAATTTCTATAGTGAACATTGCTTTGCATAGTGCTTTTATCTATTTAAGATGTTTTTAAGGTAAGGAAGAAGTATTTCACAGGGAAAGACTTAAAAACTTTTAATGCATATGATTAAATCAATTTTCAATATACTTTGGGCACTTTTTGTTGTTAATGGTAATGTATTAGTCTGTTAATCTAGTAGTTACCAGTTTTTGCTAAATTTCTATGTTAAAAAAATCCCTTGGATTGGAAATATTTATTGCCATTGGTGTTGAACATTTTAAAATGTTCCTTATCTTTCCTCATTTATAAAATTTATTTTCTGTACATCTATCTATTTTATTCTCAGTGCTTTTCTTAGAAATGTGTTTTAACTCTTTATATATGAAACTCAAATATTCTTATCCTCCTCAGCCTATGGCTACAAAGTAAGACTTAATTCAGAAATAATTCTACTATGGATGGGGCCATTTCAGTTTGACTGACAGAAATCAGCAACTCTCCAGTGCCTCCCATTAGAAACTTCAAAGTTGTACCTGACATTGGCCATGGTCCAGGGTACCAGCTATGGTACAGAGTAGATACACAACTTTGGGGTGCTTTCTGGCCCATAGACCCTTTAGAGAGTCTTGATCTGTTGCTGGCTATCAGAAGAATGCCAAGGGCCACGCCACAGATGCTGTCTTTGTATGTTCCCAAACTTCTGTTCTCCCAGGTGTAAGAGCACTGCTAGGTTCAGAGGTTGGGAAGAATGTTCTTCCTCCCAGTTTACCACTTGGTGCTCCTAGACTTCAGGAGCTTAGAGTCATTCAAATTCTATTGGGACTATTCCTCTCAATTTTGTTTCCTACTCTCTTCACTACAGGCTCAAAGCCTGACCTGGAAACATGAGTGAAAAAAAACCTTCTGTTCAGCTTTTTCTCCCTCTTTGAGGACCCTCTCCTCCAATCAAAATCTCTTCCTCATTCATGAGCCGAGAGCTGCTGAACATGTCAATAGTTATAAACATATGACCCAGGGGTACAATAAGTCCCAATCATATTAAAACATAATATCTGCAATCCCTTGTCTTTCTCTACCACCTGATGATGAAAGAGTCTTTGCATATTTAGCTAATTGGCCTCCTTTTTGCTGATCCTTGTGAGTGGTGAAGACAGCATTAGAAAACTGGAGACAATGGTCAACAAAGAAGAGGGAGGTAATATGTAGATGAAAAAAAATATGATCTTGGAGTATGGCAGATTTAGATGAGCTGATCCAAAGAGAGGACTGAAGAATGAGGAGGAAATGACCTTATGCTAGAATTTTAAGAGCATAAGAAGAGTACCTGAGCATTGTAGAAATTGGGGTTTTTGTCTTCCTGCATGCATTTCCTTTTCCACTTCTGTGGACTCTTGTTTCTTATATTAAACCTGTTTCACGTGGTTTAAGTTAGGTAGATGCATCTTCACCCCATCATGAAGGTGGCATGTGAACCCAAAGTGTCAGTTATAGAGCTCTTTGGAACATTTGCTGGAACTATTGGGAAAGGGAAGGGCTTCTCTTCTTTGGGATCAATGGCTGTGATGACTATGTAGTCCCACAGGAGCTAGTGGCCATCTTTGCCATGATGTTGTGAATGCCTGAGGCTAAAACCAATACAGAGGTTAGATGAACCTAGTGACAGAGGAAGAAGCCACTGGGGACTCTGGATTAGCAACGATAGGAGCAGGTCCACTCCTGGACTTTCCAGGTATTTGAGAAAAGAAATTATGTATTTTCTCATGTTAATTTGATTGAATCTCTAAAAACCTGTAATCAACAGAGTTCTGACCACTCTAAGACGAGAGATAATGGCAGGGTTATAGAAGTTCTGCTCTGTACCCTTGTTGTCACCTTGGCTCACTTGGTTTCCTCAACTTCAGTAAAAATGTACTTTGCTATTCAAGGTTTTTGGTTCTGGATTTGCATCTTTTTTGAATGGTCTTTAAAGATGAAGCCAAAACCTCATCCAGGCTATAGAAGTTAAGAAGTGTTTTCTGTATGAGCAGTCTTTGGCCTCTAGTTCAGGCAGCTGGAAATGCCTAAAAAATGATTAACCCTTGCAGCGAATATCTTTTCCTAGACTATCTGCCAATTTTCTTGCAAAGGGATTTGAGGGTCTTATAAGAATGAACATCATGGGAAGAAGGACAGATGGGTTGAAAAATAGGATCAGAGGGAGTCAATGCTTCCAAACAGAAATGTGTTTTTATTTATAGCTTATCATCTTATTTAGCTTTACATTTCAGGAAATATTTGGGGTTAGAGTTGTTTTTCCTGACAAAATAAGTCATAGCGATTCAATCAGGACGAACTTTAATCTGGATCTAGTTGCTGACAGGAACATAGTATAAAAGTCCATGTACTGGGGCGCCTGGGTGGCTCAGTGGGTGAAGCCTCTGCCTTCAGCTCAGGTCATGATCTCAGGGTTCTGGGATTGAGTCCCACATCGGGCTCTCTGCTCAGCAGGGAGCCTGCTTCCCCTCCCTCTCTCTGCCTGCCTTGCTGCCTACTTGTGATCTCTCTGTCAAATAAATAAAAAATCTTAAAAAAAAAGTCCATGTACCTAGCTCACTAGATTAGTTACACAAAGGTGTTACATGTGGTGTTCATCACAAGGTAGACTTTGAGAAGGTGCTTAGTGCACAAAAAGTTTGTTCAGGTGTGTTCTTGGGATCATCCCCTCCAGAAGAGAAGAGAAAATAGCAGGATTGTGCTGAGAGAGAAATCAGGACAAGCCGTAGTCTCTGTGAGGCCTTAGGCAGCTCTCTGTGGTGCTCTGAGGCAGGGAGGACCTTTCAGAGTGGTCCTGAATGGGAGAAAGGAGCTTGGGTTGCCCTGGCAAGGAGGCCTGTCTTTGGTGAAACTGCTTTCTTCAGGCCCCACCTCAAATAGTATAATTATTTAAATAACTGTCCTTTTTGCCTCCCAGCTAGCCTGTAAATTCCATGGAACCTGGAATCCTTGTTTGAATCACACTTCCTTGCTTGAAAACTTAACATTGGGCTGAACACAAAGTAGATGCTAAATGAGGCAAAATGAGTAAATGGGTGGTCAGTGTTTTGAGGATCATGTAAAAATAATAACACAAATTAATATCAAGAAATAATTTTGTTTCCACCTTGGAAATATAAGAGTTGAGGGACCCTCACTACTTCTCCTGCTAGTGCCTAGATCCAAGCCACTGTTGTCTCTCAGCTTTTCCTGATGCTATTCATGTCATTGGTCTTGAATCTGTGAGAACTGTCTGTTGAACTGTAAGTCAGATAATGTTGCTCTCCTAGTGAATGCCACCAATGGCTCCTGATTGTTTTCAGAGCAAAAGAAAGTGTCCTTCCAATGACCTGCAAGACCCCGTATAGTCTGTGCCCCCTTCCTTTCCTGACCTTGACTCCCATCATTCTGCACCCTCATTTTGCCTGGCCACAATGGCCTCCTTGCTGTTTCTACCCATGGGCCTTTGTACTGGCTGCTTCATTCTCCTGGAGTGCTTTTCCCCTCCATACCCACTACCTACCTCCTCACTCCCTTAAAATCTTTTCTTACTTGGGAAAAGTTTACTTTGAAACTTAGAATTTCAACTGTTAGAATTCCCCAACACTTGCAGTTCTCATCCTACACTATTTCCTCCCCACCCGCAACCCTAACAGGCTCTATAATATGTTTTTTATATTGTCTTGTCTTTTCTTAATCAGCTCTCACTAGAATGTGAGTTCTACAAAGGACACAGTGTTTTACTGTTGTTGTTCAGTTTGTCTACTGCCCAGAACAGCGCTTGGTTCAACCAATACACCCGAATGAATGAATGATGGACCTTCTGGTTAGTGTTTAAGTGTGGGGCAGATTTCCTCCTGGTCCAGACTGGGAGAGTGGGAATATTCCTGGGCAAGCTTGCCCACGGAGACGCGTGGTCTGGGCCCTGAGCCCTGTGCCTCTATCTGCCTCATTTCTAATGCATCTGAAGGCTGGATCTCTGCTTCCCTGGTCGGTGGGTGGGAAATGCTTTCCCACCCAACCCAATGGGTCCTGCACTTAAAGTGCTTAGAACAAGGGCTGTCTGCTATTTTTAAACCAGCATGCCACAGATCTTGGCCTCCGGAAAGAATTAGAATCTCTTTTGTTTCCAAATTCCATACCCCTAGAAGAGTCTGTGGGTGTTCTTCCTTGGACCAGTGGTTCTCCCCTCTGTTCAACCAGTGGAGAAAGGAAATAAGGTTGGGAATAAGGTGGCCAGACATTTTGAGGCCACCCTGTCATGTGCGTGAGGCTAGTTTAGAGAAGGAAAACTGTCTTCTCCTTAGGAATCACATTGTCACCCAGGTCTTGTGTCCCTGCTTCTCCCTTCCATCTCCATCTCCTTTTCCTGCTTTTCTGACTCCTCCTACACTGTTCTTTGTTTTTGGTTAACAAAGAAGCTCAGGCAGTGCTAGTCTAGGGCCCAGGAGACTCACTGGTGGAGAGCCCACCTGGCCCTGCCTTTCAGTCTCTGACATGGTGTAGGTCTCCTTGTATTGTGTGGCTGAGGCCACAGACTCCTTTGTTGTCCTGGACACTTTTCACTGTGTCTCTTATGTAGCGTGTTAACCCCACAGGCACTGCTCCTTGACACAGCCTGGCTCAGGACTCTGCTGTTGGAATGGGGTCCCCAGCCCACTCCTTGTCTTTCCTGATCAGAATGGCCTGGGGAGCAGCAAGCAGTAATCAAGTTCCTTTAAGACCTGCCTTCCTAAGAAAAGGGTTTGTTGGTTCTGGTCCATGCTCGGCTGGCATGAAAGGAATTGCAGGGACTGAAGCGATGATGTTTTATGGTGCCTTTTCAAAGCAACCTTAAGAAATCATTTACAAGCACTTGATATATTCCCCCTTTTAAAAATTAAACTGGTAGATGATAAGCATCGGTAGGCTTTACCTAAGCCTGGCTTCCTTCCACTTTTTTTCTCCCTTCAGACTGGGAAACTCAAAGGATTATGTAAATGTGTTTGTTTTGAGTCTTGGATGTCTTCTCTGGGGCATCACACAGGTTTGGATAAGAGACAAAAATAAATTTCCAGGTCATTTTTTGAGTTCTTGTTCAGGTTGGGCATTGTGTTCTCTTAAGAGGGCATTTTAGCTGGACGTTCTGCCGCATTCCTAGAAAATGTCCTCAAATCTTGAGCTGCCCCTGGGGTAGAGAGGCAGTTCCATATGGGGGAGCTGGGAGCGCTTCCCATGAACTGAGAGGGGAAAAAAAGGCATCCTGACACTCTTGTTAGGCTGTACAGACCACCTACCAAGTTGACTCCAGGGGCTGATCTTTTGGACACGGAATAGATAGAGCGATGCCTGCTGGTAGAGTGAAAACACTGTTAAGTGCAAACCAAGGCCCATCAGCTAAAGTGGAGTCTGAACAAATGCAAAGGTTGATACACGGTGCCCTGGACGCATGGGGAACTGAACTGTTTTTTCTGGAGGTCCATTAGTGGATGGGATCCCCCTCTAGAAAGGGTGAAGCCAAGGGGTGGATGAGATTCCTGGACCGACAGTGACAGGCAGAAACCATAGAGCTTATGCCAGACCCAGGAGCCTGTGGCAGAGCCGAGTGGTCGCTGCCTGGCGGGGAGAGAAGAGCAAACACATCGATCCTGGGACTGGGTTCAGCTGCCAGAAAACAGCAGGAACCAGCTCTCTCTCCCTCTTCTGATGGAGGAGAAATTAAAAACCACAACAAATTGAATATCACCTGTGCGTTTCATAGTCAATATGTAGCTGTTAAATTTTTTTTTTTTTTTTTTTTGCTGGTTGCTTTTACTAGAAATGGTCCTGTACCATGACATACTTGTGCGGTGATCAAATAATGTTTCCTGCTTTATCCCTAGATGGGACTCAGTGTTATCTAAGTAATTTAGCTAAGATGACAGGTGCAAGTGCTCTTTTTTTTTTATGCCTGTAGTTTATGTTTAATGATTTGAGTGTTTTTAATACAATATCAACAATTTAAAACTTAGAGGACTGATCATTTATTTTGTATGGCTCTAAGATGAGAACTTAAATTTCATACTGGAGGAAAGTCACACACTCCTTCCCTCCTCTGATCTATGACTTCATCTATTACTGATTTTAACCTATAACTTATTTATCAAGGAAACTCAGCTAAATGCAGTGGAGAAAAACAGAGGAATTTACTGCAACCCTATTATACTCTCCCTCAGACTGAGTGTCAATGGGTTTGCCAGTGCGGCCCCTGAGCTCTGAATTCTTTTTTTTTTTTTTAAAGATTTTATTTATTTATTTGACAGAGAGAGATCACAAGTAGATGGAGAGGCAGGCAGAGAGAGAGAGAGGGAAGCAGGCTCCCCGCTGAGCAGAGAGCCCGATGCGGGCCTCGATCCCAGGACCCTGAGATCATGACCTGAGCCGAAGGCAGCGGCCCAACCCACTGAGCCACCCAGGCGCCCTGAGCTCTGAATTCTGAGGAGGTTTCCTGGAGGGCCAAGCAGACAGTCCTCCCACTGAAGCTCCACTGGACCCATTGTATCTTGGGATTTCCTGTCATATTTCATCCAAAAAACATCTATTCCTAGTTAAGAATAAGTTTGCACATTGTTTCTATATCACACTGAGTCTTTACAGCATTCCTGTGGGTTCACGATGATTTCCATTTTATAAATAGATGATTCAGGCTCAATGTTGTCAGCTGGCCTGGAGTCACAGAGATTGATAAATGTTCCCCCAGCCCCTGGCAGTGTTTCTCCAAAGCTCTTTCCACTGAAGTAAGAAAAGTACCCTCTGAGAACTTATGTAAGAAGTTCATACACAGGGTGCCTGGGTGGTGCATTGGTTGGCCATCTGACTCTTGGTTTTGGCTCAGGTCATGGTCTCAGGGTCATGAGATTGAGTCCTGTGTTGGGCTCTGTGCTCAGTGTGGAGTCTGTTTAATACTCCCTCTCCCTCTCCCTTTGCCCCTCCCCACCACACTCTCTCTAAAATAAAATAAATTTTTTAAAAAGTTCATACACAAATACTTATGCATGTTTCTCATAAACAATTTTTAAAAACATTTTATTTATTTATTTAGTTGAAAGAGAGGGAGAGAGAACATGAGTGGTGAGGGGATGGGCAGAGGGGAGGGACAAACAGTCTCCCGCCTAGGCAGGGAGCCCAGCCAAGGGGCTTGATCCCAGGACCCCAGGATCATGACTTGAACCGAAGGTAGACACTTAACCAACTGAGCCACCCAGGTGCCTCCATGCATGCTTCTCATAAAGGAGCCCCCAACTGTCACTCACATCCTCATTTATCACTAGGAGATGGATCTGATTATCAGATTTCTAGCCACTCACTCAGCAAGTTCAACAAATGTTTACTGAGTCAGAAGTCAAGTAGAAGTCTGTTTCAACCCAGAGTGAGGCTGGGAGTCTCCAAGGAGAACAGGACAGACTTTGCCTGCCTTCATGGAGCTTATAGCAAAGGGAAAAGATGATAAATTTACTGGCAGTTTTGAGACCAACCAGACGCTAAGCAGGTAAGTAGTATGAGTCGGATGGATAGGAAAGAGTTACCCAAAGCAGATATTGGCCCAACAGCCAACGTGTGGACAAAAGAGCTGGAAGGCAGACACAGAACCCATGGTTTAAGCTCTCCTGTGTGATGATAATAACAGCTCCATTAAGTCTTCACTACGGCCTTATTAATATTATGTAATTCTTCCAGCAAGCCTGTGAGAAAATAGTAACCATTACACATATTTACAGATGAGAATGCTAAGTTCCAAAAGGTCAAGTAACAACTCCCTGAGGTTCAAGTCAAGGAGCAGACAGGGACGTCTTGACAGGAAATGGCTCCACAGAGCCGTTAATGCTGATGGGGCAGTGTGGAGAAATCAGTCCCTTTTACTGCAAATCTAGTTTCTACTGCTTGTTAGACTCAAATTGGATCCCCACGCTCTCTTTCCCTTCTTGCTGGAGGCTCGAGTGATTCTGACCAGTTCTTTTCGTCTCGAAAACCCACAGCATCCCCCTCAGCCTTGTCAGCACCCCCTCCTGGTCCTCCACAACTCCCCTAAGACAAGTGTAGGGCACTTGTGTTCTAATCTAGAGCACGAATCACAATAGGGATATAGGTAGGGAGGGACTCAAACATGTTGAGCAGCTCTTGAACTTAGGGAGCCTTTAGTGCTTGGGATACTGACTAAGGGTCATGTCCGATCTCTTAAGTCAACTTCTGCTGGAGGCTCCATCTCACTGTCTTTTATGTCTGTTTGTGGGCTGGTTTTATAATGGGCTCATAACAGGAGAGGGCAACGGATGGACACTTAAATGCTTACTTCTCACTTGTGAGCAATTGCAAATTTTAAAACTCTTCAAGGTCCCTGCTTCACACTGGTGTATGTTACTTTCAACAAAGTTTGTTTTCCTGATTTGAAAATGGAATTAGGCTATTTTAAACATGTTTTATTCCGGCCTTTACTATTAAACAATAATCAGCAATGCTTAAAATTCTAAAAAATATTTGATGTCATTGGGAGAGGTCACTTAAAAATGTGTTTACACAGCCTTGCGTGGATTCCAAGTCAGAATAAAATCCTCAGGCTCCATGCCCATCTTTGCAATTTTTAAATAAGAGGTTTTCAAATACCTTAGTCAGGGCATGAAGTTTTTAACATTTAAGAGAGAAAATGATCATTTCCGTAAATGTTATTTTGATTTATCAGACATCTCAGAAGCAAATCCAAGCAGCGTTTATGCCTGGTTTATTGTTAATTTATTATTTATTAAACACTTCATATATGCTAGGCACTGGGGAGATCCAGAAGTGACTTAAACTGGCAAGATACTGGTTTCATTAAATTTATATTCTAGTGGAAAGAGATAGATAATGCTATAAAGAAGAAATAAAAGATTAATTTCTGATAATGAAAAGTGGGATGAAGAAAATGGGATAATGTGATAGAGACCCAACTAATGGCTGGGGGAGGGGAGTCTAGACCAGACCAGGGAAGGCTGTTAACAATGATGAGCTTTCAGCAGAGATCGGAATGCAGAGAAGCCACCTCGGGGAAAGGGGTTTCAGGCAGAGAGACTATGAATGCAAAGGTCCAAGGCCAAGGGCGGGCTTTATGATTTCAAGGAACAGAAGGGCTCATGTGTCTCAGGTGATGCACAGTGAGTAGAGAGAATTCTGGAAAAGGTGAAATAGGGAAGGAGGCTGAGCCCATAAATGAGGTCCTGATACGGATTTAGTCTATATGAATTAGGGAGCCACTGGAGAGTTTTATTCAGGAAGCTGACATATGTTGAAAAGAGTTAAAAAGATTACTCTGGATTACACGTAAGTAAAAGTGCAAACAGAGAGCTTATCAGGTAGTTAGGAAAGTCCAGGCAGGATAGGAGGGTCATGGGTCCAGGGAGGAGGCAATAGAGGTGGGAAAAGTGGGTTAAGTCCAGGTCTATTTCAGAAGTTAGAGCTGCTGAGATTTGCTGGTGGATCACATGTGGGGAGTGAAGAGAGGAGAGGAGAGGGAGGGAGGAAGATTTCCAGGTTTTTGACTCAAACAACTGGGGGCCTGACTGGCTGCTGGTGGTGTTTACTGAAATGGGAACAGCAAGAGAGGACTCGGGGTATGGATCACAGACTCTGTTTTGCAGTGCAGAGTGGGAGATTCTTCATGTACATGGAGTGGAGATCATGGGAGGAGGAGGAAAAATGAGAAAAGGGAAGCTGGGTGGGGCAGGTGGTCAGGTGAGTGGGGAACTAGTGTTGTCATAGAAAACAATGGAAGAAAAAAAAAAAAAAGAAAACAATGGAAGAAAGTGGTCCAAGAAGGGAGCAGTGGCCAGCTGCATTGTGGAGAAGGCAGAATACCATGATGGTTGAAGAGGGACCACTGAAACTCCCAACATGGAGTTCGCTGATGATCTTCATTTGGTCAGTTTATAGACTGAACAGAAACCCAACTGGGGCTCTATTACACTATTGGAAATCTGATCAAAATCCTACTTCAGAATTGGAAATTGAGATGCAACATCAGTTGTGGAGAAAACGAGAGTGAGAAGGTAGAGACAAAATAGTCCATTGTCCGTTGGAAGTTATTCTGTAAGGGGGAGCATAGACCTTGGTCAAGGTAGTTGTGTGTGAAGGTGGAAGATGTATAGTGTATTTGTATCTTAAAAGGAAATTTCTAGTATTGAGGGAGAGTTAAGGATGTAGAAGAGAGGGGGAGATGAGATAATTTCTGATAATAGCTAGGCAAAGTCTTTGCCAAGTGAGTTAGGGTGGGATGAAAAGCACCAAGGGAAGTGTAGATTTTGATACAGTCTGAGCCACTTGATCCAGGCAAGGAGGAAAGGCAGACAACAGACATAGATAAGAAAAGGCTAGTCAACTTGGTGGTGTTGAGATAAGGGAAGTCCCCTCATTGCTTCTATTTTCTCGCTATAAAATGATTAAAAACAGACCTAAAGATAGAAATATTTGTAGCCAAGTTTTAGGGAAAAATCTATTAAAAAATGTAAAAGGGTGTGGACAGCAGTTTGGTTGCTTAAAGAGGTAAACCATCAAGCTCTCTAGAATGATCCATACTCCTGGGGTTCTCCAGGACTGAGGTCCTAAGCAGAGGTGTCTTGTTAGACGTCAGCACCTACTGGTGAAGTCTGGACACTGCAGCCCAGAGCTGCTGAATATTTGTCATTCAGAGCTTCCTACCTCACAGAGACTAGAAATAAACTCCATTTCAGTGCCCCATATTTGGATTTAGCCTTCTTTCTTAACTTTTCCAGAAGGTTCTAGAAATTTTTAGCATAGAAGGTAGCTGAATGGAAACTCTGAATATGAGAAAGATGCCAAAGGAAAAGTGATTAATAATTAAGAAACCACCTTTTAGCTGATTTCTGAGAAAAATATATTATTTGAGAATACAGTTCTTATAATGAAAGTCTGTAGGATAGTAGAACTCTTCAGAACCACAGGTAAATGCAAGAAGCCTGATTCATTAATTATTCTGTCCTTCCTATGTTTCCAGCTCCTGCTCAGTTGGCCTTTGTTACTTCACACACAAATATATTCAACCCACCCCTCTTACGCAGGAAACCTCTTACTACTTTCTGAAGTCTGGATTGCAGACTCTTTCCCTCAGGTAGCCCCTTAGATATTTTTGTTCTTGAGTGCTTTTGTTTGGCATTTTCTCTCCACACTGTACAATTTTCTGGACAATCTTATCTCACCAAGGGCTTCAGTTATTACTTACACCTCTGATGAGTCAGATAACTCTAGATTCCTCTCCACGACTGGATTTGGGGTGTAAGTAGCTCGTCTCCTGTGGATACCTCATCTTCAGTTCAATCCAAATAAAACTGGGTTTGTCATCCTCTCCACCTGTGCTACCTGTAGTCTGAAGGCTGGTGAATGCAATCTTCTTCCTTACAGCTGCTTAATCAGGAAACAAAGAAATTATGATCTCTATCCGTTACTTCTGACCTATACTTGGCCCTCGGTATGTTTCAAATACACCCCCACCTTTCCTTCTCTTTTTTTCTCCCAGACTTTTGCCAAATAAGTACTAACTGGTTCTTCCACATCCAGTCATTCCCCTCACAGTCCTTTCTCCGTCACTTCCCTCTCTAATCCCACGTCTTGTTTTTCTTCTACAAGGTCAAGCTGTAACTTAACCAAACCACTTACCTGTCTATGAATAGGTCAGACTCTCATCTCTGTGACTGGCTTATGCTAGTCTATTTCTAATTAATTCTTTGATTAATAATTCCATCAATTAATAAACTCACCCACCTTTTTCATGTATGTTATTTTACACTTCTATTCATTTATTTTTCAGCACCCAGGCTCTCATCTAAGGCATGGAAGAGAGGGAGCCAGGAGAACCCTCACTTTTCATTAGGTGGGATTCTGGGTGCTGCCTCTGAGACCGCGTCAGGTGTTCCTCTTCTGTGTGCTCACATTGCCACCACAAGTCATCGTCGCACTACTCAGCACAGTAGGTTATTGTTGTCTGGCTTGTCTGGAAAACCCGAGAATGGAGATTCAGGGGTCTGGTCCTCATCTCTCTGTCCCAGACAGACACATGGTTGCAGCTCGATCATAAATACTGAATTTGTGAGGACAGGAATGAAAGAAGGGATATTTGAACGATCTTTCCCCCTCTCTTTCTTTAGTGGTTCAAAAACTACAGCATTTTTAATGACCCATTTATATAGGTTTCCAGATAGCCTGCTATAAAAGCACTGTTATTTGATCAAGGGATCAGGCGGGCAGATTAGATGGTCTGTTAAAAGTTCCTCTCAATTCCCTCTTGGTCATACATCCAGGGATATGGAGGGTTATCCGAGGTGACAAGGCTGACAACAGATCTAATGCAATCCTTGGCTGCATTAATAGAGAGAAGCATGGCATCCAGTCCACACAGGATAATAAGCTCCCTGTACTCGGCACTACTAAACCCACACTGGGCGAATCGTGACTAATTCTGGGTGCCTGCTTGAGGATGGAGAGCATCTCTCTGACATGTATGTGGAGAGGTCAGTGGGTAATGAACCCTATTTTACATAAGCAATGGCTGAAGGTGCTGTGGTTCAGTAGGAAAAAGAGCCATCAGCACAGAAACAAGCCTTCATGTATCTGAGATCTGCTGTGTGGAAGAGGAATTAAACTTACTCCATTAAGCTTTCAGAGCCAGGCTTTTTGGGAAGAAATTACCCACCAAAGAGATTCCAGCTAATTATAAGAAAGAATGTTTTAACAGTCGAAACGGGTGCCTTTTATATAATCGGATGTCTCAGAACCAGTGGTGTGCAAGAAGAATGATTACTATTTGGTAGACAACCTCTTCAGGTTTTTCAGGTCTAAGATTCTACTATTCCAAGATGGCAACCTTATTTTCCTATCTCCAGAGAGGATTCAAGAATAAATGGAATTTAAGTACATTAGCAAGGAATGTAGCAAGAAAAAAGAAATTCCTGAAAGACAACAATATTCATGAGTTGGTCTGTGGGAAGCCTTCGGAAATCTCAATTGCAGATTAACTTGAGAAATAGTTCGGATAGTCATTTATTAAAATAATTTTGTTGCTTGTGCTCAAAGTCAAGAGGAAGTGAATAGGCAGGCTCATATTACCTCCAACTCATGGTTTAATTTGACCTATATAATGTCTTTCCCCACAGCAAGACTGTTAGTTTTGAGCATGGGGATATTTTAAATAAGGCAAACAATAACAAAAACAATAAATTAAAAAGAAAGGGCAGAAGGGAGATCAGTGGTTTATCAATTCATCAACTATATTGCTAAGTAATATGTTAAGGAACTTCACTGTAACATTTTACAGAAACCTAAAGTGCTTGTTTTTGAATAATCATTCTTGTTTTAAAAAAATCATTATGTTTAATCTTAACTCTTTACAGACAAACAAGTATTTTTAAATGTCTAAAGGTTTTTTTTCATTGAACTAATTTATATCCTTTGTGTGGCATTATGCAGACAATTTTATCTTAACAAATCAGCAAATTTATAATTTATTTTGGTCTTGAGGTATGAAACTCCAATCACTATTATTTTTACAGTTTATACTATCTTCGCTTAGTGCACACATGTACATTCTATTATCATTAATAAGAGTTATGTAATGAAGACATTTACTCATTTGTATCTAATACACTTCTCAAGGTTATCCTAAGGTGCGGGAGTTTAATGAGTACCTAATGAGAATTCTAGTATCACTGATTAAGAATATCTATCATATTTGTGATAAGTCTATCACAATCTAACACTGGGAAGCTAGTAAAAAAATTAAGTCCTAAATACGTACTTTTGTTATTAATCAACTATGTGAAAGGTACTTTGTGTTGACAAAGTTATGACCTTTATTTTAGTCCATTAAAACTTGAAATCTGCTAATCTCATTAAGTAATTCTTTATAATTAAGTTTTCCTGCAATATATGACACTCTTGTAATAGCTATCATATATGACCGGAAAAAATTGGATTCTTATTTTAAAATAGAACTTTTATATACAAAAAACTGTCTGCTTAAAACTGACTTGAATTTTTTGCCCTTGCTTTGCATAATTATCTAAAATGGAAAAATCAGTAATCAGTGAATATGTTGAGTGAAGTCAGCCTGGATAATTCAGAACACCCTTATCATCTCTCCATTAACATAGGTTCTTACTTGTACTTCTTAAGGAAGAAAAAAGCATTTCTAATTATGGGAGATATTCTGAAAACCACGACTAATGGCTTGATTTGAATCTTTTAATCTGTTTTACTTGCTAGATTTTTAAAAAATCAAATAAAATATAAAGCTGAATTGTTTAAACAGGTTTCTCAGTAACATTATACATTTTCTGTGAAACAAAGTTTTGACATTTCCATTGTTCTTGACTTTGTACTACAAGCAATGCTTCCTGTACTAACTGTGGTTTTTTTTTTTTCTTTTTTCTTTCTCTAAAGCATTTACTGAAAAGTTTCTTTCCCACAGAACTGATAGGCTAATGGCTGTCCTCCTACGTTATAAAATGGTAGTTGTAATTATCAAGTTAGGTGATACCTATAAAAGTGCTTTATAGCCATAAAAGACTTTATAATATGTAATTTGTTTTTGTTGGATATCAGTGAAAATGGGCTACAAAATCTGTAGCTTTTGAATAAAACTTGGTAGGTTGTGATAGATATGTGGAATGATCAGTTTCCAAGAACCAGCATTCTCGTGCTTGCTCTCTGTCTCCCTGTGTCTCTGCTTCTCTCTCTCTGTCTCTCTCTCTCTAACACATTCAGCACAAAACACATTTTAACTAGATGCATTTTTATGTATACTTCCTATAAGTAGACCTAAATCCCACATGGGCTGAACTCTTGGTTAGAAAAATATATATACCATCATTCAGATTGATACGTAGATTTCTTAACCCATAATGATCAAGAGAAGCGTGTGGGATATTGTAACCCGAGCCCCAGGATATGGAATCTGGGAAATCAACCTGAAAATAAACATCACTTTTATTATTTTATTTTAGAGATTTTATTTGTTTATTTGAGAGAGAGAATGGGCAGGGGGAGGGGCAGAAGAAGATGAGAAGTAGATTTCCCACTGAGCAGGGAGTCCAATGCGGGGTTCCATCCGGGACCCTGGGATCATGACCTGAGCTGAAGGCAGACAAGCGTCTGAGCCACCCAGGTGCCCTCTTTTTATCATTTTAAAAGTGAATACGAATATTGTTGCAAGAGTTGATTAGCTTTGCCATATCCTTTCTGGAGCCAAAACAGAAGAAGAAGTCAAGGGGAAAATTCTTTGGTGCAACATTCAGAGTAGGAAAAAAAGGAAAATCACTGAACATCCAAGTATAAAACAATTATCGATAAATACTGTGCCGATGTCATAATTTTATTTACAAATACTTCTCAAGCATTGTGCAAATGAGTGAACGTCGGACTGAATCATGGAATCCCAGTGATAATCACTGAACTGTCGATCCCCATTTCTTTCTGGGAAATACATTTTGCTTTCTTTATAGTGAGAGAATTTTGCTATACCCATTATGGTGGCAAAGCGTTAGGGTTCTCTGATCCCCGTCTTTCTTTGTCTTGTACTAGATCATTATTGCCTGTAACGAATTTGATATGGATTTCAAAATATGTAGGATTCAGTATATGTCTCAGGGGGATATGCACATAAAACATTCATAGCTCTAACTTAGTTTAATATCTCTTCAATGAAATGGATGAATAAATCTTGTTTTGGTAAAAGTAAATGTGTTGGAGAAATAAAGTTACTGCTTAGCCTCAGATCAATATCACTTATTAAGAACCACTTAAAAGTACTTTTATCTTTATGATTTACATATCACAAGCATACAACGCATAATTATATGGCTCTATAAATGTTCACAAAGCATACCCACTACCTAAATGGAGAAATAGCAACCCTCATGAGAATACCTAGAAGTGGTAACACCTTAACTGTGACTTTACGCCAAGGGAAGTACCAATTTTCTCTCCATTCACTGTGATTCCTTTTTCAGTCAAAGGATAATCAGATTTACTGAAAAAGCTGATCCAGAAAAGTCATCGCTGAAGAAACGCAAGAGTTAACAGTGAGACTTTTCCAGTCAATGACTTTTATAGCTGATAACGCTTTCTGTACGTCTGCTTGGTCATTTGCCCTGTCTTTAATGGTTCTGAGCATTTGGCATTTTGCCTTCAAAATGTTACGGAAATCATATCCAGATTTTTGAAAGCAAATCTGTTAGGATCAGCATTTTTCTGAAAAAGTCTCAAAGAAATGATTCAGTCACAATTTTAAAACTCAGTGTGCTTTTTTCGGGGGGGGAGTTGGGGACTTTTACAAACATTAATTTGTAGACCAGGTGCAGTGGGATATCTTGTGCTAAGTAAGAGGCGTAGGTCAAAATTTCAACCTCTATGACTTGGGGGGTATTCCCATGCGTACAAAATTGCATGGTTCAAGCTGTTAAGAGCATTTATAAAGTGATAGGGCTAACCTAGAAATCTCAACTTTTCCAGAAATTTTTGGTTTCCTGTTGAACTCAGTAGAATGAGAAAATCATGACATTCATGGAGGATGAGTGGCATAGAGAAAACTAGTGAAAACCATGATACCCTTTTTTTTTTATTCTTTGCTGTGATTTCCCCATATGCCATAGCAATGCTCTTGTAAGATCCTATTTAATTCAACACATGAGAATACTTGCTTTTATAAGCCACTGCCATAACTACAGGTTTTCTATTTAATGATACAACAATCCACTGAAAAATGGGAAACTTGATTGTTTTGTTTTAACTTCTTTTCTTCTCTTGCTTATTGACTTAGAAAACAATAATTGAACTAGATAATCCTTTAGGAATTCACCAACATCCAACATTGAGCTGATTCACCTTGTTCATGCATTTAGGAAATTTCTTAAAAATTTTACAGTTGCACAAACACATACAATATAATAAAACAAAACATAAATGGAAACATTATACTGAGTAAGAGTAAAACAGAAGTAGACAAGTCAGATGAGTTTAGAAGGAAAGTTATTTCACAAAAGTTCATGTAGCAGAACTTGTGTAGGGCTAGAAGCTAAAAGCCCGCATTTCCTTAAAAATAAAGACCAAACAAAATAATATTCTCTGTTACAAGATTTTTTTCCCTGTCTTTAAGACCCTCTGGCTAATGACAGACGTTACCTGTTAGTGTCCAGGGAAGGGCCCGATATCTGTGGACAGCTTTTGAGCCTCTTTCTTATCCAGGTGTTTTAAATGTATTCCTTCCATATTCAAAACAATTTTCCAAAGGAGATATTATCATTTCCTTTATGTAGATGAGGAAATGGAGCCTTAGAGAACTTTTGTAAC
Source organism: Lutra lutra (assembly GCF_902655055.1). Taxonomy (NCBI): domain Eukaryota; kingdom Metazoa; phylum Chordata; class Mammalia; order Carnivora; family Mustelidae; genus Lutra; species Lutra lutra. The sequence goes on from NC_062280.1 coordinate 192,726,179, forward strand.
TTACACAATGTCATAGAAGCAATGAGCTGAGTGCCAGAGAACTGAACCCAAGTTTCTCTGAGATCAAAATATGTTTTGCTCTCTACAGAATTCTGATTTTCAATCCACAGTACTGTTTTTAAACAGCCATTGTAACTGTTGTAAACTGAACTACAGCACAGTTCAGCTGTATTAAATGCATTTATAATGTGCAGTCATCCTCACCATCCATCTTCAAACATCTTTTCATCTTGTAAGACTCACTCTGTAGCTATTAAACAATAACGTCCCCCTGCATGCCCACACCTCAGCCCCTGGCAACCACCAGTCTTCTTTCTGGGTCTACCATTTTGACTTCTCCAAGTATCTCATGTGAGTGTTTCACTCTTGCCACCTTCAATATTCTTCTTTCTTTAATCATTGGCGTTTGAATGTTCTCTTATAATGTGTGTTAGTGTGGTTCTTGCTGAGTTCATCTTACCTGGAATTTGTTGAACTTTTTGGGTGGAAGTATTTATGTTTTTCATCACATTTGGTAGATTTTCAGAAATTACTTCTTCAAATATTTTCTATGCCCCTTTCCTTTTCTTCTCTGACTGGGTTTCCTAAAATGTATGTGTAGGCCTGTTTTCTGGTGTCCTACAAGTCCTTGAGGTGATTTTTACTTTTCTTCAATCTTGTATCTGTTTCTCAGACTTGACAGTTTCGCTTTTCTTATCTTCAAGTTTGCTGATTCTTTTTCTATGTGCAAATCTGCCTTTGAATTCCACTAGTGAATTTTTCATTGTGGTTCTTGGACTTTTCAGATCTAGAATGTCTTTTTGGTTTCTTTTTAGGTTTTCTTTCTCTTTACTGATATCTCCATTTTGTTCATGCATTATTTTCTTGACTTTCTACACATCTTCCTTTATTAGCTCTTTGAGCATTTTTGAGACAGTTGTTTTAAAAATCTTTGCCCAGTAGATCTGCTATCAACTCTTTTTCAAAGACAGTTTCTGTCGATTAATTTATTTTCTTTTGAATGGCACATATTTGAATCCAATGTAATGGCAATTCTGGGAATCAGATTCTCCTTCTCCCCCAGGGTTTGCTGGGTTTTGTCATCCTTTTGTTTATTGTTTTTGTTTGTTTGTTTATTTGTTATTTTGATTGTTACAGGCTGTCTTTGTGTCCAGGACCAGCCTGCGGTGTAAAGTTAAGGTAATCTCAGTTCTTTTCTGAGCCTGTGCCTTTCTCTGGTCATGTGCAGTCACATTTTAATTTTCCTCATCATGCCCTACTCTTTAGTGTCTGGTTCCCAAAAGAGGAAAAAAAGAGAAAAGTAAAAGGAAGTGAAATAAAGGGCTCTGACCCTTCAAGTTCTCTGGAAGTCACTTCAGCTGGAGAAGGAGGGTCTTGCAATAGTGGGGGGGGGGGAGATGGAACAGTGGTAGTTGGCCTCCTCTTTGTCTACACCTCTGCGATTAGAGGCAGCATTAGCAATCACAGCACAGATTTCTGATATTTGAATATTTATCCCTTGATAAGATATGAGTCCTTTTTGTTCCCCACCTGGCTCCCATTAGCTGTATGCTAGCTGCTCCAGGAAGATAGCTGCCAGCCATTGGGGTAGGGTTAGGGAATGGGTAGCTGCTACTGTGCTAAGAACTGGAATTGACCACCATTAACCACAAGTTATCACTCAAGTCTTCCTCTGGAAGTTGCAATCCTTCAGCAGACTCCAGAGCTCCAAGTAGTTACAGTGCATGGATGGTGTAAGTGTACTAGGTGGGGAGACAGATCCCTGGTGCTTCCTACTCTTCTCAGAATCTTCCTGGAATGCTCCTGAATGCACACCTTTTGTATCTTCATTTTTTGAAGATTGTGATTATTTTTATAAGTTGACTTATTCAGGCCTGAGTGAATATTTTCTGGAAGCCTTAGTTGCTTTGGTGCTGCTTAATACAAAGCAGCTACAGGCTTTTCTCCAACAATTTATTGAAGATGAAAAAATCTAATCAATGTTCTGTCAGGAGGGACTGAATATTCTAAATATTACCCCAAATGTCTAGCTATGAAGGAGGGGCTATGTAGCTATTTAATTTTTATAGTCTTTCATCTTACAAAGCTTAAAAATCTGGTTAAATAAGTCCTAAGTATGGAGAAATGTAACAATGAAATATTAAAATAACACTTAAATGCAAAAAGATAGAAGAGTCATCAAAAGCAGTATAAAATAAATTGACAAATGAGTAATGCAGGCCATAATTGCTACAGGATTTCAGAGAAGGGAGACATCGCTTTTATGTAGCTGATTGGGAAAGGCTTTATGAAGGAAGCAGGGTTTTAAAACTCTCATCTCCAATTAAATGCTCAGATTTCTTTCTCTCTTTCTTTCTCCCTTTCTCTCTTTCTTTCTTTCCTTTTTTTTTTTTTTCTCATTTATATAAGCTCAACAGAAAACTCCATGATGAATCTTAGACCCAAGGAAGTGGTGTTCAGGATATTGGACTATGCACTCCAATGACCTTTCAGATTGCCAATAAATGAAACTATGATGCATTGGTTTTTGTGTGTGTGTGTGCCTTGACAATTGAAAATAATTGTTTTGAGGTCTACAGACACACATTAGAGAAAACCATTATACTTAGCAATTGGCAAACATGAACAACTTTAAAAGAGACCCCTTGGGAAGTAGAGAAATAGTATTTTCCTCAATGAATAGCTAAGGAAATTGAAACACAGAAACAGCCACCAGTTGCCTGCGTATGTCTGCTAGGGCTAAAGGAGCGAGTTTGAAAATTTGAAAATTTAGTTCCTTGGTTAGTTCCTGGTTTAGTATCTTGAACTTGAAAGGGGTTGGACCACTTAGTAGGCATGTTACCCTTATAAAACCCACTTTGGTCATTATTTAGTTGTCCTTTGGTATGATGTATTTCATATTTCTATTATAACGAGAGTAGCACATTTTGATCCTTTTTGCTTAATAAAATGAGCAGTTATTTCATAGGTTAATTCCCATGCTGTTAACACCTCATAAATTAATGTATATTTAGGATGAGATCATCTTGCATGATTAGTTCTCACCTTTTTTTTTTTTCCCAAACCATGCTTGAACACCTTTATCAGACAGCAGTCTGAAAATTCACCTTTTCTACATTCTTAAAACTTCTGCTACTATAAGCTGGTAGCACCAAGGCCACCATGGATTTTTAAAAAATTTTAATCAGACACTTAAATGGTTTCTCAGAAGTTTTCCTTTCACATGGAGCCATATGTGAGTAGTTTGATTATACTTTCTTATTTTTTTAAAGAGATTTCCAGAATAAAGTGAAGAAAGTTAGAAAGCCACGAACACCAGATGAGTTCAGTGGGCTCCAAGAAGGTGCTCTGGTGGGAGAAAATGGACAGGAATTGATGATTCATCTTGAATAGAAGTCTGAGGAGAAGCTTTGGTCTTCCTTTTAATGTTCTCAAAAGCATCAGAAATATTTAAAAATCAGGCAGTGAATAGATCTAAGTACAAATCAAAATTTACTTCCTTCCCTTCAGGTTAGACAGATTTCATTTATCTTTCGAGGTCTGTGCAAAGGTGTACGTAGACTTGGGAATCTATGAATGTTCTTTTAATTATTTCTCCTCTTCTTGCTTCACTCTGCAAGTCAGTTAGCTGATGTGTTACCCAGCTCAGTAACCCAGGGGGGCCCTAGGGAGAACCTGATGTTTTGGGACCCATGAAGAAATCTGGATGTGTCTCTCAAGAATATCAATGATCTATACTGTAGTGAGGGGTTTGGCTATTATCATTCCTGTTACTTTAATTCATAATTGAATTCTTACTTCTGTGAGGCCAGGGACCACGTTATATAAACTTTTTGTGCTAGTGTGCTCCTACAGTACCATTAGCACAGACTGGGCCCAAAATTGATCTTTAAAGAATTATCTGTGGATACAGGAATTAGATGATATGAATTATTTTATAGCAACAGTTTTTTTTTAATTTTGCAAAATAAGTAAATATTTGGAGAGTTGTGAATCCCTGCAGTTTCTAAAACTTCGATTTGAATTTTTCAGAGTCCCATTTTAGCACAATATTTCACACAGAATAATGCAGAGAAAAAGACCCTACAAATAAAGGAATCTGTGAAAATATTAGAGCTGAAATTCTGTAATACATTCTCACTTATTCTGCTGATCTTTTTGTGAAAAGTCAGTAATAAGAAAATTAAAAAAAAGAGATTATCTCAATTTCAATTGTCTTTGGCTTCCTGATATTCACTTTGACAAATGAAAATTATACATTTATTTCATATTTAAATATGGAAATTATGGTAACAATGTCATCCTTCAGGGAACTCAAAGTCAAAACCATTTTTAGTTTCTTCCTGGTTTACTAAAAAAGTCATTTTCATATGATGTGTTTTGGATTTACTAAGTTGTACATTTCACTGTTCATGCTCTTTTTTTAAAAAATGGAAACCTATACTTTAAGTTCAATCCAATGACTTTACCAGATAGGCGTGTTTTCCATTTGTAGGCCTCCTTCTCTTCTACACCTTTTGTATGGGCAGCTCAAGTTGCATTACAAACAGTTCACTCATTTGTTAAGTATTTCTGTACATCTGTGCAAAGTGACATCTTGTTACACACATTTTCTTGAGGGAACTAAGATGCAGTTGGGTCAAGTGGGTGCCTGTCCCGAGATACGCCATGCAGGTCATCTTGAGTGTGATATCTTGAGATATGAGGGGCTTAGTAGAGCTTAGCTGCTCCAGCGAAACCCTTAATACTTCAGAGCTTACTTTTGTGTTCAAGGAGAGAATTCTCACCATTCCCTTCTTTTAATGTGCAGATGTTTCTGGGGAGAGTAGCCAGTTATGCCATAACTATTTATTGTGAATTGTTTGGGGGCAAGTTGAGATTCTTAGAATACAGGCACACCTCGTTTTATTGTACTTTGCTTTATTTGCTTCTGATATTGTATTTTTTTTTTTAACAGTTGAAGTTTTGTGGCACCCTGCATCAAGAAAATCTGTTAGCACCATTTTTTTTTTAAGATTTTATTTATTTATTTGACAAACAGAGATCACAAGTAGGCAGAGAGACAGGCAGAGGGTAGGGGGAAGCAGGCTCCCTGCCGAGCAGAGAGCCCGATATGGGCTCAGAACTCTGGGATCATGACCTGAGCCGAAGGCAGAGGCTTTAACCCACTGAGCCACCCAGGTGCCCCTACCACCATGTTTCTAACAGCATGTGCTCACTCTGTGTCTCTGTGGCCCATTTTGGTAATTCTCACAATATTACACACTTTTTCATTATTATTATATTTTTTATGGTGATTGTGATCAGTGATTGCAATATATTGAAAGCTCAGATGATGATTAGTATTTTTTTTTAGCAATCAAGCATTTTTTTAAAATTAAGGTATGTACATTTTTTAAAGGTATGTACATTTTTAAAGATATAATGCTATTGCACACTTAGTAGATGGCAGTATAGTGTAAACATAACTTTTTTTTTTAAAGATTTTATTTATTTATTTATTTGACAGACGGAGATCATAAGTAGGCAGAGAGGCAGGCAGAGAGAGAGGAGGAAGCAGGCTCCCTGCCGAGCAGAGAGCCCGATGCAGGCTCAGAACTCTGGGATCATGACCTGAGCGGAAGGCAGAGGCTTTAACCCACTGAGCCATCCAGTCACCCCAGTAAACATAATTTTACATGCATAGAAAAACCAAAAAATTCATTTGACTCACTTTGTTGTGATACTTGCTTTATTGCAGTGGCCTGGAACCAAACCTGTAATATCTTTGAGGTATGTCTGTATTAAAGAGGCAAGAGGGGAAAAGTAGCACTGCACCTAAGTCAACATTCCTTCATAGGAACTTGTTTTGAGTGTCCTTGATGAATTGTGCAGTCTGAATTTTCCAGCAATATGTTCAGTTTATCCACACTAAGAAGACTGGTATAGCACCATGTTCCCTCAACAGCCATTTGTAGGAAAATGAAAGCGTTCTGTGGTCAAATTAATTTGAGAAATGTTGAAGTAAAGAAAATCAAGGAGTGTTGTTTCCTATAGGGCTTTGTGGAAAATTCTGGGGTAGTCAAAGAAGTATGACACACGGGGAAACCTAGTTATATTTACTACAAGTTTAGCTGTCAGAAATTGGGTACGTTAAGGTAATACACTTAGACTCTTACATGCAAGACACAGTCCTACATGGTTACTCCTACAATGGCATGAGGTCATTGACACAAAACACAAAGCAGAGTGTCTGGAACATGGTGGGTACTGCCAGAATATTGTTTTTTTTTTCCCCTCCCTTACTTTTTCTCTTTTTCCTTTTTGGAAAATCAAGAACTTAAGATCAGTATTAAATAGAAATTAATATTTTGTGATTTTTGACTTTTATCCGTTGGCCAATAGATCTTTCTAAAGAATTTTTGTTATCATTATTTTAGTAGGAAATATTTTAATCCTTTCCTGTGGCACACTTGATTATTATCATGCTTCTGAACATTTCCTGCAAGGTACTTTTATATGAACTTATTTATGTGAAGATTCATATTTAAGTGATATGGTAAAAGTTCCTTATGGGGTGCCTGGGTGGCTCAATAGTTTAAGCATTTGACTTCGGCTCAGGTCATGATTTCAGGGTCCTGGGATTGAGTCCCGCTCAGCAGGGAGTCTGCCTCTGTCTCTCTCTCTCTCTTTGCCCCTCTCCTATTTGTGTTCTTTCTCTCAAAGAGATAAATAAAATCTTTAAAAAAAGTTCTATATAAAAAGGTATGGTAAGTTTGAAGTGTTTTTAAGATAATAATTATTTGTCTTAATGTCAATTACTTAGAAATATGCAAATATAGAAATAGAATATTAAATAGGTGATACTCAGATTTACTTAACACAGTCTGCAGGTTGTCCTAAGTTGGATATAATTTACCTCTTATCTAAAACCAAACTTTTTAAGATTGCAGCAAGCTTTAAAATTTTCATAGTTTTTTTTTCTGGTCATCTGAAGTGAAGACTAGGTTCCCAAGACATGCTTATGTGTGTTTCTTCGGACTTATTTTTAAAGGAAAATTGAGGTCAATGATTATAAGAAGTGACATTCACGAACATTTGATGAAAACTAAGGAATTCTCCAAAGAAACTTACAACTTTACAGTTATTGAAAAAGACTCTCTGACAAAAAGAAAAATGATATATGTAAACTTTTTTGAAGCAGCCATTTTGTTTATTTTAGTGTAATTTTTTTAGAGTATCTTTGGGTCGATATGACACTTTCTGGTGGTTCAATCTAAGAGAACCAGGTGAACAGATTTTAAAAGATGACAGTACTCTGCATGTGCCTTGGCATTATTAAGTCCCCCCTTTCATTTTTAATTTACTTACTGAGGTATCATTTCCAAATGTATTTTTTTAATCGTTCCAGCCATAGTAATGGAGCAAAAGGCCTTTTAAATGCTCTTAAAGACAGAATTGCAAGAAGATTGGCACAGATTCAGAATAACTAGATGTGTATATTCTTTTGATAAAGAGACTGGCTTTCAGAAACATTTCTCAGCTTATTGTGAAAAATTGTTGACATTTTGCCATTGTAATCCTTTTAATGTTGTAGACCTTTGAAATTTGTGTAAAGGTTTTGCTTCACATCAAAGTAGATGAGAATATAAGGAGCAACCAAAAATAAAACCTCTGAAAGCGTGCCTGGTATTGTAGGGATTTGTGATGGTATCATGACATCTATGCATCAGTGAACACAAATTTGGTAAAAAAAAAAAAAAAAATCATAGTTACACAGAGAGTTCCAAAGAGACTGCTTAAAGTATGATAAAACAAAACCCTCGAGGGGGACACACTAGATTTGGACTGAGTACCACAATCTGTGGGATTTATTAAATTTGCTATTGGCTCTGGCTCCACGAGGACAGGTCAGCACAAGGCAGAATGAATCCCAGCCCTGGGAATGGCTTTGGTCTGATGTGGTCAGTGGTCCTGCTCCTAATTGTTAGGGCCTGGCTGAGTCTGTCCCAGGGTCTTAGGCCCCAAGATGCCCTATTTAAATCAAGGATTTTTGGAAGAAGTTCTTGACTGGATATTCACTGGCGACTGACACTTTAGCTTCTAGTTCTCTACTTAGGAGAATCAATATATTCAGACTATGTTCTACTGTTTGGGAAACTTCCCCACTTCAGCCTCCTTCTAGGGCAGAAGCTGCTTCTCCAACCATGCAAACGGCTTTATTTTAAGGACGTGTAAATCCACAGTCTAAGGATTGCATACCTTGTCCATGTCTGGGAGGGACTGTGAGCCTTCCTTCTCTTCCAGCCATCGGCTCACGTGCTTTCCATCCAACCAGCCTCTCTCTTCTCGTAGCCCACCTCACGTGACTTACACAGGAGTCAGGCATCCCCCTCGCTCTGCACTGTTTGCATATCTTACTTCATATGAAATCCCAAACATTCAGTGCAAACTTGTCCCACTAATATGCATTGAGTAAAGGAGCCAGTATGGCTTCTTATCCTGTTCCAATGTCTTTGTCCCTTTTTGCTCAGAACACAACTGCCACCCTAACATCTGGATGCTATGCTACTGATCTGCTGTGCCATTTCTCTGTCATCCCCCCAAATTTAATACTGATTCTTCTGCCACAAGCTCGATCCTTTTCACTCTTCAGAAGTTTCCTTTTCTTTTCTTTTTTCTTTCTTTTTTTATTTTTAGTTTCTTGGTCTGTGCCATAGTTTCTCAATCTCAGCCTTCATGACATTTAGGTCTGGATAAATCTCCCTTGGGGGGCGGGGTGCTGTGTGAGCGGTGTCCCTGGCTTGCACTTACCAAATGTCCATGGCACCTTCCCCCAGTGTGACAAAACTGTCTCCAGATATTGCCAAATGTTTCTTGGAGGATAAAATCACCACTGCTGAGAAGCACTGGTCTGCACATACCCTCTAGAACATACCCTCTAGAGTTCTAGAACCTCCAAAACCATGCAGACAAATCTGTTCATTGCTTCGTGGAGTTGTTCCTTTGACAGCCCTCCGTATCCCTCCTACTGGTCGTATCTGCGTTCTGGGACTGCCCCTCACCTGAGTCAGGAAAATGTTCAAACCACCATCCCTGAGGTTACCTTTTGCCCCTTCTTAACCACAGAACCTGTGGGAAGTTTTCACTGCCTGAGACCTGCCTTTAACTTGCAGCATGTCTTGAGCCTTGTAGGTGGGATGTAGAACAATTATCATGCTTCATGTCCTTACTTGCATGGGATTCTCTGAGCGCAGGGGTGATCAAATATAACACTGGACAGAACATGGGGGGAAAGTACTGGAGAGAATTGCGATTGAATTTAATTTCTTGGGTAAAGAATGAATTTTTTACATCTATTCATGTTACATCTTCTTAAGCCTGCTGTTCTGCATGTGTAACTTCGATTCCAATTGAAATTTAATAGGAATAGGCTGAGGGTCAAAATCTGTGACATATTTTCTCCCGCTCCTTGTACTTAATTCATTACACACACTGAGTGCATGTTCCCTCCATACCTTCTCTGTTAGTTGGCAGTTATTTCTTACTGCCCTTCTAATTATATTCCAAAGTCTTTTACGGTTTCATATTTGTCTTGTTTTCTAGCCTGCTTACAGCTAAGAATATATTTTCCACCTGTATTTTACAGTGTTTGCTTTTGCCACTTAGTATTTGTTGTACACGGATTATTTTTCAAGATTTTTTTTCCCCCCAAGAGACAGGCTTCTTACCATCTGTTGTGTTTAGATGACCGTGCCTTTAACTCTTTTGCTGTTTCTTTTGTCTCTTTGACAAATTTAGAGCAGCAGTTTGGAATATTTAGTGTTGTGTCTCTCTTTCTGAAGTTAAAAAGGAAATGTCTCTGTGAACCTCTCTTCTAAGGTTCATGGTGTATCAGCGTTTTCTAAACAGGCTCTCTCCTGGGTAGAGGCAGCCGTGGGTGAAGACCCACTTTCTCTGAGATAAAAATACCTTTGAAAGGCTTCTTAACTCTGCTCATTTCCCCCTAATACCATTTCTTCAGTGGGCTGGAGAGATTTTGGCACCATTCTTTGCACACACACACACAGTAGGACATAGGGATGGTATGCCTCCCAAATGCACGAACAGGCGGCCTCATTTGACTGTCCCAGCCAGCACCTAAAGAGAGGGCCCCTGGCTCCCCATCTCCATGGGAGGGTAGGAGCCTAACTTCCACAAGCTCCAGTTAGCAAATCTGGATGGTTTCGTAGGCACCAACATCTCCCCCTGCTTTTTGTAATTTTTCACTTCGTGACTCTTCTGGAGTTCTGCTGTCCAACACACCCCATACCTCCCTCCTCCCTTTACAACAGGGAGTCGCCTCTGCACAAATGGAAGTTGGGTTCACACTGGATTCTTTCCCCTATTGCAGTAGTATATCACTGATTTGAATCTGTCCTTATCACTTCAACAAATGTCTGGCTTTGTTGTCTTTGACAATGGTTGTGTAGAACCCATGTTCTGTGTCCATTGGAGGCCTCCATTTTTGTGACATGGGGAGTGCTGAAAACAAAAGGGAACAGAGCTTCTGAAAACAGCATATCCCAATACCACGGTTAGATAGGACCCAAGGTAGAGAGTAATCCTGCGGTTACCAGCTCCCCAGCTCCATGCTAACCTGCTCTTGGAAACTTTAAGGCTAATATAACCACCCAATGCCTGCTCCACCAGCTGACCCAAACCTTCTTCAGGAGTTTAATTTTGTAGCAAGCAATACAGCTCTATCTTCCACTTCCAACTTAGGTTCTATGCTGGTGACCTAAAAATGATGGAAATGTTCAGGGAACCTGGGTGACTCAGTCGATTAAGCATCCCCCTCTTGTTGGCTCAGGTCATGATCTCAGGGTCTGGAAGCTGTGCCCTGGACTCTGCACTGGGCATGAAGCCTGCTTGTGGTTCTCTCTCTCCCCCTTCTTCTACCACTCCTACCCCACCACCCCCACTCTCTCTCTCTTAAAAAAAGATGATGGAAACATCCTTTTGATATATTTTATAAAATCTAGATGGAGAGAATATTCTAATTCTGGAGGTAGTGATCCCCATGAGTTGCAGTTTTGGGCTGACAGAACCCTATTATTCCCCTCCTCAGCTCTATTGAGGTATGATTGAAAATAAAAACTGTACATAGTTCAGGTATGCAAGGTGATGTTTTGATATACATATTTGTTAGGACATAATTACCATCATCTGGCTAATTAGCATTGTCTACCACCTTCTGTACTTGCCATCACCTTTTGTGTATGGTGAGAACACTTGGGATTCACTCTCACAGTAAACTCCCAGTATACAATGCAGTGTTGTTAACAGTCACCATGCTGAACATTAGATCAGCAAAACTTACAACTGAATGCTTGTGCCCTTTGACCAACATCTCATATCCCCCACCTCCCAGGCCCTGGTAACAACCATTCTACTCTCTGTTACTACAAAATTTGACTTTTCTAAAAAGGAAGTATTCCATATATACGTGAGACCATACAGTATTTCTCTTTCTGGATCTGGTTTATTTCACTTAGCATAAGGACCTCCAGGTTCACCCTTATTGTCACAAATGTCAGGATTTCCTTCTTTTTTTAAGGTTGAAATAGCTCTGTTATTTTTCAAGTTTGAGTGTCCTAAGAGATCAAGACCTACAATTCTAAAACACTTAGCTCCTCAAATTTTAGTCCATTCGTTAATTAAAACAAACAAACAAACAAACCTGCTAATTGATTTGGTAGGATCTTCAAAATTCACCATACTCTTCCTTTCTCTGTGCTATCGATTCTCAAAACCTGGGTGTGCTACAGAATCACCTTGGAGGGATTGTTGCAACACAGGCTGCTGGGACCACCTCCCCCTCAGAGGACCTGATTCATAGGTCTGGGGTGGGGCCAGGAATATGCATTTCTAGCGAGGTCCCAGGTGAGTTGGATGCTGCTGGATCAGGGGTCACCTTTTGAGAATCACTACACTACATAGCTCTTAATAGTAAGAAAGCTGTGTTTTAAAGGTTAAATTCTTTGAGTAAGAAACAATGGAGATAAGAACATGTGGAGGAAGGGAGGTAGTTGAGGAAGTTGGATCTCAAGGGGAGAAGCTATAAGACTTAAGCCTGCTTGTGGAAGGTCTGGGGCTCACAGAGACCAGCCAAAGCTTGAACACTCTGGCCTCATGGAAATGAAGTTATGGCTGGCAGTGTTGGTGTTGGTGACTCTTCCCCAAAGTACTTTTAGCTGTGGGCATAAATTTTGGCCCCCATGAGTTTCAGGCATCAAACTTGCCTACCTGCAAGGGCTAGACCAGGGTTCACAATACTGATTGGACTTTAGAATTACCTGGAGAACTTTAAAAACTACCTGTGCCCAGGCCCACTCCAGAGCAACCAAATCACTTTTGGAGGCTACAGTGTGGCCAGTGAAATTTTCAAAAGCAAATCACTCTGAGGATGAACAGGCTCTACCTTCAAGATTCTGGTTTAATTGGTCTGGGGGAATATTTTTAAAAGTTATCCACCATCTGTGGTTTTTGAAAATGGTGGAGGTGACTTTAATGCTCACTTAGGTGTGGGGGTAAAGTCTGTGAGGCTAAAGGTTTTGGTCACTGCTGTATATATTCCGAGTATCTAGCACTAAGGACTGCTTAGAGCAATCCTTCAATAAACATGCATTGAATATGTTAGTTAATGATTGCCTTGTGTACTATTTGGCTCTTGTAAGGCTGGATACTGGCAAAACAATATAAGACCCCTCTTTCTCTTGTTATCAACATGGGTGCTGGGATATTTCTCCACATATGACTGTCTCATATTTTGATGCAAGGCAAGAAAATGAGATGCATTGGGAATATGTGGAATTTGCAATTGCTTTTTCATTTAGACCAAGTATTTCTGGCTACTTTAGTGCAACGATAGAGTTGAATAGTTGTGACAGAGACCGTGTGGCCTACAAAGCCAAAAATGTTTATTCTCCAGTCCTTTTCTGCAAAAATTTGCTAACCTTTCACTGAGAGCATAGGCCTCACTAGATATACACTGGTTATGACATAACATTGCCCAGCTTGGTATCTCTAGATCTTCTAAGATGAATACTAGTTGAGTTCTTTCCAAGCAGAAAAGGACAAGATGATTGTTATATTCAACGAGATCCCTGTGGAACTCTTAGAGAGGCTCATTGCACCACTTCTCCTTCTTCTTCTTCTTCTTCTTTTTTTTTTTTTTTAATTGAAGGACATTAAAATCTGTGAACCAAGGACAACATGTATTTCACAAACCCATGGTCTCTGGGGGGTCTTGAGTTTATCAAGAGCTGCTGAAGTAGTCTTTGAGTGAGTGCTGCCTTTCGGTTTGGAAAAATGACCACTATAATTCATTCATCTATAGACCTCCATCTTTCCTTTCTTTTTCCCACCCATTCTTCCTGCCTCTTATTTTGTAGAGGGCAAAAGTGATAATGGTTTACAAGTTATCAGTTAACGCAGAACCTGACTGAATTTTAGACATGTTTCTTCCTGACTACAGACCCCTGACCTATCTTTTATTAGAGAATTTACTTTAGAAACTTGCAACTGTAAATTCTTACCCTGCCCTTTGAGATGTAGATCTACATCCCAAGGATGTCTTTCTCAAGGACTGGGAGCCATCCCTTTGAAATGACATCATCAAGTAAGATAGTGCCCCATCACCCAGTATCCGTGGGAAGGTAGGAGCCTAATTTCCATAAGCACTAGTCAGCAAACCCACATGGCCTTATCACAGTGACTAACCTCACCTGATGTCTTCCGGTACTTTTCCACCAGCTCACACTAGCACATAAACTTTCCCATCTTTTGTTTCAGTGGGGTCCAGTTCAATCTCCTCCTTCTTTTATGAAAGTCTTGACCTCTATTGCAATAATCTTGAATAAAGTCTTTCTTACCTGTTTAGCTTATCTGGTATAATTTTTCTTTGTCACCAGTTACCATGGTATTGTGGGTTGAATTGGCCCCAGAAAGGTATGGTACTTATGAATGTGAACTTATTTGGAAAAAGGGTCTTTGTAGATGTCATTAAGACATAATTAAGATGAGGTCATACAGCAGTAGGGTGGACTCTTAAACCAATATGAGTGGTGTCCTAGTAAGAAGAGAAAACTCACAGAGACGAATGCAGAAGGGGAGAAGGCTGTGTGAAGACAGAGTGATTGGAGTGATGTAGCTGCAAACCGAGGAACTCTAAAGATTGCTGGAAATCACCAGAAGATAGAGACCATGAAACAGGTTTTTCCCTAGAACCTCCACCTTGATTTCAGGATTTCGGCATCCAGAACTGAGAGAACATCAGTGTTGTTTTGTCATCTGATTTTGGGATCATCATGGCAGTCCTAGGGAGCTAATGCACTTGGGATATAGACTTTTACCTGCCAGCCCATATCCTGTAGCAGTATCATCTTCTAGTGCTTTTTTTCAGCACCTAGTGCTCATATCCGAATTGCCATACTGTGCCCTTATCCATTTCCTGGCTCCTTGCAACAGATCTGTCTGCCTGGAGTGCTTCAGTCTCACCCCCCACACACCCCTCACGGGTGCTCTGCAGAGTCCTTCCTGTCCTTCAAGGTCTGGCATCTCTTCTGAAGTTTCCACCGCTTCCCCAGGCAGTTTATTGCCTACCACTGGGCTTCTCCCATGTACACGCTTGCTATCATATTAGGATTTATTGGTACTTGTAACTGTCTTTCCCTGGACTTTGGAGGGCAGGGGCCATGTCTCATTTCTCTGCCCAGTGGGCTCTGGGAAGACATTGGTGAGTGAATGAAGCAGGAGCTGGAGAGGGCCACAAGTAAGTGTTTTGTTTTTCTCCTTTTCAGAGCAGGAAGGAGCCTCCGGTCCTGTTTAATCAGGTCAGACTTGTCTGCTAGTGAGAGGGGTGTTTTGGAAGGGCACTCTGTCTATCAGATACCACTTTTTAAATACACAATCAATCAGCATTTCAACAACAAAAGAATGTTCATCATTTAAAAACAAAAACAAAAACTAGAAATCACCATGGAGAGCCATTAGATATAAACTGTTTCAATAAAAATATCCTATGTTCTTCTACCTTGTTAAAGGACTATTAGGTGATATATAGGTTCTCAGTAGGTTCTGAATGTTTATTAAAAGGCTTGAAAGAACTAAAGGAAAATTAGGTTGGTTTGTGTTGGTGGCTGTTTGTTTAATTTGTATGTAGAAGGCAGAGGAAATGTTCCTGAAGGAGTCTATGCTGGTTCTCCAGGTGTCCAGCATTCCATGATATGTTTATTCCTCCTCCAAGGGCTCTTTTTTTTTCCCCCTCGTCTGGGACAGGAGGGGAAGGGATGACATAATAAGCAACTGCTTTGGCTAAAGAGCATTATTCAAGACCACAGGACTTTCAATGTATGTTCTGGGATCCTGTCTTTGCCTCTCTGAACTCGCACAGAAATCGGCTGCCTTTGCCTGGAGGGGAGGCTTCAGGGCCTGCAGTGTTAAAATCCATATTGACTTTTCCTGATCTTGTCAACTCAACTACTCCTTCCTGCTTCTCTGTTGGCAATGACTTCACCTTCCTTTGAGGAGATGCCTGCTCCCCCCTTGGTATGGTCCTGACAGGGTGTTCAGTTATAGGGAGGCTCATCTTCTGCTTTCCACTCCAGGCCCTTAAACTTCCCATCCAGGCCTTTCCTCCTCACGCCTCAAGGACAAATATCACTGCAACAAGGAACAGCAAAACCAAGACACGGGGTCAAAAAGGAGGACTGAGATACTATCTTAGAGGTAGAAGGAGAGCAGTCTGAGCGTAATTTGAGTGTCTGCCATTCCTGAGGCTGGACTTCTTACTTATGGGATCCCACCACTTCCATTTTTGCTTCCTTGAGAACCAGTTGGGTTGTGTTCACTTGCCCCCAGTGGGTCGTAACTTCAACAGCATCTCAGGGAGGGCTGTGCTGTGCTTGGGTCTCTCATGTTCCACTGAAACTTGAGATCAAAGTCTAAGGAGAAGAGACAGCCACAGAGATCCCCTGAAATATTTTTGTGGCTGTCAGTTACATCATTCTGAGGTTTCATTTTGCATTTTCTTCCTTGCCAGGTAACGTGCACAGATAAATCATGTCTATGCTTCTTTTTATTTATATCTTAATGTAACATCAGTAGTGTGATTAGATAATTTGAAATTTAATAGAACTTTCCAGTATGAATCATCTAAGATATATCACGGCGAAATCTCAGAGCCTGGAGACCAAGTAGGGAGGGAGCAGAGTACTCACGCACACTACTGAGTCAGCACATAATAGCAATTTTCTGTGTCCTCATAATAGATACTTGAGAATAATTACTGACAGCCTGTGGAGAATTCATCAACCTCGGGTACCAAATAATAAGTTATACTCTCACGGTAACTGTGTGATTTAAGTCAGAAATTCAAAGAATACTGATGATGTCTCGTTATTTTTTTCCCCCCAGAAAAGCCAATCTGCATAATTGATGCCATAGGTAGAAAAACATTTTTTTATTATTACATTCTAAATCAAATAGTCTTTAATAAATGAGAGGTGCATGATCATTGGAAACTAATGGTGGCCATGTGGGACAGCAATAATGGTATCCATAATTCTTTGGCACATTAAAAAAAAAAAAAAAGCGCCTGTGTTTATTTTCTAAACCTCAGCATGCCACGTTCCAAAGAGAACTCTCCAGTGACTGAAAGAGGTAGACCGGGGCAGGGTTGGGGGGGGGTCGTGTTTAGGGAGTGAGACTACTAATGAGTTAGTGCAGTGAACACAGGCATGCTGCCCAAAGAGTGGCTGGGCCCTGGAGTGTGGAGGGCTGGCAGCCCAGAGCCTGACTTCTTCATTCGTGTAGGCTGAATGAGAGCTCTGTAACTCATGGGTGGAAAACTGTGGTAGGGCCTTTTGTGATTACTAATTAATCAACTAGAATTTTTGCCTGGTCATATTCTGTTGCTTTCCTCAACAGATTCATTAGAGTAAATTCTATTCTTGGTGTTAATATGCTTTACAATAGATGCCAAAGTAAATTATTTATGTGTGTGTGTGTGTGTGTGTGTGTGTGTATCTGTTTTGATGAGCAGATGATTGATAAAGGAAATAGCTTTTGGCTTCTCCCGCACAGAGCTTTGATATATAGTTAGTCCCTCAGTGTTCTCCTTTGCACTCAGATTTCATAGCTGGAAGCCGTTCAGCTGTCTGCACTAAGGTTAGACGCTGGGTCTTGCCCCCTTCGCTTCTACGCTGGACAGCTTCCATCTGCACCTGTCCACTTTTCTCCTCTTGACTCTGTGGCTGGGGAGGGTGACTTGAAGAATTACACCCTCGCTGTCTGGCTTCTGGTTGGATCTGGCCAATGGGGAGCCCCAGGAAGAGATCTGAAAGGGAGAAGGGAGTGGGGTTGGAGTCCGTAGTCTCTAGGAACCTGCCCGGCAGGGTAACCTCAAACTGGCTGTGATCACTGAACAAAGGTCATGGCTCCACTCAAGATGGTACTCTGTAAGTCTCACCTTATAGATGTGGCCACTATTTCCTCTTCACATCCCTTTAGACCTCGGGATGGGAATAGCTTCTTGGCCCCCATAGTCCTGAGATTCTGTATTCTCTAGTGCGGTTTCTCAATGCCCTGCTCCATATTGTAAGGGCTCTTTTATTAACACCCCCTTGCCCCCCTTCACCCAATTATCTGAGTGTGAATATGCTATCCATTCCCTGCTGGGATTCTGACTGATCTCTATCAGAGGATCTCTGTCTTCTTGGTTTGATTTTGCTTCTTGATTTCTCTGTTTTATCCTGCTACCCTGCACTGACTCCTTTCTCCTTGGCCCTCTACTTTTTCTCATGATGGATTATCCATGTTTTACTTTTGAGTCTGAACTTGACTCTTGCCTTTACTCTCTTTGTCACGTCCATTACCACCCACACTTCAAGACTCTCACGATTGCGTGCCTCCAGGAACTTCGGGTGCTCCCCACCTCAACTATACATTGACTCCACCATTCCAATTTGTGGCTGTCAATACTGGTATTCTCCTGGTTATGAAGCTCATGTCCTGGCTAACACAAATGCCCACATTTATAGGATTTTCTATTCACCACCAGCCTATCTCCCATCTTCATATTCTGCCCCCCTCCCCTTTTCTTCAGTGTCTCAGATCTGGCATTTGTTTTCCATTTCCTCTCATGTAAAACACCACCACCGCCATCAACAACAAACGTGGTCTGGCAGCAGAAGGCATTTTGCAAATTCACAAATTATACTACACTTGAGGTTAGTATTTATCAATTGTTCACACTCATATGCATCCATTATCACAGAACAAAGTCCCCCATGTCAGCTTTACTCAGCGGAGAGGAAGGAGCCTCAGAGTAAGATGCAAAGGTGGTGGTAGTTCAGTAGGAGGAATGGACAATACTGCCTTGCAGCATGTTCCAAAACCTTCCTTGCCCAGAAATATTTCCTAATAGCATCTGCTACCTCTTTTGAGATTTCCTCTGGAAGAATCACTAATGGTTCAAACTATAAAGTGTAAAGTCTTGCCTTCTGACAGGTCACAAGAGCTCCATATTTCATCTCTTCTCCCTCACATCAAAATTGTAGCCTCAAGGGTGAGTCATACAAATGGAGTGCCTCATTGTGGTGATGTGGGGTCCAGTGTGGCCATGAAGCAGGGAAGGGGAGGGTGGGAGTTCAGCTTGCAATCAGGACACAGAACTGGGGAAGCACAGCTCCTGATGGTCACCTTGTTCTTGATATTAGAAACACCCAGACAGAGATTTGTCAGGCTAATCTCTCAAAAATAGGAGAAAGGAAGATGTTGGTGTTTCTGTCATTTTTCCTTGCTTTTCATCTCTTCTTCCCCTCTCCCTCCACCCCCTGACAAAATTTCTATCTCTAAGTTCTTCTGTGGAAGTTATCAGTTAACAAGGTACATAATTTCAAGTTTAAGGCTATGTTTTATAGGTTACATTTTATGAATCTTCAGTGATTTGTTATCAAAGATGGAGTTATCTCACAGTTGTCTCCTTACAGATCTTGATGTAGTGCTTCCACAGATCTGTATCTTGATCTCTTCAGGGCAGAAGCCTGTCCTGTTCATATCTACAAGACTTGTAGCCTGCATCCTACTTAACACATAGGAACTGTAAAAAGAAAATTGTACCAGACTAGTTAAATAGCAGGAAAGTCTTTTATTTAAGACTGATGGAATCAAGACAGTTACCATAGGAAAAAAGAGATCGACATCAGCTCCACTGGTACAAAATGTGGGAAGGTTTTAAGCCCTGGGCTGAGCTCCTGGAAAGGTACTGGAGGACATCAGGGGATGTTGGTCACTGTGATGAGGCCATCTGTGTTTTCTGACTAGTGCTTATAGAAATTAAGCTCCTACCCTCCCACAGAAACTGGGAGATGGGGTACTGTCTTTCCTGTTCACACATCAAAAGGATGTCTCCCAGGTCCTTGAGAAAGACATCTCTGGGTTGTAGAAGATTTATATCACAAAGGAGCAAAGCTTTAGAAAACTGTCAAGTTTTCTAAAGGAAATGCCCAATGAAAAGGGAGGGCAGGGGTATAGTCATGAGAAAACCTGTCTAAATTTCAGTCAGGCTGAGAGGAATGCTGTTAAGGCCTTCTTGGTCAGAACCTATTGGTGATCTTGATTCTATTCTATATTGATGTTCATATGGCCATCTTATTACATCAGCAAGTAATGCTCACTTTAGAATTCTGGAAAATAGTGTGTGTGTGTGTGTGTGTGGTGTATGTTGGGGGACATTGTAATTTTATTTCTTAGACTGACTATTTCTGGGCATAGTTTTAAAAATTGTACAACAGAGAAAATTTTAAGTATTTGAATTTTCCCTGAGAAGTGATGTATACTCTGAGATCTAAGCCTGTGTCTACTTCTCCACCATCTTATCTACCTCACCTAACACAGTGTTGTGAACGTAGCTGATGATCAGTCAATATTTGTTTTTGCAGTTGAATGAGAAAATATGGCTCCCTTCCATTACACCCATCAAGCAAGTGCAGGTTAGTTTAGAATTTAATTGACACATAATGGAAAGCACCTGGGTGAGCAGTCTAGGCTGGAGTTCCAGGGGTTACTTCATCATGATGCAAACTTGGGCAAGTCACACAAACTCCCCAAGTCTTTGTTTCATTATCTGTACGATGAAGCTAACACCCATTTCAGAGAGGTTGCTGTAAGGATGAAATGAGATGATGCCTGGAAACACCGAGGAAATCTTAATGCAGAACGCAGATGTGGCCTGTTGTTGTTCCGGAGTAAGTGTGTATTTTGGTCTCTCAGCACCATTGCATTATAGGTAAGTTTGATAAAGGTAGCCATGGAGAGCTCACCATGTTGCCTCTCAGCCTTCTGATTTGTAATAATGAAACCTCATTACGTTTCTGTATAAACTTGTTCTGCTTTAATATGTTATTGGTGCCTTTGTTTCTGCTTAATTGTTTTATTTTTCATGACACTTGGCTTGATTCAGAGAAGGAGGCATTTCTTTGTTTATCTAATTCTTTAATTAAGTTGCCCTACAGTGTGGTTCAAGCCAATCCCTCCGGATACTAAATAAGAGAAGCTAATCACAACTACAAAGCCCAAGGCAGAAGCTTCTTTGGGTATGAAATTGGTTCTGTGGCTGATGTGGATTCTACCTTTTGGAATCTGCTGGAATTGGAAGCCTGCGTCACAAATGGGTCAAGCATCTGGGTGTTTCTTAGGCTAGGGAGAATAAAGCTTTAGAGTTCAATCCTCTTCTAACCAGTGTTCTGCGTCCATGGCCCTTTGCTCTTTCTACTTGAAGGCCATGCTTTTCATCAAAATGGGTACTTTATACATTATTTAGGACTTGAGTCTTTTTTTTAAAAGCACCTTTTAAAGTGCTTTTACATCCATCTTCTTTTACCTCCCTAAAACCTGGGTGAGGGAACTGTCCACATCAGTGCATTTGGATGGAGAAATGGAAAGAGCACCTGGTTTGTCTAAGGCTAATCAGCCAGAAACCCGTGGAGGCAAATTAGAGCTCCGAATTCCCAGCAACCAGCACGCAGGCCCTTCTCACCACAGGAGATGTGAAAGTAAGAACAGATGAATGTGTTTCTGTTCCCATTTCTTGGGCCTTGGCCTACGAATCATACTCTTGCATTGCAGAACAAGTGATGTGTGGTCCTAACTCTTAAATAAGCCCAAGCAGTGGGTCATTTTCCACTTGTTCCCCTCCTTCAAGTTTGTATGTGAATCCCCTACACATGGGGCATTATCAGTGTACAATGGAGTTCACTGTTGTCAGAAAGTCTCTAGTCATACATTTATCCTGTCAGCCATTTTGTCAATCAGCATCTATCTAAGTGAGTAGTCTACGATCTAGGTGGGTGTTGAGGGATATTAAACACAAAATCAAAAAGAAAAGAAATTGACTGAGACATAGTACTCACTTTCAAGGGGCATGGGATCAAGAAATGGCATGGGAATATTCTCAGTTGAGAACCTCAGTGCCTTGTGCCTTTCGACTGCAATCTTGAAACGACCTTCTGCTACTTTTACCTGCTGTGTATGTGGATAATTTCAAACTTAGCCGTGACATTCAAAACCCTGCTCAACTTGACCCATGCCCTTTCTTTCAGAAATTATCACATGTCATATGCATTTTATGCTGGCCACACTGGGCTCCCTGTCATTTCTTGAACATTTGATTTTCTCAAATTCTCCTCACCTACAAATTCCTCTTACTTGCTCCCTCCCTTTCTTTATTGATTTTTTTCTATCAATATGCTCCAGTAGCTCAATATTTCCGGGGCTCAGACTCTCTATAATAACATAAGTCAAGTCTATCTCTAGTCAGTTTTGTATGTATGTTTGTCACCATTTGTGAGATTAGAAGCTCCTGGAAAGGGGCTAGGAGAAAGGAACGCATCTGTCTCTTACTATCCAATACAGCAACTTCCAAATAGATGTGTCAGATATAATTTCGTACGTTCACTGAGCCCCACTGTAATTGTTTTTTAATCCTTGGGCAAATACAAAAACTACATTTTTAGCCCCCTTATCTAGTAGGTTGGGACCATGTGATTCGATTCTGGCCAGTGGGATGTGGGTAAAGGGTAAATCATTTCCAGGCTTGTGGTCTATTGACCACCTATTCTCTTCTCGTTCTTTAAAGATCCAGAAAGCCATCTTCTGTGAAAAGATGGAAGGAACTCAGATCCATGTGTCATCACTGAGAGAGTTCTCAAGGAGAGCTGCTAGATCCTAAAATGAATGAGAAACACATCTCCATTTATTATATTATGGAGAGGTTAAGTTTTCTTTATTATGCAGGCTAGACTAAGCAATCTTGATAAATAGGCTTTAAGCACTCTGAGGGCAGGCACAATGTCCATCTGTCCCAAAGCTGTGTCCAAAGCATTTAACCAAATACATAAAATATAGTGTGAATTTAATGAATATGTGTTGAGTAGATTAATAAATTAAATATGTGTTTGTCAACTCTCATGATCTCTTAGTGTATCACCTGTGAAGGCCAATCTCCAGGCTTCACGTTAAAAAAAAAA
Organism: Lutra lutra; assembly: GCF_902655055.1. Lineage (NCBI taxonomy): Eukaryota > Metazoa > Chordata > Mammalia > Carnivora > Mustelidae > Lutra > Lutra lutra. Next base: position 192,748,729 of record NC_062280.1, read on the forward strand.
AAGTACTAGCTCATGGGAAAGCCTCTGTTCTATGGAATAATTATTGAGCCATATGTAGTCAGCATGTGGCAAGTTGTTTTCGTTTATGGAAGACCCTACTTCTGAGGATTCTAGTAAATGATTTTCCAACATCCTGCTGCTGCTTTTTATGATTACAATCAAGAGAAAGGATATGGTTAAAGTTGGAATTAGATCTTGAAATAAGGCTATAAGCAATTAAAGTATAATTTTTTTCAATTAGGATTTACTGACTAAAAATGTTATAAGGATAGTAAACTGCTAATAAGAAATATGGCTAAGAGAAGAGTTCAGAAATCGTGGTAGGAGAAGGAAGTTAATGTGTTTTGTGTGCTTCCTAGTTGTCAAATTTCATTTCAGGTCCTTCATGACTCCTGATTTCATTTTATGCCCACAAAAGCTTGGTGAGGAAGACATTATGATCCTAATTTTATGGGAAGAGGGGGAAATTGATATTCGGTGTGCTATACAAGTTCACACAGCTGGTAAACCGCAGAATTGAATTTGAACTTGATTCTCTCTGGCTTAAAACTTACCCATGTTTCTTTCAAATGCACTGTGTTCACTCCTTTGAATAAAGTTTAACTGGCTATCTGCCATGACACCAGGACTTTAGATCAGGCTGTCACCCAAGTCTTAGAGTAGCCAACCACTCAATCCAAGGGTTCTCTGGGGCATCTTGTCCTGTCCTTTGTGACACTGCTGTCTTTTCCCCTCCCTCTGCACCCCTCTGTTTGTTTACTCCTAGATGGTTAGCTGTGGCCTTGAGTGCTGACTCTTGCACCAACCTCTTGGGCTAGAGGACGGATTTAGTATCTGCTTTTGGACCCTCCCCTTTCAACTTCTGAGATAGGTGTATTCTAACTGGCAGCTGCATTTTGGATAATTTCCATTCTTGGTTTGGCTCTGGACCCTGGGGTCTGGGTCTATTTGGCTATTAGTTTTCTGGGGCCAATTCTGATCCTCACTGACAGGCTCAGACAACAGCTAATTAATTATTCTACTAATTAAACAAATCATGTATTATTCTGTTCCTTGGAGGGAAAAGGATAAAAAGACACAATTGCTAATGTTAGAACTTGGAGTCTAGTGAAATGTCTAAAAACCCATTACACTTAAAGAATTTTCACAGACATTATCTGATATGATATACTACTTTCTGAGGGATCCTTTTTATATGGGAAAATCAAAACGCAGATTGGTTTTACAGACTTGCTCCCTTTACCACAACAATTAAATGGGAGAACAGATATTTGAACCCGGGCCTTCTTGCTGCAAACATTTTGCTTTCTCCAAAATATCACATTGTCTGTGAGAAAGCAGTTTCCTATAATATCTGAAAGTTTCATCTGTTTTTTGTTGCTGTTCGCAATATTGGAGAGTAGACACATGAATTTACAATGATAAGGCTAAAAAGGATTAATTTGGCCAAATCCAAGGGTTGCCTTGATAAAGGCTCCAAGATGTATGAAGTTGCTGGGAAAACCTGATCTGTCTAACAGTTATATTGTGCGGCTTTTTAATTATGGGATGTTTTGTTTCTGTGGATTTTTATTTTCAGAGAGCTCAGAAGAAGAGGGTGGGATTTTGAGGCTGCTGCCATGATTATAATCTTTGTTAGAGGAATGTTGATGCTCTTGCAGATATTTTTATTTTCATTCAGCAGGATAAAGGAGGGGGGATAATTGACTTTACTAAGGCTAAGATGGAGCCTGGCTTCTGTCTTTGAATTTATCGCCTTTATACCGTTTTCTTTCCTTTCTCCTTCTTCCCCTATCTCAGTATCTGCTGCCCCTCCTTTTAGGTGAAGTTATTTGTTAGTTCTGGCAAGTGTTTTTTTAACTAATTTTGCCTGTGTTTGGTGGAGAGGGAGAGTCTTTATGTTACTGATGGAAGGTGTGGCAGCTTGCTAGTGATGTGGGATGTTTGGGTTGTCACCAACAAGAATTCTACACCACAAAACAAGCAGACCAACAAAAAGCTCCCTCCCTCAAAAAACAAACAAGCAAATGAAACCCAAATAGACCCAATTTATTAAAAATGCCTAGTTGTTGGGCTACTTGCATCCTCCTGTTACAGAATGATCTGGGGACACTAAAGTGTTAGTTCTAGTTCAGCTTTATTTATTTACTTGTTTTTTGATTAGATAATAGTCACCCTTTTCTTTGGCTAACGACTTCTTGAAAGCTGCAATGAGAAGACATGCTTTTGTTCACATATTAACCAGCGCAGAGATCTTTCGGCCTGCACCCAAGTTAGAAGAGGAGACTTAGGCCAATATCTTCAAATAGGAAACATGTTCAGTGAGTCCAATTGTTCGGTTCATATCCCCCCTTGGCATTTCTGTGGAAGAATCTTTTATTCATTTAAATCCAACTAGGTGTTGCTCAAACTTTCTGGTGCACTGAGTGACCAGGTGCACTGGGGACCTTACAGAAGTGTGCATTGCTAGATGCTGTAATTCAGCAGGGTGGGATAATCCTCAGAGATTAGCCCTGGGTGATTCTAACGCCCAAGGTCCTTCTTCCACATTGGGAGAAATCTCTTTCCCGGACAGTGGTTCTCAGACTTAAGCATGTATCAGGATCACTAGGGGACTTTTATTTATTTATTTATTTATTTATTTATTATTTTTTAATTTTATTTTATTATTATTTTTAAAGATTTTATTTATTTATTTGATGGAGACATCACAAGTAGGCAGAGAGGCAGGCAGAGACAGAGAGTGGGGAAGCAGACTCCCCACTGAGCAGCGAGCCCGTTGTGGGGCTGGATCCCAGGACCCTGAGATCATGATCTGAGCTGAAGGCAGAGGCTCTAACCCACTAAGCCACCCAGGTGCCCCGCTAGGGGACTTTTAAACACAAATGGCTGGTCCACACCCAAAGTTTCTGATTCAGTAGGTCTGGGGCTAGGCCTGATAGTTTGCCTTTTCTCACTAGTTCCCAGGTGATGCTGCCACTGCTCTTTGGGACCCCACTTTGAACACCACTGCTCCCGAGTATTCCAGTGATGGTTGTCCATTGGTCAGCAAAGAGACTTTGACAAATATGAGGAATATGAAGGCTTCACGCCTCAGTCTACAGTTTGTGGAAGGATGACTTATATCAGACATAGGCTCCCTTTTAGGTAATGAATTACCATTGTTCATAACAGATCAAATGGAGACCCTAATTGAACAAATTGCTAAGTATAGATTTTAGAGGGTGCACACAGAGTGTCCAATGCATAGCCTGTGCCCATGTTGACATAGCCTAACACTGGTTTAACATGTTAATTGTTTTACAAATAACATCAAAGTACCGTGAACAAGAGGCACAGTTGATGGCTTTACTTTATCAAGGACTGTTCCAAAGTACTAATTTGAGTTACTGTAAAGAGCCGTTATCAGTTGGGTTGAAAATCAAGCTATTTGCATTGGCAGAGTCCGTAAAAGGTATTAGCCAATTACTGACTATTAGTCATAATACTAATTAGTTAATTATCCTTTATCAGTCAATTACTTCCTCTGTGCAAGGATCTCTGCTGTCATTCTCACTACTTCATGAATCAGCTAGCCTCATAACCGGAATTATTTGGTTTAAATTTATTCTTACGAATGACCAAGAGAATTATTTTTGCCTAGTCACCAGACGGAGAGGATCATGTATTAGTTGAAATGTGAATGCTTGTGAGCTTCTGGTGCTGTTTCAGGTCACATGCATTTTCTCTCCCATGGATATAGAGGAATAACTTTTAAGTAGCAAAATACTTCATTAAGAGATTTAAGTAGAATAATAAAAAATAAATAAACCAGCAGCTCACTTTTTCCACTCTTTATTTTCCCCAGCAAGTTTAGTGCAGAGTGGAAGGGCGTTTAGAAGGTTAATAACAGAAAACACAAGTAGTCTGGGTAATTTGTAATGTCAGAAAAAGCAGAGGAAGAGAATATTACCACATAGTACAAAACCGCCTTCTAAATTAAGATCCAAAAGTCTAACACAAAATCCACAAGTACTTTGTTATATAATTGGCTATCATCTATCCCTAGTATTGATAAAGCTGACAAGTGGAGCAAGAGCTTTTTCATCCATCAGGATTTTTTCCTGCTCTATTTTGCATTTCTAGGAGAAAGGAAGGAGGAAAAATATACATGTAGTTATGTTAATCTCTGAAAAATCTTTTCAATGGAATTTTAACCTCTGCCATGTGCAAAGTGCAATAAATATCTTGCTTTTGTGTTGGGTATGCATATTAAAATCCCAACCTTCTTTTTTAATGAGCCCTACATCTAAATTGCAGTGTTGGGATGATCACACTATTAGATATTAAAGATAAATAAATAAATAAAAAGACAAGGAAAAAAAAACCCACCACAAAGAATTGATGGTGATTGCACCTGGCCTGGGTTAGAAAAAGCAATTACCATTTCTTACTGCTTCTCTTCTCATGTGAAGTTCATTTGGATGACCTTTTGCCGTTTTTGTCCGATGACATGGAGTCCCCTGTTCTTGAGCTAAAAACACTCTAGCTAGTCTTGCTCTTACAGAAAAACTTCAGCAGATCATGGTCTGCAGTTATGATCAGAGACTGCTGAATGTGTGGTCAGAATTCTGCTTACTCTGGAGCAAAGAGAAGCCTTTGTTTATCCCATTTCACCCAAGCCTACGTTCAAGGATTTGATACTGACATTGCCAAAAAGTCAAAATAATGTATATGCTGGTAAAATTCCTGGTGGTGGGTATTAAGGAGGGCACGTATTCCTTGGGTGAGGTGCATAAACAATGAATTTTAGAACACTGAAAAAAAAATTAAAAAATGCATTTCAGCAATTAAAAAAGATAAGTATCATTAAAAAAAAAAAGTCCATGGGGTGGCTGGGTGACTCAGTCAGGTGGGTATCCGACTCTTGGTTTCAGCTCAGGTCATGATCTCAGCCCTACTCTGGGGAGTAGGGCTCCCTGCTCAGTAAGGAGTCTGCTTGAGATTCTCCTCTTCTTGTACCCTGCATCTCCCTTTGCTCATACTCTATCTAAAATAAAAATAAAATGAAATAAAAATAAAGTCATTGTGCCTAGAAACCAGATGTGAGGAGGAACCTACATGTTGGTTGGCAAGGATGGATCTCAAGAGCTTCTCAACTGTGATTCAGGTACCTCCAACCCATCGGAGAGGTGGAGCTAACTTGGAAGTGGGTGGGGCCTTAGAAACTCATTCATCCTAGGTTTTCCGACGTTGGCCACCCTTCTTTGCAGGGAGCGACAGTGTGGCTTTGTCGAAAACTAATGATAATGCTTTCTGTTATATAAAATACGATCGTATATGGATATAGCTCAACACCCTACTTATCTGGGTTATTCTATTGAAAGTTCTATTTTAGCCCAAATTACCTGCTTTGGGAACAAAGATGCTTTTCTCAGGGGGTAATTACCAGTGTAATCGGAGTACCATCTGCTTGCCTTATGCTCTGTAGATGGCTCAAAGGAGATAGTTTCAGGAGAGTCTTGGAAACAGAACATTTCAGGAGGGGGTGGAAATGAAGGTAACCGAAAAGAAAGTAATAATTAGGAGTTTAAAGAGGAAAAGCATATGGTGTTGAGCCTATAACTTAGAAGCCAGCATCCTAGACCCCTGGCCCAAGTGAGATTTCCCCAGGAATAAGAACTAAGAGAAATCCAAGCTAGAACAGAGAGTGACCAATTACTCTAAAGGGACTCTCCAGAGGGGCCCGTGGAGAGGGGCAGCAGATGGTGTTCATTTGTGATTTAGTGGTGAAGGGGTCACTATGGGTTAGGTGCCGTGGCAGAAGCTTGCTTTCCATATTCTAGACAAAGCTTTACAAGGGAGGCCTGAAGACCCTGGAGAATTTTTGTGCAGCCATCATTCATTTACAAAATATATTTGACATCTCTTAAGCAGGATGTTTTCCACTAGGCTCTTAGAGCAGATATGCTGATATGTAACTTATGGCTCCTTCCCTTGGGGATTGCATGATGCTGGGTCGGGGGGAAGCAGGGACAGAGGGAAATGTGACGTGTGCATGTCCAGGGAACCGCCATCCATGGCACATAAGTAACACGTTAGGGAGACAAGGCATTCTGGGCTTTCACAGAGGTGAGAGTTAGTTCCCTCTGGGGCACAGGGGGAGGCCTCATGGAGGATGAGGAATTTCAGCAGGACTGGTGTGGCTGGAGAGGATTTTGCAAAGCAGCGAAGGGCTGCCTAATATGGAGTTAGGAGTCTGCACAGAAACTTCAGGGACCTTAAGTAGAGTGGTTCAGGATTTTAATATTAATCTGATGAGACAATAATTATATAAATATTTTTCACGCTTTAAATACATCTGAAATGTGATTCTGCATTCTTGGGCGATTAAGCTGCACTTGAAAAGATGTGCACAATCAACCTTCAGTGTTTCTAGCTTTAGCATATGTTAATCCTGCAGCTGTGACCCCAGAAATAGATTTTTAGCAGGAATAATTTTTTTTATGTCTTTAATTTTTTAGCTTTGGCAAACAAAAGGGGAATGGCTTGAATTGCAAAAGCCATTGGTCTTGATAGACTGTCTTCCTGATGGGTTGGGGGCTTGTTTGGAAGAATCAGGGTTTCCATTGTCAGCCTGGACCCCGTACTCCTCATGAGTAGGTGCCTGTTTCTCAGTGTCTGTGGTTGAATCTATATAATGGGAATGCTTGCATCCATCATATTTCTGAAATCATGAAATATAAAACATCTTTCAGTAATTTTTGGAGCAGGCAAAAAAATAACATTGGGATACAAGATATTTTTTCACAAAGCCAAGTTATAAAGCTACTTTTTAAAGAGAATGAACACCTAGAAATCACCATCCCACGTAGAGTAAAACCACATTACTTTATAGCATATTCCTTTTAGCATATTTTCTTTCCTCCCTCAATTCTCACGAGTTCATACAAGTCTCAGCTCTTCCCCCTCCAGCCCCATCCACACATCGGCCTCTTTTCTCACGCTCCCTCCCTGTCAGCCTTCAGGTCTGCCACGGCAGAAACCTGGACGCTCTACAGGGCTGATTGGATCCATTGAGGTGTGAATTATGTTTAATTAGAACCTGTCACTTAGAAGTGAGTGTAAGGGCGTTTAACCTCTGTTCATTCTACCTCAGCTCCTCTGAGCCCCCCAGGGCTTCTCTCTGCTGGGTGTGCCTGCTGCTCATGGCCAGAATGGGCCCCCGGTGTTCCTTCTATGTCCATGAACAGTCAGAGCGCACATTTACATGGCAGAATCGATGCCAAAAATAGTCCTTAATCTCTGTCCATCCACCTATTATGAAAACATCCAATGTGTGTAGGAGACCAGGCTTTCCGGCGTTCTGTCCCTCAGAGGGCTCCTTCTTCTGGACACCTAGCTGCCCTGCAGAATGGGTGGGCACATTTCATGGTCATCTTTACTGTGGCAGTGAGTGAAGACAATTGTTGTGACATCTCCCAACTCTTCAGAACTCTCAACCCCAATCTTGCGTTTTCAGCTGATGTCAGCCACCGTCATTTGGTCATCCCCTGTGACACTGCAGGTCGTGTCTGGGCCCAGCCATCCAGGACTTAATTTGGCACAAGTCTGCTAAATTGGTGACTCTGTCAAGTAGACCCTGGTGAGAGCGGGCTGCGGCTGCTCCATCTAAGGTCAAGGGATGGCCAGTATGGAGGCTGTGAGCCATGGGCGAACCGCTAAGCCAACTAAGCCAACCATCAGTTGGCATGACTGGTTGCTGGGAAGTCAGAAAGAAGCAGATTAGGTGGAAACCATGTGGATGTTCTGGTAGGGTAGATATTGCTCTAGAATTAACATGAATTACATTTATCCAATGCAGTTGTCTTCTGTGGATGGTTTGGCATGCTTTCCTGGGTTGGGGGAATGCACCTAAAATTCACAGGAATACTACACAAATTTGTACACCTGAAAAATGAAGTTATTATCTCTGTTTCCTTCCAGTATGTTCCCTATGAGTGGCACCATGATTCTCCCTCCTTCTCCCCTAAGATTGATTTGATTAAGTCTTTTAGCCCTGTCTCTGAGGTCTGTCTTACACCCTCTGGCCGTTTCCTTCCTCTCCTGTGCGGTCCATTGCCGTAGCTAGCCCCCTAACCGGTCTTGTCTCCAGCTGTGTTCCACTCTGCTTTTTACACGCAGCTGGCAATCTTCCTGAAACAACCTTTGATTATTTACTCACATGCTCCAAACCTTTCACAGATTTCCCATTCCCTTTAGAATAAAGAGCAATTTCTCAGCTGGCGTGCTAGGCTGTCTTTGATCTAGTTTCAATATGTTCTAACAAATGTGTTTCTCATCACTCCCCTTCTTCCTGAGCCATCGCTGCAGGCAAATGAAGGGGAGTGCTGCTCTCTGTGGCCATACCTCCCATTTTCCCACCTTCGCTAGTCTGCTTCCCTCTGCCAGGGCGTTCTCCTTTCAACTCTCCCTCTACTGCTTTCACAAATGATCGGATCCGACCTATCCCGCCCCCGTTCAAATGCCATGTCCTCTCTGAAACCACCCGTCTTCATAACAGCTAAGATGGAATTCGTCTTTACCTCTCCTGAACTCCAAGCCATTTTATTTGTACTTATCTTAGTTTGTGTTTTTGTTGTGCACATGTTTCATAGTCCCTCATAGGACTGAAATATCATGAAGGTTAAGAATATAGTCTGTTCAGTTTTGTGGCCACCTAGCTCTTAACGCAGTGCAATACAATTGATGATGTACAAGAAATACTATTTGAGTGAATTAGTAAATGAATGACATAAATAATAAGTGCCCATTCTTACAAACCCATGTGTTAGAAATTTTGCTGTTCATACTGCTAGGGACGGAGGTTTTGTGTGAGTTGAACTTGGACTCAGTGGGACCTGGAACAATGAAAGATGCAAAAAAACAAAACTGCAGGATGTTTGAGTTAGATTTAGAAGAAGCTCAAGGGGAAGCTAAACTTGTATTTCTAAACAGTTTGATTGGAGAGGAAGTTATTTGCTAAAATGCCTTCTGGAAAGGTAAATGATAGCATGGTGATTCATACAGAAGATTAATGCAAGCCATAGAGTGTATTATTTTGGAAACATTATTTCGGGGGACTGGGTCAGCAGACAGACATTCTGCCTGTAATTCCGTAAGGCTGCACATTTGGTTATTACTATTTCCTTTCGTTTTTGCTTACCCAGTTATGCAGTTAACCAGGAAAGCCATCTTCTCTGATTGCTAAATGAATGATACTGGAATTTGCCCAGAAAGAAAACAACAACAATGACAACAACGACATTGTTTTAGTAGACTTTGTTGTTCTCTGTGATATCCCTGCATACAAGACTGCCCCCTTTTCATACTGACACCATCAGAAGGTAAGCTGGTTGATGATTCTGGAGAGAAGCAAGCAACACGACATGACCCCTGTCATATCCTTCCTCAGATTGGGGTTTAGGAGAGCTTAAGAAGGGAAAGAGTAAATTCTAGATGAAAATTCAGTTATTTTAACTGATGAATCAAACAATGTTTCATTTAAGCAGTAACACGTATGCTGATGTGAATTTCACAGATGGTACCCAAATAGTATGCTTTGAGAAGCTGTGTTAATTCAAGAAGCACAAGTGTCAGAGAAATGTGTGGAAGTTTGGGGGCATTCTTGAATGACGGATGGAAAGAATCTTAGAAAATGGACTAAGTTATGAACAGTTAAACAAAGCTATTTCGTGGTAAAGGAAGTCACTCTTGGAGCTTCCCTTCATGGAAGTGCTCCAAGTTGGACAGACCAGCTGAAGATATTACTGACCTTCAATGGAAGAGTCAATGTAGCTGAGTTTGTAAGACACACAGGGAGTGACTAGAGAAGAGACACGTCTATCACAGAGATGGGCGGTCCATGAGATGGGGACGGGAAACAGCATAGTTCTGCTTAAAGTCAGCAGGAGTCTAGTGGGGGAGGAGGTGGTGGAGGGAGGAAGGAGATGGCTATTCTGGGTTTTGTCCTCCTGAGTGGGTCCATGGAATGGACCTTGAGGGAAGGAGTGACTCCCCTACCTGTCTGTGTGTCATCTCTCGGCATTTGATCGAAGTCTTCAGTTGAAGGACTGCTCAAGCCTCTGGCACCCTTCAGTGTGTGTCATCAATCAGGAGAAGACAGAGGAGAGGTGGTATTGGGAATGGGGTACCCAGCCAAGAGAGGAAAAGGGGACATGGATACCTGGGGAGAATAGAATTGTCCTCTCTAGGCAAAACTTAGCCTCTGGTAGAAAAGCTGGCTTACAGTGCCAGCTAGAGCAACAGCTAACTTAGCAGGGGTGCTGCTCCAAATAGCGCCGAGTGCATCTTACAGGTCACCGTTCTCTGCCTTGGACACAGGCTCAGAAGACATGTTTCTGGTGCATGAGTCAGGGCCCAGCACAAAGGTATGTTGAAGGACAGTCCTATCACGTCACCTGTATTAAACTAACTGGGTTGTCTTCATGTGCATGTCCATGTGCCTGTGTGTGTGTGAGTCTGAGTGTGTATGTGTGTGAAGGTGTGTATATTGTGCAAGTGCAGGTATGTTGTACTTGGGACTTTCAGTGTTTGTTTTTATGGGTGTACAGGAGGGGAAGTCCTGAAGGGGGTCATTCATTGTCTTTATTAGAGGAAGGGAAGTGTAGATAGATGATTCCATCTTAATACAATTTTCTAGTTATCTGCTAATGAACTATTTTTGTTGAGGTATATTATTTTTTTCCCTGTAATCTGGGTTTCTGCATGAATTACTACAACTTCCTTATAAGTGGGATAAGGGACAGTAATAATGGTATCAGTAGTGTTCACCCAGTAGATGATTTTAAAAGTGATGTTGTGTTCAGTAAAAATTGGAGCTGTTTTCTTTTCAGCAAAGTTTGGCTTAAGTTGTAAATATTACCAACTATTTAGAAAGTTAAAAATAAATTATTTCAAAGGCAAAATGCTGTTGAGTTTTAGAAGTATAATTTTAGAGTTTGGATAGCTCACCTCTGCAGAATACATTCCACTGTGGCATTACACATCATTTCCATATATCTTCATTTTATGATCTTCATTTTGAATGATTTGATGGTTCAGAGGTGTGGTAATAGATATGAATTTTATTTTGACATGTGGAAGAAGGCATTTAGATGCGGGTGTGTGTGCACTGTGAAATGATTAGAAATTATTATGGGGTAGAAAATTTGTGATTGAGTTTGAATGATTGAATCTATTTTAAAATGTGCAGAGCTGTTAGCTTTCAAAATAATTTGTGCAGTCAAAAGAAATCAAAATTCATTTCAGTTATTCATATTTTATTTTTGAAATAAGCCATAGTTATTTTATTATTTTTTTTAAAGGAACGGCTTAACCACAACACTGATTCTCTCAAGGAGGAAAGAATCATCTAGAAGTCATGGCAATATAGCTCTTTCTTTAAGATGAAATGATGAGTTAGTAAATGAAGACAGGAGTTGTTTGTCTTTCATTAATTACCCATTTCTCTGAATTTTAGTTAATATTTGTAAATAGCTCGTGTTAACGAATGGGTGGGAGCATTGGAGTCACGAAGGAAAAAGAACCAGAAGCTAGAGGGTAAAGCCAGTAAGGGTCTGATTGATGGCAAAGGTCCAGAGACCAAGGGAAGAACCATGGCATTTCAGATGCAAAATACAAATTTGAAAAGGTCCTTTTAATTTATTTCCTTCCTGTTACTCCTGGTTTTTCCTTTCATTTATTCTGTTCTTACTTACTTATGTGTTTCTTCACATAACCGTCATAGGAAGGAACCACAAGAATCCTCTATAAAACCCTACATGGAGGGCTGGATGAGGTTTGGGGAAGGAAGAAACCCTTCAACTATTTAGACTGATTTTAGGATACACCCATCTGTTTTCTTGTTTTCAGATAGTCTTCTGGTTTTCCAATGACACTCAGTTGCAGATCCAATGAAACCAGGAATTTTGACTATTGTCTCCAGCAGTGTGAAAAATAACACAAAATGAGCAAAGACATAGGAAGAAAAAGTGAAAGTAGCCTTGAGGAAGTGATACATCAATACATGTACTTATTCATTCATAGCATCATTGACTAATTTGGTGACAAGTGAAGCAGTAACATTGAAGTCTTGCTAGGTCTCAGACTTGCTGAGTCTAAGACGACTCACTCCTTATGTGTTTTCTGTAGCTGATGTTCCAAAGCAGTGGAGGGAGACATCTAGAAATGCCTCTTTTTCTACTGGCCACTGGATGTGAATGTACAGCCAAATGTCTCAGACCATCTTTCTACCTTCCCAGGATCTCCCAGGAGTGTCCTCCTGCAGAAATTTCTTCTAGGTGTCTTCAGGCAATAAAATAGACCCATTTGTGGTCTTAAAAGTTTCTGATGGCCACCGCATAATTTGAAATAGACTTGTACTATTTTTTTTCTGAAAGCTCAAAAAGTCTTCCAATAATGGCAGGTTTTCTTCTTTATGATTATTGCACATCATTAGATGTTCTTTTGAACTTGTTTGCCTTAGATATGTTTCTACATATTATTTAATTTCCCTCTTTGATGGATTTGCAGCAGATTATAAGACAAATATACAATACCATCATTAGCACGAAGAAATTTAGTAGTGTAACAAAAGCAGCAATGACATCGCTACTTACTTTACTCTTCAAAAAGTTTGCAGGCACTTTCCAGGTATTAGCTCATTAAATCTTTTCAACAACACTTTGTAATATATGCTATTCATATTTTTATTTTACTTATAAAGAAACCCAGACTAAGAAAGGTTACTTACCTTGCTCAATGTCTACAATGAAGGCAAGTAGGAAAATGGTGTTTATTGAGCAATTACTATGTGCCAGGAACTGCACAATGCTTCACTCAAGGAATAAAAATAGTATTTGCATCAAAATTCCTGCACTAGGAGAATTAACCACCATCAGGGACAAAGTTTTTGCGCTAAATTATCCGGAAGCCAAGACAAAAGCAAACCAAAGGAAACATGATGTTACATCACTGTCATTATTTCATTGAAAAAAAAAGACAGGCTTTTGACAAAGATGTAATAATATTAAGGTGGAGTTAGAACGGAACATACATTTTTGAGACAAGACTGGTTTTTTGGTGCTTTTCAAATTGGTTTATAACAGACCCTCTTTCTTCTGAAGCAGGTTATTACGCAGAGTAATCAATGAGCTGAGTTTATTCATATGTGGTTTCAATTTTTTTTAAAGATTTTTATTCATTTGAGACAGATACAGAGAGAGAGAGAGCGAGAGAGCATGAGCAGGAGGAGAGGCAGAGGGAAATGGAGAAGCAGACTTCCTGTTGAGCTGGGAGCCAGACTCGGGACTTGGGGCTCGATCCCAGGACCCAGAGATCATGACCTGAGCCAAAGGCAGACACTTACATATCTGAGCCACCCAGGTTGTCCCATGTGGGTTCAACTTGAGACGTTTACTTTCTGAGTGTCCCCAGTTTCCAGCCCTTACCACTGTGAAGGAGTGGGGAGGTTTTATTACCCCATGTTAGGTAATATGCATCCTTGTTTGCTGGGAAATTTGTTGGAAGATGCTCATTTTGTACAGGTCACAGCAAAGTCAGCCCAGAGATTTGTCTTTTGCTATTTATAGAGCAGGTGATTTTCAGGGGAAGCATCTCTGGTGCCCATAACTGAAAGAATGATTTAGCTCTAAAAGGTTCAAGATCCTTCTCAGGCATTCTGTGAAACTAAACCTTTGAATTTCTGCCCTCTTCCTGCCTCCTTAGAGATGCCTATTACTAGGAAGGGATAGGTTCTGCCTTGGAGTCGTGTTTGCAATTTGGGTTTCAAAGACTATTATCACAGATACTAGTCCTCCTCTGTCTCACCTGGTTAGCTCCTTCTTTGCTCTAAAAGGATTGCGTGAAGAATGGTGAGCAGAAGAGGAATCCATGCAATGCTCACCCCCCAGGAGACGGGAACCCCCCCCTCCACTGAAGCCAAGGGTCGAGAGGCTGCCATGAAGGTCTGGGGAACGGGGAGCTGTGTCCACTTGGTGCCTCTGGGGCACAACCCTTGTCTTGGTATCACGCTAAGAACTGGCCTTTGAAGACATTCAGGGTCAAAGGATAGCTGCCCGAAGGGAAGGGTCCCTTCTCTTCATGGGGTGCTCTCGCCTGCCCGTGTGAGCCATTGCCTGCTGGATATGAGTGCAGGAAGACATTTTCTACACCGTGGAAGTGACCTGTCATTTGAAACGATAAGGTCACTGAGTAAAAAGCTCTGTGTTGTTTACGACTGAGAAGTCTTTGCAAAGGTCCCTGACACCCAGGAGGGAACCAGTGTTGTCTGAAAGACCTAAAGAGGCATAAAAAGTCAGAGAGGCGCATCCCAGGAGCTACCTTGGGAGAGTGAACTCTTCTGTGTTTGACGACTGCTCATACTTATTATCAACCTCACAATCACTGGAATTTGATGAAAAAAGAATGCTGGTCTAGGGAGAACGTAAATCATGGTGCAGATTTCAATTTTTGATTAGCTGTATTTGTATAAAAATGTTCAGAGGTCTTGGGGCGCCTGGGTGGCTCAGTGGGTTAAGCCGCTGCCTTCGGCTCAGGTCATGATCTCAGGGTCCTGGGATCAAGTCCCGCATCGGGCTCTCTGCTCGACAGGGAGCCTGCTTCTCTCTCTCTCTCTCTCTCTCTCCCCGCCTGCCTGCCTCTCTGTCTACTTGTGATCTCTCTCTGTCAAAATAAATAATAAATAAAATCTTAAAAAAAAAAATGTTCAGAGGTCTTGAAACATGAAAACTAAAAAGCATACTCAAGAAATAGTGGATGGTCATCACCCTAATAAAAGAAGACATTAATAATTCACTCCTGAAAGAAAAATGATCAAAAAGGGATCCAGAAGCCCTAGGTGCTTCGTGGCGAAAAATAGTTCTGAAGAAAAATGGCGAGTGTGCTTTCAAAAATAAAGATATTATTGAAATACCCTTTCTAATGGAATTATTTTTCTTGGTGCCCAAGAAGTCATGAATAATATTTAAAAACAGAAAACATACTTCCTCTATAATCTTCCACAAATCCTGCTGAATGTTAAGCTCCCCTTAAGCTCTATTTACAAAGAATTCCACCAATGTTCAACTTGATATGGTGGATTTACTCTTACTATGCAATTGGAAAATTGACTTTTGTGCTCCCGAGGTTTTTTTTTTTTCTTTTAACAAATTGAATTTCTGAAATTCATTATTTTTTCAATAAAATGCATAGCTAATGATATTAAAGCTTTTCTACACCTTTCTACTACCTTTCATTTCCTCTTGAAGTAGATACGGGTTTGTGAGCTGATGTATAGGAAAAATCAATCAGAAAATACCTTACAATTAGAATTCTTAGGCTGCCAGGCTCATGTTTTCCAGTAGGGGGCAGGAAAGGACTACATATAAAATCCAGAGCACCCTTCTTTCCCCAATCTGTACCTTTGCAAACCAATTAAGTTCCTCAATTGGGAAATGCTAAGCATGATAGGGAAAGGATATTTAAATCCATTAAATACAATCTTTTCCTTCTATCAGAAGACTATTAAGCATGATCTCTAGCTGCTTGGTGAATCTCTCTGGGAGAGAGAGAAATGAATTTGGGAATTTGGGAAAGGCCAAGAGAGTGGGATGCAGCCCTTTGGCCAAGTTGTCTTGTCAGTTCTCCAGCAAACACGTTGCTAGGGTTCAGCTGTGGTGCCCAACCCCCTCTCCATATTGCTGGGACCAAAAAAAAAAAAAAAAAAAAAAAAAAAAGAAAGAAAGAAAGAAAGAAAAAGGAAATCAGTCGGATCTGTTAAAAAGCTGAGTATCTTGTAAGACACTTTCCCTGTACCAACATGCACATGCATAGTTCATTCAAGTGTCCCTGTCTAAGTAGCTGCTTTTAGTCTATATTAGAGACAGACATCATTCTATTTATGTTATGGATAATGAGTTCACACACATATTGGCCAACGCAACTGAGAGAATCAATTACTCATAATTGATCCAAGCTGTAAACTTTCTAGTTACGGTTCAGGCATTTGATGATCATCTACACAGTTCCTCCAGAGCAAATTTCTAAATCCAGTCTGGACTTACTTACTAGATATCTCTCTCTTTTTTTAAATACCATTAATTCAAATGCATTTTCCATGTTTTTTTTTTTTCCCTTCTCTGAGTTCTTAATTTTGACAGAGTGTTTTTTCCCTTTTTTTAATTGTTAAGGAAGAGGTAGTCTACAAACTCAAATAAAATCAATTTACCTCATGATGCATTTGATATCTATCTATCTATACATATGTATATCAATGTTGTCAAAATATTATTTTAGAAAAGACTCAATTGTGTCGTTTAAAGTATGGTACTGGCAATCATTTTGGTGTATTATAATACATCTAAAAGGAAACACAATGCCATTTGTCATAAACTTCTACTCTTCTTTGGTCTGTGTAATATTTACTGGCTGTATAAGTCAATAGCTTCCATATGATCAGGTTAGGTTCACTTGGTTACTTGAAAAACAGATGGTTATTTAAAAATAAACTAAAGTACTTAAGGGAAGGTTATAAGGTACAGTGATGTAAAGACTATGGTAAAGTTGTCTAAATCAGGTAAGTGGCCTCCCAAAGGACACTGTCATATTTTATAATCTGTTCCTTGGGAATAAATTTGCTTTGTTTACATGACATTGAATTTTGTATGATTTACAGAGTCACTAAAAAAGAATACAAAACTCCACTTCCTATTAGAAGTAAATTCTAACTGTAGGTATGCTGGTTTCATTTGTGATGGAAATTTAGAAAGATCCAATTTAGGAAAAAAATGCTTGGCATATTGGACTAATAGTCAATATCCCTTACCTCGTAAGCAGCTTCTGCATGACAAGCAAGCAAGACCTTCAAATGAAGCAAGATTTACGGATATTGGGGGGTTTATTGGATTTTTGTGGAAACTAATTTCTCTACTTCTTCCATGTTTGTTTTTATCTTATTTCTAAGCATTGTCTTGCTTATTTTTCTTTTTCCGGACAAGATTTTGATCTGTTCTTGGTGAGTCATCTGTACTGGGGTCATATTAAAATGCCTCTGATAAGCCCTCAGTAGATTTTTCTTCCTCCTTGACTTGTATCTATGGTATTTCTACTTGCCTGTTAGTATATGTGGTTGTAGGGAAAAGACACGGAACTGTTTTTTTTTTTTTTTTTAGTGAAAATACTACCCATGTAGAGAGGGAAGTAAAGTGGTTTTCTCCCAGAGGTCTTCAGCAGATAGGAAGTTATTTTTACTCATCTCTTATCTGTAAGTCTGAATTAGCTTCCTTACTAGAAAATGTTTTAAAGCAGCACATAGATTGCATTTTTAATTATGATTTTTCATCTTTAGAGAAGGCGTTCTATCTATATCAAACTGCACTGTAAAAACATCCCCTTGTAGATGGTTCATATTCTGAATATTCCAAAGAGGAGTAGTACCCTGAAAAACGATTATATTATCCTATTAACTTGAAGGTCTCCCTCATAACATGAATTTATCCAATACATTGAAAATATACAATACATGAAAATAATGCACACCAATTTTCCCTCCCACGGTTTTAGAACAGGGGCAAACTGGTGAAAGCAGGAAGATATTTTACCTTCACTTCGTTCAGCATTTTTCTTGAAACAACTGGGTCAGAGGATCCGAGGACGTCAAGAAAAGTAAATGGTCACATTTAACCACAAACTTCCTTTTAAGCTAAATGAACTTGACCTGCTTTATTGTAAAAAGGAGTGTTGGCGTCTGTGTGTTCCTTCTGGTCTTCCTGCTCCTGCAAAGTGGCAGACCAACACTACGGTTTGTGGGTTCTCCAGTGCAGGGGTTTCTCTTCACACGTGCTTGGAAAACCTGCCCAAGGCCACCTCCTTTGGAGCACTGGCTGGTGGAGATGGAGGCCTGCTGCCCCGGGAGGAGGCATTTCAGACATCTGCGTAGATCCTTGGGAGGAAGGAGAGATTAAGTGCCATAACCCAAAGAAGCTGCAGAAACTACGTCTCCTATTCAGACTACTTCCCTTTCAACATTCACTTTGTTTTCCAAGAGGGTAGGTCATGTGGGCCATAGAGAAAGAGAATCTGCGATGCCAAGTGTCTTTCATGGGCAGTGTAAATTTCAGAGGCTGCTAGAAGGCATTTAGGAATTTTAGTCTGGAATCGATGGGCTTCTCCTGGAGTCTGCGTCCATAGGCAAAGAGAACCTATTGTAGACATTCTCTAGATGTACCTTTCTAATCTCTTATTCCCTGTCACAGTTCTCTTTTGGCATTGGTTCTAAAAAGGGTGATTCACTATTTATGACATGCAGAATTCCTTAATGTTTGTCACTCTTGTAAATTTTTTAGTCTTCAACAACATGTATTATAGGGCAAAAAGGTGCAACTGTCACACATATCATTTTGCTGTAGTTTATGGACTATGACATTTTTTATAAATAGTGAATATGTTAACAGTTTAGACATCAGAAAATAAGCCTTTAATTGGTTATGTGTCCTGCATTTCTGGGTAATTCCCTAAGTGCAAACAGAAGCCCATTTTCAATGGTTTCCGTTAATTTTCTATTTAGCTAATGTATGTGCTTATTTTGGTTTGACTGTATGTTTAGAAGAAAAAGTCATCCGAGGTGGTTTCTGTGTGATATTGCCCGTTTGCATCTCAGAAAGGGGCTTTTCGGTTTAGACCAAGGACTGTAGCGTGTTTTGTTATGATCAGCACTTAGGGCAAAATTATTTTGGTGTTTTATGTGTTTAAAAATGTAAATTGAAAATTTCTCATTTTCTCGTGAAACCAGGATTTTGCATTTTTAAAAATAATATCCCAGTAACCACAGATGTATTTTATCTATACTTTGGAAATGGTCTATAAATGTTCCCCAGGATGAAAGATATTTAAAGGACACTTGAAAACATAGTGATGCACACTTCTGGAATAAAGAATAAGCAAATAAAAATGGGTTCCTCAGTTTCAAAACAAACTCCAAACCTCTAAGAGCAAAATGAAGACCTGTCTTGTAGCTTGGGTTCATTTGGAAACAAGTCTAGAGACAGAAGTACTGATAGTCTATGAGACTGATGGTTTTCTTTGATTAACTTTGACTTGACTAGAAAGAGGAAGAGTCTAAAACCCAACATATGTTTCTGAGGAACAGAACGCAAGGGACAGCATTAGGTCCAGTGACCGGCACCCCACTTAGAGTCTAAGTTAGGAAGAAGAGACATTTTAACTCCAGTGAAAAGAATATCTATCTCTCCAAGGAGCTTCCTTAGGGGATACAAAGTTTCTTGTCCCTGGAAGAACAGATGATCACCTGGGAAGCATGTGTTACAAAGGATGCAGACATTAGCTCTGAGTCCTATTTCTGCCCAAACCTCCTTTAACCACTGGAGTTGAAGTTTCTGGAGTTCTGCATATGGGAATAAGCAGGATCTTCTGTGAAACTCAGGTATTTCCTGTGTCTCACTCAGATGGGGTTAGAAACCACGCAGACAACCTATTAAATGATATTAACAACCAAGACTACATGATCTATAACTGTTCCTCTCTTTCCTTTTTCTCATTTTCCCTGGCCTCAAGTATTCCTTTTCTCTGTTCACATTCCTCTCCTGTAAGACTAAGAAGTCAGTGTAATTTCTCATGGGGGACAGAATGGGTCAATCACTTTTCCAGTGGTTTCTCTGATTCATTAATGTCTGTGCTATAGGGGGAAAGTAATTAAAGGAGGAAAAAAAGTCCCCATAAAATCTACTCCCTAAACTGAGGAGCACAGTGATAGGAGAGCCAGTTCCACAAAGTGACTTAGGTTTCCAGTGCTGCCAATCTGGCAGGTCTTCAACACTAAATTTCTAAAAATTTAAAAAGGGGAAAAATATCTAACCTGCCAAGTATCACTGTGCTGTCAATAAAATCACATGAACTGCTTTTTTCTGAATATTGACCCCCAAGGAAAAGAGCATGCTGATTGCCTTAAACATCACAAATTCTTTTGAAATGTTTTATTCCAGGTATTTTTTTACTCTTTAAATATTTTATTAAGAATGATCAAGTATTTTCTGTTAGAAAGTTGACCTTTGGGCTAAATTAATCATTAATATTTTAAACTATATAGATTATGGTAATTTTGAGTCATTTTTTCCCCCTAGCTTGCCTAGAAGCCTAGTAAAAGTGAATTGGAATATTAGATATATTAGTACCATTTTATTGAAATACAACTGGGTGCCTGGGTGGCTCAGTGGGTTAAGCCGCTGTCTTCGGCTCAGGTCATGATCTCAGGGTCCTGGGATCGAGTCCCGCATCGGGTTCTCTGCTCGGCAGAGATCCTGCTTCCCTCTCTCTCTCTCTCTCTCTGCCTGCCTCTCCATCTGCTTGTGATCTCTCTCTGTCAAATAAATAAATAAAATCTTTAAAAAAAAAAAAAGAAAAAAAAAGAAATACAACTTTTCCGACTTTTGGATTTTGGTATAATATTTATGTTTTTTCCAAGAAGCATTTACATAAAACTTAATCTGGAATGTTGACAAGGAAAACGAAAAAAGAAAAATAAAAATTCAACTTTCATATGAAAAGGAACCAATGTATGATTATCAGTGAAAAATTGTGAGTACTATAAAAAAGGCAAACGGGATCAGAAGTACAAGTTATCATCCAAAACATACAGAGGAGAAGGTGTTTCTAATGGGCATTTAATGAGGACTAAGTTGCTGAAACTCCAATTATTACAGTGTTGCCTGGAAGGAAATGAAAATGTGGTACTAAAAGTAGAATATCCTTTGATTAACTACAACTTCAAAATGAAATTAAAAACTGAAATTGATTATAAACAGAATGGGTAAAATAACGATGTTCAGAAGATCTTGGAGACTTCCTATGTGAGGCTGGTGGATATATGTATTCAGAGGACTGAGAGGACCTATGGCCCTCTGGCAAGGAAGGTTATGTTTGCGTCCTTCTCTAGGTAGCCAAGGTAAATCCCATGCACACAAACAGTGGAGTGTGTGGGTTACTTTGTAAATGACCGACTTGGAAGTGAAAGAATTATGGTGGTTCTTAAAGCAAATCGGGTGACTCTCAAGGTCCAAATCTTGCTTGAATTACAATTCAATGTACAAAATATATGCTTACAAGTATTTATGGTACATTAGAGTCATTGAAATAAGGACACATTTGAAAGTGCATTCATTTATCAGTCTTTACTTAATGTGCTTTAAATAGAATCTCTGTTGATGCACCTTGGGGATAGACTAAGAAAAGAACAACGGGGTGAACAGCAGGGGAACTTAAGTATCTGGAATAATTGCTGATCAGTAATTCCTCAACTAATCACATCCGGTTCACTCATTGATTCATTCACTTATTCATCCACTGACTGGCCCCAGATCATCACAGATGGGTCACATTGAGGCTGTGGCTCTAAACTGTTTAGAGAAGGAGGAAAGCTCTTCTCATCCTGAACTTCTGTCAGTCTCAGAGATGGCTTCCCCCTCCCCCAAATGGAGTGAAGATTTAGGGATTCTTGGCCAACAAAGGACTCCTGGGAACATAAACAGTTTTCACAGAGAGGCTTCATGCTTTTAGATGGAGGCATTGGGAAGTTTTAGAATATGTGGAAAAAATTTTCAATTATGAATATAGGGGGAAAATACAGAACTGAATATTATTAAGTATAATGAGAGAAGCATGGTAGAGCTGGAAGCACCTAGGTGTCAGAATAAAAAGACGAGGATTACGGTTTGCATATAACCATTTAAGGGCTCTGTGGCCATGGCCATGTAATCAACCACTCTGATCCTTCGTTTCATCTTCTGTGAAATGCAGCAATAATACAGGACAAGCAAGATAATGGGGAGCATTAGGAACTGGGGATGTGCAGAACATACATTATTTTCTTCCCTTTAATGTGTGTGTGTCTGTGTGTGTGTGTGTCTGTGTGTGTGTGTGTATACACACACCAAATATTTCTATTACATTTTCTGTCCTCTAGCATGGCCAATACAGTTAAGGGTACTTTATTAAGTATTAAGCATTCATCGTATTGCACAGATGTTGACTTTTAAGAAAACTACACTGGATAGAGGTCATGGCCTGGTTCATGTCGTGACAGTATTTGTTGAAGCTTACAACTGGTTTGTACTAAGCCCAGAGCTCTCTCTGTTTGAGCTTTATTTAATTCTCTCACCCAAACCAGGAAGAGGTATATTATCTTATGTTACAGCTGGAGAAACGAGGTTCTAGAGATCTGGAGTGATTTGCCTTGTGTTAGTCAAGGAGAAGGGGGAATGTAGCACACACTGAAGAGCATCCTACACTCTGACTCCATCACACATTGAAGTCAGTAAGGAATCCTCTGTTTTACCGGAACAGTAGTGCTCCTAAGTGTGGTGACATATCACCATGCTTGGAGGTTTAACCATAGTATTGTTAATGTAACCACACTACTGCTCGGTCTGATTTCTTTCCTTCCAGAAGCTTTAGGAATGTTAATTTAAAAAAGAACAAAAACAAAAACAAAAAACCATGAGCAAAATGTTTTGTCTCTCCCCAAAGATATCAGAAAACCTATACCTTATGTAATGTATATCTATTAGAACAAAACTTTCTTCTTGGTTCCAACACTTGTTTTTTTGTTTTTTTTTTTTCTCTTTTCTTTTTTTTCTTTTTAGTGTGTTGACGTGTCCCCACACCTTAGAACAATGTCTGGCATGTGGTAGGTGCTGAAAATATTTTTTGTCGAGTCGAGTAGTATCACTTTGAGAAATCCAGGAAGATAACCCAGACTACATTCTACCCATCACCTTGGGCGATGTGAATTCCTCTCCAGTTAGAATCAGATTTGCAACCGAACACCACAGTTTAATTGGGTGCAACCATGAATATTTAGTTCTGAGTTTTCTTCTTTTTAAACATTTTTCCTTTGTATGTATCTAAGACTGGAGTTTCAATTTAATAAGATATGATGGAGAGAACACTTAGCTCTAAGTCTGGCCACTCTGATAAGTATTTGTTTCTCCTTCATCTCTTTGTGACTTAATGATATGTCAGCTTATAACGTGCCACTGTTGATACTTGCAAAATTTCTGGAGTCTGAGAGAGCGATGTCAGTGAGATGGGAAATACTCTTATTTATTTTAACAAAATGCGTTCTCTCCAAATGCCATAATGGATTTTCCATTAACAGTTAGAGCATTCAGATTCTAACCTGGAAGACAAGTAGCTATTTCTTTGTTATGGAGTTTCATAAATATATTACTCTTGTCTTTATTTTGTTTGATTCAGCTGAAAGACAATTTTAATATAAATAAGAAAACTGCTTTTCTTAAAAAAATTCCATGTAACCATCCACATCTGAGAATACTAAAATCTCTTGCTCTCGATACTTTATATTCTCATTTCTTACAGCCGTTTTTCGTTGTCATTCCATCTACATGATTGGAAATGACCACCCTGTGTATGTAAAATTGCTTCTGGGAACGTCTCAATGTTTATCCCATATTGTGTTACAATTACTTTTGGCATCTAGAGTCAAAATTTGCCTCTCAACCTAGACTTAACATTTTTTTTTTTTTTTAAATCCACTGCCTTTGAAACATATTGGCAGATTGTTTGTTCTTATCTGAGGTTCTGGGAATTCCCTGGACTTTTAAAATGTACTTTTTCTCATAAACCTCATGTGGAAGTTACTGTTTTGTTTTGTCTGCCCTGCATGCTTTATGTTTTCTGTTTCAGAACAAATTACCCATTTACTGAGGCAGGCCTTTGAGTTGCTCTGGTCTGTAAGGTGTTCCGGTCATTGTCTAGTATTCCATGGTCCAACCTCCTCAAGCTCTCATCCTGTTAACATCTGTAGCTTAAACAAGATCGGAGAGGCTTGAGCGTTGCCCGTGGAAATGCCACATGGATTCAGCATTGGCTATTACGGAACCACAATTGACGGATTGGGTTCTCCCTATTTTACGCCAGGGCTGGGGAATCTCCCAGACCCAGCCTCAGTGGTTGGATAGTGTCAGGACCGGAGGCCAGGTTCAGGCCTTCTCAAGGTCTACAGCATTCTTCAATGGGAGGAGTACAACTGAGAAATAAGGAACTTGGAGCAGGCAGGCTCTGCCACTGACTGTTCAAAGACCAGGTGCTCTGGGTATTGTTTGTAATCATCTTCTCTAACTTCTTCCCTATATATATATATTTTTTTAATTTAAATTCAATTAGCCAACATATAGTACATCATTAGTTTTTGATGTAGCGTTCAGTGACTCATTAGTTCTTCCCTCTCTTTATTGCCCTCAGCATAAAATGTGGACTGGAGATTGGTTTCTTTTTCGAAAAATTGTATGAGCACTTGCAAGTATTTTTTTGGTAAATTGCTGAAGACAAATGCTGGTTGAAGTACACTCAGGGAAAATGTGAGTTTCAGTGCAAAGCTATGATTGTCTATAGCATATGATTCTATTCTCCAGGTGTTGGTTTACAACTCTGTAAGCTGTGGATAACTCATAACAAGGGAAGAACACTTGTCTGCTTGTTTTGTAGACATGCCAATTCTGTCCGGTGGAGGCTCGTTTGAATCAACTTCCTTACTCTGATTCTGGAAGGAGCCAGTTTGTTCCATGTGCACATTTATTTCGATATTCTTGTCTATATGTAGGTCTGTTTCTTTTTGTTTGTTTTAACCTTTGATTTGGGGGTGACACCCCACCACTGTTGCCATTCATGTGTTAAGTAAAATCTTGAGCATGTCTTCTTCATTTTTATATCTACATGAGTCATGATTTAACCCCCCCCTTTTTTTTTAATTGCCCTTTATCCAATACTATATCCTTTAGTATTGGTTCTCGGTTTTGGTCAAATAGCTTGTTTGTTTCATTTTCTGCTTCCTGAAGGATTTATTTGCAAAGTAGAAAAGTTTAGTTGACACAGACGTGTTTTCCTATGAAACAAGAGGATATTTTCTGCCAGATTCCTTATGAAAGCCTTGCTGCACCTGAGTGGGAGTGGGTAATGTCTCTGCTTCTTTTCATTCCCGCTCCCCGTGTTGTGTCTCCCACTCCCCAAGGCACCCATATGCACGCCTGGATGTATTCTCCTGGACCTTTCATCCAGCTCATACGTTTCTCCTGGAAGGCAACCCAGTTACCCTGGGTGAGGAACAGCCCAGTGGAATGACGCCTCTGTTCCTCCACCTTAGTTCAGAATTAGGAAAAGTTTTGAGGTATTTGTGCGTTTGAATGTTATTTCTCAAGATGGCTCTCTTTACTCCGAAGCACAAATTTCCACAGAAATTTTCTGTGGCAAGTCACATCCTGCCTTTTCATTGTCTAAGTTCCATGGGGAGTTCTCCTGGGAGAGCCCAGTGATAATGAGACACAGATCTACTCTCGACTAGGATAGTTTTATCTTTTGTTAGGTCTGAGATTTTTTCTGGAGGCCACAGCCCACTCCCATCCTGGTCCCCTTTTCCTTTGCCTGGAAATAGCTGATGAACTATTTCCCTGCATCTCCAAAAATTTGCTCTCTTATGCTGTGGCATGGCATTTTCTTACAATGAAACATATGTAGATGGGTTTGCTTTCGTGGGGTCATTTCGCATCTTTCTCTCATGTTCATTGCTAATGCGCACATGCTTTGTTATAAAAGCAATAGTCTGTTGTCTGCATTGTTATAACACGTTCCCAATCGGTTCCCATCGACTTTTTGTCTTTTTAGTTTTTCAAATTCATTCTCCACTGTGGCTGCCGTGATCTTTCTAAAACACAGTCATGATCCATGTCTCTTCTCCAGTTAAAACATTGCAAGAAATCAATAGGGTGATCAGGATAGAAGACACTTCACGTGTTGACTTCTGCTTAGCTCAGAAATGAATGTCTCTCACTGCTAGTTCCCATTCCCTTGATTGCCAAACTTCCATGCCCTGGACCACACTATTCTCTGGGTCTAGAAGGGTCTTCCACTCTTCCTTCGCTCATTTCTCCTTCCCATTTCTTCCCATTTCTTCTTTACACCTCCATTTAGAGTTTGCTTCCTCTAAGAAGTGTTCTCTGACTTACAAATCCAGCCAAAGTGCCCCTTATGTGGTAACAGAACTTCCTACATGCTCATCAAAGGTTTATGATAGGATGTTAAAATCATGTGGTTATTTTTCACTGTCTGACATGTTCACTGATGCAGCCTCAGCCACTAATAGGAGTGCTAATTAGTTCTTTTAAATCATTGCATAACTTCCCTTTATTAAACACTTTCCCAAAATGCAAGTGCTTCACAGACATTTTTACTGGACTAGGCAACTTTATCTTATTAAATTCTCACTCCAGTCTGTGAGGTAGGTTTTCTTTTTATGAAGAAGGGATGAAGTTGAGGCTTGAAGAGGTTAAATAATTTACTCATATTGCTGTTAAATGGTCCAAGTTGGGATTTGCATCTGGGTTTGTCTACTTCCAAAGTTTATTATATCTTTCTAAAAAGATTTATTTATGTTAGAGAGAGGTGGGGGGAAGAGGCAGAAGGAGAGACAGAATCTTCCAGCAGACTCTGTGCTGAGCATGGGAGCCTGTCAAAGCTTATTATCTTAATCATCCTGGTAGACAGACAGACTTAGATTCTCGGTTACACAGCCGGCTTAAGTCTAACTCAACTGTACTGTGATGCAGTTTTGCAGTATATATGTGGTATCAGTTTCTTATTGCTGCTGTAACTGTGATGCAGTTTTGCAGTATACATGTGGTATCAGCTTCTCATTGCTGCTGTAACAGATGGTCACAAAGACAGTAGCTTAAGACAACAACACTATTATCTTTCAGTGGTCTGAGTCCATCATGGGTCATACTGGGCTATAACTAAGGTGCTGGTGGGGATGTGTTCCTTTTGGAGGCTCTTGGGGGAGAATCTGTTTCCTTGCCTTTTCTAGCCTCTAGAGGACACTCTCTTTCCTTGGCTGGTGGCTTCCTCTTTCATCTTCAAAGCTGCCAGGCAGGCATTTCTCTGACCCTGCTTGCCTCATCAAATCTCCCTCTGACTCTCTTTTTCTGCCTCCTTATTCCACTTTTACAGATCCTTATGATTATCTTGGGCTGTCTGATAATTCAGGATGATCTCCTTATTTCAAGGTCATCTGATGAGCATCCCAATTCCATTTGCAGCTTTAATTCTCTTTGCCATGTAACCTAATATATTCATAGGGATTAGAAGGCAAACACCTTTGGAAGGGGCATTATTTTGCTCACCACACATACATACATCAATAGGTTTTGCCTCTTCAAAGTTTCACTAAAGTTAAAGAATGGTATGACAAAAATGGCAGAGTGGAGTGGGCTGTGACCCAGACAACATTTTTGAAGACATCAGTATTTTAGTAAAACGCTCAGTTTGAATTTTTGGTGTCCTAAGTGTTGATCAGCCTCACCTTGTTTATGAGAAACAAATGGATACACTGGAATGCAAATTCTTTTTTTGCAATGGGAAGCTTTGCAAATTGATGCTATCACCCACAGTCTGGGTAGTCTATCCCAAGGAAGCACAGTTAAATTTAATAAGTTAAGAGGAGATAAAATCTGGGCTAGGGAAGTAGATAGTCTTAAGCATACTTCCAGCCAGGACACTTCATGAGCCCTGTCTTTGGGAATTATGTTGCCGTAATGGACAAATGGCCCAGCCTCTCCCTTTGACCTCTGTAAAATGAAATCTGCCATGATGTCTGAATGCCCCTTTTCTCTGCATGAAATAACATTTCTTTTGCTCACATATTCTTTCTTCTATTGGGTTATTACCATTACCAAAATACTGCTTTTGATAGGTTTTATTCTAGAATTTATCCTTAGATGACCAGGATCCCCTGATCTTTTTTTTTCCTTCCTTTTGAGATAACACTTCCCTTATGATGACTTCACCATATGGATACTGTCATCAGCATTTCATATTTCTGGTTCAACTTTTAGAAAGAAAATTACCTTTCTGTTCCCAGAGGCCATTTCCTGTATTGAGTCTTTCCTTTGACCTCTAACTGGCTGTAGGGAGTACGTCCTTTTAATAAGCTCTTTCCATCAAGCACCCATGGCATCTTACATTCAGAGGACCATCATATACTTATTCTCTATTTTATCAGGGAGGCCTATTATTTTTCCCTGAATCTGCCTTGAGCATTCACTGGTGGCTGATCCCTTACATTTTCTCATTGTATTCTTTAGATTAGTGTGAATTCCTGTCTCATTCTCCATGCCTTTCTCATCTGAGAAACTGGCCTTTTTCACCTAGGGACCTCCACTAAAGAAGTTTTCTGCTTATTCCCCCAAATGTAAATCACATCTCTTTGGACCCCTCTGACAGTTTTCACCACCTTATTTCATTCATAATAGATTTATGTGAATTTATATTCTCCTCAGTGAAGAATCATGTCCTAAAAATCTAGCAGAAGACCAGGCAAATGGAAAATGTGCACAACATACAAAATTTGTTGATGCCATTTCCACATCTAACTACATCTCCTTTTTGGCATAAACGGTACATTTATGGCCTAGAAGCATTTTATTGTACTTTGAAACAAAGAGTTTTCACAAAAGGGAAATAATTAAAATCTGCCATCTTTTGAAATCTATCCTCTCTCTTTATTCACAAAGAAAGAGAAGAAGAAATACTAATTGGTATTTTAATATCAGTAACCTATCAAAGTTGCAAATTGTGGAGCTCTTTTCTTGTAGCTGGCTTAAAAATCAAAACAGTGTCATAAAGATGAAGTTTTTAATGTCAGACTTAGCAGGACCACCAGACCTTGTGAGAAAGCAGAAACAGGGATTTGGGGCAGGGTCTCTGCCTCATTTGTGTGTTTACTGCAGGAGACATCACGCTTTCTGTGTTGGTGTATGATAGCATCTTCTGCATAGAATATATTACTGCTGCAGTAAAAATGTTTCAAAATATTGTAGGGTCTGGGGAAATGGAAGAACTTGTACTAAATGAGGACATTCTCATTCTCATTTGGCATGTTCCAGCCTCTGAATTATGTATACATTGTTGAAAGAAAGTTTGGTTCTTGCTAACATACTAATGAACAGCCAAACAGCCAGGAAAACAAATTCAGAGGCACCATTTCAAAAAGACCCCAAAAATCCCACTCTCAACAACAACAAAAAACCCCACAAAGACCCTTAAGTCAGAAGTGTCTTGATTTTCATTTCCAGTAGTTTAATATTAATTTTCCTGGTCCTAATACAACTGCATTAAAGTGAACCTTAGAGTAATAAAATTAGAGAAAAGAAAATAAATGCTGGAAGTTTATAAGGAAATAGGGATTTTACTCGGTTGAGAGTCTGTCTCTCCATATAATTTATAATGTTAATTTTGGAAGTGTTGATCTTTCTTAAAGAACTTGAATTCTTGATAAAGATGAATGCTCAATTTCTGAAACGTTACAGACTTATTTTCCAAAGAAAGTAACTACAATTAATGTTTTTAGGGAAAAAAAAATTAGCTTACTAGAAAAAGCTATTACCTCAGAGGATAAGGAAACTTTAAATTCAGATTCCTTTTGAAAGGAAAACAAAATAGTTAATTCCCTGCACCCGATCTTGTTGCTGGAGAGAATGGACAATGGGAAATGGGAAAGAACCAAAATCTTTGGTCTCCCTATCAATTTTTTGTCACAAAGCTATGATTATTCATTTAGTTCAAGGCAATAGGTTCCGTGAGCATGAACCTTTCTCTGTTAGCAACTTATAAGCACTTGGGGAGTTAACAGGGAGATGATTAAATGAATATTCCTGGAGCTGGTCATCACCAGATTGATTCTAGTTCCTCTGGATCTAAGGGTCTATGGTTCAAATCCCAGCAGGGGTGAATTTCTCAAGCAAAGGAAAGGCATTTATTGGACTAGTAACTAGCGTGGTGGGAATTACTCGTGGGCTCCGGGGGATTCATAAACCCGCCTTGAGAACCCGTGGTATGAGCCCGTGGACTGGGCTCCCGGCGCAGTTTGTGCCCGGAGCCCCCCTGCAGCTGCTGTGCCGTAATCAGAACCAGGGTTTATTCTGGGCCGCTGAAAGGGTTTGCGTCAGACCACGTTACAGACGGTTCCCCTTGTAGTAACACCAGGAGCAGGTGTTCGTGGACACGCAGTGGCGTCTTCCAAAGGAAAACATGGTGTGATTGGCATTTCATATTGGATGACAGGTTCTCTCCACGCCCCCCCAACTCCTTTTTCTCCCCATTTTTTTTTTTAAACACTTAGTTTCTCTCCAGTCTCCTTTGTTTTTGCTCTCACTGTATGCCCTCAGGCCTTTTTGTTTCAAAGTATTCATACAAAGACTTTTTCCCACAGAGAGTGAACCTCAAGTACTCAAATGTCATACAGCCTGACCCGGTACTTGATGAATGATCACGTCTACCTTATCCTTTTTTATCCACATCCTCTTTTGATGCTTTCAGAGATGGGGATGTATTACTTCATAAAGCAGTCTGCCTTTTTTCCCTAGTATTTATTCCCATAATCTGGCTGCTGCTTCTTCTTCTTCTTCTTCTTCTTCTTTTAATCTTTCCTACAAAAGCCTGTGCCGGAACAACGTGTGGTTCTTTCCGTGTCTAAGGCTTTGCTTCTTATGTCCTGTCGTCCACAGATGGGTCGTTTTGTAGGTCACTAAGGTCCTCCCTGCTATTTTCTTCTTTGGCCAGTCTCTGCAACTCATTTTAACTCTTTTTTTTTTTTTTAAAGTTATATAGTTCCTTCTTTATTTCTTCCAACTAATGCTAATGTTTCTTTTTGGGAATTTTGAGTCTTGAAGGTCTTCTAAATAAAATAAATAAAAAGAAAGCCTTTCCTTTTCAGATTAATTTTGTGTTCTCTTGAAAACTAATCAACTTATTGCCTTTCACTGGTCTTGAATGGTTCTGATATTGGAAACACTTCTTTGAGATAGCAAGAGATCCTTATGTATATGCATCAAACACTTAGTATAAATATATTCAAGCCACAGATATCTCTGGAACTACCCTTCCTGCCTCTATTCATTCATTCACTTGCTCATTCTCCAAAAAACTCATTGATATATATATTTTTTTAACCAGAGAAACAAGCACTCTTAGTTCCAGAAGTCTACTTTCCAGTGTTGAAAAACCAAGGCTCATTTTTTCGAATCCCGAGTATGCTTAATGTGTTACACATTAAACTATAAGCTTTCTAAAATAGAGACTATTTTTCATATCTGTTTGCAGCCTCCGGAATCTAATGCTGTAGCTGACACCAATAAGCAATTGTTGAATATGAATGACTGACATAATAGTCTTCAGAACGTGCTTGATTAAATGATCTGAATCACTCTTGTGTGGCTAAAGGCTAAGATGATAGCTAAATGGAAGTACTGATGACAAGTATCAGTTAGTTTCGGAAATTTGGTGTTTGGTAGTATTCTCAATGCGCAAAAAGCCAATAAATCGTATTTTCTTAGTCTCAGATTCCCCTCCAACCAATGTGACACATGCCTTTTAATTTCTTTCTTTTGGGGGGGTGCAGGTTGAGTGAACCTTATATTAATGCTTTGGAGTAGGGGTGGGACTGAACCTCAGAGGGTCCCACTGGAGTTGTCCTAGATAGCCCTTTGGCTGCTTCAAAAGGAGGCTGAGCCTGAACTGATTTTTGTTGTGTTGAATGACAATTGAAATCTAAAGCACTTAGAATATATCAGTGGCCTTTAGAGCCCACGGGAGGTAGGGAGAGAAGGAAGGTGGGCTGGGGGGTACATTAGAGGAAGGAAGAGATCTCCTAAGAATTTTTTGTTTTGGGATTCTTGTAAGGGATGTCTTCCCATCAATATTTTCAGAAAAATCTACATTTATCATTAATGTTTTGTAGAATTGTAGCTCTTTATTGAGAAGACTAGGTAGAAGGAGATTATATAAAGTTGATATGTATAATATATTATATTATATTATATATTAGAGCCTTAAGATAAACATACACATAGACATGTGCTGAGGTTGCTTTTAGGAAGCCAGCTGTATCTCTACCTATAAAAGTGTATGTGTGTCTTTGTACACACATACATCCTCATATATATGTAAAAGTAATATTTGAATAGTTTTGAAAATATGAAAAATATTATAAAGGAAAAGATAAGTATAATCCATAATCCTATCATATAGTATTATCCCTATTAATGTATTAGTTCATTTTATTAATATATGCATTGACAGCTAGTATGGCATGTTGGTAAAGAGTATGGAATCTCTAGTCTCAGTTCCATCACTTACAAGCTCTAAGTATTAACTGGTATGTATTAGTGTTTCCTGTATTTATTTACAGTTGTGAACTTATATCAGTGAGCTACTGTTTGTTGAGTGCTCTGTATACCAGGCACTGTCCTAAGCATTTTATACATATTTTATTTAAGTTCCCCAATGACCCTGGAAAGTGAGTATTATTAGCTTTTATTATCATCATTCCACAGATGAGTAAACTGAGCACAGAGAAATTAAGTAAATTGCCAAAGGTCAGATCCACAACACAGAAGAGGTGGAACCCAGGATTTGAACTGAGGCAGCTGTTGACCCCAGAGGTCATGCTCATAACTGCCAACAGAAACACACAGATGTAAAAACAAAAAAAATATAGAAAACACACATACACCCACACATGCATGTGATTTTGGGACCTATCAGCAATGCAAGTTGAAGATATGGCCTAGTAAAGTGGAGACAGCACTGGCTTAAAATCTGGAGACAGCCCTCCAGTGATGGACAGAAGTGCTTTTGTACAAGAGAGCCGATTGTTAAATATTCAGGAATTTTACACGCTGGTTGTCAAATCATTGGTGGTTTGAAATTGGCGATAGTGGGCCATGTTGGACCATGGGTATTGAAAAACCTGGCAAATGAGATCTTTTTTTGTTTTGTTTTGTGTTTTGAGAGTCACTTGCCAACCTGTTATGCCTACATTTTCATTCCTGCCACTAACTGACTGTTGGACGGGATTTCTGGGGAATCATGTAATGGCTCTGAAGCCTGACTTTCTTATCTGTAGGACTGTAATAATGCTTGTCTCTGTTACAAAGTCTATAGTGTCTGGTAAACATTTTATAACATTTTATTCTTTACATGTAACTGTATAAAGAGTAAAGTCCTATGTAATTATTATTTTTTGACATTAAATCATTTGTTATGCTAGAAAAGTATAAAGCAAAAGTTTTTAAAAAGCAGTAATTTTCTTAAAAATTGGAATACTAATTCTAGTTGCAATTTTAATGATTCATGGAAAATTATATAACTCTTTTCTCCATTCAGAGAAAAAAAATACGTAATAAAAATACAAAAAGGAAATTTGGAACCACAGAACATGAAACAAAAGTCCTTCTCTTAATTGTAATATGTTTTTTTATAGTACTTCCTTGACTCATATGTAAATATATATAAGACAAATTCCTGATTTTTCTCTGTGGGATATATGACTGGTGATTTGTAAGGCATTTAGAGTATTAGATGTAATTAAACAATATAGCTGTTTTGCTCAGAAGCCAAGACTATCAAAGCTTTGGAAGATAAGAAAAAAATAGTGATTATTTTTTATGGGGTACTTCTATGTGCCAAGCACCTTGTCACCTGTTACAGATTTTCTCAAAACTCTCAAACAATCCTACTTGATTACTATTATTATTTTCATTTCACAGTTGAACAAATTGAGTCTTAGATAAAACACCTTATCCAAGGTCACACAACTAGGGCACATGAGGTTTTGTATGTTCATATAGTTTGGAATTTAAGGTTGATAGACAAGAAATTAAAAAAGAAAATATGAAGTAGTACAATATAGAGAGCACATAAGTAAGATTTGAATAATTCATGGCCATAAAAAGGACATTTTCACTCTTACTTTAATAGCTAAAAGGGATATTTCCCATTTTCTAGAAAGAGTAAAACTTTTTAAGGGCTTGTAGGTATAATTTATGTCTCAGGAAAATCAAATCCCCCCACTGAAAGTTTTCCAAATTTGAATGTATTATAATTAATAACAATGTTGATGAGGTTTTCATGTATCTCTGCAGCACTAAATAATATAATAATGCGGCACCCAAAACTCTGAGGGAAGAAAACCATAATTTTTTATCAGTTCATTTTTGGAAGAAATAGGTTTCTCTGCTTCACAAAAATCCTTAACATGCTGGCCCCACTCTCCATGCTCTAATTCGAGGGTGTAAAACTCAGGATCATTAGTGAAAATACACCTGAACTGATGATTTAAAAAAACAAAAAACTTTCATAATGCTTTCACATGGATTTTGTCACTTAAATCTTGATGTAGAAGCTGTTGAATTTTTTTTTTCCCCCTAGACTGTGCATTCCCATGATGGCCATCAGTGGTGGTTAGATTGACAGTGGCCATAGGTTGGTTATACATTCTAGAAAAGGAAGTCTCCCTACTAAAATTAAATCACCAACCCAAAGAGTTTCTTCTTCTTAGCTTTTCTGAAACTAAAGAATTTTGGGTCAGTTAAGTACAAATACCTACTTGATAAGATCAGCACATTCAAAATTGGTATGAGTGTTGTTGGAGGCGCCATATTGGTTTATTCACCTAAGGGATGTAGGGCCCTAAATTCAATGCCCACCTCCACCCTGACTGTGTGGATTTGGATATGTGAAAGCTTACTTTTTATTTTGTTTAATTTATGAAGCATTCTTTTAATTTCTGGTTTAGCAAAGTTTATATTAGGGCTCTTCTAGAATCACTTGTGGACTTTCATCCCTTCAGCACTGCTTTTCTTTTTGTTGTGAATCAAGTTGCTAAAGATGAAGAGGAATGCAATCCTCAGCAAAAGAGAAGGAAGATAATATGCTTACTTGGAACTTACCGGAAAAGACCAGACTATCAGGCAGGGAAGATTTTCCCACTGGATATCGAAAGCATAATGAGAGTTTAATATGTGCCAGGAAGTGTGCTAACCATGTCACACGTGTTATTTCTCTCAACAGCTCTGTGTCCGCGTGATGTGTACTTATGCCTCCCTATTTACGGAACTCTTAGAAACTAAGTAGCCTACCTTTTTACAGAAATCACCCATGGCAGAGCTAGATTTCCAACTTATGATTTGTCTTACTCCAAATCAGGGGTTCTTAACCTGGATCTCTATGTCCTCAAAAATTTGTGGGGAGAATTTAGGGATTGCATGAACTTTGATGGGAAAAAACTGAGTGTTTGTGTCGATTCACCTCTGACTGAAGCTGAACATTTTCTTTAATATGAGTGCAATCACAGGATTATCCATAGGGTCTGTAGACTTATCACTCACAAAAAACACAGGTATTTTTCTATCACAATTCCATTGTTGCAGGTTTGAAATCCTGCTTAGTTATTGAGAAATCAGAGTCGTTTATTTTAATATGCTGACATGTGCATTTCAATGTAATTTGTTTCCTTTGTAGTTCTCAGTATTTTATTGTTTTATATTTTATACTAATTACCTGTATTACCTTTATATTTATATTAAATATTTTTGTTTATTTTATATATGTGTGTATTTTATACACTTAAAACACTGCTATGAAAGTAGTTCATTGGATTTGCCAGAAGGATTCATGGCCAACACCGTTGAAGCCCTGTTCTGAACCTTTGCTTCTTATCCATTACAATTTTGTCTTTTTGTTCTTAAGCCATATCTGGATATAGAGCTGGAAAGAGAATTTTAATGATTCACACAACTCAACTTTAGCACTGTTCAGTTTAACAACAGAAAAAGAAAACAGATGAAACATCTAGAATATTTAACGCATCCATTATATCTAAATACATGTGTATCTGCAGAACAGGGAAAGGGATTATGTCTCCTTCTTTCACTAATAAAATCTCCAGATACCCATTCATTTTTTCAGAGACCAGTGCCAATTGCCTGGAAGTTATTTCTTTCTTTTACCTCTGGTTTTGAGTTGTGCTCAAATTATTAATGATGCTTAGTTTTGTTGATTCCTGAATATAAACATCCCAGACAGCCTTCCAATCCTGCTGACCTTGTACCTGGCTCTGGACTTTCTCATCTCAGTTGAGTTACCAGCCATAAAGCAAAACCCCAGAAACCAGCCAGCCTTTGCCCAAAGTCACATTACAACTATTTTCTTGTATTGATAGGTTTATTACTTATGGAAGGGACATCAATGAGTAGTTTATTCAATAAACTCACTAAATGCCAGGCATTCTTTTAGGCACTGGAGGTACAGAGAAGATGCTCCAAAGGAGATTTTGAATAATTTTTCTTTATTTAATAAAGTTCTGGTTTATTGGAAAGATTGATGTATGCAAAGAGCACCTGCCTAACTTTGCCTTTTCTCTGTCCCACACCCTCCATAAGTCACAAATGTGTTGGTTTATTATTATTATTGTTATTTATTTATTTATTTATTTATTTATTTTTGCCTATTAACTGGATTTCTGGATAACTCATTCCTGTGCCCAGATTCTGAAATGTTCCCACAGACATCACAGGACTAAGGAAAATCAGAAGCTCGAATCCTCCTTGACATTTGCCCAGGAAGATGTCAATATTTTAATATCTCATCAAAGTGACTCCATACCAAGGTTAATAGTTAAATGTCTAAGTCTGCCTCAATCCCCACTTAGCCCATCTGGCTTAACAGAGCATGGACTTGTCTTGTCTCTAAAAAACATAACCCTGGACAATGAGAGGGCCTCTGTGCCACTTCTTTTCTTTCCAGTAGACTAACAGGATTGGAGCCAGGTGTGTGCATCTTTAAAGGCATCACTGTAGTAGGGTCAAGTGCCAAACTCTGAGAAGGGAAGCACATGAAGACTGGCTGGGGTATTGAAGTCCCAATCTGTCTCTGACTACTCCTGTGACCTTGAGAAAGTCAATGAACATCTCTGGCTCTTAGACCTAATTTTTTTTTTTTAAGATTTTATTTGTTTATTTGACAGAGAGAGATCACAAGTAGACAGAGAGGCAGGCAGAGAGAGAGAGAGAGAGAGAGAGAGAGAGAGAGAGAGAGAGAGAGAAGCAGACTCCCTGTTGAGCAGAGAGCCCGATGCGGGACTCAATCTCAGGACCCTGAGATCATGACCTGAGCTGAAGGCAGCGGCTTAATCCACTGAGCCACCCAGGCACCCCTAAGACCTAATTTTTAAAATGATGATATTGAATTGAGTATGAATTTGAGATGTGTCTTCCAGCTCTAAAATTGTATTTATGTGTCTGAGGCATCACAAAGATAGTAAGGGCTTAAATTTTACTTTTTATTGGTGTTGAGAAGATAAAGCTTCATTTCACAACATCTGTTTCATGGAACATCATTTTTGACATTTACATCATACTTGAAAGGTGCAATTTAAAAATTTCCCATTAAAATAAGAGGATTGATTAATATCAACAAATCAAAATTATGTACTATATGACTTGTGTTATAGATCAACATTTTAGTCAAGTTAAAAAGAATGTCATGAAAGGATGTTTGCTAAATATTCCACAATATACTTATAGAATACAACTATTTCTAAATACTGTCTTTACAATAATGATTGTGTTAAATATTAATAGGATTGAAGGCCTTTGTATTGATTCTGTAGTTGGATATAATACAAGTTTTTAGACATGTACAATAGCAAATGCTGGATTTTCAGCATTGATGGGTAAGGATAGATTCTTTCCCACAATTATTTGTTAGAATACTGTCTCAATATCTATCACCACGATTAGTGAATGGTATTACATGAAACCAAGTGAAAATGGATGGTTTTGATGTAAATTAAACATTGAAGCTCCAATTTGTTGACAAGACTGATTTTACTGTAGTCGTTTCTGGAATGTCACTGAGAAAGTTGTCGGAAAGGCTGTGCATGAACTTTCTGTCTGTGCATTTGCCCAGAGGCCTTGGTGATATAAATCTAAAGAAATAAATGCATGTGTGAGAGTTGTCCTGTCACTCTTGGATAAAGTCTATAAATGGGGTCTGTCGGTAGACAGTAATTCAATTCGAGGTGGCATTATCAGGCAAAAATAACTTTGTATAGCAGGCCGGCGCCCGTGATTTGGGTTTCTTTTCTAACCAAATGTCATTTATGTTCATTATTGACATGAGTGAGAAATTATACCAAAAGTCTTAAAACATTTTTTTTTCCAACGTAAAACTTGAACAACCAATACAACAATGGTAATTCTAGTCCATTCCTTCCTGGAAGTACCATCCATTTTCAAAACTTGAATGGATACTTTTTATAATCTTTACCTTGACTTCTCTTTTTCCACCTCCAGTAGACTTGAAACGCCCCAACACTTGGTCTGGGGAGAGAAGCAAAATGAGGGTAAGAGGTTTTCTTCAACAGATGTATTAACTCAGCTTGTAAGTGCACTTTGAGAGCCTGCTGGAAGGGGGTTTTCCAGCTGCTAACTTCTGCCTAACCTTGTGGCTATTAAAACTGTAAACAGAGTAGATAAATTCCAAAGGTCTAAACTTGATAGATTTTTGCCTGCATATTGAAAAGAGATGAATCTCAGGGACATGTATGCTTGCCCTCCAAGTTCCTATGAGGTCAAGGATCAACATGTTTAAAGAAGCCTTTTATTTCAGGAGATTTAGATTGAAATTATATCAGAGGTCCAAGACCAAAAACCAACATCACTA
The DNA here is from genome assembly GCF_902655055.1 of Lutra lutra. Classification (NCBI taxonomy): domain Eukaryota; kingdom Metazoa; phylum Chordata; class Mammalia; order Carnivora; family Mustelidae; genus Lutra; species Lutra lutra. Next base: position 192,787,333 of record NC_062280.1, read on the forward strand.
AAGTTATCTCAATGCATTTTCCTGGAGAAAGTCTGAATCTGCTTGAATATTTTCAGGCCTTCTCCTCAACACAGGCATTTGGTTTACAGGTTACTATAACCAGTACAAGGTCAGTCCAGTTTATATCCCTTTCCCTTAATTTCCCTAAAAAATTAGTTAGTTCTCGTCTTTATGATGAGAAAGGGTCACAAGTGGGCATTTCCACTTTGGAATTCCTTTTCCAGCTGTCAGGGGTTTGTGGGCTTAATGACAATGTTCTTTCATCGCAGTCGATAGACAGCATGTCTGCCAAATCAGAAGAGACATAAGCCTGCTCCAAAACTGTTTTTGAAAATTGCTACGGAATGTGTGCTGGTGGCCTGTGGCAAAAAAGATGAAGGCGGTGCAGAGTGTGGCTGGCTGGTCTGAAGTGAGAGCCTGCCAGTTGAATTGTTAGCCTGCTTTCATGGTAACCCATTTGCTTATTTATTCAGTAAGCACTTCCATCCTGGCCCACGGGGGCCACTCTCCATGCCCCAGAAACTTGCAGCTTTGGTGCATACATACTGATATCCCAATACACAAGGGTCAGATGCCTGGGCCCAAGACAGGGCCAAGCCCAAGCAGAGGAATGGACATAGAGAAATCTGTCTTTCTAACAAAGGACAACTTGCAATAGACAACCACCCAAGAAGAAAAAAACAAAATCAGCTTGACTGATTGCTGCCAGATCAAAGAAATCACACTTGTTATTTTTTATGACCTTTGTTCCTAATATTGTGGTCTCTGAAAAAGACATAGCACAGCATAACACTGTTAAAAAATTGGAGGACAGAGAGCCAGAGAGTCAGAATTTTGGTTAGAAACATGTTCTATACCTTCAGCATTTTAAGTTAAAAATGCGTGTCACAAAGGTAAGTCACTTTTAACTGTTTACATCTACTTTATTAAATACTGAGACAAAGGTACTGAGTGTAAATATTGAATTCTATGTTCAATGCCCTTGACCTACTGAACCTTGATACCTTTCCCTAAGAGTTGTCTCATTCTTGGGTTTAGGTTTTAAAATGTACAAATACTTGACACATTTTTTTTTTCCTCAAAGATTTTATTTGTTTATTTGACAGAGAGAGATCACAAGTAGACAGAGAGGCAGGCAGAGAAAGAGAGAGAGAGAGAGGGAAGCAGGCTCCCTGCTGAGCATAGAGCCCGACGCGGGACTCGATCCCAGGACCCTGAGATCATGACCTGAGCTGAAGGCAGCGGCTTAACCCACTGAGCCACCCAGGCGCCCCAATACTTGACACATTTTTAAAAACATATTCTTTAAATAATATTTTATTAAAAAGATGGACTTTCTTTGTTAAATTCAATGGGCTTTCCTGTGTCCCATATGTAATCACTGGTTCTAAATTTTTGAAAAGGGTGACTTGCACATGAAGTCATCGAAGACTATGCTATTTCCATAATTACTATTTTTATTAGCTAACAAGTTCAATCACAAAATGATGTTTTCCATAGCACAGAAGGTTCAAATGGCAAGCATATACAATGTGGCCACTTTTGATGGTACTATAGGTAAGCCATTCATATTTAACTGGTTAGTCAACATCTACGTAGTAAGTCATATTTGTATTCAATGTTAGCCTTTGATTTTCACTCAGATGTGAAGGAACATGAGCTGAGAAAGCTTTGTTGGTTTCTCTCTCATGCTGATCTTTTAGACATCTCCATGACTGGGACACCACGTGAAATGTCAATGAGTTCTGAAAAGGATTCTCATCAAACAAGTCAATGACAAAACAACTCCAGGTGCTGTCAGCCTTGTAAAGCAGGTGACTAGCACATCAAGGAATGGCTGCTGAGGACAGGTGACCCTACAGATGTGACCTGTATGAGCTACAGTGCCTGTCATTTCCCAGATCTCCATTAGGACTGTGCTTCTCCAGCTCTCATGGTCATACGAGTTGCCTGGGCACCTTATCAACATGCAGATTTTGAATCAGTATGTCTGGGAAGAGCCTGATATCCTGCACTTCTAACAAATTCCCAAGTGATGCTGACACTGTTGGTTCATGAATCGCACTTGGAGAGGCAAGGTGTGAGAGTGCTACATAGAAATTTTTGGTGGGAGAGATTCGGTGGCAGGGTGACTATGTTCATTCACCATCTCTTCACCAAGAAGAGAACCAATGGAGGGGGCATACAACCTACAGTTTGTAGGATTTCTCTCCTTTCTTTCTAAATCGCAATTTCCATTTGAGTCTATTCCTATGATGATAAGAAAAGCAGATGATAAAGAAAAAAAAATCATTCAAAAGTTACTCATCTTCATGGTAGCACAAAAGTTGGACACTTAATCTTCACTCAATTGTTCATTTTTTACAAAAGTGTCCTTTTTCGACAAAGTGATTATGTTTACAATTTGAATGCAGTTTTGTAGGAAAACATTCAGGAAATGCTATGTCAAAAGTGATTAGTTAATGGAGTTCTGTGCATTCATCGTTCCTAATCCATACGAAGGGAGTATGATCCTCTTTGTCCTGCTTTTGTTTTATTCCATTTACAATTTCCCATTGGGTCCCATGGAGCCCAAGGAGTTTTACTTATGTATGTACCGTGGTCATGTAACAGAAGAGAATTAAGTGGGCCACACAGCTATCCGCAGATCTGTGACCTTGGTCTCGTTAACACAATGCTCTGCTCAACTTCGCTAAGGACCCAGGCATTTGTAGCTGCCTAAGCTAAGGGAGATGGATGTCTCTTTTTTCTCCAGTTACTGAAGATGTTTCAAATGGTCCCACTAGACTATTGTGATGCATTTGCTTAGAGTATCTGCCGGGTTAGCCCAGACCTTGCGATTTATTGGTGCATCCTGTCAAACTACAGGCACACACTGGTAGATCAAAAGGGCTTTTTGGACTGGATCCCCAGTAAGCTAGGTAATTGGGAATTGAAATCTTGGGAGAGTCATCGTATGGCCCAGATACATCTTGGTAAAATGTAAACAGTTGTGTCTCATGCTCTATATACTGACAACCCCAGTTAAATCATTAAAAAAAAAATGTGAATATGGCCAAAGGATCCCTTTCTCACTACCAGATCATTCATGTGCAGCAGGACTGAAAAGATGTTTGCCAGAGGAAGTCGTGTCACAGTTAATCAAGTGGAACTGTGTAGAGAATGTGGATGAAAACCTTGTTCTTGGAGGTACTGCAATTGCAGGGATATCCACTGGAGTTTGAGTAGGGAGGGTGATTTATCTCCTCACCAATAGCTTTGGATGCAGGGATTCCTAGGTTCACCTTCTGCATGGCATTCTTGCCAGAGTATATTTTTGACGCTCTGTGCCAGAAATTTCATTAAAAATGAGTGTTTTATGCGTTTAGTTATTTTCTCCCTCATGCTGGGCTTTCCTAGTTTATCGGCTAGAACTGAGCATTTCCTAATTATTATTATTATTATTATTATTTGTGGAACTCATTTTTTTAAAAAAGCATCAAATTGAACATTCAAAATGTCATTATGTACATGTGGTATTATTTTATGCAGAACAGACTTCTAAAATGCAGTAAATAGTCTTGATTAAAATGGAAAACTTTTAAATAATCATGGAGTATAAAATCAAATGGAATAAGTCTGAAGTAATGCAAGTCAACCAAAGCAGCTTTAATGCTGTTTTTCTCATTTCCCTCTGCTTCATCCCCTGAAGAGCATAAAATTCTTAGGAGTGTATTAGTGGTGTGTTGAATGGCCCCCTGAGAATACCTGAGCCCTTTGCTCCAGTATAACTGGTTTAATCGGTGTTTACACTGTTGACATTCTCTCTCCCATGCCTTTGCTCAGGCCATTCTCCCTTTGAGAAAGGCACCATCTCTTTCTCTAACTAAGAGTTTCTCAACCACAACACTATTGATATTCCATGCTGGGTAATTCTTTGGTGTGGGTGTATACTGTAGTATGTCAAACAGCATCCCTGGGCTGTCAGTAGAACTTTCTCCTTGTAAATAACAAAATATCTCCAGACATCTCCAAAAGTCCCCTAGTGGGCAACTTTTCTGATAGTTGAGAACCACTGCTCTAAGTCCTTGTTATCCCTCAAGCTAAATGTCCCTTGTACCATGAAGCCTCTCTTGATCATTCATATTGTCCTATGATGAGTTTTCCATTAAATTTATACATGAAATCCAGTCGCCCAAACAGTATACGTCCATGTGAACAATAAAATGCCACAGAAAATAAGGGAGTTGAGGGCTGCATTTGTTTCTTGCCTGGGACTCCTCTCCTTTTCAGAGATAACCATTATTAAAGCAGGGTCCTTCCCAGACTGTTTGAGGGCAACTGAGGGCTAAAAAAATACTACCTCATTGTTTTAATTTGCTTCCCTTTCCTTGTTATTAAGTTCGAGCATGTCTTCCTATGTTCTATGGCCATTTGATTTTTTTCTTTGTATTGCTTTTGCCCACTTTTCCAATTTATTATTTTTTCATATTGATTTGGATTGAAATCAATATTTGCATTATAGCTATAGGTCACTTGCTTGAGATATATATATATATATATATATATATATATATATATATAAAATCTCAATCAAAATGTTCTCCCAGGCTGTATAATTATATGTGTTGTTGCATATTAAATTTTTACATAGCTCAAAATGTCACACTTTATGGCTATTGGATTATATACCTTATTTATAAAGTCTATCAGTACTCAGATATATCAAAAAATTACTCCATTTTCCCTCATGCTTTTATACTTTTTTCCTTAATCAACTACTTATAGTGAAAAGCAAGGATTTAACTTCTTCCCCTTCTATCCCAAATGAATAGTTCCATTAGTCAGTTCAAGTTTAAGCTGCAGTAACAAAGAACCCCACATGTCAGTGGCTTACAACGTCTCAGTTTAGCTAAGACTCTGCTCCATGTCTTTTTTTATTCTAGATCCTGAAGGATCAGGCTTTATCTGTGATGTGCCAAAGAAAAGAAAGAGAGGTGATAGAATTATACCTTGACTATTAAAGCTTCTCTTCTGCTGTGGCCCAATCATGTCCAGTCACATTTCTTAGACAATGCAAGTGATATGACCAACACTGATAACCATGAGTGAGAAGTATTATCTTTTTCCAGAGATAGGCCTGATGGAAATGAGTCCAATGAGAAAGGGGTAGTGAATATCTCAATAATGAAACCTATCAAAAGAATCAATTTTGCTAAAACCATTAATGGAATATTTCCTTTACTTTCCATTGTTTTGCTGTATCACTCATTTGGAACAGGCATACACCATTTTCTACTATTTTTATTCATCATTTTATGAATTTATTCTCTCTTTCCAACTAAAAACATTCCTTGAGATTAGGGATTGTCTCCTTTAAGTATTACACTTAGCTATTGATGGAATTATTTGCAATGTTGGAGATGGTCCCAATATTCATTATTAAGACAATGGGTGAGTAAATACTGAAGAGCATAAGTAACTCAACTTGCGACGTAGGTGGCTTACATGTATGCCCTTTTTCTTCTACAAAATATTTGAAAACTGAAAATCTCGTGTTGGGCAAAACTGTGCCCTAACATTAACAGCCCTAATGGGAAAAATAGGGTTGGGGCAAGTCACTCCAAACTTACGTACTACACTATGAAAATACTGAAAAGAACAATAATTATTCTAATGGATGCATTAACAGTTAAAAACATCAATTTCCTAATGCATAAAAAAATACCGAAGCACATAGGAAGGGTTATCACCATAATTTGAATGTAGCCTGCCGGAAGGGAGTGTAAAGAAGTGTTCAGCCTGCTGAATTTGGAGAAAAGAGTAAAAAGCACAAAAGACTGAAGAGAAGCACATATAAAGCCTTCCAAGTGGGTAGGTGGTCAAGCCAAGACAAGAGGATGTGGGCTAAGCAGGCGTTGAGAACACCACTGCCGTCTGTCCTGCTCGAGCCATTCAGCTGGGCTTGTGTTCTTTGTATCAGAGGCTCTTTATTAGTGTTTGTAAACATTCCAAAGCTGGGAAAAGAGCTTGTGAAGCAGTGTAACTTCTTTGTAGTCCTACATCATTTTCCTCTTTACCGTTTGTACATAAGCTAATTTGCATTATACTGACAGACTGTACATTCAGCAACATGCATGGATTTTTAAAACCTAATGCTGAGATGAAAAGAGAGGAAACAGTGGGGGATTTATTGCAAATACTCCTTATGTAAATCAACAACACAAACAGAGGACTACGGTTTTACAAGGATGCACACATATTTAAGGATCTATTTCAAACACATTACAGGAGGTAGGTATCTGTTGGGAGGGGTAGAATTCAGCTGAGCACACAGTCAAGGAAAAGGAAACAAAGTGAAACGCCAGAGGAACCCTGTAACCATGGATGAACATGGCATACTGTGGGTTCTAGGGAGCGTAATTAGCTCAGCCACTCGTCTGAGAATACCACCACCACAATATGTGTCTGGTTAATGCAGTGTTGAGGAAGGTAGTGATGTATGGTTTGGCTAAAGCACTTTGGTTCTGCTTGTGCTGTGCTTACCACTACTAGGAGTTTTCTAGACCATTCAAATCAGTTTAAGATTTCATGGTCTCCCCTGTGCTAAACTCTTCACTAGGAATTCCACTTAAAGGCTTTAAAATTAAGGAGTAGGTGCTTCCGGGATGCGGTTTCCTTCAGTGTGGGATTCTGCGCCCAGTGCTGGTGTGTGGTCTTGGAGATCAAGGTCAACCAGAGAGGCACTTCCTGAGTTCTCCTTGGGTCTGATGTGCCCTCTTCTCGGAGGTTTGTGTGGCGGCCAGTCATACAGATCTGGCCCGTCATCTGGGTGATGTCTTACACTTAGCAACGCCAGGATCACTGAACAGCTATAATGCCTTCCCTAAATTTCCAGTCCCCTCAAGTATTTGGCTTTGGGGATTTTCAGTGACCAGAGAGGGAGGATTACTGGAGGCAAAGGAACCTTTACTGCAGGCTTGGAGGCCACCTGCCCCTCCCGCAGCCCTTGGGCTCCTGTTTATTGTTCGGTTTCTTTGGTATCTCTTCTCCTTTACCTTCCAACCTCTCCTTCCTTCTTTACCTTCCAACCTCTCCTTCCTTCAGGCCACAGATCCCTTAGGTTTTCTTTGTCCTGAAAAGCTTTCCCGTTACTCTGCTTCCCTATTCAAGCAATAGCTCATTCTTCCCAGTCCTCGTGATGAATCTTTTGGAAGGATGGTCTCCTCACCAGAATGTAAGAAAAAAGGTGCTTATTTTGTCCATTGCAACATCCCCAGTGTCTTGAAGTGTGCTTGGCATGTAATAGATGGTTAATAAATATCTAAGGAGCGGCTGAATGAATACATGAATTAACAAAGTAACTTCTGCTTTCCTTGTCCAGCATGTTACACTCAAACTCCCCCAACTAAACACGGTGAAACTGCCTTATTTAATAACACTGACTTTCTATATTGTACTAACACTGTTCTTGATTTTCCCCCCCACAGTGTTTGGCTTAACTATTTCCTTCCTATTTCTTAAAAACCCACTTTTCCTTTGGCTTCCAGAACCCCAGCCTATCCTGATTCTCTCATTAGGATTCTGATTTTTTTTTTCCCCACCCTGTTTTGGATCTTCTTCCTTTGCTAATAAATATTAGCGGTCCCTTCCCTTTTCTTCTGTTCTTCAGGTTTTGACTTTGGTGGTGCTTCATGAATAAACAATTGCAGTCTCTCTCTGGAATGACAGACTTAGGCTTCCAGAAATCACAAGACATTCCTTTTCTCGAATGTGTCACACCTACCGTGGAATTAGCATTTGAAAAATTATACTAAGTTCTGCTCCAACTAAATTAGTTGCCCTTTCTCCTGAATTCTCCATTGATGATCTCACCATACCTCCCTTCTCCCGAGCTGGAGATGCTGGTCTTTGCCAGCTCTTTCCCTTCTGCCATCCACGTCCTTTCATTGGTCTTCAAGACCTAGCCTTTGGGAGAAAGAAATGCTCTGCACGCCTGGACTCTACTCTCCATTCCCTTGCTGTCATCTTTGTATAATGTTTCAACATTTCGCATCTGAATTATCTTTTCTCTATTCTACCGCTAAAATTATATCTCTAAAAATGCCAATAAAATCCATCACAAATTTCATTTTCTTCAGATTGTCTCTATTATAAAGTTTCAAGTAGGGGTGCCTGGGTGGCTCAGCTGGTTAGTCATGGTCCAGGTGTCCTGGAGGAACCGGGTCAGCAGGAAGACTGATTCTTCCTTCCCCCACCGCCCTTGCTCGTGCTCTCTCTCATTATCTCTCTCTGTCTCTCAAACAAATAAATAAAATCTTAAAAAAAAAAAAAGTTTCAACTAGCTATAAGAGGACCTAAAAATTTGGGGCCATTCTCATTCTCTAATCTAACTTCCCTTCTTTTTCTTAGTTCCTTTTTATTCTTAATATCATTTTCCACCCTCCTTCTGACTAGAATTCTTCATTGGCTCAAGTCCTTAATCAAGAAGGGTCTCTTCTGCCACAGACCTAAGGGTGTAAGAGTATCCCTTAAGAGAAGGGGCTTTACCTTCATTTTTCTTCTTATTTCAATATTCACCTCTGAGAAGAAGGGCCTGGCATTTTTTTATTAATTCAGTTTTCTTATAACCTGTCATGCAAATATGAGGTATTCACCCATTTATCTGTCCGTCCATTCACCAATCCCTATCATAAATCCTGTGTGGTTTAATGCTTACTGGAGATATTCAAATGTGTAAAGTATGAAATTTTATCCTACATCGAAGGCTGAAAAATTATATCCAGAAGATTTTAAATTCAATGATTACTAAAATGTTACTTTTTAGAAGAATTGTTTCAACCTAAGTCAATTTTTTTTAGTGCATGTATATGATCTGTGGTCATGTTGTGTCCGTGGGAATTCTCATGGAGCCTTAAATGCCCAATGGGCATTTCAGAAGTGAATATATATTTGCCAACTAAGATGTCACAGTAGAATCATGTTGACAGTGTTTAGTGCATTTAAAGACACAAAATCCATAAAATGGAAACGTTACTTACACTGTATCTCTGTACTTTGAAACATATCAGACGTCCTGTCCTGATTGTTTTACCCCTTCTTTTGGAAAGTTTTACATTCATTCATTTAAAGAATGAGACAGGAAACTGATTTACAAACCTCCCGTGAGGGTTTTCTATCTTTACACTTCTAGGCATCATTGTCTAATCAATAAAGCTGGAAACGTTGATTTTAAAAGTGGAATTTTGATTAGGTTCTTACATCTCATGTGTTTTATTACCAACTTTCCTGAGGTAGACTTAAGCTTAGAGTGCTCACAGAGGCCAAAAGTAAATTGATTTATAAGAAAAAAATAACCAATATTAATATTTGAGTAGGTAGTTGAAATAAAATGGTAAACAAGGCTTCTTTTTGAGTGATAGGCATCTCAAAACATGGGCATTTGATTTCTAGCCTTTTATACTAGTTAAATTGGCTGAAAGAAATTCCTCCTTTTTGTAAAGTAAGAGAGAAAATACACTTAACCTTTTTTAAGAAAGAAATGAGTGAAATAGAGAAGTTTACTTTTTTTTTTTTAAAGCAGAAATTGGAAAAACAGTTAAATGGCTTTGAGACAAAATCATGATGTTGATCTCAGAGAAGGGTAATCCTTTTCAGTAACTCTTCCTTTCCTGTTTGGGTTTCTGTCCCTCTCTGAACATTGCCTCAAAGCCCTATCTGCAGTTTCTAATTCTGCTTTGAAGGAATGGGAGAAATCTTCCCCAGAGATTTGTATCTTCCTTGGAGCCGTCTCCTGGAATTGTCTACATCCATGCTTGCCCAACAGTGAAGGAACAGGGATTCATGGAGAAGGCTTTGATGAGTTGCCACCCATTCACCCAAACCCAGAAATATCCAGTCCAAACCATGTGTAGCCCGCATGGCGCTGCTGCTAATTACTCCTATTACCTTAATAACCGGAGAACCCTGGAATAATAGATTTTTAGTTATGAACTAAAAATGGCAATCTATTGGCTTTGATGCTGTCAAAGTGAAATCTGCATTACTGAAACTCTGTGAGCCAGAAGATTAATTATATTTGTACAACCTTTTTTCTTAACCAATCACTAACAAATTATAAAAGTACATGGAGTCTTATTTGGGAAATAATTTTAGGCTATTATCTGAAATGGAGTGGTGCTAATTTTGTTGGTCCAGTCAATGTGCTGATTGCTACACTTCTTAATTCTACTTTATCTCTCAGAGATGGAATCATACTAAAATCCTTTGAAAATAAAACCACACATTGTTTAACTGTTAGATTAACCTTCACCAAGTCAATGAGATTCCTAATGAATAAATCCATTGCATTATATTTGATTTGACTTTATAAAAACAATATCAGAGTTAATTGACAATATAATGAAGGGTTTGCAAGAACTACCTTAGAGGTTTTATTTCCTTGTCTTTCTCTTTGTTTCAGAATGAGAGTGTGGCTCAGTTTCTACATAATCTTCGGTTGAGTCCCCCAATCAAGGTGTTGGGCAGGAACTGGGCAGCCCCTGGCTATTAAGGAGTAGATTCTCTTTTGGGCAACTCGCCAAACTCACTGCAGTGGTATCAATTGTAGGTATATTATTGTATTCATTTTACTAAAGGGCACGTCACTTTTTTTCCTTCAGGAATTTTTAGCAAGTGGTTAAAAATAACCTTTAAGAAAGGTTATATTACTGCTGAGGCCTAGCCAAACCTTTTGGATGGAAATCTGCATCCATCATACTCAGATCTGTCAAGGGAAGTCTAGTGAGTAGTTCAGTAGACACAAGGTTGAATTCAAATGTCACTGCACCATGTTTTGTAAAAAAGTGGCTGGCCGAGATGACCTTTGCATGCCAACATTCCGTTTTGTAGTTTGAAAGGTAGGAAAAACTAGTCTACAAAATTATGCAGTATTAGGACCCAATCTACCTTGAAAGCAAAGAAAGATTCAAATTTTAATTCTAAAATTGTCAGCTTTGGCTGAGAATGAACATGAATTTAATCACCTCTTACATTTTCACTCAATCTTAACCTGAAACATTCTTTTAGGAATGAATAATGTACACTGTTGGTCATGAAGGTGAGTTTAGCAATTATAGAAAAAGCTGTTTAAGTAATTTTTCACTGAAGCCCTTGTTTCTTTAAAATATATTGCATCTTCTATAATTATGAACTGTGGCTACTCACCTCTCCAAAGCTAACACCGAGTCCTAGAGAACATCACAAAACAAAGTTAATAGCCATGAAACTAGTGATAATGAAGAGCATGCATTATAAAGAATCTAAATAAAAATTACTTGAAGACTATCTGTTGCACTTTGATGTAGCTGCAGAAAATGCAGGAAAGAGCTGAAGCCATGGGAAAAATGGTAGAGTTCTAGTCAAGGAGAATTTATGATTCTTGTTGCGTGCATAGCTATTTACAGGTAGACTGTAAATGTGTGAACTACAAAGACAAGTAATTCCTTTGACCAGTGACGTTCTAACTACATAAGTCCAACCTCTTTTGAAATAGGTGCCCAGAGACAATGGTGGTTGTCACTCCATTCAGTTTTTAGAAACACCAACGGGATTTAGGGAAACAAGTCTTGGGTTGCTTTGCTCCTATCTTTATTTGTCCCCTTTCCCCATACCACTTTTAGAATATATTTTTGGGACAAATGGGGTAGCAAATACTTCCTAGAGAGAAAGCCATTGCCCCCATGACTATCTTACTGTGCTTTAGGTGACACCCTACATGGTGAGACCAAGAATAGAACACTCCCATGTTCTGCCAAGATTGTCCTATGCATATCTCCTCTTCTTCTCCTACACCTTCTTTCTGGGTACTTTCATTCACTCTCTTGGTTTAAACTACACCCTGTATGCTTATGATTCTCAAGAATGTACCTTCAGTCATGCCTGTCTTCTGTCTAAAGACAATAATATACATCTGTCTGTTGGATATTTCCACCATGCTGCATCATATGGTACAGCACACACTCTCTTTGTCCCCCTGATCTTCCCATATTTCTAATTTCAGTACAGTGTTAGGTGCCTAAGGAACATCTGGGAAACTAATGTAACAGTCAGTTAGAAATGTGTGTGTACCTCTTCAGATATATTACTCATCTTTTTCACCAACGCCATTATTCCTAAAACCTGGGATCATTTTAGACTACATATTTGCCCACATACCATGATAACTGGCCAATAAGTTTTTGATTTTACCTTCTAAAACAAAAAAAACAAAGTAGAATAAATACAGTTTTGTGCTAATCACTGTTGAGACTCAAAGAATTTAACTGAATTCCCATTACCTGATGTACATATAGGTATGAATGCACTACTTATTTATTTAAGACTCATCTAATAAATCAATTGATAAAACGTGCTAAAATGAAATAATTAGTAGAATGCAAACAAATTGTTGTAGAACAAGATTGGCAAACTATACCTTATGAGTTATACCATCCTGATAATTAGTGGCTTTTTAAAAATATTTTAAAAAATTTTTTTATAGGGATGCCTGGTTGTCTCTGTCAGTTAAGTGTCCAACTTTTGGTTTTGGCTCATGTGACGATCTCATAGGTCTTGAGATCAACCTCTGTGTCACCACACTCAGCGGGGAGTCTGAAGATTCTTTCCCGCTGCCCTTCCCAACTCATGCATGCTCTTTCTCTCAAATAGATAAATAAATCTTTAAAAAAAGATTTTTTTTTAGGGGCACCTGGGTGGCTCAGTGGGTTAAGCCTCTGCCTTCAGCTCAGGTTATGATCCCAGGGTCCTGGGATCAAGCCCTGCATCTGGCTTTCTGCTCAGCGGGGAGTCTGCTTCCCTTCCTCTCTCTCTGCCTGACTCTCTTCCTACTTGTGATCTCTATCTGTCAAATAAATAAATAAAATCTTTAAAAAAATAAAAAAATAAAAAAGATTTTTTTATAGCATGCAAACTAAGATGGGTTTTTACAATTTTAGAGGGTTATAAAGCACACACACACACACACACACACACACAAATATGCAAGAGGGACACTATGCCTTTCAGAACCTAAAATATTACTGTCTAGCCTTTTATAGAAAAGTTTGCCAAACCTTGTTGTAGTGGAAGAAACAGCCACGCTTCATAATCCGTGTTGCTAGTTGATGCTTTATTACCAAGCCTCTAAATAACTTAGAAAGTTGAATTTGGGGGTGCCTGGGTGGCTCAGTGGGTTAAAGTCTCTGCCTTCAGCTCAGGTCATCATCTCAGAGTCTTGGGATCGAGCCCCGCATTGGACTCTCTGCTCAGCAGGGAGCCTGCTACCCCCTCTCTCTCTGCCTGCCTCTCTGCCTATTTGTGATCTCTCTCCCTCTGTCAGGTAAATAAATAAAATCCTTTAAAAATATAAAATTAAAAAAAAAAGAAAGTTGAATTTGAACTTTCAAATTCAAACTTGAATTTTCAAATTAGAGCCTATATAAAGTTAAGCTTGCCAAAATATCTTGCAGTTTGTTTTCAAGTAATAATAATAATAATAATATTTTTACATACAATATTTTAATATAAGTTAAATTATGAATTAAATTTGTAGTGGATATATGATCGTATTGAGAATATATTCTAGAGACAGTTATAAAAATTTGAAAGAATAGTTTTTGCTAATCACGTCTTTCAACTTCTTGCTTGAAAAGCTGTACTAAGGAGAGTGCATGTTATGATGAGTGCTGGTGTTATAGGCAACTAATGAATCATTGAACACTACATCAAAAACTAATGATGTACTATACAGTGGCTAACTGAACATATTAAAAAATATTTAAGGTACATAAGTAATTTCAAGATGAATTAAACCCTACGGTTATCAATTTCTAAGTGAACAAATGCCACCAAGTATGTAAAGCCATCATGGATATGACTTGGGATACAATGACTGATTCATTCATTCATTAATTTATTAAATCAGCAGCCATTTAATGAGCAGGTATTTTGTGCTAGAGATCTATTAAGTGCTTCCTATAAAAGATGTAAGATACCTATAAAAATATTTGTGATAAAATGAGATAGATGCTCTAAGAGAGATATGCATTAGGTACAGCAGCAGAAAAATAGGACAGATCAGCTCTGCTGGATGATGGTTCACTGAGTGTCCATGGTGGGTCTTAATGAGTTGGAATTAGCCATTTAGACCAGTGTGGGGAATGCAGGAGAACATCGGTAGAAGGAATGACATGAATAGTCCAGGCAAGGTGCAGGCATCTGAGGAGTTGCCAGCCATGTATACATCCAGGATAGATGGAATGTGTGATGTGGTGAAGAGGTTGTAAGGATATGAGACTGAGGGTCCTGATTACACAGGGGTCATGAAGAGGGTTTTGAGTTTCTCTTACAGGCTCCAAAATCATTGTTGGCTAATATTAATTCAGGCAATAATACAAAAATTATGTACAACATATTTTTAGAAGAGAAAAAGATAAATTGAAAGGGAGAGGTGTGAGGGGCTTCTGGGTGGTGCCATCAGTTAAGCATCTGAATCTTGGTATCAGCTCAGGTCATGGTCTCAAGGTTGTAAGACTGAGTTGCCTGTCCATGTTTGTGCTCAATGGGGAGTCTGCTTGAGAGTCTCACTCTCTCTCTTTCTATCTCACTCCCCAATGAATAAATCTTTAAAAGAAAAAAGAAAGGGAGAGAGGTGAATCTAGTCAGGAGGCCATTGTAACAGTTGAGGCAAGAATAAGGAGCATGGTAGGATTTGGAGATACCTGGATGATAAAATCAATAGGGCTTAGTCTTCAGTTTGGTTTGGGTAGTAAGAAGGAAGGAAGCATGCATGATGACTTTCAGGAGTTCAGCTTACACTGGGTGAGTGGTTAAGCAAAGTTTAGCTAACTGCTGTCCTTTGGGATAAATTGAGCCTGTTGACAACTTTTGTAAATAAAGTTTTACTGGAACACAGCCACGACTGCTCATTTCTGTATTATTTATGGTTGCTTTCATGCCATGAAGGTAGGGTTGACTACTGGTGAAGATACTGCATGGGCCACAAAGCCTAAAACATTTCCTAGTTGTCCCTTTATAGGAGAAGTGTTCTGACCCCTGGGTTAAGGCAAGGGACAGGGGATTTTGAAAATGAGAGCAGGTTGGAATAAAAGACCAATGTTAGCTATGCTGGGTTGAGATGCACTTGGCATTTCTGGGTATATAAAGATGAAAATGTGAGATGAGATGGGAACAGAGAGGCATTGGAAGAGAATCTTGGGGCACACATGTTGTGTATCCCAGGCCCTTTATGGTTGTAGCCCGCCTACACAAGGTAGGAGGTCTAGAATAGGTAATGTGTGTTATGGACATCACCCTACAACCTTTAAGTTACAGCCTGATCAGACCCTGATCACCTGTCTACACACGTTCCCTCCATCCCTGTTCTTCTCTCTGGGACCTCATTTTGCTCCCCCTCCTTCCCTGGTCTCACAACCAGATCCTGGGTCCTCATTTAGACCCATGTCTCTGCTTTGGGTCTTGACATTTTCTCTTTGGCTGAGTTGCTTTTCCTTTGGCCCCGGTCATTTGTGGCTGCAGGTGAAAGGAGCATCAGCCCCTAAGTAGACCCTAAATAGAAGCAAAGAGGGAAGAGAGTCAAGGTGGCTCAATGGAAGTAGGGGGCAGGGAGGATGAGAAACAGAGAAGGGTGCTATCTGGGTCCCCAGAAAGGAGTGGTCAACTAGGCCTAGGACAAGGACTGGGGTGAGGACTGAGAAGGAGCACCGCGACCTTGGAAGTTACCTGTTTGCAGTGACCAGCTGACCTAACTTGCAGGTGCTTGGCTTGGAAATGACTGTACAGCTAGAGTGCTGATCAGTTTACTGGTAAGGTAATGGTAATCCAGGTAATCTAGAGAGGTCACATGCCCTCAGCCCAGATATCTTTTCTTTTCTTTACAAAGCTAATGCCTCAGATAACCTAGTTCATCACAAGAATCCTGGTTGCTTTTATCCTGTGTAAGAGAAATCTCATAAATATTTCCAATAGTGTTTTTTGGCCCAAGATCTTGCTATTGTCTATGAATCTAAACATATTCATCTCCACGGAGCTCCCCAAGGTACTTAAGACACACCTCTGTGTGTCTCAGGGTAGCATCCCCATTAGGAAGAGTGGACTGTTAAGATATTGTTTTTTCCTGCACCCATCACTAGACAATCATTTTCAGGTTAAAACAAAACAAAACAAAACAAGACAAAACAACAACAACAAAAAAACACCCTCTACTCAGAACCTCAATATTTAAACCAGATGGATGAGGCTGCCTACAGAGATTGCCTAGGATGTTGGGAGACAGGAGAGGGGACTCTAAGCCCTATGTCTGAGATTGTCTTCTGTCCTGAGGGAACTTAAGAAGAAATCCCCTGAACGCTTGATGTCTGAGGAACATTGTTACCGCACTAGACACTGAAAACATGTATTTTAACCACTGAATATTTCAAAGATCCAGAATACCCAGTCATGTCGCTTCCTGAAAAGCAGTGAACTTGTTTCTTCCCCTTCCAGAACTGTAGGAGTGTGCACTGACACATGGTCTGTGTTAAAGACAGATTGTTCTATAAACTAATTCCCACTTTCAGTTGTGGGAACACTTCCTGGGAGAACAAGTCCAAGGCCATAGGCAGCGTGAATTCATCACCAGGCACTCAGTCATCCCTTGAGGGAGTGACAGGGGAGTCCCTGTTCTTCCTGCCTGCCTGTGAACACCCCATGGTAGCATCCCTAAGCTTTTCCACATCACACATTGACTAGGGATTTGGTCTTCTCCAGACTGGCTCCACGAATGGGCACTGCGATATTTAGCCAGGATGTCTTGTCCCAGACTTTCCAGAGAGAGAAGTTTGCTTCAGAAACAATGTTTTTCACTCAAGTGGAGACTTGTTATTTATTTGTTTGTTTTTGTTTTCTGATGGCCCTTTTCCTGTGTATTAGATAAGAATACTTAACACGAGGTCTACCCTCTTAAATTTTTAAGTGCACAACACACTATTGTCAACTACAGGCATATGTTGTACAGCAGATCTCCAGACTTTATTTTTTCATAAGGAACACCCCAGGTGCTTCTGCCCAGAACACTGGGCATAGCTATCTTGTTATTTTCCCATCGGCTCCCAAACACGTCCTAGGTCAAAGACAGGCTCCTCTCCTTAGAAGTCACAATGCCATTTCTCTACAGAACCTGAGAAAGAGGGAGAGGCAGGATTCTCCTGCCAATCTCTGGATGGCACTAAGCCGTGTGAGACAATATGACTTTGTCAGCTGTGACTTTACAGGCAGAGCAGGCGATTATCTTTATTGGACGACAATAAACTCCAAATACTATCATTAGGAGCTTTCTCCCAGCCTCTTTCCAGCTCTCCTTATTACAGCCCAGTAGCCTCGGCAATTGTGTTTGTCAACACTGTAGGGAGAATTGTGCAACCTGTTGGTGGGCTCCGCAAACGGGTTTGCCACGTAAATACTGATGTTTTCCAAAGCTCCGTCCTGTCATTCAGAATGACATTTCATTCTGTTTATTGTGATTAGTTTTTTGCAGTAGCATTTTAAAAGTGTAATTGCTTTTGTAGTCTCAGGAGGAAAGGGGCCTGAAGCCACCTTAGAGATGTATATAATTGTTAGGCAGGTTGGGGAGGTTAAGAAGTGAGATTTTGAAAAGAGATAGTACATAGATTTAAATACATGAATTTGTTTCTTTCAAGCCATTTGCCAAAAGGGTTTGCAACAATGTAGGTAATAAAACTTGAATTTAAAGTGATTTCAGAAAGTAATGGAGAGCGTTCAAAGAAACCATGGCGTTGATTATTGATTGCAGGGGAAATTGGAGATGGTGAATTCAACTATTGGGACATAAAGTGAATAATTCATGGGGATGAGTAAAGTAATACAATTCAGGGTTGATGATGCATTTATATCAAATAGTAGTAGGTACATAGAGCTGCTATTAAGAAGTTTAATAAACTAATAGAAGGTACTAATGCACACTAAAATAAGAAGGAAATATGCAAGATCCAAGAAATGTGTTTGGGTACTAGTCAGACCCATATCCCAGATAAAGCATTTTCTTTATAGTAAAGGAAAGACATGGAACGAGTATCGGGATCTATCCATTTACTCCCTTATTCATTAATTTATTCCAAGGTGTTTCTGCTGTGTCTACTGGAGACAAGTCACCATTCTAGATGCTCAGGGAGTAGCTATGATCAAGAGTTCTTGTTTCACGAAGCTTGGAAATCTAACGATAGGGACAAGAAGTACGTAAGCTGATGAACAGTGTTCATATAAATAAATTTTACATAGTGATGTGTTCTGTTAAAAAAAAAAAGAGAAGTTAGGGAGTGACTAGGGATAGTATTTAATATGAGTTTGCACAGCAATTTCAAGATAGAGCACACACAAGAAGAACAGTGGTAGCTAAAGACCCACCTGGCACAGCCTTGCTGATGGGGAGGATCTAGGAGAGAAGGACAGGTGATGTCCGATGAGAGGAGACAATTACAGGAAGAAGGTGCCTGGGTGAGGGAAGAAGATGGGACCCAGCGGGCAGGGAATTTGTCTCTCAATGGAAGCACAGTTTGGTCATCCATTACAATGGGAACTTTTGGTAGGTTTGACCTGAGTTCTGCCACTATCTGTTTTTGTTTTAAAAGACTGATGGAAGGAGGTGGGGGGGGGTGGGCTAGATGAGGGATGGGTATTAAGGAGGGCACTTGATGAGCACTGGGTGTTATATGTAAGCGAGAAATTACTAGATTCTCCTCCTGAAACCAATACTGCATTTTACATTAAATAAGTCAAATTTAAATAAAATTTTAAAAATACTGCAAAGAAAAAGTATTTATAAACACACACACACACACACACACAATTAAAAAAAAAAGAACCACATGGAAATTCTAGAACTAAAAAGTACAATATCTGAAATTTAAAAATCACCTAGACGAAATCAATAACCAAATGGAGGTGTAAAAAGAGTAAACTTGAAAATAAAAAAAAATAATAATAAAATAAAGAGTCTCCAGAATATGTATGGTTGTATATGTGCTGGGGACAGGGTATATGAAGCAGGAAGGCTTTTGAAGAAGCTACTGCCATGGTCCAGGTGAAAATTAGTAGCTACTTGAATGGGGGTGATATGTGGGCATGACGGTAAGTGGCTTGATTCTAGAAATATCTAGAAGGGAGATGCTGGTAGATGGGAAGCCGAGTGTGAAGAAAAGAGAGGATTCAAGGGTCACTCTTAAGTTTCCAGCCTGGGTAACCGAAAGAATTGATAAACCACATACAAAGATGAGAAAAATTATAGGAGAAATAAGTGTTGGGAGAAATAAGGCATTTTGTTTCCCAGGTATTTTAAAGGTGAGATGTCTATTAGATAATGGTCA
The DNA here is from genome assembly GCF_902655055.1 of Lutra lutra. Lineage (NCBI taxonomy): Eukaryota > Metazoa > Chordata > Mammalia > Carnivora > Mustelidae > Lutra > Lutra lutra. Next base: position 192,806,709 of record NC_062280.1, read on the forward strand.
AAGTATAAGTGCTGTGACAAAAATGGTACTTAGAGTCAAGATACTATAGCGTTTAAGGGTCTACAGACTCTGGAGCTCAGAATGTTCAGGCAGCTGAGTTTGCTTATCTGTAAAATGAAGATTATCACAGTACCCACCTTATTAAGTTATTGGAAGAATTAAGTGATGACTGTTTATAAAGCCCTAGAACACTGTCTAGCACATACTAAGCATCTAAAACATTATATATTTGCAATGGTAGTATTGCTGATGTGACCAAGAAGGTTTTGGGATAGTGAGAGAACGTTTTTGCAGGCATGACATTGACCATCCCAACATGGATACATCTAGTGTGAGCCTCTTATAATGAAAATCCACATTGTGGTTTCTATAATTACTTTCCTAATGATCTTTGTGAGAAAATAATTCAAAAGGCATTTAACTCTCTGTTCTGTGGGCGTTGAGGTGTAGTTTGACAATGAGGAGAACTTTGAACTCACAGAACGTGAAGCAATTCTTGAATTTCCCTGACATGTCACTATTGAGACCACCTGAAACTCTAACAACTTGTGACCTTCCTTTCCCTGGACTTTGAGTTGCATTTTTTTTCACCTGGCAAGCTTTTTCTCTTGCAGAATCTGAACACTTCCATCCTTGAATCTGTGGACAGAAAGTTCATAGTCCTTAGCAGGCTGGACTTGGATCTGTACGTCTGAACTAAATTGTCCTGGGGATTTTAGGATGGATGGATTCATTGAACAAAAGTTTGTGGTTACATAATAAAACATTTGTTTTAGAAGCTGTCACTTTAAGCTTTCTGATATAAAGTGAATGTGGTGTCATACGCACGGTTTTTCTTAGGTTGTTTCTTATAAAAATAACATTCTGTAGGGCGCCAGGGTGGCTCAGTGGATTAAAGTCTCTGCCTTCAGCTCAGGTCATGATCCCAGGGTCCTGGGATTGAGCCCCCTCATTGGGCTCCCAGCTCAGTGCAGACCCTGCTTCGTCCTCTCTCTCTCTCTCTGCCTGGCTCTCCACCTACTTTAGATCTCTGTCTGTCAAATACATAAATAAAATCTTTAAAAAAAAATAACATTTTGTAGGATTGGGAGTACTACTGAAGAACTTCCTTTTGAAATTTTTTCTGAGATGATGTTAAAACATTTCAAGTAAGTAGTTCCAACATTTCGGTGCCCGAGCATCAATTCAGTTGACTGGTAATTGGTTCTCCTTATGAATTTCAAATTTATGAAAATAACAAAAGATTTGTCAAGTATTCTCAAATAGAAGAATTGGTAAAAGGTCTTATTATGGATAGTATCTGGCCCCCAAAAGGTAGATGTCCACAGTGTAAGTTCTGCTTGGGGCATGTTATCTTATCTGCTTCAAATTAGAGTGAGAGCCTCTTGTCAAAGGAACCAATCAAAACATGATGACAGATGCCTGAATCATGAGCATGGTCCAGAGGAGATCCTAAAATGCTCAATACAACTTGATTAAATTCAGTTGCTTATCAGGAGTAAATAATTTCACAACACTTGTTATAATCCACACTGTTAACCCAGATCTCATTCTGTTTAGACAACAGTGTCAGTGCCTCTATGTGGTGGGGGATGGGCAGAGCCTGGAGCAGGAAGGCCTTTGAAAGAAACCATTGCAAGGATCCAGCTGGAGATACTGTTAGGGGTTGAATTGTGTCCTCCAAAAAGAAATATGGAAGACCTAATCTCCATTTTTCAGAATGTGACTTTATTTGGAAATAGGGTTGTTATAGATCTAATTAGTTAAGAGGAGATCTTGATGCTGGAGCACACGGGCCCCTGACTCAGTCTGACAGGTGTCTTTATGAGAAGAGGAGAAAACCCCAAAGCAGAGACACATGGAGAAGGTCATGGGGTGGAGACAGAGATTGGAGGGAGGCCACGACAAGCCAAGCAATGCCGAGGATTACTGGCCACTCCACGAGCTGCAGACACAGGGAAGGATTCTACCTGGGCTCTCAGGGGAGCAAAGCCTATCTGCCACCTTGGTTTCAGACTTCTAGCCTCCAGAACTGTGAGAGAATAAATTTGCTTTGAGCCACTCACTTGTGGTACTTTGCTATTACAGCCTAAGAAACTGATGCAGATAGGATATTCGTGCTAATATGAGGCAGGCTTTCAACATTAATTCTTGACTGAGAACAATGGCCCCCTCCAGACAAACCTCCTTAATCTATGTCACTGTTGTGGACTCAAAAGGCATAAAATGCACTGTGACCCGGAGCACTCATGACAGTCTATAATCCTAAGCAACTTTATCACAACACTGTGGTAGCATTGACATAAGCTATCTTAATTTATCTCTTCATCAAACACATGAGGGCTTTATAATTACTTTTTCTTTTCTTTTCTTTTCTTTTTTTTTTTTTTTTTTTTTTTGTAACCAGTAAGGGACCTGAGGTTTAGAGAGGTTATAAATCTTGCACAGGGTCACACAGTCAGGAAAGGGTACAGCAGAAAGCCAGGACTCAAGGACTCAAGGTCAGTCTGGTCTGCAGCCTGAACTCTTAGTCTCTTATCTATAGTAGATTCACAAAGTTCTTGATGTGGGAGAGACTGCAGGATTAATCTCCCTCTTTCCTGACCCTTTGCTTCCTGTCCTGCTGGCCAGTTCCACAGAATCAGAGGGGAAATGGAAGGCAGGGAAATGCAGCAATGAAATGACATTCCTTCTCAGTACAGAGTGAAAGGAAAGCCATCACGGAAAGATCTGGAAGGCCATTCCATGTTACTACAACTTAAGCTCTTCAGTTGACTCACAAGTTTGTTCGGAATGTGAAATATTTTGTTAGTGTCAAAACTGCATACTTGCAACCCATGAATCATGAAATGTCTTTTTGTAGGGAGGTGGGGGAGGAGTGGTAGTGTACATAGAAGAGTTACCTATTCTTAAAAAGCAACTGGGAAAAAATATTATTGATAGTAATTGCATTTATTGAGAAAGAAGAAAATGTTCCAGGATTCTGTTTCTAGACTCGGTCAGTTATGTGCTGTGGGGTATTTGAGAATGCACTGCACAGTGGACCTAACTTCTCCCTGTTTTTCCACCCCTGGGAGCAGGCACTGAGGACATGCGCTCCAGCTCTGAAAAACAAATATCAATTTTGTCTTTGGTTTCACCTATGTTAGTGGGAGAACAATTCATTTAAAACAGATGAATACAATGATTCCCTTCATTAGAAAATATTTCACAAGAACATTCTGGGAAAATAAATCTTTCCATCCTATTTTAAGGAGAGTTTGTCATGTTTTAGGAATTCCATGATTTCTCTTTGAAGCAAATCACTTGCTGGCAGAATCTATAATCACTGAGGTGTATTTTAGGTTACCTAAATGTAGTTATTCCGTTTGTAGTGGCTCAAATTCATTATATCGGCTTAATCTGGCATCTTTATAATATGGTATATTAATACTTTGTTTGACAGTAGGTCATGGTAAATTTTGAAACTTTATGTCATTTGAAACCATGGCCTAACATTTCGGGAAAATGGAAATAATAATATGTAGACAGTCAATGATTCAACTGTGTAAAATGAGTATTCAAATAATTGATCAATCATATTACAAAAATCGAAGAGCCCCAGACCTGGAAAATATCTCTGAGATCATCTGGTAGACCTGACACAGAGATGTCTAAAAGCTCCATTTAAAAATAAGGTTATGCAAGCTCAGGGAGCTGAGATGTCTTGCCCAAGGTCACGATGGCAGTTTTAATCTCTGCAACATTAGTAAGAGTGAAATCACTCTTAGCAATTGGCTAATGGAAAACTATTAATCAAATATGACAAATCAGATTTTAATATTATTGCCCAGTGGCTAGGAAGCCAACATTCCAGGTTTGAATTCTTCTCTACCACGTTGGGCACTCTGTTTGGGTGCTTTGTGTTCAGTTTCCTCCCGGGTAAAATGGGGCTGACCTCTCTGAGTTTATAGAAAAACAATCTGGAAACTAGTATTAATCTTGTTTGCCTTTTATTGCATCTTGTCTCCTGAGCTGGGTTGTCTGAAGACACATTTATAGGTCAAAAGAGGCATTTTCAAGGATTTAAGAATTAAAGGTCACATTTCCATTGACAATGTGGCTCTTCCCTAGATGGAATGTGCAGGCTATAATTACCATCTTGTACCATTTCAATAACACCCTGTTATTTTTATTGGAGCCATGGATATTTTAGTGATCAGACTGTATTTATTACCACTGATTTATTAATTAAATTATAGGATGCCCCAGTAGAAATAAAGTTTTGCACATTTAAAACTATCTATACATACACCTAATTATGAATGATATCTAAATGAAAGAGAAACAGATAATTCTGTCTTTCAGTCTCTGCTCCCTCCCACCCTCGTCCCCTTTTAAACAACAGAAATAATTGTTCCCAGAAGCCTGTTCTGTGAAGCCTGGGCTGCCACCCTTTGATGTGTCTCTTGCGTGATAAGATCAAATAGTTCTCATAATTACATCTGGTAATTTTAGAGTCATTATTTTTGTTGTTAAGATTTTCTGTACTCAAAAAAATAAGGTTCTAGGTCAACAAGTCATTGTATAGAGAAAAAAAAATAACCAGTAGCATGATAAAAGTGGGGAAGGTGTTGTTACCTCTGCTTCTTGATACCTTGGGCCTAAATGCACAGTCTGCATCACATAAGTTGAAAATGACCATTTTGCACGTGTGTTAAAGAACCCCTTTTACAAACCGTGTCTAGTTGAAGTGGATAATCTTACGGGTCACGTTGACGTTCAGAAAACAATGGTCTTAAGGAACAGCTCTAATAGTCACTGAAAGAGTCCTTAGAAATACAAGAAATGCACTTGAACTTGAGTTCGTTGGTAACAGGGATTTTCAGTGGTATTGTAAAACACTTTGCTAATGGCATTTCCAGGTGTTTAGGATTTTATTTTTGAATTATGTGAGTACCACACGAAAAGAAAAACTTGCAATTAAATTTCGTGTTTGCAAATATGCCTCAATAATATTTAGGGCATTTATGTTACCTGATTTGCATATTGCCTTCCAATTCCTTACAGGAAAGCCTTTTTATAGCAGGATCCATCCTGCTCAGCAAATTTAAATGTAGTTCCTTCTGCAGGCAGGCAGATGAAGAAGGTGATGTTTTCCAGTCCCTGACAACCTGTGGATCATAAGATGACACTGACATTCCATTGGAGCCAATCTTTTGTGGCAAGTGCTAAAACGAAGCGATGGCCATATGGCCGAATTGGAGGGACACAAAACATTCATCAGCATCCAGTTTAGTCATTTATGTGGCTGGACAGTACTGCACAGCCTGTAATTACTCCTATTTGGTCCCTGGTGAATCAGACTGAAGGATATTTTTCCTGACCCATTTTATTTCATGACGAATAGATCCCTGTCCTTGTAACTAATATGCCTTAATCACTCAGGTCTACATTCTTCTTGTGGATCAAGAAGAAAGAAAGCTAGATTTTTTTTTTTTCAGTCATAAACTAAACTTAAGGATGCAAACAGTTGTCCCCTTTGAATAGTGCAAATTGTTTCTATGTGTGGGGCCTCAGTCATCTCTAGAGAATTTTAGAATGATGGGATTAAAATCCAGCAAATTTTTACTCTTTGACCATCATTTTAACTTTAAGGAATTCATCCAATGGATGAATTATGAATGTGCCCAAGGGTTTAACCACAAACATGTTCATGGCAGTGTTATTTTTAAGAGAGAAAAATGGAGAAAAACTAAATGTCTATTTAATTAATTTATTCATTCAAAAAATACATAGTAAGCCATTATTCTGAGCCATATACTGTTCTACTTGCTAACTAATGATCATTAAATAAAATAATAGTGACATTTCATATCATGGAATACTACACAGCTAGTAACCATGTTGTAGAAGAATATCCAATGATGTAGCAAGATGTTGATGATACATTAGTGAAAAAGTGAGTAAAACACGGGGATGTACCTTTAAATGTTTATACTTTTCAAATGTATTGTCATGAATACATACTACCTTTCTAATAAGAAAAACAAAATAATACACTTTATTTCCAAACAACTCACCAAAAAAAAAAATCTATCAAACTGAAAAATCATGAATATGTCAGCTGATGATGGGTCTTCTAAAGGAAAGGACTAAGTAAACAAATGTTTACTCAGGTCCTACTGTGTGCTGTTTGTGCAGAATGCTGGGCTGTAATGGTGGATGCCTTCAGGGAGCTCCAGGGATGAATAGTCATTCCAGGGTGTGATTAGTTTAAGGACCGCTGTGTGGGGGGGTGCCTGAGTGGCTCAGTGGGTTAAGCCTCTGCCTTCGACCCAGGTCATGATCTCAGGGTCTGTGCTCTGCATCAGGCTCTCTGCTCAGCAGGAAGCCTGCTTCTCCCTCTCTCTCTGCCTGCCTCTCTGCCTACTTGTGATCTCAATTAATAAAATATTAAAAAAAAAAAAGGACCATTGTAGGGTATCTGGATTCATCCAGAGATTGTATCATGTACCATGGTTTCTAAGAAAAAGGGGGTGTATTGCTACACTCTCTTCCATAATAAACATCTGAGTGTTCTGGGTAGCCTGCCATCATTTGGGGATGTCTTTTTTGCTTTCCTTCACCTTACTTGAACTTGACTTCATCGTTGTAAACATTTTGGCGGTGTGGAGTTGTTTCAACCTACATCTTGTTTAAGGTTCCAGACTCTGATAGCTTTGGTGGCTGTGAAGAGTTAGAACAGCCCCAAATGATATAGGCATCATGCTACGCTGGTGGTGAAAGAGGAGTTAGTAATGGGGAAGGGAAAAGAAAAAAGCCCAAGCATAGCACGTGAGAGGTAGGCAATCAGAAATGAAGAACAACAAGGTTGTGGCTCTTTCAGTCCATTTCCAGGTGGGCATCCCAGCATACAAAAATGGAGAAGGTCCAAGCTGGAGGAAGCCGGCCAGGGCATGACTTTGGACATATGGGCAACAATGTGAGTCAAGATCATCTGCAGCACAGGAATTTATCAAAAGTATGACTTCTTAATGGGCAAGGCAGATTGAAAGTGAGACTCTAGCCATGGAAGAGCCTAATTCCACCTGTCTTTAATGGGAGTGTTGAGTCACCAAAGAAGTATGTTTAATTAACAGTTGAATTTACACGGCTCCTCTGATATTTTCTGAAATGTGGCCACCATACAATCAGTCTGCTTACATGAAAGGTAAGGAAAATTAGTCTTTTACAGGAACTTCAACTGAGGAAGAAATGATTCTTTGCAATCTCTGCTGTCCATTTTAGAACATGACATGTTAGATTTTCCTTGAGCCTTCCTATACTTTCATAGGAAAAATATTGACCTCAAGAATGCTAAGGAATTTCAAATAAATCTCTTCTTGTGAAGGGAGGGCACTTTCTCCGGTTTTGTTACTCTCATCTACATTAGTAAGCTTCGGCTTGGCTTCTCTTAGGTCTCACATTGAGTGATTGCCTCAAGCGCTACCTGCCCTCAGCAGATAAAGCTGACAAATGTGTTTGAGACTTTGGAGTAAAACAAACAGAAGCAAATGAAAACTAAAATTCGAATGTATGCCATGTAATTAGATTAATCTACCGCCCAGTTTTTAAGGAAAGCTAATTAGGAATCCGATGTATAGTTTTCAGGGAATTCTTCTGTAAGGTACACGGTATGTACCTCAGGTAATAAATTGCAGGAAAGCGTGGGTGCCCGCGCATGCGCATACCCACTGGTCTAGCAATCGAGGACGACCGGGAGCTATGCTTTAACTTCCGATTTAAATTTGCTCCAGTTTTGGAAGGCTTGCACATATTAAATTAGGGAGATCTGACTGCATGGCTCTACAGTTGGTTTTGGGAGCTTATTGCCTGCAATTAGAGTAACCACTAGGAGGATTTTGTACATAAGCAGGGGAATGAGTTATAAAGTTGAGTGCTGGTTCATGAATTTGATCAATTTAGATAGTCAACTGGAATAATTTAGGCCAAAACAGAGCCCCCCCCCATTGATTAGAGGTTTTCAAGAGTCTGGATTTTCTGAAGAATTAGTTTAGCGCTCTTCAGACTTATACAGTACCAGTATAAGGACTACTACTTCATGTTACATACAATTTGGAAAATGTTTTAATTCCTCTGTAGATTATTTTGCTTAAAAAAATTGGATCATTTAAAATCAATATTTTTATTTAATGTAAAAAAAATCATCCCAGTAATACTGAACTGGCATACCGATTTATTCTTTCAAGTCCAGGACAAGAAACACAGTGTCTATAATTTTTCCTCTTGCTTCAGACCTACAAAGGCCAAGGAAAGAAAGTTCACCTGACTTTAATACTCACGGTTCTTGGCATCAAATCCTCCCATTTTTCATTCTTGGCCAGGCTCTGACATTCCACTGGTTCTGATTACTCAGTTCCTATTTTGTTGCCAATAAGATGCCAGGTCAGTCTAATTCTCCCTTTTTTGTTGCCTTAAAATGGAGTCTCTGAGGGCACCTGTGTGGCTTGGTCCATTAAAGGGCCAACTCTTGATTTTGGCTCCGGTCATGATCCCAGGGTCACATGATAGAGAATGTGTGTGCGTCTGCTTGGTCAAGTTCGTTACTGTCGCATTGGTGGAAATAAGTTCCATGGCCAAGTCCAGGGTGGGCTGTGGGTGTGGTCGGTCCACACCAGCTAGGGCAAGTATATGAGTGCTTTTCACTAGATGGTTTCATGCACCGGAAAGGGGGCTGGGGAGAGACACTGATCGGATGTTAGCAGGAGTTGTGCAGTCCTCACACAGGATTCCTCCAGCCCAAACATGTCATTTTCCATAATCACCCAGAATCAGAGTTCTTATCATAAACAACAGACAGCCATTGCTTTGGACAGAAGTTTCTGTTCAGAAGAAAAATCCCCAAATAGTTTTGTCCTCCTAGAGAAATTATGGCGTTCTTGAAATCTAGGCAAATGTTTTCTATTATTGACATGACACTAATGCCTTGCAAACATAGCTGTAAGTATTCACTTTCAAGAGCTCTGTTGAAAGTAATATGTGTCTTTCCCACACATTGGTCTTGGGGATTGTTCTGCTTAGAAAATGAAACCAAACCAAACCAAATGAGTTTGAGTGAAGCCAGTGTCTGTTGCTTTTGTTTCCTGAGAACTCCTCACCAGGAACACACTCCATGTGCCCCCAAAGCATGGCTGGTTCAAAGCAACATGTAACAGATGTGATTTCAAAGCCTTACCTTCCTTCCAGGAGCTGATCTTCTTTCCCCCTCCTCTTCTCTAAACAGCCTCCTGGGAATTCCTCCCCGGGGCCCTACATCCCTTTCTTGAGCATTCTACTATAGTACCGTTCCTAACATAACTTTCCCCAAGGCAAGACATTTTGCTCAGGATATTATTTCACCATTTCCTCACTCATCAATATTTAATAACGTGTCATATACTCTCACATTCCTGAAAGTTAAAGGTTTTGCTAAGGTGCTAATAAATAAAATGGCTACCATACAGTAGTTATGTTTAAAAGGAAACCTTCAATGATGTACGATGGCTTACCTTATTTTGAGCCTTATGGCACTGCTGAAGAAGAGACTTTGGGTTGACTAATGTTTAAATACCTTTCTTTCCTGATTTTAAAATACTATGAATTAATTTTAAATGATTAAAAGACTAAAAGCTATGAATAAAATAAAACCACTTATAATCTCATAAAAGGATCAACTACTTGATTTTTTTCTCATTTTAGAATTTATATCTATGTTTGTGTATTGGTCAAACTATATGAAATTGCCAATATTCAATTATTTTTTGAGCTACAAAGACAACAATTTCATGTGTCTTAACCTTATAGTTGTGATCATTCTTTCTATTAGTAACGTTTCTGCATAAAAACAGAACCAATAGGATAGATGGATAGACAATCAATCTATTTATCCATCCATCCATCCATCCATCCATCCATCCATCCATCCATCCCTCTACACATTTTGAGAGATGGGATGGGGAATGATTGAAAGAGAGAGAGAGACAGAGGGTTTTCTTTAAGGAATTGACTCATGATTGTGGGGGGTGGCAAGTCCAAAATCTGTAGAGCAGGCCAGCAGGCTGGAAGTTCAAGGAAGAGTAGATAGTGTTGTCTTGAGTCTGAAATCTGTAGGATTTCTGTGTTGCAGGCTTGAGACAAAATTACTTCTTCTTCAGGAAACTGGCTTTTTGCCCTTAAGGCCTTCAGTCAGTTGAATGTGACCCAACCCTATTATGTTATGGTATGATATGGTAATCTGCTTGGCTTAAAGTCTACAGATTTAAAAATTAATCACATCTAAGAAATACATTCCCAACAACATCTTAACCAGTGTTCAACCAAATAACCGCATGTCATAACCTAACAAAGTTGGCACATATAATTGAGATCACATTCTTAGAAATCTTTCCGCATCCTGGTTTTTACTATTAAAAATAAATGACATTAAATATCTCTGTCTACATCTCTGTTAAGTTTATTGTGTTTATAAGAAGAGGAATTACTGGTTCACTTAGCAAAAACAAAAATCACTCCTAGCTATGAGAATACTATGATGCCTAGAATAATTTGTCATTGTCAGCCTGGGTTCCAACACATGAGGTCTCTGTCTTTTTCTCTTGCAGCTGGTTTCTGCAGTCACTGGTGGGATAGCACTGAACTGCAGATCCAGAGCATTCAAGGATAGGAAGTCAGTGGCTGATTGTCTGGATAAATTGATGCAAATATCAATAGCTCCTGAAGACAAAGGTTACTCTTGGAATTTTAGGCTTGTTCTAATAGCTTTGGAAAACAGAGTTGGTATCATGTACAGTGTTTTATATTCATTATTTTATTTTTTCCTCACAGTCTTTTGAGATAGATACTATTATTATACCCATTTACACTTAGAGAAACTGAGGCTAGAGAAGTTAAGGAACTTGAGAAGAACAACTTGGCTGTTGGATATTAATTTAATGGTCCAAGTACATGAAGCCATTAATCTTTCTAATGCTGTGGTAAGGGGGTAGTGAAATCAGACATTGACTAACCTTCTGGGAACTGGGAGATCTGAGACTGGCTGCTGTCATTTCATCATGGAGTTACACACTAACACATAAGCTGGAGAATTGTGATGACCCAAAGCCCAGAGGGCTAACTGTCCATTCTTGTTCCTTATTGAATATTTAGGCATCATCTTCTTACTTCACCAGGAAAAGACCTGGAGATGTGTTTCTGATTGAAATACCAACATATGAGGAAAAAGAGCAGTATGTATTTGCCATAATAGAAGCCAGTAGAAGTCAAATGCTACCCTTGTGAGTGTGTGAGTGACTATGTTTATGTGAGTCTGTGTGTGTGTGCATACACACTATGCTTTTAATGGAAGACCATTATCACATAGAGAATAAATTATAGAATTATAGAATATTAGCTCAGGAAAGAACCTTGGAGATTATCTAATACATCCCCTTCAATTTCAGTCATGGAAACTGACCCTGGAGAGATTGAGTACTCAAAGTTTATCAGTCAGTTCTCCCCACTACTACATTGATATAAAATCCTACTTTTATGCTGAGAGTATGACTTCAGTGAGCATATATCTTTGGATTTTCTAGACAGTGCCATGTTTAAATCTTCTGTGCTCTTGGCTTCAAATCTATTGATGTATTCTAGACACTCATATTTCAGGACTCAAACTATATCTCCAATACCATATTTCACCCTCAGAAGTGGCATAAAAGTTCCTGGTGAGACTATTTGTGCCAAAAGTTTTGATATGGAAAATACACTCATCATTACCATGAGTAAGTATGCTCGTTTCCAGGCCAATGCAGAAAGAAGAATCGTAATTTTCTTTCTTAGAGATGTTTTTGCTGTTATCACGGTGCCTTTAATCTTGCTCTCCTTGGCTTCCATTTCTCCTCTCCTTCTCTCTTTACACCTTTTCCTACTAGAGGAATTTTGTTGATCTTTATGTAAGTGATGACTGGAAATTGGGTGGGATCATAAATGAGTTAGATTGAGAAATATCAGGTGTTAAAGTTACTATGGAGGGGAGAGCTGCAATGTGTGTACTGTTAGTTCACATTTGTACAAGGTGTTAGATTCATCTAGAAAGAGTGTCCCGGGTGGTACCCAGCATAGCTACGAGTCCTTGCCTGGGTGGTGGATGCAGGGTTCAAATTCACTTTAGAAGTCGATAGTGCTGGGGGTGGGGTGGGGAGGAATAGGGTGGCTGGGTTAAGGACATTGGGGAGGTTATGTGCAACGGTGAGTGTTGTGAATTGTGTAAGACTGGTGATTCACAGACTTATACCCCTGAAGCAAATAATACATTATATGTTAATTTAAAAAAAGAAATAAAAACGAAAGAACAACAAAAACACAAAATATGTCATTAGTGTGTCAATTCTTCTCCTTCAGCAAAAAGAATCAAACTCAAAAGGAGATTATATTCTCTAAGAAAGTGCAGACATTTACAGCCAGTGCACACCAAATCTTGTATGAAGAACTGTGGATGACTTGCCTTAACTCCACTTTCTGGATGAACTGAGCCCCAGAGTTTAAGTCACCTGTCTCAAAAGCTACATGGTAGTTTGGGGGCCAACAAGAAGGACTGGCACCAAGCCTTTGGATTCCCTCCCTTGTACTCTTTCCCAGGAAAAATCACCTTCCACAGAGAACAATAGCTGTAGGCGGGAGTCACACTGCTACAGGAAGTGGTCAGAACACTTTCCCCCAGGATGAATGGGACCACAGAGAGGATCCATCACCACTATATTGAACTCTTTCTTCAGTAGAACTGAGCCAGTGGCAGATGGTGCTCCTCCAATAACATGGCTTCAGAGTTGGAGAATAGGTTTCCTACAAGAGTGAGAGATTTGGAATCAAGGAAATCATTTATCTTCCTCCCTCCCTAGAAGCCTTGTACCATTCAGTTACAGGACTGGTAGTTTATCTTGGGCGATTCTCATTCCTTCCTCACAGAACAGTTTAATCCAGGATCATTTTTATGACTTCCAGGCTGTGGCAGGCTCTTGAGATTTTGTACAACGGGCTTAAGCTATATGTGAATGAAATTTCTTGGCTGATGTCCTATTAATGAGACCCAGAAGTATAAAGTTCCTAAACCACGAAAGCTAATCATCACATCTCTCTTGTTCCTCCAAGACCAGTCAGCTAATCTTGCCAGATGTAAGTTAAAGAGACAAGGAAGATCATATATCTTATCACATTGAGGGGAAAATATAATATCAACTGCACAAGAGGAAGTAGAAAGCAAGAGATCGAGGCTACTGTTCTGTTGGGAAGGTGGGATTTTGGAGGAGGATGCAAACATTGCCCCCATGTTATTCCTCTGATCAGAAGCATCTCATTCTGGATTAGCACCAGGAAGAATGAGGTCAAGGTCAATACATCAAACCTTTGCTCACCCTGTTGGCAGCTGACTTGACCTGGTTTGTCATAAATGGTGCCATCCAACACCTGGAGAGATCCTGGAGAGTGGATGTCAACGGACTTGTAAAAACAAAGCTCTAGCATTAAAAAAAAGCAAGTGAGAGCTATTGTTCTACCAAAAATCTGCTCTCACAGAGCAAACGTTCATACAGAAGAAACCCTTATTCTGTTTTGGGATTCGCTGAACCTGTGTGACAGAGGAATGTCCTTGCCTTCAAAGTCTATTTTCCTGGTTTGCATTCGCAAATCCACCCTTTCGACGTTGTGATGCTGAATGAGCCACTGGGATTTTCAGAGCCTCCATCTTTTCATCTGAAATATGAGAACAATTACAAGATAAGTTTATGAAAATCACTTAGTGCATTTTTTTCATACATAGAAGCTCTTCAACACCTAGCTTACAGAATTCTTAGGGAGACTGAATGAACTGCTATATATTAAAGGACTGTATAAATGTAAAGCCTCACACATATGTAAGCTATTAATATTATCTCCTCTTTGTGTGTCTGTGCCCATGTGCAGGTGTGTGCACATACATATGTATGAGAGGGAGGCAGTGTGTACAACTCTATGTATTTGTCTTCTTAGTTTGTAGCTCCATGTACAGGAGAGCTTAATTCAATGTGAAAAAGCAAGCTATGCCATATCTAATATTTTAAAATAATCAATTCCATTTAAACCACAGAATCACAGGAGAATTACATCAGCCTCCTGGAGGCTGCAATGTGGCTCTGGGTGAGATTGGATCTGCCACTCTCAACCTCCAAGCTGAGTGAATGTGCGCGTGTGTTTTAATGGGTTTCCATGGCGGGTTGACCTTTCCAGTACATAGGTGAGCCGACTTAAGTTCCTGGATCTGAAACCTTCTGAGGCACGCATGGCCCCGAGGGTAGAAGGTATTTTCTAATCAATAACACTTCAAGTCAGCAAAAACCTACATAAGCTCAATTTTGCAAAATCTTATAACACTTTGTGACAAAGTCATTTATGAATGTTCTTTAGCATTTAAAAGGCTCTTTGTATACTCTGTCAGAATTCCAAGCAATGAATTTTGCTTGATTTTTAAGGGGGAGAAAAGTCTTGCATTTAATTTTTAAAGGCGTGCATGAATACATTTCATTCGGCTTTAGTTGGCAACATCTGTTGTTTATTTCAGAGTTGGACTCATGAAATGTTAAATCTACCAGGGCCCTGAGAAACTTTGAGTCCAGTGGCTTTTGAACTGGGCTTTCAGAGCATCTATGGAGGTGCCTCTGGGCTCCCCAAAGGCAGAGACGGAGGAGTTTACTGATTGGCTGGACTCCAAGAACACCAGCCCTTTCAACCAAGGCAGCATCATTTTTAAATGATTCGCATATTACAGCTCATTATACAATTTTGTTTCAAAATTTTTGTTTCATTTAGGAAGTTGGAAAACCACCAGTCTATTCCAAATCCTTCATTTCACAATTAAGGATTCAAGCCTTCGAGAGAGGAACTTTCTGTTTAAGGTTTAGTAGCTAGATCAGCAGAGCTCAGATCTAGTGATTCTTACTCAGTACTACCTAACTGAGTGAGAAGGTGTTTGGGGGAAGGAGAACAAATGGTTGCTCACCTTGCATCCTAACGTAGGGAAAATCCCGAGGGACGGGTGCTTATGCATTTGGTATTGATTCCCTCATTTATTCATTTGTTCATTCACCTACCAAGCTTTTGGAGGTGCCAAGGGGTAATAGGGAACAAGAAAACCTTGATTTTGACTTTGAGGAAGCAGTTGTGTCAGAAACAAATGGAAGCGATGACTTATTCCACGCAAGACAAGGAAATAAGCTTCAAGTTCGACACCAAGTTTAAGTGTGTTTTAATCTTTGAGGCCGAACTGTTCACCTTTCTCATCTTGGCTGCCCTGAGAGGAGAAGGGACCTTGATATACTCAAGAACCTGAAGGGATGCTATTGGGATGAGGTAGAGAGTGGGTGGGTACTGGAAGGGGAGTCTCGGAGGGGTCAGATCTCCGGGCTTTGGTAAGCCACAGTGAGGTGTTTTGATCTAATTTTAAAAAACAACAGAGAGCAATTGAAGGGTCATGATCAAGGGAATAACACGATTACTCTCTCTCTCTCTTTCTTTTAAGGTTTTATTTACTTCTTTGAGAGACAGAGAGAGAGAAAGAGAGAGAGAGAGGGAATGAGGAGGGGGAGGGGCAGAGGGAGAAGGAGAAGCAGACTTCCCATGGAGCAGGCCACCTGAGACGGGGTCCATCCCAGAATCCCAAGATCATGACCTGAGCCAAAGGCAGACACTTAACTGCCTGAGCTACCCAGGTGCACCATGATTATTCTTTTTAAATATGATCTTCCTAGCTACTTATGTGAAGACTAGATTATGGAGTCAACAGGAAAAACAGGGACCTGGCTGAATGGACCCTACAATAGTACAGGTGAGGTGCTGGCTTAGTATAGGACAGTGGTTGGTTGTAAGTTAGAGAAGGTGGACAGATTCAAGATAGTGTTTGAAATAAAAGCAATAAAACTTAATAATGCTTCTATATGAAAAGAGATAAACCTATGTATATTTGAGCTCTATTAGTGGGGAGATTGAATTTTCTAACACGGGTTAACAACCTATGGGCTCGTTCAATGCTCCCTCAAAACCAACAGTTCTTTCTTGTTTCTTATTTTTTTATTTTTTATTTTTTCTTGTTTCTTATTTGAACTGTTTAATCTATCACCATACCAACAGTGGGATACCTCCCAGGTGCAGGTACCACAATAGACACACTAGAGTTGATCCACCAACAGACACTGACCGGGTTTCATGACACCACATCATCCTGGTTTTCCTTCCTTCTAGTTGTTGCTGTCCATCTATTTTAGTTGACTTCTAAATATTTAGTAATTTGGGGATTGGGCTGAGTTTCTCTTCTCTATTCTTCTCTTGGCATAGATAACTTGCATTCAGACCCATGGCTTTAAGTAAAGCATAATGGCCCCCCGCAAGTATATCTCCAACTGTTACATGCAGATTCTCATGTCTGGCTTCTTCAAATGTTTTTTTCCACCTGAATATCCAATAGACAGCTCAAAATTACTACAACCACCAAAATTGCTGACTTGGAGGAAAGATCAATCTTTCTAATGGCAGATTTTTTGTTCTCTATTGAAGGAGTGCATCCAGTTTCAATAATTAGGCCTTTTTTTTTATTATTATTAGATGTTTATTTTGGTGTTTATGTGAGTGTGTGCATGCGTGTGTGTTTTCATTTCCAGCCCAGAGCTTCTTTGATCCCAGGAAAGAGAATACTCGGCATTCCATCCAGATGAATACTGCTGCTAAGCCCTATGTTTGCTTTTCTCCTCCACTGCTAGCTTAAATTCTACGGAGGCCAATTAAACTGCCTACACCAGCATCAAACACAACATACACTATCTCGACATGTAGGTGATTATAAACATCCAACTATATTTTAGCGTAAGTACTGAGCTGCGCATGGGGTGATTTCACTTTACAAGAACTGTCTTGTGAGTAGAAACGCATTGTAAGTTGCAGTGCACTCTGGCTCCCGGGAGGACTGCCGTTAACTCCAGGAAGACACCTGCACTGAGCTCCCTCTTCAAAATTAGTCAGGTCCCATCATTCCCGTTGTGTGTGTTTTTCAATTCTTGTCCATTTTCTGAGGCCCGATGATTAAGTTTAATGTATGACTCACTCATGCACTAAAGTCATTATTTGTAAAAAAAAGTAAATAAAATATTTTAGCAACATCTGAACACTGCAAGCAAAGTAATTCCTGCTAGGGGAAGAAAAATGAAGCCAGAAAGTTCTTAAGAGGATGAAAATATAGAAGTTTGTATACTTCGCAGGAATACTGTCTCAGCCTACTCTAAGTAGAACAAAGGTATTAGAAAATTGTGTTTTCATTGAAAAATTGCCTCTATTTAAAATGCTGGAGAGGGCTGGTGTATTAAATAAGGAAATCATATTATTCCCAAGCTACATCTGAATCCACATTACTTTTCTCCTTTGTTATTCAGAAAAGAAGAATTTATGTGAACTTTATAGATATGCAAAAACTGGCAGGAAGAAGCCCTAAAAACAGTAAAACTACTAACCAGCAGATGGTAACAAACGGGGTGACCAAACTAATGGTACACTTGTGGCCATAGGGACAGCCGGACATGCTTCTTTTCACTGCTCTCCGTAAGTGAAAGTGAAATGATCTGATAAATAAGTAAGAGGTGGTGTGTTGATGGGGTGTTATTGGGTGCAAATGTGTGCTGGGAAGAGAGCTATATGCAACCCCAGGTTTTCACTCCACTTCCAGTATTCATCTGGATGGAATGCCGAGTATTCTCTTTCCCGGGATCAAAGAAGCTCTGGGCTGGAAATGAAAACACACACGCATGCACACACTCACATAAACACCAAAATAAACATCTAATAATAATAAAAAAAAAGGCCTAATTATTGCAACTGGATGCACTCCTTCAATAGAGAATAAAAAATCTGCCATTAGAAAGATTGATCTTTCCTCCAAGTCAGCAATT
Source organism: Lutra lutra (assembly GCF_902655055.1). NCBI lineage: Eukaryota > Metazoa > Chordata > Mammalia > Carnivora > Mustelidae > Lutra > Lutra lutra. Next base: position 192,824,672 of record NC_062280.1, read on the forward strand.
TTGGTGGTTGTAGTAATTGGGAGAGAATCCAAGGCCCCAGGGAGCTGAGACACTTCCCTCCAGTGGCCTTTGACTATTCAGATCTTGTTCACTCCGTGGAGGATGGGCTATGGGTCTCCAGGGACGGCACCAGGGCACGATCCCGTGTCCCTGCTCTGTGCAGGTCTTGCCCTTTCTGTCCTCAGCGTCTGACTCTGTCATCTCTTTCTCCTTTTTGGAACTCGTTCCAGAAACACATCCCGGCTCGTTTCCCTCCTCCACAACCATCTCTCTTCCTCTGGCTCCTCTGCGGATGCTTCCTGATTTCTTATCTCTAACTTTGGGTGTGTTTCAGTACACTGTGCTCAGATTCCTCCCTGCTATGTACACTCATCCTTTCGGTGAGCTCATCCAGTCCTAGGGATGTAAGTGATCCGTCCAGTGAAGGGTCCCTGATTTTCTGTCCAGACTGGGATTTTCTGACTCATATCACTATTCACCATGTCTTCTTATCTAACAGTGCAACTTTGGGCCTTCCTCCCTTCCCCACCCTACTTCATCCTTCTAGTTGCTTAGGCCAGAAACTGGTTGTTATTATCCATGGGTCCTCCCTTTTTTATACCCCTCTCTAATTTGTCAGCAAATCCTTTGAACTTTACCTTGGCAATGTTTCAAAGCAGAATACCCACATTATAACTACTTTAACATTAGTACTCCTTGTCCCTAGTCTGTGCTAGCCTCATCCTTAGGTGGGATTATTACAACCGTGCTCTAATTGGTCCCTCTTCTTCGGCACTTACATCTTAAAGTCTACCTCAAACATGTAGCCAGAATGATCTTCTAAAAAACAGAAGTCTGGCTGTGACAATCATCTGCTCAAAACCCTCCAATGGCTTCCATACATCTCCCAGTAAAAACTCAAGGCCTTAAAGACTTACAAAACCAAAGAGAACCCTGTTGTTCATCTCTGATTTCATAGCTCTTAACTCTTCCCCTTGCTCCTTCCTGACAAGGTCATAGTGACCACTTTGCTCTTCTTAAATAAATCAGGCCTGCCCCTGCCTCACGGACTGTGCATCTGTTTTTCTATCAGTCTGGAATAGTTAAAACCTTCATGTTTTTCCTCAAAGTTATCTTCTCATTTTTTTGCTCCCCAACCACCCTCTATAAAATTGTAACATAAAATTCTCACGAAAACAAACAGCTCTGTTGGCTCCTTCCCTCCTATTTCCTGCTACAGCAAGTATCAACAGAGTCAAATGTTCATTTTTGCCTCCCCACCACTGGAATCAAGTTCTGCTGTATTGTTTAGCAGCTAGAAAAGCACCTGCCATATATTAGATATTCTCCCTCTCTCTCTTTCTCTCTCCATATATATATATAAAATACATATAGTTATGTATGTACATATAGTTATGTATTTTATATATATATAATACACACACACACATATATATATATATTTAAGATTTTATTTATTTATCTGATGGAGAGATAGAGAAAAAACACAAATAGGTAGAACAGCAGGCAGAGGGAGAGGGAGAAACAGGCTCTCCGTTGAGCCAGGAGCCCAATGCAGGGCTCGATCCCAAGACCCTAGGATCATGACCCGAGCCAAAGGCAGATGTTGAACTGACTGAGCCACCCAGGCGCCCCTTTTAGATAACCCTATTTGATGTATTTAATATTGGTTGATTTATTCATGTGTTTGTCTTATTAACTTGGAAAGAATCCTCTCAAAGTCTGTTGCCCCATCCAAAAAAAAAAAAAATACTATTGGTGTTCACATTACTTTTGATTAATTTGAGGATTCAGTTTTGAAATGAATCAAAACACTTAGCATAATCCAAGGTATGTAAAAAGATTTCAAACACTGTCCATGATGATTTTGCTGGTGATAGAAGATTATGGTAGATATTTAGTTGCTGTTATATAAACCCCTATCGCCAGAAAATATCAGGCATGTACTCCACCCACAGGGAGCTAACAGGGGAAATATATGTATATAAGTCTCTTTTTTTTTTTCGTCTTTCTTTCTTTTTTCTTTCAAAAGCCCAACACAGGGCTTGAACTCAACACCCCAAGATCAAGAGTTTGACACTTAACCAACTGAACCACTCGGGCATCCCATAAGTATTTCTTTCCTTCCTTTTTATTTTTATTTTTTTTTTATTTTTAAATATTTTATTTATTTATTTGACAGAGAGAGATCACAAACAGGCAGAGAGGCAGGCAGAGAGAGAGGAGGAAGCAGGCTCCCTGCTGAGCAGAGAGCCTGATGCGGGGCTCCATCCCAGGACCCCGAGATCATGACCTGAGCCGAAGGCAGCGGCTTAACCCACTGAGCCACCCAGGCGCCCCTTTCCTTCCTTTTTAAAAAGATTTAATTTATGTATTTGTTAGAGAGAGAGAGAGAGAATGTACACAAGCAGTGGGAGTGGCAGGCAGAGAGGGAGAAGCAGGCTCCCTGCTGAGCAAGGAGCATGATCTAAAAACCCAGTCTTAGGACCCAGGATTATGACCTAAGCTGAAGGCAGATGCTTAACCAACTAAGCCACCCAAGTATTTCTAATATAAAGTAGAAAGTAAGTGCTTTACAGAGGTAGATGAAGTATTCATGAAATTTAGGTGGGGAATTAGAGTTTTACTGGGACTTTTGAATGCAAAGACTGTAGTTAAAATCATTATTCTGCCTTACATTAACTTTTTGAACTTGGAAAAATTATTTGACTTTTCTAATTGATAGTAGAGGAACGGAGATGATGATGGTCATTCTCTCCTAGGGTTGTTGAAAAGATTAAATGAGATAGGCAATGCAAAGCATTCACTACAGAGCTGACTCATTCCATAATCCTGAACAAATTCTAATGCAGCAAAAAGAATCCATGTGTCTAGAGGAAATCCCGTGAGGACCATTTTTAATTTAATTTTATTTTTTACACGATGTAAAGGGGTTGGTATATTTTAAAAAGATGAGAAGTGTGTAAGTAACTGTGGCAAAGAAAATTGAGAATTAATTCTTTGAATTTTGGCTGAGCTTGACATTTTACAGCAACCACACAGCTATGTGGCTTCCATGCAGTTGGGAAGGCTGTCTTTTATGTATATTTTTGATGAATTGGCTAATATACTGGATTGAAAAAAAAAATAAAGTCAAGCTTGTCATTTATAAAACGTTTTGACTATTAATATCCTAGAAAATTTCTAAGGACATAGACTGCAAAAATACATCAGAATTGTGTAGTTTTAGGAAGAAACAAAATTGAATTCCTTAATCTGTTATCAATATCAATGTCACTTTTCCATTAGCCCCTGGAACAGTGTGAGTGCCTTCTCTCTTAAACTTGCCTGTTAGAAAATGTTCTCATTACTGTGTAAAAAATCACCGTCATCCTAATTTGGGTAATTTTTGCTGAGTCTTGCTGAATTCCATCTTTCAGGACACACAGGCATGCTATTTTCTGTTTTCTTCACATAGGCATCTCTACTTTTGGCTAACATAGGGTTTATTCTCAGTTTTCAGGTATTTCATGTTCCTTCCGCCGTTGTAAAACAGACACCTATCTTTTAAATATTTCCTTGTTAAAGGAGAAGTGTTGTGTTAAGTAACTGTTTTAAATGCTAACTTCTTTTACACTATATTCCTTTTGGTCAATGTATAAGTATTTTTTGTAATGTATGTTGCAACTTCTGAACAAAATGCATCAAACGTGTGGAATTCTTGCTGTTACTGACGATCTACTTTATTCAAGGGTATATACAACAGTGCTTATTTGAGCAACTTGGAATCATACTCAATCTTGATTATATTCTTTTTTTTTCTAGATTTTTAAAATTTATTTTAGAGTTAGAGAGAGGGAAATTGTGGGCAGGGGGAGGATCAGAGGGAGAGAGGGATAGAGAATCCCAAGCAGACTCTTCACTGAGCACGGAGCCCAATGTGGGGCTGGATCCCAGGACTCTGAGATCATGAACTGAGTCAATATTTAGAGTCGGATGCTTAACCGACTGAGCTACCCATGTGCCCCTTGACTGATAATTTAATGGTTTTCTCTTGATTTCTTAGTTTAATGTCTCTGGACCCTCATCAGAAAGGATGACTCATGAGGGCAGGAGTCCTGATTGTCCTACTCTCAGCCAAAATCTCAGCATCAAAACCAATTGTTGATCCTTAAAAAGAGCTTAATGAATATTTGTCTGGTGATGTGCAGATGGTTCAATTCAGCTTTAAAGACTGGAAGTCTATAACTGCGGCACTGGATAGAGAGGATCACTTTGGCGTGCCATTTTGGTTGATAACTTCCAGTGTGGATATTTCAGAGTTCAGCTGCTCTAGACTTCCATGAGTGAGAGGAAGAGGTTCGAGTGGATGTGGGAGTGGATGCCTGGCTAGTGTCAGCAGTGTTCTAGCAGCTCAGCATTCTGGGCAATGCTTGGCGAGGAGGTTGGGCCTCGGCAAGGTAAATTGCAGCTTCTGTTTCCCTGCCAAAGTTACAGAAAGAGAATTAATTTGTGTTGACAGTTTAAGTTCTGTGTGCCTTTACGTGTATTATTATTTACTTTGCAGTAAGAATAGTGGGTGGAGAAATAGTGTTTGTTGCTCATTTTTAACCACCCATGCAATGTTCCAACCTATCCAAACAAAACTTGGTCTTGAATCATTGAAAGGCTTTTCATAAATTTTGAATTTGTGGCCTAAAAATAGTCAACAGCAAGGAAGGAATAAAGCATTTTCCGAAGTGAAATCCTGTTTCTAAAGAAGATCGAGAGAGAACAGTAAAAAGAGATTTACATTAGAGACATCTCCAGACCCTCACAAAGGAAAGATCAGTTATGGAGGGGGAAATGCGGATTGTGCAGCCTGCAGTGTGAGTGTGTCTGAGGCTTCATACCTGCGATAATTCCGTGCCTAAGTCTGGGGCCTGGGATGTCCCTGCCTTACCTGACTCTCCTGAGTATGTCAGAGGGGGCTAACTGCCCCACCTCAAATCCGTCCGCTCTGACAGTGATTGCTCACTTGTCCCTTTTAACTTGTGCACCTGTGTTTGCTCACAGCCAGGAAAAGCTGTGGGCTAGTGACCATGGCGAGAACAGTTTCCCTAATGAGGAAAACCAGGTCGTTGCTTCAACTCTACAGATCTCTACACACCAACTGTTCAGTGCTCACTTTTTTCTTTTTTTCTGAGCCTGATTTTTCTCGTCTGCTCAATAGTCACTCTAGTAACTAGGTGTCCTCCAGACATTTTATATACATCATCTCCTTAATCTTCACAGTAACCCCACATGATGAGTTTTTGATGAGTCTCCTTGACTGGGATTCACTGCTGTGTCACCTAGGACCCCCTTCCTCACGCGGTCCCATTAGAGAATTAGCGCAGGCTGTGAGTGACATTCTCTGGAGAGCTGGAGGGCAAGGCCAGTGGATAGCATACCCACCTGGCAGTTTTTCAATTAAAGACCAGTCTAGGTCTTGCTGGGAAGGGATCTTGCAGCTGGAATTAAAGTCCCTGATCATTTGGCTTCATGCTAATCAAAGAGGAGATTATCCAGGGTAGACCTGACTTCCTCAGTTGGAAGGCCTTTAATAAGAGGGATTACAACTTCTTCTTTGAGCTCAGAGATTCCAAACAGCTGCTGGGTCTGCAACTGTGCTCTTTTCCTCTGGATCTTCCTTCTGGATGGTGGCCTGTTGGTGGACAGCCAGCTCTAGCTCTCGCCCATGGGGCTCCAGCCTGCTCATTCCTTTCCTGACTGCTACTCTAGGGACTTTGCTCTCGCTCAGCCTGCCCCCGCAATGGCGTAAGCCAATTCTTGTGATAAATCTCTCTATGTTGAACCCTAACTGCTATAACCCCCGGGGTGGATAATATTTTCAACACTATTATGAATGTAATGAAGCTTGAGAAGTTAACTCTGTTACCCCGTGCTTTGCAGTAAGTTCCAGTCTGGAACTTGAAACATTAGGCTGTCCTGCCTGGGACAACAGGGGCCACCAAATGGTCTTGAAAAGATCTTAGAAAATCAAATAGGAGAATAGACTGGATCCCTGAGGGCAGGCATTGCGTTAATCTTCCTTAGCACGTTAGCCCTATTCTTGCTGGTCTGCTGTGTGCTGGTATTTGTTTTCAAATGGATGAATAAGTGGAAAGTATAAAGTGGTAATCATGTATAGGTGTTACTATTACCAATAACAACATCTCAATTCATTTGGGCTCTTACAAATCACACTTAGTCACAGCACTTTTGCATGCTTTAGAAAATGTCCATTCCATTTTTTTTTTCATTAGCTCAGAAATTGGGATGGAAAGCCAAAGATTCACAATCTTGTCTCAGCTTGACCGCTTGCTTTGATTTCCTTGGCCAATCTATTTAAGAACCCTGACTCAAGTTCCAAGGATATAAACTACAAGCCCAAGAGTGTTCTGTTTGTGTGTCGCAGGAATGTCACGTAGGATCATTTGATAATATTTGAATGCTTGCGATGCTTTTCATGGGTTTTGAGGAGTCAGGATGGGCCTGTCTCTGTATTTGGCACTGAGAGAGATCAAAAGAGTCGGTGGGCCTTGCACTTGAGAAATTTACAGTCGGGATGAGAGAGGACAGCAAATCCAAAAGGAGCAGAGAAGTCAGATCAGAGCCAAGTGTCTATTCCTTTTGTGTAAATATATGGGTGGGCTTTGTGAATTTTCATTGGAGCAATTGGGCTTTGATAAATTAACATGCTAAGGCTTCTTGGAAGGCAGGGATTTTGCTTTTATTTATTTATTTATTTATTTGTCAGAGAGAGAGGAGCGAGAGTGAGCACAGGTAGACAGAGTGGCAGGCAGAGGCAGAGGGAGAAGCAGGCTCCCTGCCAAGCAAGGAGCCCGATGTGGGACTCGATCCCAGGACGCTGGGATCATGACCTAAGCTGAAGGCAGCTGCTTAACCAACTGAGCCACCCAGGCGTCCCCCCCTTTTTTTTTTTTATTTGGGATTTTGCTTTTTAAATATATCTTTGGTTCTCTAGCTCCTTGGACACCGCCTGGCTGAATGGAGGTGTTCCAGGAATGTTTATTTAAAATGATAAAGTTTCAGGGGTGACTGGGTGGTTCGGTAAGTTAAGCATCTGACTCTTGATGTAGGCCCAGGTCATGATCTCAGGGTCCTGGGATCGAGCCCCATGACAGGATCCCCATTCAGCAGGAGTCTGCTTGGGATTCTCTCTCCCTGGCGCTCTCTGTCCCTCTCCCTGCTTGCGGGCATGCACTTTCTCTAAAATAAATAAATAAAATATTTAAAAAAATGATAAATTTTAGACTAGTTTGTATCTGCAGAAAGAAACTCACGTTCATCAGAGAGAAGGACGGCAAGCACTCCAGACAGTGATGTGAGGAAAAGGGCTATACCTTCAGAGGACATTGAACTCTGGTGCTAACATTTCTCTGTTGTATGATTTACATGGATTTCCTAGGCTATGTTTAAACTCATATTCTGATGCTGAAATACATCACTTCTTAAAGAAAGAATTCTAGTTTGGGCTCTTACCAAAGAGGTTTCCCCAAAGTGTAACACAGATTTCTCACATACCTCTAAAAACAGATACGATGGCCAGGGATTGACTTAAGAGATTCTTGGGAGGATCCTTTCCTCCAGCGTGATTATTTCTCACATGGCTATAATTACCGGGAAGCTTGCAAGCCTTTCCTAGGGAACTGAAGATCAGCGGGGATTTGGAAGTAGCTCTCACTGCTTAGGCACTACGGGGCCCTGGGAAGGGAATTTCTGTGGAAGATGGGTGTGTCCTCCTCCTGCTTCCAAAAGAAGCATTCCTCTGTGGTCTCCAGGTCCTGGCAGGGACCCTGGTTTCTGCCGGAGAGAGAGCAGGAGCCCAGCAGCTTGAGGTGGAGCTGCTTGTTGGGGGCATTTGGGGATTTTTCATTTTGTTTTGACAACCAGATCCATCTTGCAACCTTCCCATTCTGTTTCCATTCCCAGTCTTGGGGGTTTATAAAAGATTCCCTCTCACCTTCACAGAGACTCTGTCTGAAAGTTCAGGGCTGTCGGCAGAAACGCGTCCTCACCCCGCACCAGCGTGATCCTTCGAAAATACCAATAAGCACATTAAACAAAAGAGGAGTTAAGAGGGAATAAGACAAATTTCCCAGATATGGGCCATTTCACTGCAAATCCACTTTAATATCTTTCAGGTTACACTTGACTTGTGCATATAAAGTGTGTGGAAGCAAGAGCTGAAATCTAATAATTCAGAGAGCACGAGTGAAATGTGACAACATTTTCATGATTGAAAGTGAAAAAGAAATTAATTGCTTGTTCTGTTGGGTTAAGAGAATGAATTGGGTTACCCAAACTTTAATTTAGCCAGGAAGACACATCTTTTGTTATGAAAAGAAATGACTTTGTTTATCAATTATCTGTGAAGTATCAAAGAGTAAGATATAAGTAAGATGAATGCACTCGGAGTCCCGGCTTATAGTCTGAAAAAAGAAGCTTTGGGTAGGTTCGGGCAAGCTAGGACTCAAATTAGCCATACTTTGAAATGGCAAAACTATTCCCCTCATCAAAAGCATTTCCTGAGTGCCCAAGTTTGCAGGGTGCTGGGGTGTGAAAATGAGAGAAAGAAGATAGGAAATTTGCAGAATATATGCTAAAACAAACACAAGCATGACTGAAGTCAATAGATTAAAAAAAAAAAACCCAGAGGAGTGCATTAATTTAAAAAATCATTGTTCTGTTCAAGTAGTATATGTATATGTATAGAAACATAGATGCATATACTTGTACATATACATGTTATATATGTCCTATTATATATATATGAAAATTCTCACTTCACTCTTAATTATTTGGTGAAGATGTCAAATGACAGAGGCAGAAAAACAAAACAGCTAAGATTCATGGAGTGCCTTCTGCATGGCAGCTGCTATAGGCACCTCAGGTTTGTTGCTTTACTTATTCCCCCAAATGACCCTATGAGTCAGCCTTTATGAGCTGTTCCTTATAGTCAAGGGACAAAAGTGCAGAGAGATTACACAGCTTGGCCAAACTCCATGTGGTAGGAGTCAGCTTCAAACCAGATGTGGATGGTTGCACAGCCTGAGCTGCTTTTATTACTGCATCATCCGTCTTCTGGAAAAGATGGGGTTCCGGGGGGTTATCCACAACCGAAAAGCAGGAGATTGTCAACTAAGGGCATAGCTGTGAGGAGAGTTTGCAAACCTCTCTCACCAGCTGGTTGACCTGAAGGAGAACTGCAAGGTCTGACCGGTGTCAGAGGGTTACCCTAGCTTGGCCACTTATTCTTTGTGCCTTGAATGAGAACAGACATGGCAAGCCTCTGACTTTCATGGTGAATTGATGAGGGAAACAGAGGTCATCATCTGAAAGATGTTGCTTTGCCATCTAGGTGAATCAGATGTAGCCTCAGACAGAGCACTATTAAATGCAGAAAACCTCATTTCTGTAAACCGGGGCTGAAATTCTGGTCTACCACTGCTGGTTACGTGACTTTGAGTGAGTTAGTTCACAATTCTGAATCTCAGTTAACTGTGTCCTCCAAAGTGAGAACAATCTTATTGGGTTGTTGGGAGATTTGATGAAATATCATACATTCAGCATTTCGCATGATGTCACCATGGTTAAGTATTTTGTAAATGTTAGTTTCCTTTCAGTTTTTAGGTTCATCTAAATATTTTTAATCAAGAAGGGTGGATGATTCTGGCATGGGTAATTTTTTAAGTCTTTAATGCAAACATTATAGGGTAATGTGTAAGCAAAACAATTCAAGCTGAGCAGAAAACAGGTCAGTGAATATAATGATAAAAAATAGTAAGCTTTAGCAGTCAGCCAATGGAGGACAAAGGAGGAAACAAGAGGAGGCTTTTGTCAGCACAGGTAAGAATGGTTCACAGCGTGGGACAGATAGCTCAACCAGATGCAGGTTGCCTAGTCTGTAGTCAGATCGTCATTGGGACTCCATGCGTGTCTTTCCTAGGGCAGGGTCACAAGAATGGTAGGACAGATCCCAGATCACAACCAGGCCAATAGCAATTTTTCCCTTAATGGGAAATAGAAGAACTGAGCAAAGTTCTAGATCCCTCCAATGTATTCAAGAGTGGAGTTCTGGGAACTTGGTTACAGATATATGTATTTTACTAATCTCTAATTGTAGATTAGTATTACCTCTAGATAACCTAGATAATAAGATCCATAGTATTAGCAGTAACCCCAACTTGCTACAGAAATAACAGATATTTTCATATCATGTTACAATTATTGTGGCTGTTAAATGCTATTGATGCTCAGCATGACTTCAGAATTATGGTAGTCACTAGACCTACCACTAGATTTATTAATTAGTGCATTGGTGAAGAAGTACATATATTGTTTTGTCACTCATCTTTAAAATTATATTTTAATAACTGCACTCCATATAATTGGAATCTTTGGTGATCCTAAGTATTTTCTTTATTTATAAGCTCTCTCTTAAGAAGGGATTCATAGACTCCACCAGATTTTAGAGTCCTTGCCACAAAAATCTTAAGGATTCCTGGCAGAATATGGGTTAAAGGAAGGTTACTTTTTAGAATGGTAGAGATCAGAACCTGTTATAGACTAAGGGATTAAGTCTGGGGAGGGAAAGTGATACTTGAAAATCCAGGAGAGAGGGAATTTTCTCACAGGAGGGCACCCCGTTTTTACGTTAGCACTGAATTCAAAGGGGGTAACTCTTCCTGTGAGACAGAAAAGAAACACCAAGACTGATTATGGATGCAGATTCACTTGTTAGGAGAAGGTATAGGAGATTAATGATTTGATCATTTCAGATTTTCTTAATGTAATGAAAGGTCATGTTTTCAGTGGGGAAGGAGGGGTCGATTTGGATGAAGGTTTAACATGGTAAAACTTTGGAGGAGTCATTGAGAACCCTGGGAGAAGGTGCTCACTGGAGGCAAAGTGGTCTTACTGAGTGCAGGTGTTTGATGGTCTTGGACAGGGCTCAGCTGTTACAAGGGACATGAGACACAATCCATAGCTCAGCGAGCCCTTCCTTCACGTGGTAAGTACAATCCATCAGCCTCCTTGTTCACGGGTCCCTGCTGTTTCCCCTGTCTCACCTCCCCAGCTCTGCCAGGAATTGGGTTTGGATTTAAAAGTAGCCTTGATCCACTAGCTAGGGACCTTCTAGAGCATTCATAAATAGGGGAGCTGCAGAACTCTGGCCAGTCCATGGGGGAGACCATTCTTAGCAGCCTTTCTTTTCTTTATTGGCTACTGTATTCCTTAAGCAGCATAAAGGATGCATCACTGTCTACTTAGCTACGGAAATCTAAGTGTCTGGGAAAAAAGTTCCTTACTCCTTCTGGTAAAGTTGTTGGGATCTTAGTTGGGGGAGATATTTATTGACAGAGTAGAGAGGGTGTGCTGAAATGCTGCCTCCCCCATTTGTCTGGTTTCCTGTGTCCTCCCCCTAACATCATGAGGTCATGCCCCCCGGCCCCCAACCCTACTACACATATGCTTTGGCAACATCTTGAGAAGGAAGGAATGTCAGGAGTGAAAAAGCTCAGACTGTTATGAATCTCATCCTAAGGCTCTAGGGCAAATCAAAAAATTTGGCCCAGACAGGAATTCACGGCTGGTCTTGATTCTAATTATTTGGTCTTATCACTGTTGCAAAATTACCAAATTCTGAACACTAAACTGTGTTTGATTCATTTCTCTTCCCACCTTAGTGAATCATTTTTTTCAGGGTCTCAATTCATAATTGTTTAATGGATGGATGGGTACGGCAAAGATTATATGACACAAATTAGTTTGTGTCCACATTGCATACATGAAAAGTGGAAATTAAAATATCATCCAATTAATTTGATCCATGTAGAAATTCACACTGATAATGAGATTTGAATCAGATTTTTTCTCATGTTACTGGTTGGTTTGTCTATTTTGGAAAAACAAAAACAATCATTGAATCTATCAGTTCTTGACCACCTTTGCATAAAAATGCAATATGACGTATTATTTATTTATCCTCTCAATGAAAAACTACAGATTAAAATTTATCCTCTCAATGAAAAACTACAGATTAAAATTTATCCTCTCAATGAAAAACTACAGATTAAAACCTAATTAGGTTTAGAGAGAAAAAAAAAAAGAAAAAGAAGAAGAGAAACGCCATGTGTGGGGTTTACTAGTAAAAATCTGCACTAGTACAATACATAACAATAGATTTTGGAAAGCATGGGTGTTTGCATTCTTGAAGCTTAGAGACAAGAAGTCACATATAAGAGGGCGGTACCTGGCATCTGAAAAATAAGAATTGGATTGTGTAGGGGGGAGGAAAGAGGGTGCCGAATCCACTCTTGCCCAGTGGGACACAGTCTATGAGGCGTATGTGGCCCAAGTATTTCTGGAGTTTCAAATTTCTAGAGTGAATCACTGACAGGCCTTACAGGGTTAGCTCCATTTTGGACCATAGTTTATTTCTGGTTTTGTTTTACACGCTGTAAAACTACTTCTTAGACATGTCTACTTCTTAGACATAAAACCAAGTGCAATAAATTCCCGAGGTGCTAAATTTTCCTTAAATTACATAAGTCTGTCCCCCCATCTAATATTATCTCTGAATCAATACAAACCTTTGACTTTCTCCATTATTTCTCGCTTCTGAAACTGTATCCAATTCATCACAAAGCACCACAAAGTAGATAAAAAGCAACAATTTAGGATAGGCTTGAAGTAGTCCTTCCTTATCAGAGTTCAGTTTAAAAGGTTTACAGTTAGTTGTTCAGGGACAGATTCCAGGGAGGTAAGATGAGCTGTCACTCCCCCCACCTCATGGATAGCCTGCGACCTGTAAAGTTAAACAGAACAAAGTCCTTGTCAAAATCTGTCTTCTCTCTTTGCCTGTTCTCATGGGCTGTTCTCAGAGGTGATTTAAGACCCTCCAAATTTGGAAAAGCCTCGCTTTGCCTCTCAGGAAGCATCTTAGGCATTCAGAGTTCTCACCTATTCAAGTCTGCAGTGGCCACATCGTCGGTCAATTCAGAGTCAAGTTGAACCGTGGTGCTAACCCCAGCGGGAAGCATCTGTGGGAAACAGATGTCCTACCTAAAACATATTCAGAGACATTTTAAAACAAAGTTACAGCAATAAGGAGGAGAGAGCGCCTTGCTCATGCTCTGTCATCTATGCCTTGACTTTCAATGATGAGTTCTTTATTGATGAGCCCTGAGTTTCCCCTAGAGAAAGCTGTCCGGTAGAACCGATGACACTGGAAAAGTTCTCCATCTTTGCTTTCCAATACAGTAGGCTCTAGACACACGTGGTGTTGAGCACTTGAAATGTGACTAGTGTGACTGAGAAAATGAATTTTAAATTTGATTTAACTTTGTTTAATTTAAGTAGCCGTATGTTTGGAGAGTGTGATCCTAGAGTTTAGATGTCATTTCATGGTTGGTTTAAACTGATAGAAGCAGCAGGTAGATGCCATTGAAAACACAGACACAATATCATGGTGATAATTCTTGTCTAAGCACTAATGTATTCTGTTTACAAGACTAAGGGTTTCTAATTTACAATGGTGGACTATTGCAGAGTTGGTCTTCCTCCTGCATGTTTTTTTTTTTTTTCCCTATTCTTCATCCAAATCCAGTCAAACAATGTAGAATTAGCCTTGGGAATAGACTTCTAATAACAAAGATAGAGGAAGGAGAGTAGTGATCAACAGATAGTGAAAGTCAAACTTCAGTGAAAACATAGAAATGAAACTGAAAACATAGAAATGTATGGACAGATGAAAGTGGATTGAAGAAGCTCTGTCCCAGAGTGAGATTGCAGGGGAAGCTGAAGTCATCTTCTCAGAAATGTTCTGAGAAGAGAAGTTCTAGACTTGGGATCCACCAGGTATCAAGATGGAATGAGGTAGATGTAAAACAGCAGTTTATATATAAACTGTATCCGAGAAACACTTTCCCTGTGTAGACCCCTTGCCAATTCCTTGGAACAAAGGGATTGGTAATTCAGGGTTCCTGCTGGACAAAATGTATGGGGCTTTGGGGATCCCCCCAAGATGGGAGAAACTTCCTGAGAAGAAGCAGGTTGCTAGTGTGAAGTCAGAGGTCCAGAATAGAGCCTTTACTGAACTAGCTTTGGGGGAAGGGAGGGGGGTGTCAGATCACCTGCTCAGTGAGCTCAGCCTGTGAGCTTGCCGCCAGACCAGCTTCCACACATGGAAAAACCCAGCAAGGAAACACACTGAGATTCACAACAGAAGAAATGGAAAATCAACAATGGCCAACCAGCTGAGGACTGTCAGGATGAGAAAGACAAAAAGAAATAAACAGGACAGATTCAGGAGGAAGCCAAAAAATTGGGGGATGAATCATTTCTTTTGGATGTCATTATTACAATTTTATAAGACCTCTACTCTTAGAGAAATCAAGGAAATGTCAAATCTAAAGTGTAAGTGTAGGATGCTATGAAAAAGGAACAATCAAAGCCACAAAAGATCTGATAATTAAAATTATGATTGACCAAATAAAATATAATGTTAACAAATAGGAAGGTTAGCAGTGGTAATTGGGTAATCCTCCCCTCGAAAATACAATAAACAACTCAAGCAACATATAATATTAGGGGAAAATCAAAACATAAAAGAATAGTATAGAAGGACCAGTATCTGATAAATAATCATCCTGGAAAGAAAGAACAGAAATAAGCTTTGAGAAGGAAATTAAAGAAATAACAAAAACTATTTCATGGAGCTAAATTATGAACCAAATCTCTAAATTATTATACCAATATTGGGAGAATGAAGGAAACAAAAAATATTACAAGAATGGCATGTTTCAAATAGGTTGTGAACAAAAATGTGGCATGGATTTAATACCTGATAAATCATCAGCAAAAACAAAGCCATTGACTTCTAGACTGGGAGCACACACTTCTGTCCAGCTTATGTGCCATGACATTTGACCGAGGGGAGGAAAATGTGTTGACCTCTGCCTAGCATGATTCCTCTGGGACTAATATTTACTAGAAAGTGTAAATACTCTACTCATTTTTAACTTTAGTGCTTAACCTATAGTCAAAGCTGACAAATTAACTGTAATTTCAAGCCATAATAAAAATATTATTAATCTTGATGATGTAGAAGTTTGTGGTTAAGAAGATAGCGGTGGGGAGTTGAAGGGTAGAGATAAAATTTCTATCAATAACACCCTTTATACAGGCTAAGTAGTCAAGTGCTCCCCCCTGCAGAACAGGAAACAGAAGTATAAGGGTATTATTTAATTTTATAAATGGAGTTACTGGAGATAGAATATTTTACAATAGCTTTCAAAAACTGAAGAGAGAGAGAGAGAGAATATGACCGTGAAAAGGGTTATCAGTGAAATCCACAGCCTCTGTGGTCTGGAGTCAGTAGATAATGCCTAAGTAGAAATAGTGGTATATTATTTACATTTATGAGGATAATACCAAGAAAAACACAAGGAAAAAGCATTAAAAGAGCTTGGTTATCAGGAGTGCAGCAGAACAAGAAGGAGTCAAATGAGGTGGCTTAAGAGAGTATTGCATTTATTATAGATTCTTCCTTTAGTTTTCTTTTTAAACTATGTATGTGTTAATCTTATTAAAACAAAAAAATGGGGGTGCATGGCTGGCTCAGTTGGTAGAGCATGCAATTCTTTTTAATTTTTTTTTAGAGACTTATTTATTTATTTGAGAGACAGAGAGAGATATCAGTGGGGAGAAGGTGCAGAGGGAGAGAGAGAATCTTAAACAGACTCTGTGCTGAGCATGCATGGAGCCCCAATATGGAGCTCAAACTCACGATCCTGAGATCATGATCTGAGCTGAAACCAAGAGCTAGAAGCTTAAGCCACTGCATCACCCAGGCACCCCATAGAGCGTGCAACTCTTGATCTCAGGGTCATAAGTTCGAGCCCCATGTTGGGTGTGGAGATCACTTAAAATATTTAAAAATATATATGGTGGATTGAACTTTGAGAAAGTGGTAAGACTTAAGCCTTTAATTCATAGGCTAGGCTATAGGTTTAAATTTTGTCCTTGTCATTAAAATTAAAGAGTTTTACTAAAAATATTTCAGGTTCAAATAAATTCAAAGGTATTACCTTTTCAATGGGTATACAGGTCTGTGTTTTTAAAATGTTTTAACCTAAAGATGACTTCTCATTTCATGGCACAAAAACTTTGGTAAGAGAGAAAGGATGTGCATAAACTCAACAGCTATCACACCAGACCCCAAGATGTCCTCATTCAATGTCTTATGCATGTTGACCCAAGAAGCCAATGATGGACTTCTGCCTTCAACTCTTCTCTAACTTTTTCCTTCCAGCTACTTGAGCCATTGTGTCTACCTCTGCCTCCTCTTCCAACTGGCTGTCCCAATCCTGACAGCTTCTTTCGGTTTCCATGTGTCACCACTATCCCGACTAATGAGCCTGCAAGACACACGTTTACTACGTGTCCATGAGAGGACCATCTCTTTTCATACTCAACAGTAATATCTATAGACATTATTGGATACCTAGTAGGTGCCAATTGCCTTATTTGGTGTACTAACTATTATATATTGTTAACCTAATCAGTCTGATGAAGAAGCCAAGTCTCTGAAGGCTTAAGTGTTTTGTTCGAAGTCTCATAATTGGTCAGAGGTAGGGCTATGATGCGAATACAGGAATCCTGCCTCTAGTACATCAGAACTCCCCTTTTGGGGGTTTCCATGGTTCTATGCGTATGGATAATTGCTCATTTCTTTCTGTTGGCCATTATGTTTGTGAGGGAGACAGGGATATTTGCAAATGTTATTGTTCTCAGGCACAAGGTCAGAATTATTTTGGAAAATAGAGCCAATTCATGTTACAAAGACCAAAGAATTCATGCTTGTACATTTCTGTAGACATGCAGTTTGATGCACTGGAAATTCATGGCTTTGAGGCACTTAGGCCTTTCCCTGTGGCTTTGAAAAAGACACTTAACATCTCTGGACCTTAATGTTCTGAGCCTCTGAAATGGGAATAAAAGGTTGGTATGTGAGTCTCCCCAGATCACAGCTATCCCTAATGACCCTTCCATAAGTGTCCCTGCTCCCATTCTTGCCTACATTCTACCTTACTCCCCTAGTGAGTCATTCTTGTCTTCTAAAATTAAATATCTCCCAAACTTGATATAATAATGAGTTCCACCTTGAGCTATTTGGCTTTGAATTATTTCCCTCCTTCTCTGTCCAGGTTCCTCTGTCGTTAAAATAGTTCTAACTTCCCTGAACTAGTTTCTTCCACACTGCAACACTTGGTTAGGCCTGCACTGAGCTTGTGTAGTCCAAGGAAAATTCAGGCCGGCTCACCTCCTCCTTCTCTTCAACTCCCCCATCCAGGACAGCTCTGCATGCTCTCTCCACCCTGCAGCCCGCAGAGACACAAGCAAGCCCCTCTGGACTGCTGTGCCATCTCTCTGCTTATCACCTGACAGTGTCAGCCCTGCCATCATTCTTCTTGTCTTACCGTTCTAGTGAGCAGACATGGGGTAACCTTGACAGCATCTCACTGAGAGCTTGCCATCCTAAGAGTGTCCTTCAGCTTCTGCAAGCTGGCTCTACTCAAAAATTAAGCCCATAGCCAAATCAACATGGTGAGGTGAAACCAGAAAATATTGATCATTGGATTCCTTTTAACAGTACACAGTGAGAGCTACCTTCAGGAAACCAGTGGCTTTTCTCTGTGTAGAATTTTTCATGTCAAATTTCACATGGTTGGAACATTGGACCACAGTGGTATTTCATGAATGGTAACATCTCAAAATGGGCAAAGGTAAAAATTATTCTTGAAGGACTTACAGTGTGTCCTTGTATCAACATGGTCATAGGGAGGCGTCAATACATGTGTTAGCAGCAGGATATTTTTGGCTGACCTGGGCACACAGTGGAGTGGGAATAATAATAATGAAATCCGGACTCCACCCACAGAATTTCTCCCAAACAGAAGCCCTGACGAGGTTACATGAGTAGCCCACATCCTTCTGTAATTTGCCGTATTCTTACTAAGTGATTGCCGTGTGCTGGACATTCTTCTGGGCACTGGAAAACATCAGTGAACAAGATAGATAAACTTCCCGCACTCAGATTCTGGAGGGGGAGATGAATGAGCAAGCAAACAGTGGATGATGGATAGCGGTAATTGCTGTGAAGAAAAGTAAGAAAGTAGATCAGTTTTCCCAGGGCTGCTGTAAGAAATTACCATGAATGTGGTGGCTTAAGACAACATGAATTTATTCTCTCACAGTTCTGGAGGCCAGAAGTCCAAAACTGAGGTGTGGGCTGGGCCGCCCTCCCTCTGATGGTTCCAGGGCAGAATCCTTCCTCGCCTCATCCCATGTCTGTGCTTCCAGTTGTCCTTTGGGTTTGTGGCTATCCTGCTCTGGTCTCTGTTTCTGTCTTCATACAGCTTCTAAATTACAGCTGCAAACGCCCTATCTCCAATAACTTCTCCTTCGTAGGTCCCGGGACACAGGTCTTCTGTGGGGACCGCCATTCAACCCGCTACACTAGGGAAGTGAAGGGGGCAAGGAGGCTTTTTCAAGGTAGTGACCTTCATGTGACCTTCGACTGACCTTGAAACCTTTCTGAAGGGCTGATGCAGAAACATTGATGGAGGGACTGAATCACACAACTATCTGAGCAAAGAGCCTTCTGATCGAAAGGAATCGTGAATGCACGTAGCATCAGTTGGGTATGAGCTTGGCCGTTCTTGAAATAGACAGGTAAAGTGGAGTCACTGAGGAGAGAAATAGGGGATGAGGTTGGAAGA
Organism: Lutra lutra; assembly: GCF_902655055.1. Taxonomy (NCBI): domain Eukaryota; kingdom Metazoa; phylum Chordata; class Mammalia; order Carnivora; family Mustelidae; genus Lutra; species Lutra lutra. Next base: position 192,843,484 of record NC_062280.1, read on the forward strand.
GAAGCACCCAGTGGCCAGAGCACACGGATGGGGCAGCAGTCGTGTGTGGCCAGGCTCTGGAACATCTGGAGGATGACACCTGTGTTTGTAATTCAGTGCTCATGGTTGGTCCTGGCGTTATTTTCTGATTGTCCCAGATCAGGGATGTCCCTGTGCCTTGTATCCTCCCTTCCTTTCTGGGGCTCCAGTGCCTATTAGTTACCTGGTTATAGGAGGAAGCAGGAAATTCCCTTCTTGCCCATCTGTCCCCTCCAGGTAATCAGCTTTCTAAAATATTTCCTTTTTTATTGTTACATTATCTTTCCTTCTTGAGCGCATTTGGGCTCAAGGAGAAGCCTATTCATTTCTCATAGATTTCCGATTTTATTTGTGATTACATATCATGGCGAAAGGCAGTGCTAGCTTGTGAGACTTACTGGATTATTTTCATGGTTTCTTAGCTCGGATGCTGCTCTCTTCATTTTTCTATGACTTCCACCTGTAACTGGCACTGAGCTTCTGGGAGAGAGCAACCTCATTTCCTTCAAGGTAACGGGAGGCTTCAAAGACCAATGTTGTCCACTTGGCCTTGTGGGAGGACAGGGGTTCAAAAGACCAGTAAGACCCCACAGCTGTTTCCCTACTTCTTGCTGCAGGGTTAACACAGAGGATGACCCTCGGGTGATGGTGAAGGTGTCTGCCATGGGGTGCTCCACCGTTCCTCATCACACCCCAGGCTCCCCTGAGCATAGAAGGAAGAGATGAGAAAACGTAATACCCACCACCTGTTTGAAATATTAAATGGAGCTGCTTTGATATTGTAGTTTCAAAGTGTATCTACCATCCTAATTAAAATCACCCTGGGTATTAGATTAAATTGAAGTAAATAACTGCAGTAAATTTATTTTATGTTTTTCCAATCAATTATGTATAGTAATAAGTGAACCAACGCCCCGCCCCCCAACACACACACACACACACACACACACACACACACGGATTTTCTTTTGGCTTGGAATCTGTGCTAATTCTGATCACCCACACCGTTGGAAGGGAATAGAACCAAATCATTTCTTTTTATACTCCCAGTTAGTTTTCCTCTCCTCTAAGAATGAAGTAAAAAGATAATAATCATCAAATCCTCCTAAGGCTTCAACAGAAGGCAATAAAACAATTTTCCTTTTAAAGTAGAATGGAATATTATCAAGGAAAGGATGTTCAAAGGTGATTTTATAAGGGGAAAATATACTCTCATTAATGGTGGCTGTGACTTTGGACACATTTGGTGAAAAAGTAGTTAGATTGCTTGTGTTCAGCCAGCAGAACTATGATCCATTCTCGGCCCCGAGACATTTGATGGAGCCCTCAGCTTCAACCTCTGCTTACGATGCCGCGGTTGAGCTCAGTCCTGACTCCGCTGGCTGTGCCACCAGGAGAAAGGGTCTGACACATCAGCTCCTCTGCAGGTCATAGGTGAATCATCCTGAAACTTTCCTGTGGTCAAAGGGGTAGGACAGCCTTTGGAAACCTTGTCATGTCATTTTCAAAGTGGTACTGTACATAAAAAAGATGATTGAGCAGGTGTCCTGATGCAGACACTTTTGTCCAAGTCAACTTCAAGATTCTTTCACAAAGTTGCTTCCTCCCCTCCATCCTCAGTAGGAGAACAAGACCAGGCAGTTCCAGAGTTTAAAGAGGAGTATGCCATTCTTTCTTTGCTTCCCCCCTCTACCTGGAAGAAGAGAATTGAACTCATTTCCTTATGGAAACAGAAGTGGGGGAGCGTTTGTGTAACTCAGCCTGAGAGCACAGCAGAGCACATTGTAACCATTGGTAATTAGGGGACAACAACCTCCTGCCCCCGCGCCCACCCCTGCCTGCATAATTGGGAAGTAATGCAGATCTCAGCTAGCTGGGGAGCATTTTCACGGATGAAGCAGAGGGGAAAAGGACTTGAAATTTTGCACATGATTCTGTGATAGAATTGAACAGGTCAAAGCATTAATTGGAAGGAAAAAGCACAGTTGTTTTCCAGAAGTGCCCCATGTGGTTCTATTACTGGGTCCTCCTCACATGAGGGGAGGTCATTATGAAAACCTGGTAAAGCCAATCAAAATCAAAGAACACCACCAAAACAGCACAATCTTTATGCAACTGATGTTATTATAATTTTTCTTCTAATTGCTGACACATGTTGTGTATTTAAAAAAATAAAGTGTGTTTACAAATGAGAAGCCAGAGGTTGGTAAACAGCAGTTTGCAGGTTTCTTTGCACGGGCTAAAATGGTCACCGAGAGTACCAAGATCATGACAGCCTGCTGAAAGCTTGCCAGAAAGACTGCTTGGGAAGCTGGTCTGGAAAGCCTGGGACTGTTCCCAGGTGCTCAGGGTACGCCTGATCAGTGTGGGGATCTCCACAGTGGTAGGAATGTACCTGTGATGACATGCTCTTTCTTGGGAGGGCTGTTTAACTTGAACTGTGCTGTTCGAGAACCAAAAAAAAAAAAAAAAAAAAAATCATAAATATTTAATAGAGCTTTTTCCGGTTGAGATACCCAAACACACATGACAGTTGGCCATTAAAATCTATTTTCAATTCTATCTGGGATTCCACCGAACCGTCAGGTCGTCTTTGGTCTGATGTACACAGTAATACTGAGATGGGAAATTTGAAGTGATAATGGGACATGGGTTTTTGAACTGGAAACTTTTAGGCGGTGGCGATTTACTGGCGTATTCTTCAAAAACACCAATGGAAGGAAAGTGAAAATGTGTTCGAAGGTGTGTAATTGCCGAGAAGGGGCAACACAGATTTGAAAAATCGTTGCCTATGGGTCCCGGTGCCATTATTGTGCAAACTTGAATAGGCCACACTTTGGGCTTTTGTTTTCGTACTTTAATTGCATGGTTTTGCAGCTGTGAGACAATATTTCGCCTGCATGTCGTTCCTATTTGGCAATGCGCTGAGGATAAGTAACTTAAGAAAGAGAGCATTAGCTTCTTCTGGAAACCGTCCCTTGCCTTGCCTTCTCTGTGTTTCTGGGCATGCACGGGAATCAAAGATCCAGACATGTTGCCTAGCAGAGATGCTCACTTAGGAAGGAGGCCAAATCGAGAAGTGTCTTCCCCCGACTTTCTCCAGTACGAGATTAATAGACAATGTGGCAACGAAATACCAAGTAAGATTTGCCAAGTTCTGTCAGTGCTGTAATAATTCATTTTGAATAATTGGAAATTTGTAAACATGACCACAGGACTTTAAATGAAGGCTCTCTAGGGAAATATACCTAGTTGTTTCAGGAGAAAACCAAAGGATGACCAAGACTAACATTTATAAATATGTGTTACTTCAGTGAATATTTACTGTGGGAAACTGACAAGAAGAAAAATCCGGACAAACTGTGCCTATAGTTCCACAATGAAGAACATTAAGCAAACAAGCAAAAAGGTTAAAAAAAAAAAACAAAAAACGAAGTGTGTGTGTGTGTGTGTATGTATATAATAAAAGTTTACATATTTTATAATATATAATATTATATATATATATTCATGGTTTCTTAGCTTGGATATATGTGTGTGTATGTATATATTCCTTTTGTTTTTGTAGTTCAATCAGGAAATTGTATTCAAGGAAGAGGGAATGTTTTTCTGTTGTTTTAATGACTGATGGAAGTTGAAGGGCCTTTGCATGTAAGTTAAGCAGCTGTCTTGCAAATGTGAGGTTGAAGATGATCAACGACTCAGGTTAGAAGCTGTCTAACAAACACCACTGCCTAATATGCATCACTATTGTCATTGTCCAGTGAATTAGTTGGTGAATCCTTGCAGATCAAACTTGAATTAGCTTAGGTGGAAGTGGGGAGGAACGGGCTAATAGGATTAATGCAAGTATGGCAGAGCCTCAGTCCCCAGTGACACCAGGCTTAGGAACACTGGGAAGATTCGCTTCTTTCTCTCCTGTGGCTGTTTTCTGTATGTTAGATCCTTTTCTCAGAGTGGGCCTCCTCTGCCCTGAACAGAAGCATAGATACATGACATTTCCCAACTCAGACAGAATAGGGCTCCTGATTTTTGTTTCCAAGTTCAAAAGTCATAGAGAAGGGTTGACTGGGTGAGACTATGTCCGGTGGGTATCCCTGAACCAATCAAGTCTTGCCAGGGAGATGGGTTCTGTTATCATCCCTGAGGGGCCAGAGGCCATCCCTAGATAGATCGAAGTGGACGGTTTTAGAATGCAGCGCCCAAGCAAAAAACACGGTTAAAGAAGGGGAAAATATATGTCCCAGTAGAAGGGGGTATAGTCGTGAGCAGACAAAATAGTAGGTATTTACTGCTTTCAGCTAACATTTGCTGGGCATGTTCTTTGAAACAGACTTAATTTTGATGCAGGCTTTATCCCTCTTACATGCAAAGCTCTTTTTTTTTTATGGAAGAATATTTTCAGTGGTAATATTTTTTAAAATTAGGAACTTAAGCCATGGAAAGAATTAAGAAAAGACCATACTATAGTCTCAAAATTAAAGTAAAAAAAAATTATTAAGGAATATAAGCCTATTACAAGTAAGACATAAGTAGTCAAATAACAAATTTACACTCCCTCCGCTCACAAAACCTCTATGGTCTGGGCTTCATTCACCCTAGGACAATTTTGGGGTATTAAGTGCCTTGTTAGCAGCACGAGGAAGCTGTTATCTCTAGTTGGCTTGGTGCTTTTGGCTCTTGTCTTGCTTCTGGTCTGATAGACTGGAACTGTTTGAAGCGTGTGGCCAAGGGTGAATAGTTATGGCTGTCTTGGAGTCAGAAAAGAAGTGACAGGTCTTAGGACATCTCAGAATGAAGTTATTCATAATTAGCAGTGGTAGGGAAAATCAAAGTTGATTTTTTAATGAGACATATTTGATGAAGCAGAACATGCTCTTCTGTAGTCAAGAATGATCATGATCAATCCACTTCTTCATAAAGAATAAGAAAGCTCTTCCGATGTTGCCTTAAGTGTGGACTTAAAACAAAAAACTGAAGGGACAGTCTTTGGCCAAAAGTCTTATGGTTATTATTATTTTTTTTAGCCCCAAATAAGCATCCTTTTGAAGAGACTCTTATTTTTTTCATTAGATATGTAGTTAACTACGTCACAGATTATTGAATGCTCACCAAACTCAAGTATGTTGATGTATCAATGGTGATACAATTCTTGAGTAAAGGGCTTTTATCTAAATCAACTGGTCAGAGAAATTGAAGAATTATCAGGAGAATGCATTTCCATGTTGGATGCACTTTTACTTAATCAGTAAATACTGACCAGACACGTACAGAGTGTGAGGTTTTAGGTTAATGCCACCTACAGGATGAGGAGTCTGGGGGTAAGGAATTCCTACCTCAATGACACACACACAGTCCCCAGATGATGGCCGCAGAGACTGGTCTGTGACAAAGTTTACAGAATTCACTGTGGGGATACAAAAAAGAGAGTGAAATAACCACTGCTGAGCATTTTTTGTTGTTCAAAGGACAAATATTCACAAAGAGACGTGTACTTCCAACTCGAGATACTAAAAAGTATGGGAAATTTTGAACGGTGGACCAAATAGCAAGTCCCCATACTTCAGTGATATAATCCAGTAGAAATCTCCCTGAGCACTGGCAAAGGATGGAATGGAGTTTAGAAACTTTTAGATAAGGTTCAAACTTTGACATTCTTCAAGGTTTTTAAATATTTCCCCTTGTTCTTAGAAAGTGAATTATCACTCTGTGCCAAAAGCTTAATGAGATATTTAATAATTGCAGGCTCCCTCTTAAGTATTTCTAGTACAGATCCTCCACAGATAATGTCAGTGGAGCCAGAGCTTTTTTCTGGTTTTAAGTTTAAATAAATGATTTCAACCAACCACTTCTAGTAGAAGAGGCCAAGCTGTAACAGAGACATTCCTCATATTACCTGGCCAGTATTGAGGGCATATTAAGTAACTGTTAAGATTTACTTATTTGGAAAAATATTTCTTTTTAATTAAAGGGTAAAGAGGGGAGGCATGCATCTAGAAGTTATTTTTATTTTATTTGTTCAGTTTTTTCTTTATTCATCTTCCATTTAGGAGATCAGATCAGCCTGGGACCAGGTATTTAAAATCTTATTTGCACTATAATAACATAGAGAAGGTAAATCAAAGCTGGTAAAAAAATAAGGCTGTTTCAGGCCTTTAATAAATTCCTTGGAAAAGGCGAAAAAGGAAAAGTGCTCCTCGAGAACCATTGGTGGACGTAATGACAATGGTTTAGAACTGCACATTCATTTAGGACGTTCCAGTTTCAAATTAAGTGTAGATAATGAGGGTGTTAGGATCGTCAGCGCTTTATTTTTAAAATCTTTTTTGCCTTTAAAATTTCTTAGTAATTGAAGGTGTAGTAATGGGCATCACAATTGACAGGATCCAGGAACAAACAATGTGAAAAAAGCATACAAGTAAATGTAGACAGCAAGAATTTATGACAACACCCATGGAGCACGTTGGTGGTGGTTGAACTTATCCTTCGGGGGTTGGGCTACATTTTGTGTTGTGCTATGCTACACATTAGGAAGAGGGCATTGTGCATTGTTAGTTAAAGTGGAACGACTAGTGGGATATGATTCCTTCCTCCTTGGGCTGTCCCCGCAATGGAAGACAGGCTTGTAACCACTCGCTCTGGCTGGTATCTGTTGTGACACTAAGATACATGTTGTTTTCTTTTTCTTTTTCACAGTAAAAGATGATAGTCCGTTTTTAGGGCTAGTGAACAAAAAACTGTAGAAAAGTTTTGGTTGGAGAGGGAGAAATGAAGCGGTGATGACAGTGGGAGGAGGCAGGGGCTCCCCAGTACTGAACTCAAGACAATCCAGGGAAAACATAGCAGAGCTCACATGGTGTGAGGATTAGTTTCTTGTGTCCACTTCACTGGGCCACAGGTGCCCAGATATTTGGTTAAATAGGATTCTGTGTGTGTGTGTGTGTGTGTGTGTGTGTGTGTGTGTGTGTGTGTGTTTGGGTGTTTCTGGATGAGGTTATCAGTTGAATCAGTCACCTAAGTAAAGCAGGCTGCCCTCCCTGGTGCAGCTAACCCTCAGCCAACCTGGGGTACTGAACAGCAGAAAACATGGGGAACTTGCTCTCTGCCTGAGCACTTGAGCTCAGCACATTTGTCTTCTCCTGCCCTTGGACTGAGACCTACACCAGCTTCCCTGCTCCTCAAGGCTTCAGACTTGGACTGGAGACACACCATTGGATCTCCTGGGTCTCTAGCTTGCGGACAGCACATCACAGGACTTCTCAGCCCTCATAATCATGTGAGCCAATTCCCTACAATAGGATATCGGTCTCCTGTTGGTTCTGTTTCCCTACAAAACTTTGACTAATGTGCATGGCAGATTCTGAGGGGAGGCAGGGAGGGATGAGAGGTGTTTGCAGCAGTGGTGTCGCAGTACCTGTGACACTCCTTTGCCCTTCCCGTTCTGGGGCGTGACCTCTGGCTCCCTGTACTTTCTTGGAACGTCTACTCTTAAAAAGTCTGAACAAGAGAGCTAAATTTCCTCCAAATCCAGGAGATACCTACTTCCTAGCGCCGGGTGTGTATGTGTGTGTTGGCCGGGGAGAGACATTGCAATAGGCAAAGGCTTCAGTTTTATTCTTTGAACTTCACATATAGTCCCAAATGTAACTAAACTATCTTAAATATATGAATAAATTCAACAATGAAAGCAGGCCCCTTTATTTTGTAATAATTTAGTTTTTCCTCTTACATTTCAATGGCCTGTCACAAAGGCCTGATTGCAGTCATCACTCAATGGTTATTACGGTGTCTCCCTCTATCTGGGTCAGATTTAATAAATGACTTTTTGTGTCATTTCCTTATTTTATGTTTTAGAGCCACTTCCCACTGCCCCCCCCAGCTTTTTTTTTTTTTTTTTTTGGATACTCAATGACTCCCTTTAATCCAGAGTCTTAGGATCCATTTAGAGATTTATGTGATAGGGTGATGATTATCCATTTGTCTTGCTGGAATAGAGTACACAGCTATTGTGTGTGAGACATAGAAGGCTGGACAGTTTGAATTAGACTTTCTCCCTTATCTGTGGGGGAAGCTTGCTTTTGGCATATGTTCTGGCCAATACTTTACCATTGCAATTCTGATCAAAGTGCCACATAATTTTCATTTCAATTCAACCTTTGTGACTAAGGCAAGATTTAGGATGAAGCAGATATGTCCTCAATACCAAGAACACATATGAATTTTCCTTCTGTCTCTGGAGATCAGTTTTGCTGGCCAAAAATGGAAGAACTTGTTACCAATTTTCTGCATTTGGAGATTTTAGATTTTTTATAATTAATACATTGAGCTATGAGGCAATAAATATGTTTAATTTTAAACATGTGTGGAAAACTGAAATATCTACAGTGAAAAATGTTTTGAAAACAATTTAATTGACTTTTTTTTTTTTTTTTTTTTTCTACTGAAGCAAAGACAGACCAATTAGGCAGTCAATTTTGCTTAGGAAATTATTTCCTGCACAACTTCAGGGAAAAATCCATGACGTCTCATGAAAAGGAAGGTGGTTTAAGTGCCCACCATTTGGTTTGTCGTTTAGTCCAACTAGGCAAAAATAAAATGAGAAAGATTAGACAGAGAAGTGAATCCACAATTACCATATATTTAAAAATCAAAAAACATTTATACTAGGGGACAGTCAGATCTCAGAGAAGTAACCCGCACACAACAGGTGTTTCAGATCTTGTACATACTATCTTATTTAATAAGTAAACCTTACATTCTTAAGGCACTTGGCATTTTCTTGAGCAAATAGCATAGACAACTGTCGTGACTTAAACAGAAAAGAACTGCACGTTAATGATGGTGGAAATAAATGTGCATCTAGAGGTGACCTATATGCGAAAGTTTCAAACTTACTTTTCCTCCGCTCGCACAAAAGCCTGCTTGCACACAAGCCTATGAGATTTATCTTTGTCACCAGTGTCCCATCAGACATTTGAGGGTTTTCATCAATGTCAGCCAGGAACCATTTGTAACACTGAATGAGTACAACTTTGAAGCTATACCTCATGTAATTCAGTTTTTGCCAAGCTGGAAATGTGCACAGGATAGACGGCAGGGCTCTATTATGGGATGAACAGGGTGGCTGTGGACGGGGTGGGAAAGCAATTCCCTGAGGATATCTGGGAGCCAATTGCCTGCAAGGCCGCCCGGCCCATCGCTGCTGTGAAACTAACCAGGCAGACAGATCAACCTCAGGCGTAGCAGCCGGAGATGGGGTAATCGGGAGGAGGCTGCGGGTTGAAGAAATAAAGTGGGAAGCGTCGTCGGGCTGAGGCTGATTGCCTGTAGCCCTGGGGAAGAGCCAGATTTCTTCTCGACCACAGCTACCTCAACATGGTACTATAGCTACATCTGTTTACATCACGTTTTGAATGTTGCTCACAGTTTCTGATGAATTTTCTGTTTGCGGGATGCAAAGCATTTCTTTAAGTTTGCAATTAAAGCACACTGCAAACCACGGTAGTTTCTTCGAGGCATTCTGGGTCCTGAGCTAATTTTCAAAAGTGCAATTTTTCCAGTATAGGCGTGATAAAAATAGGAGCTGGGCAGAAATGGCAAAGGAAAGAAAGCATTTTCTTTTCCTTCTGACATTTTTGGGATTTCTCTGTTTGGTTAGAATGGGTCAGAAAATTAAAGAAATAAATGAGACAAAGGACATGGCACAGGCTATCTATTCGCTGTGACTCCCTGGCAGCATGAAAAGAGTTCTCACAATCCCCTCGAGGTGCCCTTGAGTAAGAATCGGGGACCTGTGTCCTTGCGAGCTTTGTCAGCGCCCAGTTATATGCCCCTGGCCACTCACTACAAACTCCAGGCTTCAGTTCTTCTGTCTATAAAATGGGGATGCCAAGGGGCGCCTGCATAGCTCAGTTGTTAAGCATCTGCCTTCGGCTCAGGTCATGATCCCAGGATCTTGAGATCAAGCCCTGCATGGGGCTCCCTGCTCCATGGGAAGCCTCTTCTCCCTCTCCCACTCCCCCTGCTTGTGTTCCCTCTCTCGCTGTGTCTCTCACTGTCAAATAAATAAATAAATAAATAAATAAATAAATAAATAAATAAAATCTTAAAAAATGGAAATAAAATGAGGATGGCAAGAGTGCCATCTCATTAGATTGTGGTGAGGTTTAAATGACTTAACCCGTGTGCTTTGCTGGTCATGAACACTAGATGAGTGCTGGCTATTGTTCCTATGAAATGAAAGGGATAACAGTTTTCAGCGTTCCATCGAGCTTCAAAGTTGAGCGCTTTCTACAGAACAGGGTTTTAGTTTGTGGTAGTCCCAAAAAACAGAAAATCCTACAATGTTCTGGAATGACTGCACATGTTTGAATAAGTGAGACACAGACGATTAAAATCTGATAAACTAGTAAATAAAGTCGACACGAAGATGTTTACTAGGAAGACTGAGTTTCCCGAGGCTGAAAAGGGCCCTTATTTGCTTGCTTGCTTTGATGCAAACTTCCCCTATGTGTAAATGGTTCAGGAAAATGCATTGCACTTATGATATGCATTTCAGTGTTAGAGGAAAGCATTTTCGTTTAAGATAATACATCATAAAGTGATTGGTTTTTAAGACAGATCGGTTTTAAGAGCTAATACTCTTCTCAATGACTAAAACTGTCTTGGGAGAGACGCAAATGTGCCGTTTTTATGTTGAGTTTTATAATTTGGTATATAAACTAGGCATCTTGGTGATACAATCACAGAACATTTTAATAAAATCAAAGGAAAACAAGGAGCCGATTAAGCAAGTCATTAATATGTGTCTGTGTCCACTTATTTTTTTCCTCCTAAAAACAAATAATCCATTTTAGAGCCTGCAGCAACCTGGCCAGAGGGATTTATTATCCCGTGATTATTATGAGAATGTGGACAGCTCCATAAATCCAAATACTGAAATGTGTCATAACATGAAAGTGATTTCAGGGACAAGGGATTTATTTATTTTTTTTTCTGTACACAGTGTCTGGCTTTTATTTCTAGGACGGGCATTTAAAATGGTCATTTAGGAATGCATATCTTCATTGGAAATGTCCGTAAGAAAAAAGAAAAAGGATTCTGTTATCACCCCTCTGGTGAACAGAGCAACTGTTTTCAGTAAGAGAAAATATTAGAATAGTGTTTGATGTTTTTACTTCATTTCCCTGTCTTCTCTTTTATGATTACTCACAGAGAGCACCAAACTTGGACAAGCAGGCAAAACACTGAATTTAGGACTTGCTTCTCTTTTCACTGAAAAAGAGTCTTTGGACCCGAGGGCGAACATTTATTAATGGTGAACATCTCCCGTAGCCAACTTAGATGTCACGTTGTCCTGACAAACCTCAGTTTTGGCTACTGTGAGAGTCAGGGTCTGACTTCTCAGCATTGAGGTAAGAGGATAACTGGGTAGAGGGTAAAGGTTTGTGTGTGTTTCTAAAATGAGATTTCAGAAGCCAAAGGGAATGCTTTTGTTTATTACCATGAAATATTTCATACAATTTTCAGCTTTAGATTCTAAATGAAGCTATAATTCTTTCCCGTTACTGTTGACATCTACCCTGGCTGGAGGCTATCATGAACTATAATATTCTCTTCTCCATTCATGTCTAAACAAGAATCCCTAATATCTCCACCTGTCAGACATCTCATAGACTATGGTACATCTTATTTGTAGCAATTATCACAGTTATAAATTCACTTTTGTTATTATGGCATTAATAGCCTTCTTGCTCATTTTTTTTGGAAGATTTTAAAGATTTTATTTATTTGAGAGAGAGATAGAGAAAGAACCCAAGCAGGGGGAGCAGGAGAGGGAGACACAGAATCTCAAGCAGGCTCTGCTCTGAGCATGGTACCCGATGTGGGGCTTGATCTCAGGACCCTGAGATCATGACCTGAGCCGAAATCAAGAGTCATTTAACCGACTGAACTATGCAGGTACCCCACATCTTGCTCATTAAAAGGTAAAAATCTCTGAGTACAGAGCTGTGGCCCATTTTGTTAACCATTATGACCCAGCACACATACACACCCACAGACAGAAACATTTCTTGAAATAGTGACTGACTGAATGAAATGCACCTGCCATAAAAGTTGATGTAGGTTTTCCTACAAACCAAAAAATAATTGTTGGACATCATAGAAAGCATGCTTCTTACAAAAACTTCTGAGTTGGTTAATAGGGTGACCTAAAGGAATAAATGCGACTTCCTTAAAAGTAGGATTAAAAGCATATGTATTAAAATCATGTCTCCAATAATTATAATATACTAGTTACGTGTTTGTAAGAAGAAAGAGCTGAAATTCAGCAAGTGATTTCTTCCCCATGGACAAAGAAGATTCCTTAAAGCATTACCATCCTATACTGAGCATAACTTCTAGCCTGACACCGTGCTACCTCAAAAGCCATCCCCTCTCTGAATAGCTCATAAGTCACCATCTCACCCGTCCTCTCCTTTCTCAGCTTTCTGTAATAACAGCCTCATGGAAATTAGTGCTTTTATGCTTCCAGGTGCGCAAAGATATTGAACATGCCACAGTGGCAAAGAGGCATGAGTTTAAGGAAGCTGTTAGAAGTTCAAGATATTAAGCAAAGGATTGTGATTGCAATAATACTGTTTTTCTGTACTGCATCTCATGGCACTGAGCTGCCTTTCTCCCATTGCCTCCATCTGGATGCTTCTGGAAATTCTTCCAGAGGGCTGTATGTTTGGAGACCAAAACTGGATTTATTAAAAAATAATTTGGGCTATGACAAGGTCACTGGATTCAGATTTATTTTTACCATATTCAGGAACAAAAACAGTGTAGTTTTGTCATCTGAAACTCTTTGTTTTTCTAGGATTTGCCTTTACCAGTCCCATAATTTTATCAAGTGTATTACATGTGAATGTTCAAAGTATGTACATTTTGTTGTTCTAAAGTTTTTAGTTTGAAAAAAAGTCACCCAAGGATAAGGTTTGTAAGAGACCAGTTTAGGAATCACTGGTAGAAGGGGCGCCTGAGTGGCTCAATGGGTTAAGCATCTGCCTTCGGCTCAGGTCATGATCCCAAGGTTCTGGGATTGAAAGTCGCATCAGGCTCCCTGTTTGGTGGGGAGCCTGTTTCTCCCTCTTCTGCTCCCCCTACTTGTTTTCTCTCTCTCTCTGTCAAATAAATAAATAAATAAGATCTTTTAAAAAGAAAGAAGAATCACTGGTAGAGATAACAGGAGGCAAAGTGAGCCCACTGATTGTAGTGAAATCTCCAATCCTCAGGGAATGAGCCTGGCATGAGCCTGGAAATTCTCAGTTTCTTCAGACTTGTTCTTCCTACAGGTAGTCCTATCAGCAAAGGCGGTGTGCAGATGACTGCCTTGTGGGAAAGAGAGGCAAAACCACTCTTAGTGATATTAGTCTGGACTTCCCTCCAAGCATCATGGATTTGGCAATTTCCCCATAACTAATACTTCGGGTGACTAAGAAAAGGGGTTCAATCCCTCATTCTTCCCTGTATCCTTTGATAGCCCTACTCATTTTCTAATTTCATTGCAGAGTGGAGAGCCATAGGCACCATTTAATTATCTCACTAGGCTCCATGACAACCCGTGGATATTCCAAAGTGCATCAACAGAGGCAGAGAGTATGAGTGAACCCATCTATTCATTCAACATGTAGTATGTGTTCAGTGTGTTCAATTCTCCATCAGACCTTGTGACACCATGAAGTATAAGGTTGTATTCCTGTCCTGGGTGTCTTATAGATACCGGTATCAACTCTTGTGTGAATGATATTGGAAATTCAAGTCGCCATAGTGTTTGTGTTAAATCTCTATTTCCAGGGGTGCCTGGGTGGCTCAGTTGGTTAAGCAACTGCCTTCGGCTCAGGTCATGATCCTGGAGTCCCAGGATCGAGTCCCACATCAGGCTCCCTGCTCAGCAGGGAGTCTGCTTCTCCCGCTAACCTCTCTCCTCTCATGCTCTCTCTCTCATTCTCTCTCTCTCTCAAATAAATAAATAAAATCTTTAAAAAAAAATCTCTATTTCCAGCTTCAACTTAATACCTCTAAATAAGAGAACACTGTGTTACTTACAACAGCCAACTACAATGAAAATAAAACAGCCATAATAAATATGTAGCAAGCACTTAATATGGAACATTTAGCAAGTGTATAAATGCTTCATTAATTTTTTTTAATATAGTTGACACACAGTGTTACACTAGTTGCAGGTGTACAATATAGTGAGTGATTCAACTTCTCTATGTATGAACTATGCTATGCTTACCATAAGTGTAGCTACCATCGGTCATCATACACCGCTATTAAAATATCATTGATGGTTAATGTCCCCCCTTCCCCTCTACCCATTTTCTCCATCCTCCCGGGCTCCTTCACCCTGACATCAATCCACTCTCTGTATTTATAGGTCTGATTCTGCTTTTTGTTTGTTTATAGATTTGTTTTTTTTTAGGTTCTGCAAAAAGTGAAATCATATGGTACTTGTCTTCTCAGTCTGACTTATTTCACTTAGTATGATACCCTCTGGATCTATCCATGTTGTTGCAAATGGCAAGATCTAATCCTTTTGTAGGGCTGCGTGATATTCCATTATATTCTATTACATATTATTCGATTATATGTATATTTCATATCAAATATTACATTATATATGTCATTATATCTCACATCTTTCTTATCCATTTTTCTGTTTCTTAATCCTATGAGAGTTGCATATTCTCCATTTTACAGGGGAGACAACTGGACTCCAGAGAAGTTAAGTAACTCACTTAAGGTCATACAGGTAGTACACACCTGCTGATATATAGGCCCTTGAAGATGCGCTTTGGGCCATAATGATAAATAGTCTGGTTGTGTGACTTTGGGAAAATTATTAAACCTCTCTGGACCACTATATCCTCAGTTCTCAAATTGAAATCCTTGTAATACCTTAATCATAGGATAGTTGTGAGGATTTCTTAGTTGATAACATATGAACTTAAGTGCTTTGTAAATGCTATTGTTCTTATCATTATTATTCTAAGGCTACATTGCTTCTTAAACCTATCTATGGATTTTCTGTATAACATGCTTATATTTACAACATTTTATTTACACTATCCCCTTAGTGTAACCCCCACTCTCCAGAAATTCCTCACTACTTTTTTTAACCTACCATATCAAATTCACTTGAATTTTCAGGGTCCTGGGATCCTTCTTTGGAAGGTCAAGTCCAATGTCCTCTCCCTTAGGAAAATTATCCTTGGCTTCTATGTCTTTTGCATATAGGTATGTGTCACCCACACAGCAGTGAATGTGAACCTATCATCACCACTGGCTGGACGTAAGGAAGAGGGCTTTGCCTTCAACTTGTTAATATTCCCCCTAAACCTAGCTTCGCCCTGCCTACAAAACAAGGCTTCCTTAAATGATGATTAATAGATTAATCTTGTAAATGCAGGAGCTCTTCTGGGGGATCTTTTACTGCCTATGAGGTAGAGATAAAGGGGGAAGCAACATGGGAAAGAAAGTTACTGAGGAACTTAAAGACAGCCCAAGATGAGTCAATGAGAGAAAAAAAGTTACTGAGGAGCTTAAAGATGGCCCAAGATGAGTCAACAAGAGAATCAAAGTGAGAACACTGAGTCTAATTTTCTGCCCTAAATATGGGCTGACATTGATTTTGAAAGTTGTGTGTTCATTAAAATGTTCCAGTGATCACATGGGATAGGTAACTGCTGACTTGCAATTTGAGTGTCGCGTGCATGCTTTTCTTCTTATGTGCTAGCTTCTCCCCCATGCTTTCTCCTGGGATAAAATTGCATTATTGAAGATTTATTCCTTAAGTCTAAGACACTGTCCTCGAATAACAATAACAATAACAAATCCTATAACCTGATTCAGGGGAGTTGTTAGAGGGGGTTAGTAATATATTTTATATATGGGATATATAGTGTATATATGCATGTTTGTGTATATGTGTGTGTGAGTTTGTGTGTGTGTGTGTTCATTCTTATTTCAGAAAAGATTTGTAATGGTTTACTTGTGACAAAGAAACAGAAACATAAATTGAAAATGAGGCAAAAGAAGACAGAAAACCAAATTGAAATAAAAACTATTCCTCAAAACCTTTAGAATATAGAAATATCTCCTGGGGTTTTTTATTTAAAAAGGTAATACTAATAAAATACTGTGATGTAATTAGCACCATTCTTGAAAACAAATTCCCATTTGACTTATCCCTGTGCTTCTCTGGGCTCTTTGAGTGGACCTCAAAACAGACTGATGGGGTCACAGCAGGAGCAACTCACTTAAAAGTAATTCTGCGGAGAGCTATTACGATGTCAGAGAGGCTCCAAGATCTTGACTGATCCACAGCCATTTTCCTTCAGAAATACCTAGAAGAATGGGTACATCAGATGTCCTCTGAGAAAACTGTCTTGAAAAAATATTTTTCCCAACTGAATTCTGAAAGCTCATAGGTCACATTGGTACATTTCCATGGGGTCTTGGCAGAGAATGAGGAATGAGCCAGATGTTTTCATGGAAGCCGAGGAACATACTGAGGACACAGGCCTAGTTAGAAAAATATCCTGTATTTATTTGAGATGATCTGATAATGAGTCTCTCAACTAGAATATTCTGTTAAAATGATTGTTTTAAATTTACTCTGTTGGGTCGATAAATAGGTGGCAGATATCCAGATTTTAGTCTGTGTGGCATGGGTCAAACAGTGTTAGCCTGAAAATCCTTCAAGGCACATGTGAGCTGCTACTCCTCATGGCCTCACTAAATATCTCAATGTTACTTTGCAAATGGTTGAAAATTTAGCACGAAAGTAGTAAAATGTTATCTTATTAAATAGGATCATTATTTACAACCTGCCTGAATTGGGGAATAGCTACCAAAAATTTTATTATTAGAACATTTGATGTTTAATGATTTTTATCTGTAATTAATCAGGTAGCAGGATTAGTTCTATGTTCCAACTCTTCTGATTATAAATAATAAAAGCATAATAAATATATTTAAAATGTGATATGACAGGTTTATTTTTTGTAGCAGAGGCAATTTATACACATTCAAAAGCAGTATTAGATTAAGAATCAAGTTTAAAAGAAAGAGTCAGAATATTACTCCAATTTCTTCAACTGGAAATTCTAACTGGCTTGAAAGCAGGTCTTCTTTCCAATTTGGACTCTCAGCAGGGAGTTAAGGAGAACATGATATTCACTTGTCAGTAATCAGGGTCTAGGCTAAACACACAGAGTATGATCCATTAATGATTCCTGTCCACAAAGTCAAAGGCTGAGGAAAGGCCAATAAAATCTGCAAATAATCTGGTATTTGTTTCTGATATGTTTTATCATATTCGGTCATTCATTAATTCAACAAATATTTATTGCACACATATGGCAGACAAGAGCTGTTCTACTCACTGAACATACACTGTGAGCAAAATAGTAAGAGAGGCAGAAAGAATATTTAAAGGCTGCCTTTTGCTTAAGTAAACATTGACCTGAACTTTGCAGGCTTGGTGTTTGTCCTTTACTCACTGAGCAAACATTTATTAAGGGACTCTGCTAAGTACCAGAGATATTCTAGAGAACAAGAAAGACAGACATCCTGTCCTCTGGTGGAAGAAAAATCACAGATAAACAAGTGGAAATGAATTCCTGATTGCAAAATTATCAAAGTATCAGAATCAGGATTTTGTAATAAAGTGGGAGTGGGTGGGTATGAGATTCACGGATAAGATAAGGTAATTGGAAAAATCCTGTCTGTCTGACAGAATGATATTTAAGCTGGTATTCAAGGATGAGGAGTATACAGCCAAGTGATCAGCCAGAGGTGACCGTGTCAGGAAGATGGCACAGCGTGTGTGAAGCCAGCCTGCCTGCAGAGCAGTGAGTGAGAAAAGTGGTTCAAGACATGATGGGAGATGCTCACGGGAGCTACGGACATGCTTGACTTTCTTTTTTTCCACTTCCAATATATCATTCTACCTGAAATACAGAAAATGGATTGGAGAAGGGTCATAAAGAAAATGCAGGGCGGGAGGAAGAGAAGGAGGAGATGGGAGGTTCAGTGATGATGACACTCTTAGTTCAGGTAAGAGAAGGCAGCACATGTGTGCTGTGGATACAGCACGAAATGTGTTCCAGATATTCGTTAAAGGAGGAGTGCATGGGATTACCAGACAGTTGCGTGTGGGGTGTGAGGAAAGGAAGCAATCAAGTGTGCCGACAAACTTTTGGCAACCCAGAGAATGGCAGGGGAAGTGCTGAGGTATGGATGATACCTCAGTCATATGTGGAGAAATAGGTTTTGGGGTTATGGTTGTGATTGGGGATGATCCCAAATGTTTGATTTTCTCTCTTCCTCCAGGCATATTCTAAAGTCACACATGGCCAGATGACCTGCCCTGATGAATGGGAGTGGGAATGGGGAGCAGTGACATCTTTTAACACTTTCCTATCTCAGTTAATAATCAGTTGGAAACTGGAAATATAACTGTGGAAGTCGTTAGCCTTCAGATGATAGTTAAAGCCAACGAAAAGCTCGAGATTGCCCTGGCAGAGACATAAAGAGAGAAGATAAACATTTTAGTATAAGAATTACCATATTAACTCTAGGGTAGATGAACTAGAATCTCAAAAGCGCAGTAAAAGAGTTGGAAGAAAATCTGGAGAAGATGATGTCTGAGTCTGCAAGAGATGCTGTAACAAAGGACCATACACTGGTTTGTCTTAAACAAAAGAAATTTATTTTCTTCCAGAGCCTGAAGCTGGAAGTGCAAGATCAAGGTGCCATCATGGTCGCTTATTGGTGGGGGTTCTCTTCCTGCACCCAGATGCCTGCTTTGTCCTTACAAGGCCTTTCCTCTGAGCACGTGTGGGAAGAGAAAGACTGAGCAAACAGGAAGGCGGTCTTGTAGATCTTCTTAGGAAGAACGCTAATCCTGTTGAATCAGGGCCTCACCTTAATGACCTTGTTTAACTTCAGTTAATTCCTTAGAGACACCATCAACAAACACAGCCATGCTGGGGGTTGGGATTCAACACAGGAATTGAGGGGTGGGCGGGGGGGTGGGGTGCACACCTTCAGACATAAGAGATGATACAGAGAAAGACTTAAGAGAAAAACCTTTAAGGGAGCAAGGAGTAGTTAAATGTTTTGGTTGCCACTTTGATGTAGCAAAATGAGGAATGCCTACTGGCTTGGGCAACACATAGGTAGTTGATGACTTTGGTGCAATCAGTTTCCGTGGAGTGGTAAGAGGAAAAGACAGATTGAAATGAATTGAGTAGCAAGTGGAAATTGTACATCAGAGATAAGAAACGTGGTCCTTAAGAGGAGCAGCGAAATCTGAGTATCTGGAAAAGGACAGGCAATGAGAAGGGTTTCTTATTATCTTAATTTTATGTAATAATAGATACTGGTGATTGCCTGTGAAGAAAAAGGCCCTGTAATGAGAAAGATTGAGAATTCAGGAGAAAGAAGGGGTTGCCCCAGGAAAGTCCGTGGAAAGTTTCTTCCTTGTCTAGGAAAAAGGACACTTCCTCTATTTTCACATAGGAAGAGATATAAAGTTTGGGTAAAAAAAGCAGGAAATAGGAAGATCAGATACTGTCTGAGGATTGTCTCTGTGAAGTACTGTTTCCCAGCAGAAACACGAGGGTAGAGTTTGAGGGGTGAGGAAAAAGACACGAGACACTGTTTCCAAGAAATGAAATAAGTTTCTTCATGGATCAATAATTACCGAAGCAGGGTTATACATGTAACCATTATGAGCCCAGAGAAAGAGAGAAGAATGATTTTACTGATGCTGTTGAGAAATGAATCGGGACTCTTGGCTGATGTTGGATCACCTCTTATATGATTATATCAGCAATTGTCAGCTGTATGAGTGTGGACGTGGAAGAGGTAGGTGGTTAGTACATTCACGGCTGTTGGAGGAACAAAGAAAAAAATGGGTTTATAAGAGATTAACTGTAGCATTGGGCCATCCATCCCAATCTGAAGAAGAAAAGAAATATCATAAAGAAGAAGGCAAGAGAGGGAAAGATAATGAAAGTGGAGAGGTCAATGGATGGAAGTCTTCATGAAGAAGAGTTATTTTTGTGGGAATACTTGTACAAGAGATTTTAAAGATTGAAGCTAGGGAGATAATTACATCTTTGACTTTGAGAGTGGAGCAGCTTTAGTGTAGGTCCAATATCAAGTAACTTTCTAGTGTAAAATCTGGCTGATTTAATGGATGGACAAACAGGTTATAATCTTGGGATAGAAGATGACTGAACCTTTTGGAGATAAAATGAAGTAAACCATAGCTCTACCTGCCTGTAAAGTTAATCAATTTTCCTGAAGAAGAAAATCATATATCAAAGTATTTTTTTCTGCTTAAAATATTTAAATCAATATTATATCATAACAAACTCTAACTAGATTCTACCCATAAAGTAGTTGTTATAAATAAAAGTGGTAGTTGTTGATTTTCTATGAAAAACTGGTTTGTATCTAGACCTCTACCACCAAATTCAACAGATTGATTTGTCAAGTAACTTTTCCTCCCAAATGTACTCATTATAGAATCTATGCCTGGCATAAGAGGTTCTCCTTCAGGGTTGCAAAATTCATAATAAACTTAAATTTCAATAGGTCTTGGATGGACACTTTCAAGTTTTGTTTGAAATGGCACCTTACTAACTTTGTGAAAGATTTGTTGGCTGAGTACTCAACATGTCAAACTAGGTGTTGGGGAGTTTCCATCTGTGTCTGCAATTTAAAAGTTAGTCTCATTCTGCCATTGGGAAAGAAGGAAGGGAAGTTCATGTCTAAGACATTGGAGAAAGTTCAAAAAATTCTCAGCTTAAATGGGTTCCCCAGCGAAGATAAAAAATTCCTCATTCTCTATCTTCTTTGTTGTCCAACCCCGACTCATCTTAGGTCACCCGGACCAGAAAGCTTGTAGACACACCTGCTGGCATGATCTGTTTTAGGAATGTTCTACTTCAGCCTAGAAGAAGTTGCCTGATAGATGATGGATGTGTCACACCAGGGTAAATGCCACCCTCCTAGAAGACATACTAACAGCAAAGTGAATGGATGTCTACTTTTAGAACTGGTGGATTTCTTAGAATATATTCCACAAAGCCTTCTTTTCTGGCTGGTTGGACACTGAAGTTAAGGATAGGATTATAATGCTGGATGATCCCGTGAAAAGTTTAAAAGTGTTTTTCCTTTGAGAAATCAGGATTTTAGAAAAAAAATTTTTGTCTAGATTTGGAACTATTTGATTTTCTTTCTCTTACTCTTCTACTTTAGTAGAAGGAAAAATGGATTGCTGCCCCTTATCTTTGCTAGCCTTTGGGAGACTCTTGAGCTGCCTGGTGCAAGTGGGAGGCATCACTTCTTGATGGATTTGATTCCATCTCCTGACAAGTGGGATGTGGTTAGTATTAATGCTTATACTCCTCTTGCTAAAGTGCATGGTACCTGTCAGTGCATGGGCTCATTTCTATGACCTTTTAAACTCATATGGCCTATCTACCCCACAGCAGAGCCAATTTTTGTGGAGAACTGGACTACAGAATCACAGTAGTCCAATGAGACTTTTACAGGAACTGCTGAAGAATGAAGGGAATGCCCTTCTCTCAAAGTATAATATTTGAAATAGATGCATGAATTAAAGTCTATCAATGAACACACTGATGCACATATTATGAAAGCATTGTATTGTATTGGGTATGCTAAGACTGGACATAATTTTAGCCCATTTCTACAGATAAGATTCTAGGTATAACCCAATGTGTCTCACCATTCTTAGGATTCAAGATCTGAGAAAAATGACCATTCACCTCCTACTTTCACCCCAGAAATAAGTGGCTCAGTGCTGACCAACACACATTACTAGGTTATAAAACTAAGAACTGTGTCAGTCAGTGGAAGAAAGAGGAAGTGTGGAGGGGACAAAGCACACAGACCAACTTTTTCAACACGGTTAAAGGGAGTCTCATTTCCAGAAACTGGATAAGCCAGAATATGATACAATATTGGTGGTGAAGCAACTTCATTTAGGTTTAGAGAAAGTCTCAGGGTTGCACTCAGAACAACAACAGGAAAAACAATAGGAATAAAAAGGAGGTGGATAAAAGTAATTGACTTAAAGTTTCACGAAAGTTGTCCTAAACACAGACCACACTTTGACCAATTCACCATTTGGAGACTCTAGTTTTGCCAGGGCAGCCTCTGATTTTCTTCTTAGAAGCAGAAAGATATTAATTTATCCAGTTTCTGCCCTCTTTCTATTTCTCAATGGTTTTACTAAAGATTAGGAGTTATGACTTTTCATGGCAACCGACATGGGCCTTTGTTTTTTACCCTAAAATCTTCCCTTCTAGGTCTTGATGAGTTCTCAAGTAAAAGATCTGGAAGGGTTAAGGAAATTTATAGAACATAGAGAATTGTCCCTTTGACAAATATTACATTTCAGACTTCAGTTTCTGATGTTATGGAAAGACTAAATGTCCTGAACATACTTGCCTGCTGAATATCTAGAAGTATTGGGTAAAATAGAGAAACATAACAAGTGCATAGTCAAGTTCACTAAGTGTAAGTAAGCGAGTACATAAATACACAAATATAATAAGGCATATCCCCAGAGGTCGAAAATTAAGACAGAGCCGAAAACAGTGTTAAGTAAGGCTTGATGCTTCAGCTTCTTGGGTTAGCTACACAGAGATATAAGACAGGGCCTTGACCCTGTGGAAGAATAAAATAAGATTTTGAATCCCCCCACATACTAATGAGCTACATATTTAGGGAAAGGTGATTTATAAAGACTATAGAACTGACCTTTGGAAAATGGAGACAACAGGAAACATTACCTGCTTAGTTTTGAATAAGTAGAAAATTCATATATCAATAAAAAATTATTTCTTCTTTGGATTGTTATCATAATTGCAAAGTTTAGGAAACCCCAAAGCAGGAGTAATTTAAATGACTTCTAGGTTGGCCATGCCCTGGGGCATTCAATCTAAGCAAGCAGGACTCTCTGGAAGAAAACGTCTTCACCCTATGAGCACGAGATTACTACCGGTTAACGTCAGTCGAGTATGTGTTTATAATCCTAAATTATGCAATGACATGTTCAGAGGAGCAGCCACAACTGAAACCAGTAGAAACTATTAACAATAGAATGACATTGGCAAGAAATTAAAATATTATAATACACAGGCATGTATAGGATGTGTGAAAAGAAAATACGGAGCATGAGAGACTGACAAACACTCTCGGTAGATTTGCAAAAGAACCAAACAGAATTTCGATTAAAAAAAAAATATATATATATGTATGTATATATATATATATATATATATATATATATATATATATATATGACTACTGAATTAAGTGCCCAATGCTTGATTCAGTTGATTAGAAAGAGTTGAAGAGAAAATAGAATGACCACTCTGAAGGGTTTGCTGAGAATATAGAAGAAAGACATGCAACATGTGGAAGGAGATCAAGAGATAGGAGATTTGAAAGTCTGACATCATTTCCAGGAAAAGAGAGTAGAGAAGATTATAGGCATTGTTCGTAACGTTAAGGGAGAAAATTCACCCACAATGAAGGTCATTAATCCTCAGATTTACTGAATTGTACGTAGGACTCGGAGAGAGGTCCTTACCTTGACACAGCACAGTAAAACTCTGAAGCATCCAAGACAAAGAGAGATTTGAAAGAAGTTATTAAGGAAAGACAAATTACCTGAAAAAGAATGACAGTTCGAGGGAGAGCTGCCTACCCAGCACAACAGGAGAAAAAATAACACAGTATTTTCTTCAAAGCATTGAGAGAAAATAACAAGTGGGGTTATCAACCCAGGTAAGTAAAAATTCAAGAGATAACACATCAGAGAAATACCAGACATTCAACGAAAGGATTTCTGAAGAACATGCTTTAGGAAGAAAAACAATATTAAGCAAATGAATTGTTAAATATGAACAAATCCAAATAAACAAGACTATAAAACAGTAACATAATGGTGTGTCTGTTTGGATAAAGAAGAAGAGAAAAAGAATGTTTTGTAAAAAAGGAAGGAGTGGTAGAATCAGAGCTCCAAGGCCGCCACATGACTCAGAATGAATCTAAAAATAGTTATATGTTAGCTAAGTATGCATGTTAACACATTAGATAATTTCATAAATGATGAAGAAAACATAGAATTTAGATAACACTCCAAAAGAAGACAGAGG
Source organism: Lutra lutra (assembly GCF_902655055.1). Taxonomy (NCBI): domain Eukaryota; kingdom Metazoa; phylum Chordata; class Mammalia; order Carnivora; family Mustelidae; genus Lutra; species Lutra lutra. The sequence continues at coordinate 192,867,762 of NC_062280.1, forward strand.
GGAAAAATTAAAGAAACTCAGAGAATGCAGTACAAACAGGAAAAAATAATCCCAAATGAGATCAGCAACATATTAATAATCACGATATATGGCTTCACTCACAAGTTATAAGATAGAGTTGTCTAGATTACATGAAAATATCTAGCTATCTACTCTTTGCAAGATGCAGGTTGAACCTAAGGACACAGAACAGTGTGTGGGAAATCATTTGCTAGAAGGTGTAAGTCAAAACTGATATGATGTAGTTATGTAAGTAGGCTTAAAGGCAGAACCGGTATTAGGGATTAAGAAAGTCAGTGTAAGCATTCAGTTTGATAGGAAAAGATAAAACGATTCTGAATTTATAAGCACCTAATGTCTTAGCTACAAAATACTTAAGGCTAAAAACAGTATTATAAGAAAAAGTCGATGTGAAAAAGTTGAGCACCTCAGTAAAATATTTTCACACAACCCTCTTATTAATCAGGGGTCATTGATTTCAATGTAATTAAAAATACAGTAGTGTACATATCCAGAACGATTTTTCCAAAAATTAGGGAATAGCCATGTTTCTCAACTGCTTGTCAGTAATGAAGTACACATGATGACCATATAACAAGACTCCAAAATGATGAAAACGTATACCTAAACATATGTATATTTATAGTATTGAATTCTTAAACATTTTTTTGTTTATAGTATTAAATTTTTAAATTATAGAAGGCAGAATATCAGGGAAACTTTTTAATTTTGACTTTAGAAAAAGAACAACACGCTCAACCCAAAGGAAAAAGAAGGGAAGCAAGACTGTTTTCACAAAGCCAGCTTGGTACTCAGGGGAAAGCAGAATGTCTCCAGGAAAACCGCCGGTCCTGGTTTGCGTGGGGCAGTTTCAATTTAAGCCTGTTTTCTTGATGTAATCATTAATAAAGGACCCTTACATTTTCAAAAATGTTCTGGTTTGGAAGGTAAATAGAAGGACAAGGGAGAGTCGAGGGAGGGTCTGGGAGGATGTGGAACAAGTCAGGGCTAAAGTGTCCACAGCGACTTTAAGCCAAAGTGTGTCACACCTTTGGAAGCCAGGGGTCAGAATCCTGATGGAGGAGCCCTGTTTCTGACAGAGAGCCCCAACAGTGGAATCACGTTCCTACTTCATCCTCAGAGGGTATGGAGAAGGTGGTCAACTCAACAGAGCTGGAGCTGTTATGCAGATGCCGTTCAGGGACAAGCCAGGAGCATCAGTGCACAGAGTGAAGGCGGGAGGGTGGGAGGAGGAGCTGGGGTTCAGAGTCACAGCTATGAGCCACTTGAACCTGAGCAAAAGTGTCATCAATAACTCGTTTACTAATAAGGTCGTCATGGTAGAGGCCATTTGGGTTACAAATTCTACATCAGGATGGACATGAGGACAAAATGAGAGAAAAATGACATTTTCTCACGTATTCCTTGAAACATAACAGATCTTTAATTGGCCATTTTGTTTTGATTTGTTTTTTCCTTTCCTCTCTATGTCCTTCCCTTCTCTCCAAATCAGGAGCTTAACTGAACAGTAAAGAAGGAATTAGTTTTAGGCTTGAAGTGGAAAATCTGGAATCAGAGGAAAATATTTTTTCTTAATTAACAATGCATCTTTCAGAGGCGATAATCCTAGAGTCTGTTATGTCCTCTCTTAGGGAGTGAAAGTCAATGCTAATAAATGTAGTTAGAATAAATGTAGTTAGAGGTATTTTCTTGAGCATTCACCAAGTTAGAGGGGAAGAAAGCTTAAACGTTGATCTTTTACATTATTGAGGTACATAGACTTTACAAAGGAATAGAAGTGGATAGGGAAAAAAAAAAACCTGAACCCATAAAAAGTAGAACGATAAAATAAACCATATTTTAAAAAATCAAGCACAAAACTTTTCCAAATGTATGAGCTAGTAGTCGTGCCAAATGAGATAGAGACAAACAAGAGATACCTAATTCTATTAATCTTCCTGTTCTATCCGTGGAGAAGAAGTTGGGTGGGAGGAATCATTTTTGGGGTAGTGCTCGGAGTCAGGGAGCAGCTCTGGGCAACATGCTGAATGATGATCTCACCAAATCACTTAGACTAAAAACCATGAAAAGAATTTCACACTTTGTCTGGCTAAGAAAACAATTTTATCAAGTGCATGATCTCGAATGCACCAAGATTTCCTTTTTTCTTTTCTCTTTTCACTGTCTTGCTTCAGTGGGTATGCTACCTGGAAAAATGAAAGGCATTGTTGATGACAGATCTTAAGTGGATGAAGAACAATGCAGGGCATTGACACACTGACTGCTGAGTCTGGGAGATTTTGAAAAGCTGAGCTTTTAAGTGGGTTGGTATATTTAAAAAATGCATATTTCTATTCACTTTCCCATGATAGTTTTAATTTTCATAATTTTATTCTTTTTTTCTTTTGAGTGTTAAAGCTGGAGGTCCTGAGATCAGTGTTCAAAAATAGACAGTGGACATTCTAGAAATGACTTGAAACTGTGTGCAAAATTTGTATTTACATGTATGCAATTTTTTCCCCACGGCCCGGAAAATAATATTTTTCATGTTTTCAAAGAATTTTTTATGACTAAAAACCATTTTACACACAATATTGGGGTGTGTTTTCTTTTGTTGCACTTCGTACTTTTGCCTTTCCGTCTGCTGCCCTTCTGACCTCCCCTTTCACCCACAACTAGAACCACCAGAGGAAACACATATTCACAAAAAGCTAAGAGGGAAGTTTAAGATAAGGAAAAAACTCATCCCGATCAGCCAATCAGGTATTTGCTAGCAATCCTGGGAGCTGGTTGTATCCTGTCTGACCTTGACATTCAAAGGAGCTCCCTCTTCATCCCATGTGGAGACAGTCTTCTGTGCTGCTGAGATAAGGGTGGGATCTTACATAATGCCCAGGAAGAAACCATCTAAAGGGAATAAAGTTAAGACTTTTTCCTCTTAGGTACGATGAGAACCATGAGAACGGCAAAATATGTCACCTCCATTGTGTCTTCCTGGGAATGTGGGGTTGGAATCTTCATGTCCAGTCAATTACTTTCCCAAGTAGGACTGTAGCTGTGTTGTCAGATCTATAGTGTCAATAAACTTGCATCTTCATAAAGAATGCTCACTTCCAAAAGACAAGAAGAAACTCACAGACAAAAACCAACCAACCAAACACAGAGGATGCTTCCCAATGGTCATAATGATAAAAATGAGAATAATCACTGAGAAAGCATGAAATAGCAAAAATCCTCTCCAGATTAAAAAACCAAACAAATCAAACAAATTTTCTAAGTAGTAATCTCTTCTCTGGCCCCTCTGCCTCCCTCAATCACAGGAAGACTAAAAAGACCACATAGAGTCGAGGGTGAAGATTTGCTATTATTTCTGTTGTGTATTTTAACTCTAAAAATTTAAACTACAAACTATCATTACTATTTTATGTAATCAGTATTTATGCGCTCCAGTATTTATAGAAGCAATTTCCACAACAGCCAAAATATGGAAAAAGCCCAGATGTCCATCAGCAGATGAATGGATAAAGAAGATCTAATATTCCATTATATATACATATAATGAAATTATATATAATAAAAAAGAATGAAATTGTGCCATTTGCAACAATGTAGATGGAACTAGAGGATGTTATGCTAAGTGAAATAAGTCAAAGAAAGACAAATACCATATAATTTTACTCGTATGTGGAATTTATATAATGATGAATATAGGGGGAAGGGAAGGAAAAATAAAATAGGATAAAAACAGAGAGGGAGACCAACCATAAGAGACTCTTAACTCTAGGAAACAAACAAGGTTGCTGGAAGGGAGATGGGTGGGAGGATGCGGTGACTGGGTGATGGGCATTAAGAAGGCCACTTGATGTAATGAGCACTGGTGTTATAGGCAACTGATGAATCACATTCTTCCCCTCGAACTAATAATACAGTATATGTTAATTGAATTTAAATAAAAAAAATAAAAGTATTTATATATTTTTTTGTTGTCAGGGTTTATTTCTGGACTCTAGGTTTTATTATATTCATCCTTATGTCAGCATGACACAGTCTTTTTTGCCATAATTTTGTATTAAATTTTGAAATCAGAGGGTGTGAGTCTTCCCAACCTGTTGCTCAAGATTGCTTTGGCTATTCTAGAATTGAATTTTCATATGAATTTTGAAATCAGCTTGCCAATTTATGAAAAAGAAAAAAGGCAGCTGTAATTTTGAGAGGTAATGCATTAAATCTGCAGATCAATTTGAGGAGTCTTATCATCTTAACACCACTGAGTCTTCCAGTGCATGAATAGGCATGTCTTTCTATTTATTTAGTTTTATTTAGTTTTTGGTGTATAAGTCAAGTACCACTTTTGTAAAATTTACTCCTCCATATTTTTAATACTATTGTAAATGTAATTTTTTTCTTAATTTTATTTTTAGATTGTTTATTGTTATTGTGTATAAATGCAGTTGATTTTTGTATGGTGATTTTGTCTCCATAATGTTGCTGTACTTTTTTATTTGCTCTAAAAGTATTTTTGTATATTCATTAGAATTTTCTTTTTTTTTAAATTAATTAATTAATTTGAGAGCGAGAGAGAGCATGCAGGAGGAGCAGAGGGAGAGGGAGAAGGGGAGAAGCAGACTCCCTGCAGAGTGGGAAGCCCAGTGCAGGGCTGATCCCAGGACCCTGAGATCATGACCTGAGCCAAAACCAGGAGTCAGCTTTTTTTTTTTTTTTTTTTTTTTGTTAAAGATTTTATTTATTTATTTGACAGACAGAGATCACAAGTAGGCAGAGAGGCAGGCAGAGAGAGAGGAAGAAGCAGGCTCCCCGCTGAGCAGAGAACCCGATGCGGGGCTTGATCCCAGGACCCTGAGACCATGACCTGAGCTGAAGGCAGAGGCTTTAACCCACTGGGCCACCCAGGCACCCCAGGAGTCAGCTTTTTAACTGACCGAGCCACCCAGGTGCCTCTCATTAGGATTTTCTATATGCAAAGTCCTATCATTCGCAAATAAAGTTTAATTTATTTTTTTTTCAAATTAGATGCTTCATTTCTTTTTCTTATATGAGTACCCTGGCTCTGTGGGAAGTTTTCAAGGTATTTTCTTTGTCCTTATAGCATTGGTAACTTACCAGCACGTATTTGAATGTGGAGTGTGTGTGTGTGTGTGTTTATGTTTTGAAGTTCATCCTCTTTTGCTCATTGTGTCGCTGGACATTGCAAGGTCTGAACATTTCATTAGCTTTCAGACGTTTATCTCTTTTCCTATCTCAGGATGTGCCTTCTCTTTCTGTTCCCTTCTCTGGGAGGAGAACATGTTAGACATAAAAAAATCTTTCTCTTATTGTTCTTTATTTTTCTCTCATTTCTATAACTCTTTGACCTATGATCTGCTTCTACTTCAGTGTTTGGTCTTCAGCTCTGTCTGAGTTGCTATCTGTCCATCTATTAAGTCTGTAATTTGTCATTCGTATTTTACATTACCAAGCACTCTGATGTTTTTCTTTTCTTCAACCCTTTTTCAGTGTTTTTTTATGTCCTTTGGACTCTCTCCGAGGATATTAATTATAATCGTGTTGAAGTTTTCTTCTATTCTTTACATAATAATTGTTAGATCTCTTACATTTTGAGTTTTTCAATGTTTGTTTTCCTGTTTTGATCACATTTATAATGAGAGTATGGTTTAAACAAAATTAATAACTGCAAGTGTATTTCCTCAGTCTGAATGACAATTACATTTGTCTGGCAGTCAAAGCAACTTTGGATTCCAGAAGTTTCTTTCTTGTGATTACTCAGGGGATTTGTAGGGCTTATGACCCAAGTGGAGTTTCTTTGTAATTTGTGCTCGGGAGAGGGTGTTTTCTACCCCTGCAGCCTGCAGTACAGCCCTTCACACGCTGGACCTGTTGTTCCATTTAGAGAAGACTTAGGGCTATTGGTGCAGTACGGTGGTATTGGCGCAATGGTCATACCCTTTTGTTATCTGCCTTTAGACTGTAGAAATCCTACTCCTTGTAGCTTCATCCTGACCGTTTAGGGATTGTTCCATGGTTTTGCTTGACAAATATATATATTTGAGAAATTATCTCTGTTGTCTGCATGGAGTTCTTCTTAGACTCTTCAGCTGACTTGAATTTCATTATCATTTTGTTTCCATTTGCTTTACGCCTTTTGAAAACTATTTACATTTATGGTCCGCTGGTAGACCATTCCTTGTTTATTTCAACATTCTCATGAATTTACTTTCATGTTCATCTCTTACAATTTTATTTTCTGTTATTGAATGAAGATTTTATTTAGGGAAGGAAAGAAAAACACTTTTTTTTTCCCAGTCATCCCTCTTGAATGAGGTGGTAGGGTCATTCCTTTTTAAATAAACATTTCTCTGTCTGCCACAAAGGCACAGCTGTGTGAAAACACTAACTTGGCAGGTTTGTAATTAATTTCTAATCTAAAACTCATTTCCTACATAATAAAATGAAAGTTTATTTGCAGATGGCGTTGAAATATTCTCATCAGAAACCCTTAAGTCATGCTATCACTGTCTGTCCAGCTTCACAGACCTGAAGAAACAAGTGTCCCATCAAATTCTTCAAATACACACATACACACAAACACACACATACACAATGTGGGAGCCCAATGGTGAAACCCTTTCTCAGTGCAGATCTTCATTTACTGTTTTTATATTCAGAAAAAAATTAATTAAAAGTCCATGCTATAATTCCAATTGCATTCTTCCTGCTGTAATTAGTCACAATTCAAATACTGTTAATGTGTGGAACAAGCTTCTGTTCCCAGAGCTGCCCTGTAAGAACTTAAGGAAGGAGTCCAGTTGAAAAGAGGAAGGTAGTTGCTCTAAGGTCCCAACCAATGTTCAATCTTGATGAAACTTCTATTAGCACTTGCATGAGGTCTGCCCCTTACAGTCTTTGTCTCTGCCATCTTTTCCTTTGGCCCCCAAATGCAGTGATTTGAGGGGCCATGCCTATGCCCACAATCTAGGGGAAGTCTTGCTTCCTTCTTATTTCAGGGTCTCTGTCCTTGCTTCCTTATAAGCAAAATAAATGATTACAAATTTGTCAGCCATTGTTATGCAGCAATGGGTAACTGGAACATTTTATTCGGCAAAGATATATCATTGGTTTTGCTCAAATCTCTCCCTTCTAGGCTATACGCCCAGTGAGACACTGCATCATTTCTCTGTCAGAAAGGCTCAGAACGGGTTGCCTTTCACAAGCAGGTCTTTGGCTTCTGAATGTACCTTCTCTCCTAGAAACATGGTTCCCTCCTTCTGTTTTGTCCCTCCCTCCCTCCCTCCCACCTTTCCTCTGTCTCTCTCTCTCTTTCTTCCTTTCAACAGTGATGTTTCCTCCCTGTTACAGATGTCTCTGAATTCAAACAAAAGAAGGAAATTATTTTTTACTGTTTTAAAATATATAAAACTGAGGGATAAAAATTGGTATCACCCCAAGAAAGCATGATTTCTGGATTCCAACTATTGCAATGACCATGAAATCCTCAACAATTCTTAAGGAAACACTTAGCTCTCAAGGATTGCCTGTAGTTCACAAGAGTGCCCTTTCTGTCATCATGTCCCAAAGGTTGTGGTGAAAGAATTCCTCTCTAGACTCTCATGACTTGGTTGTTGATTCAGAGACACTTATCTTGTGTGTGCTTTGACTTTAGTTTTTATTATTCTCGCATGTGTAGAGTCACATTTGAAGGTAACTCTGGTTTCATTTTTAAACTTAAGTAAATAGCACTTTTATGTCTTAATTTACATTGATCAGAAAACTATAGGATCTAGGGGTGCCCAGGTGGCTCAATTAAGTGTCCAACTCTTAATTTTGGCTCAGGTCATGATCTGAAGGTCCTGAGATCAAACATTGGGCTTCATGCTCAGCACGGAGACTGCATGAAATTCTTTCCCTCTGCTTCTCGCTCTGCTGGAGTTTTCTCTCTCTTTAAAATAAATAGATAAATAAAATCTTTAAAAAAAAGAAAAAAGAAAAGAAAACTAGATCATCTTAGGTGAAGCCAGTAAAATAATGCCTAGTGTTTGAATACTTGGAATTTCATTTTGCAAGAGCTCATTGAACTGCTCATGTTTGTGGATAAATGTTGGGTGGGTCTTGTTTGGTGGATGGGACCCAGTTGTCACTGACCTCATCTGAAACTATGGGAACCTGTTTACATTGTGAGATCATTACATCTTCTCTGTCCTTGAACGCTCCTTGTTATTGCAAGAGAAGAGACACCATGCTCTCAATATTAAAAAAAGAGGAGTGCAATTAACTGAAGAAGAAAATCTATGTCTCTTTGCTCCAGGGATCTAGATTAGTGATTCTTCTCATAATTTCCTAATTCTTAATCCCGTTCCTTTCCCTTTACAAAAACAAAATCATAGCAATAAAAATGGAAACTCTCAGTTGAGCTCCCCTTAATCTCTCCCCTTAATCATTTGTCCATTCCAATTCTCTCCTTGCTTTGTTTAATAGGAAGTGATGTCTTGGTTCTTTTGCTAAACCTTTTTTTCTTTTCTTTTCTGTTTTGCTTCATTACTGTTGGCATGTACATGTCTTTGAGAAACAAAACTTGCACAGGAATTCCTAATAAAAATAAACTCCTTTATTCCTAAAGGTGTCATAGATTCCTAACGACTACAAATCCCACCCTGCAGCATTACAATGAAGCAATATCAGGGAATTCACAAGTAGGAGTCTTATCCTGGCCCAAGGCCCTTTTTGCTGATGAAAATAATAATTGAATTCTGTGATGAGTGACCCCATGAAATCATTATATTAGACATTTCCCTTTGCACATTAAGTATTTACACAATCTTAAACCTTACATACAGTAATACAGGAGGAATCCAGGGAATCACTCTTTTGGTCTCACCTTTACATAACTCTTTGTGCACTTAAGCCATATGATGTGCATAAATATTCCACATGCATCACACACTCCATTATTTTCTTCCTTATCCTCCCTGCACTGAAGTCACCACCAGCAATATATAGGTGGACGGTCACACATGTTATCTTATGCAGTAAAGAAGGAGTGTGTCACAGACATACTTGTCTGGGCTTTTGTGGTGTCTAGTTTCAACCTGTTCCATAAAATAATTAGCCTGGACAGTGTCAATATCAGTTCAGCTTGGGCATTGAAAATTCAAAGTCTAAATATCTGGGTGGAATTTCCACATTTTAAATTTTATTATCACGTTGTTTCATCAGGAATGAATAAGAGGCAACTTCTGATGTTGGTTGTATAGTTAACATTCTAAAGAGATAGAGATAGATATATGACAGAAAGAGAGATAGAGTTTTAAGGAACTGGCTCACATGATTGTGGGGACTGGCAAGTGTTGTATTTGTAGGGAAAGCTGGCAGGCTGGAAATTAAGGGACGAGTTGATAATTCAGTCTTAACCCAGAATTCCTCAGTCCAGCAGCCTGGGAAACTCAGGCAAGGCTTTTCTGTTGCAGTCTTGGGAACATAAGTTTTTTAAGGCCTTCAACTGATGGGATGAGACCCATCCACATTACGAAGAGTAATCTGCTTTATTCAAAGTGTATTGTTTTAAATGTTAGTCACATATAAAAAATACCTTCACACCAGCATCTAGATTAGTTTGACTGAACCACTGAACGCCGTAGCCTACTACAGTTTGACCCACAAAATTAAGCATCACACAGGCTTTATATATGGCTTTATTCAAACCCCTTTAGAGATGTGGACATTTGTTCAATCTTTAAAATCTTTGCTGAGAAAGTATACTACAGGCTTTCTTGAATTCCAGCTGAATATTTAGAGACCTCTGTTAAATCACCATCCTTGTTCTTTCACCCTTTCTAGTAGGAGTAGATAATAATTAGATTATTTATTCAATTTCTACTAAATTAATATGCTTTATAAGCAGTTTTAAAAATAATCCTCTAACAGGTGATTTCTTTTTTTTTTTTTTTAAAGGTTTTATTTATTTATTTGAGAGCCAGAGAGAGAGCAACAGAGAGAGCACAAGCTAAACTGTTATTGACACTGGCCAGAGAGCACAAGAGAGAGTGGGAGAAGCAGACTCCCTGATGAGCAGAGAGCCTGATATGGGACTTGATCCCAGAACTCTGAGGTCATGACCTGAGCCAAAGGCAGATGCATCACTGACTGAGCCATTCAAACTCCCAACAAATGATTTCTATATGCTGTGAAATATGAATGACACTGTGTCTTTCAGTTGGCTTTAAAATCTTAGGTTTAGTTTTTTTTTTTAAACAGTTTTATTGAGATGTAACTCATAACACTACAAATTATCTATTTAAAAGTGAACAATTCAAGGACTTTTAGTAAACTCGTGGAGTTGTACAACTGCCACCACAATCAATTTTAGAACATTTTCATCACCTCAGAAAAGAATCCCTGTACCCATTACCAGTGACTCCCCATTCTCTCCCTGCCTCCCCAGTCCTAAGCACCACAAATCTACTTCCTTTCTCCATGGATTTGCCTAATATGGACATTTCATAAAAATGGAATCATATAATATGTGGCCATTTGTAACTTGTAAAGTCTAGTTTTAAAATTTCAATTCTGTTAAGCCCCTCAAAATATAGATGATTCTAGTGAGATGAGTAAGAAGAGGTGAAGAAAATGTTGTTTGTGAAAGACCATTGGCTGATTTTCTTACCAGCTCCTCTCACTGAAAAGGAGTTGTCCTTAGGGTGTATCTAGAAGTCTGATTATAGTTTCTTTGTTTCATTTCTTATGTATTAATATGATCATGAGTGAGTTCCTTGGTTGGTGAATTCTGGATCAAGGTCCAATTTTCTAGAATAGATGTACAACTTTTCTCACTTTTCCCCATAATCCAGGCTCCCTTTCTCCTGATCTGGAGATGGCTTAACACTCTTTTGATGAAGAGGCCGGTTGCTTTCTAAGTTCAACACCAAAGCTTCAGCCTTGTCTTTGGTTCCTGACTCTCAGTTCCTGAGCCTGTTCCCATGGTAGCTATGTTTTCATCTCCACTTTATGCTACTTAAATTATAATTACATAATTACATAATATGACTAATTTTAATTGATTTTAAAAATAAAAGTTGTCACTCATTTACTCATTCTCTCTGAAATGTTACATTTTCTCCATATTGTCTTACTTGGTATTAGATGTTTATACCTATATAGTATCCAAAAATGATGGTCAACATTTATTGGCAAAATCTGGGTTGTATCAATAGTTGTCTGTGTTGGATACAAAAGAAATTTTCTTAATGGATACTCCGGAATAGAATTTATTTTCATAGTCATGCAGTAATCTCTTTCCAGTATGTATAGATATTTAAAAACAAAATATGGCAGGCAGTCAAGTATATAACTAATACTTTAATACCTTGCAAAGTACATGAAAGTTACTTATTACTATTATATTATGTACATATACATATATGTTATATACTTATTACATGTACACACACACACACACACACATACACATGTATGTATTTTTGGATTAATTTCCCTACAATCAAATTTTTTTTAAGTAGGCGGGACTCAAACTCACCCCTGAGATCAAGACTTAAGCTGAGATCAAGAATCAGACACCTAACCAGCTGAGCCACTGGTTCCTTACAACCAGTTTTTTTTTTTTTTTAAGAGACTGGGCATATAAATTACAAACATATTTGGATAATTTTGCCCTACATACTATCTAGAAACTTGTTTCCAGCTATATTATATCAGCCAACAGATACCATGAAAATAAATATTCACAGTATAATTGTGAAGACATATCTTATTGGTAATACCCCAATATCTGGAGTTTTGGCAGGGAAGTCGACTAGAGCATGTGTTATTTAGTTGATGTATGATTTGATGACTGAATGAAGTTCATTGGTAGTTGTACTTATTAACGTATTTCTTGTCTTATCTTTACAAAATAACAGCAGTGGATATATAAGATACAGATTTCCTATCCTAATGCCTCTGCTCATTTACATATTCACTCAGTCACTCATTCCTGAATACCTAATTGTCCTATGATCTACATGTGGTGTTGGGAACCTATGCTGAGCTGGCAGAGCCTTCCTTTCAGAGACCAAAACACTTGGTCTCCCAGGGCAGGTACACACTAGCCACACATTCAGACAAATAAAGGCAAAATTCCCACTGCTATAGGACCCTGGGATCATGACCTGAGCCAAAGGCAGCGGCTTAACCAACTGAGACACCCAGGCATACCCCCCCCTTTTTTATTTTTAATGTAATGTATGAAACAACAAAGTAGTATAGGAACATAATATATCATTTACAAAGCTAAAAGTAGATTATATGTCTTTCAGCTGTCACATACTTAAACCCTAAAACAGGACAAAATGACTGGTTCTACCTGAGTTTTCATCACTGATCACACCTTTCTGCTTTTCCTTGGAGGTGACGACCTTTTTGGATTTTGTCTTTATCCTTTTGCTTAAAAAGTTTATCACCACATATGGTTCCCTCAAAAATCTTGCTTAGCACTCATCGCTTTTGTGCGAGTCTCCTGCAGCTCTATTCCCTGGGTATTAGTCACTCTCCCACTGCCAGAGAACAGACTCTGAGTCTTAAAAGAAAGGCAGCATGGTTTCAAAAAGGGAAATTGTGAAAGCCTGCTCAGCATTCTCTTCCACATTCTACATAGAACATAGAATGGGGCAAAAGTTGAAAGAGCACAGCAAAGGGCAAGAGATGGTGAACTTAGCATTTCAGAGGTTTGGCCAGTAAGACAACATGGGAGAGAAGCAGATAGCATGGGAGAAATGGTGAGGATGTTAGAATGGGGTGCGCTTGGGTTAGAATCTCAGCTTCTCCAGTTAGGAGCTGGGTGGCCCTAGAAAAGTAATTCATCTTTTGAACCTCAGGATTCCCCAATGGGAAGAGAGTCGAGATTGCTTCCCTCAGAGGTTGTGAAGACCTGGCACCTAGTCAGCCTTCAATAAGTATCAGTTTATTTTCCTGTGGATGAGCCCCACCTACACCCAAAAGTCCAGTCATTGGCTGGCTCTCTCTTTCCTATCTGTGTTTTGAATATATTCTGTTCCTTGTCTTGAATTTGTCATGTTTGACTATTGGCATGGCCAAACCACGGTGTTGTAATTTATCCAATTCCTTCTTCTTTGGCAGAATTTCCCCACAAATCTTTTGTCTTTAGGTTGCCCTGTCATCTTGCCTTAGTTTGGTTAGTTTTCTTGGCATTTCTGATGTTTCTCAAAAATAAAATTTTAGTGTTCTTTTATGTCAGAGTAACCCACAATAATAAAGCTTAGAGTCTATATATTTCAGTGAAAGCTGGACAAACACTGCAGCATCAGGAAGGACAAAAGTATCAACATCAGATTGATTCTGCTATGCCCAAGGGCCTATGAGACACCTGGTCATGCCTTTCTTGGCCGCTCACTCTGGTGCTGTGAACTTGACCTATGGAATGATTCAGCTCTCTCATTGTGCTATGCTTTCTGGAAAACTTGGACTTAGTCTTATGGCTAATGCCCCTCTCATACAAAGACTTGCAGGCAGTGAGCTAATATACTGACCCAGTAGGTGACTGAACGATGTGGATATTTGAGATTCAGAGGGAGATGCAGATCGGACATAAAGAATCATTCTAATTTCCTGCAACAAGAGCTGCATTAGCAAGAGAGAAGTGGTAACATGGTGATGTATCAGAGAAATATTGGCAAGAGTCTTGGGGAATAAAGTTTTCCTTCATATGTTTTCTTGTATAAAGTTGCACTTATATCAGCAAATTCTTTAAAAAAATCAGTAGATGACAAATTTTGCAGGTCAAATGTCAGTATTGATCAAAATGTTGGAAAGCGTAATCATCTTCTAGGACATATGCTATTGATTTATTTTATTGAGTTTCTACAGGTCTATTAGGGCTACTCCTTGGTGGGTGTTTTACATCTAAAAGCACAATTAAAATCCATTCATAATATCTGTTCAAATAAAGCATCTGTAGATAACAGCCACAGAGGTCCCCCCTCCCAAGCCACCTTTTGAAAAAGAATGCATAATTTTCTGTGTGCACATGTGTAACTTGGCTTAGGCACCAGGGAGATGATTGAAAACCAGTTGCCAAGTGTAGGGGGAAGGAGGGATGATGGTGGGCTTTCAAAAAAAGGTTAAATGGAACTGTTTTGGAAGGCTTAAGGATTTTTTTAAAGTAGTTCTGTAAGATAGGAGGTTTCTTATTGTGGGTGGCCCAGGGCTTATGGAGAATTATAGGACACTAAAAGAAGGCACATGTACATAACTTCATTTATTCAAGGAGTGTGTTAGTTAGAGAATAAATTCACCATTATTAGATTGCCAAAACCTGAAGACACAGGAACCTAGAAAATCAGATATTCAAATCAGCGATCAATTTATGACCACAGTCAAGATGTTTGAATATGATGTAAGATGTTTATAGATCACACTTACCTCATGGATGTGCTTCACATGGTTTGATGTATTCATTCTTCTGGGCCCCCAGCAGTGCATTTCTTTCATGGTGACTCTGATCTACATTTAATGGATGTCCTTGAATATGCAATTGCTCAACAAAGTTCATGGGGAGTTAAGAAGTTTGGAAAAATGTAAACTGAATCAATAAAGAAAAAAGATGAAATGTGTATCTACAAAACGGCTTGGCAAGGATGGAACATTTACTTCTTTTAAAAGCATTGACAAATGGCAAAGTGGGTGATCAATGCCCAAGCATTGATGCAATTTTTCTTCTTTATTCTCTGTCTATATTGGTGCAAGAGACACAGGCTAAGAACAAGAGTTAGATGAACTAAGTTCTAGTACCAGCCCTCCCACAAATGTCTTGGTTTCCTTATTTTTCTCTTCTGTCATATGGAAGTTGGAATACATGGTTAAATATTTTTTATTATAAAAAACACTATCTTCAACATCACTGAAAAGCTACATATTCCCAGGATAGTAAATAGCAACTAACATGAAATAACTTATTCTATGCCAGTTGGCTTGCTGATTGATTTGATGGTAAGCCATGTCCAAACTATGAGAAGCCCTGGTCCCATTCCCCAGGGAGGGAATGAGCTAACAGTAGCTCAGGTCATATCTGGTAGCTTACTAATCATAAACCTGTTCAGTATGTTCACAATTTGATTTCTGACTTTAATTTTCAAATACTAGGCAACATGGTTGAAAGAAATCCCAAGAAGTAGTCAGAAGAAGGAAGAGAAGCCCAACTTAATAAGTGTCAGCTTCCAATTTATTTCCATATACAGATTCTTGTCTAAAGGTGAGATAGATGGGAAGTATAATAGGAAATTAAAAATATGAATAGAGGCACCTGGGTAGCTCAGTTGGTTGAGTGATCTTGTTTTAGGCTCAGGTCATGATCTCAAGGTCTTGAGATGGAGCCCCAAGTTGGGCTCGGGCATGGAGTCTGCTTAAGATTCTCTCTTTCCCTCTCCCTCTGCCCTTCCTTGCCCCTGGGTCATGCACTCTCTATCTCTCAAAAGAATATATTACTAATGATACTAAGATAATTAACAGTTGATTCAGATTCAAGTCATCCTTTTTATGAGGTTTTGAAATTTTTGTGTGTGTGTTTTAATACTTAGAAGACAAAACTTAGAATCCTGGCATTGCCTTGACTCTCACCCAGTGACTTTGGCTTTGTCTGTCATGTCATGTTTCCAATCTCATCAGATTTTAGTTATCAGGAATCTTCACTTCTGCCCCTTTCTTTTCAGATGATTGTCTCCTGCTGAAAGACTTTCTCATCTTGGGCCCAAACAATGAGTTCTAATATCTTATTGGGACCATCATGGTCTTGGTGACATGTGATTCTAATATCTAAACTGAGGAATTATCTCCTGAAAACTGTATTTTTTAAAAAAATGAATTCTAAGGAAGTTTACTATTTTGCTTCATTTAATCATTGACTAAATAGGATTTTGATTTTATTCTCCTTTCATCATTATACATATGAATTGACACAATTAAATTGGAATTTCCCTTTCTTGAATGGACTTAGTGTTGTACGGTGAGCCAATTATTATGATACATCGAACTTGATGCAGATGCAGCATTTGGTTTTTAAAGCACGAAATAGAGCATATGTTAGATATTTTGCTATCTACACTTGACTTTCTAAAGACGTATTTGCTCAAAGACTTGATACAAGTGAAATAAAATCTTGTTTCAAGTCAACCAAATACCAAGATCATATCTAATCAAGTTTCATTTACAGCTGTGTACTATAGTGATATTCATTTAACTGATATTTTACAGGAGAAAGTCATGGTAATGATTATATCAAAAGCTAACAATCACTGAGAATTTCTGATTGATCAGGGTCTTCATAGCCCATGTGTTTTCCAAAGCTCACATCCCTGTGAAGTGGGCATTTATTACCATCCCAATTTTTACTTGAGGATTTGAGGTTTAGAAAGTTGCCCAAAACTTGCACAAAATCATGCATATAACAAAGGAGAGAAGACCTTCAATCGGCCACACAGACCTAGTGTTCTAGAAGCTCTCCTTGACTCCTGTTTGTATCTGAAACAGCTCCCAGGGCTTGAAGGAGGTAAAGAATCAGGTAGGGTGAATAATTCATAGTGGTTTGCTCAGGACTTTCCCACTTCCAGCACTGAAAGTCCCTTATTCCAGGAGACACGTTAGTGTGGGGAAACCCACGTGGTTTGTCATCCTAAT
The DNA here is from genome assembly GCF_902655055.1 of Lutra lutra. Classification (NCBI taxonomy): domain Eukaryota; kingdom Metazoa; phylum Chordata; class Mammalia; order Carnivora; family Mustelidae; genus Lutra; species Lutra lutra. Next base: position 192,884,457 of record NC_062280.1, read on the forward strand.
CTCGGTCCCTGCCCTGAACCAACCAATCAGGTTCTGCCTTACAAACACCCCAACCAACTAAGATGTACACAATGTGTGGAAAGGATTGCTTTTTAACATGTCATTCATTGGAAGACTATTTTCTATAAGGTTTCTAGAGAAACTAAATCTCAGGACCAGCTTTCCTGTGTTGCACTGACAAGAGCTCAATGGATCTAGTCATACACAGTGCTCATGTGGATTAAAATTCTGAGTTATTTGTCACTAGAAATCCATGTCTTCTGAAGAAAGCAGTTGCCCCACTCTCCAGAAGAGACTGAACTCCTCCGAGTTATCACGATTTGAGCTCACAGTGCTGCAAAAACTGTATATGAAAAAGAGAAGCCAGTGTGATTACTGTCTCTGATCATAGCAAGAAGGAGGTAGGTTGTCAGAAAATTGTAATTTTAACTGAAAAGTGACATAGAAATGCATTGATAGAGTACAGAACACCCCTGACATCTGTATTGGCAGTCACCGTTTGTATTCTCCCTGGATTAGGAAGCTCGATCACTTTATTAGGGAAAGCCATACTTGTCATACCCCGGTTTAAATGGTATGGTTTGTTTAATAAGCCTTTCATATTTCACTTATACACTTTTATGCCTTGGATTTTGCAGATAAAATTCTCCCAGCATGTGAGATCTCAAGGGACATAGCTAGAATACTGAGAAAGTTGGCAATGACTATTTCTATCTTACAGCACAGATCAGAAACAGTTAGACCTGGAAGACACCTTAGGGAAAATAGAGCCCATTTATTTTATAAATGAGGAAATTGAGACTTATCTGAGTTAAGTGACTTCCTATGGCCATCCAGCGAGTTCCTAGTACAAACAGGCCTAGAATAGAGTGTCGTTGAGAACAGATCTGCCAATATGGGGTGTACCTTGAGCGTTCCTTATGTTACTTGAAATATAAATTAATAGCTGTTACAGTGAAAGAAAAATTTAGACTCTTACTGAAAAATTATATGATCACAGGTATCCATTTAAGTGGAATATGACGTTGCAGAGAGCTGTAGTGAAGGTTTGCCCCTTCTTGTACCTGGAATCAGAGAGCAGAAAAGCAGCAACAGCTCATTTAAGCCTCCGAGAATTACACTCTGCATTTGATTTATTTTTTAATCTTCGGAAAATTAATTAACTCTTCAGTATCTTACTTCTATAACCTGCAAAGTGGTTTCAGAAACAGTTCCCTTCGTGATCACAAATGATTATTGGAAGGAGGACATGCTGTTGTGTGCCTGCCATACGCGTTACAGAGCGGATCCAAGGGAATCTTCTTGTCATTATGTAAATTTCCCTGTCAAGGAAGAGAAGGAGGGAGGGTGGGCGTGGGGACCTCTGAGGCACAAGAGAAGATCCGCCGCAGCGAGATCAAGAGAAGGAAAAGAAACTATAATCAAAATTTAAAAGTCTTCATTTCAAACTCAGAAAGAGAGCAGAATAAGAGAATAAAGTGTTGAAAAAAATAGCGGAAGGAGCAAAGGTTTTACATTTTTAAGAGAGGAAACTACACACTTGATGAGGGAAGTAAAAATGTTTGATTCTCTGTAGAAAGGATGGACGGCGTACTCAGATTCTCAAAGAAAGGCTTCTCTTTTTTGAAGAAATGCCAATGTGTAAGAAGGATCTAGATGAGAGGTCTAGAAAGCAATTTTTGTCAGGAAAGTGTCTATGAGAAAGCTGATGGAGATGACAGAGACATCTGAACCTGAGCAAACAGGGATACCAGGCATGAAACCTCATGGTGTCCCTTTCAGGAGTGGGCAAAATATGATTTATTTGTGAGGGAAATTTCTGGAGAAGAGAATAAAAACCACTGCCCGAAAATCATCCGAAAGCTGTGAAACAGCAGCAGAATAAGACAATTTATGTATTATTTACAAATGAAATGCTTGCTAAAGACGGCATTTGTCTATAGTTATAAGACTCTGGAGGGTCATGTCGAATGAATAAGGAACTAGATTGTCCTTCAGGGTACACGGGGGTGCACACACGGGGGAAACTGCATCTTCTTCCTGCAGATGCCTGAGACACACGGGACGGCCTCACAGGGGCCATAGACGTAGGCCCCTGTATGACTTGCATGGGGGGCGGGCTCTCTCTTATGTCACTGTTCCTGGTGGGAGGCAATGGGCAAAGAAGCACCTTATAATTTGTGAACTTTGTGCCAGCAAGAGGTTTACCCGGGCAGCTTACAGTCAGAATAGAAGTTAGGTGACTTTCAGGAGTTCACCTGGAAGAGAGGGCAGTCCAGAGGGAATGGGGTTAAGCTGGATTTGTCCAGAACTTTAACACCTATTATTAGTATGGAAAGAAAGTTCACCAGACACTGTAAAGTGCTTGAGATGGATTGCTTCATCTTTTTTTTTTTAAATTTTATTTATTTATTTGACAGAGAGGGAGAGAGCCCAAGCAGGGGAGAAGGCAGGCAGAGGGAGAAGCAGGCTCCTTGCTGAGCAAGGAGTCCTATGTGGGACTTTATCTCAGGACCCTGAGATCAGGACCTGAACTGAAGGCAGATGCTTAACTAACTGAACCCCCCAGGTGCCCCTGGATTATTTCATCTTTACAACAAGTCTTGAAGGTGGGACCTGTCATCTTGTTTTATAGATAGGGGTTGAGGCTCGAACTAACTTCCGCACTCTGTTGGCATGACATTAGGGAGGAGCTGGGCATTAGTTAACCTGGTGTGTTTGAACCCGAGTTTGTGGGATTTCCAGGCTATGGGAAGCCACACAGAGGAGGGTTCAGAACCTGACCCTGAAGCTAAACTACCTGAAGGATATGCAGGAGAGTGCCGGCAAGTTCGTTGACCTCTTCGGGTCTCAGTTTTCTTTCTTCAAATTGTTTGTTAGGAGGAATAAATCAGTTAACTTGTACAAAGTCCTTAACATAGTTTCTGGTTTGTGTAATCTTTTCATAAACTCTACCTGTGGCTATACCACTCTCCAAGGTTGAAGAAAGACAAGCAAAGAGAGACTGTATCTGTGCTGCCCGTTGTCCCTGGTGCTCTACGAACTAATTGTCCAACTGGTGGGTTTCAACCATTTAACAGAAATTATGTTTGTTTCCTCATATGGCCATTCCTTCACATCCGTCCCTGATGGCTTCATACCTGACTTCTACGGCAGATGCCTCCCTCCTCCTGTAGGCAGCACTCACTCACGGATTGTTGATTTACATCCCCAATGCTGCTTTGGTTCTACCATTTTCCCTCTAAAAATTCTTCAGGTCTCTCTGATGCTAGCAAAATAAAGTCCCAGAGACACAAACTGGCTCATCACATCAAGATTTAGTTTAGATCACATTTACCTTAGGGGTCCTCCCCATGAACTCCCTGGTCCTGCTGAACTGGCCCCATCCATATCCAGTATCATAACTGATCTCTTAACATGACCTTACTGATCCCATTTATGTTTTAAACACCTTCCCCTGCACACCTTTCCATACCCTGCGGCGTTCTGACTGCGTCTACAGTGTCCTGCGGTGAAGCATCCCTTGTCACTTGTAGAGCCTATCACCTTGACCACTTGGTATTTGCAAAAGAGGGCCTGCCATGTTTAATTCTGCATGTTAATATCTCCTCTCCTTGGATCTGATAATAAACTCTTGGAACCTAGATTCGATGCTTCCTTTTTGCCGATAGGAGTGGAGCATGGAGAAGTTAAATGACAGAAGAAGGACTAGGGGGAGGGGCAACAAAGAAGAAACTTCATAACTAATGAAAATAAAAATGAAACACATGAGAGGGGGAAGCAGAGGAAAAATCCAAAATCACCAATATTTACATGACTTGTCGAAGACCTGCTGTTGGCTAAAGAAAGCCCAGAGGAAGGGATTGGCGCTGATTAGTAATGAGAGAGAGATTCCCATTCACTCATTAGAGGACTTGAGTTTGGAAAGACCGAAGAGAGACTGAGCAACGATGCGAACAACTCTGAGTTTTAAGAAGTAGGAGTTGAAACAATCCGTGTAAACTGTACGGATACCACAGAGAAGGATAAACTGGATCGAGTATTCGTGGCATGGATTAGTTCTATAAATAGTGGAGGTTTACCAGCCATACGACTGTTTCAACATGGAAATGATGTCAACAGGCATCATCAAGGCAGGGACAGCTTTGAGTTGGCTTCATTTCCTAGGGCTGTGAGAGAAAGAAAGTCACATTGATGTGTATTTTTTTCCCCACTCTTCTTTGCCGTTCTACCATTATAAAGAGACCACAGGTTTCTCTGGGCACAGCCACGACTAGAACCTATGATCTTTCCTCTGAACCACTAGGCTGGTGGGTGACTTCAGGTTCCCCCCTAGAGATTGTCATGAAAAGAAGTAGGAAGACAGACAGCGAGGTTTGTGAAGTCTGTGCAGCACCACACACACACGGACACACAGGAAAAGACGTGTGAGCGTTATCTCCATTTCTGGGCACTGCGAGATTCATGTTCTGAGGGGATTTTGCTGCTTTATAGAAAAGCTGGCCCCAGCAGGGATTGCCAAAATAAAAATTACATATGACACAAAGTATTTGGAGTCTTTCTGTAGAGAGGGGGAGATAATATCCATAAGGTATGCCATGAGAATTCACTTATAGGAGAAAATATATGGCAAATTGAATTGGGGAAAAATTATTCCCCACCAAGAAAAAAAAAAAAGTTGATACTGTGGCATGGGAATTTAAGAGTTTCTCAGAGGTGGCAGCTTCCTTTGGGAAGGAGAAAATATAGAGAAGGCTCAAGACACCCAAGGGTGGGGCGGATGATTAAATGGCGAGGAGAATGGTTTGAAGGGAGAAATATTTGGAAAAGATAGAGGAGAGGCAGTAAGGGAGAAAAACAAAGCAAGGTAGGTAATTTAGGAAAGAAATCAGTCCTTGGAACTGCGGAAATGCCTTTAGAGATACACAAGGGGAAGAGAAATTACCCAAATAACAGATTACAAAACAAATGAGAAAAGTCTGCTTTCGAATGCTACGGTAATAGAACAAAAAGCTGAAGATAAACCTGAGGCATGGACAATGCCCAGGCAGATGGCCCAGGTCACTGCTGCCACTAGCGCTCCCACGGTGACTTATTTATCTCCCAAAAGATATTGTTTAAAATAATTCACTAGGAAGGTGTCCCCTGTAATTCTCTGGGGGCTCTCTGGCCAAGTGACTAGATAGGATACTTGATAGAAGAAAACAAGTAAACCTTTGATGAAAGGGATTTGCTAAATCAGTCTTTGCTAGTTGTTGTTGTTCTTCTTTTTTTAAAATTTTGAATATATGCACTTTAAACAAGTGTTTCCAGTTACAAATAAAACGCCATACCCAGTATCCAAGGAAGCACAGCTTTAGTGCATCTCCTGCATAGAAAGGGGCAGGGCTTGAGGTTGATAGCGTAGGATGATGACTTATACCCTTCGCTCTAGAAAGCCTGGCGCAGTCATCTGCTCAAACATGGGTCCTGTCTGGCGCAGGGTTCTGCTGCGAAAGTTCTCCTCCTCCTAGTAGGCTGGTAGGAGCTTTGTACTTATGCCTTCCATACCACCGTGAAAAAATAAAGAAGAGAGAGAAAGGGAAGGTGTGTGAGTTATCTGATGCTCACCCACAATACAGGAAATCTTGCCTTCAGGTTTTCTTTCTTGTCTTCCGGGATGAGGCTATGGGAGGCGACAGAACCACTTAGGTTCATGTTGGTCTAGAACTCAGATTTTGTATCCCCTCATCTATTTGTTCCACCACCGTGATTGTGCTCTCACTCAATTCAAGGCACAATTCCAGGCACTTTTTTTTTTTTTTTAAGATTTTACTTATTTATTTGACAGACAGAGATCACAAGTAGGGAGAGAGGCAGACAGAGAGAGAGAGAGGAGGAAGCAGGCTCCCCTCTGAGCAGAGAACCTGATTCGGGGCTTGGTCCCAGGACCCTGAGATCATGACCTGAGACAAAGGCAGAGACTTAACCCACTCAGCCACCCAGGTGCTCCTCCAGGCACTTTTGACTGAGTCTGTCCTCGTTGTTGTAAGGTACAGCAGAAACATTAGCTGAGGCTTTATGGGTCCTCGCCTACAGGCAGGCTGTAAGACTAAAGATTGTCATCTGGTGCAGACAGAAGTCAAGCAGGCCAAAGACCAGAGGGCCTGGCTGAAGCAAAAATCCCCAAGAGGAGAATCCGTGCTTAGTGCCCATACCTCCCGTTCTTGTGGCCTTCCTTTCCTTAGGAGTTCTGTGGATTCTCTCTTGCTGCCTCTTGCTGCTCACACCCATTCCTGGGTGACCTTCCAGGGGCGTATTCCTCCCCCCCATGGTGTCATGTGAGCACCTTCTCCCTCTCTCTCTGCTTCCTAGCTCACCTTTCCAGAGTTGTATCCCATTGTGTGTTCTCTCTTCTCTAAGAGAATAAACTCTCAGTGCAGAATGCTATGTATTGATGTTGATGGTATATTTTATGATTTTCAGCTTATGATCACTTTTGTTTGTGTGTTTTCCTTGGCATGCATAAGAATCTGGACAATTGCGAGCAGTTACTGATATCTTCATCTTGCAGAAGTATAGAGCACGGAAGTGAGATGTTGAACATCAATCACGTGCATAGAAAGATGCAGAGCTTGGAGTTGAACCCAAGTATCTGATGGTAAGTCCAAATATAGTAACCCTCTCAGTGATGTTTTTGGCTGAGCATTCTTGAGACACAATGCTTAACCACTTAGATACTCCTACTGAATGGGGAGTTCCAAGCTAACTAGCTGCATGATCGTTCTGCAGTAAAGGGAGGGTTACCAATAATTAAAATTGAGTTTATAAAACCCTACGTTATAGAAGGTAAGTGAGGAGGGAAAACAGACAGATGGATAAATTTCTAAATACTTCTGAGTCAGAAAATCTTTGAGCAGGGCAGAATATTTGGTTTCTGAATAAATCATAATTTGATTTGATAAAAAGTTAGGCTGGCTGGAAAATCTATGAAGTGTGACAAAATGATTATTGTTTAATTGAAAATAATTAAATATGGGACACTTGGGTGGCTCAGTGGGTTAAGCCTCTGCCTTTGGCTCAGGTCATGATCCCAGGACCCTGGAATCGAGCTCCACATCGGGCTCTCTGCTTAGCAGGGATCCCGCTTCCTCCTCTCTCTCTCTCTGCCTGCCTCTCTGCCTACTTGTGATCTCTGTCTTTCAAATAAATAAATAAAATCTTAAAAAAAAAGAAAATAGTTAAATAAAAAGGTAATGTAGTTCAGATGAGTGAGGCAGCAAATTATCAACAAATATAAAAGCTACAAATTTAAAAGTAGGTTCTGGGGACTTTCATGACTGGAGATAAATATACTGGTGAAGCCATTTATTGTTATTCAAATGCCTAATAATTTGGTATTGATAACAAAGAGGTGAATTTCTGTTTTCAAGGTCATGATGAATGCATGGGGCATTAAGTCCAATATCAATAAATATGTAGGAAGAATAATTTGTCTGGGGAAGAAACAATTAGAATGGAAAAAGAGCCCATTAGAATCCTAGCCATATTTAGAGCCAATCACAAAGAAAAAAAATAATCCATGAGTCAGGACAGAAAACATTTTTTTTTTTTTAAGATTTTATTTATTTATTTGACAGAGAGAGAGATCACAAGTAGACAGAGAGGCAGGCAGAGAGAGAGAGAGAGAGGGAAGCAGGCTCCCTGCTGAGCAGAGAGCCCGATGCGGGACTCGACCCCAGGACCCTGAGATCATGACCTGAGCCGAAGGCAGCGGCTTAACCCACTGAGCCACCCAGGCGCCCCAGGACAGAAAACATTTTTAAAGAAAATAAATCTACAAGGAAATATGAAGGAGAAATAATTGCCCTCTCTTTGAAGCAAATATAATATGCTTCATAATATAATATGAAGCAAAACTAATAAGATTCAATTAGGAACTCCATTACTGTACGGCAATGGTTAGGGGGTAAGCTGAAGGCATGGGCAGGAAATGACAGTCTCCTTCATCCTGTTTATGCTAGAGACATGGGAGGAAGACAAACCATGGGATGACAATCAGCAGCCTCCTCATGCTGTGAAGGCAGGTGGCTGTATGCCTAAACTCACAGGCATGCAGAGGTCTGCTCCATAGTTCAGTTCATGAGCGACAACTCCAGTCTTTACTACACACAGAAAACTCATCTCCCTGGGAACAAGCCACCTCCCCCTGTCCCAGTGCCATGAAGACTTCTGGGTTTCTACACACCCTGTATTTTTATGAGCTCATCTCTTCTCACGCTGTCAATGGGAGAGAGCATTGGGCTCACTTGGAAACTTGAAAACTCAGCTCATTTCTAATAAGTTCAAGTTTTATGATTTGAAAAACTTTTATCAGTAAATAAAGGTCAACCATCTGGCAGCAAGTGTCTATTTGGCTCTGCTTTGGTTTTCTACACTATGTTATAAAAATATTACAGTCTAGTATGACATTAGCAAAGTGTGACATCTGGGCTTATACAAAATATAAGAGTTGGCAGGGGGACTAATTTCCCTTCTGAAAAATTGCCGTGGCACAAAGGAACTGAGGACAACCCAATGGCTGAGAATACAGCCCCAGACACTGCTGTCCTTGAGCCAACAGCATGCAGAACGTCTGCCTGGGAGGGGAAAGGGGCCTAATTACCCCAGAGGATCACACTGATGGATTGCCATGGGCCTTTGAGAATAGAGACTATTTTAGCAAAGGAGGAAAATTTTTCCCTACCTGCAATGCTATCTGGTCATACATTCAAGAATTAAATGAGAATACTTAAGGAAAAACCAAAAAAACAAAACCAAAAAACAAAAACCAAAAAGCAAAACAAAAAATCTGGAGGTATGGCAGTAATAAAGCTGGGCAACTTTTCAGTGGGTTTAGATGTTAAAGCATTTACTTTGGGGGTTGAAAAGTATAATTAAATTTTGGCACTGCTTTTAGGTGGTAATAATTTTTATTAAATTCCTTTTTCGTATGACCCTTTTTATGAGTTCAAGACAAACGCCATATTTATTTTTTTCCCCTTAGGCTCGCTGGGTACATTTTAATGCACTGTAATCTGAAAGATATCGAGTCCCTGACAGAAAGAATTCATGCGTCTGGGCAGGACCGTTGTGTGATCTCAGCTAGGAGCTGATTTTTTTAAGAAAAGAGAGAGGATCAAATTCAAAGAAAACTTCTCTTCTCATCTCTGGGCACTCAATTTTTGTGATGATTCAGGGACTCTTAATGGCCACTGGTACTACTCATAAATGGAAAATTACAGTAGCATTTTTTCATAGGAGTTAAAAAAATCCCTAAGCTTTAAGAAGCTTGGATATCTACAGCTCTGGTGCCTATTTAAGGAGAACTAGGGGATAAGAAATATTTTATCAGGAATCGAAATGATTGAAACCATGAAAATCCAAAGTTTTTACAAAATGCCGCATCATGGTAACAGGGAATACATTGGTGATTTGTGATGGTGGCATTTCCTTTTTTTTTTTTTTTCCCGGACTCAGTGGTGGTGGACAAGTTTGAATATCATTAGCTTCCTTCTGAGCTACCTCTGTCCTTCACCACCAGATTTCCTTTCTCAAGTGAGAAGAAGCAAATTATCACGTTTCCATCTGACTTCCTGGGAACGTGGTTCTCAAGGGAACACACAGGTCCAGATGGCTATTGAGGAAGTTCATGGAGAACCATCCCTGGAGAGCAGTCCTGGGCTCCCCTTCTTTAGCTCTTCCCACTACGAACCAATGCCCAGGCCAGGGCAGGCCTTACCTTTGGCTACTTTCCTCAGACTGAATAATACCCATCCTAGGAGTCAGTGAGAATGCCCGGGGGCTTCTGGAATTGGTAGGTATGATCATAACAGGGGCTGGGAAGAGTTTAGGGTGCTAGGACTATTTTTAACTCTCCTTGGGTGGTCCTGTCTCTGAGGAACTTACTTCTCAAAGAGCCTTATTACCCCAGAGTCGATGGTTATTATAAGGATGTGGCACTTTCTGTGACTGTGGAAGAGCTCTAGGGAGCCTTTTGCAGTCAGATTTTCCTGCCCTCCATTATACAAAGCTGTGGTCTATCTTGCTCTCCTGCATTTAGTATTTTCCTTCTTTCCTCAGGGGAGTCTCAAGACAGAAGAAGATCTTGACGTGAGTCCAGGGGCCTGAAGGCTGATGGGCATTTCCTGCACACCTGGGGATTCCAAGGGCAATGATCTGCATAGCCCTCCTGGGGTCCACGCAGCGGCTCACCTGGATGGATTGCCCCTCCTGTGCGGCTCTGGGCACTTCTGCTCTGCTGGTAAGCACCTCGTTGCCTGGGCCTTTCCCCTCCCAGGCAGACCCGGGACAGGGCTGTCTGTCTTTTCTCAGCCTCTTCTGAAATCCTATAATCTGTGGCCTTGGTGTTTGACTTCTATCACTTAACATGGTGTTTTAAAAGTTCACTCATGTGGGACCATATCAGAATTCCCTTCCTTTTTAAGGCTGATTAATAGTCCATTGTATGTAGATACTCCAATCCGTGTATCCATTCATCCATTGGTGGAGGTCTGTTTCTGCTTTCTGACTATTAAGAATAATGCTACCAGAAATAGTTTTTGTACAAATTTTTGTGTGCTCATATGTTTTCAATTTTTCCCTCCTTATTTCATTTCTTTTATGGGGTAAGTTCACAAAACTAAATCTCTTCCTTCTTATATTTTATTTTATTTTAAGTATTTTTTAGAGAAGCAATATGTGTAGTGGAAAGAGTATGGACTTTGGGGGACATATAAAATTGGGTGCAATTTCTAAATATGTTCTCCAATGTCTCCATCTTAGTTTCTTCATTTGCAAAGCAGGTATGTGTATACCAACTCAAAAGGATAATGTGGTTAGGAGTGCTAGACTCCTTTCCTCAGACAGCCTGGAGAATAGAAACCCTCCCATTGTCTCTGTCATAAGAATGGTGCTGCATGCTAGGAGATGCCCTTACTCGGCTTCTGTTACAAGCATGGTCTGAGTTATTTTCTGAACTGAATTCCTTGAGGCTTCATTGCATGAATGGAGGCTAAGCAGGGAGAAAGGAGAAATGAACATATTTTGGAAACTTTTGGTGAGAGGGAGGCTGGAACTGTATCCAATACTTTGCAAATATTGCCACATTTAATTCTCACAGTGGTTTTGTAAGATAGATCCCCTTTTCTCGAGAAGGCAAGATGGAAGCCTAGACATGTCAATTAATTTGTTAGAGTTCACAAAGTTAGTAAGTGGTAGATTTGGGGTCTCCTGTGAGATAAGTTTGTTGTGAAGGCTTCCATTCTTTCCATCATACTGTGGGTTCCAGAGCCATGAACATCTCCTACATAAAATGTGAAGGTTTCCTCATTTTTTTCCTAGGTCATGCTATGGGTAATGGGCATTCCCCAATTCTCAGTGACTCACAGAAACAAAGGTTTCTTCTTCTTAACATTAAAGGTTAAGTATAGATTTACTCTTCGTGTATTCTTCATTTGGGGTTTGTGTTAAGCAAGGACTATCTGGGATGCATCTTTCTTGATGATGAAGGACTAGAACAATGGTAGAACGATGCAACAACCTTGGAACTTCTGTTTTGGTGTCAATGCATCATTTCTGTTCAAAATCCATTGGGCATAGCCAGTCACATGGCCAGGTCCTGTCTCATTGTTGCATGGCATATGTGCCTCCCACATGGGGAACCAGTCTGGAGCAGGAACTGGTAGAAAAGACAGAGACTATTTTGAATAAACAAAGTAATCTTGCATGTGAGACTTCCACATTACTATGCACATGGCCTGAATAGCAGGAACTAGGAATCCATGGCTTCCCAGACTCCCTCCTACCTTGATGGCAACTTTACCCCAGTTTCTCTTGCTGGCTCTTTCTCTTCCTCTAACTAGCATCTAAGTGTGAGTGCATCCTAGGATGCATCCCAGGCTCTCCTCTCTCTGCACTCAAACTCTAGATGACCTCATCCAGTATGGTTCTAATCACCTTCAGCTTGCTGATAACTGTCTAATTTATCTTTCAAGTCTTGACCTCTCTTCAGGCTCCAATGGCCTTATGTTATCTCTACTTGGAATTCTAATGTGTAGCTCAAATGTAATATGTCCAAAATGGAACTGGTTCCTATCCATCCCTACCCTGGCTGGCATTCTTCCCTGTTGCCATAAATGGTACCATCTTCCACCCAGTTACTCAAAGCAGAAATATATGGTCCCTCCCTTACCCTCCCTCCCACATCAAATCCATCAGCAGCACATGCTATTTCATCTTTCAGATATTTCTCAAAATTATACAAGTCCTTTAGTGGTAAATGCCTGCACATAAGCTCAAGCCACTCTAACTCTTAGCTTGATCACTGCAATAGTTAACTAACTGGCTTTTGTACACCTTTTATTTTCTACCTAAACCTCCTTCTTCACATCCTCATCAGAATGATCTTACAAATGTATAAATTATGCCTTTTCCTCCGGAATTTAAGGAAAAGAAAAAATTTTCATGCCATGGGTTACCAGGCCCTGTGTGACCTGGCAACTGCCCCCTCTACTGGGGTAGTAGACAGTGTTCTCTCAAAATGTATGCCCTCCTTGAACCTTAGAATGGGACCTTACTGGGAAATAGGGTTTATGCAGATGTAATTAGTTATGTTAAGATGAGGTCATACTAGATAAGAGTGGGCTCAAATCTGATATGATTGGTATCTTCATGAGAATAGAAGAAACCCAGAAGCATTGAGGAGACACAGAGGGGGAAAGGCCATGTGAGGTTGGAGCCAGAGTCTGGAGTGAGGCAGCTATCAGCCAATGAATAGTGAGGACAGCCAGAGGCCACCAGCAGCTGGGAGAGAGGCACAGAACTGATTATCCCTCAGAGCCAACAAAAAGGAAATAACCCTGCTGACATCTCGATTTTAATTTCTGGCCTCATGAACTAGGAGAGGATAAATTTCTCTTGTTTTAAGGTGCCTTAAAACAAGAGAAAGTAATTTGTTATGACGGTAATTAGTTACGGCAGCCCTAGGAAACAACAAGAACCACCTCTTCTTGCATCATTTCACCCTTGTCCTCATGGGACACTGCCACACTGACCTTCATTTTGTCTCAAAGTTTAGTCTCAGCTTGGATCTTTTGAAAGTGCTCTCCTTATCCTCTTCCAGAGCTTTTGCGAGGACTGGCTCCTTTACCTCATCTATGCCTCTGTTCCTACTACTATAACCTCTGATTTTGGATCAACATGTTTACAGTAATATCTTGGCATGGATATATTCAGAAAGTATTCAGTGTATTTACTTCTTTGGTGTCATCCATTTTCACCCACGAAATCTGAAGCAAGGGTTTAGCACTTATATTGGAAGCATCTTCAATCAATAATATAAAGTTTGATTTAACTGTGGGTCAAATAAGATGGAGGGAAGGTGTGGGAATAGGAGGGTATCCCTTGGTCAATGAAATTCATGAAATTTCAGAATAAACTGATCCACTGGGATTGTTTTCAGGACTTTAAAAACTCCCACTGTGGTGGATTCATGGGAATGGTGTGTATGCCCCCTATAGCCACGAGGGGATTTCCTGGGTGAAGGTAGTCAGCACTTCTAGAATGTACATCTTGGAAGAAAGCAAATTTTGGAACTAAAGGTATATTTCACATGATTTCTTAACTGAAATCTTTCTGATAGAGAATCTGATAATTCTCTAATTTAGATTAAAAGTCCAGATATAAGGATATTTGTATTTCAGTACACACGTGACAGGGCCTCAAGATGAGCTTGAGACCCTGGTTGCTAATTACATGGGACTCTTATGAAGAAGGAAGAATACCCACAGGATTCCGAGCATTGGCTCTCCCTTCACTGGCTTGGTCACAGCAGGGCTATAGCATTTATCTGAGCTCAGGGGGAAAAAGGTAGAAATGAACATACAAACCAAACTGTATGTTACTTGTAGCTTGCAATGTGTATTTGTGTGATTAGAGTCAAATAATTTAGCAAACTTCTCACAGTTTTTGTTTCATAGGTTCATGTGGTTCTTCTCCCAGAATACTTGATACATTCTAAATCAGAGCTCCTTCATGGAGTATATAGATAAATACCCAAACAGAATTACCCTTGATTGTTAGACCTGGTGCCCCAAAGAAACTAATGAATCCATAACATCGGTGGGCAAGAAGGAATCCTAATATAAACTTAACTATTGATTTTAGGAAACAAAACATAACTTCAGTTCAGTGGGGCCATAAATGTTTTCATGAGTCACTATCACTCTTTTCCAACACTGGATCCCCACAGTAGTGATATTCTTACCCTGGGACATTCTCTGTGGCTGCGTGGAGACCCTTTAGCTCTGTGACTTTACCACAGTGGTAATTCTTACCTCAGGGCTCTTGGTCTGTAATGAGTATGCATTTCAGAACGAGAAGGTTCTTGTGAGCTCCTTGATGAAATTCTCTGGGAGATTTCATCAACAAAATTTCTGTTTTTCCGGACTGGGTGCATGAATTCAAATTCTTGATTTTAATGCACGTCACCAATGTGGTCATGCTTATGGGTATATGAGAATTCCATTTTTTTAAAAGATTTTATTTATTTTATTTGACAGAGATCACAAGTAGGTAGAGAGGCAGGCAGGGCGGGGGGGAAGCAGGCTCCCTGCTGAGCAGAGAGCCCAATGCAGGACTCGATCCCAGGACCCTGGGATCACGACCTGAGCCGAAGGCAGAGGCTTTAACCCACTGAGCCACCCAGGCGCCCGAGAATTCCATTTTTTTAAACTTATACAAACATGGCTTCATCTTTGTTATTTAATTAATTCCTCTCAACCATTGGGCAGGAATTAGCTGATACAAAACCAGAGTTGCCTTATGGCTGACCAGCTACCAGAGTCTAAGTGCCTTGGACTCAGGTTGCTTTCAAATTTTCCTGAATCTGGAGAATAGGTAGAGTATCAGACAACTGGCTCTGTAACAGACTGTGAAGTACACATCAGCAGCTGATTTGTTTAGATCTACTGTACAATGGGAAAAGATGATTAATACAACCTTAAAGACTTAGGTAAAATTGGGTGTTTATGTTGAGATGGGACATCTGAAGCACAGAAATATTTAAAAACCTGCCTAAAGGTGCACAGATCTAGTAAGTGATAGAATGAGGCCAAACAGAAGAACTGTTATCAGATGGAACTACATGTAGACATTTAGGCTCCCTTTCTGGCTGCTCAAGACTACAGGTCCTAAGTCTGCAGGACCTCATCTGTTCATTGTTATGTCCAAATCTACAACCTCTAAAATTTCTGTGAAGAGCCAGAAATGAAGGGAGGTTTTTTCACTGATGTCTTGGAGAGCAGGTTTGCTAATGGCCTAGAGACCATAGAAAAGAACAATAAAAAAGAAAGAAAACAAAGCTAGAAGTTCAAGGAGGAAAAGTGGTTTGAAACAATCACATGTAATAACAAATCCTTTGTGAAAAAAACAATTTGCTCCACCATATTTTAAGACTGGAACATGTGAAAATGCAGAATTATTTTTATTATAAATCTGCTACCTCTGGGAGCCCCCTCGGTGGAAACGGTGTAGCATGCATCCCCTTGGGGGGTGTGATAGATTCGCTATGCTGTGAAAGCATATTACCCATTTTGAAATGGAAGGCAGCCCTTCAGGTTCCAAACCTCAAAGGGCAAATTGTCTTTGCCTTCCATCTCTACATTCTCTTTCTGTCACCAACTCACTTGCTAATTTTTGTCTGAGCTCCACTTAAATATGAGCTAAAGCAAACTTAAATCATGCAGCTCAATTTAAAATAAGCAATGTTATAGTCTCAAAAGCTTTAATTAAAATTTTTTTTTCTATTTTTAAGAAATACTAAACTAAATCAAAAGCTCCTTTATTATTATTATAATTTCAGTTCTTTGGTTTATTGTGTTCTTTTTCTAGCTGCTAGAAGATATTTTAAATATGTCTTTGCTGAACCAATACTCTTACTTTTGTGGCTAAGCACAGAATGTCACATTTGATTGAACTATGAATTGAATAGTCCTCAAGCCACACACATACCTTAAGATTCTTTTATGCCAAAACAATTCTAAATGCTCAAAGTAGATTGCAACAAAGACTGATATAAAAATACAAGTGAATTTGTACACATTTGTATGAATTCATTTTAGTGCTCTCTATATTTCTTCTCTACAAGGATAATTTGAGTATCATTTTCTGCTATTGTTTTTAGAAAATTAACACCCAGATGCAGAATATGAAATACCTTTACCTTACATCATACACAAAAAAGCAACTCAAAATGGATTAAAAACAAACCTAAGACCTGAAAATTTTAAAACTCCTAAAAGAAAAGCAGGAAAAGCTTCAGAACATCGATCTTGTTAATGACTTCTTGGGTGTGACACCAAAAGCACAGGCAATGAAAAGACAAGTGGGACTACATTAAACTGAAAATCTTATGAAAAGAACAACCCACAAAATGAAAAGATAACCTATGGAATGGGGGAAAATATTTGCAAACTATATGTATCTGATAAGGGGTTAATGTCCAAAATATATAAAGAACTCATACAACTCAATAGTGAAAAAACAAATAACCTGACTATAGAATGGACAGAGTTTAAATAGACATTGCTCCAAGAAAACATACAGATGGCCAAAAGATATACGAAAAGGTGCTCAACATCACTAATCATCAGAGGAATGAAAATCAAAACCACAATGAAATATAACTTTATACCTATTAGGATGGATACTATTAAAAAAAAAGGTGTGGAGACATTGGAACTTTTATAAACTGTTGATAGAGTGTAAAATAGTTCAGCTGTCATGGAAAACAGTAAGGGTCCTAAAAAATTTAAAAATAGATCTACCCTATGATCTAGTAATCCCATGTCTGGGTATATATCCAAAATAATTGAAATGAGGATATGGGAGAGATAGCTGTACTCCCTTGTTCATTGCAACATTATTCACAATAGCTAAAATACAGAAACAACTTAAATGTCCTTTGATGGGTGAATGGATAAAAGAAAGGTGATATATACATATAATAAAATATAATTCAGCTTTTCAAAAGGAAGAAATCCTACCATATTTAACAATGTAGATGGACCTGGAGAGCATTATGCTAAATGAAATAAGCCAGTTACAGGACAAATACTATATGATTCCACTTCTATGAAGTATCTAAAATAGTCAAACTCATAGAAACAGAGAGGAAAATGGTGTTGCCATGGGCTGGGGAAAGGAGGAAGTGGTGAGTTTCTTGATGGATATTATGTTTGTTATGCAAGTAAATTATAGAGACCTATAGTACAAATAGTGCTTTTAGTTAATTTTATTGCATTATGTACTTAACCATTTTGTTAAGAGGGTAGATCACATGTTAAATGTTCTTACCATAAAAAAAAAAATACAAAAAAGTGAAGGAATACAAGGACATTTTTGGAGGTGATAAATATATTATTATCTTGTTTGTAGTGATGTTTTGGGGGGGTGTCCAAACTCATTAAATTTTAAATTTTATACACTAAATATTTGTAGTTTTTTAGTATGTCAATTATATCTCAATAAAGCTGTTTATTTTTTTATTTTTTTTAAAGATTTTATTTGTTTATTTGACAGAGATCACAAGTAGGAAGAAAGGCAGGCTGAGAGAGAGAGAAGGGGAAGCAGGCTCCCTGCTGAGCAGAGAGCCCGATACGGGGCTCGATCCCAGAACCCTGGGATCATGACCTGAGCTGAAGGCAGAGGCTTTAACCCACTGAGCCACCCAGGTGCCCCTCAAGCTATTTATTTAAATAAAAAAAAAGAAAAGAGAGAATTTGTTGCTAATGAAGATTTTCACTATGAGAAGGAAGGAAGATGGCCAGAAGATGACCACACAAGCTTTCTGAATACATTGATGTTATGGACTTCCTTTTATACCTAAGTAGAGTTTTGAAATTATAAGATTTCTTTATACCTAACTTCAAACTAAGAATTACCTTTAGTCAGCAGGATAGGAAGCATCTGGTAGAGAGGCTTTTTGGATATTCAGCATGAAGGAAGGGAGGCATTTGTCATCTTAACTTTGCAAATATTAATAGGGGCCCATAGCATACATTTGAAAGGAATCACAGTATTTGTCCAAACAATAATTAAGGGACTGTCATTTTGCTGAAGCTTTAACTTTCTACCTCTGAATTATCAACATGTAATGTCTTATTATGTATGGGCTGATTTCCTCATTATTAGATATAACTATTTCTGTGACAGGGAGAGGAAAAACATAAATTTGTTTTAACATTATCTGGCTTAAGAATGGTTCTATCTTCATTTGCCATTATGACTAACGTCCTTAATTTAATATTAAAGTATTATTCCAATATTAAACTAGTAGATGGTAATACTGATGAAGAGAAAGATAATGATGGCGATACTGTTGATGGTGGTGACTATGAAGGTATTTTAATTTCATTGTGGCCCCCAAATAATTGGTGTGGGTCTCTTGCGCCTGCCCAGAAAATGCATAAAAGAAAATGCACTCAAGCTCTCTGAGTACTTTCACACAACATATCCCTGATGGGACAGAGGGAATCATCCTTTCTGGGGTCAATGTGATGATCATCCCCAAACCATGGTGATCCTTACTAACATACAAGGTCATGCAAATATAACTTTCTAGTCTCTCATTTTGTCCTCATAATCTTGTTTCTCTGTCCTCAATCTTTTTTATCTCACTAGATCTGTACAGTGACTTTCAAGTAACTTTAGCATAGTTAATCCCACACGATAACAATTAACCTGAGTGTTTTGACCAAGTTCACAAAGTTCCTACTCAAGCTTTGACTCCAACCTACAATGCAGAATTCCCACTTCACTGTAGCAGGCTCCTCAATTTTGGACTGGGCAAGCTGCATATTTTATGTTTGTTTGTTTGGGTTTGGATTAGGAAGGTACCTGAAAATCTCTAATATCTCAATTGCTGTTTTTTCTCCTGTACAACAACTTTAGTCTAGAGTTTTGCATATGTACATGCAAACACTTACTGTATCTCAATATAGTATTTTTGGTTATAACTGAATCTCTTCACCTCAATATACATTTCAAAGGGGCATCTGTTGTAAATTAAATGGAACATTTATAAGAATGAGGAACAATCAGAATCATTTCCCCTGAAGAAATTAAAATATTACCAACTGAAGTTTTTTACTTCCTCATAAACCACCTTAGCCCCATTAATTCTCTTCTCATTTTTATGAACACCCTAGAGACTGTCTCTTTCTCAAACCAGTCCTAAATGGGAAGTCCCAAGGGTCCTTTTGGACACCCTGCTCATGCTTTGGAAGCATGATTCATGTTGCTAAATTTCAAATTGTTATTTCATCATGAGTCTCAAAAATATTACATTATCCTGATGACTCACTATTGACAGTTGGAGGTTACCTCAGATTTAAATTATTTCATGCTGGCAGTATGTGCATGAGGCTTTTGCTTTCGTAATTTTTCTCAATTTACTCACGCAGTTTAGAAAGGTCCAGATGGAGATGAACATATTGAACACTTAAAAAGAAATGTTTGTGTAGTTTATGCAGGAAGTAAGACGCATTTCTTAATACCCAGAGAAGGTTGTTTCCCTTTCTATTAGAAGTTCCAAATGAAATAAAATCTTGGACCGCTGCATTTCCCTGCAGTAGTTAAGCTGATACAGCAGATACTTCGGTTTTAATTATTTATGGATGAGACATGTGAAATGCCTGCCAAAGGTAGCAAAGGGAAAATAATGGCTGGTATTACACAACTGACCTTGAATCCAGCTCTGATTGAAATTAATTACCCAAAGTTTTAAAATCTCAGCTTCTTATATTGGTGGAAATGTCCTTCTCTGGTGATAATGAATAGTTCCATTGTCCCACTGCAAGCTTTGCTTATCACAAGTATTTATTTCATAAAATATGGTACATCTGATCCTTGCAGGGAAAACATTTATTAATTGACTTGATCTTTTTTTCTAATTCCTGCATATTGTGTTACCCTAACATTTAGCCCTTGACATTCCATTCAGGCCAGCTGTTATTTTGTAGAATGACTGTTTATAAAAATTAGCTCAATTTTGGGTTGACCTCTAGAACGTTTTGCCACTCAGAAGGTACAAACAGATGGTCTCATATCCTTTTCTTGGGTTCTCTATTGTCAATCTAGTATGTGTTACATGGGAGCAACTACATAGAGGAGATTATTATTCCTGTTAATTTTAATTAGCTGTTAGTCTTCTTAGGAGAGGATAGGTGGTCAGAATGGGGATAATGCTAGCTCATGACTATATAACCCAGTCTTTAGGAAGGATGTTTAGCTTAGAAGGCTCAGTGGCTTTCTCTGATAATTTTAAGGGTCTATTTAGTTTCTGTATACTTGAGTATCCACGACGATGTTGCCCCCCGCATTACAGGTGCTATTCCCCACAGTCTCTGGATCAGGGCATGCTTGGGATCATATCAATGGTAGCTGGGGGCAAAGTTTCTGCTAGAGGAAACCTCAGTGACAGGAAAATGAGAAGTGCCACACTGGAATGCTGAGAGAATTCATTTATAATAAACAGTAATTAAACAGGGATTATTAGGGTGGCACATTTACGATGTGAAAGTAGAAGTTGTGTCAACACCTTATAAAGTCCCCAAAGTAATTCTGCTGAAACATTTGCTTTGGGCTGAAGAACAAGGTTCTGTTCTAAGGAAGACGGGTTTTGCTGTTTGTTGTTTTGAAAAACTCTTCATAATAGTCTTTTTGGTTTTAAGACTTTAATAGAGCTTTCTCAAGGCTTAATATATAGCTCTGTGGAGTCAAAGAGACCATTCCTTATCACTGAGTTTTTCTCATAATCAATGTTATTCCTTGTCAAAAGATATCATTAAAGATATGCATGGCAACTTACTTTTTGGTGTTTTTGTTTTTGTTGTTGTTGGTTTTGTTTTTGTTTTTCTGAGAACAAATTTCAAGCTATAAGGCTACATTTAAAATCCCTTGTCAGGGAAGCCTGGGTCTCCCTTGGTTTTTACTATTTATCTCTGGCTTCATCATTCCAACCTACAGGCCTCACCTATCACCTGAGCCTCAGACAAAGGCAACTGGGCTTCCCCTGATGCTTGGTGTTGACTCAACCTCCCATTCTCATCCTTCAGAAACTTGTTAAAACTGAAGTCTTCTATATTTTAACTTCCCAGAGTTAGCTTGATGAATGAATGTTCTCTGATGTGTTAATGAAGAGGAGGTAGGATATCAGCCTCCTTTTCAATAGTTCAACATTTATTAGGCCTTCTAGAAACATTTCTGTTTAGTAAAAAGAATCTCTAATAATAAGAATCTCAATAAGGTAAGAATAAGAGACCAGTGCAACGATTGTCGAGTAGGGTTCTCTGGGTAAGCACCCTACATTGCTTATACACTGGATTTACCCCACGAGAATGGTGTAAGATTTCAGGTCAAATGACTTTTTAAAAAAAGGGTACATGGAAGAGAGAAGGGTATAAGAAAAAGGACATCTGTCCATCCAAACTGTCATCACCAATTTTCTAGATTTTCATTTGGAACATGAAAATCTCTTTTCCTCCCTTATTGTTAAAACACCATCCCATTATAATAGCCAGGTATGAGTTGAACTTTCATTTAAATCATATTTATTTTGTACCTCCAATATTCTAGGAACTTTCTAGTGACTAGGAATACAAAGGTGAATAAGATAACAAATCCATCTCCAAAAGTATGTTTAGCTAGGAAAGCCAACTACTACCAGATTTATTATTTCGAAAACCCGTATTTTGCCCTATTAAGTAAGTGAAGCTTAAGTAGTCTCAAGTATACATAAGAGAACATCCATCTTAAAGAAAAACCCTATGCACAAGGAATCAAGATGGTTGTTGGAACATTCAGTTTCTCTGTGGTCTTTCCTTGGTTTGAAATATGACCATTTTTTTTTAAGAGAGAAAATTCCAGAAGAGACAAAAGTCTTACTTGTGCAGAAAGATGTGGTGAGTCTCCCTACCTCCATCTTCCAAACAGGGCATTTATGTTTACAAGGTCTACTGAATATCAGTTTAATATGCCTGAAAACAGGAAAGAAACTCAACAGATTAATTGAGGAAGGATGAAGATATAAATTTTCCTCCAATTTTATGGAAAGAGAAGATAGTTTTTAATGGGAAGAACACTGCTAAGGAGAAATAGATAGGCTCTCAAGATCAGAGGTTCCTTCAGGGAAAAGATGTAGGGAAGCTAAGAACAGAATAGCTGGAAATTGAAAAATGAGAGACACCTCAGGGAACAAATGTATGAAGATCCTAAGTCAGAAAACATTTGAGAATGGAGAGCTTGGCAAAGATAGATTCAGAGGCAAAATGGGTTTAGGAATTGGAGAATTCTTTGCTTGTTTTTTTTTTTTTTTTAATAATTAGAGAAATATTTGTGGAACACACACCAATGTTATGAGGTTCTGCCTTCACATTCGTATTAAATATAAAATCTTTTCTGATTAATTTACCTATCTTTAAACCTTTCCCTAAAATATTGTTTCTAATTGGATAGCTATGGGATAGCCCAGGAAAATGAATTTACTCAAGGATTCTAGGTTGGCATCTAGGCAGAGAGAGACAGGATTCTGACATCATTCCTCATCAGCTTTCCTGCAGATGAAATTACCCAGGATTCTTCATGACAAGAGCATTTTCAACACAGGAGTTACATGCCTGTGTTTCTTGATGAGTGTGTAATTCACAGGATGGCAGAGTAGAAATTGTGTGAATATGGGAGTCATGCAGATTTCAGTTCAAATCCAAGTTCAGTAAGTTACTAATTCTTTGACCTTAATAAATTGCCATAAAAGACATATTTGTGCTCTTTTTATTCCATTTTTCCTAAGAATAACAGCATGATTTCTTTCCCTATGACACTAGATTGGCCTTTCCTTCATTTTACTAGAGATAATGTTTACGTAGACTTCTTGCCCTGAAAAATTGCAGTCAGTGAATTAATTCAGTTACTGTTCAGAATAAATGTACAGGTAAATTCTACTATGTCAGTTTTGCAATTTATCAGAAAACCCCAGGGATTAACCAGGATTGCTCCTGAATACATTATATTGCTCCCAAAACTCAGTCATTGAGTTTATCTCTTCAGAAAGCAATGCCTACTAGCAGGTAATGAAAAAAAAAATAAACATTTAAATTTACATATAATTTTCCCCTTTATTAACAATCTCTTTTGCTAACAATACCTGTTAGTATAATTTATATTTCTCATTACATCATTTTTTGTGCTTAGAGATATTTTACTGGGTACTACTGCAATACTCTTTGTTCTTTCCTACCTTCAAAGGTTTCTGTACTTAAATTTTTTTTCTGAATAACATGTCAAGGGAGGAATATATATTAAATACAGGGCAAATAATAAACCAATATAAAATACATTTTTGATGACACTAATTTATATACCATATATTGTGTATAAAAATATCTTTGGAGTTATGGCTAAAGGCAAAAGGAGTAAGATGTTACAAAGTTCCAACTGGAAATAGAAATTTTTAATTGTGAACCTGTTGCCTGAAAGTCAAAATTTCTTTAACGACAAACATAAATAAGAGGTCAAAATCAAACAAAATTTACAAAACTCTGAGCGGTTTTAAAGAACAAATTAAACAAAGAACAATTAGTATTCATTTGGTCTCCATTCATAATTAACAGCTCATCTATGTGTGTTTAAGAGCCTGAGAAGGAAAATCAGTTAACCACAGGATTCCTTATTCAAATTGAACTGCAGTCCTCCTTTGGACTGTCATTTTTAACCTATCAGCTTTTATGAATTCTATTTTTTTTTTTAAAGATTTTATTTATTTATTTGACAGAGAGAGATCACAAGTAGACGGAGAGGCAGGCAGAGAGAGAGAGAGAGAGGGAAGCAGGCTCCCTGCTGAGCAGAGAGCCCGATGCGGGCCTCGATCCCAGGACCCTGAGATCATGACCTGAGCCGAAGGCAGCGGCTTAACCCACTGAGCCACCCAGGCGCCCATGAATTCTATTTGAAATGGGACATCAAATATATAGATAATTCTTCCCTTTATAATTTTTAACTTTAAATTTCAATATAGTCAAAATGCAGCGTAATACAAGTTTCAGGTGTACAATACGGTGATTCAACAATTCCATTGGTTACCTGGTGCTCATCACACCAATTGCAGTCCTTAATCTCCACCACTTATTTCACCCATCCCCCCCATCCATCTCCGCTCTGCTAGCTATCCATTTGTTCTCTATAGTTAAGAGTCTGTTTCTTGGTTTGTCTCTGTCTCTCTTTTCTTTCCTTTACTCATTTGTTTTGTTTTTTAAATGCCACGTGAGTGAAATCATATGGTATTTTTCTTTCTCTAGATCCATCCATGTTATTGCAAAATAGGCCTTATAATTTTTATCAGAAGAAAACGCAATGATAGTATTCTGACCTGAAGACAATATAAAACTTTAAATGACACACGTTTTAAGGTTTGAATTGACCACATTTTTCTTTTCTTTTCTTTTTAGAATTTAATTTAATTTTTTGTGTGTTTGTGTTCCAAAATACATTGTTTATGCACCTCACCCAGTACTTCATGCAATACATGCCCTCCTTAACACCCACCGCCAGGTTCACCCACCCCACCACCCCCTCCCCTCCAAACCCTCAGTTTGTTTCTCAGAGTCCACAGTCTCTCATGGTTTATCTCCCTCTCCAATTTCTCCCAGCTCACTTCTTGTCTCCATCTCCCAATGTCCTCCGTGTTATTCTTTATGCTCCACAAGTAAGTGAAACCATATGATAATTGACTCTCTGTGCTTGACTTATTTCACTCAGCATAATCTCTTCCAGTCCCATCCATGTTGATACAAAAGTTGGGTATTCATCCTTTCTGATGGAGGCACAATACTCCATTGTATATATGGACCATTTCTTCTTTATCCATTTGTCGTTGAAGGGCATCTTGGTTCTTTCCACAGTTTGGAAACTGTGGCATTGTTGCTATGAACATTGGGGTAGAGATGGCCCTTCTTTTCACTACATCTGTATCTTTGGGGTAAATACCCAGTAGTGCAATTGCAGCATCATAGGATAACTCTATTTTTAATTTCTTTAGGAATCTCCACACTGTTTTCCAAAGTGGCTGCACCAACTTGCATTCCCACCAAGAGTGTAAAAGGGTTCCCTTTTCTCCACATCCTCTTCCAACACTTGTTTACTGTCTTGTTAATTTTGGCCATTCTAACTGGTGAAGGTGGTATCTCAATGTGGTTTTGATTTGAATCTCCCTAATGGCTAATGATGATGAACATTTTTTCATGTGTCTGGTAGCCATTTGTATGTCTTCTTTGGACAAGTGTCTGTCCATGTCTTCTGCCCATTTTTTGAATTGATTATCTGTTTTGTGTGTGTTGAGTTTGAGGAGTTCTTTATAGATCTTGGATATCAGCCCTTTGTCTGTAGTGTCATTTGTGAATACTGGAGAATCAACAACAAATTAAGCCAACCCCACACAGAAGGAGAGAAATAATCAAGATTAGAGTAGAGATCAATGAGATAGAAACTAGAGATACAGTAGAACACATCAACAAAACTAGAAGCTGGGTTTTTGAAAGAATCAATAAGATTGATAAACCACTGGCCAAACTAATCCAAAAGAAAAGAGAGAGAACCCAAATTCATAAAATTATGAATGGAAAGGGAGACATCATGACTAACACCAAGGAAATAGAAACAATCATCAGAAATTATTATCAACAGTTATATGCCAATAAATTAAGCAACCTTGACAAAATGGATGCATTCCTGGAAATCTATAAACTTCCAAAACTAAATCAGGAAGAAATTGACAACCCGAATAGAACAATATCTAGTAACAAGATTGAAGCAGTGATCAAAAACCTCCTAAAAAACGAGAGCCCAGGACCTGAGGGATTCCCTGGATAATTCTACCAAACATTCAAAGAAGAAATAATAGCTATTCTCCTGAAGTTGTTTCAAAAAATAGAAACGGAAGGAAAACTTCCAGACTCTTTTTATGAAGCCAGCATTACCCTGATCCTCAAACCAGGTAAAGACCCCACCAAAAGGGAGAATTTCAGACCAATATCCCTGATGAATATGGATACCAAGATTTTCAACAAGATCCTAGCTAATAGGATCCAACAGTACATTAAAAATATTACCCACCATGACCAGGTGGAATTTATCCATGGGATGCAAGTGTGGTTCAACATTGGTAAATCAATCAATGTGATAGAACAAATCAATAAGAGAAGAAAGGTGAATCACATGGTCCTCTAAATTGATGCAGAAAAAGCATTTGAGAAGATACAGCATCCATTCCTGATTAAAACCCTTCAAAGTATAGGGATAGAGGGAACATTCCTCAACTTCATAAATCTATCTATGAAAAACTCAGGGTGAATATCATCCTTAATGGGGAAAAGCTGACAGTCCTCCCTTTGAGATCAGGAACACGACAAGGATGTCCAATCTTGACACTGTTGTGCAACATAGTACTAGAAGTCCTAGCAACAGTAATAAGACAACAAAAAGAAATAAAAGGTATTCAAATTGGCAAAGAAGAAGTCAAACTCTCTCTCTTTCTGCAGATGGCATGATACTTTATATGGAAAACCCAAAAGACTCCATCCCAAACTACTAGAACTCACACAGCAATTCAGTAATGTGGCAGGATACAAAATCAATGTACAGAAATCAGTTGCTTTCTTGCACATTTTTCTTTCCTATATCTTAAACAACAGAGAACTATTCAGTTGTATCGATATATATGTTAAATGACTTCAAGGTAGATTATAAACCATACTTTACATGTGGAGCCATCATGGTAACAAGAATACTGTTACAACATGGTTTGAAATCTGAAGAAACTATGAATGCTATTGATTTCCCAGTTGTCTTCAATCTAAGATATATTGTACTTTGAAGTTACAATATCCTTCCATATATCAGTTTAGTCCCCTATGCATGCATGCATCCATTCATCCATCCATCATCCATCCATGCAGGATCCATCTTCTATTCATTCATTCATTCTAATTTCCATCTATTCTTCTGTGACAATTATCCATTGAATGGCCACTGTATGTTGGGAAACATAACAGGGGCTGGTAATACAGAGATCAACACAACAAAATCCCTAATTTCAAGTTGCTGAGGACCTCATGAAAAAGGTAGACATGTAAATCAATAATTACAACAATACCTTGTTGTAAGTGCCATAATAGATTTAGGTGTCCTTGAGAAAGACTTTGGAATGAGCACTTACATTTACCTGGCTGTTTGGGGCTGAAAATGGAAGAAGTGAGAAGGAATCAGAATACAGTAGATATATTAAATGTAATTTGAGTTAAACTGGTGACTACAGAGGATGAGGGACTACAGGAGCAGAGGAATCTAAAATGCAAAACGTGAAGCATGAGAAAGTAAGGTTGTTTGAAATAGTTGAATCACACAATACATTTAGCAATGGGAGAGGAGGGTGGCAGGATCATGGAGGAACTTGCTAACATACTGAGGTATTTATACTTGAGTTTGTGTAGCAGTATGTCTTAGACTAGAGTAACATATGGGTGCCTTTTCAAGGAGAATAGCTCTTGCTACTTCAATTGTTCACCTCAATTATTTTTATCATATCCTTACTTATATATGTACCCAAACAAAACAAAGCACAAACCCCTTAGATATAAATCTTTTATGTAACCAAAACAAACTTATAAGTAAAAAATGAACAATTATGAAACTATTACAATTGAATGTTAGAGAGATGTTTTGACTTCAGCATGTCTATGTGTCATGGCAGGGTGCAACTGATTCGCCATATCTCTCTCTTTAAACCACAGAGAGACCTTTGTTTGTGTATAATTCTGGGATGCCATTTGGGTTAAAGATGTTAACTTTTCCTGTGTCCTTTTTTTTCTTAGTCACAACACTGAGTGTGGCATCATTGTTTGCTAATGAGACCGCAGTGACAACAGGGCAGGTGCTGAAATCTCACAACCTGACTGTGTCATTGTTATCATCCCCAGCAAGCTTATCTTTATGTATTGGGTTATATCTGAAAAAAATGCAAAACTTGTAAATGCATAAAGAAGTCCAGGACCATGAAAATATCTTTGAGAAATACTGCCAGAGACAAAGAAGGGGCCACTGAAGAGTTACAAGCAAGGAAGAAATGTGGATGAATTTCCTTTTGGGAAGCTCACTCTTCAGTTAGAAAACTTGAAACCAGTCTAGGCAAAAGATGAAGATGAATTGTAGCAGCGATGGGAATAGGAAGGAAAAGGCAGATTTGAGAGTGATAGAAGTATAATTGACAGGATTTGGTTTCAGATTGGATGTGGGAGGTAAGGGAAATTGAAAATTCAAAGATGGTTCTCAGATTTCTAGCATGGTTGCCTGGGTAGCAGAGATACCATTGACTAATAGAGGGAGTGCTGGAGACAGAACAGTCTGTGGGTAGAAGACAATAAGACTGGCTTTGGATACATTCCATCTGAAATGCAACAGCTGTGGTAGAGTAGAATCTGAAATATGAGATTGGGGCTTAGGGTAGAAACTGGGCTATAGGGGAGATTTGGTCATCATAATCATAGCTGTGGTCATTGTGGCTTTGGACTTGTATGAGATTCTTACAATTAGAATTGAAAGCTAAAGATGGCAGCCCAGGTGATAATGATACTTCAGAGTGGCCAGATGGAAGAAGGAGGACTCCAGAAGGAGGCATATGAGGGCCACAGAGATGAGGAGATCTAGGAGAGTAGGTGTCATTGGTGACCATTGAAGACATTACTATCTTTTGCCTGATTTACTGTAGCAGGTTCCTAAATTATTGCTCTGTTTTGAGTGTTGGAGTTCTCAAATTCATTTCCATCTTTGTTGCCATCATGAGCAGTTTAAACCTAAACTGGTCATTCTCCTTCATAATCCAATATGTTTAGCAGACATTCATCCCTTGCTAATTGTTAATGTTTAACCTCTGGTCCTCTACAGATGTCACGTTTTCTGCCATGTTTGAAAACATGGTTTAAGTCAGGATACATTGGCATATTTGTAATGGTGGCTTCTCCCAACAGAAGCATGGCTCCTTTCCTTTTACTTGATTCCTATTTTTGAGCATCGTAATAATCAGGTCTAGGATATCTTCTCTACTAATATTCTCTCTCATGGTGATCTAAATGTTGTTGGTTTCCAGAGAGCCCCCCTGACCACTGTACTTATCTCTTTCCCTATTTATCTTTCTATTCATCTTTCTAGCTAGCTAGCTAGCTATCATCTTTATCTATCCATCATCTGTCATCCTGAGCTCTAAAATCAATATCCAATTGCTTGTTTGTACTCTCAACTTGGCTCCCGAAAAGACATATCAACTTTGGATTCTTCCAATTACCAAACTTATTTATTCCCAAGTAGCGCAACTTGAGTAAGTGAAAAAGTTTGCTAACAACCTTTTATCTCTCCCCTACACTCATCTTCAACATCCAAATATCATCAAGTCAGCCCAGCTAAGACCTCCATAGATATGCCCTCCCTGTAACCATATCAAAGCACCATTCTGGTCTCATTCTAGTTCCTTGTCACAGTACCCTGTGATTCTGGCACCTCCGAGGGGTCAGAGAAAGGAATGTTTCCAGTATCTGCAAAGGATGGAGGGCAGTGGAATGGTGTGGATGGTGGAATGTGCCAAGCCTAGGTTCGAAGCCTAACTCTGCCTCTTTCCAATGTGGCGAGTCTCCAAATCTTTCTGGATCTTAGTTTTCTCACCTGAAACAGGGAAATGACTATCTCACAGTTAAAATGAGAACTACATAAAAGCAAATATGAACAACATCCAACATGACTCAGATCCCAACACATAATTGCTGATAAAGTGGATTTCCTTTTACATCACCCTCACCCCTACTAACTTTCTCATTTTCCTATAGCATTGGTGAGAGCATAATATATTAGATCTCACAGATTGTGGTAAATATCATGGTCTGCCCCTCTCTGCAATTTCTTATTATGCAAAAATTGACTAGAAAGTAAGCCAACCAGGTCACTGAGAAAAAGCTTTGGAAAAAGATTAATTCCTGTCTGGGGTATCCTACTGGTAACAACCTCTGTCAGGAAACTCTTGACAGGAGACTCCAGCAGCCTTGAATCTGGAAAGATTAAAGAAAATACCAGAGAAACCTTTTCTGGGAGTTCCTCATCAGGTCCCAAAGAGTTCTATTGTGCTATCCCTTGGATTTCAGTCTTGACCCTGACCTTGAAATTTTCTATTCCAAACTCCATATGAATTAGTCTTTTGCTTTTAGACTGGCAGGGCCTATCTGACTACCATTTATATATGTCAAATAAGAGGTCATCAAATTATAGCCCTCAGGCCAAATTTGACCTTCTGGCTATTTATACAAATAAAGTTTTATTGGAACACGGCCACATCCACTTATTTACTTATTATCTAAGGCTGCATTCAGACTACAAGAGCAGAGTTGAGTATTTGTCACAGAGACTATGACACATAAAGTCTAAAACACTTACCATGTTCCCACATTTTCATATTACACTCTCTCACCCTTAGTCTTGCCATCTTTTAAGCAACAAAACATGTGTTGGATACTTACTGGATGTCCATCCCCAGATTAGACATTGAGAGTAGACAGGGCACCAACAGTGCTTCTGTCCTCAAGAGTACACAATCCAGATCAGTAACTCCCAACCAACTGCTGGAGATGGAATAGTATTACCCATATTCTCTCTTTGGTTTCTACTCCTAGGACAATATTAACGATAGACAAAAAGATTCTTTGTACACGAGCCTTTTCCCACCCACCTAAAATTTCTCCTGACTTGTCTCTCCTTCTCATGGAAGTTTTAGTCATGGGAATAATTCCTTATTATTATTATTATTATTTTCAGGAATTGTGGGAATAATTCTTCAGGGAAACAAAACAAAACAAAACACTCTTACTTTTCCCCTTCCCCAGATTCTTGATTCTTGGCTCAGCAGGATTGTTTGCTCTCTGGACTAGGTTAGACTTTGAGATCTCAAAGCCATTTCTTGTTAAAGACAGTTCATAAAATTAAAAAATACAGTTTCTTCCTTCCATGAAACCTTTCATGTTTCATTATAAAGTCTCTAGGTTATATTGTGCATCAAACACCACTTATAAACTCT
Organism: Lutra lutra; assembly: GCF_902655055.1. Taxonomy (NCBI): domain Eukaryota; kingdom Metazoa; phylum Chordata; class Mammalia; order Carnivora; family Mustelidae; genus Lutra; species Lutra lutra. The sequence continues at coordinate 192,915,637 of NC_062280.1, forward strand.
TTGAAGTGTGTAAAGTGTTCTCTTTTGTTCAGCTATCATAGTAGCATATTGGAGATTAAGAGTTAAAAATAGTCATTGGCGTGTTGGCGTGAGGTGGCTGAGTTCAAATAAATCTTTTTCCCTAGAAAAAAAGATGTGTGTGAATGTTAAATATCTTGCAAATAGGGCTCAAGTTTGTGGGTATGTGTGTTCTTTTATTCACACTGACAGAGTAGAAAAAGGTATGTTGATGGATCAGAACAACCCTCAAGAGACATTTGTGACTGGGGCATCTGGGTGGCTCAGTGGGTTAAGGCCTCTGCCTTTGGCTCAGGTCATAATCCCCGGGTTCTGGGATCAAGTCCTGCATCGGGCTCTCTGCTCAGCAGGGTCTGCTTCCCTATCTCTCTCTCTCTGCCTGCCTCTCTGCCTACTTGTGATCTCTGACTGTCAAATAAATAAATAAAATATTTTAAAAAAAGAGACATTTGTGACCAAGTATATATGTGTATATGTGTATATGTGTATATATATGTTTATGTGTGTATGTGTGTGTGTGTGTGTGTGTGTGTGTGTATAATGATACAATAACCTGCTATTTTCAGATTATTCATCATGGTTGTCAAAACCTTGAGTTTATAGCAACAAATAAAAATTTAGGTGTTTTTCCCAACTCAGCTTAAGTTATCATTGCTCAATTTTTATTTGTGAATAAAAATTTTAGTGTACATTGAAAAAAATAGGAGAAAACATCAGTCCAATGAAATTATTTTCAAAACATAGTGCATTTTATATATTTGCACAGTTATAAAATTTCATTCAGAAATGAAATATATGAGGATATTATTTAATTCTATTTGATTTTTTTCTCAGATTTATTCATTATCTTCCATTTTGACTTTCTTTACCAAAAATGAGAGATTTATTACTTATCTTTAATTTCACCTTGACATATTTTATTATCATTGTTATTTTTTTATGATTTTATTTATTTATTTGATAGACAGAGATCACAAGTAGGCAGAGAGGCAGGCAGAGAGAGAGAGAGGAGGAAGCAGGCTCCTTGCTGAGCAGAGAGACCAATGCAGGGCTCCATCCCAGGACCCTGGGATCATGACCTGAACCGAAGGCAGAGGCTTTAACCCACTGAGCCACCCAGGCGCCCCTCATCATCATTTTTATTTTTACTTAACCAATTCATGTTTCTGATCTGTAAAACAGTGAGTTAATGTTAGGATTCCTCTCTGCTCTAATATTCTACAGTCAAGGAGAAGAACCGAGCTTGGCACACATTTAAAGATGGAGAAGGGGCAATGAAGCCAGAGTGAAAGACATAGTTCCCACCTTCTCTGAATCCTGAGTCTCAAATAGAGATATTTTCTTGATTTTCGCCCCCTGTCTAAATTGTCTGCTTCCTTGTACTATATATTATATAGTCTTCCTTTAACCTCCCTACATTTTACTTTTCTGACTCTATTCCCTCCATTCTGATTATTCAGTTTAGCTGTTTTTTTTCTTCTCTGTGCTTCTGTTTGGTTCTCCCAAACTTTGTCTTGAGTCATTTTCTCTTGCTTTTCGTGACTTTTCTTTGTTACGTTGCTGCCCTTAAGTGGTTTGCTCCCCCCTATTCCTAATCTTTAAAAACAATACTCCATTTTGTGGATGAGGAGAAACTTTTACAGAATTATTAAGAAACTTCTTTAGGTTCCCACAGATAGCATTAACATTGGTGGAGTTGAGACTCCAACTTGTGACGTTCCTACATTACCACCTTGGTTTTTAAAATAAATATTGTTTTCTATTCTAATGATTTTCTCTGGCTTCTTGGCACCTTGGCAAATTATGTTGGAAGCAATTTGGTTTGGTTTAGTTTGATGATTTCATTTGAAGAGATGAAGGAAGAAACTGGGACCCAAAAGCCAATAACGAGGTGATTGCCAAACTGTAGGAGTGCTATTCCAGAACAAATAAACAGCTATCTTAATTTTCACAACATCTAGGGATCTATTGTTATGACCTCCAGCAGAGTCTTCCAACTGTTATTAACAATTAATTTCCTAACTTGATTTGAAAGTAGCGGATAGTGGATCTTTTTATTTAAACTCTTCCTAGTGCAGCCCTGATGATTAAAAAAAAAAAGTTTCTAAATAAAGGAAGAATGATGAGGCACATGTGCAATCTCTATTTTATTTTCGTTTTTTCACATAGGGATAAGATCATGGTCTAGATAATTTCTTCAATTTTTTCACTCCATTGTCTGGGTCACCTGGCAGTTAGCAAACTCATGGGTAGGATATGGAGGTTAAAAGCAGGAGGAAAAATATTTTGTCCCCTCTTTCTATAAATTTAAGCCCATTTCCTCTTGTCCTTTCTCAGGGGTAAGCTTATATTTCCATTTTAAATATGAGCTCCCAAAGGGCTTTAACCATGGCATTTTTACTTAACGACATTTTATTTTCTCCTGTATGATGCTGTGCTTACATAACTGATCTACAGTCCTGGAGGGATAATGATGAACACTGCATTCCAGTGATTGTAAGCTAATATTTTATGGACCACTGTAATGAAAGTTTTGACCACTATGGTAAATCATACCTAGAACATACATAACTCACAGTCTGTATTGACAATACTGTGAATATATTGTACAACACTAGGCGATTGACTTGAACTCTCCTAATTGGGGTTCGGTGATAATTAGGCAGAGCAGGATACTATTTAACTCTGCACTGTGTATGAAATTAAGAAATTTAGAGCCAAGAAATTAATAATATAAACAAAAGCATGGAGTCACATTTCATCTCTTTGTGAAAACAGTTTTGCAGAAGTGGATTATACTATTGTAAACCCATGTTAATGACTACATATATATTTTTTAAAACATGGAAAATTGCAGTTTGTATTTGAATCCTAAAGTCACAGGATTTATAACAAATGAAAGTAATTAAAATCTATTGCTTTATTAATTGCCTGTTATAAAAACACTAACTGAAAGTCACTTTGCTATGACTTAGTGTAAATTAGTAAGAACACACATATTATTTCTCTTTTCTCCCCTTTCCTTCCTTCTTTTATTCCTTTTGGTTCTATCTCTTTTTTTCCCTCTTCTCTTGTATTATAAAAGGCATTACAAACTAAGTATGCCCTAATATATGAGATGGTTTCCTTTTGCAAAGCTTTGAAACTCGATGGTAGAGCAGTTTGGACAAATGTCTCCATGAACAGACTGTCTCTCTGACTTCTTTCACTTCGAACTTGCAAATGGAAAGGCAATTCATTTCAGTTTCCTGGCATAGCTCAGTGGAAGACCTCTTTTGTTCTGGTTTAGGGCTTCTGTTTCTCAAACCCTGGGAGGTTAAAAAGTTACCGTCACTGATTGACCGAGAAATGAGTAAATGGGTACCTGGAGAGATAGGGTGGTGGAGGTATGTACATTTTAAACGAACTCTGATTTTATTAAATTCATTTGCATAATTGAAGGATGCATGAGGGTTGCATGAAAGTGCTGAATACTTTTTTAAGTTTTTCATCTTCATAAATTCTGCAATTTTGTGTCTATGAATGTTTAATAGATTTTTCCTGTTCCCCCACTCCCACCTCCTTTTAATTGATGGTTCTAATTCATTCATGCTAAGGTAGGGCTCAGGAGAAAAAAGTAGCAATGAAGGCCCAGATGCCCTTATCTGGGCAGAGTCTCAAAAGAGAATCATCTGCTTTTGAGGAAAATGTTTCTTTTTCTCCTTGAATGCCCCCAGTAATGTCTGTATCGTGCATATTTGGAGGAAGGTCAGCCCAGCTGGCAAGCTTTTTTCATTGACTAATGGGAATTGGACTCTCTGGAACCCTACCATAGCATGGCATTTTTATGAGGTTGGTGTGTGTTGGAAACAGGGTAGATAACTGACCCTTTTATCATTTGCTTCTTTCTGACCAAAGCCAGGGTTCTTAATGTGATGTTATCATATCTTTGTGAACCCAGAAACTTGGGCTGCTGCACAGAGGATTTCTCTACACAATCAGGAGCTCCAAGAGGAAAAAGGGCCAAATTTAGACATCAGAGGTAAATAAGAAACCACAAAATTAGTGGTGTTGGTTGGTATGCACCAACAGATTCATGCTTGGTCTTTATGTCCAACCACGAAGGCACCCATCAGTGTTCCCGCACCCACTGTCCCCTGCAAAATACCCCACATGGCCAAATGATCTCAACTGTTACTCATTGTTTACTCTCTGCAGTGGATTGAATGTTCGTATTCTGCCTTCCTCCCATATTCATAAGCTGAAACCTTAATCTCAATGTAATGGTGTTTGGAGGTGAAGCCTTTGGGAAGTAGTTAAGTCACTAGAGTGGAACCCTCGTGAAAGAGATTAGTGCCCTTCAAGAAGAAACTAGAGAGTTAGCAGGATATCACAAGGCAAGGGGAAGATGCAGGGAGAAAACCACCATTTGCAAACCAGGAAGTGGACCCTCATTGGACACTGAATTTGCCTTGTGTGCTTTGACCTTGGACTTTCCAGCCTCCAGAACTGTGAGAAATAGGTGTTGTTTAAATCTATGGCATTTTGGTACAACAAACAAAGCTAAAACACTCTCCTTATACTCCACTTAAAATTCACAGGAGTAATATTAGGCTCTGTGACAACTAATGCCCATAATTATTTTGAAGATATTTTGGCAATGACAGTCTAGGTGAGATAGACCTAGAGCATAGGTGTTGAAGTTGGGAAGGTTTAGCATGACTTAATGCTCTCTCAGGGTGATGGGTCAAGGTTAATCATTTGGTGCCCTACTTTCATCATTCATACGGTGCGTCATTAATAATTATAATAATAATAATCACAACAACAAAAGCAACAACCATTTATCAAATCTTTTGATTGCTGTGCTAAATATTTCATTCGCATCATCACCAAATTTGAGAACCACCTGCAGAATAGTATTTTGCACTAAGTTTCCACAGCATGCTCAGACCGCACAACCATCGTATCACCTTACCTCCAACTGTAATTCAGAAGATAACATTCTTGAGAGCATTGTCAGTGGTTTGGCTTATGGTATTGAAGTGGCTACAAGGAATGAGGAGTATATAATTCTCTGGAGGAAAGAGGAAAGATCATGGCTGGGTTTCTAGATTCTTCCTTGGTGATCTGCCTTCCTCTAGCTTCTAAATCTCTCCAGGACTGCTGAAGAAGTAACTCAATGTTACAAATATGTCTGTCCTAGCACTCTTTTTTTTTCCCTACAAGAAAAGAATGTGTGGGTGGCTCTTGCAGTCAAAATTTTGATTTCCTTGCAAATCAAAACCACAGTGAGATACCACCTCACACCATTCAGAATGGCTAAAATTAGCAAGTCAGGAAACAATAGATGTTGAAGAAGATGTGGAGAAAGGGGACCCTTTCTACACTGTTGGTGGGAATGCAAGCTGGTGCAGCCACTCTGGAAAACAGTTTGGAGGTTCCTTAAAGATTTGAAAATAGAGCTACCCTACAACCCAGCAATTGCACTACTGGGTATTTACCCTTATGATATAAATGTAGTGATCCGAAGGGGCATATGCACCCGAATGTTTATAGCAGCAATGTCCATAATAACCAAACTATAGAAAGAACCTAGCTGTCCATCAACAGGTGAATGGATAAAGAATACGTGGTATATACATACAATGGAATACTATACAGCCATGAAAAACTGAAATCTTGCCATTTGCAATGACATGGATGGAACTAGAGGGTATTAACCTAAGCGAAATAAGTCAACCAGATAAAGGCAATTATCATGTGATCTCTCTGATATGAGGAATTTGAGAGGCAGGCAGGGGGTCATGGGGGGTAGGGAGGGAAAAAAAATGAAACAAGATGGGACCAGGAAGGGAGACAAACCATAAGAGACTCTTAATCTCAGGAAACAAACTGAGGGTTGCTGAGGGGTGGTGGGGAGGGATAGGGAGGCTGGGTTTATGGACATTGGGGAGGGTATGTGCTATGGTGAATGCTGTGAATTGTGTAAGAGTGATGACTCACAGACCTGTAGCCCTGAAGCAAATAATACGTTATATGTTAATTAAAAACAAAACTAAATAAAACAAAAAAAACCTTTGATTTCTTTTATCTCCCCTAGTCCTCTGGGGCAGGGAGAGAATCAGTGGTACTCCAAGATTTATTTCCATGAGGATTGTGTAGTCTTGGCACTTATGTGCTTTATTTGTGGCATACCAAGGGAAATAGAGCAGGAAAGGGGTCCACTGACCATTGCTTGGTTAAGACAATTTCAGGTTTTCTGAGTAATTTTAGTAATTAGTAAATCTCTGTAATTTTAGTAATGCTTTCCAAAGAAATCTAGGGACTCTTAGAAAAATTTCTTAAAAAAAAAAAAGAAAAGAAAAAGTAAAAGGATTTATTTGTTTATTTTGGAAAGAGAGAAGTGGGAGAGAGGCAGGAGGAGAGAGCCCGTAGAGGACTCTACACTGAGCACAGAACCTGAGAGACTTGATCTCACGACCTTGAGATCACGACCTGAACCGAAACCAAGAATCAGTTGCTTCACCACCTGAGCCACAGGTGTCCCCAAATAAATTTCAAAACGCAGATTCTGAGCATCTTCTCTAGACCTAATGGAGCAGAATCTCTAGAAGCTATAGGGCTGCCCCTTCATAAAGTCCTATCTAGAAGGTTCATCTGTCTCCCATTTGAGACCCACCACTTCTAGTCCCAAAATGCTAGTGGGGAGGCTCACCTATTCATGGGACAGACTAGACTGAAGGACTTTCCAGGAAATTCCACCTTTTTTTTTTTTTTTTTTTTTTTTTTTTGAGGTCTGACCTTGGCTTTTTTATGTGTGGACTCTAGCAGACCCACCATCAGATTCCATTTCTGGAGGAGATCAAGGATGGCATTTTCTCTATGTCAATGTCCACTATCCCATTCCCTTCCAGCTGTGACACAAGCCCATGATAGTTGCACCTTCTGTCATTTCTTTCTGCCATTGTGCAGGGCTGCCCACTTATAGCTTATTCCTGTATTGTTGGAAGGCAGCAATAATTGCAGGAGTTAAAAAAAAATAGTCTGAGTTTTGATGCAGGTATTTTCTGCTCATTTGAATACTCACAACAATTATTGCTAAAAGGATACGGGCATGCCAAAGAGTGTTACTTATAAAATCCTTTTGTAATGAAATCACTAAGAAAATCTTGTGAAGTTGATCTGATTATCAGTCAAACAAATGCACCAAGCTTTTCTCTGTGTTGTTTCTGCTTTTGATATTTGTGGTTGTTCCTTGCTCACTCTGCTACGGGCACATCTGATAAGATTAAGGTCGGACTTTCTATTTGCCTCTGTCACTGATAAATGAGAAATTCTGTCCTTTGTATTTAGGCTTGTATTGTATATTATGAAACCAAACTGATTTCGTTTAGCACCTATTTGAATATATTTGACTTATCACCTCCGAAAATCATTCTTTAGGAACAGATCTTTTTACTTTGGTGGTGCCTTTGGGTTCTATTTAAGATCTTATTCTACTTTGTAACGGCACATTCTCTTTATCTCTACTTCTATATCTATTTTTTCATGGCATACAGGCAGTGGACCCTTTTTATGTTTATATATACCAACAGAGGCATTTTTAATACTAGAGAGAAATTTTTTTCAAGGAAGTAATTTTATTTATTCGTTTGTTTATTTTTTTAATGATCAGATCACTGATACATTCTTCCGCATCCTCTAATCTATTTTTAATTCCCTCTAGTGTGTTTCTTAGTTTCAGTTATCGTATTCTTCAGCTCTGATTTTTTAAAACATTTTTTTATCTCTTTATTGAAAGTCTTACTGAGTTCTTTCATTCTTTTCTCAAGTATCTTTATGATCATGACTTTAAATTCTTTATGAGACCTATTGCTTATGTCTCTTTCATTTATTTCTTTTTCTGATTTTTTTTCCTTCTTGTTCTTTCTTGTGGTGCATATTCTTTCATCTCTCCACTTTGTTGAGTTCTGTGTTTGTTTCCATGGATTCCGTGAAATGGCTACTTCTCCTAAGTAGTCTCGTGTATGTATCCCCTATGCAGACGTGTGTGCTTGGTAACTTTTTCTGGCTGGCTGGAACTGTAGCTATATATGCTAGTTAGGCTTTTATACTGTGACTTTTTACAGAAAGCATAAAGAAAAAAATAATAACAAAAAGAAAACAAGAACAAAACCAAAAAGAAAAAGAGAAACAAAACGACAAATTAAAAAAAATAAAAAAATTTAAAAATTTAAAAAAGTTGAAATTTTAAAATTATGAAAAAAAAAACTTCCACAAAACTGTAGCTTCTTTTCTATACTTCAGAACTCCAGGGCAGCTGGCATGGGCTTGTAGACCCTGGGCTCACTGAAATGGACAGCTCACTGAGATGATCAGTCCCGCCTCTAATGGTATGCAGACCCTGTTCTAAACAAAGCTTTTAAGATGGTGTGGGAATATAAACCATAATTCTTTAGTCCCTCTGACATAGAGACCTTTCCTGAAGCTCCTCCACCACTTGGCAGAGTTTAATATTGTTTCTTTTATATACTCTTAGTTGGTCTTTTATTTTATTTTTTTTCCTTTAAAAAATTATTTTATTTTTTCAGTGTTCCAAGATTCATTGTTTATGCACCACACCCAGTGCTCCATGCAATACGTGCCCTCCTTGATACCCACCACCAGGCTCACCCAACCCCCCACTCTCCTCCCTTCCAAAACCCTCAGTTTGTTTCTCAGAGTCCACAGTCTCTCATGCTTCGTCTCCCCCTCCAATCTCCCCCAACTCCCTTCTCCTCTCCATCTCCCCATGTCCTCTGTGTTATTCCTTATGCTCCACAAGTAAGTGAAACCATATGATAATTGACTCTCTCTTCTTGACTTATTTCACTCAACATAATCTCCTCAAGTCCTGTCCATGTTGATACAAAAGTTGGGTCTTCATCTTTCTGATGGAGGCATAAGACTCCATGTATATATGGATCACATCTTCTTTATCCATTCATTCATTGAAGGGCATCTTGGTTCTGTCCACAGTTTGGTGACTGTGGCCATTGCTGCTATGAACATTGGGGTAGAGATGGCCCTTCTTTTCACTACATCTGTATCTTTGGTGTAAATATCCAGTAGTGCAATTGCAGGGTCACAGGGTAGCTCTATTTAATTTCTTCAGGAATCTTCACACTGTTTTCCAAAGTGGCTGCACCAACTTGCATTCCCACCAACAGTGTAAGAGGGTTCCCCTTTCTCCACATCCTCTCCAACACTTGCTGTTTACTGTCTTGTTAATTTTGGCCATTCTAACTAGTGAAAGTGGTATCTCAATGTGGTTTTTATCTGAATCTCCCTGATGGCTAAATTTGTATGGAACCAGAAGAGACCCTGAATTGCTAAGGAAATGTTGAAAAAGAAAAACAAAACTGGGGCATCACATTGCCTGATTTCAAGCTTTCCTACAAAGCTGTAATCACAAAGACAGCATGGTACTGGCAAAAACAGACACATAGACCAGTGGAACAGAGTGGAGAGCCCAGATATGGACCCTTACCTCTATGGTAACTAATCTTCAACAAAGCAGGAAAAAAATATACAGTGGATAGAAGACTGTCTTTTCAATAAATGGTGCTGGGAAAATTGGACAGCATAGAAAATGGACAGTATAGAAGAATGAAACTTGACCATTCTCTTACACCATACACAAAGATAAACTCGAAATGGATAAAAGACCTCAAAGTGAGGCAGGAATCTATCAAAATCCTAGAGGATAACATAGGCAGTATCCTCTTTGACATCAGCTACAGCAACTTCTTTCAGGATATGTCTCCAAAGGCAAAGGAAACAAAAGCAAAAATGAACTTTTGGGACTTCATCAAGATCAAAAGCTTCTGCAAAGCAAAGGAAGCAGTCATAAAACAAAGAGGCAACTCATAGAATGGGAGAAGATATTCCCGAATGACACAACAGACAAAGGGCTGATATCCAAGATCTGTAAAGAACTCCTCGAACTCAACACTCAAAAAACAGATAATCACATCAAAAAATGGACAGAAGACATGAACAGACACTTCTCCAAAGAAGACATATAAATGGATAGCAGACACATGAAAAAATGTTCATCATCATTAGTTGGTCTTTTAAATTGTATCTTTTTCTTTGTGCCCAAGGACAGAGGGATCTCTTCCTCCTACCTGAGCGCCATCTGTCCCCACTAGTGTTTGCAGGCTTGGAGGTAGAGGCTGCCTTTGTTACTATGTCCCCATCTGTCTTGCTGTTGTCTTGCCATTCTGTCTTTGGTTGTTCAGTAGCTCAGTACTCAGTACTCAGAAGAACAGTACCTCAGTTCTTCTTCAAGAGAAATTGTTCTATTAATAGGTGTAATCTGGTGAGTTCTGTGGAAGAGGTGAGTTCAGAGTCTTCTTAGTTCTTCATCTTGAGCTTGAACCCAAGAGAGATCTTATTTCTGCTATTAAAAATCTTAACTGTTTTCAGGGAACCTGGGTGGCTCAGTGGGTTAAAGCCTCTGCCTTCGGCTCAGGTCATGATCTCAATGTCCTGGGATCGAGCCCCACATCGGGCTTTCTGCTCTGCAGGGAGTCTGCTTCCTCCTCTCTCTCTCTCTGCCTGCCTCTCTGCCTACTTGTGATCTCTGTCTGTCAAATAAATAAATAAATAATCTTAAAAAAAATCTTAACTGTTTTCATACTGGCTTAAAAATCACTATAGATTTCTGTGGAATTCTAAAATAATTTGCATCACTTACAAATGAATCCTCATTCTGCTTTGTGCTTAATCTTACTATACTGCCATTTAAGTTGAAGAAAGTTTCATAAAAGGAATATTCTCTTCCCCAAGTCTTCCTCAAGTTTTCCCAAACTCTTTAATATTTTCAAGAAGAAGTTTTCTAAAGTAAATTCTGAGGTCACTCTGGGAACATGGTAGACTGAATATAAACTTCCTTAAACACTACTATTAACTATAGAATGACTTGTTTTTCTTGGGACAAATAGCTGCTGTGGCCAGGGACCGATGGTTTGGTGAAATCTTAGGGTATGGAGGAAGGATCTGCTGTCAGCTTGGCAGGGGTATGTGCTCATCCAAAAAAAGGTCAGCTTTGTCCTCATGTGAATTTTCCGAGTTTTACGATCTCACAAAGGCCAACCTCTGGCCCAGTCCATAAGGATACATATAATTTGAAAAGGATTTACCTAAATGGAAGCATGTTTAAACAAATTTATTTAAAACAAAAAACCCCTCATAATTAGGTTCATCATGGTAAAATTTATCAAACTCTCAGATAAAAACCAAATATTACAAATTTCTGAAACAGTGGTCCTCAAAGTGTGGCAATTTCATTCCCTAGGGGTTATTTGGCAGTTTCTGGAGACATTTTTGGTTGTCACAACTTGGGGGGGAGTGGATGTGGTGTTCATATCTAATGGGTGGGTGGCAGGGCTGCTGCTAAACACCCCACAACTCACAGGACAGCATCTACAAGAAAGAATTATCCAACCCAATAGGTCAATCATGCTAAGGTTGAGAAACCCTGCGTTACATGGGAACAAGTTCCCACAAAGGAGAAAAATAGTGTATCAGACTGCCGTTAGATTCTTCGTCTACAAGCGTAGCACCTACAAGAAGTAATATAGAATCTATACTTTGTAAACAAAGGACTGCAAAGGAAAAACTCTATTTCTAACCAAGAATTGTCACCCTTGTTTTAATTTAGGGAAAATTTTTTAAAAAAAGAGCACTAATATATAACAAAATGATGAGGCAGAGACTTCAAGATGGTTCTTTATTTATTCATCTATCAATTGATGACATCATTGAAATATAAAAATTAAGGGGAGACTGGGTGCCTGGGTGGCTCAGTTGATTAAGCATCTGCCTTCAGGGTAGGTCATGATCCCAGGGTCCTGGGATGGAGTCCTACATTGGGCTGCCTGTTCAGCCAGGAGTCTGCTTCTCCCTCTATCTCTCCCCACTGCTTGTGCTGTCTATCATGCTCATTTTCTCTCTTAAATAAACAAAATCTTAAAAAAAAAAAAAAAAGCCAAGGAGAGACTGATATTTTATAATATAATAATTATTGAAACAGAAGGTTCATTCTTTCATAGAAATGCTGATGATTTCTGGAATTTTTAATCAAAATCTAGGAGTAGGAGGAAGTAGTGATAAAGAGGAGATAGTGGAATTTCAGAGCTTCCTGAAAGGGGAAGGAAAAGAGAATAGGAAAAAGATGAAGCAAAAAGGCTTTAAAAGCTCTTATCATATGAGATAATATAACAAGGAGAGGTGGAGGAAGTGAATAATTCAGGAAGACAGTTTGGAGAAATACAGATTGTCTTGTTCATGGTCCATCTTACTGAGTCCTATATATAATACAGTAACCATCACTGGAATAGAAAAGGATACTATCCTTTCAGTTTGATGAGAGGAAAAATGGAATAGTCAACAGTCTCAACCAATCAGCAGAAGTGAGGGGTGAAAAGATGCAACCTGGTTGCATTCTGTATTCAACAGAATGAAAGGCATACCATCACATGAATATCTCTGATTATTATAAGTCACAGAGAATGGACTGCATTCTCCTTTTAGGAGGTAGAAATTTTTCACCTATAGTAAATAAAAATAAATATTCATATTTTTGGCTGAGATGGCTAGATATTGGCCAGATCTGCTGCCTTAAAAAAATAAAAACATAGAAATAGAAAATAGGAAAAGAAACATTTCTTATTTCCTCTTCATTAACAAATGTATTTTTATCAAAATTAATAAAATTTAGAAATACCTAAATATAACATTGTTGGTCTTATTTAATTATATTAGGCAAATGATAAGCCAAAATTTTACATGATCAATACCTCTAATCATTCTATGCCTTAATGAATATATAATAAACTTTATCATCCTATAAAATTGGTTTTTGGATTTTGATGGATTCCTGTTTCACATTTAGGCCTTCCATCTATTTTGAATCTACTTTTGTGTATGGTGTAAGGAAATGGTCTGGTTTCATTCTTCTGCATGTGGCTTCTTCTAGTTTTCCAACACCATTTGTTGAAGAGACTGTCTTTTTTCCATTGGATATTCTGTCCTGCTTTGTTGAAGATTAGTTGACCATAGAGTCGAGGGGCCATTTCTGGGTTCTCTATTCTGTTCCATTGATCTATGTATCTGTTTTTGCCAGTACCATACTGACTAGATAATTACAGCTTTGTCATAGATCTGGAAGTCTGGAATTGTGATGCCACTAGTTTTGGTTTTCTTTTTCAACTTTCCTCTGGCTATTCAGGGTCTTTTCTGGTTCCATACAAATTTTAGGATTATTTGTTTTGGTTCTATGAAAAAAGTTGATGATATGGTACATAAACAATGAATCTTGGAACACTGAAAAAATAAAATAAAATTTAAAAAAAGTTGATGATATTTTGAGAGGGATTGCATTGAATGTGTAGATTTCTCTAGGTACTGTAGAAATTTAAACAATATTTCTTTTCCAATCCATGAGTGTTCTATAGTTTTCTGAGTACAAATTCTTTGCCTCTTTGGTTAGGTTTATTCCTGGGTATCTTATAGCTTTGGGTGTAATTGTAGATGGGGTAGACTCCATAATTTCTCTTTCTTCTGTATCATTGTTTGTGTATAGAAATGCAACTAATTTCTGTACATTGATTTTATATCTTGCCACTTTTCTGAATTCCTGTATGAATTCTAGCAACTTTGGTTGGGGGCGGGGAGTCTTTTGGGTTTTCCATGTAAAGTATAGTGTCATCTGCAAAGATTTAGAGTTTGACTTCTTCTTTTTCAGTTTGGATGACTTTTATTTCTTTTTGTTGTCTGACTGCTGAGGCTAGGACTTCTAGTACTATGTTGAACAGCACTGGTGATAATAAACATCCCTGCCTTGTTCCTGACCTTAGGGGAAAAACTCTCAGTTTTTCCCATTATTTTAACATTTTAAATAAAAGAGTAGAAATATTAACACCTAAAAAGTGCAATAAAGAATTGTTAAATAAATTGCTGTGTCCTGAAGATGTACTATTTTTGAGCCATTAAAATCACATTGAATGAGAATATTCCTAAGAAAAAAAATTCAAGTTGTATTGTCTGAAAAATATCGAGCTATAAAGTAATATGTGTAGTATATAATCAAAATGGAAATAGGTATACAAAAGTGCTAACAGTATTGATTCTGTGTCTGTGTAAGGTTGTTGAGATTTCTGACTTTTTAAAGATGAGCAGGCATTGCTTTTATGATTTTAAAAAAATTAAGAAAATTATAAAACCTTTGTAATCAGTCTAATTAGATCATTCAGAAAATATATTGATGTTTTCAGGAGCCATGTGTTCAGCCTTCTTTCTTGTCTTCTTAGGAATTCATTTTCAGCCCAGATCATAATAAAGCAGCTGTGTGACAGTACTTGAGCTTTATATGGTGGATCCCATCTTTCAGGAGGACTGGGTTTTAAAGACAACACTTTAAGGAAAAATTGCATATAGATAAAATTACCATTAAAGATCCCTAGGGAAGAGGCCATATAGGAAAAGTTCTTATCAGTTTTTCTTCCAAAATTGTGTCAAATTCCCGTTGTTCAGTTGAGTGATTGACTTGTGTGTAGGGACCTCTGGGTGGCAAACTGATCATAATTTAGGAGGCAGAGGGGATGGATCAACTGGCACATCAAGAGATTCCATCTCTTGTCTCACCTTTACTGAAAACAGGCACTTCCTGAGCAGAGTGCTGGGAAGAATCATGGGCATGCTTTCCATTCACTCTCTCTGACCAACCACAGAGAGCACAATCCTCAGATGTTATGTGTACATTTGCTTTAAGGCCATTGTGCTTTTTTCAGTCAGCTCCATTAAGGGAAACACAAAACAAAACAAAACATTAAGAAAAATGTCAAGCATTAATTTGACAGTGTACTTGGCCCTGGTCTATTTTGTTAAAAATGTGTTGAGCTGGCCTCTGCTAGTAGAGATCATGCATTTTTAAAGGGACATTAGGACCCCCCCCCTTTTTTTTTCCAGAACAAGAAGTCATTTTTGGAATTCAAGACTGCAAAAAAGCTGCATCATTCTTGCTAAGACATTTGGTATTAGGGATATTTATTATACTCTAAAACCTTTCATCCTGACCTCACAATTCACTTTTCTCTTGTGTAATGCAGCCCCTGACTGAAGTGACTCAAATTAGGAGGAATTGCAGATGAATACCCATCAGAGTATTTTAGGATCACGTGCACACACAGTCACGTTCATGCATGTGGTCTGCTTTTTTAAAATGGAGAATACATTGCAAAGTGTTTAATGAGGTGCCAGAACTGGAGACTTAATACGACCTTCTGTAATTTCACACCCATATCGCGTGCATTTTGTATGAAGAAAATTAAAGTTTCCAGCTGCTGTTGCATGAGATGCAGAAGTCCCCAGTACACTTATAAATGATATTTCCCTCCACATGGAAGAGATTAGGACCACATCTGCTGCAGTTTAGTTGACAGACTTGGGGTAGATGGTGTCAGGAATCACGCTGCCCTGGAGTCTAGTAAGAGAACAGGAGGCCACCACCCACGGAGGGACAAGGTTCACAGGTTCTTATGGGACACCATTTAGGTAGGTTAGCTTAGTTCATTCAATAAGATGAGACACTACACACTGCTCCTTGCAACTTCTTTCATGATGTTTGCCTACATATGACACTCTACTTCAGAAGTATGCTAATCAAAAATTTGACTGAAGTCATCAGTTGTGGTGTGTCTCCATGATAATGAAGCAGTATCAAATATACAGAAGGTTTGCCATTGGGTCACTGTTAGGCATGGAGACAGACCAGCTCAAGGGAAGGGGACAGCTGGATTGTGTGTAGGTGAGTTAGTAAGAGACCTCAACAGAGGGGAAGGGGTTGTTGTTCTGTAGTCCAATTTAACACTAGCCTGAGACCCATCGTACCAGTTCCAGAGGACACTGTTTTAAAAAATGGCACATGTATTATTGCATGGAGCACTGGGTGTGGTGCAGAAACAATGGATTTTGGAATACTGAAAAAAAAAATTTTAAAACAAATGGCACACATATGACAGCAACATGGCTATCTCCTTTAAGGACTGTTCATGGAAATACAACAGCAGAGGCATGAGTGTGCTTATCATAAGTCATTTTGATCTAAATGATATTTTGCACTTGCTTTTAAAGAACCACTCTCTGCAACTTTTCTCAAACAGCAGTGGTTCCAAGTGTTGTTAGCGTCACCGTTATTTGTTCTTGATGTGGTGATTTCTTCTATGAGCTGGGGCTTCTTTTTTCAAATCCTTGGATCCCCCTGAGATGTGTTTGGTGTGTAAATTTTTTTTATGCAGCTGAGAACTGAATTGGTTGAGGTTTCTAATACTGAAAAGTCTGGTGTCATTTCAGATTGCATCTTTTTGTCAAGGTCTTGTCTTTGCTTTCATTGCCGTCACTTCGGACGTTGTATCTCTCTTATAGCCTGCTGGTCTGCCATTTGATGGCTCAAAGCTTCCATGTTTTATCTTTCTGGGCTATCAAGTGAGAGCCCTGGAGTAGCCGGACCCCCAAAGTCTCTTTCTTCTGAGTAATGATGATGGCTATCAGCAATGATAAATTTAATTCAGGGATATTAACTGGATCTCTATTTCTACTCTGAAATTGCTTTTGATTATAAGTTTATAAGCAAAGATTGTGATGAGTTTTTCTGACTTTTTCCTTTAGAAACCTCTAGGGTAACATTTGGCTCAAAACTCTTCTACCTTAATTAGTTTGCTGAAACATTAATCCGTGTGTTCAGTGCTAGAGGACTCCACTTCCCTAATGGTTTCTAGGCCTCCGAGTCATCTGTAGGACTGAGAGTTAATATAGAGTCTAGCCACTAGATTAACTTAAGGAATATAATGTGTAATGAGAAAGCACTCAGTAAAATAGGAATTGTATTTTATGATTCAGAAAAGCAGCATTTTGAGTTACCTGAGCGTGAGGTATATCATGCTCACCCACTTAAGCAGTTGCTAGGACTGCTCCTTTTATTCTTATTGTCTTGAAAATCAACCCACTCCGTCTCCTTCCTGTTACCACTGTTCTATCCTGGCCCCAGGTATTTCACTTCTGTACTGTTGTGCCCTACTTGAGGATTTTTCAAATGTCCAGAGGGCAGGGAGATGGGGGGAGGCGGTGGTAGAGAACAATACAGGGGTGAATATAAGGGACAGCGGGAATGAGGTCTTCTGTCTCTTGGAAGCCTTGACATCAGCCCAAACAGGTAAAGTCTAGCCTGGGAGGGAGCTTCAGTAATAGGATTACGTGGCCCTCACCCTCAGCCCCACTGATGTGGGCAGCTGTGGTAAGGACAGCAGTAGCCGTGGTCCCAGAAAGTACTGGAGAGCACAGGCACAGAAGGTCACTGATTTATGTGTTTTTTTTTCTGCTCACCTTGCATCAGTTAATTCACTCGTGCTCTTGAGAGCCATGATCTTGACAGCTTTTGGAGGTGGGAAGAGAGGGGAGTGCTGGGCATTTGGCCAATGAACAAAGTATACCCATGTTTTTCTTACTAGTAAAATTTGCTTTTTCATTTTATATTGGTTTTAATTTTTTTTTGAAAGGATAAAAATACCATTATTCATAGACACACTGAGTAATTCCTCAGCAGCACGTTTCTGAATGGGCAGTTGGCAGATTGCTCCAGGCAGCTGAGGTACGGAGTCCTTCTCTGTGACCTAGAACGTAGCATGGGGGAGATGTTGACAGGAGTCTTGAAGAAGGTTCTCAACCGATTCCTTCACTTTCTTTTCTTTACTAATCTACAGTCCATCATTCACTTGACTGGCCTCACCTCCAGAAAGCTCATCCCGGCTTTTCACTCTCCAGTACATTTTTATAATCTTTGATTCACCCTTCTGTTGAACACAGTTTACCAAGGACCTGGCACATGCAGGGAAAGGATCTCAACACACATTCCTGTTGAGCAAATGTTTATTTTGACTTTGTGATCTCTTTGGCTGTGAGTTCCTTGAATGTGGACTGTGTTATGGCATCATCATGACAGAAAACAACAACTGTGACAAATGAGTTAAGCATTTTGAATTGTGGTGTTATGGAAACACAGAGACCCTGAGGGGCAGGGCCCGTGCTCTACGCACGTTTTCAGCTGCTCTTCCTATCGTGTGCTGATGCCTTGACCTGTAGGTCCCTATCATATGTTCCTTATGACCAGGGTTTCTCTGATGATGAAAGTAAAAAACCAGAGACCATTGTGTTCTGTGTCATGCATACAGGTCTTTGAGGGAAGCAATTTCTACTCTACACACAAAGCTTTTGCTTGGACTGAAACCCAGTTTTAAAGTATCTCTTGTGTAAATGATGAACACAAGATTTTGGCACTGTCCTCTTGTGTGTTTTATATCCAGATTTACTGTCTGATCTTGGACATAGTTCAATGAGATGAGACTGTTAATGGTAGAGGAAAAGATATTTGTGAAACAGTATAACCGATAGCAATTATTATGAAAACAGAAAGCACTACATAAGTGCCTTTTACAGTCATAACTGTAAGAGTTAATTTGGAGTAACATTTCCTTATTTGCTCAATAAATCCTATTTAATTATGTGCTATGGCATTAAACTTCCAAGGAAAGCTATGCATGGTCTCCACCTGCTTTAAATACTGTGCGTCTCAATTACAAACCTGCCCTCATGAAACATTAGAGTCTCACAATCCATGTTAAAGCTAATGTTTAACTGGAAAACACATCAGTTAAATTTATCTTCTAGATTTTATGTAAAACCCATGCATGCTGGCACTTTGGATGCCATTAACGGAGACTGGAATCCTATTCTTTTTTAAAATTTCATTTTCTTTTTCAGGACCATGAAATACCAAACTGAACTTGACCTTGAACAGGCTTTCGGTTTTCAACTGGATATGAAAACCACTTAAGAATCATATGTGAGTCAATTTGATGGAAAGAGAAGAAACATTTAAAATTTCTAAGTCCTCTCTGAATTGCTAGACGCTCATTCAGCAATTCAGGGATGCAGCCCTGGATATACAATGACTTGAGTAATTGGTATTGCTATAGAGGGAACCTAACTTCTTTGTGTCAATACTATGCAATCCTCCCTCAAGTGCTGGCCTGCATCGCCACATTTACAACTCTATCTACTGCCAAATGTAATGCGAAGTGGATAAATGGGTCACTGGCTCTCCACAGGTGCGTACATATTCCTAAACCAGTCACAGTTCACAGAAAAAAAAAAAATAATAAAATAAAAAGTTTGGCTGGAATTCTGGAGCTAGCACACCAAGTTATAGGGGTATAGCTATGTTTGCAATTTAAACTATGTCTTAGTTACAATAAATGGGGGGGTATTTGAAAGTAAGCAGGTGACCGTGAAAAGAGGGGAGATGTTCTAGCTGAGACTGTTGTTTGAAGCGTGACAAGGAAGGCTGTTGGCATCAGCACTTAATCTGCAGCAAGAATAGGTACAAAAAGAAAGTCTTCTGTGACTCTACACTAAAAACGGAGCTTTGCTTTGAGAAGGTCCTGTGTGCCAGTGCAGCAGTCCCATGTTATAAAATTTTTATGAGTGCAAATTTATCTCTGGTTATTATACTCTGAAGTTGAAACGTTAAGAATAAGATCACAAAATATTACTTTTCCAGTTTTTGTAAATATAGGAGGATATTGCTTTGTCTTAGGGACCTGCTTTTTGATTCTAAGTAAAAAATATGTAGAAATTCTGATAATAAATTTAAATTTATTATTACAGTTATTTTATTAATTACATGACCATATATTCAATATTATTATGTGCCAGGCCTTGTGAGACTCACCAAAAATATGAGCTTGGATAAAATAGTCTTTGCCCTTGGGAGGGTTGGCTCAGTTTGAGGGAGGGACACTCAAAAGAATATTCCAGAAATTAACTACAGGATAAACACCACGATAAACACCATGATAAACATTAGTTCTTTCTCTCTCTTTCTCTTTCCTTTCTCTCTCTTTTTCTCCCCCTCTTTCTCCTCCTTGTCTTCTTCCTCTTTCTCCCCATCTCTCCCCAAATTCAAATTTCTAGTTATTTTAGAGGGCACCATGGAAAGATGATTGTATAGCGTAAAGACTGTGGAGTTCAACCACCTAGGCTTGCATGGTCTTAGTTTCTTAACTCTGGGTGAATTATTTTATTTCTCTCAGTGTAGCTTCTACATCTGTCATGATGCTGTTGCAAGGATTTGATGAGATCATTTGGGTAAACGACCAAGGGCCTCAGCTGACTCCATAAACACCCTGTCTTTCATGTTCAGACCTGAGGCTTGCCTTTAGTGAGGGGTGAGAAAGGCAGACGTGAGAAAAGTGGTAGTTCCTAACACCAGTGAGGATTCTTTAAAATAATCAATTAAGGTACAAGTATATATTTTATTAAATTTCCCTTTTCTTTATCTTTGTGAGACTTTGGTTAAGTTAGTTTTTCTGTGTCTTGTGGTCCTCTTTAAAATAAGGTGGTTTAAATGGATGGCTTTGAACATGCTTTCCTGCTGTATATCCTTCCTTTCTGTTCACTCTGAAACAAACAGGGAGGATACAAAACCAAAAAGGGAAAAAGATGATATTCCAATAGATTTAAAAATCAAACAGTGAAACAAAAATATGACTCTAGAAGAGATTAGTGTCAACTACTACCACATACATCTTTCTGTGCAAAGAACAAGATCCTTGACTTGACAAGTATGGGTGTACAAATGTGTCAATGGAGACCATATTAGAAATCGGGACTCTTCAGGAAAATCCAGGGGAAGTATTGTTTCTTATTTCAGTGGATCTGTTAGGATGATAGTAAAAGGATATATTATAATCAGCAGTTGGATTATTGCCAGTTGATGTCTAAAAATAAAATGAGGCCAAAGTAAGCTTGCAGAAGCTTTTCTACCTCTCAATCAAATGAATGGCCAACTTTAGTTCTCAAGGAGCCAAAAACCTATGTGTAAGGTATCTTTTGGAAAGATATAATTACAACCAATGACAACAAAAATGAGTGAACCATGAAAGGTCTATTAAGAGAGATCATTAAGGGGCGCCTGGGTGGCTCAGTGGGTTAAGCCGCTGCCTTCGGCTCAGGTCATGATCTCAGAGTCCTAGGATCGAGCCCCGCATCGGGCTCTCTGCTCAGCAGGGAGCCTGCTTCCTCCTCTCTCTCTGCCTGCCTCTCTGCCTGCTTGTGATCTCTCTGTCAAATAAATAAATAAAATCTTTAAAAAAAAAAAAGAGAGATCATTAAGAAGGACACTTGATGTGCACTTTTGGGGCAATACAGCTTGATATATGATTTTTTTTTATTGCCATGGAATAATATGGAATACACCAAAGAGTATTTCAGTGTCAAGAGGCACATTGGCACCTAAGTAAAATGAGGTGAATCAATTTTGTGGAAGACTACTATATAAATACTTATAAATTTAAATGTCAAAGATAAATTCAAAGATGATGGTTTTCTTCTTCGTTGTATTTCTGTCTTGTTCCCTCTATTACTATTTATTTCCTATTCTATCACAATACAGTTGTATCACCTATGAGTACAAATAAACTCAGGGAAATTTTATATTAAGTATTCTTAATAGTTATTTATATAAAATAAGCTTAAGAATAAGAAAAATGTGTATTTTTTTGGAATCCCTTTTAGAATTGCTTTCAAAGCCAATTTATGTGATGTATTTATTTTTTTTAAAGATTTTATTTACTTATTTGACACAGAGAGAGAGATCACAAGTAGGCAGAGAGGTAGATGGAGAGAGAGAGAGGGAAGCAGGCTCCCCACTGAGCAGACAACCTGATGTAGGGCTTGATGCCAGGACCCTGAGACCATGACCTGAGCTGAAGGCAGAACCTTAACCCACTGAGCCACCCAGGCACCCCCAAAAATGTGTACTATACTTAAAATTAATTCATTTTGTAGAGCAAAAGAGTCTCAGGTTTCTCAACTTCTCATTAAAATATTTCTCAATTCATGATTAAAATATTAAGAGTTATAGTAGTAGGAAAGTTTCAGTGAAATACCAGACACAACTATGCTAAGGTAGACAGAGAAGTGGGTTAGTTATTACTCAATTCATTGATTCCTGTTACGAACTAGACATTGGGAAAGCAAGCAGACTATGGCAGAGGTCTAGCTATCAAATAGCCACAATCTGTTGGGGAAGCAGGTTAATACTGATATCATAGTGATAATCACAAGGCAGTGTGGTGCATGCAGAAGAGACTCTCATTCTTACATAATGACAAGTAAGCTTTCTGAAAGGGCATAGCAGCCAGACTTTATCTTCTAGGATGATGAGTTTATAGACGTGAAGAGAAAGGCACAGTTAGCAGAGGAAGCAGAGTATGAAAAGACACAGAGAAGGGACATGGAACATTTGGAGATCTGTTGGTCTGAAGAAAGAGTTGCAAGCTGGAGATTGCTGAGAGATAAGGCTTCTGTAAATAGACAGGATGACATCAATATTTTACATTGATGAAGTAAGTCTGGGTGAAGGGTCTGGATTTATCTTCCCACATGGAACAGATAAACAATGGGGAAAAAATACATGAAAGAACAATTTTTAGACAACGCACAAGGTGGTACATGCAGTGAACCCAGACAGAAGAATCAAGCAGGTGAGGCTTACATTTGTTTTTCTTCCTTCTGGGAGGGTTTCCAGACCACAGCACAGCAGCGGGGAATTCAGATGGAATTCTAAATTTTTGCCAAGTTGAGAAGATGAGTCTGGGAGTTCAGAGAGGCCAATGTGGTCATACATACAAAAAAAAAAAAAAAAAAAGAAAAAAAGAAAGAAAATATTTGAAACAATCCAACATTCATTCCAAATAAAAGCTCTCCAGACATCAGAAAGAGAGTGATAAGAGACATCTCTGAAAAACGTACAGCTGCCATCATATTTGATGGTGAAAAACTTGAATTCTCTTCCTCAGTTTAGGAATAAGGCAAGGGTATACACAGTCATTATCTCTACTGATAGTATACTAGTGGTTATAACCAATAGAGTAAGGCAAGAAAAAGGAATAAAATGCATTGAGAGTATAAAGAAAAAATTCAGACTGCCATTATTCACAGATGATGTGATTATCTAGATAGGACATCCTACAGAATTTTGTTCATGGATCACAAGACACATTATAAGAAGTCTACACTCCTGGCAAATGATCTATAGATTCAATGCAATCCCAGTCAAAATCGTAGTAGACTTTTGTAGAAATTAACAAACTGATTCTGAAATTCAGATGGAAATACAAAGGATCTAGAATAGCCACAACATATTTGAATAAGAAAATTGAAGTTAGAGGTCATGTGCCCTCTGATGTTAAGGTTTATACAAAGCTACAGTAATTAAGATACTATTTTGTTGGAGTATATTTTTTTTAAAGATTTTATTTATTTATTTGACAGAGAGAGATCACAAGCAGGCAGAGAGGCAGGCAGAGAGACAGGAGGAAGCAGGCTCCCTGCTGAGCAGAGAGCCCGATGTGGGACTCGATCCCAGGACTCCGAGATCATGACCTGAGCCAAAGGCAGCGGCTTAACCCACTGAGCCACCCAGGCGCCCCTGTTGGAGTATATTTTAACAAATACATCAGTACAGGTATAAAGTCCAGAATAGAGTCCGGATAGACCCACAAATACATGGTCAATGGATTTTTGACAAGGGTTCCAAGATAATTTAATAAAAATCATAATCTTTTCAGTAATGATGGTGGAATGCTTTGATAGCCATCTGCAAAAAATAAACAATGAATCTGACCTCACAATAAATTCAAAACTTCAGCTGACATGGATCATACCTAAACTTAAGAGCTAAAACTATAAAACTGTAAAACGCAGGAGAAAAGTCTTCATGACTTTCGGTTTGGGAGAATTTTCTTAGAACACAGGAAACACAAAATGTAAAAAGAAAATTTAATAATTGAATTTTAACAAGAGTAAAATCTTTTACTGTTCAAATGACACTGTTACAAAAATTAAATAAAATACAGATGGGGAGAAAATATTTGTAAAACATGTATTTGACAAAGAATTGGTACCCAAAACTCTACCACTGAACTATAGAGACAAATAACTAAATTTTTTTAAATGGGCAAAAGTTTTGAGCCAACACCTTGGTTATGAAGATATATGGATGGCCAATAAGTCCATGAAATAATGTCCAATATTAGTTATTAAAGAAATGTCAGTTAAATCTACAATAAAATATTACTTACATAACTGCCTAGAATGGTTAAGAATAAAAAAAAAAAGAAAGGACTGATCATACCAAGTATTTTTGAGGATGTGGAGCAACTGGAATGCTGATACTTTGCTCATACAGGTATTCTGGAAAACAGTTTGAGTCTGTCTTAAAAATGAGATATATATCTACTATACGTGCTAGTCATTCTACTCCTAGGTGTTTACTCAAGAGAAATAGTGCATATATTCAGTCAAAGACTTCTACATAATTGCTCACAGCACTTTGTTCACAAGAGCCCTAAAGTGAAAACAAAATACATGTCTACTGATGAATGGATACACAGATCATCCATTCATTGGGTTTTTACTCAAGAACCAAAAGGAACAACTACTGATAGACCCAACCATATGGAGAAATCTCAAAATTATTATGCTTCATGAAAGAAGCCAGAAAAAATACATCCTTTATGATTTTTGTTTATACAAAATTGTAGAAACTGCAAGCTAATTTTTTGTTGTTGTTTGCTTGTTTTTTGTAGTGTTACATTTAAAAAATATATTTTATTTATTTGACAGAGAGAGAGACCACAAGTAGGCAGAGAGGCAGGCAGAGAGAGAGGGGGAAGCAGGCTCCCCGCTGAGCAGAGAGCCTGATGCGGGACTTGATTCCAGGACCCTGAGATCATGACCTGAGCTGAAGGCAGAGGCTTAACCCACTGAGCCACCCAGGCACCCCTGTAGTGTTACATTATTAATGGCTGCTTGGAGATGAGGATAGAAACTCGGGGTGATGGGCATGTATAGTATCTCGGTTATTTTGATAATTCTACAGGTGTACACATAATGTCCACTCTCACCAGTCTGTATACCTCTTTTATGTGCTGGTCAATTATCTCATTAAAGCTAAAAAGAAACAGGAAGCATTTTTACTTTTGCCATTAAATGTTATAGGAGCTCATTGTAGGACCGTAGGCAAAAATCACTGTCAGATTTGCATCTGGCATGGGTCTCTTTGGACACTGAAAAGGAGAGGAATTGAAGTACACTAGCAACTAGGGGATTAGCATGTTCATTCAGTAATCCAGGCAAGAGTGAATAGGGTTTAAGCTATGAGAAAAGCAGAGGGATGGAAAGATAGGGTCTAGGACATTATCCAGAGCAGGGAGAAAATCTGGATTCTCAGTTACCAAAGTTGTGGCTCATGAAATATGGTTTCCTTCTTTGGTAATGTTTCTTCAACAGGATAAAGCAAGGCACAATATCTGAGTATTAATTAAATAATATTATTAAATATTAATACCAGTTAATTCTGAGTATTAAATAAAATAATATACATGGGTATAGGCATCCAGTGGTAATGTGAATTGTCATATATTTGCTTTGAGTGTTTTAGTACTCTATCATCTTATTTAAGGCCTTGTTTTATGTCATTTTTGTATTTAGGTAGAATTAAATGAATGCCAATATTGTTGTTTAATGAGTATACAGTTTCAGTGTTGCCACATGAAGAGTTCCAGAGATTGGTTATACAACAATTTTAACATGCTTAACACTACTGAACTATATACTTAAAAATGGTTAGAATGGTAAATTTCATGTGCTATGTATTTTATCACAGTTAAACATTTTAAAAATGATGTCAATATAGTACACAAAAATTCTTAAAAATTGACATAGGGTTAGGGGCACCTAGGTGGTCAATTAACCATCTGACTTCAGCTCAGGTCACGATCTCAGAGTCCTGGGATTGAGCTTAGCAGGGAGTCTGCTTGTCCCTCTTTCTCTGCTCCCTCCCACTCATATGTTCTCTCTCTCTCAAACAAATAAATAAAATCTTTAAAAAAAATCGGCATAGTATTAGAAGTTCACATGTACTATGGATTACCTGGTCTTAGCTGAATCTGGTGTGTTATTGAGTTTCTTTCCCAGTGAGGTTTATGACCTGCCAATCATACGCAAGATGGCTCTTGCTAAATTGGCTTTTTGGGCCAAACATCCATATAGAAACCTCTACACTATATGTTTCTTTTTTGTTAAGTTAACTAGGCAAATAAATAAAACAAAAAATAAATTAACTAGGCAAATAAACTAAAGCAAGCTGTGGATACTCTCCTATTTACTCTCTTAGCTAAAACTCAAGTTTGGGATTTTAAGGGAAAATTGAACCACGTAGGTCTTCCAGAACCAGAGAAAATAAATCCAGAAAGAGCAAGAGGGGAGCACAGGTGAACATCTGTGGGAAATGCGTGTAAAAAGAAATTGCCTGCATTGCCCACACTTCCACCTTCCCAGCTAGGTCAAGGCCACATCCAGAGAGTAATGAGATTTGCTAGGTGCTTAGAGTTTTACATGCTCAACCCTCTCTCAGGAGGTAGATTTCATTATTAATGTTTTACAACTAAAGAAACGGAGATTAAAAATTTGCTCGAGATTAGAGAAGTAGGAAATTTCAGAATACATATTCAAATCACAATCTTTTCATTATAAAAAAGACATATATATTATAAAATATATAATATATATCATAAAAGATGTATATATATTTTGACAAATGTATATAGGAAAAAGGTATAATATGCAAGGATATGCACACAGTAACCAAATAATATAATTCTGTTGTTTATTTCATTTGTCTATAAAATTCTGGGGTAATACTTAACTGGGCCCCAAATATGTCATCCAATGTTGTAAGAATATTGGCATATGCTTTATTATAGCTTTATTCGGGTCTGATAAAAATTACTGAAATGTTTCATTCAATCATTTATTGTAGTTTCCATTTCCTAAGAACTGTGCCACTTGGTGAAAATAATAAATACATTGAATAGATTTTCCCTATTTAAAATGTTTGTAATTCCCCATACAGTCCATATATATTTCTTTTTATTTTCATGTAAAAGTGTTGTAAATTATGCTTATTAAAAATATACTGTGGCATGGGATTTTAAAGAAGTGTTTTTACAGAAGCACTAATACTGTAAATTCTATATATTATATTCTGGACTTTTTGTGCACAAAAATTATTCATAAGCAAATCCAAACTAGATTACTATATACGTTTTAGTCTCAAAGACACGTTTGGTGTAGGTATCTTTACAAACTAAAGCAGTAGGATCTTAAGATCTGATTTAATGTGTTTAACTCTATTTAAAATTTAATGATTATCATAATAAAGACATCATTACAGAATGATAATCCAAATGGTAATTAACATTTCTATTTTGTTGCTTCAAGGTCAACATGGTGGCAGAGCAGCCTGTTCCTTCCTTGCCTTTGTGACATTCCATTTCACTATGCTAAACATTGATCGCACAGATTGATATGGCTTTTGGCCTCTCTCTCTGAGCCGGATCTGAATCTCGGTGGTTAAAGGCAGGGAAATTAATGAGTCCACCACTCTGCCTCATTCTCTGCTTCCCTCTTTAAATGGTAATTATAGTGACACCATTCATGCTATTATGGTTAAGCATTTCCTTTAGAAAACCAGTCTTTCTTCTGAGATTAATACTTTGCCTACAAAACAGTCTACAAATTAAAATCACACAGAAAAACATATAAACCAATAATACTTAAAGCTTAAGAACAAAATTGAGAAAAAGAGTAAAAACAGGGCTGCTATGTAATGTAGTAGAAGTTGTACACTGAACAATTCCAGGAAATGCCTTTCACATGGAGCTGTGAATCAGCACTTCTATGCTACAAATTAGGTTAAGACACTTAAGCAGTGGAGGAAAGAAACTACAGCTGTAATAGGCTAAAAGTTAATCTATGAATAAGTACTCTAGAAATATTACATTAAAATTATGGAAGGCAGGCAGTCTTAGAGAAAATTTATCTACGGTGTTGTAGACAGTGTGACAGATCTAGCTAGGACAGAAGCTACTGAAGGTGAGATTGTAAGAGCTGGTGAGTACAGGAAAGTTCCATTACATCACATGGGAATGAGAGTTCACAAAAGGGCTCTTTTCCCCCCTATGCTTTGGTTCCTCTATTTGTAACAAAGGAGTAATGATCTCCTTTTCAGCTGGACCTGGGCAGCTGGCAAGGTGCAGCAATTGTTCTGAACTGCTGGAATTAACTAGATGTGTTTATTTAGAGATTAATTATTCTATCATGACAGATGGTCAACCAAACATGGTGTAGTCTGTTTTTTAGAGCATATTTTCTGGACTTCTAGTTTTTATTTAGGCCATGATACAAGGTGCTCTGAAACTCCACTCTATAGTAGTAGTAGTAACAAATTCATTTTAACCTTTGTTTTTTTTTTGTAACTGGAGGCAATGTCACTGAACCATGCTATAGAGGTCAGTGCAAGAGGGATCTATCAAATGAAAGGAAGAACATTTTGCTAACCCCACTTTTCTTTACTGCATTGTTTTAAATTCTTATTAAGCCATTCTTCTGGGTTTATTTATTGAATTCCCCACTGAAAATGTAAATAAGTTTCCATTTGTTTTGCAGCTGAAAGTAGTTCAACCCATACATGAGAAAGAGAAGGTCTGGGGCCTGGGGAACCAAGTTGGGGTCCTAGGAAAACCAAGAGACTGGTTTCCTGGACAAGATACCGGGACATTCTAGCTCAACAGCAGTCCCAAGAGAGAACACCTGAGCTCCCACAGAAGCTTATTATTCTCCAAAATGCCTGCGGCCAAAGTACTGATACAGGAACAACCAAGGGCAGATGATGAAATTCATGACTTTTTATATTTAATACCCGAAGGGCTTGAAGGGGAGAGCTGTCTCCCCGCTTTCTTTCTACTGCATGACTGGGAATTTTCCTAGAATCCCAGAGGTTGGGGGCTGTTGGCGCTGCAGGAATATTTCTTGAACGCATGAATAAATGGTTGTCTTTTCACAGAGAAGATATCATTTGATTCTGATAACAGACTCCTGTGACTGTCAAGAAGACTAACAGATATGGTCAAGATAATGTTCCTGATGTGAAGAGCTCAGAGTCTAGTGAGCATCTAAGAGCTGTCACTATACCAAAGCACATTAATAAGGTACATAGGATCAGAAATGTCAATGCATCTAACTCAGGGTGGGCATGAGGTGGTCAGGGAAGATTTGTGTGCCCCTGTAGTCTTGAAAGGTAAGCAGAGACCTTTTAGACACTCAAATGAAGGGAACTTACTCAAGGAAAAAGCTCTAAGTCAGTGTATATCTGGAAATCTCATCAAAACTGAGATTCTGTTTCAGCAGGTAAGGGGTGGGTGTCTGAGGTTCTTGGTTTTTGTGTGTTTTTTTTTGTTTGTTTGTTTGTTTGTTTATATATATATATATATATATATATATATATATATATATATTTTTTTTTTTTTTTTTTTTTTTAAGTAGGCTCCCCACCCAACCTGGGACTCAAACTCACAACCCTGAGATCAAGACCTGAACTGAGATCAAGAATAAGACACTTAACCAACTGAGCCATCCAGGTTCCCCTAAGATTTTGCATTTCTGATATGTCTTAGGTGATGCTAATGCTATTGGTCCAGGGACAGCCCTTTGAGTATCAAGACTCTGGAAAAGAAAAAAGAAGAAGCCACATTTAGACAAATATAAATAATTATATCCAGGGCACTATCTTCAAAGTGGTGGGCTTGTGTCCCAGGGGAATACTCAGGATGGGAGTGGGAAGGAAATATTCTTTTTTTTTAAGTGTCAGCTTCTGAAATTTCTATTTTTGTTCATGGTTAACATACATGATATATTAAAGCATTAATGAATGTGCAAGACATGCAAACATATAAATTCATACTTGTTTAAGGACAGGCTCAAGTTTTTACTAATAGAGGTTAGTGCTCAAAGAACAACAAGATGGGTTTAGGCAGGAGAAGGTGAGGCATAGACTTATCTCATTTTTCAGACGAAGACGCAGAGGCTTTCAGATATCAAGTGATTTGCCCAGTTTCACAAAGCTGAGGCCCCAACGTAATCCTTCTGACTCCTAATCTAGTGCTCTTCCCTCCCCTCTGAGCCGCTGGATCTTAGCTTGGAGAGCAGAGCCATAAAATAAGTCAGAGCACCAGGGAGAAACCTCACCTACAAATGCACTTTCCTTCTGACCTCTAATAAAACACAAGCAGAAAAGGAAAGTTAGAAGAGCCAGATTGTCTTACATAAGCATCTCATTTGAGATAAAGCCTGCCTTGCCAGTGCCGTTAATCACCTTACCTCTTCCCTTCCCCTAGGAATCCCCAGTGACAGAGCAACTACAAGCTGTTTTGTGTCTGTACTGCAGCCATCTCAAGATCAATTAGTATTTCTCACAAAGCTGTCGCGTAGAAATACAACAGGGGATGTGGACAAAGTCAACCCTTGTGAGGCCACTATGCACAGTTGGGTTGCCTACAAGCCTGTGGGGACACTGAAATGGCTAGCACATTTAACGGTGTCAACCTGAGCTTTGAATATGGCCATTTATGATTTTAATATAGCAGAAGAATGAAAACCATAACCTGGGAGGAGATGGGGCAGGAGGTTGACTATTATGGGTGGAAGTATTTGTTTTGTTAGCTATCTTGCAAATGAAATGAATGCCATTTGGACATTGCAAGACCTTTAGCAAGTCCCCTCCTCCAGGGCTGTGGGGACGATCCAGGAATCAGAACCGGTAAATGTTCTGGGCTTTCCTGCCCTGTGTATGAAAAGTAGAAAGTATAGGCAATACTGAGAAACAATTAAAAATCTACTTAGAATGTGCTTGTCTCTGTTCTTCAGGCACCCACCCCCTTACCTCAGCACTTGCTCCTTTGTTACTTTTGTTACCCCCGTGGCTCTGCCCTACAGTGGTTCGGACTCCTGCCAAGCCCTGATGCGGCATTCCTGACTCTGGGGGGCTCGGAGGCAACAACTCCCCCAGGCTCCTTACTGTTTTGCCCGCTGAATTATTCTTGAGTACTTTGTCACCATGATTACAAACTAAGTCTCAGCAACATCTTCCTGTGGATTGATTGACTCATTCATTCGTTCATTCACTCAGCTGTTCAGTTACTACGTTTAGCAAGGAAGCTTTACCTAGCGCCTAATCAGCGCTCATCACTTTGGGAGATGTGGGGTAGAGAGAATCAATACCATCCTCTCCTATAGGTCGGGGCAGCTTAACAAGCAATCATGGTCTGATGGGGTGCATGCTGGGCCGGGGTGGAAGCAACAACGCAGAACAGGTTTCTTGTCCAGACCTTGCATCTGTTGGTGGTGGGAGCTAGTACCCCGAAGGGCTTGGCCATCTCTGGACACAACAGCAAGCATCATAATGGCAGGCAGGAAAGTGGCACTTACTGAGTATTGGGCTAGCTCTCTTCATTATCTCTCCTCTATCATCTATCATCTCTCTCTCTTTCTCTCTCTGTAACTCTTGCATGTATATACATTTATACACATAGACATATACCCATATATATGAATAGAGACATAAATATAGGGATATACACCTGCACATAAAGGGTATATACATATATACTAAACATATATGTATGTATATACCTACAATTTAAAATTTTCCTCCAAACTATCCTGACATATTTCTAATTTATAACAAATTAAATTAAAATTTAAAGATTGTAAAGGAAGAACCTGCCAGAGTTACTCTGTACCCACACGGTTCTGGCTTCAAGCCCAATCCTATTTCTGAGAACCTGTCCTTACTCGGCAGACTCATCACCTGGATCTTCCCACCTTACCATCAATGTTTAAACTGTGTCCACAGAAAACAAGCATGGTCATTGTTGTTTCAAACTTCTTTTGGTTATGGAAGCTACTCATCTTTTCTTTTTATGCTGGATTCTTTCATATCCTTTGGGTCACTATATGAACACACCACAGCACATTAACCTTTGGGAAAGGAATCCATGAAAAGAATGGCAACCAGGTAACAGATGTTTCCATGTTGGTAACTCCCTTTTGGAGTGTTTGGGTCTTAGACAATCCTCTTTCAACAATTCAGAAACCGTATTTTAGAACTTCAGCAGAACATGTCTTGTGTTATGCCCTGAAATGCTCAGTAGCTGTGAATCTAATCTCTTGAAAAAATATTTTCATAGATAATAATAGAAACAGATGTTTCTGCCTAATCCTGCTAGACATTTTCTAGGTTTCGCATATTAAATATACGCACTCTTAGGTCCGAGATTTAAGAAGCCTGCTTACTTGAGAGAGAAGGAAAGGGCACACAGTGACGTATCAAAGCTCTTTCCATTTTCCCAGCCTATGGAGAGTACAGGTCATAGACCATCAGCTCACCTCAGGGCATCTTAAATTGGTTCAACCCAGCCTCTAAGCTTCCCTCACTTTGGTCAAAGTATAGATGTGGTAAATAATCACCCTATCAGGTACCCCACTTACTTAATCTCTTCGTCTGCTTGGTCTGCCATAACAGATTTTCATAGACGGGGTGGCTTAAACAACAGAAATTATTTTCTCACGCTTCCATAGGCTGGGAAGTACAAGAGTGCTGGCTGATTTGGTTTCCTGGTGAGAGCTCTCTTCCTGGCTTACAGATGGCCAGTCTCTTGCTGTGTCCTCACAACAAGAGGGAATAATCTCTTTCCCTATCTCTTCTTATTAAATCGCAAATCCCATCATGAGGGCTCACTTTCATGACCTCACATAACCCTAATTACTTCCCAAATGCCCACCTCCAACTACAACCACATTGTGGGCTATTGCTTCAACATATGAATTTGGGGAGGACACAATTCAGTCCATACCACTCGAGTTTAGTGTCCTGGGCATTTGTGATGTCTGATGCTCAGGTCAGGCTGGGGAATGGGATTACTCATACCAATGAGTCATACTGTCCTGAGGCAAAATCTTGAGTTGTGGACCATTGTCACTCCTGGTGAGTTTTTACAAGGGAGATACCAGAAGCTGATCAAGGAGATCCTTCACCAGTTCCTGAAAGAGTAGGCAATGAGAACTCCCTTGCCCTCAGAGCAGCAGTGGGAAGGATCACAGGATGAAAGAGGTGACTTCGTTCCCTCAGGGTTTCCTAGGTCTCGAGGGGCCCCTCTTCCTTTTAAAGCAAAGTCCAACACCCAGTGTTCCATGCAATGCCTGCCCTCCATACGCAAACAATGAATCATAGAACACTACATCAAAAACTAATGATGTGCTGTATGGTGAGTAACAGAACACAATAAAAAAAATTATCTATATAAAAAAAGTAAGTTCAGAGATTTCTCCCCCAGCTCCTGCTCCACATTCCCTCCATTCCTACCATCCTTCTTCATCCCTCCTTTCCCCAGAGGCACTTCCTATTACGTCCTTCTCCATGTTCCTTTATGATTGATCCCGATGATCCAGATTTTCAACCACTATGACAGGAATTAGTTTTTTCTGGATGGCCAGAAGGCTTTTTTGTAAACACTACCAGGATTTAGGAGTGGGAAGGGGAAGAAGCATTTGCATTGGTATTTATTTTACTTTTATTTTATTATATGATGAAGAAAGAAAAAATAAACAATAAAAATGTCACATTGCCCTTTTAAAATATCATTCACATTATTGCTCAATGAGAACCTAACTCTCAAAGAACCTACATAATATACCTTGACACCAATTGGTAAATTAGTAAAACCAAACCAAACCACATTTCAAATATATGACATTATTGTTTTTGCCTGGGAAGACATCACTGGCTCTTATAAATAAAATTGAACATCCCTTCCATCTGTGGCCACTATACCCATCATCTACTTTCATTTGAACATCTATCACATTATTTTATGATACAGAACTTTTTGTAAGTTTCCCACCCGGATCTGCACATTCTTTGGAAGAAGGGCTCTGTGGCATTCACCATGGTATACTTAGTGTTGAGTGAGATACCAGAGACATGGCAGTGCTTAATTGAAGTTTATTTGGTGAAAAAAGTCCTTTGAAGATCATGCAAACTTTAGTTTCTTCTAAGGCTATTGGGAATGTAATCCATGTGCCATAGATGTTGCTAATGTCACTTCCAAAACTGACCAGATGAGGAAATTCTTGACATCTTGACAACTCTTCATCTTGGCCATTGCACACAATGAATGTTTCTGGGGCTTAGTCCCGCCCCCATGGAACACAAAACAGACCTGGACTCAAGTTGCCATTACCTCTCATTAGCTAGGTGAGCTTCAGCAGTGTAACCAATGGGCCCTAAATCCTCTTGGGAAAACAAGGTGTGATCATACAGGGTGATGTCTTAGTTCACTTATATCCATTCTTTCATGTGCAACCATAGTATGAAGATGCTATAAGAGGTAAGGATATTTTAACACAAAGCTACACCAGACAGCTTTGAGAAACTTGGAGAAATTGTGGACAATTATTAAATTTGCCATAATTCCCCAAGAGGAATCCTTTTCTCATTTTCTCTTATTATTTTTTTTTTTTTTAGAAGAAACTGCCATAGAGGACTCATACCAGCTGTGACAATGCAGAGTATTATTGAAAGCAATACCTACACTGAGCAGACTGTAAGACTCAATACGTTCTGTGAGATTCAGTGAAGTTTCCTGGCTGTTTGTTTGGGGAGAAGATACTGGAAGGGTGCTGTGAGCTGACAAAGGAGAAATAGAAGAGTGGGTCTTTAGTCAGTAAAGTACTACCAAATGGTAGTATTCATTGGATAAGGCTCAGGATGACTAGTTCTGAAAAGTTGGGCTTGTTTTTTGAAAAAAGAATCTGCAGAGACAATAACGTATGGGCTCATGGTTTGCATCTCAATTATACATTTGCAGGCGCTTTCCTCATGTTAATGAGGCTTTTGCCACCGCATGGCCCCAGTGACAGTTGGATCCACAAACAGCAGTTCATCAATTGATTGCAGGTGTTTCCCCTTGGAAAATAAAAACTGCATGTACAGACCACAAGGTGAGGGAAAATCGATTTTCAACAGCCACACAATCTGGTGAGTTCTGAAATGCAGCTTTGGGAAACAAATTCTCTTGCCGCTGTTTTCATATATATACATGTATTCCATTTATAAAATATAGGACTCAATTTCTCAATAGTAATAAGGATTCATAAATTACAGATTGACGACAATGTCCGTAGGAAGGGACAGAACATTTGTTTCCTAATTAATAAAAGATAAAATCTCAAAATATTAAATGCCATTATCCACTTTTATTCTTATGGAAATTATTTGCATTTGTATTATATTTGCAAGTTTCTGTCAAAAGCATTTCTTAACATACATAAAAGAATAATTTGATTAGAAATATGTCCAATTTCAGTTTAGGCAGCTACCAGTAATGTATATAGCCTTGCAACCCCCAATTTTGGGATTTCCTTTATGTTTATATTTTATTCAAATTCTCACATAAATGCTAGACAAAATCAAGTGTCATTGGACCCCTTTTCCAAATGAGATTTTCTTCTTTATACACATCTAGACTTTTAGCAAAGAACCATGTTTTTCTGCTAATTGACCTTTTTCCTTCCTTACACACTTGGCTATGGACGATTCCACCAGCCCCAACTTCTGGCAACATTTTTCACACCTTGGCCCAGCTGTCTTAGAGTCTAAATAAGAATGCTATTATACCCCCAAAATTGCAAAAGTTGAGATATATTCTTTGAAAGAGAACTACATGTGTTGGGCTGTTTGTAGATAATAGCTTGTACGTTCTATGATACAAAAATACGCCCCCAAAATAAATACTGATAAATGTCCAAATATATTCATGTTCAATAAGTTTTAATAACCCCAAACCTTAGGGATGAGTTTCTATCCATGTTTCCTGGCTTCAGTATGTTTTATATAAGAACTACATGCATACAAATTATTCATTATGATATACTCATGTTCCCAAGTTTACCTGTGACTTTTAGCTCTAAGTCTAGGGCAGCGTTTCTTAATCTCAGCACGACTGGCATTTGGGGCCAGATAAGTCTTTGTAGGAGGCTTGTTCTGTACGTGGTGGGGTGCTGATTCCTCACCTCTGCAAACGAGATGCCAACGACATCTGCCCTTGGAGTCTTGCGTCCAAATGTTCCCTGGGAGGCAAAATCATCCTAGTTGAGAAACACTGACCCAGAGCCTTTTCGGAGAAAATACTTGATTTTCTTCTCCTTGTACATAAATTGAAACAATTGACAGCAGGCAATGAAGAAACAGGAATTCTGGTGTCCAGTTTTGCTTCTGTCCAATTTTTAGGACCGTGACAATTTGGGAGAGAGCACTCTGAGTTAGGACAAGAGGCATCAATTTTACTTGTTGGTTTTTTTTTTTTTTTTTTTTTCCCACATCTCTGTGATTTGGGACAAGTTTCTTAAATTCTGGAGGTCTGATTTCCTAATTTATCAGCGGAGGTAGTGAGTCAATAGAGAGTCCTGTGTTCTTTAAAATGCAGTAATTCTGGGGCGCCTGGGTGGCTCAGAGGGTTAAAGCCTCTGCCTTCGGCTCAGGTCATGATCCCAGGGTCCTGGGATCGAGCCCCACATCAGGCTCTCTGCTCAGCAGGGAGCCTGCTTCCCTTCCTCTCTCTGCCTGCCTCTCTGCCTACCTGTGATCTCTGTCTGTCAAATAAATAAATAAAATCTTTAAAAAAAAATGCAGTAATTCTGTGCTACTCCTTTACACATTTATTTTAAGGATGAATGGTGGGACATGCAAATAATAATCAAAATTTTAAAGTTAAAATCTCTGCAGAAATGTTAGTACTACCTGCTCAGGTCATTCCTCGTGGCTGCTAATCCATTACCTTTCCGCCTGCTGCTGTAAGCCTGATTTGAAACTCACTCTTTCCAGAAGCCCTTTCCTGGTGAAGTTGACCCTAATTCCAAATTGTGTAAGTCTTCCTTTGGAATTTTCTTCAGAGCCAGTTTATGAGTCATTCAAGGAAATAAGTCTTATTACTTTATAATCACACCTCGTTTGGGACCCCAAATAGAATTACATAGCCTGATCACTCACATGATTCACTCAATTTGGCTCCAAAAGACTTTCACTGTTTCCAAAACAAAATCAGTTTTCAAAAGTTAAAGATTTGTCAACTTTGCATGTACTGCAAAGGTCATGCTGCAGACTGAAAACAATGGCAAAAGAAGTTTTGCAAGATCTGAGCCACAGTAATTTGTGGGACTGAACAAGTGAAAAGAGTCACTTTGGATGTGGGCAATGATCGTTTGAGTCTATTTTGTATTAGTTTAAAAGACCCTACCCCGCAATTATTTCCACGTCACATATGTTCGTATGAGGTTATTCATGCTTGTGTGTCTGTTCTGCTATAATTATTTTGTTGCTCCTGTCCTCTGCTTTCTTGCTTCTCTGGCTGTGTGTGCTCTCTTTGCTTATCCACAACCTTAGTTAAATCTGACTGTTCTTAACTTGTGCGTCCTCTGTCGTTTTAATATGGCCAAAGTAAAAGACATGTCATCTTGACTAGCCAATATCCTTGATTCTTTTTCCTCATACTCTTCCTTCAAACCCCAGTGAATCTTGTTAAACTGATCTACAATGTACGTCCAGAATCTGAACCCCTTCTCGCCACTCCAACTTCCACCCTGGCCTCAACAACAGCACGCTTCTTCTGGATTATTCCAACAACTTCATAACTGGTGCCATAATTTTACTCTCCTTCTCTTACCATCTGTCATTAAGACAGCATTCACAGTGATTAGGCATCTCTTTATATAATGCCCTTGCTCTGCTCAAACCAAGTTTTTGTTTTGTATTGTTGTGTTGTGCTTCTCAGTAAGTGTGTCGATCTTTGCAATAGCTTTTGATGTCCTGTGTGATCTGACCTCATCTGTTTCACACCCGCTTTATTTTCTATAACCACCATTTACTCTTTGTAACTCAGAACCCTGGCCTTTTCGCTGGTCATCAACCAGGCACGTAACTGCTCGTGGACATAGTCTCATCTGTTTCTGAATGCCACCTGCTCACCGAGGGTTTCCTTCTCTCCTGGATCTAAAATTGCCCCACAGCCCCCACTCCTGCCTGTTCTCTCAAGGTGCACATCTTCTTTCTGCCCATTTTATTAAGCATTTGTAACATTTCCATATCATAAAACCTAAATAGTATTATAATTCTGTTATTTAATTCTTATTGTCTGTTTCTCCCACAACAAAATGAAGGAAGAAAATGTTTAATTTTTTTCTGTTTTACACCCTGATCTAGTTCAAGGGTTTAGACTTGTTCCCAACCAATAATGAGAGTTCAGTGAATTTTTTTTAATAAACAACAATTAAATGTCAATAAAAATTTGCCTCAGATGTCAGTAATGTTATATCTCTCAGTGAATTCAAGTTTGCTTGAGGTCAGGAATTGTACTCCCTTGCTCATAACCCTTACGGAATGCTAAGAACATATTTATACATATAGAAAGAGTTCAATAAATGCTTCCGAGATGATGAACATTTACAAATATAATCTTTCCAAAGCTCATCTCAGTGTGGAGTTAGTCTAGAAATACACCATTTTCGGAACATTGAATACAAATGAAATAGACATACACATGGTGCAGTGATCTCCGATAATGTAATGTTTCTCTGTTTCTTTTATTGACTAGCAATTATAACAATGGAGTGTCACTGTGGCAATATGTATGATGGGTAGACTGAAACAATGGTGCAAAAACACTTGAAATTATAAACATCTTTCAGAGAATTATTTGACAACTTTCTCTGTGAAGACAGTGATAACAGAATTACATTCACAAGCAAGAAGTGAAAATTAGGGAACTGATGGCACAAAACTTGAGTTTTCTTAGAAAACTGTAGAAAAACGGGTCACACTTGTGTCAAATTTGCATAATCCTAACAGTAAAAGAGGCAGGTGGGGCATGGAGGCTGTGCAGGAACCTTGATCATTGATCACCCCCAAGTCGGGTGGCTGGGGGAAGCATTGGGAGCTGTAGTAACTGAGCAGGTCAGATACACAATTTCTTAACCCCAGTGAGGATGAGTAGAAACAGATACTGGCACAGTCCACTTGTGGCCGTTTTTGCTTCTCACTGAAAAAAATTATTTTACAAATTACTCAGGTAGTATGTGAATTAATGCTTTTCCTTTGTCCTCTGTCCAATTCTCCCACATCCAGAGGTAGCCACTTTTTATCATTGAGAGGTACCCCTTTCAAATCCATTTTCCATACTGTTACATGTATGTGTGTGTTCATAAGTGTACATGCACACATGTAGACATGTGTAAACTGGTCTTATGTTTAGTTAAGTTCTGCATATGGTATATATTAATTTGCGATTTATGATTTTCTCTAATGTTATGTCTTGGAGATGTGTATCTGTCATTACCTGTAAATCTATCTCTTCTCTTACTGAGGTGTAATTGACATATGACATTTTATTAGTTTCAGCTGTACAGCATAATGATTCAACATTTGTGTATATTGCAAAATGATCATTGCAGTAACTTTACTTAACATCCATCACCATACACAGAGAATTTTTTTTCTTTGTGTTGAGAAAGTTTAGGCTCTACTCTCTAAGCAACTTCAAAATATGCAATAGAGGTCATCAATTGTAGTTGCTATGACGCACGTGACATCCCTTGGCTTGTTTATTT
The DNA here is from genome assembly GCF_902655055.1 of Lutra lutra. NCBI lineage: Eukaryota > Metazoa > Chordata > Mammalia > Carnivora > Mustelidae > Lutra > Lutra lutra. Next base: position 192,955,360 of record NC_062280.1, read on the forward strand.
TGTAACTGGGAGATTGTACATTTTGACCCCTTTTACCCATTTTGCCTACTTCCCACCCCTGCCTCTGGCAACCACCAATCTCTCCTCTGTATCTACGAACATTTTTGTGTTTAGATTACACATGTAGTTCAAAACATATGGTATTTATTTTCTCTATCTTACCATAATGTCCTTAAGAGCTATTCGTGTTGTTGCAAATATCTCATTCTTTTTTTTTTTTTAAAGATTTTATTTATGTGTGAGAGAGAGAGAGAGAGCGCACAGCTTGTGTGAGGGAGCATGAGGTGGGGTGAAGGGCAGAGGGAGAGGGAGAAGCAGACTCAGGCTGAGCAGGGAGCCCAACTCAGAGCTCTAACCCCAGTACCCTAGGATCATGACGTGAGCCCAAGGCAGACACTTAATAGACTGAGCCACCAAGGTGCCCTGCAGATAACTCATTCTTAATAGTAGTTTTGTAATATTCTCTAGAAGTAATACAAAACAGTTTAATGATTATTCCTATATTGATATACACTCGTATTGCTTCTATCTTTTTATATTTAGATACAATGGGCAAGTAAACACTTGTACATGTCTGCCAGTGTTTCTGAAGGGCAGACTCTTCAGAAGCAGGACTGTTGGGTCAAAGAGAGTGTGGCCTTTACATCTGATGGTTGGTGCTAAAGTGTCTCCACAAAGTTTCACCAATTTATGTTCCCTTCAATATTATTTGAATTTCTAGCTCCCTATTTCCTCACCAATGTTAGATATGATCTATTTTTAAAATTAAAAAAACAAATTCCCAACCTGATAGGTAGGAAGGGAAAACTTCTGATTACTTTATAATTCAATTCTTTAACCTTAGATGAGCTTATTGGTTTTCTATTTTGTATACCTATTAGTAGATTCACACTGGACTTCAAGATGTGGTTGGGGAAGAAAAGAGAGAACTTATGAGTTAGAGACACTACATCAGCATTGATTAGCTTTGTCTCCTATTAGAATTCCTTACCTTTTGGGTTTGTTTAGCTGTGTGCTAGTACTGATGTCTGGCCATACCCTCAATGTGTTCATTTAAATATTCTGGGGTGAAACCATAGAAATATTTTTTTTTTTCTTATTTCTCATGTAAGATAATGTTCAGAACTATTTTTTGGGAAGTCCATTTATTCTTCTGGTTTCTGCTCAGTCCCTCTGGTGATGGTCAGTTTTTCAGGACATAGGATTTTGTGGATCTATCCATAGGTTGGTGGGATGAAGCCATTTTTGAGGTGTGGCTCTGGTTCCCTTTCCTGGCCAGATTACCTCATCTATGTCACAAATAGCTTATGTTTACTTTTTAAGCAGAAGAGGACATGGAGTAATTTTATTTTGGAACTTCCTCTCTCTCTCGACTCTTATAGGTAAGCATATACACTAATATATTTGTATGAAATGTAAATCAAGTCCTGCTGCTCAGGTGCAGGGGTCCCAGGTTCCGCTGTAGGACCACAGGTACTTAAGGTGGAAGATAGGACCACAGTCAGTCATTGCCTTGGCATTGGTCACTGGGCGGTATTGCCCTTCTCTGTTCAGTGTACTTGGTGGTCTTTGTGGGTGTCCTGATTATGTGCTACTGGGCAACAAATTATCCCCAAACTCATGTTTAACACAATAGCATTAATCCAGGTTGCTTGCTAATGTGCATCTTTGTCTGGGAAGGCGGGGGAGAGCTCACCTGCATTCTACATGGTGTCAGCTAGGGCAGGCAGCTCTGTGGGAAGGGGAAGGGCACCCAGGATGGCTCCTTCATGGGGCCCACAGAGGAGGTGCTGCGGTCAGGTTCTCTGCATGTGGGGCTTGCCCCAGGGCTCTCCTCGCAAGGAACGGTTGTTCTGTTCAAGAGCAGACAATGTCTGAAGGCCTGGGCAGAGAAGTCAGCACAAGATCCCTTTTTCTCCTCCTTCTCCCACTCCTCCTCCTCCTTTTTCTTTTTCTTCTTGTTCTTTTTAAGATTTTTGTTTATTTATTTTACACAGAGAGAGAGAGAAAGCCAGAGAGGGAACACAAGGGAGTGGGAGAGGGAGAAGTAGGCTTCCTGCTGAGCAGGGAGCTTGATGCGGAGCTTGATCCCAGGAATTCTAGGATCATGACCTGAGCCAAAGTCAGATGCTCAACTGACTGAGCCACCCAAGTGCCCTATTCGCCCACTTCTAAATCCAAAGTCATTCCAATCAATTTGGGACCTATTTTTCCCATTTTTAAAATGCCTCATGAAACAAAATCCTTGTTTATAAAATCTGTCATACGTTCACATGAATTAAACTTTGGTGTGTTTTACAAAAATTTTCATCTGAAACATGACTTTTGGTCTGTGAAGATAAGGCCAGATTCAGAATAAGGTACTGCCATGAACACAGCAGGCATAGAGATATTGGTATGGAAATTTATCTACACCTCAGAAAACCATCTTTACTCCAATTGAGCGCTCATAGCACATCTGAGGGGTGAAAATAAAACTCACCCTATGCATTTTTTTTAAAACATACCTTCACTACATGCACTTAGTTATGACATATTTCACAAGTCTGTTAAAGATTTCAGAGCTGATGAAGTGAAGTACTCTTGGTCAGTTGGTGACATCCTCTTAAAATAATGAGCAGAAGATTTTATTAGTTTACTTGCACCTCAAATGTCTCCTATTTATTCAATCTGCATCAAGGAGACTTTGCCAAGGGACCTTGTTAGCAAATTTATCAAACAAATGTGGACATTAAAGAGTATTAGTGTGAAAGTGGTTCATTCTACAAACCACGTCTGATGACACACTTTTGGTCAAATTACAAAGTCTCCATTGGTTCTAATTTTTTTTACTTTTTTATTAGTTGAGCCTATGTAATAAATATCATAAAATGCAAATATATTTGTGAGCTAATATTAAAACTCACTCCACTTTTCCCCAAGAAATTTATCGCAGGAGCTATTATATGATTCTTGGATTGTTTTAATATAACAAAGCAAATGTCATCTTTTTTTTCTTTTTCTTTTTCTTTTTGGTAGCATGGCTCCCTTCAAAAAGTATGCCAAGCACCTATGAAATGCAATGCTCAGAGGATGGGACTGGAGGTTACAAATGGCATTCTCAACTACCTTCTGACTCCATTAGCACATTTTGCCTTGCTTGTGAATTCAGGAAATTTTTATTTATAAAAATTATAATACCGTATATGCAGAATGTGTAGATCTTTTGAATAAGATAATGATGCCGTAAATTCTTCTACAATATAACAAAATCTATTAACACGAAGAAGTGAAACCCCCACACAAGAAATTTATCATTTTGTTCATTGGACACCTTGACTTTCAGTAGAGCTAGCTCTTCCTTTGATTTTTAGAAATGTCTCCAATTTCAGAAATTTTTATTTTTTAAAAATTTTTGATCATACTGCTCCTTCTTGTTCTTTATCTTTCTTATAGAAGGATGCATGTAATCTTCATAAACAGACAATTATCAAAAGGCAATGGATGAAACAGTACAGCAGCTATTTGCTGTCTTACATGGTATTTGGGAGTAGAATCCTAGTGTATTGCTTTTTCTTACAATGATTGTATTTGCTAAAACTCAGTATCCCTTTGGTATAAAGTCAGCAATAGCTGGACATACAAAATAGCTCTGTAGCTCTCAGTGGTAATGCTAAGTTGGCGGTGGTGATGGAAAGACAAAGGTTCTGGAGTCAGGCCGGTTTCTATTCTAATCCATATTCCATTATTTACAAACTTACTGCGCTATCAAACAAGCGATGACATCCTACTGACGCTCTTCTGTCAAACGAAGCTGACAACGTGTTACAGGAGGGTTAAGTGAGAGAGTCTTAGCAGAAGTAGCCACCAAAACATCTGGTCCTAGATGAATACATATTTGTCCTCCTTCTTATTTTCCTAAAATAGCACATTTTTTGTCTGGTCAGGGTTTTCCACACAAGTAACACCGAAAGCCCTGAAAGCATGCCTGAGTGTGTGTGCACACATAAGATGTATTCATCATAAGGAATTGGCTTACGTAATTCTGGAGACTGAGATGTCCTACAATCGTCTGTCTCCGAGCTGGAGATGTAGCCAGGCCTGTGGTATAATCAGTCCAAGCCTGAGAACAATACATCCCAGCCCCAGGGCAGGAAAAGTTGAGATGGGATGTTTAACTCAAACAGGCAGTCCAAGAAAGGGGTCAAATTCCTCCTTCCTCTGCCTTTTGTTCTTTGCAGGCTCCCAAAAATTGGATGGAGCAGGCAATCTACTCAGTCTACAGACGCAAAAGTTTATCTTATCCAGAAACCGCCTCAGGAACATACGGAGAAATAATGCTTAATCTGGGCACCGTGGCCAGTCAAGTTGGCATAAAATTAACTAACACAGTTCTCTTTTTGTATTGTCTCTGAAATGCCAAGCAGCTTAATTCATTAAATGTTTTTTTTAAGCATCAGCTTCTTTTTACCTTGTTGTCGAACTATCTCCAAATCTGTATCAGTAGACATTCAAAAATAAGGTTACAGCTTTACAATTTGCTTAGTTTAATTGTAACTTGAGCATAGAAAAAAAAAATCACACAAGAGGAAGGGTTATTTACCTAGATAAAACAACAAAATATAGCCTCCCATCTGACCATGCTGCCTTTTTATTTTGTTGATGTCTTCTTTCCTTACTTCCTTCCTTCCCTCCCTCCCTCTCTCCCTCTGTTCTTTCTTTCTTTCTTTCTCTGTGCAGAAGCTTTTTTGTTTGATGTAATTCCCATGTTTGTGTCTTTTTAAAAACATGTCTGATTCAGTAAGAATAAAAGTACAATTTGAGGTGTGTAGGATTTCTGTTTTACAGATAAGAAAACCAATAGTTTCCAAAGTCCGAGTAGTATGACTTCTGAATCTTGTATTTCTGGTTGTTAATTCATTTTCCTTCTAAAGAACTTAGAAATGAGGAGGGACCACTCTAAGAACCAGGACAATTTAGTCTGTTCCTGTAATAATTTTAATTACAATAAATTAATTTTTAAAATAACTTTATTTTTTATGGGTTCAAAATACCCATACATTTTGTCATTTTTGTAACCTCTCCTCCCTTTCGTCAGTAAATTAGAAGGAGGCACTGCAGAGACACTTGGCATTTCATAGCTGAGTTTTGGCTGCTGGGAGAAAAGTGGAGGTCTGCTCCTCCTTGTCCCCACAGTGAATTATCCCGGCATGTTTCCTAGTATGGTAACAACCTACACTAGGTTAGCATTTCATAAGGGAAATCTTTACAAGAAGAGGGAGATAGTAGTCTGTCAGAAGCACAGGGAAAAAACTGAGAAAATACTGAGTCAGCTGAACTACACCTTACCAGAGACAAAGCAAAACGCCTAAGAATCAAATAAAGTTTCTGACAGGAAATGTGGTTGTCCACACCAAATGTTTACTCTGAAGGTGAAAGAGGAACATGCTACCAACCAGGTTAAATGGTTTCCTCAAGATCTCAGTGAAGCAACAGGAACACAGTCTGTGAGACTGACTCCTACCACACCTTCCACCATTGTCTTCCCTCACTCTCACTGAACATCGACTTCGATGACCACGTTGTCACGTTATGTACTTAGGATTCAGTGATAAACAGTAAATAAAAAGAATGTCTAATATTAAGGGGCTGCTAGGATAGAGGAAGTTGGGAAATGAAAGTACCGAAATAAGCATTTTTTAAGAGGAAACGAGACTGGAAAAGTTAGCCAGGGGCAGAGGGTAAAGGGCTCGTTCACCATCCCATGCCATTTAGACTGCTTCCAATGATGTAGGAGTGCTGACAACGCTGGTGCCATCTTTGGCCTTCCATCTTACTCATGTTTGCTTGATGACGTCTCTTGGGGCTCCATGTTCCAGGACTCTTGGAGATTAATATACTTACCTGAGAAATGCCTGCCTAGGCCAGGATTGGAGGAAGGTTTTTTTGGCGACCCATGAATCTGTTAGAGATAAGACTCTCCCGTTCCTGACCCACAGGTGGAACCGTAAGTTCTCCTTAAAGGTTGGTGGTTAAGCAGGTGCATGCAAGCCCTTTGCGACACGTGTGAATTCTTTGATCTCACTACAATGCCCTTCAGCATGTCTCCTCTCTAAAACCTGGGAACAAAGATCTGGGCTTTTCAGAGAACAATGGTGCAGCTGCCATGGATCACCCTACACCAGACCCCACTCCCCCAGGGTCAATAAGTTACCCTGCATAAAACTCTATGTGAATTATACAGAGTGGCTTGCTTCATCTTCCGGGCTCAAAGTGCCTGCTCAGTTTGGGGACTCCTTTACTGTCCCTCCCTCCCCCTCCAACAGGCAATGTGGCATCAGCATAGGGCTTTTACTCAAGAAGGGAAATGAAGACATTTGCACTTTGGAAATATAACTTGCTGTGCTGTGGTGCTAATATGTGTGAGTGGTCAAGCGAAACAGGTGTTGCATCTGTGGTCAGCTCAGTGGGGCATTGCTTGTGGTCTGAATTGAGAGGTGGTGACAGATGGGAAAAAGGACAGATTCAAAAGATGTCATGAAGAGAGAACTTGGAAAAGTCGGTGATTGGTTGGTTAAGTGTTGCAGCTGAGAAAGAGGAGGGAAAAAAAGATGAACACCAGGCATATGAACTAAACAACTAGGTGAATAATGATTTTTTTTTTTTTAAAGAAAGGAGAGCATATTGTGAGGAAAGACCATTATCCTTCTATTTATTGGTGTGGATATGTACCTATTTTTTTTTAAAGATTTTAATTATTTATTTGACACAGAGAGAGAGATCACGAGTAGGCAGAGAGGCAGGCAGAGAGAGTGGGGGAAGCAGGCTCCCCGAGGAGCGGAGAGCCTGATGTGGGGCTCAATCCCAGGATCCTGGGATCATGACCTGAGCCGAAGGCAGAGGCTTAACCCACTGAGCCACCCAGGTGCCCTGTACCTATGTTTTAACCAGTTGGACACACTGGTAGAAATGGAACATAACTCTCTGATCTATAGGAAATGTTGGGTTCAAGAGACAGACTTGAGCTCCTAACACAATTAATGAAGTGGTGAGAACAGATGACTTAACTCCAACTGCCTGGTGTTAATATTTTCCCTTCCCTCTCTTCTTTCCTTCCTTCCTTTCTCCCTCCTCCTCTCCCTCCCTCCCTCCATCTCTCAGTCTCTCCCTCCTTCCCTTCTTTCCTTCCTCGAGAGAACACGAGAGTGAACGGGGGAGAGGCAGAGGGAGAGAAATTCTTAAGCAGACTCCACACCCAGTGTGGAGCCCTACATGGGGCTCTCATGATCCTGAGATCATGATCTGAAACCAGGGGTCAGATGCTTAACCAGCTGAGCCACCCAGGTACCCCTGTTTGGTGCATAATAAGGGAGAGCGGGGAGGAGAAAAAGGTTTTGAAGTTGGGGGAACCTTTCTAACTAATTCCTTTTGTTTTAATGTTTCTCCAAAAGAGGTGGTATTTCTGAAAGTATTTAAGTAGAATGAGGTGGGAATGTAAGCATGAATTCAGCCTGAAGTTAATTTAACTGACAATTTTATGTGCAGTTGTGCTAATGATCAAAATCAAACAAAATAAAAGCAAGAGATCTCAGTTTAAAGAAAGGCAAAATTGTTGTCTATTGAATAGTGTGTCACAGAAAAAGGATTCTCAAATTGCCAAGTGCTATTTTCATCTGCTGCCTGCTGTCATTCTAACTTACCCCTTATGCATTGGAGATTTCCAGAAGGCATCCTCACTGACTTCTACATTGCTAATTGCAGAAAACCCTGCATTTCCTTCTTCTTTTTAAGACATTATAGCCTTTGCCTTCTTCAAATTAAAGATAAAATCTTGGTTCAAGTCAACATTTCTGGCAGAATTTTAAATGTTCAAGGGACATTAAAATTCAGTTGAGAAAAAGAAAAGGAAAAGAGGTACATGTAAAATGCCTTGTCTATATTAGAATTAGAAGTGCATGCAATATGTGGTTGCTGACTTTTGGAAAGCATGTTGATGCACTTGAATGATTTTTTTCCCTCTGCATATTTGCTGATTGATGTACATTCCAGCCAACCTAAGAGTTAAGGCTGGGAAATTAGGGTCATCTAGTGATTTGTGAGAAGAAGTAGCCAGCAGCTAGCCTCCAATGACAATGATGATTTTCAGAGGTTTAACCAGGCACTTGGTCAGCGGTTCTCCCCCACAGAGACCCTAAGATTCTATTTCTGTTCTCTCTTGAGTCTAGGATGACAATCATGATAAATTGTATCATACTGTGAGGTGGTTTGTGATGAAAACAAATTTCCACTAGGGACTGTAACACAACCTCCAAACTCATGCTCTGATAAAACACTTAGAAATGTTCAGTTGTCTCCTCTGTCCTCTTCCATTCTTTCTCTTTTGTCTTTGTTGAAAACAAAAACGAAATTACAAGCAGAGAACTAAAACGTGTGTTGGTAATAATCACCTTTTTTTAAGATGGAGATTAAAGTTTTGATGGTTTTTATCTGTATCTCTATTTTGATTTAGCTATCAACTATCTATTCCATCAAATTTTTTAAAATTCAATTTTAAAGTGGAAAAAAGTAGAAAATGAATGGATAGGGACTGGAAAATGATGGATAGGGTGGGTGGAGTTAGAGAGTTGTTGAGTTAGGGAGGCTGAAGATTTCTTTTAAAAATAGATGATGGCTTTCTCTTTGGAAGGGACAATTGTACCTGTATCCAGTGTTCTCTATAGATATAGCACCATGGTAGGCCTGTTGGTGGATTCCTTTTATTGGAAGGGCTAATTCATCTCATCACTTGAAGGCAGGGATTAAATGGGTCACCTCCCTGTTTGTGGATTAAGCCTGTTATTTGGTCAAAGTGAACGAAATTGGTCTTACTAAAGGAGAAATGCAATGATCTGGCAATTTTCATGATTCAATTTCTTGCTTTCAATCATTGCAGCTGTGTGGTATTCTTGTCTTTCTTCTCTCCGGGATCTACTCAAGACCTTGGCAGATTACTTCTGTGACCTATCTTCATACCTTTGGAAGAGCACTCACAGAGCGTGGGAAACGCTGGAAAAGCTAGAGATACAGTTCAGGTTACTCTGCAGATGAGTATGGGTTCCCAGGCATTTCTCAGATGGAAGATGACCCTGTGAGGCAGCTCTAAAGAGTCTTCAACAAGGCAACTCGATTACTTTGTGTGTCTGTAGAAGATGCAAGATTATATTAGTTGTTGCTTCCTGACTCCTGATCATTCATTCATTAATTCACTTATTCCTCCAGCAGGCATCTAATCTGATTTACTGTGCTGCATGAGCCCTGTGGGGTTTACAAAGAAATCCATACTTGGACTGCACTTCCCAGGCATTCCCAATCTTATTCTTTCTATCATGTATTCCTATACAAGACCCAGGTCTGTTCTAAGAGGCTGGGTGAGTCCAAGTCACATACTTGGACCAGGGTCTTTCTGCATCCGATTAAGTTTCAAATGAGTCTGAATAATCAAATGAAGATACAAATTATAAATAATGGAAAAATATAATGGGTGAGGTGAGACTATTACATAAAACAGATGTTTATGAAGGCAAAGCACATGTTATGGGCTGAATTATGTCCCTCCCAAAATTCATGTGTTGAAGCTTGAATACCCAGTACCTCTGTATGTGCTCATATTTGGAGACAAGCTCTTTTATAAAAGTAATTAAACTAAAATGAAGTCATTAGGGTGGACCCCCATCTAAGTAACTGGTGTCCTTATCAAAAGAGGGAGGAGACAGCCATCAACAAGCCAAGGAGAGAGGCCTCAGGAGAAACCAACTTTGCCAACTCCTTGATCTTGGACTTCCAGCCTCCAGAAGTATGAGAAATTAAATTCTGTGGTTTAAGCCACCCAGTCAGTGGCACCTTGTTGCAGCAGTGCTAGCAAAGTCATACAGCACGGGATTTGGAAAGTCAGTCAAAAGTAAGTATTGAGCAAATATTGTGTGTAGACCAAGTGATGTGTGGTAAACATTTATTTATCCAGGCCTGAAGCGGCACGAAATTCATTTCTCAGACAAGTGCAATTATTCATTAGGTACCTGGAAACACACACACACACACACACAGGCCTGCTCGCATGATCCTACAGTCAAATGGGAAATGTCTGTTAAGATCGGTAGTGGGAATAAAGATTAAAATGTAGGAAAAAGCCATACTAATTATAAAGATAATAATGACGATGGCAGGTGCTTCTGTTTCATGACTTCTCTGTGCCAGACAGAGTACTACGCATCATAACACCTATCCTTATTAGAGACTTATGTCTGTGTTGGTTGGTGATCTGAGGCTCAGAGAAGTTAAATCTTTTATTCACCCAAGATCTCGCAGCTAGTATATTGACATAAACTTACCTGAGTCCTACCCTGAAGTTCTCATGGCTAAAGGGAGTGAATTGGCACTTGCTTTCCTTTGAGGGGCAGCAGGTGCTTTCAAAGATCCACCAGCGGAAGAAAGGTTAGGTCTGCTTCCCAGGGCTCATTAATGCTGATGGGTTGACCCCAGGTTTTAATAACAACCCAGAGCTTTGAAATCCATAATGGCACATTGAGGCTTGAGCTGTCCTGGGAGAGTTTTTTTTTTTTTTTTCTACTCTGGCCTCAAAGTATTTCAGATCTCTAGGAAGTTACCCTACCCTTCCACCTCCCCAAACCATCCAGCGGAGCTTGGAGATTGCTCACAATAGACCTCTCCTTTACCTGTGCTCTAAAACATTAGGTAAGAATTGTTGCTAAGGTCTTTACAAGGTCACAGCCAGATACGTGAAATAGGCAGGAGGACCACATATAAATTTGCATAAAAATATGCCTTGAATTTGCATTTAAATGTATTTTAATTTGCATAAAAGTCTATTATTATGCCTTTAGAATATAAATTTTATAATTGTTCTTTTTTAAAGCTGTCATTTCTTTTCTTTTCTTTTTTTTGTCCCCCCTCCCCCCACCTTCCCAGTCCTTACCAAGATTTTTGCATTCCAGGAGTGCCTGCTTTCGTGACCCAATCGCGATGTCATAGAGGTGCTGGTGTTTTTACATAAAGAGCTCACAAGGAGGAATGCTGGCTCCAGAAAATCCGCTTATGCACTTTTCTTCCCTTTTCCTGTCTAATGGCTGCCGTCCTCCATGAATGTTAAAACCACCACTGTCAAAGAAAAAATTGCATCAGATGTAGTTAAACAGAAAAGAGAAACTTTGGTCAAGACCATTGCATCAGGAGAGAGACTGAACTCAGTTCTACTGACGCAGAAGATGGGGGAGTTGAGCACTGGGGGAGCTAGTTTAAAAGCACAGGAGGACATCAGCGGAGAACTTGGATGGATGTGATTTTGCTAATTGGTGCTCCTACTCTCCTAAAGAGACTGGGAGATAGAGGCACCATCTCTCCTGATTCCATTTTAAAGGGACGGCTCCCAGGTCCTGAGAAAGACAGTCCTGGGTTCTAAAAACTGGAAAGAGGCTGAGAGAAGATTTGTAACTCAAAGGGCAGAGAAAGAATTTACAATTATGAGTTTTCTACAGTAAATGCTCCATGAAAGGGAGATGAGGGACCCATAGTCAGAAAGACACCTGCCTAAAGGTTAGTCCATCTGAGAGAGAAATGTGAAGTCCTTCTGGGTCCATGGAGACAGGGATAAAGTCAGTCAATAATTATATATGCAGCCACGAAGTCCCTTCCTCATCTCTGGACTTACTGCCTCCCCTCATTAGCACCTCTGAAATGTGAACTGAATGTGAACTGAAACTTCTCAGTTTATTTTTATTAATGTGAAGGGAGAAAAAAGTCACAGCATGAGGCTTACATCTGGAGGCTCAAAGCAAGTACATCTCAAGACTGTGGTAAACAGGTTACTTAACAAGAGTCCCTCACCTACCAATTAAGAACAATAAGGAACTTTCTCATTTTAGACATTTGGGAAGGGTATTGGTCCTTTCGTTTTTCCGAGGATCCCCCCCCCCAGAAAATCTCTGGTGACCTGTCATGATGTCACAATGATGTAAACCAGCATTGAGCTACTATTCTGCAGAAATTAATGGTTCTGATGCTAACCCATAATGCCCTTCATGAGGTTTTGAACAAAATTGTGACCAAGTGAGATGACTTTCCCGGAGTCACCCAGCTGGTGATACTTAGGGCACACAAAATATTTTCCAGTATAGCTCTGCCACTTCCTGTCTCTTTGACCTTGGCCAAGTAACTCAGCTTCTCATAAATCAGCTTCTCATCTATAAAATGGTAATAATGACACAAAATCATAGGGTGGTTGGAGGAATTTGGAGAAATGAATTCAGGTACAGCCTGCAGAAGATCCCTGGGCACGTAGGAAGTACTTGACAAACTTTACCCATGACTTGCTGGCTAATTCCATGTTCTGCCTGATTCTAGAAGTCATGCTTTTTCTAGTAAATTGTGATGTCATCTATGTTACTATCAACTACCTCATCAATTATCTGGAACTAAATTTGAACTAAATTCTTCCATTAAACATAAAATTCTATGGTGTAAAGGAATGCATGATGGCCACGGATGCCATCGATATTTTTCCTGATTGTATTTTTCAGATAGACTTTATTTCTCTTAATATCAAATTCTTGCAGAATCTAGAGTCTTTTATTCCAGTTGTCCAGGTATTAAGCCAATGTTCATGGCTACCTAATGTCTGGCTTGGTAGCTCTTTGTTCTATTATATTCATAAAAACGAGAAAAAATAAACTTTTGTTCATTTTATTTCTGCAGCCAAAATCATGACAACAATATTATATGCTCCAGCTTTTACCCTAATCGAATTTATGACTCTCTTCTCCTTTACTCTCTTTGAAATACATCCTTTCCTTCACCCAACTTATTGTTCTCTTTTTAAAATTTCCCTTGAGATTTTCCTTAAATTTAACTCATTGTCTGAATTTATAATCCTAATTCATTCCCACAGAGCGTAAGGTCGACACGATGTTTCTCCCTCCTCAGTCATCTGGACTTTGGGGGTATCTATTTCTAGCTGTGGACGTTTCTAATTATCACAACTTGATTGTATTTCATGGCTAACTTGAACGGTATATCAATTCTATGACTTCTCTCTCCCAATGTGTATCTGCTTTAGATTGTAATCTTTCAGGGGAATAGAGTGACTAATGTTTATTCTGATCTTGACTACCAGCAGCTTGAAATATCTAAAAGAAAACAGATTTACACCTCAATTGCTAGGATAATTCTGAAATGTTTTGTTTGTTTGTGAATATGTGATATTACTAATTTCTTTTGGTGAAAATGAAACACAAACTTTAAAGGGGTTATAGAGGCTAACTGCTGTCACTCAGTGTCAGTGTTGATATTTTGGGCATTGTTCCAACAGATCATAATCTGAGAGATAATGACTCTGGTTCTGTTTTTCCCAGCTGTTCTTACTAGTGGGAACAGCTGCCATTGTTACACTTGTAAACTCTATGCTTGGCAGAACTTGTGATGGGGTCTGAAAATGCATTTTTGTTTGTGGGTTTCTTTTCCTGCATGGCCAACTTGTGCTCAGTTTTAAAACAAGAGCAATACAGCATGGTCTGGTTGACAATAACAACGCCTAGGAGACATCAGAGGGATTCAATTGCACTTACAGCCATCACCTTGGATTTTCCCTTTCTCCTGGTTGAGTGAATCATTTGTGAAATACTTTTTTGAATAAACTTGTTTTACTTGTTAAAAAAAAAAAACAAAAAACCCTCAAGGACAAATGTAGGTGACTGGAGCCCATGGTCTATTGTGAGATACAAGTTAACTAGGTTAGAAACTTCTGCAATTTTTGTAGATGTCAGTTCCTCATCAGAAATTCACCTTCTCCCACCAGGGTCCCTCTGTGCCCGGTACCAAACTTGGAGACAGCTGGAGTTGATTAGAGGCATGGACCAAAGAGCTGTCCCCATGTGGGGCCTATTGGCAGTACAGGGAGTGAACCAGCCACTTTGGCCTCATTAGCACAGTGTTCTACCAGCTGGCTCTAGGAAGAATTAATACTCAACATGAAATGATTTCTCGGAATGATCAAAAATAAAAGCAAATGGATTTGAATCAGAGTGTCTTTTTTTACCTGAGTAATACTGTATCCAAAGAACCTGCAAATTTCCTGTGTCATAAATCATCAGCGGGCACCAGACATCTCCCCAGATGTCAGATGCACAACTTTAGGATTATCATGTTTTAAACTGTATTTATCCGAACTATGGAGTTTTCTTTGTAATTATTATTATTATAAAAGGCTAGAGGTTTGGCAGAGACTGTTACAGTGTTTTAAGCCCTTTTTAGCTGTATATGAAAAACACTTCAATCTTTCCTTTACCAAAATTACTTTGAAAACTCAGGATCTTGAATGGAACTTTGATAAAAAGAAAAATGCCTAAAACCCAATAAATGTGGATATGGTCCAGGATTCCTTCTCTTCTCTTTTCTTTTTGCTTTGTCTCTTAGACTTTCTCTCTCGAAAGAATACTCAACATCCAGTTTTGGAATCTTTTCTAAATGCGATCTTTTGACTACTCCCGGGTATAATTTTTAATATGCATAAATCCTTCCTTTCATCAAATTGCAGCGTATCTCCTATCAACTCTATTATGTCTTAAACTGGCTTTCCCTTTGGACATTTGTTTCTGTTGGTGCCGCTTCCTTTCCTCAACCACTCAAGTTGCAAATCTGGGTCATGATTGCTTTTCTGCTTCTCTCAGTAGAGTGTATGTGCCTTAAGTACCAGAATCGTCATCCTTTATTCCCCACTGGCCCCGCATAGTTCTTGCCACACTGTAGTTGTCAAATAAGCACTTTTGGAATAAATGAATATATATATGTCTATTTGATGAATATATAATATATATATTATATATATATATATTATATATGTATATTTTAGCCTTTGCTTGCTCAGGTACTCTTCTTGTGATTAAAGAAATTGAATAGATAATCAAAAAATTTGAATGCAAAATCAAAAGTTACAAAAAATAAACAAGGGAAAGTCTCTTGTTCTCATCCTCCATCTGTACAGCCATCCCCTCCACCCCACCACATACCCCCATACACCGGAAACCACGGCCACTCGTTTCTTAGGCTTCCTTTCAAAGTTCTGTTTTGTGTACGTAAACATACACATGTGTATGTTCTTATTCTTTTTGTGTACATACATAGGGGAGAGCCACATGCCACGGGCACTAGCGTCACTCCCTGTCTTGTCCTCTTGGAAATATTTCCACATTTGAATATACTCTTACCATTCTCTTACTTCAAGCTGTGTCACGTTTCATTATAAGGAGTTAACTGTTCGTGTTATTCCCTATTGCTTGATATTTGAGTTCTTTCCAATCTTGTAATCCTATCAAGGATGCTATAGTGAATAATCTGGTCTCATTTCACACGAGTGCAGGTAAATTCCTAGAATGTAGTAGTGGTTTGGTTGCTGGGTCCAAGTTCATAGTGATGACACGTGGTTGCCCTCTGGAAGCCTGGTGCTAACCTATCCCAGCATTGTTAGATATTAAAATATCTTATAAGACATCCATAATAATGATAATGCGGTATTGGTATATAAACAGACCATCAAACCGGAATTCAGGATCTATAAAATTTTTAAAAACTTAATAAAGAAAGGGCCTGTTTCCCTGCAGCCCATGATAGAGTGAATTACCAGAATGCAATGTTTTTCCTTAAATGTCTGAAAAGAAATATATATATTTCCATATAACTTCAGCAAACATTTCATGTACTATATGTGAGGCTGACCATCTTTTCGTGTGTTTAAAAATCCTTTAAATTTTCTTTTTGGTGAGCTGTCCGTTCACATTTTCCTCCTGGGTTTCATGTTGGTTTATTATCACTGAAACTTCCAGGCTTGATTCTTGTGATAAGTTTGCGCACTTGCTCCTTCCCACCCCTGCCACCCTCCTAACTTTGTTTTGGATGAACTTTCTACAGCAGGAGGTTTTGATTTTTAGACAGTTAAATTAATCAAACTCCTCATTTATGGTGTTTGGGTTTTGAGTCTTAGTTAAAAGACTTTTCTCATTTTAATATTATAAAGGGATTCAACCATGTTTTCTTCTAGTAGTTTCTTGGCTTACTTATTTCTCATGTAAATCTTTGATCATTAAAAGTTTATCCTGGTGTGTACTGTGGTGCGTGGATCCAACTTTATATTTTTTCCAAATGTCCACCTACTTTTTCTGCCATGTCGAATAGCCTCTTTCTCCTTGCTGATTTTCTAAGTTAGGAGCAATCTTTACGTTATACTAAATTCCTTTCTTTATTAAGTTTTTAAAAATTTTATAGATCCTGAATTCTGTTTGATGGTCTGTTTATATACCAATACCGCATTATCATTATTAAGGATGTCTTATAAGATATTTTAATATCTAACAGGACCAATGATTTTTATTGGTCTATCCACTCCAATATTTCTTCCCTGTGTTTATTATTCTATATTAACTTTATAACCAACTGGTCTAGTTCTAAATAGCACAATGTCAAACGTGCAAATGAACTTACAGAGAATTAACTTACAGAGAACTAATTTGTACAACGTTGAGTCTTTCTCTTAGAGAACATGATGTGGCTTTCCCTCGGTTCAATTTTTAGTTTTTGCTTTTCGATGGTGTTTTAGAGTTGTTTTGTGTAAGTTTGGGATAGATCTTATTAAATTTATAGATGTTTCATCATCTTAATTTTCTTATATAAGTCCTTTCCTTCAATTGTATCTTCTAACTATTGTTTATATGTGCAACAGCAACTGATTTCTTTATATTAATTTTATGAGATCTTTCTGAATTTTGTTGTTTGAAGCCATTTTTAATTATATTTTTCACTTTCTTAGACCATTGTCTTCATCAGCTAAGACTGTTTTACTTCTTTCTTTTGGATTTTTACAAGTATAATTCTTTCTTTTCTGTTTTATTTTTTGCCTAATTCCTCATTTATACCATAATATGATAGCAGTTCCATAGTGATCCTTGTTTTACTCCAGATTTTAGTTGAGTTTGTTTCAGTGTCTTCTGATTCAAGCATTCTGCTGACTTTTGGATCTATCTATCTATCTATCTATCTATGTTCTTGAGATATCTATTTATATCTTTATCTATCTGTATTGATATCTGTATTTATATATGTCCATTTGTATAACTACATATGTGCATATGAAGCATATGCGTGTGTGTGTGTGTGTATATATATGATTTTTTAATATCTACATTGTTCACTTTAATACTTGTGTCAATTTGAGTTCTCTTAGAAGCAGACACTCAATGGGATTAGATAATCAAGAGAGTTAATGCGGAAAACATCTGAGAAGAATGAAGGGCAGAGAGCAGGAGGAGGTAGGAAAGACTTTACTGTGGAACACAAGTCTGGCAGCTGTGAGATGGGAGAGGGAAGGAAGGGAGATTTGGTGAAAAGGGTCTCAGGAGCTGGTGGGGTCCGGAGAGTCCTGAGAGTTTGATCATGATTATTGGGGGGAGGGTTCTAGAGCCCAAGTTTCCCATTTGAGGAGTTCTGTGAACATGCAGATTGGAACTTCACTAGTACCCTTTCCATGCTGACTCTGCTGGGAGGAGCCTGAGGGGAGTGTGGCATTGGTGTTTCCTGTGATGGATGATCCAGCAGGTATCTGCTAGGGCTGCCAATCTCATGGTAATCTCTCTTGAAACAGAGCTGAGAAGCCCATTTCAATGGCTTCTACAATATTATACTTCCAGTTAACAACTGGATTCTGTTTAGTTTTTTATGTAGAGCATTTGTATGTCTACTATGTGAGCATGTTGGAATTCTCCTGAGTGAGGAAGGGAGCTCCATCGCCTTTCCATTCTTAGGCAACACTCACGATCATGAACTTGGTGGATGTGTTCCTACCCCACTAAGGCATACTTAGATGCTTATAGTATCAACTTTTATACCTAAAGATGTTGAATGCAGGAGATTTACTTATTCTGGCTTCTTCAGTAACTCAGGATAGGAAAAAAGAAGAAAAAAGTATAAAAAATTTTTTTGAGCTTGGGAGTAGAAGAAACACAAATTCTTTAAAACCTGAGAAACAGAAACTATACAAACTTTGGAATCAAATATACCTGGGTCCAACACCTGGTCCCTATCACAAATTATTTGACACTCAGAACCTAAAGAATGCCTTTTTTGAACACACAGGTGGAAAACATTTTCCAGGGCTCTTTGTATTGGTCATGGGTTTGAGTTCTTTCCCCATGAACATGAGGGGAAGTGATATGTGCCTGGCCATAGAAAATTCAGTATGAGATTTTTTCCTTCTCCTTATGGGATTCAAGTGACAATGAGTCAGTAAGGGATGGTAAAGTCACAAGATAGAAGGAGCTCTCCTTAAATATAAGTTAGAGGACAAGGGCCATTCTGCCATAAACATCCATCCAGGATTCTTCCATAAGCAGGAAATAAACATGCCATATGTCTTAGCTGTTCAATTATTAAGTCTATCTATCATTTAGAACACTGATACATGATAAAATGAGAATCCAATACCAATGCATAAAATATGTTGAATTCATAGTAGACGTGCAATAAGTTTTAATTCCTGTCCTCATCTGTGGCATTACCATAATGTATAGTTTTAAAACAATAGAAATAAAATGTAAATAATCTCAATCTAGGCTACTTTTAAGGCATACATATGTCATAATCAAATTCTCATTAATCTACTATTTTATAGCCTATTCCTGCTTGTCGAATAGTAGCAGTAAAGCAACTGCAGATCTTTTCCATAGTTTTCCTTAACTTAAACACATGTAAAAGGATGAGTGTGGAACTTTTACTCATCTATGTATGATTTAAAAGAAACCCTTACTTAATGCATAGAGTACTTTGGAGAGCACTAGGGCAGGGATAATATTTTGTAGCTGACATTTAGTGAGTGAGTTTTGGGGAAAAGTCGCGACCCTATATTTTTGGCACCAAATAACATCCGTCTGATTGCAAATTTAGCAATATTCAAAACAATATTTTTTGAACAACTTCGATGTGTCGGTCATCCTTTGAAGCATGTAAATTTTACCTTCCACATCACTTACAAAAGGCACGGAGTAATTGCACATCCTATCTAGTAAAGGGAGAAAATACAGATTTCCTCATCCTCCATGAGAATACTTAAACCTGACTCTGCTTTACTAGGAACTCTCAGTCAAACCCTAGCCCTGTCTGTAGGAGACAGAAGATGTGTGCCTAACTACACAAATCTGCAGCATGGCATTTGTGGAAGGACTGGTAGAAAGCACACACCTAATCTCCTTGGAGCCTCATACTAGCCCCTTAAAATGGGCATTTTCCACTTTTCATAGAAGGCATAAGTGAAGTTGGGTGAAGGTAAACAAGCAGAGGCCATGGGACCCAAGAGTAAAGCATCCAGCCTGGATTGGATTCCAAGCTTGACTGTGCCTGGACCCGCGTTCCCTCTGTCAGGACTAATTTCCCCAGGATTATTTGTGTTTGGTTGAGTGTATTCCCCACACAACTGAAACTCACTGCCTGAAGACATAAACTTTCCACGATTAATTTGTATGGAAATCTTTCTAAAGCCCAACATTTCTTAAGATAAGTTGTTGTTATGCATTATTTATTATGGTATGACGCCAGCCGCACCATCATCAAAGATATTTACTAACTGTGGGATTTTTGTTAAGTTATGTTTCCTCTGATGTTTATTTTCCACCTACGGCAAGTGTGGATATTAATACCTATCTCATAGGGTTATTGTGTCAGTTTAATGAGATACATAAAAAAGTGTTTTGGGGCGCCTGGGTGGCTCAGTGGGTTAAGCCGCTGCCTTCGGCTCAGGTCATGATCTCGGGGTCCTGGGATCGAGCCCCGCATTGGGCTCTCTGCTCGGCGGGGAGCCTGCTTCCTCCTCTCTCTCTGCCTGCCTCTCTGCCTGCTTGTGATCTCTCTGTCAAATAAATAAATAAAATCTTAAAAAAAAAAAAGCATTTTGAAATCTAAAAACGGCTCTACCAATATTCACTGGTATTTTTTGGGCACTAAAATATAACGATGTCAGCACTAAAAAGTTCTTCAGATGGTCTGAACAGCAGCTCACATCATTGGACATTTACTCATCTGTTCACAAATGTCTCAAATTCCAGCAGAATGTACTTCTACTGTTTGCCTTGATTGGACAGAAAGGGTATATATTGCTGTTAAGTGTGATTATGTGTCTTGTGTACGTGTGCGTTTGTGTGTGCACTGTGTGTGTGATATGTGGCAAAAGCATCCTTATATTCTGTTTTTATTTACATATTTGCAACTGCAAGGTAGTCTTTGGCCTTCTATTTCAACACAACAAATAATTCTTTCCTTAAAAATAGAATCGTGGTCTGTGTCTCCTCTGTGTACTTAGGTTGCATTGAACCCACATGTGACTCCAAGCTCTAAAAGTCTGATCCCATCACGGTAGAACTGTCTCCTTCTTTTCCCTGTGCTTTTGAAGTTTATGGTCACACTTCATTGAATCAAGCCACAGAAGTGATAGAGGCTGACCAGGTTTATGTGCTACTTTCAAAGGGTTGATCATGGCTGTTTTATAACAACAGTTAAACCTAAATTATATATTGAAGTTAAATAATACTCTTTATTTAAAATTTAACATTGTTTCAAAAAATCTATACTCACCTGGTAACTTTAGTAATGGGTCTCTGGGGCATGTAGAAAATAATAATAGAATCTCTCTCTTTTTTTTTAATGCTACATGAAATATGAAGAAAAGAAGATTTTTGGGGGTAGTTTCTGAACACAAATGCAATATGACTGTGTTATGGCCAACGTTCATGTTTCTGGACTTCTCCTGATGGCCAGGTGGGTAAACTATTTGCCATAAATAAATCACAAAATATGGGACAATAAAACGACAGCTGGTTAGGGTTTGTCTGAGATATGTGTGTGTGTGTGTGTGTGTGTGTGTGTGTGTACTCACAAATACAAGTACCAACACACACATACACACTTGTATACACACACACACACACACACGCACACATAGACATACACATATTAGAGACAAATGTTATTCATTACATTCATTGTCTAAGTGACATGGAAAGTACCAATGAAGATATTTATCTGGGCAGTGTTTTCTGTACCAAGTGATATTTTGGTTCTGTCCTAACTTTTGAAGACCTCCTTTGGGAACAGCCTCTTCTTCTAGAAGTTCTGTTTCAGATGGAAGAGGACTGGTGAGCTGGCTTCAGACTGTAGAGGACAGCCCAGAAGGCTTTTCATGCGAGCGCTCCTGCTGCTATAACTTCTGTCACCTGAAAAACACAGCTCCGAGGGTCACTTGTGTTGGTGCCAAAGCATTCTCCTGGGTTGTGGGTCAGAGGGCACATTCTGCTTATTCCTGTGCCAACACGAGAAAATCGCAGTATTAATGTCTTGGAGACTGGACCAAATTCAGAATGGCTTCCTGGCAGTCCAGAGAGCAAGATGGAGAGAGACAAAATTGATGTGTAGGGAAGCTTTTTAAGAATAAGCTATTTCTAATTATTACCCCTGATGAGGGAACAAGGAACTACCGTAGACTGACGAGGAAACTCTCCACATTCTTTGAGTTACACAGGTGTGGTTTGCCCGTAACTCCAGAAATCACTTTGTTCAAGCAGAAAACTTAATGACTATTCTCACATCTCTAAGGATTGAGTCAAACCCAGTTTCAACTCTTTCCCGTACTTTTTGCCTTGTAGTCAATAAAACAGTGGTTTTGCATTGGTTTAATCATTTATTAAATGTAGATTTTAAAAATCAAGTCATAGTTCTATTGACTTTTACAATAAAGATAATTCTATTGGCATTAAAATGTTAAAAATTGTGTTTTATCCTGTGAGGTAAAAAACAAACAAAACAAAACAAAACAAAACAAAAACCCAAAAGATATTTCTTAAGGAATGACTAGATTGTATGCCCATGTTCAGGTATGCGTGAAGAAGATATTTAACATTACTGGAACCTGGACTTTTGATATGAATGTGGTACTTTTCTCATTAAAAGAGTTGAAGTCCACAGGAGTGAGTGCTGTAAATGGCTCCCAATTGGGTTCCAAGTCATGCATGTTAAGATATCAGATCCTTATGAAAAGACAATTGCCCAAAGTGGACCTCTTATGTCTACTCATTGTTTCTAGTCATTCATCTGAAGGATCTTTAGCTTTTCCATAGGGTTGAGAAGTGCTTTGCTCTGTATTTTTAGTTGTTCCACACATGCATTTATTTACTTTTCTTTCTGTCTGGAAGGAAAACTTGGGAGAGTTCAAGAGCTCTTTTCCTAACCTCTCCTGATGGTGATGTCCTCCAAACCGAAACCTAACAGATTTGAAGGGTTTCTGTTTTCATCACTGCTTTTGCCAGCATCTAATTATAATAGGTGTGCCATTTTAGAAGATTGCCATGTTTGATGTTATCCCTTGAATGGTTTTGAGATCCTTTGAACCTGTAGCATGTTTGTGAATTCTTACTTGTCAACCATTAATATATGCTGAGTATTCACAATGCTAATTACCTACAAGAAGGGTAAATTATGAATAACACATATCACAGAACCTGTGGTGGTATATATTATAAACCCACCTGATTGCCTTTTTCATTTTGATTACTGGAAAATCAGTCATTTCCTGGCGGTTAATCAAATGCCACAGAGATCCTCATCTTGGTTCCAGTTATCCTGCTTATTCCATTTATTTTTTGATTTATAAAAAATTATTACCATAACAGTCTTTCAGATTTGATTACTGGTGAAGTTAACAAACTCATTTGCAGTCACAAACCTTTCCATTCTAAGCAGGCTGTTACCTACTGGTTGGTTAAAATGTTATTTCATTAATTAAGCATATTATAGGTTCATATAGCCTTCAATTTACTGCCATTCAAAAAATTTTGCATATACATCTCATTAAACAGCTGTGTGTGTTAATTATGATATCAGAAAATACAGAAGTCTACTTATCATCCACAGAAACATCAACATTCAACTCAGAAGAGTGACATTGAATTTTTGATTTTTCATATTACTCAGATCAACAGGCATATTTATTAAAACTATTTCTTTCCCTGGTTTTAAGGCTTCTTTTTTCTTCTATTGTTAACTTCTATGACGAGGATTTTTCTCAGTCTTTTCAAGTGACTTTATATATGCCCACTTCTTATTTTACTTTTTAAAAAAGATCTGTTTATTTATTTGGTGGGTGCAGAGGAAGAGAGAATCTTAAGTGGACTCCAATCTGAGTTTAGAGCCCAATGAGGGGTTCGAGCTCATGACACTGAGATCATGACCTGAGCCGAAATCAAGAGTCAGACATTGTGACTGTGCAACACAGGTGCCCCTATAGGACTACTTTTTAAATGTGTCTTTTTTTTTTTTAAAGATTTTATGTATTTATTTGACAGACAGAAATCACAAGTAGGCAGAGAGGCAGGCAGAGAGAGAAGGAGAGGCAGGCTCCCTGCAGAGCAGAGAGCCCGATGCGGGGCTTGATCCCAGGACCCTGGGATCATGACCTGAGCCAAAGGCAGAGGCTTTAACCCACTGAGCCATCCAGGCATCCCTTAAATGTGTCTTTTTGTATGTGGTTTTGCTCTCAATATTCTTGTTCCTTGATTCTGCACATTCTTCTTGGCCACTTATTCTCATGGTGTCAATTGCATCTCTGTAGACTAGTCATGGACACAAATATAAAACTGTCTTAAAATATACATCTATAAATATAAGATCTGTCCATCTATCTACATATTCACATGCTAAACAACTTAAATATATGCCTTTCATGCTTCTTACCATCTCAAAGTAAACTTCTAAAATGGATTTGTTTGTTGCCAGAGCAATTATCCTCTATCTGATCTTGAGTTCAACATGCCATTATCTCTTAGCTGCCCAAGAGTGGACACTTCTGCTGCTAGCAGTTCCCCAGCAACTCCGGCCAAGCCATATCTGATGGGCAAAGTATTTTGGTGCTTCTCTTTTATCATAGTAGTACTATCAGAAGGTAGAAGATCGGGCCAACTTTTATAGCTCTTTCATTTGATGACACCTGTGGCAGGTGACTGAATTATCAGTGGCTTAGGACAGGTCACTTTCATATCGCTACCTAAAAAGTCTGATATGGATGGATACTGGAGTTCTTGAAATAGAAAATGCTTATATTTAAAAGAGTGTGAGACAAAGTTATACAGAAAATTGTGTCACTAGATGGGATCTGTGCATGCTTCTCTCTTTCTGTTTATTCACCCTTTTATAATATTATGGATGCTTATGAGAAGAAACATGGGAAGGCATATTAATACCCACAAAACATTTGCCAAACACGTAGCTATGTCTTAGTTGTATCAAGAATTAAGTTTATCTTCCACAGTTTACTTAATAACATAAGAACAGTACACCTTCTTATAAAGAGCTATTATTTCCAAAATGTCTCCAAAATCTATTAAGAACCTCTTCTTCTCTTATCACCTACTATTTGAATTCATTTTCCTTCATCTAAATTCCTGCAGTTATTTGTGTACTTACTTTTAGTTTCTTCTACTCCTGCTAAGCCATATTGCTTTCACCAAATGAAATTCTGGCAATTTCTCCTCTTGACATAGAATCTGTACAGTTTTACTGTATTTCCCACATAGACCAGTGCAAACTCTTTAGCACAATGTCCGACATAAAACTCTGTGACTCTTCCTGCCAAAATGTTTGACTGACTACTCCCCTTCCCACCCCTACAAGCCAGATAATCCCTACGTCTTTCTGTTTGTATAATGAAACAGAGTTTGCATGTTTCTGCCTGTTTACCCTGGCTTTTTCTCTACTTGGACGTCCCTTATCATCTTCTTTCCCTATCAAATTCCAACTCACACTTGTCAATCCAAAGCAAAGGATACTTTTTCTATGAAGACTTGTGGAGGTCCACTGTGAAGAGATGGGTACTCCCTTTGTTACGTGCCCATAGGACGTCTATCAGTAATGTCCGTTTCTGTCCACTTCATTGCACACATATTCATTTCTGAATTTCTTAGTAGATTGACTGAAACCCTCAAAGTCAGTGCCTTGTAGGCATCTTTATTTATAACAGAATGTGGCATAGTATAAAGCACAAAACAGATGGTCAAGAAACATCAACAGTGAATTACAGAGTTGATAAATCAATTATACTTACAAATAATGAATTATAGGTTTTCCCACTATCTGAAGGTAGAACATGCTTATGAAATCTCTCACAAACCAAAATGTCATAAAGTGAAAAGTATCCCCCTAATTCAGGGAGTTTTTGTTTTTCTGAAAGAACTAGAATAATACCTGCTGCTGTTAACCAAAAGAGATCGGAGAGGACTTTTGCTTTTATGATAAATCATTACCGTACAAATATAGGTCTTCTGTAAAAGTCAAGCAGGGAACTCAAACTTTTGGGAAGCGGGGAAACCTGCACGTACACGTCTGTAGACTTAATCCAGTAAAAGGTGATTCTGTGCATCATTTAAGTCTTGATGGAATCAGTATCTTTGATAATTAAAAATCTCCTTATTTGAATTGTCTGAAACTGACATGAGGGTTGAAAGAAATTAAGACACTGGGAAACATAAAATAAAACTCTTCCTTTGGAAATGAAGCATTTGTAAAATTTAAAACACTTTGAGACAGTTAATAATTAAGAATTCTATGAGAGAAAAATGATTTTTTTAAAGATTTTATTTATTTATTTGACACACAGAGATCACAAGTAAGTAGAGGAAGGCAGAGAGAGAGAGGGAGGCAGGCTCCTCGCTGAGCAGAGAGCCCGATATGGGGCTCAATCCCAGGACCCTGGAATCATGACCTGAGCTGAAGGCAGAGGTTTTAACCCACTGAGCCACCCAGGTGCCCCGAGAAAAATGATTTTAGATGTAGTGTTAAAAAAAGAAATTTGAGGGACGCCTGGGTGGCTCAGTTGGTTAAGTGGCTGCCTTCGGCTCAGGTCATGATCCCAGCGTCCTGGGATCAAGTCCCGCATCGGGCTCCTTGCTCAGCGGGGAGCCTGCTTCTCCCTCTGCCTCTGCTTGCCATTCTGTCTGCCTGTGCTCACTCTCTCTGACAAATAAATAAATAAAATTAAAAAAAAAAAAAAAGAAATTTGAGGGGCGCCTTGGTGGCTCAGTGGATTAAGCCTCTGCCTTCAGCTCAGGTCATGATCTCAGGGTCCTGGAATCGAGCCCCACATCGGGCTCTCTGCTCAGCAGGGAGCCTGCTTCCCCCCCTCTCTCTCTGCCTGCTGCTCTGCATACTTGTGATCTGTCTGTCAAATAAATAAATAAAATCTTTAAAAAATGAAAAAAAAAATTTGGGAAAGGAACTCAGGAGCGTAAACATAGAAATAGCAATAGAACTTACAGTATGTTATTTTCAGGTTCATAGAAAAGCTCCCTGTTTTTATAAAGTTCAGTTCTTTGAAACAGCTCATCAAAATCGGGCTCAAAGGAAGTTTTATTTCATTAGCAATATGATCTCATTTAAATCACAAATTTCCTACAATGAACCTTTAAATATAGAGGAACACTGTTAAGCAATTTGTAATGTTTGTGATTTTGAAATGTATAAGTTGAACTTCGATTTACAAAGCCGGATCATCTATATATTGAGGAAACGCTCCAATTGAGGAATATCAGCATGAATTTTTATACAATGTGATGAAAAATGGTATCATTTATTCACTGCCCTTATTCATATTAGTAGGTATATTTCATGGAAATTGGGTTTTCCTAAGAAAAGCCACTTCCATTATATAGACCCTTCACCAGAAGGTATGTTGACAATCTCTTTTTTCAAAAAAGTGAATTAAAGAAGAGATGCAAGTAAAAGGAAGTTTTTTTGTGAACTCATGCATAGTAATTGAAATACAACAAAACCAATTTTTTCTATAATTTTTGCAAAATAGAAAAAACAAATGTATAGATTAAAAATATACTTTAATGATGATAATTTCACTCAGCATAATTATCATATGGTTTCACTTATTTGTGGAGCATAACAAATAGCATGGAAGACAAGGGGAGATGGAGAGGAGAAGGGAGTTGAGGGAAATTGGAAGGGGAGGTGAACCATGAGAGACTATGGACTCTGAAAAACGATCTGAGAAATTTGAAGGGGTGGGGGGTGGGAGGTTGGGGGCACCAGGTGGTGGGTATTATAGAGGGCACGGATTGCATGGAGCACTGGGTGTGGTGCAAAAATAATGAATACTGTTATGCTGAAAAAATAAAAAAACTAAAAATAAAAAAAACTAAAAAAAAAATAAATAAAAATATACTTTAAAATATAAAATACATACATAGCCAGCCAGTATAGATTTATTCCAATATTATAACAAATATAACTATATAGTTAATATTAATGTTCATAATGATGATGTTTAATTCTGAAGTGACTTCTGAAGTATATGAATTTTGGTGTTGATAATATTATAATTCTGCAATTTGTTAATTTTCTAAATATTTTGGTATTCTGTGCTTAGGTTATGTATTAATTTTTAGAAAATCAGTATGTTCAATTCACCAAAATAAAACTGATGAATTCTTGCACTGGACTTGATATGTCCTGCGATTTAAGGTTTCTTTCAGAAGAATAATGAGAGAGAAATAATAAAAAAATTTCATTGTCCCTATAAAAAGGTGAAGCCAGATCTTTCAGAAAGATATTAAGAATAATGAATCATAATCTAACATCTGGGAATCTGTATTTTGAAAGGAAATTTTATAAAGCAACTAAGTTATTAATATGAAATACAGTCTAGTGGAAGTTCATTCTATAGATTCATAATTATGCTATTGTTTATATTTTAGCAATGATGGTAAACTAAGATTTTATTTCCTTAATTATATTTTTTTCTGTGAAAATTGTATTTACATTTATTTTTGCTTAGTTTCTTTGGTTTATTTTTCTGAGCATATACACTTATGCTGGTGTGTGAATGGAGGTTGCGATTTTAATGACAGGATACCAAAGTTCTTCACAAACTAAAAAGAAGAAAAGGTGACTTGTACCAGTTAAAAGGGTGATAAGATTTATTATGTATTCTTTAAGGCACAGAATAAATAGAGGCATTGATCATATAAAACTTTGGCTTTCTTAACCTTTGCCTAATACAATTAAATATGACTAACAATAATGCTATATTTAGGTGTTTTCTAGATTTCATTAATTTTGATAAAAATATATTTGTTAATGAAGAGGAAATAAGAAATGTTTGCTTTTCTAGTATTTATTTATTTATTTTTAAATATGTTATTTATTTAGTTATTTGAGAGAGAGAGGGAAAGAGCCCTGTGTGTGCACTTGCTGGGGGTGGGGTGGGGAAGGCAGATGGTGAGGGATAGTGAGAGGGAGAGAGAGAATCTGGGGCTGAGTGTGGAACACAGTACAGGGCTCCATCCCATGGACCCTGCGTTCACCACCTGAGCAGAAACCAACAGTCCTTGGTGCTTTAACTGACTGAGCTACCCAGATGCCCCATTTTAGTATGTATGTATGTAAATTATTTTTTTAAAAAGATTTTATTTATTTATTGGATAAAGAGAGAACGAGAGAGAGAAAGAGAATAAGTAGGGGGAATGGGGGAGGGAGAAGCAGGCTCCCAGCTGAGCAGGAGCCCTACATGGGGCTCTGTTCCAGGACCCTGGGATCATGACCTAAGTGGGAGGCAGATGCTTAACCGACTGAACCACCCAGGCACGCCTCTAGTATTTATTTTTAATGAAAAAATAGTCTTTACCAACATAAGTTTGTTTCCCAAGAAGACGTTAACTTCCGGATTTACTGGTTTATTCATTATATTTTCTGTTGAAATGAAAAAAATCATTGGAGTTATAGAATCGTAAGAAGCCAAAAAAAGTTGTATGTTTTAAACTATAGAATTATAAAGGAACAAGGGAAGATTAGTTGAAGCAGTATATTTTCATGAATTTTCTCTAAACAGAATTAATTCATTTGTAGAGTCTGGCAGATAAACATTCATTCTGCCTGAAATAGAGCCGTATTGATGATGGCAATTTCAACTGTTCTAGTATATAAATAATTATTTATTAAGCGGTGATAGATATTTCAGAAAGAGCTACAGAAATAATGATCACATATAATAAACGTTAAGCCAAAATATGTTTTTTTTTCCCTTATATAAAAGCTTGTTAAAAAGCAAGTGTGTTGCTGTCATCAACGTATTGGTGAAGAAACTGCAAAATGTCTGAATTCCAGAATTCTTGCAGGACAGTGGAATAATGAAAAACTTACCGAGGCATTGGGTGAAATTTCAGTAGAAGCTATATAAAAGATTTGAAGGCATATATACATTTCTGGATGTTTTCAGAAATTCTCTGTTAGAAATATGTGTCCTTCTGAGGTTGAAAACCCATTAAGAAGCTTTCAAAGTGGTTAAGAAAGTTTTGTTAGGATATATAACTTCCGCAACTGGTTAGGGATGAAGGAGATAGAAATTCCTTCATTTACAGTTAAAATAAATTTATATCTCTAAATGCCAATTAGCAGGCCCCCATTGGCTCTTGGTGATTCATTCTTTAATGAAATCATAAATGTTTCTGTAGAGCGATCCTGCACATCTCCCCAGAGAGCAGCAAATGTATCATGAGACGGATCTTGGATGCCTGCCATGTCCCACCTGCTGCAGTAGGGGTTCTGATTTCCTTGAACAGCCCTGTCCAGGTGGAGGCATGAACACACAGGGCATCTGGCTTACACATCATGTATTATGTACATCTGGAGCAATGTCAAAGCCATAATTAACACAAAAGCATATTCTTCCACTATATTGTAGAGCACCAAAAACCCCAGGGTCGGACACATCACCATTTTCTTCTGAAACTAAGCTCTTGGATGCCCCAGATAATGCTGAGTTAAAGGAGAACCATTAAAATTGTTCTTCCTTCCAGATCTATAGAAATATAATAAAAAGTATTTAAATGTAGATAGGATTTTTATATTATTCCATCTAAAATTAAAAATTCTGAGGACATTGTGAAATTTTAAGAAAGTATTGCTGAAAGTAAGCTCAAGAAAACTAATTTCAGATTTTAAAAATAAATTCAGTGAGACAGAAAAAACTAATTAAATAAAAACAAATTTCAGGGGAAAAGAATCTAAGATAACATCCATTGTAACGTAAACTATGAAATGAAAGAGAATTTATCAAATTTGATTTTTCTTAACGATAGTATTTTCACTGTACAAAATACATGACAGTTATATTGTCTTTATGATAAATATCTCTATTCTTAATGATGCTCTGAAATTGTAGCTAAGGGCCCCAATAATACAAAGAGCTTATTTTTTCTGGCATTTTATAATGATGATAAATCCAAAATGCCTCATCCAAAAATTTATTCCAATTTTATGAATAACACACTGATCTGTTTGATTTTCACTGTTGAATTTAAAAAGCAAGTATCAGACATTATCTTTATGTATTAAGGATCTTTCTATGTCAGTTATCAGCTCTGTTTTGGTTTAGAGAACTTATAATAAAATATTTCTCAAAAGAAAAAAATTCAGAAAAATTTTAGTAGGTGTTACAGGGAATAAAATAAAAATTAGAAGGAAATGACTCAAATCATTTTCAGAAGGTCTATAATGGAAATGTATTCCTTTCATATGTTGAGTTTCTCAACCTTCTTGGAAAATTAATGAAAATTTTATTTAATGTTCTTGCAGTTATTTGACAATTTGACAATTTAAAAATTACTTTTCACATAAAAATGATTCCAATTGAATAAATTAAATATAGCATAAGAAAAAATACACCCAGGTAATATCTAGCCAAAGAAAATAAAACACTAAAAGATTTCGATTTCAAAATAGGAAAGTGAGGTACATGGTCCCTCATGACACTACTAATATCAACAAAAGAAAAAAGAAAAAAAAAAACAATATTGGTCCTCTGTCTAAACAGTGGTGGAAATGTAACAAAAGAGAAACATCAGCAAATGTTTTCTGAATGACCTCTGTAAGAAAATAAATTTTCAGAGAAACTCAAGATTTCCCAAAATTGTTCTCCATTCTCTTAGAGAGAAGTTTCTAAGAATTCCTCTTTAAAAAATGAGAGAGGAGAGAAAAAAGCAAATTGTAATACATACAAGGGCTTAAATATGGAATTATTCAATAAGAAAATGAAATGGCAGGTAAGTTGACAGATCTCAGAAAAGAATCAAAAGAAATTATAGACATGAAAAAAATATTAAAAACAGCAACAGAAATCCCCAGAATACACAGGAGCTAAAATAATTATAGATGTGTTAGACAGGTTGCAGGAGAGGAGATTGGAAAATGAAAAGTGTATGACATAGGATGGTGGATACAGAAGAAAACACAAGAGAAGCAACAAATCAATTCCCAACAGATCCATCGTATATGTGACAGAGTAAGTGAAAAACAAACATTCAAAGATGAAATAGAAAAAAAAAAATCCAAAGTGTAAGAAGAACTGAATCCAATTGGAAACCACCCATTATACATATATATAATATTCATATTTTTATAATATAATATAAATATAATATAATATTATATATGTATAAATATAATATAATATGTATATATTTATATATATAAAATAAGAACTCCTTAAGCTTATAAATGTATGTTGAGTTCTTTCTTATTGGACTTAATTTAGGAGTTATTGTATCTCCTTGTGAATAGTGCTTATTTGATCATCCTCTGTTCTAATTTAATTTCCATTTCTCCTGTTAATAAAATTGATATTTTAATTCAATCACTTGAATTACTAAAATGTTATTCACAATATAATTGTTATTTTTGTGACATTTTTGTTAATATTTAACTCTTTATATGTGTGTCTATATATCTATCCTCTCTATCATAAAGAGATATCTGAAATCATGTTAATCAAGTACTAATAATGGTTGACCATAAGTGGCAGAATACTAGGCAATTGTTTTAATTTTAATAATTTCTGTATTATTTGATAGTTTTTAGATGCTATTGTTACAAAACAGGTAATTATTTTTTAAAAAATAAGTTGATGATTCCTAATACACACACATTTCTTTTTCTAACGTATGTATGTATGTATTTCTGTACATATGTTTGTTATGGAAAGTCAAATCTGTATGTGATTGTGGAAGTTCTTTTTATTATTTATTATTTATATTATTTATTATTTATTTTATTATTTATTATTATTATTATTATACACAGAATCATTCTGTGTATCTAGAATATGGACTCCTTAAGATATTTTTTGTTTATGTACTTAGTTATTTTGATCTTATTTCATTTAATTTTATGGATACACAATACATGCATTTACACAAGTATTAAAATAAAATACATAATATATTTAAACATTTATTACACATTATATTAAATATAAAATCCATATATGAAGGTATTCAATGTAAATATAAATGTATTTTATGTTAAATTTGAAATAGATATAAAATTAAAATAAAAACACAGGAAAAAACTAAATGAAATAAATGAAATAAGGATGGATCAATAAGTAAATCAATAAAGCAACAAAATGTTACCAGGAATCACCTGATAAGGAAAGGGGTAATAGCTTTATTATACAGACTTCTAGATGTAGAGAAGGCACAAAGAAATAATGATTCTGGAAGGGTCTAATAAGCATCTAGTTCCAAATTAACTCTTCCTCAACCTTCCCCTCTCCACCCCTGGAGTTGTTCTAAGAAAGAGTTCATAGAATCCTGAGAATCCACACTAATGCTCTCTGGCTGGAGAGAAGCAGACTGGGGGGCCAGTGGACCCAGGGCGGAGGTCAAGAGAGTCTTGAAGTGTAAAAGCTTCGGTATAGCACTCTGAGATTTGATAGGGAGCAGGGGCTATTCCTTCCTCCAGGGCACTGGCTAAGTTGGGTGAACAAGCATTTCCAGATGGATGGGATACCCAACTGCCTGTGAGAAAGAGGTCCCCCGCTATTTTAGGTCATCTTAGAAGAGAGGCAACTTCAAGTGCCCAGAATGCAGGTCAGGATTCAACGACTGAGACTGCTGTCCTGTCACAACAGCTCCTCTGGGACAGAAGAAATCATACAACTAACTGACCTCAAATTGTAGTATGGAAGGGAGAAGACCACCTATCAACTAGAAATATCTGGATAGAGCTGTTGTCCTTAAATATAAGTAAGATAAGAAGAAATGGGACAAAGATGCTGTGCAGTACTATTGCAGAAACAAAAAAGAATTGGCCAGGAAGGAAAATTGCATATAAAACATACTCTGAAAAAAGAAAACACAGTCCAAGAAAAAGAAGATTGAACTTTTATGTTGTGCATTATATAACGTGAATTAAATAAAAATAGAAATGCAGGGACATACAGATGAAAAGATACAATGAGAAGGAAAGATAAAACAACAATACAGGCAACAGATAGACAAACTAAGTTGTGCCGTTCCACAGTGAATGAACGAATTTGAATCAGAATTTGAAATAGAATCTGAAATAGAAAAGAAACACCCGAAATGTGGAATACTGACAGAACAAGTCAAAAGTCAGAAGAAATGATGGAATATAATGTGAAGACAGAACTGAGCATGACCATTGAAAGGACATACTAGGCATCACAAAAACACACATGCAGGAGATCAACATACAGACACGTATGCAAGGCAGCGGAATGCCGGATCAAGCAAGATTTCTCAGCACAGAGAGACTAAAAGACATCAGGCTGTCCCAGGCATCTCCAGAACTAGGAGACGAGACAACAGAGAAAAGCCTACGTACATTATTCCGAGGGAAAGGACGTGTGACTCCAACATCTCATACATCTCATACAGGCAAGCTGTTGTTCGAGCATCAAGTAAAAAGACATTTTCAAAAATAGTATTATTTACATGCCAATTAAATAAGAAACCCCATAATGAAATACAGCCACTCCATAAAGGACTCAAAATAAAGAATTATGAAAAGAGCAGATGTGGTAAAATGAATGGGTTTGAGAATTAAACTCATCTAAATAAAGAAACAAAATTATATATCTGAGCAGGATGTAAATGCAATTAAAATATGACAAGGAAAAAATAATCCCAGCAATAAAAATAGGTCAGTGGGAATGGAGGAGTTAGAAGGAAATAGATGGCTACTAAAATTCTCATTTTTATAGCATGGAGTCAATCTCATAGAGCTGAAAGTAGAAATGTGTAGGTTAGAGAAAACCATGATGACTCCAAACTCAATACCAACATTTCTTCTTTCAACCTTGAAGAAGTTTTTAAAGAGATAATATGTCCTGGCGTAAAGAAACATTTACATGAAATTTCAGTATCCCTTCAGTATCAATTGAGTTTGTTTTTCTTTTCTTAGATACAATTAAAATTGAATTTAATATGCTTTTAGTCCTGTTTGATGTAACCGAATCATTATAAAATTATTTCTTTCTGGAGCACCAGTCTCATTCATTCTCAGTCGGTGGCCCGACCCACCGGACGGTGCCTATTTTTAGGAGACCTGATGCCAGGTTGTCACTTAGGCTCTTGCTTGGTGAGGTTTCAGTTTTCTTCTTTGTTTCCCATTTTCTCAACCTGATGCTTTTAAGGAGGATGTATTATTTTAATAAATCAATGCATTCTTTGTGATAATCTATTAAAAAACACAATCCAGGGCACCTGGGTGGCTCAGTGGATTAAGCCTCTGTCTTCAGCTCAGGTCATGATCTCAGGGTCCTGGGATTGAGTCCCGCATCGGGCTCTCTGCTCAGCAGGGAGCCTGCCTCCTCCTCCTCTCTCTCTCTCTGCCTGCCTCTCTACCTACTTGTGATCTGTCTGTCAAATAAATGAAAAAAAAAAACAAAAAAACAAAAAAACAAAACCACAATCCAATAGGTGAATGAGGAAAATAAATACATAGATAAATGTGGAACTACAAATAGTTAATGAAAAAGAGGGTTGGTGTGTGGAAGGTTTACCTCATAGATAACAAAACAAATAAAAATGTAAAATGTTGAGGGAGTGTAGGGAACAAACTGAGTATTGCTGAAGGGGAGGTGAGTGGGGGATGGGCTAGATGGGGGATGGGTATTCAGGAGGGCACTTGTGATGAGCGCTGGGTATTATATGTAAGTGATGAATGACTGAATTCTACTCTTGAAACTAATATTACACTGTTGTTAACTAACTGGAATTTATTTATTTATTTTAAAAGATTGTATTTATTTATTTGGCAAACAGAGATCACAAGTAGGCAGAGAGGCAAGCAGAGAGAGGAGGAACCAGGCTCCCTGCTGAGCAGAGACCCCCCATGCGGCTGGATCCCAGGACCCTGGGATCATGACCTGAGCTGAAGGCAGAGGCTTTAACCCACTGAGCCACCCAGCTGCCCCAACTAACTCGAATTTAAATAAAAACTTGAAACAAGATGGGACCGGGTAGGGAGACATACTATCAGAGACTCTTTTTTTTTTTTTTTTTTTAATTTTTTATTTCTTTTCAGTGTAACACTATTCATTGTTTTTGCACCACACCCAGTGCTCCATGCAATCCGTGCCCTCCCTAATACCCACCACCTGGTTCCCCCAACCTCCCACCCCCCCACCTCTTCAAACCCTTCAGATTGTTTTTCAGAGTCCATAGTCTCTCATGGTTCACCTCCCCTTCCAATTTCCCTCAACTCCTTTCTCCTCTCCATCTCCCCTTGTCCTCCATGTTATTTGTTATGCTCCACAAGTAAGTGAAACCACATGATAATTGACTCTCTCTGCTTGACTTATTTCACTCAGCATAATCTCTTCCAGTCCCATCCATGTTGCTACAAAAGTTGCGTATTCATCCTTTCTGATGGAGGCATAATACTCCATAGTGTATATGGACCACATCTTCCTTACCCATTCCTCCATTGAAGGGCATCTTTGTTCTTTCCACAGTTTGGCCACCGTGGCCGTTGCTGCTATAAACATTGGGGTACAGATGGCCCTTCTTTTCACTACATCTGTATCTTTGGGGCAAATACCCAGCAGTGCAATTGCAGGGTCTTAGGGAAGCTCTATTTTTAATTTCTTGAGGAATCTCCACACTCTTTTCCAAAGTGGCTGCACCAACTTGCATTCCCACCAACAGTGTAAGAGGGTTCCCCTTTCTCCACATCCTCTCCAACACATGTTGTTTCCTGTCTTGCTAATTTTGGCCATTCTAAGTGGTGTAAGGTGGTATGTCAATGTGGTCTTAATTTGAATTTCCCTGATGGCTAGTGATGATGAACATTTTTTCATGTGTCTGATAGCCATTTGTATGTCTTCATTGGAGAAGTGTCTGTTCATATCTTCTGCCCATTTTTTGATATGATTGTCTGTTTTGTGTGTGTTGAGTTTGAGGAGTTCTTTATAGATTCTGGATATCAGTGGCTTTCTTATACACTAACAATGAAAATACAGAAAGGGAAATTAGAGAATCGATTCCATTTACTATAGCACCAAGAACCATAAGATACCTGGGAATAAACCTAACCAAAGAGGTAAAGGATCTGTACTTGAGGAACTACAGAACACTCATGAAAGAAATTGAAGAAGACACAAAAAGATGGAAGACCATTCCATGCTCTTGGATCGGAAGAATAAACATTGTTAAAATGTCTCTACTGCCTAGAGCAATCTATACTTTTAATGCCATTCTGATCAAAATTCCACCGGTATTTTTCAAAGAGCTGGAGCAAATAATCCTAAAATTTGTATGGAACCAGAAGAGACCCCAAATCGCTAAGGAAATGTTGAAAAACAAAACCAAAACTGGGGGCATCATGTTACCTGATTTCAAGCTTTACTACAAAGCTGTGATCACCAAGACAGCATGGTACTGGCAAAAAACAGACTCATAGACCAGTGGAACAGAGTAGAGAGCCCAGATATGAACCCTCAACTCTATGGTCAAATAATCTTCGACAAAACAGGAAAAAATATACAGTGGAAAAAAGACAGTCTCTTCAATAAATGGTGCTGGGAAAACTGGACAGCTATATGTAGAAGAATGAAACTCGACCATTCTCTTATACCGTACACAAAGATAAACTCAAAATGGATAAAAGACCTCAACGTGAGACAGGAATCCATCAGAATCCTAGAGGAGAACATAGGCAGTAACCTCTTCCATATCAGACACAGCAACTTCTTTCAAGATATGTCTCCAAAGGCAAAGGAAACAAAAGCAAAAATGAACTTTTGGGACTTCATCAAGATCAAAAACTTCTGCACAGCAAAGGAAACAGTCAACAAAACAAAGAGGCAACCCACGGAATGGGAGAAGATATTTGCAAATGACAGTACAGACCGTAAGAGACTCTTAATCTCAGGAAATAAACTGAGGGTTGCTGGAGGGAGGCTGGTCGGAGGGATAGGGTGGCTTGGTAATGGACATAATGGACATTGGGGAGGGTACGTGCTGTGGTGAGTGCTGTGAATTGTGTAAGACTGATGATTCACAGACCTGTACCCCTGAAACAAATAATACAGTATATGTTAATTTTTTAAAAAGCAAAAAACAACAAACTTGAAACAAAAAAGAAAAGAGAAACACTGTAGTAATAAATGCCCATGAAGATAAAGTCACGTGGGTACTGGGAATGTAAAGGATATGAATTTCCAAGAACAGTCTGGAGACTGCATCCCAAAAGGTAGAGTCAGTTTATGCCCTTTATCTATATGCCTCACTTTAAGAAGCAGTCTGTGGAAATAACATGAAATGCAGACAAATAACTGATGCTTGTAAAGACTCATCCTTGCATTGCTTATAATTCAAAAAAATAGGTGTAACCTATTATCTACCAAAGGAAAGATTTTATATAACTATTATGCATGTATGATAGTCTACCCTACAGAATTAATGTTTTGAAGAATTTTGAGCAATTGAAAAATACTTGCAGTGTTAGGTTAAATGTGTTTTCAGAATTGCTTGTTCAGTCTAATTGCAGAATATATGTTTTATAATGTATGTGCTAAAATATATGTGTGGGTGTGCACCTATAATTTAGTATGCCAATAATTTACAATAGTTTATTCTGGATTGTTGGATTATGAAGAGTGATTTTTATTTTTCTAAAATAATTTATGTTGCTTTATGTATTTTTTTGTTTCCAAACTTTTTACCATGAACTTTATTATTTTAAGAATCAATAATAAAAAGAGTACTGCTAGAAAATATCTGATATACTTTAATATTTTTTGTACCATGTGGATGCCTATGCCATTTGAGTTGGAAAATTATGTGTAGTGAGACGATTTGTTGGAATATTCTTTTACTTACATCTATTTTTGATGGTCTGTTGTGTACCTGGTGTAAGGTTGTACCCTTTTGGGTCTTGTTCACTTTCCATGGCTGTGCCTAGTGATAACTCCTATAATGAAAATTTAAGTGTTCTTGCTCAATATAGCAACAATTGAAGACTAAAACTTAGTGAAATGTAGATGGATTTTTTAAAATGAAGACATTGCTTATGAGTTAAATGATTTCAAAACAAATTTCAGTTAATAAAGGAGCAGTCCAGCATACATAATGACTACACTCAAAGTCAAAAGGTACCACTTTATTTTTCATTGGTGAAACTGCTAAATTTCCCACTATTTTCATTTATAAAGTGGTTATTACAGTTCTTTTCACCTACCTCCCTTGCAGGGATGCTGTGAGGATTAATGAGATCATTCCTACAAAGAACTTGAGTTCCTTGGGGATGGGAGACATAGAATGTTATTATTATCCTGTCATTCATACATTAGCTTGCTCACTCTTCCAGGACCTCAAGGTAGAATCAAACAGAAACAAATTCTGATCCGCAGTGAGAAATATTTAATGAGATTTTTAAAAAGTTTTTTTCCGTGTTTAGTACCTGAGGTTCCCAGTACTAGATATATTAAATTCATTTCAAAGACTTTTTGCATACCAATTTGATATCTTTTACATACAAACCTGGATTGCTTTAGGTTACTTTTAAAGTGAAATCAGATGTGTATTATTTTCATTTGTTTGAAATGAATTCCACTGCTTTGGCTGAATTAAACTATCTTCAAATTTAGAAAATTAAGATACAACATTGTGCTGTTAAACAAGAAAGGTCCGTATAGATGCCCATAGCTCAATTAAATTATAAGTTCACTTCTTTGTGTTCTGGCTCAGCCATTACTGCTTTGCAAAATTTCTTTTTAATTTTATGTGTTCAAATATTCTTACCAGCTGTTGAATTACCTGTCAGCTCTAAGAACTGAAATATGTCTTTCTTATAAGGCCAAAAAAGTATTAAAACTTCTATTAGACAGCATTTAGTAAAGCTGAACTATAATTTTTTCCAAGTGTTTATTACCATCCCACAGTTTCTAAGACTGCATGTGTCTAAACTGTGGTACCCTATAGGCTGCCCATCAAAGCAAAAATACTCCTGCAAATTGGATTATGTCAGTTACCACCTTGTCAGAAATGTTATTTAATTTTCTATGATTGGTTATTTAATATATAATAGAAAACATAAAGTTTATTGACAAATTTTAGAAGAGATTTTGATGATTTTTTTTTACCTGCTATAATCTTTTTAGAAGAGAGTTTTAAAGATTTTTTTTTTTTTTTTTTTTTTTTGACAGAGAGATCACAAGTAGGCAGAGAGGCAGGCAGAGAGAGGAGGAAGCAGGCTCCCTGCCGAGCAGAGAGCCCGATGCAGGGCTCGATCCCAGGACTCTGAGATCATGACCTGAGCTGAAGGCAGCGGCTTAACCCACTGAGCCACCCAGGCGCCCCTAGAAGAGAGTTTTATATTGCACTAAAGGTATTGCCAAAGTGAAGAGATTTTTTTTTGGTCTTATATTTCAGACTTTCTGAATAACAAAACACTGACTGCAGTTTTTGCAAAAATCCAGCAAATTTTAGTATTGATATTTCTTAAGAGAATGTTTTTTAGTATATGTGCTGCTGAAGTGAGCACTCGCAAGATAATTTTTATAAAACAAATAACATTTCACATATTATTTCAGATATTTTCTCAGCTACTCTAGAGTAATAACAACAAAATATCTTAAACTGTTCTCAAACTCTTACATTTTGTGTTTAAAATTTTTGGGTAAATGAGTTAAGTCCTCATAAATAATGAATGAAATCTTACTTCACTTTTCTAAAATCTTGATTTTAGTTTTCAAGAGATACCTTGCAAGCAACACAACCATACATTAATGGGTTATATAAACCAGTACAACCATAAATTGTTATAGCCATACTCGAACTATGCTAATACTATTTTTAAATCACTTCAAATATTTCATGTCTTGATTTATACTGTTAAATATAGTGTTAACATTATAATAGCATTTTACTGTCTTTATCTACATGGTTTGTCTATGATTTTTGAAAAATTCAAGCCTATAGGGGTATATAAAAAAATAATAAATTTAACATATAATTCTCAAATAAGTCACATCTTGTTAATCTTTATTACTGTTTTTCTCCCTCTCTGTGTCTTTTACAGACACACACACACAGCCATTTTTCAAGTGGTGCATCTCCTGAGACTGACATACTCTTACATGGCTAGAATAACATTATACATAAGACTACCAACATTAATTTGAAAAGTCATGTAGTATGTAGTCTATATTCAAATGCCCCAACTTATCCCAAAAATATCTTTGGAAGCTTTTTCTTTTCTGCACATCTAATAAAATCGAGGTTTACACATTACATTTAACTGTTTTGTCTCCTTATTCACTTTGGATTAAGAATAGTCTGCTCATATTTTTTCTTTTTCTTTTAACTGTGTTTTTTGAAAGTCTTAGTCAAATTCTTATAATCAGGCCAGGCAAAATATCCTGCATTCTGGGTTTATTTATTTCCTCATCATAGAAATACGTTAAACATTAGTGGTAAAATAGAATATAGGTGATATAGTTATGGCATCATCTGAATGATGGCATGTGTCAATGACACAAGTTTGATCATTTGGTTAAACGAGTGTCCATGGATCTGTCTACCCCAAGACTGCAACTCCCCCTTTCCCCTTTGTAACTGGTGGGTTATCTATGGGGTGATAATTCGATCATTTGAGACGAGGAGAACATTTTTGATTGCATCACTATCTTTTCACCCACAGGCTTTAGCATCAGTGAATGATCATCATTTGTGTTTGGAATGTAGTATAGTGATATTCTAATTTTATTTTTTTCTATATATTTATTTGTTGGCATTTTGTTTTCTCTCTTTTATTTTTTAAATGAATATTGCTATATATTCATGGATTGGTTTTCAGTTTAATGTGATATAATTCAGTATAA
This sequence comes from Lutra lutra, assembly GCF_902655055.1. Classification (NCBI taxonomy): domain Eukaryota; kingdom Metazoa; phylum Chordata; class Mammalia; order Carnivora; family Mustelidae; genus Lutra; species Lutra lutra. Next base: position 192,996,602 of record NC_062280.1, read on the forward strand.
TCAACACTATTTTACACTCCCCTTTCCCCAATTTTAAGAGTGTGAGGGCCTACAGATTAGTTTCTGCTTTATTTTTGTCATGATTTTGGGGGGGTTAATTTTAAGATTTCAGGTGCTTTATTTTCATACAATTGATTTATAACATTTGCTATTTTTTCACATTGACTATTACTGTTGGTTAAACTATGGGATTAACTAGACTTGATTGTCATTTTTAGAGAAGTATGTTTTCACACATTTCACTTTTAATGTTGCAAACTTTGAACATAATTTTCATTCCACACTTATATCATTAGCAATAAGTAACTCACCTTTTTGAATTATCAAGGTTTCTAGTCCAGAAAAGAATTGTTTTATGTTTTCAGCAATTTAAAAAGATTTTTTGAAATTTTGGGTTTTTTGGTTCAATATTAGATATTTGGCTTGTATTATGTTTTTTATTCAATTCCTTTTTATTGTTTGTTATTCATTAAATTTTATTTTATTTAAATTCAATTGATTAACATACAGTGTATTATTAGTTTCAGGGTTAGAAGTCAGTGATTGCTCAGTCACACACAGCACCTAGTGATCATCACATCACATGCCCTCCTTAAAGCCCATCACCCAATTACCCCACCCACCCCACGTCCCCTCCAGCAACCGTTTCCTATAGTTAAGAGTCTCTTATGGTTTGCTTTCCTTCCTGAGTTTGTCTTATTTTATTTTTCCTTCCCTTCCCCTATGATCTTCTCTTTTGTTAAATTCCACACATGAATGAAATCATATGACAATTGTCTTTCTCTGACTGACTTATTTCCTAATAAAAGCATAATACCCTCTAGTTCCATCCACATAGTTGCCAATGGCAAGATTTCATTTTTTTTTTTTTAATTTGACAGAGAGAGAGAGAGAGAGAGAGATCACAAGTAGGCAGAGAGGCAGGCAGAGAGAGGAGGAAGCAGGCTCACTGCTGAGCAGAGAGCCCGATGCGGGGCTCGATCCCAGAACCCTGAGATCATGACCTGAGCTGAAGGCAGAGGCTTAACCCACTGAGCCACCCAGGTGCCCCAAGATTTCATTTTTTTGATGGTGGAGTAATATTCCATTTTCTGTATATACCACATCTTCTTTATCCATTCATCTGTTGATGGACATCTGGGTTCTTTCCATAGTTTGGCTATTGTGGACATTGCTGCTATAAACACTGGATACAGGTGCCCCTTCGGATCACTACATTTGTATCTTTGGGGTAAATATCTAGTAGTGTGATTGCTGGGTTATAGGGTAGCTCCTCCATTTTTTGAGGAACCTCCATACTGTTTTCCAGGGGGGCTGCCCCAGCTTGCATTTCCACTAACAGTGCAACAGATTCAAAATATTCATGTTGTGGTCTTATAAGGAATGCTAAGAAAATTTTATGAAGTTTGGTTTTCCTTGCATTTTGTGGATTTATTTCCTTAAACATAATTTTACTGAGGTATAATTTAAATAGAACAAAATGCTTTAAAAGAACTGTTTAAAGAATTTGGAGAGGTCCATTTCCTCATACCATTTGGCAATAAATCTGGCACCCTTCACTGGCAACTTGTATTCTGATTTTTGTCACTAAAGAGTAATTTGTCTTTTTTAGAATTCATATGAAGGTAACCATACAATGTACTTGTTTCAGCACAATGTTTTATGTTTCTATTAATGATAGTACCACTAGTTTATTTTTCCTTTATTGCTAAGTAGTATTCCAATGTGGGTATAGACCTCAAGTTGTTTATCGATGGATTATATTAATGGACACTGAAATTATGTCCAGTTTCCAGCTACTTTGAATAAAAATGCTTTTGATACTTATCTACTAGTCTTTGTGCAGATAAACATTTTCATTTCTTTTGGGAAAAATGACTGGGTCTGAATAACTGGGTTGTATGATAAGTGAGAGCTTAACTTTATAAGAAATGGTTTTCTAGAGTACTTGTATTTGTACAGTTTTAAGAGTTTATGGGCAAAGTTTTAGAGTCACAGCATTATTATCAGTTTTATAATTTTAGGCATTCCAATGGATATCTCACTGTGGTTTTAACGTGCACTTGTACGATGACTAATAATCAGCATTTTTATGTGCTTATTAGCCATTTATATCATCTTTTATGGAATGTCCATTCAAAGCTTTGGGTTAAATTTAATTGAGTTGTTTGCATTCTTATTACTGAGATATAAGGGTTTATTTTAATATAGTCTGTATACCAATGCTTTGTTAATATGTGAATTACGAAATTTTTCTGCACCTGGTAAGCTAGTCTTTTCAAAGTCTTAACACTGTCTTTTGAAGGGCAGAAATTTTTCAGTTTGATGAAGTCTAAGGGATCAATTTTTCTTTATTTTTTCTGCTGTTGGTGTCCTATATTAAAAATCTTTGCTGGGGCGCCTGGGTGGCTCAGTGGGTTAAAGCCTCTGCCTTTGGCTCAGGTCATGATCCCAGGGTCCTGCGATGGAGTCCCACATTGGGCTCTCTGCTCAGCAGGGAGCCTGCTTCCTCCTCTCTCTCTGCCTGCTTCTCTGCCTGCTTGTGATCTCTGTCTGTCAAATAAATAAACAAAATCTTTTAAAAAAAAAATCTTAGTCTTCTTTAAGTTCACAGTGATTTTCTCTAACTTTTTTAGAAGTTATAGCATTTACTTTTAGATCTATGATCTATTTCAAGTTAATTTTTCTATATGACATGAAACTAGGGCTGTGGTCTATTTTATTTCATGGATGGGATCAATAGCCACTGGTATTCTTGGCTTTGCTCTTCTGATGTGGAACCCCAGCCTTAGGAGGGTGATGGGATGAAGGTGATGGGGCTGCACTGTTCATGACCCTCAGCCTCTGGGATAAGAGTGGGTGATATGGAAGAGGTGGTGAGCTGTTGGCTGTTGGCCACACTATTTTGGAATATAATCTGTGCAGGGCAGAGTTCAGAGGGATGAAAATTGCTGGTAGTCTACCTCTTCTGGGGAAACACCATGACTTTTGGCTGACAGCTTCAGTGAGAGCAAGGCATATGTTTTTGGTCCTAACTGCTCATAATGGAGTTTCCATCATGCTCAGCTTAGAGCTCGTGAAGTAGATCCTGCTTCAAGTTCCAGAGAAACTACCTGTTCTTACCAAGATTTGATACATTTCCTTGAATAATTTTTAAAAAATTTGTTTAAAATTTGGCCTTAGGACAATTTCCAGAAACTGTAGTAGATTTTTAAAATAACTGTGACAAGTTATGGTTGTCCCCCTGGGGAGGGGTTTCCACAGAACTCTTTGTTCTGTAATTCTGGAGTTGTCCCCACTACATTTAATTTTTAAATTATTATTACTGATTTGGAGGGGTTTTGTTGTTGTTGCTTGGGTGGCAAATATTTTCCAATAAATGGTTTGTCTTTCACATCTTTTCTATGGTCCCTATTTTATTAAAAAAATAAAACTTAGTTTTAATGTATTTGACAAATAGCATTTAAAAGATCATTCCTTACCTCAACATCATAACCATACCTTTCATATTTATATATTTAATCCACGTGGATTTCATAGTTTTATTGTGTCAGAGATGAATTGAATTGCATCTTTTTCTATAAACATAAACAATTGCCCTATCAATATTTATTATATAATCTATCATTTTCTCATAAATTTGCAACTGACGCCCTGTCATAAATCCAGTTTCTGCATATATTTAACCAATTTCTGGGCTCTCTTATTCCATTCCCTCCCATTATTTGTCTACGTCCAGTACCATTGCCAAATCATCCAAATGGCTTTCATTTTCTAGTAGGTCTCAATGTTCAAAAGGGTAAATCCCATCAAATTATTTTTGGTTTTCTCTTTCTCTTATATTTTGTTAGCTGCCAGGCTTGTATTTTAAAGGAGCAGTGTTTGGTTTTATCCAACCTTATACTATTTCTATTTCATTCACTACTTCATTTTTCAATTTTCATTCATTTCTGTCATATTTACTACATTCTATCTTTCCTCCTTCAGATTTTCTAAATATTTTTCTACTTTATAATTTAGATGTGTATTTTCATTAAGTTTGAGGCTTTCTTCTTTTTAAAACTAAGTTCTGAATCTCTCCATAAGAACTATTTCTACTGCATTGTTAATTTTCTGTATCATATTTCCATTATCTGTCCGTTTTGAATATTTGTAAGTGTCCTATTTTAACTTCCTCTTTGACTCATGAATGTCATAGATGTCTTTATTTATTTATTTATTTATTTGTTTATTTATTTATTTATTTTAGTTTCCAAATCTATACCACAGTTGTAGCTATATTTGCAGAGATGTTCCATCTGAGAGTCAACACTACTGTGTCTTTCTTGTGTGGTTTTCTTCATGTCATCACTAGATCAGTTTTTTGATCACTGTGCCAGTTATAAACTGTCACCTTTTCATTCCAAATCCACCCTCTGGCACTCTGCTTGTGGTCTATGACATCATTCTCTTACCAGATTGCATGGTGTCACCCTGCAATGTGAGAGACACAGAGGGACACTGAAGGAGGGAGAGCTCCTGGGACACATGGTGGCTGTGCATATTCTGCAACTCTTCCTGGGACAGCTTCCCTAGCACATATCTCTTCAGACCTTCCCAACAAGGTCTATGGATAGTATCTCCCTGAAATGGATGTTTCCAAGCAACGCAGATGAAAACTTCCTAGCGAGTTCTGCCAGCATGGCACCCTTGGCCGCTCTGTGACCTGTGGCCAAGCCCGTCGAGTAAGCTCTAGATCTCAGGCCTGGAGGTGGGGATCATGGAAGATTTTCAGAATTTTTCCTTCTTTTAGGTATCATCTCATCATTGGAGGTAGAAGGTGCTCCTGTATCTGCCATTCTTCTCTTCTTTAGAGTTATCTTTACCCACAGTAACCCCTTAGGTATAGTTAATGATTATTCGAAGTGCCATGTGATTTCTGTGTCTTGAGTGGACCCTGACTAGTACAATTGTGCTGTTCTAATTCATACTACTTTTTTAGTGGTCTGCTTCTTCTTCTTTTTCAAAGATTTTGTTTATTTATTTGCCAGCGAGAGAGAGAGAGAGAGAAAGCACAAGAAGAGTGAAAGACAGACAGATGGAGAAGCAGGCTCCCTGCTGAGCAAGAACCCTGATACAGGACTTGATTCCTGGACCCTGGGATCATGACCTGAGCCAAAGGCAGATGCTTAACCAACTGAGACATCCAGGTTTCCCTATTGGTCTACTTCTAATATCTTAGAGAGGTAAACTCTAATTTTCTATACTGATGGCAGATTTATACTTTATGTGTAATTCTTTCAATTCTTGCTAAATCTATTTTGAAGCAATAATGCTAGAAATGTGTACATTTAAATAATTTATATTTTACTGATTAGTGGATTTTTAACCATCATGTAGAACCACCTTATCTTTACTATAATTTTACTCCAAAGTCCAGTTCATCTGATATTAATACTGCTGCATCAGCTGACTAGTGCTTAACATATATCTGATAGAACTTTTTATTATTTCTCTTCAAACATTTTCATGCTTTGATGCTTTTAGAGGATTTTGTTTGTTCAGTCAAGTCTAATTATCTTTATCTTTTTTTTCCTCCATTAGTTTGAAATGTTTATTAATAGTCTCTAACTTTAGTCGTTGCCCTATATATTTTGGTGTGAATACACAATTTAATGTAATATAAAGTGAATTAATCAATCTACTCTTTTTTTTTAGATGTTATTTATTTATTTGAGAGAGAGAGACAGAGATAGTGAGACAGATAGCATGAAAGAGCACTAGTTGGGAGGAGGCAGGGAGCTCAACTTGGGGCTCGATCCCAGGACTCCAGGATCATGACCTGAGCCAAAGTCAGATGCTTAACTGACTGAGGCTCCCAGGCACCTCAAGTCTACTCCATTTTTAAAATAATAAAGGGATCTTTGTTCTAATTTTAATTATTTTTCTCAGATCATATACTATTGTTGAATATTTTTGTTTTATACTATTTGTGTGTTATCCATGTGAAATATCACTTTTTATTCACATTATTTGCATGTTTATAAATATCATCCACATAAATTCTTATTTGTCCTTAAATTTGCCTTTAATCTTACAGTCACTGGAGACCTACTACTGGGAGTTTAAAATTAATTGACATAATCCAATATTGTTCTTGAAGTTGTACAGCACTGAGGACACTCTGGGCATAAAAAAAAGAGACCAAACTTCCAGGGATACCTGGGTGACTCAGTCAGTTAAGCTGCTGTCTTTGGCTCAGGTCATGATCTCAGGGTTCTGGGATCGAGTCCCACATCATGCTCCTTGCTCAGCGGGGAGCCTGCTTCTCTCTCTGCCTCTGCCTGCCACTCTGCCTGCTTGTGCTCTCTCTCTCTCTCTCTCCCTCTCTCTTTCTCTCTCATAAATACATAAATAAATGAAATCTTAAAAAAAAAAAGAGGCAAAACTTCCAGTTATAAGATAAATACATCCTGGGAATATAACAACCAGACCATGGCTATAGTTAACAATACTGTACTGTGTGTTTGAAAGTTGCCAAGAAAGTAGATCTGAAAAGTTGTCATCACCAGAATAAAAAAAAAAAAGTAACTCTGTGTATGATATTTAACTAAAGTTAACCAAAGTTATTGTAATGATTATTTCACAATATAAACACACACATCAAACAATACATTGTATGCCATGATCTAGCACAATATTATATGCCAATTCCATCTCTATGGAAAAACAAAACAAAACAAAACAAAACAAAACAGGAGACCTGACCACAGAAGGACCAGTGTGCAGGAGTGCCAGGCAGGGGTAAAGAAATAGTAAGACTCTAAACTAATGGTGTGATACCAGGTTTAGATAGGTGGGCATGAAAGTGCGATGTGTAAGGGAGTTAAAATCGTCCCCGAGTGTGTCTCTGTGTGAGAGGTTACATTTGGTAGTCAGGGAAAAGAAGAGAATTGAGGATGATTTCCAAGTTATTCATTTATTTACCTGTACAGGAACTGGCATAGAGATTTGACTTGAACCATATACACACTAGTTTCCTTCTGTGCTTGTGTTAGAGGTGCCTCTGACACGGCCAGCTGGAGATGTGCACTAGGGAGCTGGGAATGCAGGTTGGAAAGTGATGTGGACGGACATGGCAGATTGGGAATCTTTCCTACAGAAGTGGACAAACCACACCTGTGCTGTATGAAGCCTGGAGGGCTGGACTCACTTGTGTGTCCTTCCCTCTAAAGTCCTGTTGTCAGATGGGTACTTCTACCCGGCTGTTCAGGGAGGTGTTGCTACAGTTATTCTGCTTTAAAGTTTTGAAATTTAGGGAAGTGTCACTTTGGCGACATATATTCCTGTTAAAGTCTGCTTTTTCTTATGCTTTCCTTTTTTCATTTTGACCCTCAATATATTACAAGTTGTAAAATGCAAGATTTTCTGTATATTTTATAGCACTTTTATAAAGAAATGGTCTCCTACATCAGTGAGCAAAATGTTTCTAAAGAAGATTTTTTTTTGAAAAATAAATATAAAATGATAGTGATTTTAGACTCATTTAAGTTTCCAAGTGCTGTAAAGAAAACTGTAAAATTCAAAATGAAGAAATCAGATATTCAGATCTTCTGACTGTAGTAATTTCTCACCTTTCACTTACTCAAAAAGCTTCCTGTAATTTTAAGTTTTTGCCAAGTACATGTCTTTCAACTACAAACTTTCACACCTACAATATAATCCAGATGGAGGATTTATGCTTCTCGAATACTGAAGCAGATCTATACCATGTTACACAGTGAAGGCATTCAAGACAGCAGTTAGTCCGATAGGAAGCTGAAAAGTTTAACAAAATCACTCCCCTACCCCCACCCATACTTCAGTTCTGCAATAAAACTGGCCAGGACTTGAGCTGGTTTGTTTATTCTTTAGGGGAATTTATTGCATCTTATTTTTCTACTGTTTGGAAAGGATACTTTCTCTAAGATGTACCTTTCCATTAATAAAAACACCTAAGGTGTACCAGTTATAACAGTAAAACGATTTATAAATTGGGCAGATTCTAAAATAGGAACATGAATTGTTGCTTTCACAACTGATACCATCTTTCTATAATTAAGAATAAAACTTGAATGTGCCCTTTTTTGTTCTATTGCTCTGAGAGTTTCACATCTAGATACACTGTTTAGTATTATAATTTATAAGTTGAAACCAAGATTGCAAATTACATTGTTTTCTACAAAACCAATTCTTTATTAGGAAGGATACTTTTTTATTTGCCTTTCATTCATATTTTTTTGTTTGTAGAGTCTTCTTTGTTGAAAGAGTATTGTTTAGTTTTCTAAATATATTTGGAAATGGTTTGGAAAGACAAAAGGAAGTTTAATCAGGTGTTGTTAAAAGAATCACAGTCAGGGACATAGATATGAGTCAATCTGAGCAATGAGTTGGTAATGGTGGAATTAAAATGGTAATTTATGAAAACTACGGTTATGTGTAGGATAGATGATTTGGATCCTATAACTTCAGGCTGTTGCTTCCAAAGGATTACTTCCCTCCTTGGCAAGTAGTTCTTACTTCATATGGATGTTCTGGACCCAGTAGGAACCTGTAGGCCTGGCTCTGGGATAGACTATGCTCAAATCTCTAAAGACAAAGATGCTTGTTGAAACAGAACTAATTACAGCTAGGTAATGTGAAAACGAATTTAAATTCTTAGAGGAGTAACCTAATGATTTATTTCAAAAAAGCAATAAGACAAAGAGGGGGAAAGGATGATAGGAAAAAAAAAAGCTATTATGGATAAGTTCAGAATAGTTAACGCCACTATCACAGAAATTTCAGAATTAGAAAAATAAATATATAACAAAAAACCCATAATTAGATAAATAAATAAAATTTTACTGAGCTTAATAAAGACTGGTATGAAAGGGTTCAAAAGGACAACTTAATAATATAGTTGTAAAGGGGTAGATAAATAAGTAGGTATTGAGAATCACTGTTTTTTCTTTGAGAATTTCAAATACACTTTAGTACCCCTGTGAGCATGCCAGAGCCCCTGGGCACACTGCTTGAGAACTGTGACTTTATATGATTGCAAACCAAGTCACCTGGTTTTAATACCCAGGTTGTGAGTATATTAAAAACAAACAAACAAACAAAACAAAACAAAACAAAACACAACCAGTGCCATTTTACCACTTGTGGACCAGTTATGCAATAATGCATAGAGGTAGGGCACCTGGGTGGCTCAGGTGGTTAAGGGGTCAATTCTTGATTTTGGCTCAGGTCGGGATCTCATTGTCCTGGGATCAAGTTCCAAGTCAGGCTTGGCACTCAGCGGGGAGTCTGTTTGAGGATTCTCTCTCCCTCCCTCTGCTCTCCCCTACCACACTCTCTCTCTAAAATAAATAAATAAATCTTAAAAAAAAAAAAAAGGTAGATATCACCTACTGCAGACACACTGCAACTAAGCAATGACCCCCAGTCTCCATTCACTCACTTTATGATATTCTCAAGGTCTGTGTATAATAAGTACACCAGGATGACAAGCGCTTCTGCAATAATGTGTTTCTTCTTATTAATGTATTTGAGGCAACACTCAAATTAATTAATTAAATTGTCCAGGAATAAAGATCAGAATGGAATCAATCTCCAAAGCCTAATAAGTTAAACATAAAAATCACCCTATTAATAAGTCACTTGAGTGAATAACTCTCAAACATCATTTTGTTCCATGATTACCACATCATACTCAAAATGTAAACCTGGGGAGGGGTTTGGGATATTTGGAAGTTAGTAGACACATGTGAGTCCCAAATTTGCTTCTTTACATAGGTAGATGAGGACATGAAAGAAAAGCTCACACCAAAGCAGAGGTGGGTGAATTATGGCGATGGCTCCCTATGGGGAAGCTATGAACGAAGAGTCAAATCCACCCCTCTGTCCATTTTATAAATAAAGTTTTATTGGAACCCAGCTCTGCCCATCAATTTCATATTTTCTATGGCTCTTTTTGGGTTGCAACAGCAGGCTTGAGTAGTTGCGACAGAACTAAATGGCTTGCACCCCCCCCCCCCCACAAAATACTGTATGGATCTTCACAGAAAAAATTCCTAACTCTGTACTTAACTGTGAGCCCTTCAAAGCATCTGCATTCGTGATGGTGCCAAGGGGTGATACTAACATGATTTCATCTCATATTCAGCTATAAGTTTGTCCAATTCTCTGTAAATTCACTTCAAACAAGATATGAAAGCCCCACGGTGAATATATTAGGGAGAGATAATTACACTTAAAATTCTTCAGTACATCCGTATTTCCATTACACATCTCCAAGTCTCCTCCTGTGAAGCTGGGAATAGACATGATTGCATTTCAACTTCACTCACAGCATAAACAGAGCAATCTCCTGGTTCCAATCCCTCACTGCTACCGTGCAGACTGTCTTAGGATTTCAAGTAGAGTAGAGATATAAAGGCAAGACTGTACCCCAGAAAAGGTAAAGCTAGTTTGAGAAGACATCAATAGGTGGATAGAAATAGTAATTTTGGAGACTTGGTGTGAGGGGTATGAGTGCTTTTAATATTAAAGTTCCCAATACCTATAAACTGTCCCTTAGGTGTCAAAGTAGTCAAGTTGTGACCTGGCTTTAGAAAAATATTCCCACTGTAGCTGATGCAGGATGAATAATAGTTCCTTTCCTGGCCCAAGATTCTTCTTACAATTTCCAGCAGTGATTTCCCTACAGTGAGAGTGTTCTGTTCTGTCAGACTTTGGGAGAACATCTTATTGGAAGAAATCTATATTTAGAATTCATATGAAGTAAGTATGAATCTTAATACTCTAAGTCAGGTCAATATCACTTTCTTTTTTTTTTTTTCCTAACCCAAGTTAATTTCCAGTTCCTAGGCCTATCCACTGACTTCTCTGGTATAGTATCCTACACAGGCTTTCTGCGGTCAGGGCAGGGAGGAGGGGTGCTGCCCTTTCAAAGAATCCTTTATTCCCCAGGGTTTTACAATGGTTTCTGTATTTTCCATAAGCCAAATAATCACTTGTGGAAGAAACCTTACGGTTTCTGGTGATCTTCCTAATACTGCATAAATAAAATGTCCCTTGTTACAAATAAAATGTCCTCTACTCTTTTTGTCTATTCATGTCTAGTAGTTATCTCTTGCTTAAAGGCAATATTCTAAGAACCAATAGAAATTCAGGACTTAAAAACATGCCTTGCAGTTAGTGTTTAATGGCTATAGAACTTCAGCTGCGGAAGAAGTCTGTGCAATGGTCACACAACAGTGTGAATATATGTAATATGATGAATCTGTACAATTAAAAATGGTTAAAATGATAAATTTTATGTTATGTACATTTTATTACATTGAAAAAATGTGCTCTTCAAAAATAAAAAAAAGATTACATGTTTTTACAGTGAATTGTTCGATATATTTAAGATACATCAAGTTCCTATTAGATAAGCTTTTACAGATTACTAAAAAGGAGGAAACTATTACAAGAGAGTACTGATACTCAAATGAGGTGAAGTCTGAAAAAAACTATAGGGCACACTTTCTAACTGATGTAGATGGTAAAAGCTGAAACAAATACTTAGCAACCCAAATCTGCCCGTAGAGGAAACAAATAATCCTTTGTAACAATTAAGCTTGCAAAAACAAAAACAACAACAATAAAAAAAAAAACAAAATTTAAGTTTGCTCCACAGCTTCAAGGATGGATTAATATTAGAAAGTCATTAATGTATTCCACTATGTTTATAAATTAAAGGATAAAAACATTTGATCGAGACAATAGGTTCTGTAGAATCTGTCACATATTTATGGCCCCAAAATGATCAAAACAAATCTTAACTAACTCTTTGAAGGAGCATTTCTTAAGCTCATAACCTGTACCACCCAGAACCCACAGGTAACATGATACTTCAGGTAAGAACATTGGAGCATTCTGGATTCTTCAGTGTTGCCCTACAGATCTCAGCCAGAGCCCAAAAAAAACAATGAATAGAGTGTTTTATAAGACTTGAAAATGAAGAAAAGTCCATATTCACAGATGATATAGTTTTGACTTAAAAAGTCTACTGAAATATTCAGAATAGATAACAAAATAACATAAGAAACAAATTGATCAATTTTGCTGGGTATATGATGTATATAAAACATTAACTTTTTAGTATATCTCAGAAATGAAATTGAGAAAATATAAATTTACATAAAGATGCTATTTTAAAAAACCAACAAGGTATGGCCACTGGGACCCACTTGATTTAATGAGGTTGTGCAAAGTCAGTGTAAAGAAAATTATAGCATTTTATTGCAATATATTGAGAAAGACCTCATCTTACTATTGTAAAGATGTCAATTATCTCGAATTTAGTATGTTCACCAATACAATTCCAATAAAAACTTGCTATTTTTTTGCAATGCAGAGAAGAATTGTAAGAGTTTCTCTCTCTCAAGTACTCATTCTATGTCCATATTGTAGCCTAGAGAAACCTTTACAATGTTCCCAAAGAGATACATACAGGAGTATTCTTAGAAGCTATTTGTAAAAAATAAATAAACAGTGAACAGGTTCATAAAAATGAGAATAAAATGTGATACATTAGCACAATAAACTTGTTTATAGCAATGACAGCAAACTGACTCAAGCTACACACATGAATATGAATGAACCTTAGTAATAATATTTAGCAAGAGGGAGTTTGCTGAAGACCTGCTATGTGATACCATTTATATATAATTTAAAAACATAATATAATATTTCTGGAATTGCATATACAAACATAAGTTGTAAAATTTAAAGACATGCTTGGGAGTTATAATCACCAAAGTTAAGAGAGGGTAGGGGAGGGAATGGGATCTGACTAGGGGACAGATTTCCTTTCAACAACTGGAAATGCTGTCTCTTGTAAGCGAGTGCAGGGCTGAGTACCCGTGTATTTCCTGGGTCACTATTGCTATGTTTAGTGTGGCTTCCCTTTATTGTAATGAAGTAAAAGTGAGCAAATAACATAAAGAAAATTACCCTAACAAACAGAAGGGCAGATGACATCAAGAGATAAAACCAGGAGGAGGACAGAGTGGATTAGCTTTCCGAGCCTACTTCTGTCAGTAAGACATTTAGACTCCTGGCTCTTGTGACTGGGAAGGGCCCTGGGAGTGAGGTGGGGTGAGGAACCCCAGCAGATGCCAATACAGAAAGAAAAACAAGGAGATAATGCATCTTGTCTCCGGGAGAGACAGAGAGACAGACGTGGAAAATCTTGCTTTAAAACAGATGGGGTCTCTTTCTTGGGGCAACAGGGGTAGATATTTCAAATGACACTTAAATCATGAACTAGACATTAAGAGCTTAGCTCTCAAGGAGCTTGGAGATCCTTGGGAAGTAGGTATGAAAAACTGACAAGAAAGTAGATTTCAGATATCAGAAAACTGGAGCTCATGGAGAGAAGGTCAGTTTCCCAAGGTCAGAATCAGGCAGGAGGGGAAATACTGGAGGCCAGACTATCTAGCACATAGAACACAATCTGTATCATTGCATTACACCAACCTCCCTCTGAGGAATACTCCCCCATGTAAGGCGTTTCTTCACATTCTGCTTTAGATGTTAGATTATGATTTGACAGTTGCAAGCTTGCCGTATCAACTTAAAAATTTCAGTTTCTTAATAACCAATATCCTTAAGTAGCAAAAGCAGCACTGATCTATTTACTATATTTTCAACATATACCTACTAGGTTGGATGGATATTCCCTAATATTGGTTATTTGTAATTTCCTTTATTACTTAAAGAAGCTAAAACATAATCTATCCTGTATGTTTTAAGATAATTTGTCATTGGGAGAGAGTATCTAAGTTCTAGAAAGTTTTTTTTTTTTCAACTTTGAGAGATTAAAACCTCAGACCTTTAATCTTTTATTTGGAAGCCCGTCATTTTTGACAAGATGAAGAACCTTACACTTTGATGAAGAGATACTTTTTCTTTTGTGACAGGACCATGAAGGATACATGACATTTATTATCAGCTGGTGAAAGAAAAGGTCTGAGAAAGAGCAGACAAAGTTCAGTGATAAATCTAAATATCTTTTCACCACATTTTGGGACTGTTTTTCTTTAGTCATTTTCATTAGCCCTGCAGCTAGCAAAGCCAAATTATTTCTAACGCCATTAAAATGTTCTTCACACTTCAAGTGCAAATGCTTATTTGTTCTTAGTGTTTCTCTGAACAGAACAATTGTCTGAAAATAATGTCTGGCATGTCTTTTCAGAGAAAGGTTAACAGAGAATAGACTCAAAGCACAGACACACGAAATTCTACTCACTGCATTCTTCACTTTGGAAAACAGTTTTAAGTAGTTGAATTACTTATGAAGAGTGCATAGCAACGGCAGCCACCCCTTAAAACATCTTGCTTCTTGAAGTTTGTTTAATCAGTTGTGGCACTACCAAGCTACGGGCTTCTTTCCCTTAAAGCCCTAAAAGAGAAGTGTAATCTTCCAGAACAAACTACTGAACTTTTATTCTTCAGTAACTGTCATACTCTTTGGTGAAGGCCACAGATGTTTTTGTTTTTTTCCTTTTTTAACACCTAAAAATTGAGCTACACTTCTTGAAAATTTTAGGAAGCCTAGGTTAATTATATTGAAGAATTATTGCATAATAAAGAGACTTTTCCATTCTATTTAATGCCTAAAGATATATTTAGGGACATTCAATATTTGTCATTTTGTTATCAATAGTCAGGATCTGGGTGGACAAGATTACAAAGATGGAGAATCTATAGCTTATAAATATTATTTTAAGTTAGTTTAAAAGGATACAATGTGGTATATACTTCCCAATTAGCAACAAATTGCTAAAAGTTTACATGACATAAGCAAATATGAGTATGCTAAAAAGGTCTTAGTTTTTAATGCTTTTTGACCCCTCTCTTAAATTTTAAATGGTAATTAACAAAGGCACTTTAAAAAAGACCTATGTTTCCCACTTTCTTCTTCTGATTTAAAAGTACCCCCATAGTGTGAAATAAAGATTATGTCTTTGGATATTCTGATGCCTTCAAAGCAAAATCCTTTAGATATCTGGAAGGTGCCATCAACACTAGTCATTTTAAGTTTTAAAATATATGAGTATTATACATAAACATATGATATACAATATTTAATAATATTAAAGTGTAAGAAATGCATTAAAATACATACTATATATAGTATAGACTATAGAAACATATATTTCTATAATTTCTATATTCATTCTAAATTTACATATTTATTAAACAAATATTTTATAATATATAGATATAAAATATATTAATATATAACATATAAAATACATAATACAAGAAATAATATATAACACATACTATATAACATATAAATATATAAATAATAATAATATATGCTATTAAATGTTTTTATCTGAAAATTTTCATTTTTTAAAACATCTGTCTTTATTTTTTTTTCACAACTAAAACATCCCGGACACTTGGTCTTGTCTCAAATGTATGACCATTAAGACTCATCTCAACAAATTAAGCCATAAGTCTTCAGAATCAGTGGCTTTTCATGTCATGAGTAAACTGAATCTTGCATTATTATAATAGACTAAAACCTTCACTGGAAAACTATATATTTTATTTGATTCTAAGAATTTTTAATAAATACATTAAAAACATGAACATAAGTAGCATAAAGCACGCATACATGTGAAAATGTTACTTTTTAGGGTCATCCTTCATGCTAGACTCTGCTTTCATTTAACAAAATCACCTTTGCATAAAAAATAAAAACTTTATATTGATCAGGAATGAGTTCAAGGCCAAGTAACAGAAACAGCCATGGCAGCAACCATAACAAAACAAAACAAAACACCTAACTTACCATGGCTTAAATAATTGAGATTTATTTTTCCAACATAAACAGATTTCAGGCTTTTACTTGCACTGAGACAGAGGGGTGACACTCGTAGGGCCAATGATTCTGCCTTTTTGGCAATTACCTCCTGGGCACAATGTGGCTGCTAAAGCTCCAGGCATCACATCCTGAGCAAAGTGTGTATGTTTCCTGTACTAACATTTATCTATGTCTATTCCATTTTTGGTTGCTTTCCCAGAAGTACCTCCAGAGACTTCCTTTTCATCTTATGGTTTGGAATCAGCCATGTCCTAAGCAGAATATAAGCCCAAGAATATAAATATCTTTAAAACCTTAATTTGGTGAGAGGGTGCACCATAAGAAGAGTTTGCAAATGGTGCTTGGGTTGCCAGTTCTGTGTTAACCACTATTGTTTTTCTTTTTTGAAATTGTCTTCAGGGATAATTTATCAACCTTATGAAGAATTCAATCTCACTTCCTCATACTTTGTACAGAAAATTGTTTGCAAACCCAAATATTTTCATTTTCTCTCTTCTATTCTTCATTCTTTTACTTCTTGTCAAAGGGAGTTAACTGGGAATGGAGGACACATGAAAAAATAAATAATTTAATATCGTACAGATAGAAAATCTGGTTTAAGACTCACAGTTAAGATACCCTTAGAAAAGAGTAAAATGATGAATATACATGAATTTCTGTGTCCTTTGCTATAATTGATTACATATATATCTCTAATTTGTAAAAACCCCAGGACAGTGGTCTCTTCTTATCCTTGGGGATAATGCCTAAGAAAATCAAAACTTTTCAGCCTGGCTTTCAAAATTACTCATTTTTACCTACCTAGATTTATGGCTTTATCAATGATTCTCTTCCCACTTAGCAAACCATGCCAGACTGAATTAATATGTTCATACTGAGATTTGGTCCTTGCACTATCTGTGATCACTCTGTTCCCTTCTTTCTTAATACCCAAACATTCAATTCAATCTAGGTATAATTTTATTATGTATTATATATAATTTTATACATAGTATATATAATTATATATAGAAATTACAACAAATATCCTACTGTTGTATTAATCACTTGGACAGTATTCTGTTACTCTATTTTGAAATGTTTTGGTAACAAGTTAGTTAACAGAATGGAAATGGGAGTTGGAAACATGGGTGCTTCATGGCCCGCTGGGTTGCTTGTTTTGTTGATATACTCGAATTGTGTGACCATTGCAGCTTTTGACTGTTTCCTGAGAGCAGAGCATAGATTCAGGGTACCTGGTGATGTCCCTGTCCCTTGATTTGAATGTGGTGATTTTTTTTTTTCAGAATATATACATACTGAGATTGTTTTTCAGAGAGTTCTTTTTTTCTTTTTTTGCTTGAAATCTGGGGCATTCATATTTATACTATTAATATGTTATGCTACTAATTATGCTACTAGGCAATGAACTAAGACCTTCCATTCACTTCTTCCTTCTTATAGTACATCTTCCTCAAAAAGTCAAGAATGCTTTGATCCTAAAAACTATCGTACTTTTCTTGTTACCAGAGGCAGATCTAGAGCTAGTTAGAGCCTAACAAGTAGTCACAAATGAGGTAAATTGCATATATCCAAGATCAACTGTATGTATACATGAACAAGTGTTTCTTTGTGGGTTTTGGATAACTTGATTCATATTTTTCATCTTTTGTGTTTTCCCATTGATGAACATTTTATTAGAGGCATTACCTGGTTATTTTATTTTTGTGCGTTCACTAAGAAGAATTAAACCTTTATTTTATCTTGAATTGCATAATATGACAGATAACATCTGATACAAACAAATGATTCCATGTGCAACCAGAGAGACATGAGGACTTTGTAAGGTTCTGTTTGGTTGGAATGTTTCATGGTGAGTTGGTTGGGTAAACAGACAATGAAGTACTTTCAACTATGGGTTATGATGACCATCACTGAAGGGAAGTAATATTGCACACATTTTATATGTTATGTGGAATGCCATTTCTTTCAATCATGCATTTGACAAAGCCTAATGCAACAGATTCTTTCAAAGAATGCCTAGAAAGATGTTTTCCGATAATTTTTTTTAAAAAGCCTGAACATAAGTGCATCAGTAAATGAGTTACACTTGTATGACTCATAGCAATGGACCATTCTAGACATTAAAACAATCTAGACACAATCCATTGATTGTGAGGGTGATCACTGAGATCTACTAACGCACAAGTTCAAACTCAGTATTATGAAATAATATAGAAAATAAAGTAAAATACACATTACCCAATTTTGCTTTGCCTCCAAACAAATGATCTTTCAAAGCCCCAAATAAGGAGGGTTTTCTGCTGGTAACTAACTCACTAAGAACCAACATATAATTAAGGTATGATTGTCACATACATAATTTTGTTAAAATTATTTATTATTCAGACCAGCCTTTCTTCCTCTCCTTTAAAAAAACCCTGTTATTGGGGCACCTGGGTGGCTCAGTGGGCTAAAGCCTCTGCCTTTGGCTCGGGTCATGATCCCAGAGTCCTGGGATCGAGCCCCGAGTCGGGCTCTCTGCTCAGCAGGGAGCCTGCTTCCTCCTCTCTCTCTCTCTCTCTGCCTGCCTCTCTGCCTACTTGTGATCTCTGTCAAATAAATAAATAAAAATCTTAAAAAACAAACAAACAAAAAAACAAAAAAAAACCCCTGTTATTCACAGGGTGTAGCATTCAATACCTAAACAAAATAACAAACCCCAAACGAACCCTTTCCATGTTTCTGTAGTATTTTTTTTTTATTTTTTTCATGTGTGTGAAGGTGTGTGTGTCAATGTGTGTGTATAGATTAGGGGATGGGATGAACTGATGAAGGGTAGTGTTTAGGAGTAACGTTATTCATCTCTGTCTCTCCCACAATAAATAAATTTTAAAAATCTTTAAAAACATAAATAAAACACACAAGAAACAAGAGGGTGAGTGTGTATATAATAAGGAGCTAAAACACATGGGATAAATGATTAATGTGCCAAGAGTTGAGGAATGGGGGGTTTGTATGCTAAATCTTCTCAAATTTCAGGAAACTGGCATCATATTGCCACAATCTCTACCAATTTTATGAAGTTATGAGTATATCGACGTATAATCTCTTTGTTTACTTTTTAATAATCCATATCATTTAAAATATGATCTATCTTATAGGAATAAATGTGACACACTAAGGTAGAAGATAAATAATACATTTGTGGAAGTCAGGTTAAAGTGTATGGCATAAAATAGACTTGATTTGGCCCCAGAAATGAACCTGCAAGGAAATGCATGCTGGGTGGTTCAACAGGGTTATTACACTTGGGGGGTGGCCCTGGATAGACAGGGCTCTGTGACGACTTTTTTTTTGTTACCAGAATCCACTGGGCTCTCATCTTTCCTTTATATTTTCAAAGGAATTCTACTTTTAACAAATACAAAATAAGTAAAACTATACCAAGAAAACTCTCCAAATCGTTTCACCATATACACTGGTTGTGTAAAATGTGGCACAGATCCTCCTGCAAATTAGTCTGTGATTATGAGGTGAAGTGTACACACTGTGTGGTGTGAAGGGAATTTCTGCACTTCACAGTTAAAAACAAATTTCACAAAAAATGAAATGGAATCTTTCCAAGGTGACAAATTGTGAAATCCTTTTTTTAGCAAGTAGGAGCCATTTTCTTTTTCTTCTGAGATTTTTTCCGAAGTGCTTAGACATCATTTTGTGGTTTGGGACAAATTCTGTGCCAAATGTTTGAGAAATTCTGCTGTCACACATCCTTTATAGCTATTAATTCCTCTTTTCAAAGTTGGAGGTCTTGGGAACAGTCATATCTTTACAAATTCCTATCCCTGCTCCTCTGGGTCCGTTTGAGCTCTGACCACTACTATTTCCTTCACTATTTCTGCTGGGATTTAAGACATCATTAAAATAAATGTTAGTGTATGTGGATGTGTATATATGCCACAAACCTTCACAGAATGTATAATCCTATAAAGTCTATGAATTCAAATACCGTATTAAATGCAAGCTAGTTTAGTAATACAGTTAGGGTTTCTGCTGCTGGTGCTTTATCATTTGGAGCCTCACAGTTCATGTGCAAAATACAAACATGTGGGGCTGTTTTAATCCTCTAAGAAAACATCTTACTATTTCATTATACCAGATACCTAGAATCTTTCTTCCAATGGGAATGTTTTCATATTTACAGGTATTTTAGGATTGTTGTTTTAACACGGCTCTGGTTTATCGTAGCAAGCTTGTAGGATAGTCATATATGTCCATGTATGTATTTAGACTCCCACGACAGAGTTCTAGAAAAGTGTTTGCCTTTGAAACTTCTTTAAGCACATGCATTACCATACTTTTTTTTTTTCTTTTAAAGATTTATTGATTTACTTATGTGACAGAGAGAGAGAACGAGCAGGGAGGAGAGAGAGAAGCAGGCTCCTACTGAGCAGGGAGCCCGATGTGGGGCTCAATCCCAGGAACCTGAGATAATGACCTGAGCCAAAGGCAGAGGTTTAACCCACTAAGCCACCCAGGCGCCCCCACCATACTTTATTTTCTTAAGAAAAAAACCCCAGCTACCAATAGGGCTTACATTTGTCATTGATATTAAATAAAAGTAGAAGTTTTTGAAAACTAAGAAGTCTTAAATCAGTATCTCTTATTTCCTAATTGTAAACATTTTAAAGCCTCTATTTAAAACATGTCTAATTTTGTTCAGAATCTATTGTTTCTCAAGGTAATACATTTGCCATTTTCTGCTTATAATTCTACTCCCCAAAGTACTGATATTTAGGATGTTAAACATCTCACTAAATCCTAAATTTCTTATAGATCTGATCAAAGGCAGTAGAGGTAAAGTCAGTGATTCATGTCTGTAACCAGGGGACTCTGATCTTCGATCCCTGAAGAAATCTATGCCATGTTATTCCATGTGTTTCTGCCTATTCTATATAAATCCAATCTCCAGGTGCTCTCTTGAGGTAAAAATTGAATTAATTTATTTTAATGTAACATTTCTATCATGTTTTGTGTTAGCAATTAAAGATAATTTTAGTGTCTTGTTTTTTAATTGTCAAGAAAAAATTAATCATGGAACTAGCATGGCTACTTAAAATAAATTTTCACAAATCAAAGTAGTAAAACATCATGTTAATATTGAAATCAAATGCCACAGTTCTATGGAGATACAAAGTTAAGGGGCAAATATGATGTAAATTTGCAAGATAAGAATCAGAATTTTGATCTGTTCTTTGAACAAATAAGGGTCATTAGCAGGTTGATAAGGGAAATGGTGAAATAAGTATTAGGTACCAAGTTGAAAATATACTAGCTGCATGGAGAGCACATCACAGCTAGTGTCCCCGACCCCACGTGGGCAGTGGGCAGCTGACACTCCATCTCATTTCCAACTTGACCCACTGAGACAGATGAGGTAGCAAAAGGCAAGCAATCTCAATAGTGGGAGTTCTAAGAACTTATGGATGGGAAGTATCATCATAAACCTGTCAGATTAAAGGCACCTGGGTGGCTCAGTTGGTTGAGCATCAGACTCTTAATTTCAGCTCAGGTCATGACTTCAGGTTCATGAGATCAAGCCCCATGTTGGGCTCTGTGCTGGGTGTAGAGTTTGCTTAAGATTCTCTCATTCCCTTTGCCTCTCCCACCTCTCTGAATCTCCTGCTCACATGCTATCTCTCTCTTTCAAAGAAATTAATTAATCAAACTTGTCAGATTAATTACATGTGTATCTGATAATATGAAAGCTCCTGCTAATTAGCCCTGGAACTACATGTAGACAATACCTGTTTGTGTTCAAGTACAGGTTCCTTCTTAGAGCAAGGCATGACACATCACTAGGGTACTCCTGGGGCCATTAGTAACAATAACCCTATTAAAGGAGCTCACAAAGCATTGGTGATGGTCTCATTATTTGGAGTTCTTGAGAAAATCTTGCTGGAGAAGCTTTTGAAGGACACAGGTGCTATAAGCAACCTTATTCATGAGGTCACCCTAATTAGGCAACTCTGAGGGAAAATGATGTTTGAATATTTACAAGTGTCCACGAAACACTAAAAAAAAAACAAAAAGAAAAACAAAACAAAACAAAACAAAAACAGCTCAGGAGAAACATTAAAGTGTCTCTTCAGCTTATGTTTCAAAAAAGCAGGTGTGAGACCAGAATACATAACATAAACAAGTGTTTGTGAGCATGATGCCATAAATAAATATGATTGTTAAAGACAGAAAAGAAGAAAACACAGCATTTCTTGCTATAGAAGATGAAGGACTATAAGTTGTCACCATGATATTGTCTACTTTGAGTTATTCTTATAATCCTACAGTACTCAATTGTTTGAAAAGACCTGAGTTTAAACATAAATGTTGACCTTAAAATTCATTACCAGAATGATCTAATTTTACACGTGAAAATTCTCAGAAGAGCTCTGAGGTGCCTGGGCTGAACTCACTTGAGATAAATCACAAATATTGGAAGCATTCAGAGAGAACAATGAAGGATACTGTGGTTTTCTAGGCGAAACTATGAAAAAGAGATTAACAATCCCCCGTAGTGAGCCTAGGTGATTTGCCATATCCTCTCAACAATGTCTGAAATTAGAAAAGGGTAGCATTTTATTGAAGGGTGTGCTTGGTAAAGCCTGAATAAAGTTCAAAACCTTTGGAAGAAATCAACGTCCATTGTCATTTAGTTAATAAGTATTCATTGTCCTCTTCTTACATGAAATACTTTGCAAGATACAAAAGATACAAAAATAAGTGAGATATGGCCCCTGAAGGAATGCACAATTTAGTAGGAAAACACCTGAAAACAGAAATTATATTCAATATTGGTTTGGAGGCTATGGCATTGATACTTACTATGCTAGCTGGTGACTCTAGGTCACACCATTTTCTAGATGTCCTCTAAGTACTCCATTTCAACGCTCCTAACTGCCTCATACCATAAGCAGAGAACTTTAGGTTCAGGGGCAAGAAATACCTGCTCTGTCCCTCGATTTAAATACCACCAGGGAGGGCTCCTGGGTGGCTCAGTGGGTTAAGCCGCTGCCTTCCGCTCAGGTCATGATCTCAGGGTCCTGGGATCGAGCCCCGCATCGGACTCTCTGCTCAGCAGGGAGCCTGCTTCCTCCTCTCTCTCTGCCTGCCTCTCTGCCTACTTGTGACCTCTCTCTGTCAGATAAATAAATAAAGTCTTTAAAAAAAAAAATTTATAAATACCACCAGGGAGGTGCGCCTGGATGGCTCCTTTGGCTCAGGTCATGATCCCAGGGTCCTGGATCGAGTTCTACATCAGACTCCTTGCTCAGCCTGGACACGGCTTCTCCCTCCACCTGCTGCTCCCCCTGCTTGTGCTCACTCTTTCTCTCTCTTTCTGACAAATAAATGGAATTTTATAAATAAATAAATAAATAAATAAATAAATAAACAAACAAATAAATACAGCCAAGGAGCCTTACATTAGAAAATTAAAACTCAGGCCAGAACTGAAATGAGGAGATAGACTTATTGAATATATTTTTTCCCCTGGGATCCAAAAGATAGCCAGCTGGAGAAAAAAAGCCATAGGATTTATGAGGCACAGAGAGGGTTACCACATGGGATTATGTCTGGTATTATGAGCCAGGTCCCCAAGGTAGGTCTGAGTATAAGAAGAAGCAATGTTTCTGGCAAGATCTTGTCTTGCTTTGTCCCCAGCACATGTGTGCATGAGCACCCCGCCCACTCAACATGTGTCCAAGCCCTGGGAAGGAGCAGGGTGTGCTAATAGGAGAGAACTAGATTATCACAGAATCACCTCTTGCATAGGGGAGGCATCTGGGTAAAAACTTCATCAAAGGAAGCACAGCATGGTTTTCAGGTGGAAGTGGAGGAGAGTACCGCCAGAGTGTGGTCCAGATGCTGTTGGCAGCAGCCAGGACATCTTTATACAATGTAACACAGAAGTACAATTCTTACTCACTACTGTACCTCCAGGTCACACTCGGTGAACTTAACTCATAGTCAGCAAATGCTTAATACATGACTGTAGAATTAGTGGATGAATGCCCAGAGGTTGCCATGTTGTACACATCTCTGGAAGATGGGCTTACTGAAGATTATTCATTTCCCCCCTGAGAATTCGTTCTTTTATTTCTTACTTAAAAAAAATTTAATTCAAGTATAATTAACATGCAGTATTATATTAGTTTCAAGTGTACAGTACAATGGTTCAACAATTCTATACATTTCCCAGTGCTTATCAAGACAAGTGTACTCAATTTTCCCCATCCCCCACCTCCCCTTGGGCAACCACCAGTTTGTTCTCTGTATTTCAGAGTGTGTTTTTTTTTTTTTTTGGTGGGTTGTTTTTTTTTTTTGTCTCTTTCTTCTTTGTTTATTCATTTGTTTTGTTTCTTAAATTTGATTTCTTTAAGATTTTTGTTATTACTACATCTTTGTTTATTAAACAGTAATCTTTGTTTTAAATCTATTAGTCTAGAGATTTAAAAAAATTATTTTGTTAAGTTCTGAAAATATGAATGTGGTATTTCTTTCTACTAAAAATACTGAGCAAAGAAAGTGTGAAAATATAAAATATATGATGTATATGATATACATTTATAAATTTCCATTTTTATTGATTTCTACTATGATCTATTTTATTTTCTTTCTTCTGCTTACTTCGGGCTTAATTTAATCCTGTTTTTCATTTCTTTAGGAAGAAGCTGGGGTCATTTGAGGTATTTCATTTTTCTAATTTTGTTCTATACTGTTGATCCACCTTTTATCGCTATTGGAGGGTGATTTTCCTGGTTTATCTGGCGACGCTTACTCTAACCACACAAGCTATTAAAAGAAGAAGGAAGAGTCAGAAGAATAGGCTACTGCCAAGGAACGTGAGATGAACTTGACACACTGTTTCTGGCTTTGAAGGCCGTCGGAAGGGCCAGGAGCCAAGAAATGGGAACAACTTCTAGAAGCCAGAAAAGACAAGAAACAGCTTCCACTCAAAAACCTCTGGAGGGAAAGCAGTCCTTCTAACACCTGGATTTAAACCCAGTGGAGAGTGTGTTGGACCTCTGACACACAAAGCTGCGAGATAACAACCAATGCATTCAGGAAGCCACCAAGTCTGTGGTACTTTGTCATGACAGCGACAGAACCTAACCAAAGCTGGTCATCAGGTTTCCTGATCTGTTCCTTTGCCATGTTTAATCTGCCATCAATCTCTTCCACAGCGTGTTTCCTCCCAGACATTGTCATTTCCAGCTCAGAAGTTCAATTTGGGTCTTTTTATATCTCCATGACAGTATTGAAATATTTATTCCTTCCTCTACCTTCTTGACCATATGAGATACAGCAGTAAAAGCTGTTTAATGTTCTTGTCTTCTAATTCTGTTATTTCTGTTGTTCCTGGATCTGTTTTAATTGAATGACTTTTATCCTCATTATAGGTGATCCTTTCCTACCTTTGTGTATACCCTGTAACTTTTGACTGGATGCTGAACAAGGGGAACATACTGTGATTCTGCCCGATTTTTATGTTCCCCATACTCTAGAGCTTGGCGCTAGAGGGGTTACATTACCTGGGAAGAGCTTGATTTTTTTATATCTTCCTTTAGGACTTTATTACATAGAACCAGATCTGCATTTTCTATGGAATTAAACTTTCTCTCTCCTGGGGGAAAAACCTTCTCAGGATTCTCACCGATGGCCTCTAACTAATGTTAATTACTCTGACTGTCAGGTACAGGTACAATCCCTTGCTCAGTTTCAGCTCCAGGAACTGTTCTTTTTAATTCTTTTAGGCATTTCTTGATCTGGTCTCAGTGTCCTCACGTGCACACATTGATCAACAGTAGTCAACCGAATTCTTGAGGTAGACCCTCTGAAGAGATCTAAAGTTTCTTCTCTAGGAAGCTTTCTTGTCTGTCATGCTGTCCTTCGAACTCTGTCTGTCTTGGTTCTGCTGAATGCCAGATATTGGCCCCTGGAGTCCTGGCTCTGACTGTGTCTCCCTTCCCTGTACTGTGGGCTGGAAACTTCCTCCAAGCAGCAAGTGGGACCGGTCTCCTGGTTCTCCTTGTCTATGTCCCCTTTCCTGGTTCTTAAAAACCACTGTCCTTCCTTGCCTAGCATCTAATGTCTTGAAGAATCTTGTTTCATGTATTTTGTTTTAATATTTAGTTGTTGGAAGTGGGATGAGGAATCTGTGCTGTTACTACATCCTGACTGGAAGTAGAGGTCTCACTTGATATTCTGGTGTGCATCTTCTCAAACCTTTTTCGACATATTGATACTTATACGTATACATCTTTGTTTTTCAGATTGTTCTTGATGCATAAAATATAACAAGCACATTTTCTTCTCTTTAAAAGTTCTTTATATATTCTACCTTTGGAAGATGACTATCTTTATTCATAACCTCTATTTGTACATTTGGTTATTCCTTTAAGATAAATTGTGACTAAGTTAATATTTTTATTGCATTTGTACAAGTGGTCAAATAAGCCCCACCAATAATATAATGTCTCTCCTTTTCTATGCCATCGTGCAAATCAGTTTTTAAAAAAATATCTTCTGATACCGAAAAAACTTCAGTTTTTTTTAAATCAATCTTTGTCTTAATAAAAGAAATTAAAACACCAAGTTCAATGTTCTTGAGATACAGCAGCAGTGATCACAACATATCTGTCCACTCAGACTTCAAGGTATTCCAAAGTTGTTTACTAGATGTGAAAAAGAAAAGAAAAATATACTTAAAATGCCACTAAAAAAAAGAGGATTAAGAGCACACTTCTTAAGATAAACACCAAGTAATGTATGGAATCGTCAAATCATTATAACGTGCACCCAAAACTGACATGACACTATACGTTAATTACACTTTAATAAAAAATAAAGATCTTAAATCTTTCTAATTATGTTGGTAGTTTATTTTATTTGATCCTATTTCTGTCCATTATTCTAATTTCCAGCATTTATGTTAACTTCAATTTTAATTTCGATTTTTAAAAATGTTACTGAAGTGAAACTTAAGAACATGTTCATGTGTAGTTCTTTGTGAATTGTCTATTTGTTTCTTCATTTATTTCTATTAGCTGTCTCATCCTTTTCTTAATGGTTTGTCAAATCTCTCTTTTTCTTTAAGCATAATTCCCAATATAATATTGGTTAAAGTGATGTGCCAAATTTGGTTTTGGTTTTTGCATTTTAAGCAACTATTTCGTTTAAAAAATATTGTTAGCTCTATCAAATTTTTCTTTATGTTAAAGCCTTTGCTCAGAATGCCATTCGATATTTTCCATCAGATAAATAGATATGTGCTTATTTTTTATTTTTGTTTTATCTAACTGTAATTTTACACTTACTGCTATAATTTAGTGAAACTTGTTTCTTGATACATAGTGTAGGATGAAGATCTAATTTTATTTTTTCTGTGTGCTTAATCAAGTGTTCCCCTTTTTAATATATATATAATATTTAATATAGTATAATTTTAATATAATCAATTATATTATACTTCTGTGTTATAATTTACCGGAATTGCATATAATATCAATATCAAAGAATAAATTTTAATTAGGCAAAATAATGGTAGTATCTAGCATATATAGAGAGAAGCATACAGACTTTTCAATTCATGTGGATGAGTTGCTCTATTTATGTGTTACACTGACACATCATATAAGATCTATACCTTGCATTCAAGGATTTTGTATTGCTGTTTATAACTGGAAACAGCATGCTACTATTTTCTTCACAATCTCTGGATTAGTGCTTTCCTTATGTCTTGGACCAATGCAACCTCTGTAATCATATTCAGATGCCTGAGAGCAACAGAGTTAAGTGTGTTAAGTGTAGTGAGTAGGGTGAAAGTCTAAGATTCATTTGGCTAAAGCCAGGCCTGCAAATCAGTGGACGAAGATGCATGCTAACAAGATGTTTCAGATACCATCATTACTCATTGTTTTAAGGAAGATTCTCTGGAGAGATTTAATGATGCAGATAAGCAAAATACCTCATTTGTACACTTCATTATTAATAAAATGGAATCTTTGACTCAAAGAACGAGTTTGTTCTTATTTAAATAATTTCTACCTTGTATCAGAAGTAGAATCAGAATTTGAACAGCAATGTAATTGGTTTATGTTCCCATGTATGTTATTTTTTGCATTAAAACATAATATTCTGAGATAAGGTTTATAGAATTCACCAGACAGCCAAAGCAATCTATGGAAAAATAATGATAATGAAGCTTGGTAATGATAAGAACGTTTAAATATAGATTATTCAAAAATATTTCTGTGGTATATTTTACTGATTAAAAACGTGAAGGATATGAATATTGTCCTACATCTTTTTCCTAATTTCTGCTCCTTTCCCACATACCCTTAACCCCTTTTCTTGCTTCCCACCTCCTCCTGACTAATAACACGAAATGAAGGGATTGGAGCAACATACTGGTGTTTCATTGAACTACCAGGTGTCAGTGGCCAATTCACCTCTAGCCCTCTCAATAGATGGTGTGCTTTGGTATTTGTTTTTAAATTTCCTAGTTAGTGTCAATTTTTTTTTTGAGATGCATATATGATTTTATGTGCATGTGTTTGGTTTTTGACTGCCTGTTTGAGGACTGAGGTTGCACTGTTTATTTTCCCTATTCTGAAACCTTCAGGTATGACAGCATGTAGTGAAATCATTGTGATTTTATTGTGCAGATCTGATGTTTTAAACACATACACTATGTGTAACCATGTTTCTGATCGTGGGCACAGAATAGGACTCTTCAAGTAGCCTATTCTTATTTTGTCCTATTAATTTCTTGTGAAAATTTCACATTCTATTTTTAAATATTCCAAGGCTTGCTTATTCACTTATTTTCTTCAACAAATATTTCTTTATTGCCCAGTCTGAGCCAGGTAGCCTATTAGGGGCCAGAAGTAGAATGATACTGAAGACACAGATCTTGTACTTGAGAAGCAGAATGTCTTGCCTGGGAGACAGACAAAGTGGTTAAGGGATTACAGCACAACCTGCTTGTTATGATATAAGTTGGTACAGGGGGTTGTTGTTACTCAATATGGGTACTTCGTTCTTTCTCATGGGGTTGGGAAAACCTGCTTAAATAGATGACATCTGGGGGCACCTGGGTGGCTCAGTGGGTTAAAGTCTCTGCCTTCGACTCAGGTCATGATCCCAGGGTCCTAGGATTGAGCCCCACATTGGGCTCTCTGCTCTGCAGGGACCCTGCTTCTTCCTCTCTCTCTCTCTCTCTCTCTCTCTCTGCCTGCCTCTCTGCCTACTTGTAATCTCTGTCTGTCAAATAAATAAATCAAATCTTAAAAAAAAAAAGATGACATCTGGGTTGATTCCTCAATAATGGGGCAGATGAGTATAGAAGGTGGGGATATGGTCAAGTCATCCCAAGGTGAGAAAGCAGTCTGCATAAAGACACAGAGAGGACAGAACACAGCTTTCCATGGGTGGAGCACAGCTAGCCAGGGCCTGACTGAGAGGATGAGGAAGGGGAGTGATTATATTAGTCCCTTCAGCAGAAGACAAGATCATGACACACTTGCGAACCATTGAAGGAGCTGGCACTTTATTCCTGATCGCAATGAATTTAAAGGTTGATCACCTGAAGGGGCCAATGTTGGTTTAAGTGAGCCAGGAAGTGATCTGTGACAGCAAGGAAAGTTGTGACAGCAAGGGGGTAAACCTGGCTCATGGAATAGCAGTGCAGCTGGATGGAGGCAGAGATCTGGGCAGTGCTAGGAGGGCTTAGTGGCTGGACAGAAGCCCTGCGAGTTCCTGAGGAGAGACATTAAGAACCAAGTATTGGGAGTGCCTGGGCAGCTCAGTCAGTTAAACGTCTCTCTTTGGCTCAGGTCATGATCCTCGAGTCCTGGGATCCAGCCCCTACCTCAGGAGCTCCCTACTCAGCAGGAAGTCTGCTTTTCCCCCTGCTCTCCCCGTGCACCCATGTGTGTGCTCTCTGTCTCTCAAATAAATAAATAAAATCTTAAAAAAAAAAAAAAGAAGGACCAAGCATTAGCACAACTCCTGGGTTCCTCACTGGGGTCACTAAGTAGATAATATTGCTGTTTATTGGAACAGGGGGCACAGAAGGGATGGGAGACATGGGGAAGGAAGTGCGAGTGGTGATGAGTTTGGATTCTTGAGCTGACAGTTGAAAAATACTCATTTTCTTCTTGTGCCTGCTTTATACACATTAGCTCCTTATTCACATAGGATGTGAGTGAAACGCCCAATTCAGAGTTTTCCCTACGGTTTGAGATTTTTTAAAAGGCCTTTTCCATGAGAATTAACTCTTATCATCAAAGTGTGTTAAATGAAAAATTCATTAGTCTACATTGGTGCTTCTCCCCATTTGGTTTATGATGGAACTAATGAAATACGTAATCTCTTCTGCAGGGTAGCCAAACACTCCAGGAGACCCTTGGAAATGTTTACAACCATGGATGTTCAGGTCTGAAAAGGACTCCAGAGATCATCTGGTCCAAACATTTACTCTATAGATGATGGAATCCATGAGAAGAGCTGAAAGCTCGGGTATCAGATAGCTGTAATTTTATTCACCTGTTCTCAATTCATTTTGAATAATATGATGAGCATATGTCACAATTGTTTTGTTTGTATGGTCCAAGGTGTTTGCCACTTCCTGCAATCAACTTTCTTCCTAACTTCAAATTCCTCTTCTTGCTCTGTGCTTTGGTTGGGATTTAACTCCTTCACAGTAAGATCTTGCTTCTTTCGTTCCTCTGAGGTTAGGGTATTTTTTATCTGTAAAGGGAAGATATTATATGTATTTCCTTTGCAGGCCATATGGCCTCTGTCCCTACACGTCAGCTGTGCCATGTGGTGTGTAAGCATCCACAGACAATGCATAAATGCATGAGTGCGGCTGTGTCCAGCAACACTTTATTTATGAAAACAGGAGCAGGGAAATTTGGCTCATGGATTAACTCAACAGAGACCACAAATAGAATATCATCTCCTCTACCTTCTCTTGTACTTTAAATCCCACACTGCCCTGTTCACACACATATAACCTGGCCTGGCTTGCTGCTTCGTGTTTGCTGTTTTTGAGAATCTCCCGCCATGTCTAAGGTTCTGCAGACAAAAATCACGTCCATTCTGTATTTCCTCAACCAGAGAGAGAATTTACCTGGCCTCTGGCTTCTATCTACTTTCTCCACTGCTCAACTTTTCTCTGGCTGAATAGTTACTTATTCAAGTTCTCTGTACATGGGGTGAGCCTCATTGAAGACATGGCAGGTCTTGGAGGGTGAAAGTAAGTCCTTGTTAAATTGTCTTCATATGCAGACTGCTGAGTGATTGTAGCTCTGTGATCCTTTTATTTCAAAGCAGAGCACAACCTCAAACATCATAGTTTACCTTACAGGTGTCAGCAGTGTTCTGAGTGGATGGCAGCTCTTCCTGCTTTTGCTGAACTGGTATATTTAATGGTGCTATTACATACCACAAGATGGCCTTACCTATAGGAGCTTCCCTTCAGAGAACCTGCCGTCTCTGCTCCTGATTCCATCACTCTAGCTAGTTGTTCCAAAGCCACACGAAGTCTAAACGTGATTTTAACTACAGGAACTTCTAGAGAGTGGTCCTCCCATTCAACTTTGTCTTCATCTTAAATATTGGTTTGACAAAAACTTTCATTTATATACCCCCTTACAGTTGGCAAAAAATTTTTAAATATATTAAAGATTTCTGTAAACTCAGAGGTGGTTTTTACTTCCCTCACTTTTTGGTGACTAAAACTGAGACAGAAAGGTCAGTGCTTTGATAAAAGTTATAGTTGCACTTGCTGTGAAATTCATTTTTTTTTAACTTTCATGTTAAATATGGTATCCTTTAATTACACATGCAGTCTTGCATAGGATTAAAGTATGTATTGATAGAAGAACTGCATTCGTTCAGTTCCTGAAAGGAAATAGTAAATGGGACTTGTAAGGGATATTATTTGCAGAAGCCTTTATTAGAGAGCATATAATACAGTGTAGGAAATACCAAGCTAAAAGCTAAGACTTAAAGTCTTACCACGAAC
The DNA here is from genome assembly GCF_902655055.1 of Lutra lutra. Lineage (NCBI taxonomy): Eukaryota > Metazoa > Chordata > Mammalia > Carnivora > Mustelidae > Lutra > Lutra lutra. The sequence goes on from NC_062280.1 coordinate 193,028,566, forward strand.
TGCTTCAATTAGTATAATAGAGCTTCTGAAATATAGCTGCAGATATTTCAAGAGAGGACAGTTAATTGGATCAGAAGAAAAGCTGAATGTTACATATCAAAGAGCTTTGTGCCCATTTTTCTCAAGCATCTTTTATGTATCACTTTTTGGCTAATAAAATTGGCACAGTTAACATAGAAGTTTAGAAATATTTAAAAATTTAATGCAATTATCACCAGTGATTCACACATTATAAAGAAAAGTGTGAGAAAACCTTAATATTTTAAGAAACTTAAAAGATTGGACGGTTTTACCCTAAGAAGATTTTCTTGTTCTCCTTCTCCTCATTCTGGCTATTCTCTTTGGAAGACCTCATTCACTTAGATAACTTTCTCTCCTGAATATTAGTGATTTCCTAATCTCTTTCCAAACTCATATGCTCACTGGACTCTGTGTCCTGATGCCATTTACCTGTTGGGCACGGTCACTGCCATTTGCTGCAGGTACCTGAACTTTAGCATGTTGATTGGGAAAGCCATTCTCCAAATCTCCAGCTTAAACCTTCTCATTCACCTGTTAAGGGTGTCATCTTCTGTTCTGAGTTGAATAATGTCCACCCTGCCCCTAGTCAGATCCATCAGAATTTCAGGTGAGACCTTGTTTGGAAACAGGGTCTTTAAGATCTGATTAGTCAAGATGAATCATACTGGATTAGGATGGGACCTGTATTCAGTGACTGGTACCATCATGAGAATGCCATGTGAAGGAGGAACACAGACGGAACATCAGGTGAGGACAGAGGCAGTGATTAGAGGGCTGCATCCTAAGCCAAGAAATGCCAAGGATTACCAACAATGGCCAGAAGCTGGGAGAGAGGCATGGGACAGATTCCTCCTCAGAGTCTCCAGAAGGACTAAATCTTGCCAACTTCTTTAAGATTTATTTATTTATTTGAGAGAGACAGAGACAGAGACAGAGTGAGAGGAGAGGCAGAGGAAGAGGAAGAGAGAATCTGAAGTAGGCTCCATGCCCAGCTTGGAGCCTGACTTGGGGCTCAATCCCACAACACTGAGATCATGATCTGAGCCAAAACCAAGAATCCAACACTTAACAATTGAACCACATAGGCACTCCTGCCAACTTCTGATTTGATTTTGGATTTCTGGCCTCGGGTAACATGAGATAAATTTCCATTGTTCTGAGCAACCCAGTTTGTGGTGATCTATTTGGGGAGCCCCAGGAAACGGATGCATTCTCTAGTTTGCTTCCCACTGCCAACTCTTCACCCTTTTCTTTCACACGAGAACCATCACACATCCTTTCTATCACAGTTTGGACACACCTCTTAAATAAATTCTTCTCTGCTCCTCTATTGCCACCGACTTGACAATTTTCTGTTACTTAAAGATCTCCTTACTTGTTCAGTCCATTATCTCCCCTGCTGAAACCATCATGATCTTTCTCAAACAAAAACAGACTATGTTAATTTCTTGCTTAAAGATATTTACATTTCATGCATGAGTTATACTGAGGAGTTACTATGTTCCTGTTGCTGTGCTACAAACTTTGAAGGTATTAAAGCATTCAAAAGTTCCAACAAACCTAAGAGCTCTATGCTCTTAATACCACATTCACATTTTAAAGATGACATTGGAAGATTAACCTGCCCAAAGTGACCCAACTACCAAGCTTCTCAGACAGGAACAATGCACAGGTTTTCAGGCTGCAAAACCTGCCCTCTTACTATCATGAGCTCTCAAACTTATCTCTGCAATTTTCTTCCAGACCATATTTTCTTGAAATTACCTACTTTAAAAAATCCAGATTAAATACTGCTATCTTTCAGGTCTATTTTGTTTACTGCTTTCGCTTTGCCTTTTAACACAGTGATCGGCTCATTGAAGGGTCTCAGTGTACATTGTTTGAACAAGTAACTGATAGTCACTGTAGGAAATCTTCCCCTGATGCCTCAGACAGAAATGGTGTCTTTGTTCTTTTTGTTCCCAGATCACTTTGTTCTTATCTCCATAATGTATGTGTTTTATTGTTATCCAGGACAGGGCTCATCTCTCATTCGCCAGTATATTCAAGAACATAGTAAGTACTTAATGATATCAATTAAGTGCATTCAGTTATTAAATGTAAATTGATTGCATTGGAAAAACTTAGAAAGTGCTATTGAAATATTGCATTATATAGGCTTATATTACTACTCATTTACATATAGCTTTTTTCTGTTATTGCATTGCTGTATGACTTTGTCCATTAGCATTTTATTTATTTCTTTTTTTTTTATATTTTTCTTCTCTATTAGACTGAAGTTCTTGGTGGCAAGCTTCATGTCTTACTGTATGTCTAGAATCTAACCTGTCAGTGTCTGACACATAGTCTAAATTTTTTATCTATTTACTGAAAAAATAAATGGTTTATTTTTTCTGTCTTCTAAATGTCTATCTAATTGACAGCCCATCACCTCAAAGATGTGATAATTTAGCTGAGATACCGTGTGGATACAACAAGAAACTTAAAGGTCATTGTATGTATTATATAAGCAAGTATGGAGAAAAAAAGTGGTGAGTAAAATAATTTGTTTATTGTAGAAAAGAGGAGCTAAAAAAAGAGAGAAAACTGGAGTAAATAGTCTGAGACATGATTTTATAGGAGATAATATTTGTGTGGGACATGGAAGGATAAATGAATTTCTCTCACAGGAAGAGGAGTGAGATAGGACTCCATGAGGGAATTTAATGAGGGAATTTAATTTCTTTTTGTTCTGAGTTTGCTGATAAATTTTTTATCACAAATATGCATTTATTCTCCTCAAATATTTTTTATGAATTTGAGATTACCAAAATTTTTCTCTTTATTCTCTTAATCTAAATAAAATTACTTCATCATCATGGATTTTCCTCTTAATATGGCATTAGATTTTCCTTGCAATTATTATATTTAGGGTTTTCATCTCTGACTAATGAGAAAGGTTATCCAGCAATTTTCTCTTTTTGTAATGATCTTGACAAATTTTGGTTAACAAGTGTATGCTCTCACCATGAAATGAATTGGTAAGTTCTCAGTTTTTATATTCTTCTCTGGAAGAGTTCATGTAAAGTTGAATTATTTCTTCCTTAAAAGTGAAGATGAATTCCTCAGGAAAGCTGTCTGGGCCTGAAATATTTTCTTACAGAGGTTTTAATTAAAGATGCACATTTTAAACAAATATATGATTGTTTACAGTTCATTTCTTACTATTTTAGTTTTTATAAATTTTATGAAAAATTTTTCTTCTTTTGTCTAAATTAGCAAATGTATGGACACAAAGTTGTTGATTATATTCTTTTTTTTTTAAGAGATTGAGAGAGAGAGAGAGAGAGAGCACACGCTTGAGCTCAAATTGCAAGGGGCAGAAGGAGAAGGAGAGAGAGAATCTTGAGGAGACTCCCCATTGAGCACCGAGCCTGAAGTGAGGCTCAATCTCAGAACCCTGAGATCATGACCTGAGTGGAAACCAAGAGTCAGACACTTAACCAACTCAGCCACTCAGAGGCCCCTGATTATATTCTGCTTATATATATATATTTTTTTTTTTAATTTTATTTTTTATAAACATATAATATGTTTTTCCCATGGGTACAGGTCTGTGAATCGCCAGGTTTACACACTTCACAGCACTAACCATAGCACTACCCTCCCCAATGTCCATAATCCCACCCCCCCTCTTCCAACCCCCCTCCCTCCATCAACCCTCAGTTTGTTTTGTGAGATTAAGAGTCACTTATGGTTTGTCTCCCTCCCAATCCCATCTTGTTTCATTTACTCTTCTCCTACCCCCTGCTTATATATTTAATATTTTAAGCATCTTTAGTGATTTTTCTTTTTCATTTGTGTTATTGAAATCTTATTTTTTTCCTTAAGTAATACTGCTATGATTTTATAAATTTTATTGTTTTTTATTTTATTTTATTTTATTTATTTATTTGTTTTAAGATTTTGTTTATTTATTTGACAGACAGAAATCACAAGTAGGCAGAGAGGCAGGCAGAGAGAGTGGGGAGGCAGACTCCCTGCCGAGCAGAGAGCCCGATGCGGGGCTTAGAAAGCCATTATTTGACTTTTTAATACTTTTCTATCAAATACTTGTTTTCTATTTCATAGATTTGTGTTCTTACTTTTAGCAAATATTTTATACATTCAGTAATACTATATTTCAGGTATATAGGGAAAGCTTAAAGAGACCAATGGATCAATATGTTCCTGATAGGTAAATAATTTTTTTAAAGATTTTATTTATTTATTTGACAGAAAGAGATCACAAGTAGGCAGAGAGGCAGGCAGAGAGAGAGGAAGGGAAGCAGGCTCCCTGCCGAGCAGAGACCCCGATGTGGGGCTCGGTCCCAGGATGCTGGGATCATGACCTGAGCTCAGAGGTTTTAACCCACTGAGCCACTCTGGCACCCCAATAATTATTATTTAGATATAAGGAAGTAAGCAAATTGGAAAGTTAGAATGTTTGGTTCTGAATTTTGTTGCAGACTTAGTGAAATTGTACAGATGACAGGTTTTTGGTGTGGCTAGAGGACAGTGGGTGACAGGACGAAGTAGCCTAGAATTGAGGGTCAAGCAAGATAAGACCACAGGGCTGATCATGATAGACTGCTGGTCAGGTTGTCTTTCTGGGTCTCATATCAAAGTAAGTTTGTATTGTGGACAATATGTCATTTTCTTCTCTGTACACTTTAAAGAGCTTTTCACACAGAAGGTGCTCAATACATGCTCAAGAAATAACAAAGTAAAACATTTAGCACAACTTTATTCCACTAAATCCTAAGGAAGTTAAGTGACTTCCTCAATTCACAGAGAGGAAGAGACAGTAGTTGAAATACCTGAAACTAGGACCACAATCTTCTGAGAGTCGATTCATACAGACATTGGATGCCCAAGCAGGAGATGTGGACTGTGAATTTGACAATGGCAGTGAAATGTGAAGTCATGTTTTGGGAAATCAAGTTAGCATATCATACATATTCTATTAATATTCCTTTTTCTCTATCAAAGGGGCAGAAGAAAATAGAAAAAAGCCATAGAACATGGAAATGCAACCCAATCATACTGGGATATTGTGTGTGTGTGTGTGTGTGTGTGTGTGTGTGTGAGTGTGTAGTTGTTTATTGAAATTGCTGTTCCTGAATCTTGGGCTTCATAGCACTTATCTTCAAGGGGATTTAATTGCTTTAGAAGCAGTGACTGAGAGTCAAGCACTGGTCTTCTTTTTAAGAACATAACTGGATGTTTATATTTCTTTAAACAATGAGATAAAGTGACCTGTGTAGAAGAATATGGGGACCAGGAGACCAAAGGGAAAAGGGGAGCAAAGTCTTTTGTTGTTCTAAATTAAACCAAGTGATATATGCCCTTGGCTGCTGACCCCACGCATGGAGGTCTCTCAGGGACGAAGGGCACAGGTGCCCCGTGGATCATAGTTTTGGTTCCTCCCTTGCTTTTGTCTGCCTTTCCATGCAAACTTTATCTTTTAATGAGATCTCAGCTATTAGAAATCCTTTCAGGTTGTGGGAACATTTAAGATCTTTGGGCATTTTCCTTTTTCCATTACTTTGGCCTCTATCAGCATATTGAATTTTAGGTGTTGCATGGGATAACTCTCAGTTAACAGTGAACGATGGTGCTCATTTGTCTCCTGCGTGAGTGAATTATGGAGGCTTCTGGAAAAAGAGCAGCAAAATGTCTTGAAAGACTTACTTTGGACTGGCAAGAGAAAGAAAGGTAGAGGGTTGGAACATTCAGGTAACTTAATAATGAAAAGGAGGGAATGCTATGTTTTCAATCCTCCAACAAAGAATATAAATTGACAAAGTATTGCCATATTTACATGAATATGCACAATAATTTGACTTTTCTACTTGTATAGTGTGGAGAACGTAAACGAAGCACATGGGGATATCCAAGCACATGCCCAAGGAAGGGAACAAGGATATGAGTCTGAGCAGAAAGAGGAGGAGGCTACTTAAACCAAAAGAAAAAGAGAGAGAAAGAGAGAGAGAATGAGAGAGAGAGAGAGAGAGAGATTTAAGCCACTTGCAAAACTTATGCAGAACATTTAATGAACTTCTGGTGTTTGTCTGAAAAGAAGAGGGGGATGTTTGGAGCTTTTATATCTCTCTAGTACAGAGTAAATCAGGGGAGGGAAATCCTATTTATTAGAAACTGCAATGAGCTGCTTGGTGGGGGGTGAGGGAGAGTGGAGAGAGAGGGGAGGGGAAGAGAGAGAGAGAGAGAGAGAGACCAACCACTGTATTCACTGAGCTGTTGGAAGCCTCTTAATAGTAATATTCAGGGCTTTCTGTGTTTAGAGAATGGCCCAGAGACCCTATATGCACTGTGCATTCTAGGTAAGTGACTAAACGCAAAAAAAGTGAGATAAGTGAACCAGTTTATAATCAACAAAACACCTGATGTTAAAACAAGACTTTCTTTAAATTTTGTTGTAAAATTTATGTTTGTTGCTGCATATATCTTTTGAAAGATATTTATTAAAATGCTTATTTTTTTTAAAGTTTGCTTTGCATTACAAAAAGCTGAAATGAGATCTCAAATCCTTCATATTATGCTGAGGAGAAATGAACAGTTTAGAAAAATTATGACCTTAAAAATCACCAAAATTCTGTAGATTATGTATTACAATAAGTAAATATTTGATTTTTAATAAAAAATAGTCGAATTCACCTCCCCTTCTTCTGACAGACAGACAGACAGACACACACACGTGTAAGTTTTTATTTCTGTGCTTCTCCATTAATAAGAAAGTGCTCCTAACATCAGTACTGACTTTTAAATGTTTGGGTGATGGGGGTAAGGTGATTCAGTTAGGTATCACATTCTAATTTATTGTGAGGTTAGGTCATTTTTCATACGAGGGGTTTTATTCTGTTGTAGAAACATCATAATGAATTTTATTTTTATTAAAATGTTAAATAATACTGTTGGAAAACCTGTCTTATGTGAGAAAAAACAACTACAAAAATATCCTCCTAGAGGCCATCTATTTTATCAGTCTTTTACTGTAAAAACTTTATCAGTCTCTCACACAAAATACCACACATGAGATAGTTTCTGTCAGTGAATATCTCTCTCTGTTGTCTGTCCCTGGTGCCTACAGCTTTTGAACTCAGACTTCTTTGGTTTTATTGGGATCACATGCCTCATTTGCCATCTTTGTCAAATGGTCCGTGATTTATTACGTATCCTGGGGCTGCACTTGCCGCGCACACTCATCTGCCCCAGAAGGCTCTGGAAGCTCTTCTGAGCCTCAGCATTTTCTGGATTGGCAAATTTGAAGTTTAATACTAGCTTCCAGACTTTTGTGATTTAAGCATCCTCAATAAATTTAACTATACTAGACCTATTTATTCAACCCGACTCCATGACTTGAGTGAACAGAAATAAAACAAGTTACTAACCATGCCATGACTAAAACTCCACCAAAGATACCAAGGATGACAGGATCCCAAGCAGCTTCATTGGCTTCATGGATGCCAAGGTCAATCCTACTGACGATGCAACACAGCGTATTTCCACTAATATGTTACAGAACATGGGCTGTTGAGGTGGAAAGTCCAATACATTTTTGAGAATGTCATGTAACTTATACTCAACAATATGTGCTTCTATGGCCCAGGGATGTACTTGACCAATACTACTCAACTAGTTCTCTAGTGCATTTGAAATCTGTTACATCTTTTTTTTTATTTAAATTCAGTTAGCCAGCATGTATTATACCACAGTTTCTGATGTAGTGTTCAAAGATTCATCAGTTGCATTTAATACCCAGTGCTCACCACATCATGTGCCTTTCTTAATGCCCATCACCCAGTTACTCCATCCCCCCATCCACCTCCTCTTCTGCAACCCTCAGTTTGTTTCCAAGAGTCAAGAGACTCTTATGGTTTGTCTCCCTCTCTGATTTCTTCGCATTCAGTTTTCCCTCCCTTCCCCTATGATCCTCTGTGTTATTTCTTATATTCCACCTGTGAGTGAAACCATATGGTAGTTGCCTTTCTCTGCTTGACCTATTTCACTTAGCATGATCCCCTCCTTTTCCATCTATGTCAATGTAAATGGTAGTATTAATCCTTTCTAAAGGCTGAGTAATATTCCATTGTATATGTGAACCACATCTTCTTTATTCATTCATCTGTTGAAGAACATCTTGGCTCCTTCCAGTTTGGCTATTGTGGACATTCCTGCTATGAACATTGAGGTGAAGGTGCCCCTTCTTTTCACTAGTCCTGTATCTTTCGGGTAAGTACCTAGTAGTACAGTTTCTAGGTGGTAGTGTAGCTCTATTTTTAACTTCTTGAGGAACCGCCATGCTGTTTTCCAGAGTGACTGTATCAGCTTGCTTTCCCACCAACAGTGTAAGAGGGTTCCCCTTTTTCCACATCCTTGCTAACATTTGTTGTTTCCTGTCTTGTTAATTTTAGCCATTCTAACCAGTGTAAGGTGGATCTCGTTGTGGTTTTGATTTGTGTTTTCCAGATGACAAGTGATGTGGAGTAATTTTTCATGTGTCTGTTGGCCATTTGTATGTCTTCTTTGGAGAAGTGTCTGTTCATGATGAAACATGTTGCATCTTATTTAACACTTTCTTCTTTAAACTTCTTAAATTACAAGATTCCCCCTTTTCACATATAATCTATTTCTATCTGGTGGAGCTCTTACTATTAACTCTTACTAGGACAGAATTTTGAAAATGCTGGTATAGAACCATTTGAAGTTTGGTATATTTGATGTGCAATCCCCATTTCTTCCCCCTGCAATTATTCTATTTTCTTAAGGATCATCTTTACTGGTCAAGTTGGTGTATTCTATTCTATTATCCCAGAAGGCATTTTAATAATAGTCAAAGAGGAAAACTGAGTTAAGACAGCTAGATGTATATATTTTGGAAACGTGGGAGCTGGAATATAATGAAAATGTGCTATCCAACTGGAAATATAACAAAGTTTGTAGAGCTGTATTTGGTTTTAAAAGTCCTGCAACCAGGAGCCTTGTACAAGCTACCTGGGCCATGTTTTGCTTCATGAGCAATTTAATTAGTGTAACTCCTGAGCCATGCTTAAACTTAATGGCAAGACAGAGTTTACAAAAATTAGTCATGAGAACGTACCCCAGATGCAAGAATTGAATCAGTATTTGCCTCTGTTGGTAATGGATAGAAAGCTCTTTTTTAGACATCCCAACAAAGTGGCTGCAAGTAACTGTCCACAGGATAGGTAAAAGAACGATGATTAAAGGCACATAATTCAGCAAAAACTTCTGTTAATGAGGTAGACTGGAGGAAGAGGAGAAATTGTACACATAAAAAAGACAAATATTGCATCTTTAGAGACACTGTGATAACACTTTATTAGTAAGGAATGGAGTTATATTTTTATTTTATTTATAATAAATTATATTTATTTTTAACACAAGTACAAATGTCTGAGTCATGTACGTCAGGGCTGTTAAGGCAATGTTGTTAAATATGCTCTTAGGAATCCCAGCTACTACCATTCTGTAATCACTGTGGTGTGTTCCTCCAACTCATGGTCAAAGGGTAGCACTATCAGATTGCAATTCTGGTAGTGAAATGGAGGAAGATATCATGAAGATACAGATAAAAGACATATGCCAGTTATCTTTTAAGGAAGTTTTCTAGGAACAGACACAAAATACTTATGCTTCCATTCTATCAGGCAAGGCTTAATTATGTAGCCAAGTAAGTCAAAGAAATGTGACCTTACTCTGGGAAGTCATGATCTAGGTAAAATTTTAGCACTTGGAAAATGAGAAGCTTTCTGGGTTGCCTTACAGTCCATTTGGCCTCTCACCCTCCCTATCCAAAGACTGAATCCTGCTTAAATTCCAGAATACAGAGATAATGCAAAGTACTTGATTAAGATGGTGAATGGAAACTCATCTTCTTTACTGACCTATAAAGGCAAAGATAAGCCATTTGCACCACCACTTTTAATACACATTTATGGGTAAGAACAGGATAACCACAACTAAAAACTCCCACTTGGAAAAGTAATCACTCCATTAACAAATCCTTTAGGAATATATTGCTTCATTTTTAGCAGTGGAATAAATTACTGACGACCTTCTGCCTGCTTCTGTTTCTGTGATCTGGGAGGATCTCCCATATTTGTTCTTTGTGAGCACCTGGTTCTGCCTTCTGGAAGATTCTTTCCCTCCATTGTACTCCATGGCCAGCCATGTCTAATGGACAGGGGAACTTGCTCTTTTTGGAGCTAATCAGATTTCACAGGGTGTGGGTTTGGAGACCCAGGGGTGTTTTTGATGTGAAAAAACAGAGGTATTTTTTATATCAGGTTTCCAGCTTCTTTAAAAATATAATTTCTTCACAAATTTTGTAGACTTTTCAGCCATTTGCTCCTGGCTAATTCCCTGAGCAGGTAATCTCAGCTTTTAGCTTTCAAACTACATATTTTACCAACAAGTTTCTGCATCTTATGGGCTCTCCATCCTTCTCTCTCCTCCTCCTATCCCACAAAACAAATGGAAGAAAAATGGTAGAGCTCTCTACCTTCTGGGACCTGCACAGTCATCTTGTTATCATGACATGCTGACCCACCTCCTCACTGGGGTTCTGCTGATTCCCCTCTTACATGCAAAGCAGCAGCTACACTGCAATTACTCTCCTGCCTCCTCTGTGGACTTCAGCTTTAACTCACTCTCCTCAGGTTCCAGACTATTAGTGGTCTTTCCTTCCTTATTCCTCATCTTGGGGACATCAAGCTGGTTCATCCATCCCCCACAATTGCACAATTTCCAGTAATAAGTAAATAAATATATAATCTATATCTATATACCTGTGTATCTCTATCTTGGCATATCTATACATCTACAAATATATAATCTCCTATTGCTGCTTCCTGGATGAGACTGTTTTGAGGATGGAATGGGAAGGTGCTTGAATGGAAAGGCAACCCCTTTCACAGTTTGCTCTTGGGTTGACTCCCATCAGCTGGCATAGAACACTTAATGAGAAGTAGTCAAAAAACCTCTGGACCTGTCTCCTCTGGAAGCTGTTATTGAAAAGTCATGGAAGAGAAATGCTCTAGTTTTAGAAAGGGAAGCATTTTACCTCTTCAGATCCACCAGACTCCTGCTTACTAGATTCTCAATCTGTTTAGAGTGTTGCCTATTGACAGAGAGTACTTCATGGATGCTCTCCCACAGTGGTGTGCAGAAAGGCTAGCATAGACAATGTTCTTTTCTCCTCAGGGCATTGCTACAAGTGACAAGAAGCAGCCGGTAAAAATCAATAATCTGAGGTTTCTTTGTATTTCTTAGTATTTTCCCTAATGTTACTACATTAGTTGACATGTGATCTGCCTTTTAAGAAACAGCAGGAATACTTTCGCCAGTGTTTTGTCCAGGTACAATAAATTTTCAGGTGGCAATAACTCAGATCATGAATTATCCCACCCTACCAATTCCCCTAAGCAAATGCTATGGGTTTAGGTCCTGTTATTTGTAGCCCCCTTTTTCCAGGTACCAAAATCTACGTTAGGATTAGTTTATCTGTGAATATTAGTAATAGTGACGGTACTTCAGAGTAGCTTAAATAAGACCCAGAGTTTCTTACTCTTATGTTCAGGATTTTCAAAGTTAATCTGGGTTAGGTCTGATATGTCTCACCACAAGGTCAAAGACTCAGGTTCTATCTGCCCTGCTTCTCTGTGATTCTCCTTCACAAGGTCATTTCATGTTCTAATATGGCTGCTCACTCCGGCCACTGAATCACATTCCAGTCAGCAGAATTAGCCAGGCCAAAAGAGAGAATCTGCTCTCTCTTTTAAAGACACTTGCTAGAGGAGCATAATGACTTACTGCTGCACAGTGGAGGAGCATTAACTATTTCTGCCACTTGAGTGCCATGTGGTCTGTGAAGTAATGAGACCCAGAGATTCCAAAAGCAGCTGTTACAACGGGAGAACAAATACTGCCCTTCACAATCAGAAAGAGTTCTTTTGTAGCTTCACCTATTCAGCACAGACACCTGAAAATTACAGAAACACAAGTGTTCTAAGTTTATATTAACTCCAGGTAGTTTCTTTTATATTTGCATGGAAGCACTGGTGATGTTTAAGAAAACAAAGTTGAAATTGGTTTTTACTCTATGTGTTGACATCACCATTATTTTTGTTGTCTGAGCTCATTTGAAGATTAAAAAAAATAAATAAAAAAGAAATTTAGGTTTCAACATCATTCTCAGGCTCAGTGGTGCTGGGAAAAAAAGGTCATTTATACATAACACTGTTTACATCTGACTTCCTATGGGAAAGCTCTGAGCGAGACAAGGTAATGATTAGACTAAATTGGAACTTAATGCGAATGGTCCTTGTTAAAATGGAAAGTATCAGTTCAGATAATCTGGAAGCCACTGAGAATTCCTTCTATGTATGGCCAAACAGCCTTTTCTAAAAGGACAAGTTACTAGATTGAATTGACACTTTCAAGCTTTCCTGGCATGGTAGGTAGACAGAAGCATACTTTCATTTTGAAGACGATCAGCTAAGCTGCACTAAAGAATAGGTGTATAAACTGAGAATTGAGCTTAGTAATGAGATGGGGAATTAAGTTTGCATTACTCACTGAATTCTTATTCCTAGTGTATTTTCATCTGTGTTTTTGAAATGTCATGAATTATCAGAATATCAAATAAATTCAGAACATTCAGTTTCTCATAATATGGTGAGTTCCTATCCATAAATTCCATCTAGTAAAAAAACACCAAAATACACTAGATAAAACATAGAAATGTCAGAAAACACAGGAAATCATTAAAAGCCAAAAAATATAAGAAAATATTAATCCACAGAAGTAAAATAGAGTTAAAACTCATGCCTGGTTTGGAGCAAATACTAATCCCTACTAATGAACCCCTTTCGGGGCACAGAGGACCATCCTACTTTGGCAAGTGTAATTGAGATCACTGGAGAAAGCTTAAATGATGACACTGTTGGTGAAAGTTTATAACACAAAGTATTATGGATACTTGATTGTCTTGGTTTTGGACTAGAGTACAAAAAGTAGCACTTCTTATGAATTTCTGGCCATGGATGAGAGAAAAGCTCTCATGTGAGTCACTACCTAGTAGATATTAAAACTATCAGGAGATATTTATGTTAAAGTGGTTCCAATTAGAAAGTACCCTCTCTGCTTGGGAAAGGGTAACACATATTCTTTTCACAGGTGTGCATTTTTGGTCCACACTTTAAAGAATTCTCACTAATCAGAAGTTGTAAAATACATGAGAAAAAGTATCAGCATTAGAACACTCAAAAGAAAGAACAGAAAGCTAAAGCAAATTATGGAAGGATCAGACATTCAAAGACTTGATATCGGAAATATTTGCTACAAGTTATTACATGATTTAATAATGCTTAAATAAATAAACAATTCCAAAATATGCTACAGAAAAATGAAATGAAAACATCAGTTATATTTGATACTAAGAACTGCATAAAATTCTAAAAATGAAATATATAGTAATTATTTTTGAAAGCCCAATGACTAGTCATAAATTTTTGACTCAGTGGAAGAATTTTAGAATATAGCATAAAAGTACAAGGAAGGAAGATATGGAAAAGTTATGCAAGTCAAGAAATAACGAATTTTAATTAGAGTTGACAAGATTATAGAAAAGCAACTTTTGTAGAGAATATTGATTGAAATTTTCCAAAATGGATAAAAGGCACCAAGCTTTAGATTCACAGATTACAACAAATGTTAAACAAAATAAGTAAAAGGGATTCAACACCAAGACACAACACAGTGAAAGCAAGGCAAAAACTAGACACCTGGAAGTGTTAAAGCAAAAGGAAAACAAAACAAAACAAAATCTCGGAGATCTTAACAGCAATTCAAAGGAAAAAGACAGATTTCCCACAAAGGTAACTAGGTAAATAACTGATTTCTCAATTTAACCATGGAAGCCAAAAAATAATGGAAGCATTTCTTCAAAGTGATCACATAAAATAACTGTTAATTGAAAATTGTATGTTCAGCAACCTATCTTTAAAAAAAAGAATAAATCAAAGCATTTTTCAGGCGATATAAAAAAGATTATTTACCATTAACACATCTTAGCAAAGAAATTTCTAAGTATTACACTATACGAAGAAGAAAAATGACATCTGGAAAAAGCTGAGATGCAAAAAGGAATGATAAGTAAAGTAAATTGCAATATATAGGAAAATATGATAAAATGCTGACTCTATACATCAAAATAAAATGTCTGATTCATGCTATAAAAACAAGACAGAAAAAGAATCAGAGTTAAAATATTTTAATGCCTTTTTGTGGTTAGGAAGAGGTTAAGATATGAATTAACTTTTTACTTTGTGAAATTAAACATCTTCAATTAAACACCTAATAGAAATGTACCTTCCAAAAAGATAGAAACGTTGAACTTTAGGGGGAAATTATAAATCAATCAATACAAATAAAGAAAGAAAAGAAAAAAAATTATCACAAAACCTGATGCATGACAATTATTATGAAATAAGATGTTAAAAATAAATGTAAATGAAACCATAATCCCAATAAATATAAATGGACCAAATTTTTCTGTTAAAGATGATATATATCAGATTAGGTTAAATCACTGTAGATTATTTATAGTGTTAATAAGAAACATGGAATATTTAACAATAGAAATATGCAATAATTTCTACTTAATTTTATAAATTCCTGTAGCTATACTAATATCATAAAAATTGGGGTTTAGTCAAAAATATTCATAAGATATTCATAAGATATAAAGATGGCAACTACCTGATGATTAAAGATTCAATTTGCTAGACAGCAGTTCTGACCTTAATTTGTATCAATAACAGCTTCAAAATACAGAAATAAAAACATTTGCAGAACTATAAGAAGAAATGAGCAAAATCTGGCATCACTGTTAGGAGATTTTTAACATTCTTTCTTAGTAATTTTTAAATTGAGATAAATAAATAAGTTATAACAGATTTGAACAGTACCATAGTTTGTTCTATTTTTAAAGTTAGTAATTTTTTCCCCAAGTATACATAGAATATCATGAAAATTACCCAATTTTAGTAACAGAGATCATTTTCAAATAATTCATTTCTCCAATTAATTAGAAATCAGTTCCAGATTTAAATTTAAATTAAAAACCCATATATTTGGATGTTCAAAATAAGACCAAACTAACAACAACAACAAAATAAACATGAAGAGGTTAAAGAATATAGAATATGTCCTTATTTATTATCAATTGAATGCTATTAATGCAATTTATATATATATATGGGTTTTCTTGTAATTTCATATTAACACTTTTTGAATCTATATCATTACTTCCCTGTTGAAGATAACTCAACAGAGGCTGTTCACTACTAAGTCATTCACCCAAATTGAGGCAATGGTTAACACTGAAATGTATTTAAAACTCTACGTTTTCCATAATTTGTTCTCTATTTTAAACCTTTCCCTTCTCAATTCTGTCCCCACATACTCTGAATCTTGTTCTGTGTTCTCCTTTATTGATCTCCACCAGCCTTTGCTTGTGCTAATCTAACCATTAAATTAGTCTGGTTGAAATATAGCCTCATACTTCTATTCACATTCCAACAGCTGGGCTTAGCAGGGAGAGTTTGGATCTGGAGGCAGTCAGACCAAGTTCCAATTCAGGCTCTGCTAGTTCTCTGACCATGGGCAAAGTATTTACATATGGCATTCCAGTTATTCAAGAAAAATGCTAACACTTCTTTTGCAAGATTGTTGGAGATTAAAATTCTGTATGGAAAGCGCTGCATTCATAGTATGACCCCGTTAAATATTTTGTAATGAGAAATGCTTACAATCACCAAGTGTACCTAATTTTAAATCTTGGTGCCATTCCTGATTAGATATGTAGCATTTGGCAGCTACCTAATTTCCTAAACTCAAGTGATCTTTATTTCTAAAATAAAAATGTTACTCTTGCTGTTGTGATAAGGATCAATGAGACACTGTATGTGACAAATGGTTGCTAGTATTGCTGTTGTTTTATTTTGTGTTACTTTTCTTAGTTAAAAACAGATTTGGTAGGGGCACCTGGGTGGCTCAGTGGGTTAAAGCCTCTGCCTTCAGCTCAGGTCATGATCTCAGGGTCCTGGGATTGAGCCCCGCATGGGACTCTCTGCTCAGTGGGGAGCCTGCTTCCTCTTCTCTCTCTGCCTGCCTCTCGATCTACTGTGATGTGTCTGTCAAATAAATAAATAAAATCTTAAAAAAAAAAAGACTTGGCAACCAAACTGATAACAACTTGTAATGACTGAATTTCAGAATTTGTAATGATTTACAAAGGGAATATATCTGTTTCTATTTAAGAAAAACAATAGCTTGTAAAAACAGCTCATTCTGCCTGGATCCATTGGAATACACTAATGGGACAAAAATTTTTCCTTTTCAATGAACTTAAACATGAGTAACTTGGTGTTGCTCCTTACCCTTTCTCTGTACCTTCATTCAGTATATATTGATAATTTTCAAACATGAGATATTGTACTGGTAAAATATATTTTTTAAATGTATCAGTGTCCGTGCTTTTAAACTTTTAATTGTTTTGAAGCCAGGGAAGCAATTCTAAATGGCATCAACATAATACTTACAGAATTGATAGAATAGCATATCCTAGAATATTCCTTATCATCTTTTTGATCTATCCAAAATTAATTTTATTTGGTTCATGAGCTTATTTTGGTGGTGAGTCTCATTTGAAAATAGTAGTCTCTTAATGTGATTCTAGGATAAACGTTTGGTAAATTTGGGTCCACAAGCCAACTACAATTGTCTGCCTGATTTTGTACATGAAATTATATTGAAGAACAGTCACACCCTTTTTTTATATATGTCTATGGTTGTTTTTATGCTAAAATAGCTGAATTCACTGTATGATCACCAGGTCTGATATGTTGACTCTGATCCTCTACAGAAAGTGTTGCCCATTCTTGTTCTATGATTAAAATTAATGAGAAGATATATTGTTACAATGTTTAAGAAAAGGTATTTCTTGACACTATATTCTCCTTTCTCTTTTCTTTATCTAGAAAAAAAATTGAAATGTTTGATTATCTTATCATCCATTTGTATAATATTTCGTATGTTTTCAGAAGATTTTATTTTTAAGTAATCTCTGTGCCTAGTGTGGGGCTTGAACTTACAACCGAGATCAAGAGGCACATGCTCTAAGAACTGTATGAGCTAGGCTCCCAGTTTATAATTTTTTAGATTATGAAAAAAGCAATGTTGTTTTTCTAGTTTTTAAAGAGAATTCTGCTCAGGGAAAAATCCTCATTTTAAAAAGTGTCACCCTTCTTCATTGAAAGGTTGCCTATGCCATTGTTCTCTCAGATAAAGGACCGAGAGATACAACAACTATCATGCACTTTTTTCTAGCTTGTTTCCAGTAGTCAAGTATCTCTTACAGTGGTTAGCATCAGAGGGAGTTTGCACTGCAGGTTTTTAGTCACTGGGATTTAAGAATATATACACACTTTATAGTTATGGTAGTAATTTGTCACTCATTTTTGCAGTGGTGAAATTTTGCTAAAAGAAACTAAATGATGGCTAAAAATACCCATTCAGTATGGATTGGATTAATACATTTCATACATCACTCACAAAAATGAAAGAGTACAAATTTGTTGCTTAATACCTGTCCCCTTTGGGTATGCACTATAAAATTAAACACTATGGTCAATTATTTTCAGTTTTATGTTATTTTGTTAAGAATCTTATTGTTGATACTATTGCCATATACTATATTTGAACATCAAAAAATAAGAATAATAATTTTGGATTTTAACAAGTAATTTATTAAAACTTTAAAAAAATCCAGCTCGAGTAGACAATGAGTCTAAATTGTGAGAGTTAAATAATCACATTTCACGGCCCATGTATTAGGAAATGCAGGTTATAGTTTCACAGGTATTCTAGGCTATGTTACTAATGAAGCAATTTGCTCTGCGTCCAGTCCCATTTCACTAGCTGTCATCAATGATTAAAGAATGCCATGGAAGGGTCACTCTGGATTAGCACCCTGTCTTTGCAGAGATCCCCACTTAAAGGAGAAAGATTTTCATTTGTGTTCTGGGCGACGCCACAGGTTAAAGTCATTCAACAGAAGCAGTATTTTCTAAATGTTTCCATTAGGCACTTATCATTGAAGAAGACAAATGTAGAGACATCCCCAAATGAAACAATCTATTTATATGGCTCAGAAACTTACTTAACACAGGACTGAGTATACCTTGAAGCAATCTCCAGAGAAGAGGTAAGCAAATCAAGCAAACAATAAGAAAACAACAATAAATAAGAAACAAGGAAATCTGGGAGTTTTAAGGGAGCAATTACTACTTAAAGTAAAGAACTGTTATCCCATTTCGTTCCATTTCCCTTATATTCCATTTCCCTTATAGCTCCTACTACTAGAACTCCTACTATGAAGCCCACAGCTTCACCAGAGAATTCTTCTTGCAGAAGATGAAAGCAATGACAAAGACCTCTTATATCTCTTCTCCTTTTGTAAATATAACTCATATCGATTTTATATGTCTTTCTGGGAATAAGAAACCAAGAAAGACAGTAAGTTACACAATGTAGTGTTCACCTTGTAAAATATGACATTACAAATGACTGCCAAAAGTATGGAACTTTTTTATTGAAAGCTCTATTAAGTCATACAAGTAATTTACTTCCCCAAAATATATTTACTACTGTGCCTACTACTCTGTGGAGTCTCACCAACAGAAGTGCATGCATACTGCTGCTTTTGAAAATTAAAGAAAAATATGCATGACTATGTTATTGTCGGCTGAGAAATCATATACTATTTAAAATAATGCACATCTTGGAGCTTATAAAAAATAATTTTTACTTGTGTACAGAATCATGCCTTTAATAATAAACCTTTACTGATCACTTAATATGTGTCAAACATTGCTTACGCATTAATGCAGTTTAGTTATATGTATGTGTGTATGGGTTCCCGTATGTGTGCATATAGGTGTGTTTGTATGTACTTAGCAATTTTTTAACCAGATTTACCTACTAAAAAATTATTTTTTAATGTGGGGACAAGTTGGTTTTATTGGCATTATTTGAAATTGGTAATAAACCTTGACAGTACATTTTGGAGGAAGAATATGTAATTTTTTTTAATGGAACTTGTTGAGTTGAATGGCTTCATTTCTTTGGGAAATGTCACATTAATCTTAGGGCCACAGTAATGGACTAAAGAAGTAGCAGTGATATTGACCCTGCTAACTGAATGAGGAAGCAATTTGCAGGGAGGTTCATAAAACCAATTGGAAAGGTTCATTTCAATAGAACCCCAAGATAGAAGACATGAGTGAAGTAATAGTGGCAAAGAGAGGTTAATAAAATAGTAACTATTTGTTGAATACTTGGGAAGTACTAACACCTAGGCCTTTATATAAATTGTATCATTTGATCCTTAGAAAACTCTATGGTAGTCTCTATTTTTACTCCCAAATTACAGGATGGAAAAAGATGCAGACCTTAGAGTTGAAAGGTCTGAAAAAGTTTCAGACCTTAGAGTTGCATCTCAACTTACGCTTTTAACTGTATATCAAAAATATAAGTGAGGGGCACCTGGGTGGCTCATGGGTTAAAGCCCATGACTTCAGCTCAGGTCATGATCCCATGGACCTGGGACTGAGCCTCTCATTGGGCTCTCTGGTCAGCAGGGAGTCTGCTTCCCCCCCTCTCTCTGCCTGCCTCTCTGACTACTTGTGATCTGTCAAATAAATAAAATCTTTAAAAATATATAACTGAGGGGCAGCTGGGTGACTCAGTGGTTTAAGCCTCTGCCTTTGGCTTGGGTCATGATCCCAGTGTCCTGGGATTGAGCCCCACATCGGGCTCTCTGCTCATCAGGGAGCCTGCCTCCCCCTTTCTCTCAGCCTGCCTCTCTTCCTACTTGTGATCTCTGTCTGTCAAATAAATAAATAAAATCTTAAAAAAAATATTTAACTGAATGTAGCAAACAGACTTGCTTTTTTGGAGCAAACATTTGTAGCTGACCCCTAATCTAAGAGGCAGATTTGCAATCAATTTCATGTTCTTTGGAAAGCAGCTGCAGCCTCTAATCAAAGGGCATATACTTGCAACCTCAGAAGGAAATGAGTAGCCCATTTGATTTTAGCAGCAGGTGCACATATAAAAATTAGAATTAGCAGTTTCAATGAAAATTAAGAGGATGTATAAGGGCAGTTATTGTTCATTCCTATGTCTTCTTAACTTAAAAGCATGATTCTGTAGTTCACATAATTAAGCTTTACCAACTAAAAACTCCTTTAATATGTCCATAGATAGAAATATTTTTCTGTTTAAACATTTGATAAGGACATTGAAAATAGAAGTAATGCACTATTAAGGCTGGGAATGTCTCCAAAAAAGTAATGTGTGTTTATAGGAGTAATGAAAGTATTTAACAACTAGTACAGTTTGGACTCTGGCCAATCAGAATAGATGTTGGTTGTAAACAACATATTTGAATGTATGGATAGGACATATTTTTAAACAACTAGAAATATGTGGGTGTTATGGACAAAATTTTATCCCCTCATAGTCATATGTAGATACCCTAACTCCTAATGTCACTGTACTCAGAGATAGGGCCTTTACGGAGGTTATGAAGGTAAAAGGAAGTACAGATGTGATCCTAATGCAGTATAACTGAGGTCTTTATAAGAAGGGGAAAAGACACCAGAAATGTATACACAGAGGGTAGATCATGGGAAGACCCAGCAAGAAAGTAGCCATCTATAAAAACTAAGGAGTTGGTTTCACTAGAAACATGGTAGTTGTTCCAAAGTGGAATTTCAATCTGTTGCCGACAAGCAATTTCTTAGACTATTGGTTAAGGCTATTGTTTCTATAGTAAAGACACCAATGAATACAATATTTGCAACAATACAGTAGAGATTGTTTTTCTTTTTGAAAGGGACTCAATGTAAGCAAGTAGGGCAGAGACAACCCCTACTCCCCAAGACCATCTTAATTCCTGACCAGAGGAAAGAGTGGACTAAGCAGTTATCTCTTAAAAATATGATAAGCAAGTTGTACACATCATTTCCATTTCCCTTGGTAAGAATGTAATCATAGGGCCTTACCTAGCTGCAATGTAAACTTTGAAGAGTAACATTGGCCTGTGTTCTCAGCTAAAATTAGGAGCTGCGAGAGCTTCCATCACAAAAAGGAAGAGAAGGAGGACAGATACTGATAAAAAAAAAATGGTCAGCATCACACAGGTGCTAAATGCTTGAAATTGGCAATCTCAGAATTCAGCCTGTAGGAGTCCACTTAATTTCACATATGTCAGTGCCATGTGTACACCATCAGCTGTGCTTAATACTCTAGTCAGGAATCCCTCTTTCTTGCTGGTCTGCTTCTTAGTTGGCTTCTTTGATTTTAAAGCTCAAGTTCTCTTCCTTAAAGTAGAAGGGATAGTTGCCTGGGTCAGTAGCTTGGGATAGAAACTTTTCTTTCTGCATTTTCATCACCTCTTTTTAGGTCTTTGAGAAACTTGACTTTGGAGCAACATAATACCTCCAGCTCTTACCCCAGAGCCATTCTGGGATTCCATGATGTGAATAGGCTTACTGTGGACTTCCCTCAGGGTTTCTGGCCAACGCTTTTGCAGGGCTTATGCTTAGCTTTCTGTATGACATTTAGTCAGTTTGCAGCTTCCAAAATTGTGTAGTTATTGCTTTATCTCCTATTCTCTTTGCCCTTGTAGATATATGCCTTTTAAAAACTGTTAATTCTTTTTTTTTTTAAAGATTTTATTTATTTATTTGACAGAGAGAAATCACAAGTAAGCAGAGAGGCAGGCAGAGAGAGAGAAGGAAGCAGGCTCCCTGCTGAGCAGAAAGCTCGATGTGGGGCTCGAACCCAGGACCTGGGATCATGACCTGAGCCGAAGGCAGCGGCTTAACCCACTGAGTCACCCAGGCACCCCTAAAAACTGTTAATTCTTTTATTCTACCTTTAGCAGAGTTTTTATGTGGCTACCTATCTTGGTAACAGGTAGAGATAACAGAATACAACAAAGTGCAAAATAGATTCTTCTTTGGCTTCCTTTCCAGTAAAATCAAACAATGTAGAATAGAGAAATTGAGACCTAAGGAAAATATGTTCATTTCTGCACAGCAGAGATATTGTAGTTTTGATCCTAAAAAAAAAAAAATCCCTTTTCACATTTCCATGCTGATGTAATTTTTGTAAACAAAACTATGTAAACTTACAGGAATGCTAAATGAGTTGGAATGTTGATCTAAATGAAGTGGAAAGGAAAACAAACAAACAAACATGTACTCTGATAATGCTTAATCCACCAAACATCTGCTGGTATGGTGGGCCAGATCAAGGAAAACAAAGATAGGGAGGCTATACAGGCTTAAACAAAAAGCCTCATGGGAATTATATGTGGAAACGTGGCTACTGAAAGTTAAACAATTAGCAGAGATTATGGTAAAAGATAAGGAGTCTCGCAGAGTTTGCTGGTGAACTAAAAGAAGCTATTCTGAGAAAGGCTGAAGTATAGAACCAGGGGGTACAGTAATGGCTAAAGATAGATTCTGTTAACCTTAAAAGTAAATCTGTTATTTTACTAGCAAAAGTGGGTTTTTGGGGAAATAAAAGAAAATTACAATCCAGGACAAAAAAGCTTCAGCAGAACCCTAGGCAAGTTCAAGAACAAAAGAGAGGTCTGTTTTTTTGTTTTGTTTTTGTTTTTATTTTTCAGAAAAGAGGTAAACTGAGAAAGCTGTTATGAACTAAAAGTCCTTTGGAGGAAACTAGGAGTTTAAAATGTGGTGGCTTCTCATTGGTTGAGGTGTTGCGGGTAGGGGTGGAGCAATGAGAATGAAGAAAAGGTGTCTTCTTCAGGCTGAAGTAGTAGAGTAGTATCCACAGCAAGGTCAAATCTGTATAAGGTCAAGCCCATGGCTTTCTGTTGGGTTTCAATTGACTATGAGTAGGCTCGAGAGCTCTCCCATGTTGAAACCTCCTCATTTTAATTTACTGAGGTTTCCCATTATTTATTTTCACTATTCACATACCTTGGATCTGTAATTAAGAGTCTACAGTTAATAAAAATTGCTGATTTCAACATGGACTGGAAGCAAATCCTAGCAACACAGGCAATTTGGAAATTTAATACAAGAGAACAACTCTCATCCCAAAGAGAGTAAAAAGATAAGACACTTCAATGCTGAATAAGCTTGTGTATGTGTACATTGGCCCAAAGGGATTGACCGGGCTCATCAATTCAGGATCCAGTCACTAGGGATGCAATAGATAAATTATACTTGAGAAAAATAACACAGTAAATACCCAGTGACTAGAACAACACACATGTTCATTTAGGGACCAGTGATAAGGTCTAATTTGATAAACCATTAAGCTACTGCTCTGAACTGCTTAAATACAAACTTGGTCTTGAGTTTTAAGAGACTGTTTGGAGTTAGATATTATATAGACTCAGGGGTGGAAATTATAGGAAAACTGAGGATTAGATTCAAGAAAATTATATATTTTTTATTTACTTTGAAACATTCCTCATTATTATCTGTCCCTTTAGCCATAATGTGCCATCTCAATCATTATTACTTAAGGCCCCAGGAGGAAAAGAACTATATGCTTGAGTTTTTAATTACATTGTTCTCTGTCCTTTTCTATAAAATGCAAGGGGGTAGAGCTTCCAGATCAGTAGCTGATGCCTTAAGGGGGAGACTCTCTTAGTCCTTAGAGAGCAAACAATTTTCAAAGCACTAGAAGTTTTGTGAGAAGATCCAATAAACAAAGGACAAAGAAGGGTTTTACCCTAATATATTTTTTTAACCCTAATATCTTTTTAGGAAGAATAAAACAGTTTCAGCACATTGTTCTCCTTTCTTTCATATACCAAACTGGCTACCAAGTCTGTTTGTTCCTATCTTTAAAATGCTTCTAATTATAGCCCTTCCTCCAGTCCTATAGCTTGTTTCTTAGTAAAGACTCTCATCATCTTTCTCACATGTTACTTCAAATGACTTCTGTCTTATCTCTTTATCTCTATTTCATCCTCACTGTGGTATGGGAGCTATCTGTCTGAAAGTTAAATATAGCTATGTTGTTATTCTGATGCTAAAGATAAATTTCAGTGGCTTTTGCACAATAAATCTAAATTCCACTGTATGACATATGGCGTATTTTATAATCTGTTCTTTATCTACCTTTCTAAACCTCCCCAACAAACTCCAGACCTATAATATCTCTTGAGTTCTATGAATATCCCTTGCTTTTGACAACCTTCAAGGATTTGCTTCTTCTGGCTCTTCTCTTTGATGCTTTTCCATCACTTGCCAACCCAAGAATCAGAAAGCATACGTATGCTTTACGTAAAAGGCAGGAGTCTGGCTTATGGAAGGAAGGGGGTCTTTCTACTGCAAACCCTTGAGTGAGAAGGGATATTTGTTTTGCCTTTTGTTATTATTGTTGAATGTGTGTATGTGTGTGTGTGTGTGTGTGTGTGTGTGTGTGTGTGCTTGTGTGCATATTTGGGTTTTTTATAGCTAAACTCTTGGAAGGGGAATGATGCTTCCAAACTCTGAGCAAAATGTCTTTCAAATGTGTCTCCTTTTCAGTGAAGGAAGTCATGGGATGTTTTGGCCAGATACTTCCACTTAAAACTCTAAGATATTTTTTTTTTATCATGCCAGTTTAAAATAAAATTTAGCTAAAATATGGCACATGTCAAATCTAGAACAGAATGTCTCCCAGTTTCTAAATTCTGTACACCCCTGCCAGAGAGATGGAATGTGAATTTTGGTGAAATAAGAAATTACTGCAATGAATAAGCCCAAAGTAAAAACAGTGACATAAAGTATATTGAATTAATTAGTAATCTCTGAGGAAACAAGAGAGTTATGTGGAAACAGAAGGATGAGAGATGAGCACTGACAGATTGTTATGCAAATAATGACCTTCAAATTGATCTACAAGTGAAGATAGGCATAATATATTCTATACTTTATGTAGTATATAAAAGAAGCAGCTTATGGAACAGAAACATTTAAAAGACTCTATTTATAGGAGGCTTTTCAGTCCAGTTATTTGGACTGGCAAAATCCCATTAATTTCACTGATTATGTGGCTCTCCTTTGCCTGTGATGACATAACTTTGTCCAGAGACGATAAATACAAGAGTCCCTAAATCACAACTGTGGCTATAAGAAGTATGCACCCCTGAAAGATGGATCTGTACCTTGGGCAGATCAAGAAGAAAATGTGTTGGTCTTTCTAAGTCCCATGCTGGGATCAGGAGACATGAAGAATCCTACATTACTTGCTTTTCCTAAGCATCTTTGGGAACCAAGAAATATATAGCTCACCATACCATGAAATGTCTTCACCACATTTGTTTTCCAAAGGGATATCCCTCAAAGGGTGTAGGATGCATGGCAACTCAACCAGAGCAAGATCCATTCAGAATAATCTTATTTGAAAGGAGACCTCATCGTTGGCATTTTTCACTGGCATTTGGGATTTTGTCAAAGGCACATACTTTAAAATTGAATGTTTATGATGTTCATTAAAGTTTTTACCCATATGCAGCCATGTTCACCTTTTACCCCCTAGCAACATATTTATCCTGGAATAATTTGGATAATCATATAATTTGTACATTGTAATCCCAAAAAATACATTAATAAAAATGTTTTAAAAAAGCATTGTTGGCCTTGAATGTGATACACACCTGAGGCTAACTAACAATGCCAACTGGGGAACATTAGATTATGTTAAATTTTTTAAAGATTTATTTATTGATTTATTTTAGAGAGAGAGAACACAAGTGGGAACGGTGAGGGAGAGAATCCCCAGCAGACTCTGTGCTGAGTGTGGAGCCCAACCCTGGGCTTGATATCATGACCCTGTGATCACGACTGAGCTGTCCAGGCACCACACAGATTATGTAAACTTTTAAACGCTTATATGTAATAGAAAAATTTCTATTGTGATATGCAATAGAAACTGAATCCAGTTAACTTAAGGAAAATGAACATTTATTATGAGGATGTAAGGAATCCCTCCAGAAAGGCAGAAGACTGATGAGCAGGACTTGTAGCAAACACCACTTAAACAACTCTAGAGGTTCTTGGAAATACACCTGAATCTTCTTGGAAAGTACTTGCAAGAACACCAGGGCAGGGGCACCTAGGTGGCTCAGTGGGTTAAGCCTCTGCCTTCGGCTCAGGTCATGGTCTCAGGGTCCTGGGATTGAGTCCTGCATCAGGCTCTCTGCTCAGCGGGGAGTCTGCTTACCCCCCTCTCTCTCTGCCTGCCTCTCTGCCTACTTGTGATCTCTCTCTCTGTCAAATAAATAAATAAATAAATCTTTGAAGAACACCAGGGCATTATGTTGGGAATTAATGAAATCCCCCAAGAAGAGAGTCTGTGTCTATGTTAGGTTAAAGACAATGCCTTGATTATACTGGAGTGGTGACAAGAAGGATCTGAGCAGAGGAGGCTCTAAGAGCCATCCTCCTTTTATAGAGTGCAGCAGACTGCTTAATGTAGCCTACTCCCAAGGCTGGGTCTGGACGAAATAATGGAAGCTGGAAGGCAAAAAACCAAAACAAAACAAAATTAAATAAAAAACAAGGAAAACAATAAGAGATATTAACTACGTCAAAGGACAAAAGTGTTATTTAGGAGGGTTAAATGAGACTTTACATGTATACTTAAGTAAAATAGTATATCTTTATTTGGCCCAGAATGGGAAAATAGACACAGCTGAGGTATAATTGGGGACAGTTTCTACACACTATAATACAATCCCTTCTATAGGGCTTATTTGGAGATTAAGCCCAACCACTATGCAGTGAGTATCCTTGATGTCCTGCTCAGACCTGCAAACCAAGCCAGTGCATCCAGCCTTCAACTACTGAGTTAAGTACTGTCAGCTCATACCTGCCCTGTCTGCAGAGAATTCCCTTCAGATCATGGGGGCCAACTTCTTAGGATATTATGGCCAGCTTTGCTGTCTGTGCAACCCCATTTACCCCCACCCATAGGGTGATTTGCAGACAAGAATGGAGAATCTGATACAGGATTCAAAAGACCCATCATTTTTCTTCCAGATGGAGTAATGCCACAATGTGTTTGACCCTTCCAGTTTCCCTATGGATTGGGCCTATTCCTCATTCCCAATAAATCTTGTGCTCCCAAGTCTGTCTCAGGCTCTACTTCTAGGAGATCTAAGACACATTTACCTCCCAGTCTATGTGTAGCAGGAGGGAAGTCATCAACGACACTTATTAAGGGTACGTTTATTCCTAACATCTCATATTGTTGCTCTGGAGACAGTTGCAATTTAAGAAAAAAAAAAAAAAAAAGCCCAGGGATAAGTAAGAGATTTTTAATGTGACATGAAGGAGCAGATGGACATATATCAAAAGACTGAGATTTCAGAAATAAATCTACATCTACTCAAAAGAACAGGAATAGAATTCAAAACATACCCTGCTGTCTAAAAAACCCTCAAAGAGCATATTTAAACTATGAGGACATGTTTCAGCTGATTACTGTATGAGCAAGTCTGGTCAGGGCCCCAAATAATTTAGGATAGCTCAGAAAGGAGTCAGGAATGAGTCCCCAAGGAGCAGCCTAGTATCAACTGACAGCACCTTTAGAAGCTGCACATTAGTAATTGGAGAGATTTTTTTGAATATTTGGGCAGTTGTACTAAGAAATTGGTAAAAATACGAGTCAATCTCAGAGGGAAATATCAGGAAGATTAAAGATATTAAAGATAATACTCTAAGCATTATCAGATGAGTTTTGAGATTACCCTATTCCCATGGATGAAGATGGGAATGTCACCTGTTCCCCTAGAGAACATGCCTGAGAGAAGTATGGAATTAGGAAACAAGGAACATAATGTATATTTAAAATGAACCCATTATTTATGTAGCAATTCAGCCAGAAGTATTTAATTTGTAGTTAACTATGAGGAAATCAATAGACAAAAATAAACAAATAAAATCAATCTTATAAAAGCCTGAGAAAACCACCAGATTAAAAGAGTAAAGAGATATGACAATTAAATGCAAGACAGCATCCTTGATTGACAAAACAAACAAAAATATAGCAGCTCTAAAAGACAACTTTGGGACATTTGGGGAGCCCTGAATGTGATGTATGTTAGGTAATGGCATAAAGTTAATATTAGATGTCCTAAATATGGCCATTCTATTATAGATGTTCAGAAGTTCCTTTTTCTTAAAGGAGAAAGACAGAGGTATTTAGGTGGGAAGTGTCATTATTGCTGTGAATAATCCTCAATGTGTCAGCAGAAAACAACAGGAACATCCACATAGAAAGAAAAATAATGTGACAAAATACTAACAAGCTGCTGAGTCTGGAGAAAAATATGTAGGTGTTCATTGTACTATTCTTGCAACATTTTGTAAGATTCAAATTTATCAGTAGTAAGTGTTGTGAGAAAGTATATTGACTGATTTGGAAAAATAAATTCCTCGTCTTTTATTTCATAATAAAGGAAAGCTTTAAGGAAAATAGAAGACTGAGTTTCGTGCCTGGTTAGCAGGTGGTCCGATGGAGGAATGACTTTAGAGTTCAATTTTTCTGTAAGGGCAAGGCAGAGAAGGTTGTTGTCAACCATGAACACTTTTGGTAGTCCCAGAACTTTCTTATTTCATATATTTTACTATGGGATCCTGTTAGCCAAAGAAAGGTCGGGGCCAGAAAGCAAAGATACAAACCGGTACTCAGGTATAGCAAATGGTGTCAGCCCTCTGAGAAGCTCAGATGGGGAAAAAGCAAATGAAAAAGCATGTCATAGAGGATTCTTCCTTTCTTCCTTCCTTCCTTCCTCCCTCCCTCCCTCCTTCCTTCCCTTCCTTTCTTTCTCTTTATCTATCTCTCTCTCTCTCTTTCTTTCTTTCTTTCTTTCTTTCTTTCTTCAGCAGATCCTTTCTTAAAGGAGCAGAGACCAATAGGAAGGGAAAAAAAAAGAGATCCCAGGCTCAAAGGAAGTGATGTATACAGACAGATTTTCAAAGAGTTCAGCCAGGTTTATCAGTCCTTGATAGGCTCCTACTGTTACAGATTTAAGAAAACTTGAGTGTAGCTTCAGTCCTTGGATCTGAGATGGGTGATCTTCAGTTACACGAACACCAGTGTAGGGGAGACAGGTAATTCAGGGCTAGGAGGTGATGACAGTGGCCTGCAGATCACAGGGACTGAGATGTTATCTCCAGGAGGCCTGAGAGGAGGCTGCTTAGTTACATTTTTTTTTTTTTTAAGATTTTATTTATTTATTTAACAGAGAGTGAAGACACAAGCAAGGGGATCAGCAGAGAGAGGGAAAAAGAGAAACGGGCTACCCACTGAGCAGGGAGCCTGACTCAGGTCTCCATCCCAGGACGCTGGGATCATGACCTGAACCAAAGGCAAACGTTTAACTGACTAAGTCACCCAGGTGGCTTCTTTGGATGAAGATTGAGCGTCCCAAGCAATTTAGGACAGATGATATTTGGTATGCACTTGGGTGGCTCAGTGGGTTCTCTGCTCAGTGGGGAGCCTGCTTCCCTTCTGCCCTCTGCCTACCTCTCTGCCTGCTTGTCATCTCTGTCTGTCAAATAAATAAATAAAATCTTAAAAAAAAAAAGACATGATATTTGGCATCTGTTTTCTTTGGACTTTAAAGTTGGGACTTTAAACTTTCTTTGGAATTTGATTGTACAAGGACCATAGGAATTAATTTGTGGAACATTACTTTCTCCTTTAGAGTTTATCATTTTTCCTAAACTGGTGAAATATATGGAACAAAAGGGTTGGGTATGATTTAAGATAGAAATCACAATCAAGAGGAAATCTTCAACCCTTGTGTGTAGTATAGCTCTGGAGTTCACAAATGTCTTTCTCTGAACAATTTCAGGGCCTTAGGAAAAAATAGTAATGGTACCATGTTGCCACAAGCTACCTCATGGTACCACGTGATAACCAAGGGTTACTAATTGGTAACACTGTTGGTCCCAGTTGCCTACCCACAGGGGAACCTGCTGAAATTAGGGTGGCAGGTTTTGTTCCCATACACCATCTTTAACATTGAAAAGAAAAATCACACATATTAACTCCAACAATGTCTTCGGGCTTGCCCACCCAATATGTTACATATACACGGGGGTATTTGGAAGGTTATTGATGGCATTTTAACTGAGCAAGTCAAGGCAAAGGGGTTACTTTTATGGCACCAGGACTCTCTGTTTATAATCCAGAAGGACACCTTACCTGGCAAGGCTGTGCAGACTACAGTTGAACCCTGCCTCAGGATGAGGACCCTGAAACATTCGCGTCATTCTCGAGGCTACTTCCATTTCAGACTGTGGTGTTTATTGAATCGAACCTTTCTGAATGGACAAGCTGAGGCACTTCCTGCTCAGTTAGAAAAAAAATTAAAATCTGTGGTGCTCTCGATTGAAGGCAACCAGTGAGCAGTAAAATAAATGTCAGTAGCCTGTTCCTGCCTGATTATACAGAAGCCCTGCCTCCTGGGGTTTTCCACCAGGGAGAGTCTTATGACTGTTTGCTAGTGGATTCTTTGCTTTTGGGGGGCTACTTGGTTTTGACGAATTTGCTGTGATCCTGGGGTGTTCAAGTACTTCTGGCATGGACCTCTGGCTGGGTTATGCTTCCACAGTCTTAAAACAACGTCCTTATACTCCTTCTGATACACAGTCATGTTTTCCATAATATTTTGTAGAAAATGTGAAAATAACAAAAACTTTTATTATTAAACTGGCCTTAGAACTTGCCCTGCATTTTTACGTTCTTATTTTGTTCTTGCTGGCTGTTTGCAAAATTTCACCAGATGATCTCCGGTGCTATGAAAAATAGCTGAGTTGTAGTGGAAGGGGAAAAAACGTGAGCCCTTAAAATCAGCGCAGGGGAGACAAGACCACGCAGCCATCATGAGGGATTCTTGGCTTTTTGTAAGAAGGTCTCTTGATTCTGTGTTTTCTCCAAAATTAAAATTTTGATACACTCGTATCACAGTTAGATAATAGATGTTCATTCTGTCCAGAGTGAGAAAGTAGAGGCAATGGGAAAAACAACAGGATTCGGATTAATAGGAAATGACAACTTGACCAAACAGGAGGTGGCAGCCCTGCCAGCTCCACAGCTCAGTGGCTGTGACAGGCAATTAGAGATCACAGCGGACCAGATGTAATGGGAGGCAGCAGCAATTCACTGAGTGCTTCCTGGCTCCTCTGTTGCTTCTATCATTCATGTGTTTGCAGAGACAAATAAACATTAATGCATGCTTTTTTTTTTTTTTAAATGGAGTTAGGTTAGGAAGAAAGAGTCATGAGACTAAAATAAAGCTCAATTTTAGTGCAAAAATGAGCACATTCTCTCCAGCTCTTGGCATAATAGAGAAAAATGAGGATTATCAAACAATTTAACAACAGATTTTAAAATTTTTACATGACATCATAGAATTTGAAGCCATTTCTGGAAGTCCTCTGGCATAGCCAGCACAGCAAATATGGATTGCTCTATCACACATGCAACAATTAGGCTTTTTAATTTTTCTCCTCCTAAATTCTGTCCTTCCTATTTCTACCTTGATGTAAATAAATAAAAGTAGAAAGTATATATCAATAATAATAAATCTTTATTTGTTAATATATCCATTTAATTTAAAAATGTAATTTTTCCCTCTGTAGCTAGATAAACTGGTATTATAGCTATCATTGTAATCTGCATAAATTTAACTATACAGTGAGTTAATGTTAACTCCCATACTGCAGTTTGTTCCAGAATGTCTATGGTACAATATCCTCAAGATGCCTTCACTATCACAAAATGGAGAATGAAACTGATGATACAGTTCGCAGCCCATCTGCCAAATAATTTACAATTTTCCCTCTACACACATGGACACATCATACCCACACACCACATACTCTCAAATGCAAACGTATATTAACCTCTTTAAATTAAATGTCAAATTCTTGAATAATCTTTATAAATTTAAATATTGTGAACATATTAAAATGTGAATATAACAATGAAAAATATAAACTGTCAGGTAAGACCAGTAACTCATGTT
The DNA here is from genome assembly GCF_902655055.1 of Lutra lutra. Taxonomy (NCBI): domain Eukaryota; kingdom Metazoa; phylum Chordata; class Mammalia; order Carnivora; family Mustelidae; genus Lutra; species Lutra lutra. The sequence goes on from NC_062280.1 coordinate 193,060,790, forward strand.
ACCAATGTGCCATATGATCACCTGAACTGCAATATAAGAAAAAAAATCTCAAAATGACAAAATCATATCTTCCATGTATGCGACGTAGAGGCACAAAATGTTAAGATACTAAAGCGTTGGACATATGCATTCATTCAGAAGTGATCTGTAGCACGTGTTACCATCCCAAGTTTCCATGACTTTGAAGCATATGTTTCTGACTACTCATTTATTTAGACATTGGGTATAATGAAATGAAAAGATAGAAACATTTACTTGAATGCATCAATCTACAAAAATGCAACTTTACTGTAAAGAGAGATTTAAGTAAATCTACCCAAATTTATTTTGCTAAATGGGTATTAACATGAGATTATAGGACTTCGAATTTCAGTCAAAGTTAATATAGGAATCATGACTTAAAAAGTTCATCTTAGGGGCACCTGGGTGGCTCAGTGGGTTTAAAGCCTCTGCCTTTGGCTCAGGTCATGATCCCAGGGTCCTGGGATCAAGCCCTGCATCGGGCTCTCTGCTCAGTGGGGAGCCTGCTTCCTCCTCTCTCTCTCTCTGCCTGCCTCTCTGCCTACTTGTGATCTGTCTGTCAAATAAATAAATTAAAAGAAAAATCTTTAAAAAGTTCATCTTATTACTCCACAGTCACGTTTATTTTTTAATTTAAGTTTATTTATTTAGCAATCTGATCACTTCTGTCATCACCAAAATAAGTTTCAAACTATTTTAAGTGTTTCCAACATCTAGAATTTACTTTCAGAGAATGAATATAAAGTGTTTTGATGAGATTAAAAATAATGTGCTCCAGTATTTCAATATTATTTTAAAAGTGAAAATCCAAACAAAAGTACTTGACCCATGACAGTAACATTGGTATAATAAGCTTTTGAATGTAGTAAAACACATTCAAATGTACACATTCCAATTAAGCACAAGTTTGAGTTTCTTTTATGTTGGAGGAATTGTTCTCCTGAAGCAAGTGACAAAGATTAAAGAAGCCATACCATTGTCTCTGTTACCTGGAGATCAGAGTTTAATAAAATAAAAAAAAGCAAATATCTGATAAAAATGAACATATTTATAGCAGAAAGAAAAGGAAACTGTAAGTTAGTTGAAAAAAAAATCCATAAAAGCCCATTGTTCCCATGAATATGTTAGTTTATGTTGTTCAGTGCAAATATCCTTCAGAACACAACTAAAGATTCTAGATAATATGTAAGATAAATCTTAAGAGCATGAAGAGGGGATAATATTAATGGGAATCATCTGGAAAATGTAAGCAACACAAGAATTTAGAGGGATAGGTGCTGTGTAGCTGCTTTTGTCCTGATGCTTTTGCCATACTTCAATGAACTGAACCTTCTGTTTTCAATGTTCCTTGTGTTATAGTGGTGAAAGCTTGCTCTCCATTCATGGTAGAAAGTCCTTTGAAAAGCATCCTGACATTAATCCAGGAATGCAAAGGTGTATTACTATGTAAAACTAAAAATGCTGAAAGGGCAAGTAAGAGAAATATTTTCTTGAGGCTGATTGGGATGTCCCCCCACTCCACCCAATTGTAAAGATTAACACAAATAATTATCTAAGGAAAAAGATATATATATTTAAAACAACTAAGAAACCAAAGAAATAACATTCCCATAAGTGTGAACCAGTAAAAGAAAATCTGATCTGCAAATACTTCATATATGTAAATATGTTTCATATGGAAATATAACACAAAGATTATAAAATATGTGTATCCTGTATAATGATAAATTGTCTAAGTTTTAAAATTTTTCAGAGAAAAACAAATTATTAAAAAAGGAAAACAAACAAAAGTAGCTATAAAGTTGGAAAAAGAGCCAAATAAATTACCCGGTAATTAAAAATACTTTCTTTAAAACATAATTTTAAAGAAATGAAATACTTAAAATCAAAATAAAATTCAATCATTAGTTTTAAAATCAAAATAGACACCACTAAAGAGAGAATTAGTAAACTAGAAGCCAGGTCAAAATACATTGTCTAAAAAGGTATCATAGAAAGAAATAAAGATGGAGTTTATGAAATATTAAAAGACAAGAGCAATAAAGAGAGAATGTCTGGTAAATATTTAACTTGAGTCCTAGAAGTACAGGAGGAGAATAAAAGAGAAAAAATTTGGAGAAAAAAAAAACTGAGCATTTTCCTCACTGATTAGAAACAGTGGACTGCAGATTCAAGAAATTTAATGAATTCCAAGATGTATAAAGAAATATAAAAATAACCTAGATACACTTTTAACAAAACTGTATAAAGCTGCAGTCAAAGGAAAAAAAAAATTATAGCTATATAGAGTGGAAAAAGGATTACCTCCAAAGACATTGCACTTTGACATGGACAACAGAGGTGCGAGGAATGATATCTTTAATATGCTGAAAGGAAATAATGATTAACCTAGATTTTTATAGCTAAAAAAAAATATACTCCAATAATGAGAGTGAAACAATTATTTCCAGGTAATAATAATCATTAATGACATTTGAATATACTTATATCATGTGAGATATATATATATATATATATATATATATATATACACACACATCTATCTATCTATCTATCTATCTATCTATCTATATCTATCTATCTATATATCACAGTCCTTTACAGTGATCTTACAGGGTAGCTATTTTAATTTTGGTGTTTTTAAAATGAGGAACCAGAGTAAAAAGGGCTCATGATTTGTCCAAGGCCACATTATTAGTATAAGTCATGATGGGATTTGAAGACAGAGTTCCAGAGCCTCTTTGTTTAACCACTGTGACAATTGTCCCCACCAAAACATAACTACCTAGAAAGATTTTCATTGGCAATGAGAATTCTAAGAAACCTATTTTAGATAGAAAGAATTTGATCCGGGGCATCTGGGTGGCTCAGTGGGTTAAAGCCTCTGCCTTTGGCTCAGGTCATGATCCCAGGGTCTTGGGATCGACCTGCATTGGGCTCTCTGCTCAGCAGGGAGCTTGCTTCCCCGTCTCTCTCTGCCTGCCTCTCTACCTACTTGTGATCTCTGTCTGTCAAATAAATAAATAAACTTAAAAAAAAAAGAAAGAAAGAATTTGATCCAAAGGAATTTTGAATTAAAAGCAAATAGTGTTAAATATGACAAATTGTGCAAATGATTAAATAAATCAGCTTAGAACACAATTTTTCTTAAAAAAGAAAAAACTGATACTAAGGGGTTAGAAAATACAAGAAGAGCCTTTGGGGATAAAGATAAATCTTAAGCCAAAGAATGTTAATAGAAGCCAGAGTGACAAAAAATATTTTTGTGTGTAGCTATTATATGTCAGACACCGTGTCAGGCACTTCACAGTATTGTGATGGTTTATGACCAATGTATTGGTCTTTGAGACAAGGTTACCTGAACCTTGTCTACCCCTCCCAAACTCATTTTTTTAAACCTTAAAATTAATGTCACAAAAGCCTTCCAGATAGTATGTAAAGATTAAATAAGATTATACGTATTTATGTACTACATTTAGCATAGTGCATAATAGAATGTTCTTTGAACATTTTTTCCCTGTTTTTTAAAGATTTTTAAAAAAGATTTTATTTATTTATTTGACAGAGAGAGAGAGAGAGATCACAACCAGCGGGAGGGGGGGGAGGGAGAAGCAGGCTTCCTGCCAAGCAGGGAGCCTGATGTGGAGCTTGATCCCAGGTCTCTGGGATCATGACCTGAGCCGAAGGCATACACTTAATGACTGAGCTGTGCAGGTGCCCCTATTTTCTTATTTTTGACATTGATTCCTTCATCCACAATACATCAGTATCTACTCAATTTGGACTGCCTGAATGCATGCCTGTGTGTGTCAGAAATAGTTGGATTTTGTTTATTTCATGGTAAAAGGAGAGTTTAAGTACATTACATGGTGGCATCTCAGATCCTCATTATATCCCCACAGACATTCCTAATGACATCATACCGTTATGAGGTGGACATTTCACTTGGTGAGAAAGAGGGTTCTCTAATATATCCAGTTCCTTCTCTGCCCAACTGCCTGCTTTTTATCACCACCTCTGACTCCTGAGTCCATGCTGTCTAGCTTCTACCACTCTGTGGTCAAATGTATACTTCTCAGCTCTCATCTTGCTTATATTATCAGCAACATTTGATGGACCAGCTTTTTTTTTTTTTTTTTTGACCAATTTTCTTTCTCTGGGCTCTGGGAGGCCACACTCTCATTAAACTCCTCAGGCTTTTCAGTCTTGTTTGCTATTCCTCCTTTTCTAAGACTCTGATGAATCTAGTCTTATTAAGGACTTGTCTTGGGTCCACTTCTTTTGTAATTTTACAAACCCTCCTTATATAATCTCACCTTTTAAAAATGGCTTGAGGGGGTGCCTGGGTGGCTTAGTCAGTTAAGTGTCCAGCTACTATTGATTTTGGCTCAGGTCATAATCTCAGGGTCCTGAGATGAAGCCCTGCACCTCTCTGTCCCTTTCCCTTTGCCCCTCCTGCATCTCGCGCTCTTTTTGCCCACTGTATCTCCCCCATTTATAAATAAATAAATAATATTCTCTTTCCATGTCCCTCTGCCCCTCCCCCATCAATCAATCAATCAATAGCATCTTAAAAAATGTTTTGAAATAATTATGTTTGAAATAGATACTACCAGAATAGTAGCTTGGTAGTCATAAGCTAGGGTAATTCTCGTCCTTAAAATTCCTGGCTTTTGGTTTCAACACAATTTCCATGTCAATACCTACACCTTCCAGACTCCTATAACGAGGTAGTATGAACAAGTTCTCATCCCTAGCGCATGTGGGCACTCGTCAGTAAATCTCACATTTTGCATTAAGATGTAAAACTGAGTCACTCAACTTAGGATGTTTGGTTCCAAAAAAACTATAAAAAGACTATAATGATTTGCTACAAAGTAGAGTGGAAAATGTGTTGGTTCATTAAACTCCAAGTTTTTATTTCAGGTTTTCTGGAATTCAAGTGATTATAAATAATGTTCTACTGGGTATTTTTCCCTTAATATTTAGGGACAGGCATGTCGAAGTCAGCATCTTCATGAAGAACTTGCTCTATTTTCTTCTGAACCTGGTCTTTCTCCTGCACTTTCCATCTTACTAGCTGTACATGCCAAGAACCTAAGCCTTAGCTTGTGTCTTTTCTCTCCAGTCATCACTCCCTTTCCCACTCAATCAATTGCTGATCCATTTATTCTTCCTCTGTGTAACTGTTCATCCATCTGCTTATTTCTGCTTTGAGTGACATTTCTCTAACACCTGCCTCCATGCTCTTTGCCAGATCTATAGCAACAATCTCTGAACTGTGTCTCCGCTCCTCCAACTCTGCCCTTTCCTGTCTCCATCACGGTCAGGGGACTTGCTCAACCCCAAAGCCAAGGATGTTGTGCTTCTATTCACATGTTTCCACAGATTCTCATTTGCCTTACAATTAAGGTCATACTCCTTAAAGTGGATTGCAGAGTTCTCCATGATCTCTGCAATCCTCTCCCTTCTCATCATGGCATTTATCACAATATTTACACTCCGTCCTCTTGTTTATTCAAGCTTCAGATCTGATAAAACCATGCTCCCTCTTGCTTCTGAATGCAATTATGATTTGCCTTGGCCAGAAAGATCTTTCTAGAACTCATTTCCCTCTCCTCTGCTTGCCCAATATCTACTAATGCTTCAGGTTCTGTATTAGAATTCTTCAGAGAAACAACAGATTCTGTTTTTTTTTTTTTTTTTTTAAATAAAGAGAGTTATTATAAGGAGTTGGCTTGTATGGTTATGGAAGCTAAGAATTCCCAGGATCTCCAGTCAGCAAGCTGGAGACCAGGAGACCAGACAATATAGTGTAGCTCTTGTCCAAATCCAAAGGTCTGAGAACCAGAAAAGCCAGTGGTATGTCTGACTGCCAGCAGGCTCGAGATCCAAGAAGAGCCACTATTTCAGTTTGAGTCCAAAGGCAGGAACAAACAAACAAACAAACAATGTTTTGGCTGAAGATAATCAGGCAAGAACTGTCCTCTGTCTCCCAAGGGAAGGATCATTCAAGCCTTCAATGGATGGGACGGGACCCACCCACATCACAGAGGGCAATCTGCTTTACCAGTCTACGGATTCAATTGGTGATCTCATGCAAAAACACCTTCAAAGATGCATCCAGAATAATGTTTGATCAAGTATCTGAGCACCCTATAGACCAGTCAAATTAGCACATAAAATGAACCATCACAGGTCCCAAATTATAAGTTATTTCTTTCATGAAGACTTCTTGACCTCCTGAAACCAACTTAGGCATCTCTTTGCATGTTTCTAAGGCACCCTTTTAATCCTCTTTATTAAATCACTTGCATTGTCTTTTTTTTTTTTTTTTTTCACTAGATTGTGAGTATCATGAGTGTTCTCATCATCCTTGCATCCTGGACATTTACCACAGTGTCTGGCACATAGAGTCACTAATAAATTCTTGTTGAATATATGAATGAATTAACAAGTGTTTTATAATGTATATAATAAACTGAACTATTGAAATGGAGAGGACTGCCTTCTGTCATTAGTGATTATATTAGTAGGTGATAGCATCTGTCTTCTTGCCTATGTAAAGTTGAAAAATAAAATATTTATCATTCAAGCTATAATAGTTTAAGGACAGCATTGACCTTCAATTTTTGCTTAATTGACAAATGCTCCTAATGTCAATTAACAGTAGTTCAGGAATAAAAATAGGCTAAATTTATACATAAACAATACATTGTCAATAAGTTCAATTATAATTCAAAATACTACCTAGATTCTACTACCTAGAAGACTAAATACTACCTACAAAATACTTCCTAGAATCTACCACCTAGATTCTATTCTTAAAAAAAAAAAAATGGCAATGAAGCAGTCATCTAGGATTGCACTAATGAAGAAAATAAAATTGTTAAATAGGCAATTTAAGATAGCTATAAAATTCATAGCACATGCAATTGGATTGATTTTCTATGGCTGCCATAACAAATTACCATAAAGTGGGTGGCTTAGAATCACATAAAATTATTCTCTAGTTGTTCATGAGGTCAATGTCTGAAATTGAGGTGTTGGTAATGCTGGTTCTTTTGGGTATTTCTGAGGGAGAAACCAAGCCTCTCTCCTAGCTTCTGGTAGTAACAGTCAATCCTTGGCATTCCTTGGCTTGTAGATGACTTCAGTCTTATCTCTGTCTTCATCTACACATCTCCTTTTCCATGTCCCTTTGTTCCTCACTCCTTCTTATAAGGACACTAGTCATTATATTTAGGGCCTGCTCTAAATCCAGGATGATTTCCTTTCAAGATCTATAACTAATTACACCTGCAGAGACTCTTTTTCCACATAAGGTCACAATCTGATGGTCCAGGTGGGCATGCATTTTGGGGGGACAATTTTCAACCCATTATAGTAATAATTTTTCATTGTTCATAATTTTGAATTTTTATACATAACATTTCTGAATGTCCCAAAATAACATTAGAAATAATTACAATTTTCAAATAAAGTTCAAATAGTGTAAATTCTTTGGTACAATAGTAAACATGCTTTTTTCTAAAATAACCAAATGTTTGTGGAATACTACCATTTCTATTATTTATTAATATTTTCATAACATGAGAAAAATATTGACCACATACAAAGTCTTCATTTAGACATGGAACTAAATAAAAATGATAAATTATCAATTATAGAAATAGTTTTACATTCAAGCTGAGTACAAATCTTTTAATTATATTATCAGAATCATCACTAACATAAAAATTAATGAACATTTATATATACTAATAAGCTTTTCTTTTTTTTTAATTTTAAAGATTTTGTTTATTTATTTGACAGACAGTAGGCAGAAAGGCAGGCAGAGAGAGAGAGCAGGGGAAGCAGGCTCCCTGCTGAGCAGAGAGCCCCATGCAGGACTTGATCCCAGGACCCTGGGATCATGACCTGAGCCGAAGACAGAGGCTTTAACCCACTGAGCCACCCGGGCATCCCATTAATAAGGTTTTCTACTGAGTTGGATAAATAGAAATACATGAACTTCACCTCTACTTCCAAAGGAATAAATAGTCAATCATCAATTTTTAAAATGTACCAGGAAGTGTATAAAGTAATACATTTCCTAATACAGGTATATCTGTGCAGGTCTGGGTACAGTGGTGAACATAGACATTGCTTCTCACCATGAGTAGAAGATCTGGAAATGTTAAGCAAGTGATTTCTTCTAGTAATTATAGAGTTGAGAACTTCATTTATTTCTGTCTTTGAATAAGCCCCACTGCTTCTGTTATGAGTCTCAGATCTCATATGTGTGCATTTGCAAAAATCATTCAGTATGTTTTCTTATTTATGCTTATTGGAATGAAGTGTTAGAAAATATCTCCAGTATTTCAACATAGTCTTCTTCACATTTCAAGCCTTTACATCGCTTGAGAAAACTGACTTTTAGCTCTAATAGCAATAATAACAAATTGGGAAAGACAGGAAAAAAAAAGAAGGGAACAATTCCTTTTGATTTATAGGTGCCATAGCTAAGCTTAATAAAATATTATAAAATGTGATACTTATGTTACAAATATTATTTGATATTCTGCAAGGTATTTAAATTAATTAAAATAATTCAAATTTAATTAGTAAACTAAGTATTTTAAATTTTCTTATTTTACGGCTAACTGAAGATGATTCTCATATGTAGACTGAAAGCAGCTTGGTACTGAAAACAAAAAATAGTAAAATTAAATACAAATTTGGATGTCAACGTGACTCTAAAACATATCCACTGTATCATTACTTTCTTGAACAACTGGTATGGACACAAATCAGGTGTTCCATAAGAAAAAAAAAATGGCCCTTTGGTGAACTCTGTTTAATCACCCTTCTAAACCTGGTAACAAAGATAAATTTGTATTTTTTCTTTGATACATAATATTTTGATCTTAGTAAATTTAAATGCATTTAAATCATACAAAGTATGGTCTCCAACTACAATGAAATACAATTAGAAATCAATAACATGAGGAAATTTGACAAATCCACATGTATATAGAAATTAAACAACACACTCCTAAGTAACCAATGGGTCAAAGAAGGAGAAATAAAAGTACTAGAAAGTACACTGAGATGTATAAAATATATAATACAATATATATTTGGATCAAGGAAGAGTCCTTTCTACAGGTAGGTCCAGTAATTTTAAGGCCAAAACAACTACAAGATTGTTGTGAATCTCTAAGACTACAGGGGGGATGATCAGTATCACTGGAGACAAATAAGAAAGGAGAAAATAAGTCATAGAGCAAAATAAAAAGGAGCTTAAAAGAATGTTTTTATATTAACAATGAGATTAAGATTAAGATAGCAAGCAAATAACACATTTGCTTACAATTGTTACAATTGCTTACAATTGTTACAATTGAAGGACATGCAGATGATTCAAATAGAAGTGGAAAAAATAGGGAAATAAAGAGAAATTTTAGTAAGAAAATGGTTATTTTAAAATAAAAATTTAATGGCTCCTCTAGAAGACTGGGTACAACAAATACATAGTATTGAATGCTGTATTGGACAAATAATTATTTTAATATTATAACACAAAATTTATAGAGCAACTATAAAAGCAGAAGTTCAACTGTAAAAGACAGAACCAGAAGATTCAGCCTTTGTCCAGTAGGTATTCCAGGAGCTATACAAGAATAGTGCCCAAGAGGTATTCATAAAAAAAGAAAAAAAAAAGATATAATTCTTTAGATTGCAACCCCCCACTAAGTGTTTTACAAAATAAGCAAAATACATATACACATATACACATAACAATAACTGCCAGGAAGAATAATGGAAAAATCCAAAAAATATTGGAAGGAAGAGAGAGATGAATTACTAAGAATCAAGAATCAGTTGGTATCTGACTTCTCATTGGCAATACAAGATTTATGAATAGTGAAGCAAAGCATTCAAACGACTGCCAGAAAATAAACCTTCAAGGTCAACTCTGGTGCTTATGCAAGAAAGGGAGGGTGACATTAAGATACTGATGAAAAGAAAAGACTTGGGAATTTGCCATTACACACTCTCACTTGGAAAATTATTATCATAGTTTGCAAAAAAGAAGAAAATCGATCTAGATGCAAAGATAAAATGTCAAAGGAACAGAAATGACCAGTATCAGTAAACCATATTTGTTGGTCTAAGTACATTTTAAGTCAGGTCAAGAATTTCAGCTAGAGCAGTGCTATTCCTCTTGGAGGCATTTGCAAATGTGTGAGAGCTTTGTTAGCTGTCAGAATAATAATATTTAATACCTGTGATGTATGGGACACTTGAACAACACAATATTGCCCTAACCCAAATGGATGTAATGATCCCTTTGAGAAACACTGCTGTGAGTAATAATAATTATAATACACACAGCTACTACAACTTACCTTATAAGTATGAACTGAAAGTGAAATCTCAAAAATAGAGATGGGAGGATATACAATTATAGGATATTTCTGCCTGTGTTTAGCAAACTGGGAATATAGAAGACCACATATTATATGTTTCACAGAACTGAAAATCCAAATTTTATATCCTAATGTGGAAGGATCCAAGCAGGGAAGCAGAAAATGGAATCAAAAAGAAAACTGGGTCAAAGATATTGCCAGGACATAGGATGCTTGATTGTCCATGTTCAGGAGAAATGGAGAAACTGATAGATAACAGATTTTGGTAGTAAGTAAACAAGTTCAAGTAATGGCAGATTCTGGGTGCTGATAACATAATATTTGTTATTTTTTTCTTTATTCCTTTATATCTTAATGTGTGTGCAAAGGCAAGATATACAGGGAGACTTAAATATTATTAAAACTAATGTGGAATCAAATAATGATACCAAAATAATGCATTTAAAACTTCCAACACTGGTTATACATGGAAATGAACAAAAATATCCAACAATATTTAATGATCGAGAGACAGGATGTACGTCATGGAAATTATAAAATATTATTTAGGGACACCAACTCCCAGTTGTGTGAATGGAGATAAATTCTACATTTCTGAATGAACACTTGGAAGTTGCCTGTCCTTCCCAAACATAGTGTAAGTTATATGTAGTTTTGTTTAGAATCCCAAAGGGGTTTCATGGAAGACTTAGACAATATGATTTTAAAGTTCCTATCTGTTTAAGCTTTCTTTCTTTTGGATATTGTGTTAGACATAAGGCTGCCATCACAAATTACCAAAAACTTGGTGGCCTGTAGCAATAGAAATATACTTTCTCACAGTTCTGGAGGCCAGAAGTCCAAAATCAAGATGTCAGCAGGGCTGTGTTCCCTCTGAAGTCTCTACGGGAGGATCCTTCCTTGCCTCTTCCAGCTTCTGGTGACTCCAGGCGATTCCCGGCTCACAGTGGCGCCACTCCAGTCTCTGCTTGGTTTCCAGATGGTCTTCTCTATCTGTGTGTGTCTTCTTCTGTTATCAGGAACTTGACATTGATTTTAAGGTCCACCCAGATGACAGAGGATGATCTCATCTTGTGATCTTTAAACATATCTGCAAAGATACCGTTGTCCACAGAAAGTCACATTCACAGATGCTGAGCTGTGGACATCTATTTTGGGGGACCACCATACCACCTACTACAGATATGAAGTCCCCCAGCTCATAATAACCACATCTCGTCTGCTTGTATAGCTGCAGCTGACCAGGCCTTCCAACACTAGCAGGGATTATATAATCCCGGACTGTCCAGTCACAATGATTCCTCAATGATTGGTTTCTGTGGCTTAAACCAACCTATATTTAAAGCTGCATTTTTATGTCATAAATGCAAAAGGGTCTAATGCCTGGAGAAGTTTAAGAAATAGTTTTAAAAATCAGACAATTGTTTTCGGTGTGCAGGCCTAGTTCCAAAATTAATTGTTGGTTAAAATGAACTGCTTTGTTCTGTGAATACTTTTTTCTGATATTTTTGCAAGTTTTAGAACATAGACATGCTCCATCCTTACTAATAATATGTTAAATATCCATAGCTTGACTGTTATATAGAAATGAATGTCATCATGGTTGTAAAATTTGCAAATTGCTCTCTGCTTTAGGCAATGGTCTTTAGCATTTAATTTTTAAATAAATGCATCTATTTATTTAAGTACGGAAACAATCTTAGAAAAGTAAGAGTTTGAACACAAGGGAAAAGTTAAACTAAATAAATATCAGTATAGTAAAATGATCTGTAATATATGATTCACTGACAACCATGGCATTCAACTCTACATTAGAATTCATATAAATACAGTTAAGGATAGAGCAGAGCATATAGATTATATAATAAGAAATAACATAAAATAAGTCCATTTGCCTTTAAGGTTTTTAGGTGACTTATAGACTGAGTCACATTGAATTCACAGGAAAAAAAAAAAAAATCCCAGTCTAGATAAATGACAAATGAGTCTATCTGAATATTTAGTAGAATTAAAATATAACTGAAGGAAATGTCACTGAGTGAAATAACAGTAACCGCCTGTAGAATACAGCCCGTCTGACTCCGAAATGGATTTTTAGTAAGCTTTGTCTCATCATTTCAAGAGGAGTTAGTAAGCAATGTATGAAACAGGGAAGCTGGACAGCATACACACTTACATCACTGCTCCTTCACAGCGCCCATCAAGGAAAGTTAACTGTCATTGCAGCGGGAGCATGGATTAATGTGTAACTTACTGTAACCTGACATCCCCATCCATCTTCAACTGTCCCGCAAGCGTGAGGCATGCTGGATGGAAGATCACTTAGAAATAATGCAACTCACTCATGCCATGAAGAACTTCTTAGCCACATAGCATTTGACCAACACCGCAGGGCTCTTTTGGATCCCAGACGGGGGAAAAAACTCAATAAGCCAGAGGGTGACAGAGTGGGAGGCATGAAAATTACAGACCATATTTGATTTTGTGAGCTTTGCCTGGTGTTTTCATTTGGACATTAAGTAATGTTTACTGGAACCGTGTTCACTTTTGCCACCTCACCCTTTGGTGTGGTTACAAAAAATAATTTATAAGAATAAAACCTAGAATTGAAGAGGAATTCATTTTTTAAAAAATATTTTTTTCTCTATTTATTCGTTTATTTTCTTTACTGGAGGGTCTAGGCAGCATGGAAAGATAGGCTGAAACTGTTTTGTTCATATTTCACGCTCAGTTTTTCATCTTTTTTTAAAGATACTCAAGTTTTTGTTTTGTTTTTAGAGCGCATGGAGTAAGTTGCTGCATCAGGATCTTGCCGCAGACACTGCACGTGTGGTGGGAAGAGAGTTCTAGGCTCACCTCCACCACCGAGCTCTTGCACTGTGTATGGAACTTGGGCTCCTGATCTTCCTTGAAGGTTTCAGAATCCAAAGGGGCCACAGCATCTCCAGGACTATGGGAAATTCAGCACACAAATGTGCCCAGCACTGGATTTGCAGGAAGAATCTTGCTGCGATCAGTTTGGTCCACAAGGATTCATTTCACTAAGACTGTTGATTGTGTGTCCTAGGCACCGCGGGCACGACAACAACAAAAACAAAAAACAGAACATAATGGTCCTGCTTTGGAGAAGTCTGGGACAGCTTGGCGTTATGGAATTTGGGGACCCCGGCCAAAGCCTTCCAGGGGATCCTCTTCAACATATTGACTTTCTAGATGAGACAGTAGAATTTGAGAAATACCAAGGCCCATGCCCACCGTCCCATGCATGATTAAATGCGCTAACACGAGAGCGTAGGTTCCTAAATCTCATCAATTCTCTTCAATGTACTCTGTAAATAACAGAGTAATAACCAAAGTGGGGCAGGGGAGGAACAGGGAAGCATGCAGAAGCATAAATTACACACCCACAGCCCGTGGAAAAATTCTTGGAGCTGAAAGCTATGTATCAGGGGGAGACATGACATGAATTGTCCAAGAGAAGATGGAAAATAATTCATAGCATGAGATAGTCATAGACTTTAGTACAGGAATGGAGACAGATGCAATCTACTTAGGAAATAGTAAAGAGACCTGTATGACTACAGCAAGGTTTTAATCTATGGACAAGAGATGGCAAGGAAGCAAGCTAAGGTAGACTTGGAAGTTAACAGGACAGGTCTTAATACAATTTAATCAATTGGATAAAAAGAGATAACATTAAGAGCTCTTAAGCTCATAAAATTGAGTCCACTTTTGGGAAACCAATTAAATATAGGAATGCTTTTGGGCTAACTTTATTGAATGAAAGTTGTGAACAAATGGATGATGACTTCTTAGCAAATATGCTGCCCATCACACATTGAGTGTGTTTGCTTTGTATTTTAAAACTCAGTGGTAAGTCTTAAGTTAAACATTTTCTGGTGCTTATGCATATTCTATCTGCCAACTTACCACGGTCTGGTCTGCAGGTTGGCATGTTTCTGTCTGTCACATAGCACTCACGTAATTAAAATATAATTTAAAAGGAAACATATAAAATATTTTGACATTTTAAAATGTTGTGGACGATTCATATACAAAAATGATATTTATTCCTATTGATGATTCTTGACAGATTCAATATGGTCATAGGGTGTTAGGCAAAATAGGAAACTATTATTTGTGGCTTTTGGAATCACATTAAACAAGGAAAGTTTATAAAGTAAAAATAAATTATAGTGACAGAGTACATGTGGGTATTTGTTAATTGCAAGTTAAAAATAAAGATTAAGAGATGTAGGGTTCAAATATCCTAAATTCAGGAGATATGTAGATTTTAAAACAAAGAATGTGTAAAATTGGTGAAGAAATTCTTATATTTAAGTTTCTAAATGTGCTAAATCATAGCATAATTCATTTTTCTTAGGCTACATATTATAATAGTTAAACTGAAGAACTTGTTCAGAAGTTATTGATAAATATTCCACTTTTGTTGCTTTATTCGCTCATATTATCCAATAGTAGTTGATGCCTCTAAAAGGTAGAGTAGGGTTAAAATTATTCTGCGTAAACCTAATCTTACAATGTAAAGCTATGAAGCTCCTAATCATGGCAATTCTGGTAAAAGAGAGAAATTCTTATTTTTCCTTCCTTCATATTTTATGGAAATCCCAAATTAAGCTTTCCATTTATTTATTTATTACTTATTAATTAATTTTTTATTTACTTATTTATGTATTTGAGGCGGGGAGGGGCAGAGGGAGAGACTCTTCCAAGCAGACCACCTCTGAGCATGGAGCTGGTCACAGGGCTTGGCCTCACGACCCATGAGATCATGACCTGAGCTGAAACCAAGAATTGGACACTCAAAGGACGGAGTCATCCAAGCACCCCAGTCTTGCCTCTTTTAAAGATAATTGCGATAGGGCGCCTGGGTGGCTCAGTGGGTTAAGCCGCTGCCTTCGGCTCAGGTCATGATCTCAGAGTCCTGGGATCAGGTCCCGCATCGGGCTCTCTGCTCAGCCAAGAGCCTGCTTCCTTCTCTCTCTCTCTCTCTCTCTCTCTCTCTCTCTCTGTCTGCCTCTCTGCCTACTTGTGATCTCTGTCAAATAAATAAATAAAATATTTAAAAAAAGATAATTGCGACAAATAGCTAAAACTGGCTAAGTATTTTCTTCCCCCATATTTTGCTTTAAGAAGATAATTTTCAAAACATAGCTTGTGTATAGCCTAACATAATACAAAACCAATGATGGACACAACTATACATGGGAATACTGTATGGCTACAGAAAGGCAGACCTATACTGGAGATTGCCGAAAAGGAAGTGAACAAAGAACAGTGATTCTCTTACATGGTTCACACATGTATTACCTAGAGAAAGAAAGTGGACAAAGGCAATTTGAAAGTCAGTTTAATCCATTTCAACCTACAATTGTATATCTGTCTTTTAAGTTGTTTTTAGTAAGTGAGGGCATAAGAATGGACAAAAAAAACACATTTCTTTGGAACACGGGAGTAATATTTTTTGTACTTATTAGATACTCAGATTTGAAAGAATATGGGGCAAGCAGGATACAGCATTTGAAATGAAAAATCTTGACATGATCCTTGCTGCTGTCCTTTGTAGGTTATATTATATTTAGCTACACGGGAACACAATATTTGACACTAAAAAGAAAGTCAACATATACATTTGGTACTTCCATCGTAAGGATGTTCTTTACTGGTTATTAATTTAGCTGTTATCTGTAACTAAGGGAGCATGGTGGATCAGTAATTTTTTTTATCTGAAACAATAAATATCCTCCCCCCAAAATGTTATCTTTTCCTTCTTAACCACATACATTTCCTTCTGCTCTAGAACTCTGACATGATTGATTTCCTGTATAGAATACCTCACCCTCTCCCTTACCCAGTCTTCAAGGCTGTGTATTTCTGAGAAATGATAGCCTGGTTGAATCTTTTATAAAAAAAAATAAATAAATCCAGACATTTGTATCCTCTTCTGGAAGCATATTCACACTAACATTTCTTCACAGAGCCTCTGACTGAGGCAGACACCTAAACTCTGTGCTGCTTACAATGTTGGTGCCCAAGTCTTTTTTTGTAACTTAACTCTTACATGATCTTTGAAAGAGTGTTGTTTTATGATTTTTCTCTGGAAATAGCTCCCCGGATATTTGTAGAACTTTATTTGATATCACATGTGAAATATCTAATGTATTTTCTTAGATTTATTTTTTTATTGAGACAGAGAGAATGAGAGAGAGGCAGAGGGAGAGGGAGAGAATTTCATGCAAGCTTCCCACCCAGTGTGGAGCCTGACACAGGGCTTGATCTCACCACCCTGAGTTCATGACCTGAGCTAAATAAGAGTCAAACACTCCATCGAGTAAGCCATCCAGGGGCCCCTCTAATGTATTTTTTACTTTGATTTTTCACGACAACCACTTTTTTTATTTATAGACCTCTAAAAACAGGTAGTGTGAGGAAAAAGGCAGTGCTTTTATTATATGCATTTGTATTTTATACACATACATTATAAATACACATGAATGAATATATACACAGAGAACAGAGACAGAGAGACAGAGACAGAAAGGAAGAGAATTTGCTAGATTATATATATAGATTATATCTATCTATCTATCTATCTATCTATAGATTATCTCTAAGCAAAAGCAAATTTTCTCAAATAACTGAAAAGGACATTCAGCAAGAGGCTAGTTATTCCTGCTGCAGCTTTTCAAATGAGAAACTTATGAGAGGATGACTATTAAGGCAGCAAGGACACTGGAGCTTCGTCCCTGATGTACCCAATGAGCCCGATGACAGAGCCAGTTCCTTTTTTCCCCAGCTAGTTGGAAAAACAGACCCTTTGGATTCAGATTATTGGTTTAGCCATCTCCTCGTTGTCTAATGTGCTCGGAGATGAGGTCTGAGGCTTTATCGTAATTATTAGGCTGTGCTCTGTGAATGCGGCCCTGGGATGAGCAAGTGGAATGACTTACCTATTAAGACAGATGCTGCTGACAAACATGCTCTCCAGTTTAATCCAAAGATTTCCATTAGGTACATATATCTCCTGAAGAAATTGAGAGCTATATGTGTGCAATGAAGGATAAAAGCACCAAGTGGGAGGCCTCAGTGATGTTCTTAGAGAGGCATAACATTTCATGTGGCATTTAAGCGTTCATTAGATGCACCATTTTTTATACAAGCCAAGGTTACATTAATGGAATCAGCAGTTTGCTAAACAGAGACTGTGCCCCACTTGGGATTCATGCATCCAGACTTACTTATTAATGTCTTCAAAAATGGAATCCAGAAAGCATTGGTGGGCAGATAATATTTGACTGGGAGGATTTCTTACACAATCACTAAGATATAGCATGTCCATGTAAAGCACCTAACACTAAATCATGCAATTGTTTTGCAACAAAATTGGTGAAATCTTTCGCTACTATATTTTTGCTCTTTCATGAAATTTCAATTTTGAAATTTAATTTTTAATTTTTTAAAATTTTTATTTATTTATTTGACAGAGAGAGATCACAAGTAGACAGAGAGGTAGGCAGAGAGAAGGGAGAAGCAGGTCCCCTGCCGAGCAGAGAGCCCGATGTGGGGCTCGATCCCAGGACCCTGAGATCATGACCTGAGCTGAAGGCTGAGGCTTAACCCACTGAGCCACCCAGGCGCCCCTGAAATTTAATTTTTAATGAGCCATTATTTCCAGTTGCTTTATTCTATAGTTCTTCAACTCGTTTAGCTCACAAGGATGTTGATTTCCACAATCCACTGAAAGTTTTCAATATTTTATCAAAAAACGAATTGTGACAGAAGAACAGAGATATAATTATATTCATGCGACAGAGTAATAGTGCTTGTTATTTTCACTGATGGGGCATGAAGAGTCCCTCCTATTGACTGTAGCTACTGTTATCACTGAGAAGGCCTATTCTACTGCAGAAGCACAAATATAAAACAAACATTCAAACTCCCAATGGGACACTCAAAAACCCTCTCTTCTACCATTGGCATCTCATGCAGTGTTTCCTGGCTGGGCACAAAAATAGCTTAATCCCAACCCACCATACACTCAATTTAGGGGCCCAAAGTCATGGTGACATTCATCTATAAAGAAGTGCTTTCCCAATGGTGGAATCAATGCATTACATAACAATGAACTCTGAATAACTTTAGGGAGGAAAGAGACCATTGTCAACTTTGCTAATCTTTGCCATCAGCATTCATATTTTTCTAGAGATCAAAGTAGGGACCCAAATTCCACTCCTTTCTTAAGAATTTAGAGCCAGCATTTTTATAAAAGTTGCCATACATGTAAATGGTCGAATTTTACTGTTCCTTCTCTGAAGTATGTATACCTTTGAAACTTCCATTAGTATTAAGTGGGTTAAGAAAATATCTGTCCCTTAAGAAGCACACATCTTTATTTACAAAGTAAATTATGTAGCTAAATATATACCTATTTTTTCAGATATTTGAAAATCTAACAATGATGAAAATTTAAGTCAACCCAAGCTACTGTTTCTAAAAATTAAATCCTTTGTAGTTTGCAAACTACTTTTAATTCTACCAGTCTCTCAGACAATTGCCTTTCTGCCCTAAATAACTATTTTGGTTGTTTATTTTTATAATAAAGATAATTGAGAATATAAAATTTGCCCAATTTCTACTTTAAATTATGAAAATGTATTAAGTAAATATTATTTTCCCTTGCTAAAGAAATATGAGGTCAACACTCTCAGTTCTTCAGAGAAATGTAGATAAAATTTCCTACATTTTTCTTTCTAATAAACAAAAAAATTCCATAATATTAAATATTAAGAGCTTCATAGCTCAATATTTCTCTATCATTCACTGTTAGATAAGTGATTTTATATGAATTTGGTAATCCTAACATTAATATGAATAATTTTGTTGTTTGTGCTTTGAAATAAAATTACTTCCTTATTTTTCTTTTCTGAGTGTTTCAAGTATGTTATAATTTTTTTCCATCTCTGGATGATTTCACTAAGTTCTTAAGAAAATGCTACAGGAGGCTGAGCTCATCAGATATGACTGTTTCAATATTGTTCTCACCTAAATAAATGTTCACTGTAATATATGTCAGATTTCAGAGCTTATGAGTTCACTGTTTCAAATTATACTACTGTTATCATAAAACATGCTATTAAATATGTTTTTATTAGATCTTCAAAATTCAAATTGATTCAGGATATTTGTAATGAATTGTAAAGTTGTTAGTATAGTAATTAAGAAATATATCATTTTATCTATGTCAGTATCTACTGTGGAACAAATTCATTATGTATGATTTTTTTTGGTAAAGTAGATAAATATGGAAAGCAAGAATATGGCAGACATAGATGCACATGTAGAATTAGAGTAGTATTTCATACTTAGAATTTTTAAAAAGACTTTATTTATTTATGTGAGAGAAAGAGAGAGAGAGCATGAGCAAGAAGAGGGGCAGAGGGAGAGGGAGAAGTAGACTCTCTGCTCCCCATTTAGTGGGGAACCTGATGTGGGGCTTGATCCCAGGATTCTGGGATCTTAACTTAGGCTGAAGGTAGATACCTAACTGACTGAGCCACCCTTAGAATATTTTTTGTTGAATATGTTAAAATTCTATTTGTTTCACTATTTTATAAAGAATAAAAATGAGTATCAATTAAGGATATAATAATAACTCATTTTATTATTCATATTTTAAAACCTTAAAACACGCTACCACAATCAGTCTGTAATAAGCTACCACAATCAGTCTCTAATAATCCCTCATTAATTTAACTTGCTATTTTGATAAATAGAATAGCCTATCCTTGAGGGGAAAATGGGCCTAAACTAGAAGGTAGTCACCCTCTTTCTAGGCATTTTGAGCAATTATCTCCCTCTTTTCTAGACTTCTGCCATTTGAGTAAATTACTACTGACAGGACACTTATTATGACATACAGTTTTCCTATTGTGTAGGAAATCAGTTTGTTGTGGTGATACCTCAACTACTCTAACAACCAAATTATCCCAGATATTGAGACTAACATCTCATGTACCAGCTTAATATATTTAAATTGTATGACTTATTAAGTCAATTTTAAATGGAGTCAAAAATGAAGTAGAAGAGACAGATAAGACATGTTTCTGACCCATAACATTTTCTCCTACCTGAAGAAATGTCAACATTTTTTATTCACAATAATCCCCTCAGTTTTTGTTTGTTTGGAAAAGTCTGTATTTTCCTTTATCAAGGATACTTTCACTGAATATAGGATTCTAGATTGGTATTTTTTTTCTTTCAACACTTTAAAAATTTCACTCCATTCCTTGCTTACTTGTTTTCTAAGAGAAATCCACTGTAATTGCTATTCTTTTTTCTCTACAGGGGAGGTTGTTTTTTTGGTTTTTGTTTGTTTTGTTTTGTTTTGTTTTGTTTTGTTTTTCTTTTTTCTTTCCTCTTTTTCCCTCTCACTCTAATTTCACTCTAATTTCTCTCCTTGTCTTTGGTTTTCTGCTGCTTCAATATGATATATATAAGTATAGAATTTTTTTTAAAGATTTTATTTATTTATTTGACAGAGAGACAGAGCAAGAGAGGGAATACTAGCAGGGGGAGTGGGAGAGGGAGAAGCGGGCTCCCACTGAGCAGGGAGCCTGATATGGGGCTCCATCCCAGGACACGGGGATCATGACCTGAGCCGAAGGCAGAGGCTTAACCCACTCTTCCACCCAGGCACCCCTATAAATATAGAATTTTTTATATTTATACAGCTTGGTGTTCTCTGAACTTCCTGAATCTGATATTTGGTGCGTGTCACTAATTTTGGCAAGTTCTTAGCCATTATGACTTTACTTATTTCTTCTACTTTATCCTCTCTTTCTTCCCTGTGGGTATTTCAGTTACACATATGTTATAAATTTATTTTACTCTGGGAAGTTTTCATTGACTTATTTTCAAGCTTACTTGCTCTTTCCTTAGCCACTGCTGAGTCTTCTGATGATCTGGTTCAAGGCATTCTTAATTCTGTCACACTGTTTTTGTTTTGTTTTGTTTTAATTTTTAGCATTTCCTTTTGCTTCTTTTTTAGAGTTTCCATTTCTCTGCTTACATTATGCATTTGGTCTTGCGTGTTGTCTGCTTTTACCGTTAGAGCCCTTGACATGCTTATTATTGTTATTTTAAATTCTCTGGCTGAGGGCGCCTGGGTGGCTCAGTGGGTTAAGCCGCTGCCTTCGGCTCAGGTCATGATCTCAGGCTCCTGGGATCGAGTCCCGCATCAGGCTCTCTTCTCAGCGGGGAACCTGCTTCCCTCTCTCTCTCTCTATCTCTCTCTGCCTGCCTCTCTGTCTACTTGTGATCTCCCTCTGTCAAATAAATAAATAAAATCTTTAAAAAAAAAATTCTCTGGCTGATACTTTCATCATCGGAGTCTTCCCTGACTCTCATTTTGATGACTGCCTTGTGTTTTCCACACTGGCATGTATGCGTGTACACATGTATGGAGGTGCATGTATTTATTTATTTGTTTGGTCATTTGGCATGTCATGAAATTTTTTTGAAAGCCAACCATATTATTTGGGGTAATATATATTGAAGTAAACAGACATTTTGTGTGAGGATTTAGGTTAATGTAGCTAAGAGTTGGGATGTGTTCCATGCTTGGTGTAGTTTAGTACCAGGGGCTTCCAGTTCCTCTTGTGCCCTGGTTTTGGTGACCTTCAGTGTTTGCATTACTTCCCCATGTACTGCTTTTCACACAGCGAGTGCTTCTTGCAGCTCTTTCAGCTGGGACTTTTGTTATTAATCTGGAGCCTTGCGGGTGTGGTGGTAGAATGTCAGTCAAGAAGCATTCCATAGTCTTGGGGCGCCTGGGTGGCTCAGTGGGTTAAGCCACTGCCTTCGGCTCGGGTCATGATCTCAGG
This sequence comes from Lutra lutra, assembly GCF_902655055.1. NCBI lineage: Eukaryota > Metazoa > Chordata > Mammalia > Carnivora > Mustelidae > Lutra > Lutra lutra. The sequence continues at coordinate 193,083,129 of NC_062280.1, forward strand.
GTCCTGGGATCGAGCCCCGCATCGGGCTCTCTGCTCAGCGGGGAGCCTGCTTCCTCCTCTCTCTCTGCCTGCCTCTCTGCCTACTTGTGATCTCTGTCTGTCAAATAAATAAATAAATAAAATCTTAAAAAAAAAAAAAAAGAAGCATTCCATAGTCTTGTGCCTAAATTTCAGGTTTTTTGTGGTCCTGTGTCTTAAAACTCTGGTTTTTACACATGTTTCTGTTTCTCTTCCATTGGTATAGCTTTCCCTCCTTATCCTTTCCATCCTTATAGCACTCTTGATTTATTTCTGTAAAGCCCTACTCCCTCTTGACTATGGTTTTTAGTTCTTAAAATTGTCCCTCTTACTTTGTACAGGAATGCTGGAGGGGGCTGAGGGGGGGGGCAAGAAATTCCCTTTCTTTGACTGATATAAGATTTAAGAAGTCTGTTCCGGTGAAGTCCTTTATCCTGAAGAACAGGTCTTTGTTATGGCCAAGTCTCTGGTCTTATTATGATGACTCTTCCCTTTCTTCAGTAGAGTCAGAAAATAATCTTCCTCAGATTTTTACTATGAGAAACTGGTAGAGTCTTTCAGGTAAAGAAAGTGTAGTGTTCCTAAGACTGCAACCCCAAGATCTTCTCTCTATGGTTAGTTCACACTCAGACTTCATTAATTTGTCAAAATTACCCTTTTTAAAAAATATTTTATTTATTTATTTGACAGAGAGAGATCACAAGTAGGCAGAGAGACAGGCAGAGAGACAGAAGCAGGCTCCCTGCTGAGCAGAGAGCCCGATGCGGGACTCGATCCCAGGACCCTGAGATCATGACCTGAGCCGAAGGCAGAGGCCTAACCCACTGAGCCACCCAGGCGCCCCTCAAAATTACCCTTTAAGTGTTCCTGGTAGTTCTGGGACATACATATTACCTAGCAACATATACATGATCATTAATAATGACAATACTTAATAGCGATTATCATGTAATTATCCATATATGGTCCATGGTTTATTGTCTATGGCTTCCACTCTAGGTTAGCAGGTCTTGGTTGCTGTACCTCTCAATAAGAAGTATTGATTATTTGGGAATGAAATCTTGAGAAATAAGTGACCTATGAATTGTTCATTGCAGCCAAAGTGTCTTTGACTAAATTAAACACCCCTTAAGTGCTGCAATACCCATGATTCATTCTTATATCATTCAAAGCACACCATACTCAGTCTCAAGCTTAATAAGCTTTTAATATATATTTGATGGATTTACTTATTGAAGTCAGTCATTGACAATAACAGGATTCCTGCTTAATGGGGGTCTATCGTGGTCACACAGGCAACGTGAATAATATTAATATAACCTTCTTGTAATACCTTACTGCTGTGGAACTCTTTCACAACACTTAGATTGATTTGCTTCTACAAACCTCAGTGTGAGGTGGGTAAGGACTATTAGTTCTAGTTAATCAATGAACTGGGTTGAAATTTTCACTTGCATTTTACTAAGGTAAAAACTGAATATTATTAAATTTTCTTAAGGCTGAATTACCCATTTTAACACACTATTACTTAGGAGAACTTAAGGTAAAGAGATCAAAATTATTTCCATTAAATTCAACCCTTGACACACAAACATTCACAATTATGTGTGATTAATCACAAGTTATTTATGTCATCTTAATTTATCTCTATTATTTTACTTCTATGATTAACTAAGACCTTATACATATTTGGAAGTGAGAATACATCTAACAAAACAATATTGTCTACTTTTAATGAGTGTGGAGGCAATCTCTCACAGCCATATTTAAAGCATACTTTTATGAAAGAAGCTTACATGAATACTTACAGAAGAAAAACTGAAATAATAGACACTTACTCTCTGTCTAGAGGCTTTCAACACTTTAAAGACCAGATCTAGAATGGATTAGCAGGTGTGATTACAGGGAATATTACATAATTCAGGGTATATTCATGTGAACTTTAAGGCATTTTACAGAATTTCTAAGATGCCTATTTTCTTTTACATTCTAGTGGTCTTTTTAGAGTAATCTCCAATATCTGTTATTCTAAATGGCCAAAACTTTTTAAAAAGACCCAAAATAAAAACACATTCTGCTTTATTTTTTCTATGCTGTGCAATTTATAAGCAGTATGTTTGTAACCACTACTTCAAAGCTCTTAATGTTTTGCAATTTAGCTTAGTCCTGGGCATCATAAGGGCAAGCAGAAGTATCAAGAACTTACTGGTATTTGTTTGATCCAAAATCATCATGTAACTCCTTTCACAGTTGGAGAAATGCACAGATCTCTTGTACTCTGGGTGTATAGTTACCTCTTAATCATAAGATAGAGTATCTTAATTATATTTTGATGCTTCTTCCTCAGTTTCTTTAGTTAAAATGGCAAATAATAATAATAAATCTGTAATGAAGTCCAAATTAAACTTATGCATTAAAAATGAATCAGAAATCTCATGGTATTTGCATTTAGGAAAAACAAAATACAAAAAGACAAAAGAACACAGTCACTCCCAAATTCTTTCCTGTTATAAAATTTGGTTTTATGCTGATAACCTCAAGCAATATATCCCATAAACTGGTTTATGATGATTTAGATTTTATATTGAACTTGAAATACACTCGATCATAAACTGAAGGGCAGAGGTGATACTAACAATCTATACCACCAAGGCATTCTAGTTACACAAATGCTTTCTTTTTTTATGTGATGGAATGATGTGTCTAAGTTAACTAAATTTTATTTTGGTCAAGTAAGTTCCGTTATTTTTTTTTAAATGTAATGTTCATTGATAGATGGAGGTTACTCCACAGATTATTTTTCTTCCCCACTATTATGATTTTAAAGGAATATATCACCCACAGTGTGTATAGGTTTGGGCATACTCCCAACTATTCTATCCCAAGAACAGCTTTATCTTTAAAGTGAAAATTCAATTTTGATAACATTAGTAAGGCTATATAAGTGCTATAAGAGGAAGAGCACACATCATGAAATCAAAACAGTTTTCAGGGATACACAGGCTGAGTTCACTTTGCTTTATCTGTGATGTTTTAAAATTTTTGAATAAGGGAAAGGATAACATTCCTATTTATTAATTAAATTTATTGATGAGAGCATATTTTGGCCAATTTACATTAAGTCCTTCAACATAAAGGATTAAATGCAGATGAAAGATGATGATGATGATGATGGTGACGATAGTGATGATGATGATGGTGATGATGGTGTTGATGGTGTTGATGATGATGGTGATGATAGTGATGATGGTGTTGATGATGATGGTGATGATGATGGTGACAATGGCGATGGTGTTGATGGTGATGGTGATGATGGTGATGAGTGTTTGTGTTTACATTATACATCACCTATAAAATATGGAGCATTAGGCATTAGGAACTGACTATGCTATTCTTCCGTGAATATTTTTTTCTTTAAACATCTTTAGCAGAGATATGGCATTGACTTTCAGATAAATTGTCAAACACAGTGTCTTCAGAGAGGTTTAGGGGAAGAAGAGAATACGTTTCTCCTAAGCATGATTTGAAATTATTTCAGAACCCTTCAAAACAACCGTTTGGTATCCCAAGCTTTGTATTATATTTAACCTTGAAAATGGAAGGAAAATAATATTCTCAAGATGACCTAAAAGCCTTTCCCATGCTGGGACCCAAGCACACGCCCTATGAGTGCGTGTTTCCCCAGCTGCAGATGGTGGCATCACTCACACTTCATCAGCATCAGGTCTGCTCAACACACATTTTCACATGGAACACTGAAAGAGGAGAGGAAATAGAAAGCCCAAATATTTTTACAGTGAAGATTATGTATTTTTGGAAATATAAGTTGTTTAATATGTTATTTCAATAAATGGAATATTAAGATAATGACTATATGCAGGATAAAAATAGCCTATATTATCTCTGAGGAGAAACTTGGGGTGTAATTTAGAAATAAAATTGAAGACTATGAATAATTCCAAAGTCAGAGCAGATTTATTCTGCATGTTTAACTATGTAAAAAATAGCTCACAAAATCACTGGAATATGCACATTCCCTTACAGTTGCATGATGTCTAGGATTCCCATTTAACAATCTCGGGATGAAATTCTCCTTACAAAATATTTAACAAAAATATTTACTTCTGTTTTTATTGATAGATACTAGTAAAGTAGTACTAAATATACAAATGTGTAGATAGGTAGGTGTGATATGTTTACACATTTATTTGTAAATGTAGCTTATTTGTAATCTGTCATATTAAATATATGTATTTTATACATTATAGCTGCATTTAATGTGAACATAAAAATATGTTTTATTGTTGCTATTTCCCAGCATGGTCATGAAACATGAAAGGAATAAATGTAATAAGTCCACAAAACTTAAAACATTTTAGTCAAATTATGGATTTTCATATTCGATCTCAGAGCTACTGTTATAAATGTATCAGGAATAATTAGGAGTTAGAGAAATGGCAAAATATTGGTTATGGAGAAGTATCCTGATTTCTAAAAAGGGAGACAAGAATACTTTAAGAAATAATATTTATATACCAGAAGTCATTAAGCATAAATCAAGATAAACTAAAATCTTTTTGATATAGTTTGAGAATAGAGCAATTGTGTACCATCTTTGAAAAGAGATGCATAAAGAATATTAAAATTTCCTTACAGACAAGAGGGACAAATGTGGACCTGGCAGTGATGTAGTCAGATGAAGTTACCACTGGTTGAAAAACTAAATAAATAGAGTCAGTCATTTGGATAATGAAAAAAAAAAAAAAAGGAATGCACAGTTTTAAATCAGGAAGCGATACCAAGGGGTTTTAGTTTATATTTTGTAATAAATATTTGAGAAAGAAATAAGCCAGCATTAATGAAATATACTTTAGAAAGGTTAATGTAAATTTTTGCAGTGAAATTACCATGGTAAGCTGAATAATGGCCCCTCTCCAAAAGATGCCCAAGTCAAAATCCCTGGAAGCTTGGTTCTTAATATTTTACATGGAAAAAAATACTTTGTAGCTATAATGAAATCTTTTAAAATGGGGAGATTATCCTGCATTACCTGGGTGTGTCCAAAGTAATCTCAAGAGGGAAGTGGGAAAGTCAGAGTTATACAGAGGAAGGTTTGAAGATAGAAACAGAAATCATGCAAAACTGTGGAAACTGTCATTGATTGGATATGAATGAATACATTCCCGGATAACTCTCAGTTTTATGGCTCAGGTAACTGGTAAGCAGATCAGAATTGAATTTAGGAACAATTTAGAAGAGGAGTAATATAATGAATTCATGTTCTGAGGGAAATATGATTAATCCAGTTTTTGACATAAATGAACTGTCAATCTTCACTGAATATCCAAATGAAAATGTTTGATGGGCAGATTAATAGATATATCTGAATCTTTGTGAATCTAGCACAGAGTCGTGGCTGGGGATTTGATGTAATAAAAACAAAGGAGAGCATACAATTGCCTAAATCAAGATCTGTTGGGAGAAGGAGAACAGAAGGAAAAGGCAATGCAGGGAAAGAATCCCAACATTCATTGTGAGGAAATTAAGGTAAACCAGAGACATAGAACATTTCAGAAAAGAGAAATGTCATGATAGTGAAAGGTTTTGGAAAACAAAAACAAAAGAAATGAAGGGTTTGGAGGCTTTCATTATGTAAAAAATAGTAAAAACCACCAAATGTTTTCAGTACGATAAAATTTATAGACACTGATGATTTTGTGTGTGATGGTTTCAATGGTTTAGTGTGAGTAGAAGTCCTAAAGCATAGGTCTGGACAAGGACTCAGAACCGAGGGAATTCTTCTAGAGAGTGCGGTTGATTCTATCAAAAGCTATGGCTGAGTATGAAACAGATACTGATGGCAAAAAGCAAAAATCAAAAGAGGTTTCCCCCTTTTTTTCTATCATGGGGAAGACTTAAATGGACTAATGTAAAATAATCTGTAGGAAGAGAAATTTGAAAATAGGAAGAGAAGTAAATTCTGCAAAGGAGAAGTAAATGTAGATGTGGACGGATTAATGTTGATGGGAATGAGGAGACTTTATCATCAGAAAACCAAGAGGAGGAGGAGGGGCGGTTATTTTGGGATGGCAGTAGGGGATGGTCAGAAGTGGAGACAGTTGCTCCCTGAGTTCCTCGATTGTCTCTATAAATGGGGAGGCAGATCATCTACAAAGACAGGAGCTATTAGAAAAACACGGCGGTAGTCACTGAGGAGAGTGGAAACCTAACGAGAAAAAAGACAAACAAAAGAACTGTCAGAAGACAAGTGTGTCTTCTGAGGTTGGAGTTGAAAATGTAGTGATGGAGTTGTGGGTAGCACCTGATGATTTGACTATGAAAAAGAGTGGAAGGAAATTTTAGGATTGGTTCCGGGGAGCAGTTTTGTAGAATGGGTCTATCAGGATTGGATTTAATGGCACGCAACAGGTGAACGTCAGGTAACCATGACCAAACCTTTAGGGTGAGAGGACCAAGTAATCTGAAGCTTCTGACTAAACAGTCATGCTAACAAGAGTCCCAGGAGACTCAGCTTCACACTTTCTGGAAGATGCTTCTCCTCAGTGGCTGCTTCTTCATCTGGGTCCTGGGAAGTGTGGTCTGTGAAAAATCTACATTTTCAAATTGACAAGAAGTACAAACATTTGAGGTGGCTGCCAGAAAGATGAATGCTATTTTAGCTTGCACCAATAAGGATTACATCTATGAAAAGGAAAATGCCAGCATTCTCTGACTTCGCAAGGCCATGTCAGAATGTTGTAATCATTTCTAGACATTGCATTTTGAAATGGGATGCTGGTTGCTCAGGACATATCCAAGTAAAAGTGGCGATAATGAGGGGAGGTCTGGAAAGAAAATGCTAGAACTATCGAGTACAGAGAAGAGAAACATGATTAGTTACTTTTAGATATTGAGCTGATAACATGTAAGCTTGATTAGATATTTTCCCAATAGTTGTGAAGGAAAGATTCAGATCCAATGGATGGAAATTACGTCGATTCAGGTTTAAGCATAAAGATTAAACTTGTACCAGTAGTATAGCTCCCGTGTTGAATGGGTTCATTTATGAGGTTGTGAGTTTATTTGCATGGGACTATTTCAAGCAGAGGCCTATGAATATTGATCAGTTCCGTAGGTGCCATAGGAAAACTCCTGAAATGGATAGGAAGTTACAACAGATAGAATTCCTATGAAAGCATTTTCTATCTTTCTCCAAGCCCTAAGAGATACCATTATTCTCCACAAAAAGCCTTTTAGAATTAGTTGTATATACTAACATCTCCATATATGTGCTATTGAAATATTACAGACTGATCACTCGAAGAAGTGAGTTCTAGTGCTGATTTTTATTTAAGAAACTAAGTCTTTGAGTAAATATTTAAACTTTCTGTATCTCTTTACTACTCTTCACTCTTCTAGAACATGATGCTTTTGGTAAAGAATATTAATTCTTTGGTAAAGAATATTCATTCATGTAGCAAGAGTTCCTGGAGCTCCTATCTGACAGGTAGCCAGGGAGCTGTTGGAGGTGGAATGGTAGATGGGACTGTGGGCCGTGAGACTCCTCTTCCTCCTTCACGGGAACTCTCCTCCTTTTGCTTTCTGAGCACGTAGGCAGGCATCTCCTGATATCTTTTTCTGTTATATTACGCTTTTTTTTTTATTCCTGATCTGTGGCTGAGCTCTGGTTCCAGTGGTTTGGCCCAGCCCCAAATCCCTCAGAGCTCTTCCCCAGCAGCACAGGGCCGCCCACCCCCCACAGATGTGAAGGTTTGGGGCAATATTACATCATTGCTGACTGCATGCTAATTATGTTGTCTTTGTAACTCAGCATAAGGAAGGTAATCCCTCAATGGCAGGGATATTAAAAATTGCTTATGATCACTTGCAAAATACTGCTTTTTTTAATTAAAAAAATTTGTTTTCTGGAAAAAAAAAAAAGAAGATTCCTGCCATTCTATGAATCCATAGTAGTTTAGCAAAAATAATCATTCTAACAAGTTGCTTTTTTACTAGTGTTGAAGTAGTTAATATTAAAACAAAACTATACACTTGTGTGTGCATACACAAACATACACACACATACATATAACTTATTTGTCTTCCTGTGTCTCTCTTTAGACAATTAAGACTTCAAGGATAAAAGAGGTGCCATTCATATTTTCTTCTCTAATAAGGCTTACCACAGTATCTTATATAGAAGATCCTAAATGAATTATTTCCCACTTAATGAGACTGATGCCATATCAGATGGGGTAATTAGTAAAAAAATTCAGTTAAAAACACATCAGATTTTATTTGGGCTAGGACAGAAAGGAAAAAATCCTAATGGCATTCAGACTTATATAGGAGTAAAACAGTTTCTATGAAGATAATATTAATGAGCTACTTGGCCACATGAGCTCATGCACGTCTATGGTGAAATACATTCACTAGCTACTCAAATGATATCCAGTGTTTACCATGGGTTCCTGACTTGGGTTTCACTCAGCCATGTTTTTCTTCTTCATAGTTACTGCAGCACAGAGTTGAATATTGGAAAGATCACTGAGTTTAGAATGAGATAATCATAGATTCCATCTTGGATTTCTTGTTACCAAATACACAATTTTAAACAAAGCAATGCAATGTTATAAAGCTTGACTTCCTTTTCTAGTCAATGACCACTATGATATACCCCTCCTAGAATCGTCCTTAGAAAAATGAGAGAGTGCATGTGAAACCATTTAGTCCAGTGTCTGGCACGTGATAGGTACTCCATCATTGTCACTTGTGGACAATGATAGAAATGACGATATTTAATTCACACATTTTAGGGTTCAGGGTATGATCCCCAGACTTCTGCCTTTAGAGAGAGCCCAGGACTTGTGGAAATGGCTTGAGGTATGGGTGCATTTTAGAATATAAAATAGCACTTAAGAATTCATGATGTCTTTCCTTTCTTCCTGTGATATATTTGAATGTTTTTCTAGTTTTATTGAAAAATTTGCTCTGATTTTGCAATATAGATTCCATTTTCCCTTGAGGCCACTAACTGAGAGAAATGTTATGAATTCTTTATAGTCAATTTGTCCTTTTTCTTTTTAGTGCCTTAATGTATTTTTTCTATCAAAATAAGCTTATCCATTCTAGCAGTTATTTAAACACTTTCTTGCGATTTTTTTTCCAAATTCAGTTGAATTATCAATGGCAATTTTACTCAGAGTATTTGAAATTTTCATTTCCTAATATATATCTAAAATGAAGTCTTTTGAGAAATTTGGTCATTTCTGATCTCTCAAAACAACATTTTTCCATTTGGATTATGGATGTTAAATGTCATTGTCATTTACTTGCATGATATATCATGCTTTGCACAATTCATTCTCAAAAATTTCACAGTGTGATTTTCCTTAAGGCTGCTGTTATAGTTTTCACAGATCTATTTTATACTTCAGGATGCTACATAACCTCTCCTTATCCTTAATTGGTGAAGATGCTTTGGGAACCTTGCTGGTTTCCACTTTATTAAGCAACAAAGTGAACAGAAGGGAAATCTGACCTGTGTCTCCTTCAGGAAAAATGACATTTCTGATACTTGGAGAAATGGATTATTCTCCTTTTTGGACTAAATGTTCCAAGTAGTTCTTCTATCAGGAATAAAAACACATTTCTGTCAAATATTCATGTAGACAAATTCTGTATGCACAAAATAAGGTAAATTTGCAAAATTAAATAATTCATCTAAAGATTTAATAATATGCAAATGAGAGTTGTTCATATGATCACTTGTTCATACACCAAGCCACCGATTATATATTAAAACACAGCTTTTTAGCTCTATATTTCTGAAAGACTTTGCTTTTCTGCATAGTATGGGATTTATGAAATAACTTATTTCTCAATGGTTGATACATTTGCTTCAGACTAGATTCATGCTTATGAAATAATCTCAACTATGCAATAAACTAACATTTTAAAGTCCATATTTTTTGAACTCCTATCTTTATTGAGTTTGATGCCTAATGGCTCCTATTCCATAGAATAAATACCTTTCCTATGTAGCTGTATAAAACAAGGATGGAATTTACAATTCAAATTTGAATACATTTCTCTATTTTAAAGGGAAGTGCTAATCAATCCTGAAACAAATCTCTTTAGAGTTTTCCAAATATCATGCATTAATCTGCTCAAATTATCTTCTTCCTGTCTACCTACGGTAGCTGAGAGCCTACCTGATTATATTAAATTAATTTAAAACTCTGTTCATTTTCTACATAATTATTTCTATAAACATTTCTTAATCTACATTCAGAAGATGAGGGAGGAATATGATTTTCATATGCTTGATTTCCTGCATTTGATTTGGAAAGAAACAATGACATTCATTCTTCACTGATTTCTCAAACATGTTGTTCCAGCTGGGATTATTTCAGAAGAGGACTGTGTTTTCAAGGAAGTATCAGGAGGACTGCTGTTGCACGCTGCTATTCAAACAGATTTAGTAGCTGTGGTCAGCCGACATTGAACAGCCATATGGAAGCAAAATGAGGAAGTAACACATACCTCACTAGGTGGTTCTGATGGTTAAATAAGAAAACAAGTATGGAACTCCTATGTATTCAGGAATATGATATTGGACAGCTACGTTACTGCTCTGTAAACTGCCTGTATAGATGAAAAGGGGTGAATATTTAAATCTTTAGTGAACTTGGGGCATCTGAACTGGCTGAGGAAAGCCAGCGAAACCCATTAAGTAAAAAAGTAACCAGCACATTGCATAAAGTGCAGAAAGGTGTCACGGTGGGCAGCGGATGCTGAGGACGTCCAGATGCCCATCCCTCAAACTGAACATACGACCTTGCAGGGTAAAAAGGATTTTGTGGATGTGAGGATTTTAAATTCAGGATCTTGAAATCATCTTATCCTGGATTCTCTGGCTGGATGTGATACAATCACAGGGGACCTTATATGGGGCAGACAGAATGATCAGCGAGTGATAGGCGAGGGGGTACATCGGAGCCCTGTGAGGCAGGGGTCATGCATCAAGGAACTCAGTGTCCTCCGTAAACTGAGAAAGCAAGCCAGTGGCTCTCCCCTCAGAGCCTCCAGCAGGAACCGGCTCTGCTGACACCCTGACTTTAGCTCAATCAAGACTGATTTTGGACTTCTGTCCATCAGAACTGCATGATAGTAAATCTGTATTCTTGTAAGCCACTAAGTTTGTGGTAATTTGCTACAGTAATAACAGAAAATGAACACAGCTCTTTAAAAATATCTTCTCACTGCAGTGGTGAGGATTAGGACCAGTTCCTTTAAGAGAGTATCTTTTAAAAAAGATACGACAAAATACTTTCCACACTCAGTGATTCCATGTCTACTACAGGCTTCTCTCTCTCTCTCTCTCTCTCTCACACACACACACACACACACACAAATATACACACACACAGTGAGAAATCCAGGTGCCTCTGCCTCCCCTCTGGTTTATAGATCTGCAAATTGTCGCCTACAGGTCAGAGCTGCACCACCAATGGCTTTGTAAACAATAAGCTAAGAGTGTGTTTTTATCCACAAACGCTCGTGATTGATTTGATTATTGGGAACTCCGATCCTGAACTCCACTAAATGAAATATTATCCTTCTTCAAAACAAGTCTATTCTTCTCATTAGTGAACCTGTTTTTTTGTTTTTTCATTTCATTTCATTTCATTTTATTTTATTTCTTTTCAGTGTTCCAGAATTCATTAAGTGGACCTGTTTTTGTTTTTTTTTTTTAATCTTACTCAACTTAAATTTCTTCAAAAATATGTAAAACTTTGTTTTTGTCTCTTGTTCTGTAAGTACCTACATAATATCCTTGGTTTTGCTCCTTGGCCTGGGAAGACTCATGGCTCTTAGAGAAAAAGTTTGCTGACTCCGGATTCTGCGAACAATGCACCCACATTAGGGCATTTATTCCAGGAGCATCTAAGGTGCCGTATCTTTCCTCCTTCCTTGTCTTGACATATGGTGGTATCACGTGCAATACCCAAAGGTGTGTTCGTGGATAAACTCAGTAAACTCATACCAACCAGTATTTTAAGAAAGTGCAATAAAAATTTCCTAAGTTACTAAAATAAGAAATCCTGTTGAAAAGCTTGACTTTGGGAGGGTTTTAGAGAATGAAGTTCCTTAAGTGATTAATAATGAGTTTAGACTCAGCAGTGAGCCATGAGAGAGGCAATTCTGAACACAAATGAATTTGAACATAATTCTTTTCCTTATGGCACACAGCTAAAGCTACATATTCCAGGGATCACTTTCCATGAGAAGGTTCCTCATTTTCAGACTTCGGGTGACAGAGGAGCAATGCTACAGACCTTCCACCACTCTAAATTCCCTTTCAATGCTTTCTCATAGGGCTGTCTTCGAGTTAACTACATACTGGGTAATGCTGGCTGAGGATAGAATTCCAGCGGTAGAAAGAAGTGTCTTTGAAATACATCTCTTTTTAAAAAATATTCAATGAGTACCCAGGAAAGTTCTAGGAGTTACTGGTAGGAAATTAAATATCGAGCGATCTCTGTCTGCACATCATCAACCATCTTGTCTGAGCCAAGATCATTGAACTAGTGATATTTTACAGAAATAGACCATGTTCTCAGGGGCTCAGCAATATTGTCTGTATACATTAAGTCACAGAATATAATATTTTAAGAAGTGCTTATCAAAAATTAAACATAGTCCTTGGAGAATAGGGGCCAATGGATTGCTTTAAAACCTGAAAATCACTATCACTCAGTAACGTTTTTTAAAGATTTTATTTATTTATTTTAGGGAGCGATTAAAAAGAGAGAGAGAGAGAGAGTATGTGTGCCAGCAGGCAAGGGGGACAGGGAGAGAGAATCTGAAACAGACTCCATGCTCAGTGTGGAGCCTGAGGTAGGGCTCAAAGCAGGGCTCCTTTTGGGACTCAGTCACATGATGGGAAGATCATTACCTCAGCTGAAACCAATAGTCAGATGCTTAATGGACTGAGCCACTCAGACACCCACTTGGTAACTTTTCAGTACTGGCTACAGATACATCATCTTGTTGCTTATTCCCCCCTTTTTTTTTTTTTTTTCTAGACCTGCTCTGCACAACCGTGGCTCTGGAGAACAAGAAACATAGTTAATTTAACTTGAGAAGAGCTGAAAATGAAAAATACACACCAGAGTTCACACTTAGCACAGAAAAGTGATGAAAGCATTTTATTATCTATTTTATATTGACTAATATATCCGTGCCTAAAACTGGTCACGCGCAAGGTGTTAGGAATGAGAGAATGGCAGAGATGATCTCGGTCCTGTGAAGCTTATTATCCAGAGTGGTAAACAAGTAAATGTGCCAATGGCAATTTTAGAGAAACTCTAAGTAGCTTTGAGATATAACCCATGGAGTGTAGAGTGTCAAGGTAGCTTTCCAGCCAGAAACTGTAGTCATGGTATGAGGCAAGTGTACATTCTCAGACTGGGAAGGGTCTTGCAAAGTATACTATGGCAGCATACTTATTCATGGGGAAGGTAGACCAGATAATAAATAACCGGAGATGTCTGTCATTTAGGATTATCCCTTTAGTGAAAACATGAAGAAGAAATTATAAAGAAAATCACACCGGAAATGGGGAAATTGGGGTAATTTCCAACACTTCAGACTAAAGGAACAAATAGCCAGATTCAGGCAGTGGTAGAGACATTGCTGTCAATCATCTCTACCTCAAGCAGCTTCATTTGCCACTAATTTGTTCTAAATTTTTGTGTGCTCCAACCAAACCCAACTCATCTCTGAACCCACGCTGTTCATCTGTTTTTCCTAGCTAATTGGTTTTGCTCACCTTGTTTCTCATTCCTGTACAATGCTTTGCACTAATTCTACTTGTCAGGGTTCTACGAAGGCATTAGAACAGCAATCAGATGATGGCTCAGCCTCGACACACTCTCTGATCCTCAAAGGGAGAGGGTTGCTTCCTTTTGGGAACTGTCATTGTTGTCTGTCCCTCTGTTACTGCGCCTAGCACATTCTGATCTACGTATCACGACCCGGGGCATCTGTCCTACTTATTCCCCCTGAACCTAATGAATGAGCAGCACAGATTTCGCTGTGCATTGGTATCTACCCCAACACAAATCATGTAGTGATAACACGTATAGGGGCTTTGCTAACACCTTCAAATTAATTACTAAGTAGTTTGAAACTCTATTGTTTGAATGAATAAAAATAATAGATCATAAAATTCAGCAAATTATTCACTACCTATTAACTTCTCAAAAACCTTTAGAAAAATGGCAACTATATATAGTACTTGGAAGTCTGAACCATACCATGTCCATGTTTTAATAGATGTCTATAAGGAGAACTTTCTAGCATTAAAAAAATACAATTTTCTGAACTTCCTTTTCTGATCTATGGAAGTTCAGCATAAAAGCCACGTGGGGAGTGACAAGAGAGCAAGCTCCTGCCAGTTGGGAGGAATCTGGGCTTTGTTTTCTTATGCAGCAGCTAAACTGAAGAGTCTGAGGCATATTGTTCCTCACCATTTTCTTACATAAAATCACAAATAATTATAAATAAAAAAATATGTTTGGACAGTGTTGCTATGTGTTCCTTGATCAATTTACCAAATAAAGCTAAAATGAGCATTATGGATCAGTTACAGTACTTGTATTTAATTCTTGATTTAGGGTAAAGCTGAATTTCCCAGGAGCTATTATTTCTCAGTTGAGGAGAAAGCATAAGTTTTTCCTGATCTATGTCTACTTTTCTTTTCCTGAAACCAAATCAATATTTAAAATATGCACACTTTTAAAAAATATGCATACTATTATCTGTCAATACTGCTATTTGAAGTCTAACTTTTATTTCATAAATTATTTTTTTGCACAACCAAAACTGGATAAAATAAATTAAGAAGTTAAAAATTGGGGGGAGTTAGGTGAGCATGGTGATGGGTATTAAGGAGGACACGTACTGCATGAAGCACTGGGTGTGGTGCATAAACAAAGAATCTTGGAACACTGAAAAAGTAAAATTAAATTTTAAAAAAGAAGATAGAAATTTCATGTTTTTTTTTAAATATTTTATTTATTTATTTGACAGAGAGATCACAAGCAGGCAGAGAGGCAGGCAGAGAGAGAGGAGGAAGCAGGCTTCCTGCTGAGCAGAGAGCCCGATGTGGGGCTCGATCCCAGGACTCTGAGATCATGACCTGAGTCGAAGGCAGCGGCTTAACCCACTGAGCCACCCAGGCGCCCCGAAATTTCATGTTTTTAAGATGAACAAAATTTATATCATAAAAATGAGCTGACTAATGATGAAAAAAGCTAAATCCAGATAGTAATTGGATTTTTACTGTACAGTAAAATATTAACCAACATTTTTGTGTTTTGTCATCATACTCTATTATTTCACACTATAGTGTAATTGAAAATATATCTACAGATACTGTATCTTTTCTCATGTAAAGTCTTTTACTAACCAGTAAAATTATTTTTCAAAATACAGAATTTGGTTTTGCTCTTTTTGTTTTTCCTCAAATAATATTTTTTTAAAAACCTGCTTCATGAATTTTTTTTAAAGATTTATTTATTTGAAAGAGAGAGAGTGAGCAGGGAGCGCAGCAGAGGGAGAGGAAGGGAGAGAATCTCAAGTAGATTCCCCACTGAACATGGAACCCAACACAGGGCTTGATCTCAAGACCCTGAGGCTGTGACCTGAGCTGAAACCAAGAGTTGGACACTTAACAGACAAAGCCACCTAGATGCCCCAGGAATTTTTGAAGATACTATAGAGCTTTATCAAATATTCATGAAATCAGCAAATGATATAACTAGGTAATATATTATTGAATTTAAAATGGAGTTTTTCCTGTGAACTTTTACATTCTAAGTAAGGGGAGTATATATCCTTGATATTGAGAATAAGAAGAAATATCGGCTGTACAGTTCTGACAGCAAATTCCATTGTGTGCAATGGAATTCTGGGCACCAGAACTGTCCTACATTAGATGTCCTATAATTCACCTCACTTCTGACCCTAAGTATGGAAAAATTTCTGTGACACACTTTTATGTCACAGAAATTCTTCCATACTTATACATGTTATTAGAAAGGCCAAATGTATTTTGAGAACCACCAGAAACCTTAATGGAGAAAAATATCTTCATAACATTCGTGTATTTGGCACATGAACAGTGGTGGCACTGGTGTGGGCCTAGGTCAGGGCATAAGGACATGTGGATAAAGTATGTTAGTGAAACTAAGTTTCTTGTCAGGAGTAATATACAGTTATAGTGTTCTTATAAGATGTATGTGAATATGAAACTATTTCTTTTGTCTTTCTGTTTCCAGATTCCTTAGAATCTATTTGCAGGGCAAGTTGGCATATCAATGTGTATAGAAGGATAGTTATTACCATAGCTTCTAGACAAAGTGTAGGAGGATGTGATGGACTTAAATAGAAGGAGTAAATCATGGTTTATAAAACAAAAACAAAACAAAAAAAACCTACTGAAATTTCATAATCCAGAAGAAATTTTATGACCAAATAGGACTGAAATCAGATTTGAAAGATTAATTTGCAAAATAATTACTTGATACAATGCAACTGTCACCCATTGATACAATTCATGTGTTATGTGTTTGTTTCACATTAACTTACTTTTAAAGTGTGTGTTGGGGGAACTTTATGATATTTTGTAACTGACAACCTAATAGAAATTAAAACGCAATTATGGGATATATTAAAGTGGAGTCTAGGATTTGGGGCTTCTGTACCTTGGGATATAAAAAATTGAAGGAGCAGAGTCTACCTACGATGGAAAAGACCCCAAATAACAGAAAATTCAGGATTTTTTTTTCAAACTTATCAGAGAGCTGAGACTGCAAAGAAGGCAGCAGGTAGAAAATCTAAAAGATGTGCCTGTAGGGACAGAGGGGACTTGAGTGTGTATTCACCTGTTGCAGATGCAGCAAGATGTCCTTGATGAAAGTTCAGCTTCAATAGGTGCTAAACTGGCTAAGTCTGAGTGTGGGTTGGGGCAAGAGTGCAAAATCCCCAGGGTAAGAGGAATAGTGGGAATTCACAACGTCATGCAGACCCTCTCTACAAACTGTACCAGACTTTCACAGAAGAGATCACACAGCCATGGAACTGGCTACTGGATGCCCCCAGTAATAACCTTATCGTTTACCTTCAGCCTCTCAGATATTCCTGCATTCTCTTTTCTACTTCCCCATGCTTCCTGGGATCATTTCTTAAGAATAGTGGTTGTACTTGGGCGCCTGGGTGGCTCAGTGGGTTAAGCCGCTGCCTTCGGCTCAGGTCATGATCTCGGGGTCCTGGGATCGAGTCCCGCATCGGGTTCTCTGCTCGGCAGAGATCCTGCTTCCCTCTCTCTCTCTCTCTCTCTCTCTGCCTGCCTCTCCATCTACTTGTGATCTCTCTCTGTCAAATAAATAAATAAAAAATCTTTAAAAAAAAAAAAAAAAAGAATAGTGGTTGTACCAAAATCCTTGTCTCAGTGTCAGCTTTGGGGGGCACCCAAACAAAGGCAGGCATCTATTCTATAAGTCTGTGTGTATGTGTATTGGTATATATTATTCATACAATTTGATTATTGGAATGGAAGAA
Organism: Lutra lutra; assembly: GCF_902655055.1. Taxonomy (NCBI): domain Eukaryota; kingdom Metazoa; phylum Chordata; class Mammalia; order Carnivora; family Mustelidae; genus Lutra; species Lutra lutra. The sequence goes on from NC_062280.1 coordinate 193,100,778, forward strand.
AAGATTACATTTATATGTATATTCCTTTCTAAGGCTGTTGTAAAAACTACCACAATGGCTTAAAAGAACATAGATGTATTCTCTCATAGTGTTCGAGGAACCAGGATTCTTGGAAGGCTCTGAAGGAGGATCCTCCCTTGCCCCTCCTAGGTTTCTGGGTTGCTGGCAATCCTTGGCATTCCTTGACTTGTAGACATAACACAGCAGTCTCTGTCTCCATATATCACACAGCATTCTTCCTGTGTCTGTCTCTGTATTTTTGCATGGCCTTTTAATAAATTCTCCAGTCATTCGATTTAGGTCTCTAATCCAATCTGAATTTATCTTAACTAATTACATATGGGAAAAAAAAAACAAAAAACTAAATCCGAATAAAGTCATATCCACAGGTACTAGGGATTAAGATTTTATGTCTTTTTGGAGGACATAATCCAACCAACAACAATATGTTAGGTATGTTTTATCATTATAATATCCAATGCTCTCCACATCATGTTAGATAATGATGAGTAACTGCTGCCATTAGACTGAGTGCAGGCCACTTGCCTCAAAATACAGACCATGTTCTAGTTTCAGAATAAAAACTTAGAAGTTGCTGTTCCTACCAATCAAGTATGCTTAGATATTAACAATTAAATAACCAAGACCTTGCCAATTTTCTACTGTTATTCTTTTCTTTAGGAATCTAAGTAATTAGATGCATATATTGTCTCTACCCATTGACCCACTTTTGTGTTCTCATGAGACACATGTTGAATGAGGAAGTCTGTCTTGGACCCTGGCACCCTGACACATTTTTACTGGGGATGCCAAGAATATAAAGCCTCGAGTGCTCTTTGCCTAGCCTTTTCTTTTTCTTTTCTTTCTTTCTTTTTTTCTTTCTTCCTCCTTTCCTCCCTTCCTTCCTTCCTTTTCAGACCTCATTCATCTTAGCAGAACATCTGTACCCTCTCACCAATGTCTTCCTGTTGCCTCAATCTCCTAGACCCTGGCAACCACTTTTCTACTCTTTGTTTCTAACAATTTGACTTTTTTTTTTCCCCTTTAGATTCCATGTAGAAGTGATGCCATGCAGCATTTGCCTTTCTTTGCCTGGCTTGTTTTACTTGGCATCATGTCCTCGAGGTCCACTCATGTCGTCACAAATGGCCATTGCTTAAGGCTGTGTTTGCGGTGAGAAATCCTGAGATGTTGTCTACAAATGTGCAGTTCCTTTCTGAACAAAGAATAGACTTCTGCTTGTTATAAAACTGGTGAATCTCTCAAGCTCAGTGTTTTTCTTTCACAGGCTTCTGTTAAGGTCCCACAGTTTAGGCTTGGGGAACTGACACAGCCATCATGCTCACATTACTTGCTGCACCAAGAGTAGTAAGTCCTTTGTCTCTGACCTGGGAAACTCAGATTTTATTGAAACAGTAACAGGTTAATTTATGAGCTGAGCTTTCACATAGAGGAAAAAATCTCACACCCTCAACAGTTTTTGATAATTCGATCAAAAATATATTAAAGAAAGTATATTTATCATTAAAATATGACCACCGTAGAGATTTACACTGTTGAGTGATTTATAATTTCTTCATTCTCTTGGATAAGTTAAAACAATGAACAGCTATTATCCTGCAATAAAACATGTTTACAAATTCCACCAGAAAGCGTTTTCATTTGTTTTGAATTATTCATTATGTAGCTCCACATTGTGCCACTCCTGCTTTAGCCAAATTGACTTTTAGTCATCCTTTAGATGTGTGCTCAATTTTCCTTTCATCCTGAAAGATTTTCCTAATCTCTTTGCTATTCATTTCTTTACTTTTTGGTGCAGGTGTCAATTGTAATTATATACTCAATAGGGTAATAGTTTGATAAAGCAATAGTGGCATTTACCAGTTAAATGCAAACTCTAGGAGATCAGAGCTTGTTTTTTCTTTCCTTTACACTTCTCTTCCAGGTCCTTCTCCACCTGTTCCTCTTCCTTACCCTCCTTCCCTTTAGAATTGTTGTCACTGGAGCCTAGTATAGTGTCTTGCATACAGTAGGTACTCAATACATTTTTAATGAGTTAGCTGAATCCATGACTTGGAAGTGACAGAGTCTGAACTCAAACTTAGTGATATTTAATCTCAATGCTTTTGTCCTTTGCTCACCATGATTTTCTAATTACTTTTGGTGTTATGATAACCTCTTTATATTTTATAGATTATAGAACTTTCACTTTCTCAGGCTGAAATCCCATAACTTAATTCTTTAAACGATAGCTTAATTGCCAGATTTGTAATACTCTTCACCATCTGAGCTCCCATCTAAATTTTCATCACCGTTTTCCTCTATTCCCCACCTTTCACAGTCTGCTCTTATCACACTCAAGCATGCTGTACTCTTCCTCACTCTGTGACTATGCTTCAGGGGTCTCATCCAGTAAGTCAATAGGCTTGCTTCTGATCACCCTCTGGTTTTCACACGAGGATCATTTCTTCAAGGAGATTTCACCGGCACCTCCCAGCCCCAGCCTCTACGTCATGACTGGAGGTTCAATCCTACAGACTCACAGGCTTCGTCAACACCTTGTGCTTACATCAATTGTATCACATTGCTAAATAACTTTGCATTCACTTGCCAATTTAATCTTTAAAATTGTAGGTTAAAGCTAATTAGTGATAAGAACTCTGACTTATTCATTGTTGTTATGGCTCCTAAAATGACTCAAGATGTCAGATAAGTAACACATGTTGACCTGAAGTTAGAATGAATGAATACTATTAAAGTATCTCAAGCTGTAAAGCAGCCAAATGGTATACATTTGGTCCAGAATGTTCTTTAAATCTTATTCTAAATGGAGAAGGCAAGTACATATGAAACCATTCAGGATAGTTCCTAAAATGAACTGTAAAAAGTTTACCTTATCAGACTTATTAAGATGATGGACTAATATTTTTCTCAAGCTTTTAACAGATATTACATAAATTTAACTGGATGCTTACTATATGGCAAGAAATATTCTAACTGCAATACATGTATAAAATACTTTCTTCAATAAAAACCTTATGGGGGCGCCTGGGTGGCTCAGTGGGTTAAGCCGCTGCCTTCGGCTCAGGTCATGATCTCAGGGTCCTCGGATCGAGTCCCGCATCGGGCTCTCTGCTCAGCGGGAAGCCTGCTTCCCTCTCTCTCTCTGCCTGCCTCTCTGCCTACTTGTGATCTCTCTCTGTCAAATAAATAAATAAAATCTTTAAAAAAAAATAAAAACCTTATGAAGTGGGTACTAATAATATGTCCATTTTACTGATGGGGAAACTAAGGTACATAGAAATTACATAAATTGCTTACATAATTATTAAGCATCCAAAACATGTTTTAAATCCGGTGAATCTGGCTCCAGAGCTCCAGTTGTGAAATGAAAGCTGCACATTCTTGTACGTGCCTCTCTAGTAGCACCTTCCACATTGCTTCTCTTGTTTGCCTCTATGTCCATGCCTCAATTCCAGAAATACGCACAATACCATAGTCATGTTGTGTTGGACAGAAAACTTTCATGGAGTATATTGAATTATCAATATCCTTCATAAATATGGCACCAAGTGTGAACCTAATATTCCAGATGTGACTGAGAAGAATAAAGTAGGAAATTAAATTTCCTGACTATTTTATTCTCCTATTACAGATCCTGTATCAAGCCTTCATTAATTTATAAATTCCCCATTTCCCAGACTATAACTTGAAAATTCTGTTATCCAGGTTTTTTTTTTTTTTTTCTAAAATATCCAGCTCTAGTTCCTAGAAACAATATTCTGGAAGACTGGATGGCGGGTTTGAAAACATTACTTGCATTTGTCAGTGTGTCTCCAAAGGTGGTCCTCAAAAGCCCTGCACCAGAGTCTTGTGGTGCTTGTTGAACACAAGGGACAGAACCCTCTTCTCCACTTACTTAAAATCTGTAAGTGTTGCCCAACAATGTCTTTGAGCCTCACTAGGCTTCTGGAGCACACTTAGGTTTAAGAATTATCAGGCTGGCTTTTAAACTTTCATCTAACTGATCATCAATAAAGGATATATTGGGACTTTAATCTTTTCCTGTCCATAGAGTTGCTCTCAGTGAGAGGAGCTGAGCTGAGTGAGTATACCTTCACCTTCTTCCAAGGATATGGTTCCTGAGATTGTTATTGGCTTTAGCATTGTGATATTATTAAGAATGTCACCAATTTTATCATTTAATGTCCCATTTAAAATAGGCCAAAAGAATTAGTGTGTCCTAGAACTGATAGCTGAGAAGGCCTTACTACCCTTAGCCAACTGTGTGTGTGTGTGTGTGTGTGTGTGTGTACTCATGTGCACACATATATGTCATTATACATACAGCAAACCTTTTATCACCAACAAGCTTATAAGTCTGCCATCTCTCCTTGCTTCATTTTCCTTTTTGACTGTCATTTTTTGTTTTTTCAATTTGTGCTATTTTTCTTATTATAATGTATATGTTTCTACAGCTCACCTTAAAGCCTTTCTGAAATGAGATGGAGTTTAGGTTAAATGAACGAGTACATGAAAAGAAATACACAGTGACAAGTCTGAACCTGCTTAAGCATTAGATGCTACTACTGACTTTGTTTACTTCAAACAATAAAGAATTTGTTTGCATTTGCAAGTGACTTATCTTGAACAGAAAATATCACCTATTGTCAGGAAGAGAAAGGTTCCTATTTGGGCTGAAAATTTTTAAAATTTCTACATGTTAAAAATAGTCAGGTTATTGAACATATTAACAGTCATCCACTCACATTGCTTTAGTTGAGAAAGGCAATCTTCAATTCATCAGGGATAGACAAGTGGCCTCTTTGTAAGATCAGCTATTCCATTCATCTGAAAGGTCAATGGCATCTGATCTTTTGCAAACCACTTATAAAGCATGGGGGGTGTAGCATCTGTGGGCTTATCATCCTGGTCTTTCTACAAATAAATCATCTTCTTAAGAGGCAAGGAAAGCAAAGAGTTTTTATGTCAGCAAAGTGAAGATGATTTAGGGCACTATAAAAATGTAAAGTGAGTCATTTCTAACGTGCTTTGAGGAGTAATCAAAACAAGGTAAAGCCAGAAATGTTACTGAACTTAAATTTTCAAACATGTCATATTTTAATGTTTTTTTCATTCTTTTTCACCACTGTAATACAGAAAATGTTTTGCCAAGTCGTCATGTTCTCAGGATGCCAAGGGACTCTTTAGATTAGTTGAATAATTTCAAATAGATGACACATCTTTATTTTGATCATAGATGTAAACATGGATAATTTTAAAATCGGCAATTTATAATTTTGGATTCTTTTTCTAAAGACACGGTTTTATGAGAAAGGGGTAAAGACCATGTAAAAATAGCTGCTTATAGAGTCCCAATCATAATCAGGAAATGGTGTAAAGTTGTTAACAGTCTGTATTATGAAATAATTTCAGGTCTGCCCAAGACAAAAGTTACAAGGTAAAAGTTTCTAACTTTCTTGTGATATATAATGTCATTTTATATTCCAACAGTTTGAAAATACTCTCCAGTCGCAGATATTTCCTGATTTATATACATAATTTCCTCCCATTCATGGTATCTTGAAAAATAATCACGTATTTTTGCAGTTTTCATCTTATTATGCATATGTTCACATCGATTAAAAGTTAACGTTGCACTAGGAATTTGCAATTACCCTGTGAATGTCCTGACTTTCAGAGATGAGTGATACAGAGTTAGCTTCCCATGTTATTACTAAAAATTTGATCCGATGATACCCTATCAGCACATGGATATGCACAGTTTTCAAAGAATACTTGAAAATATTCAAGTATATAACAAGCTCAAACATTGTGATTACCTATAATGCAACACTATAAAAATAACATCACTGAGATATTTCTTAAGAGATACAAAGTGAGACTCTCACCTGTGAAGGAAACTTTATTATAACACCAACAGGAAAATGTAGTAATGGTTCATTAAATAAAAGAACCAGCATTCATTTACTTTTAACCTCTTAGGGATCTTTATCATTTCAGTTTTGTGTTGGGGCGTGAGGGGAGGGGGTGGAGTGTGTGTGTGTGCACTCAAAGAAAAGCTTTTACTTTTGTACATTGATGTAAGTTCTATGCAAATGCTACATTATTTCTATTATAGAAGTTACGGTTAAAATGAAATTCATATAAACCCGGAGGCACACAGTTTTTCAGTATATACACAATTTAATTTTCTCAGTTGCTATGTTGCCGTGCTGTCTGCTGACCCTGTCACAGAGGGAAGAGGTCTCCCATACATGTGAAATGGGAAGGAGATATTGCTCCATCAACATACCATTTAAGTCCTGCAGAGGCTTCCTCTACTGATCAAAAGTTGCTAGATTTCCACACCGATTTAATCTTTGACCTTTTAGCTTGGCCATTGTTTTTGGGATTCTGTGCTGTGGCACCTGTTAACTCAGAATTCCACAGAGACTCTAGGTCCCCTTTCATTGGCTGTCAATCAGACATCAGATTGTAGCAATTTTTAGCTACTATTAACTGAGTCTGGATTCAAATTGTTGACCTGTAGGTCAGAGGACCATTACTAATCCCTGGAGCAATTTAGTCTCCTAGTTATTATGTGTCATTTAGTAGGCTTGATTCATGTGCACTTCTCTTAGCAACATCAATAGAAATTCTGTGTGGGTATCAAGAGTGATGAAGGGCCCGGATTTTATTGAAAAAATACAATAGAAGAGCTGTATTAGTTTTGTGATTTTGAGATGTGACCATCTTATTGATTATGAAGAGCCATCTGCGTATGCATAAAAACCAGTGTGGCCACAGAGCTATTTACACGTGGGACGAACACATAAGAGTATAGAATATAAGAGTATAGAACACAAGTCATTTTTCCAGCTCCCTAATGCAGTCAATGTGTATATGTAAGTGATCTACGTCCTTTTTAATTCTCATTTTCTAGGAAAAAGATCTCTCTATTTTAATAGGCTTTTTACTAAACATGATTTTTGCAGGAATTACTTTTGCACAAAGGTATTATTTATTCAGGTAAAATACTGGAGTATATTATAGAGGTTTGAGGCAATATTTTTGAGCAATAAGCATTAGTAGTTATATGGATAGTTTTAGGGAAACATATTCTATTAGATTTGTGTACAAAGAAAAAAGTCCCAGAGTTTATTACGAAGTAGAAATATCACAGTTAGGAGGCATAGAGAATAATTTATATTCAGGACTGTATTGGAGAGCAATATGATCAATCATTTTCCATTTTTACAGAGGATATATAGTGCAGGTTTGGTAAGAGAAGCAAGTTAGATCTAAAAATGTGTTAAAGGAAAAGGTGGTTAAATCCCAGCTAAGAAGTGATAGTGATATTAATAGCTGACATTTATTGAGGGCTTATTCTGAGCTGGGTATTATTTGAAGGACTTCGCATGCATGAACCTATTTGGGATCCAAAAAGCACAACCACACAAACATGAAATAGATACTCTCGTTGTTCTTAATCTTAAGGAAGTGGCAGGTGAGGCACAGACAAGGTCAGTCATTTGTTGGGGGTTAGACGGTCGGTGAGCCCTAGAGCCCAAGTTTGAATGCAGGCAATCAGCCTCCATAACCTGGACTCTTAACCTGTAAACCACTTAGGATGTTTCTTTTGCATTCTTTAGCCTACAACAGAGTTAGCTCATCATCATCAGTCTCATCATTTCTCCCAAACTGCATTTGGGTTTGGATCTTAATCCCCTAAACCCCATTTCCCTATTTCTATCACCAGATACTAATGCAACACCCCTTACCTAGTCAGTTTGATTTTCAGGCATGTCCGAGTTCTGCCCACCCTCCCCTCATTTTCTCATTCATAAAGTCCCGGTACATCTGTTCCTTCCCTCACTTCCTCCTGCCGTCCTTGGACGCTTGATCTTCATTACGTTTCCCCTGGAAGATTGCAAAATAGTCTTAGGTTGTCTCCTCTCTTGACCCAAGATGAATCATTTCAAGTCTCAATTATGTTTGTGTCACTTCTCTCCTGAAATCCTCCCCAAACCCTCTATTATCAATGGAATAAAGAAACCAACAGCTTCACCAGAAATTCGGTATTCTCTGTGACCTACTCTAGGGTCTTCCATACTTTGATGTACATTTTTTAATCAGACTGGATTATTTATATTTTTAAAGTGTTCTCCTGTACTTCTATTTCTGATCTGCCAACCATGACTTTCCTTCACGGGGAATGAAGTTGACCCCCATGCGACATGCCTCTGTGCTCTCCAGTGATGCCTTTCCAAGCTCAGTGCTTGCCTGTGACCTTTTTGTTCTTTGACCTTCCAATGTTCAGTGTTTATAATCCTCTAAGACTATTATCTACTTTTTCTCATTGTCTGCAGTCTTTTAATAGGACGATGAATGGTAGAGAAGAATTTATGGGTTATTAAGCACTCTTGTCATAATAACTTGTGCCCTTAGCTAAAATTTTAGATTCTGGTTATTTCCCATCTATTAAATGAGAAAGTCTGGCATCCACAAATCTATCTATCTAGTTAGCAGGGCAGCATGCTACCGAACAGGGTGCCCACCTCTAATTCACACAAAGACCAGCAACAACAATGGTGGCTTCTCACCATTTTATTTGACAGATGTTCCCTGTTCCTTCCTACCCTTTGGTTCTAAATGTGGTTCACTGATTTAACCACACTTGTGACAGGATGAATAATAAAACCAGACGGGCCATGTTTCCACTACCTTCTTTAATTTACTGCATGACATATCACAGACCATTTAATGGGTTTCCTATTTGAGGAGTGTAGTTAATGAGTCACATTTTATTTCCCTACAACCCCCACCCCCAATGTCCTTATTACTAAAATCACATTTAGAATCCGGATAACAAAGTGGAACCAGAGAAAGTATCCTCTTTCCATTTTAGCTCCAGGAGAGCATTCAATTCATGATTAAGAGTTCATACTTAATTTCTCATTCACAAACCCACAGTCCTGAGGTTTCATGATTTCTATGCACAAAGGTGTCCCTGAGGCATAGCGTTCTTAAGGCTCCTATTTTGGCGTTCTTCAAGATACCAAATTGTAATTTAGGAAAGCAAACATATGTATGTAGCATAACTTGTGGGGGCTCACATCTTGAACCCTCATCAATGCCAAGACAAAATGTTTGCCTAACAGTTTCCTGATTCTAAGGAAAAAAATCATTGTCCAATTATGGAAGTGATTAACACCACACAATTTTTGATGATGTTCACTTTGTTCCTTTCTTCCCTTGAGAAAAGAGATGGAAAACTCCTGATTCTACTTACAACATCTAACAAAGCTTCATGGGCTCGACTCTGCATTGCCTCCTTACAGCTCCCTGAGGATAACAGAAGGGAGTATCAGGAAGAGGGCACTTGTGAAGACTTTTAGCAATGAAGCAAACAGATAATGAGAACTGGGTTAGTATATCTGTTGCAGAAAGGATGAACCATATAATATTTGTCTTTGAGTGCTTTCAACAGCAGCCAATTCGGAGATATGATAGATGACAATCCTGACAGATACAATTTCCTCTTTAATACAATCATTGCACATTATAATTTTGAATTTTTTCACTGGAGGTGTACCACAGAAATATAATTGTGGTTACAAATAACTCAGTTGATGGTATGCATTTTTGGTATATTGGCTTAATTTGAAAACAACAAACACATTTTCATCCAAAAATGCTTACACAAAGGAGACATTTGCTATTAGACATAGGATGTTTCAGAAATCTGGGGTCTTTTAGTTATGAAGATTATTGAAAGGTGCTCCAGTTAGGAGTCAGAAAAGAGCCTAGCGTGTCTTCATCATTTTTCATATTGACCTAATGGAAAGCTGATGGTGAAGGCAAAGGAGTAAAAGATATTTGCCCCCATAAATATCATCAGTCACACAGTAAGTGAACCTCTTTGAACCTCTTAGTAGACCATCAGCTGCACTAGGTAATAAGAGTGCTTGACAACTTATAACTTCATTTGTACCTGATGCAGCTGCATCTCACACAATCAAAATTAGAATAAAAGGCACTTTAACTTGAGCACTGTCACTAAAAACAAATGCTCATTTTCTTTTACCAGGCTTGGATTTTAGATGGATTCATTCATTATTTCTTTATCTCATAGATTATCAGTGGTTTATCAGTGGATTATCAACTGAACTTAGTCATACTTCAGTTTATGTTTATACTTTATTTCTAAAATATGATGAATTTTAATAATATACCATAATTTTAATGCCTTTTTATGAGTTTAATAGCAGACGTATGGTATTTTGTCACAAGCGGTACTGTTGTCCATGCTAAGAAGCACTAAATAAATATGTTTTTCTGCATAGAGATGGCTCATGCATATGTTATAGTTTTAGTTTATTTTAATCTGCCAAAGCAAGAAGCATGCTATTTTTCTTTATACAGTTTTTGTCCTCTGCTTAATGTAGCAATTTCAATTTTCCGAGCCACTGTTTCTTTTGTCTTAATGTTGTTTAAAAAAAAGTCATCCATTAACTAGACTTTTATCTTACCCATATGTCTTGTTATTTAATAAGGAATGCACAGACTTTTCTCCACATAGCCTTGGGGTGTAAATAAGTACACAAAAATATAATGCCTCTTACTAGAACAGAGGAGGAACGTCAGCAAGTTTAGTGATAACCAAAGATTAACACAAATGGCAGCCGTCCCATTCTAAGAACAAACGGAATGCCAGTTTCAACTCGTGTCACATAGCAAACATCCATAATAGAGACCATTTCTTTACTTAAAGAATAACATTTATTGAAGTTATCTATCACGTAATGATTACCTGCACATTCAGTGATCACAGCTGTTTGTAAACTCTTCAGTTAACAAAATGTAAAGATTAGGTTGACCATAACATGTAATACAATGATGCATCATGAACTTCACAGTAAAAGATCATCCTTATGTTGCGTAAAGTGATTTAATTTTATTCTTTTAAATTTTCTTTCTAATTTTTTTCTGAGGTGCTAGTTTTATATTCTGTATACCTGTCACTTATTCACTTTAAAATAGTTGTCATGTCCCAGTGTCCAATAACAGGCAAATAAAGAAGGTGTGGGTTATATACAATGGACTATTACTCAGCCATCAAAGATGATGAGATCTTGTCATGTGTCACAACATGGATGGATCTCGAGGGTATTATGCTAAATGAAGTCAGTTGGGCAGAGAAAAACAAATACCATATGATTTCGCTCATACGTGGAATCTATAAACAAACAAACAAAAACCAAAATTAAATGAGGAAACAAACAAAACATAGTATCAGACCTATAAATACAGAGAACATGCTGACCGTCAGTGGCAGGGGAGGAAGGCAAAAATGGGCGAAGGGGAGTAGGAGATGGAGGCTGCAAGTTACGGAAAGACTAAGTCACTGAGATAAAATGTACACCACAGCAAATCAGGAGAAAAAAGAAAAAACAGTTGTCATCTCTATGCAGTAAAATCACAGAAGATTGCTAATACTTTGATTATAGCATAAAGGCTCACAAAATGTTACAACATGACAAACTGAGTAATGTAAGATGTCAATTCTTCATTTGAAGTAAAAAGTCACCTGCAAAGTTCAAGTCAACATGATTGCATGTGACCTGGTTTAAGAGCAGTACATATTTTTAAATAAAAATTAAAAAGGTTTAAGAGATTTTTTTTTTTGCTCTAGTTACACTGTACATTAACAGTATGTCAGGACTACCAAAATAATAATAGTTGAATCCAAACTGATAGGAGTAGAACACATAGATCAAGGAGAAAACCAGCCCTCTGTTCTCCACTATGAACCCTGTGCTCAGGTCTCTGTGTATCATTTCAAAGGTGGCTGAAAACCATGAGAGCAGAAAATGATTTCAAGAATGGTGGGTGTTTTTTCTTGGGATTAAAAAAAAAAAGCTTTATTGAAATGCATTTGAAGTATACTAAACTGTACCTATTTCAAGTGTAAATTCTGACTAGGTTGTGATGTCTGTATTTCACGGTGAAGCCATCATCAGTATCAGGTCCAAGTGTTTCCTGGTTTCCACTTGTAATCCTCCTCTCCCTCCCTCTCTTTCCCCTCCCCTCACTCTCTCACCGCATACCTCATCCCCTCAAAGCTACTGCTCTGCTTCATGTCACTTGGGATTCGTTTCCATTTTCTAAAATTATATAAATTTATATAAATTTAAAATAAATTACATATATATGTACTTATTTCTGTTTGCTTTGGCTTCCTCCACACAACAGACTTATTCTAAATACATCCCTGTGAGTACTGACAACCCATTCCTTCTCACTCTAAGCAGCAGACCACCCTATGGCTGTACCACATTTTGCTCATCATATGTACCTCCTGGTGGACAGTTGGGTTGTCTCTACTTTTTTTTTTATTATTACAAATAAAATTGCTTTGAACATTCATGCACCATTTTGTATAGACTATGCCTTCATTTCATGAGTAGAATAGCAGGTTCCTATGGTAAGTATATGTTTTACCTTTTTTTTCTCTTTTTTAAGCATTTTGTTTTGAAATATTTTGAACATATGGTAAAGTTGAGAACATTTTTACAGTGGCCACCTGTATACTCACCATAAAATTTTATCACTAATGATGTACTTGCTTACCAAATACCTATCAGTGCAAAAACACTCTTTTTTAGATACATTACAAAGTAAATTGAAGATACTAGTTATAGTTGTCCTATTTTCAGTAAGTGTATTATTAGTGTTTAGTATTTGTTTAGGTTTTTTTCCTGTGATGTAAATTTAACATACGATGAAATGTGCACAAAAGCATACATTTGCTGAGTTTTGACTACAGCATGCATGTGTCCAGTAGAGACCCATGTGAAGTCATAGACAATTTTGGCCCGCCAGAACATTGCTCATAGTTGTGATCAATCAGTCCCTCCCTACTTCTGCTTCATCCCAAACTGGAAGTTTCATACATTTCTGGTGAGAATATAAAATAGTACAATCACTTTGGGAAAAGTTCTGGCAATACTTCATGAAAGGAAATATACACTTACCTTAAGATCCCAGTATTTAATTCCTAGGTGTTTACCCAAGATAAATGAACACGTGGTTCACAGAAAGACTTGCACAAGAACATTTGCAGCTTCATTCATACAGGCCCCAAGCTGGCACCGACACTGGAGTCCATCCATATGACTGCACAGACTGACTGTAGATGATTTAGAAATAAGAGTATACGAGGCACACCAGAGGAAATCAGGGTATGGGAATCTAAAGGGAAGACGGGATGAATATACTCACTGTTTTGAAATATTTGTGTTTGTCAGATAAAGGAGATTATGCTTACTCATTGTAGACATCAAAACAAAACTCAATGTAGAAATAGAAGTTATACGAAGACAGAACTTTGTTGATCTATCTAAGAATCTTATTACAATTCCAGCATTACCTTTGTGGAATGCACCACCTTGAAGGTGCTGAGTTTCCTACTTCTCAATGGACCATTACTCTTTTTTTTTTTTTTTAAGGTTTTATTTATTTGACAGAGAGAGATCACAAGTAGGCAGAGAGGCAGGCAGAGAGAGGAAAGCAGGCTCCCTGCTAAGCAGAGAGCCCGATGCGGGACTCAATCCCAGGACCCTGAGATCATGACCCGGGCTGAAGGCAGAGGCTTAACCCACTGAGCCACCCAGACGCCCCTGGACCATTACTCTTGAATACTTCAGATGATGTTTCACCTTTTTTTTTTTTTTTAAACTAGGGGAAGAATCTAGAGTTGACTACCAAGATAATTTCAATTCTAACCACTTCTGATCTACCTTTGCTTTCCTTTATCTTTCTGTTTATTCCTTGTCATTATTATTAAGGAGGCAGTTGGGAGGCAGTTACTTTTTCACTGAGGAACAAGGGATGGTGAAGTGAGGTCATTTCATCGATATCTCTCAGTGTTGTGTGTTAGAGAAAATTTTTCTTACTTTAAAAAAATTAAGCAAAATTCTTACTTTAAATCCATTACTCTTTATAGATTACTCTTATTTTTTCCATTATGACCAAAACTGGTGGGATAGGAATAACTCACATTTGAGTTATGCCTTCATCTTGGCTTGCTGTGTGTGGTTTACAGATCTCTGTCTCTTTATTCTTAATCTGTTCTACCAACAGACCAGAAAGCTGAAAATCTACTTGACCTCTCTCTTCAACTCACACCGTGTATCTAATTACTCAGCAAATCCTCCAAGCTTTGCTTTCAAATTATATTCGGAACATGACCACTTTCATCACTACTTGCTAACAATAGATTTCCATTCCTTCCATGCCCCCCCGCAACTGTGATTCACCAACAAATTGCCAGAGCAATATTTTTAAAGTTCAAAATCTTCCCATTTCCTTCCAACCCAAGGCCAAAATTCTTAAGCCGACCTTGGAGGCACTGCAGATCTGGACTCAGTGGCCTCTGATTTCTCCTCCTTATTGGCTCTGCCTGGATCACTCCACACCACTGATCTCCCTGCTGTTCCCCATGCATTCTGTGCACATCCCCACTCGAATGTCGTTTGCCCACATATTCACATGCGAGACAACCTCACCCACTGGAGATGTTGGCTGATGTGCAGTGCTTTGTCTCACTGAGGTCTGTGTTGGGCACCCTATTTAAAATTCAGACCAGCCCTCTTCGCCCCTGACCAGCACTCATGAGACATTTTATCTTGCTACGGCCTTTTTATTTTCCTACACCTTTTATCACCTTCTACCTCTAGACTATGAAAGTAATTTATTTTTTAAGGATTTTTCTCTATTTTGCAATTTTTCTTTCAGTTGCTGAAATGTAGGCACTGATCATTGTCTATTTGCTTAACTGATGTATATAATAAGTGCTCTAAATAATTTCTGTCACTTGAAGGGCATCCAGTAAATGTTTGTTGAATGAATTGTTATTTTTTTATATTTTGTAAAAATGCTTTTGTCTCTGGGGTTTGATATTTTTTTCAACTATGTTGCAAGATTTTTTCTATGCATAATTTGATAAAGATAGGCTTTATAGTGAGTGAGAGGTATAAATCTAATTCTATATTCCAAGAAATCTGACACATGAATACACCATGTAACCCACCACTCTATCATGTTGTAAAACAGTGCAAATACTGATTTGATTTCCTCCATGGTTGAAAAGTTTAGCATATCCCTGACCTTTATACAATCACATAGTAAAACCATATGAAATGTACTTCTCCTTTTACTCATCCTGATATCTTTGAGTCTCATTCATGTTGTGGAATGTATCAATATTTTATTCTTTTTTTTTTTTAATAAAGATTTACTTATTTACTTTAGAAAGACGGGGGCCGAGGGACAGAGAAAGGAAGAGAAAGAGTGTTAAGCAGACACTGTAATGAGCATGATGTCCAATGTGGGGCTCGATCTCACGATCCTTAGATCAAGAGTAGGTCCCTTAACTGACTGCCACCCAGGCGTCCCTCATGCTACGATACGAATGGTAGCTTATAAATTAGGATTCTAGATTTTTCAAATTTAGATTTTTCAAAAGGAAAAAGGATGTATTTATCCATCTACTGCTGGCCTTATAGATGCATGCCACTTAGCATTTTTGATAGAAGCAATGTGCCAACCGAGAGACCCACAAACAGGATTTGAAAAGTTTCCTTCTGTGATTACCAGTTTTTCCTCTTGTGTACATGTGCTCCATTTCCCAAAGGAACGATGGATGGAAATGTGTATGGATTGATCGAATCTGTCCCTGCACTTTGATATCTTTTGATTGTCTTAAAAGCTCCTGGTTCAATTTGCCCTCAGAGAGTCATCGCTTCCACTTTCGCTTCCAAGGCTCCTGCTATCCTTCATTTTGTTTAACAAATATCATTACTGACACTCATATTTCCCACAGCTCTGGCAATTTTATTCTAAAGAAGCCCACATAACTTGAATTGATCCCTAAAATTAATTTTCCATGCAACTTTTGTCATTTGGGCTGAAGTGATTTTAGGCTGAACTGATTTTTATTTAAAATGCTGAACCCAGTGCTGGCCTCACTTATGGTCTCCTTAATTGCAGTCAGATACCAGTTGGGCTGATTCAAGAGGTAGAGCTTTTCAATGTCAGGAGATTATTTGATCGTGATAAGTATACGGTTTCATAAATATGTCCTTCTCTATCTCCACAGAAACACTCTCTCATATATAATCAATGCACTCAAATCTCATATTAAATAAACCACCATGTCAAAGTAGCAAATATAAGGATGAAAATAAGTATGTTATTTAAATATAAATAAACCGGCATTATTTTAAATGGTTAAGTACAGTGTCGGGAATTGAACTTTGGCACTGTAGTATCAACAAAACTCTTTCTTGAAATTAAAAAAAAAAGATTCATAGAGATAAGAGATTTGGGAATAATTTATATTTCCCCCAAGTCAAGTTTCAAGAAATTGTTCATAAGGTTGTTCTTTATACACTTCATAGTTGACTGCCCAAACACAGCATACTCTCTGGGCTAATTTTTTTGAGTCATAAATGTAAAGATTTTACAAGTGACAAGAAAAGTAATTGAATAGAGGAAAGCATTTATATTGTTAAGCAGCATTGGTAACATTATTTATTCAATCCTCTTGTCCTGAACCAGAACAGACCAAGCGTCAGACCAGAAGATGCTCCAAACTTCAGAACAAATTTGCCAAATTGGAGGGTTCCTAGAGCAAGTCTCACAGCCATGTCATTCAAGTCCATTCCCAGAAGCACTGTTTGAAAACAATTATGTGCTGCAATGAAAATGAGGAGCCTGGCAACAAACTTGAGATTGATGTAGGAGGGGAGAAATCTAGGGAAGCTGACTCATGGGAGACATGAGTTGGAGCCCTGGAAGTTTAGAGAAATGATGACAGAAGGAGTCCAGGGCAATGGTAAGGTGCTGAGTAGAGAGCAGGTGAAGGGTCACTTCATAATTGTAAGGACTGGGCATGCACCCCTTTTTAAAGTTCCTAAGTTGCCCACCGATGCACACTTCAGTTTTGAGTCTCCTGCACACAGCTGCTTGTATTTTGTGGGAAAATAAATACTATAAGTGGTATCTTTCTTTGCTGGCTAGAAAATTGATCCATGACTAACTCCATCTTCAAAATGATTTTGAGATGCATTTTGTAGCCCTTCCGGTCTCATCTGGGTCTTGGTCGTTCTTTACAATATCCATGCATGAGCATAGCAGTGATTTCTGGGTGGTGAAGCTCATGTTTAACAAATTTAAAGGAGATGTTCTGCTGTTGCCCATTATGCAAACAAACAAATTTGTATTGTGAGGTCAACTTCAGTTTTCCTTTTACTTAAATGCACATGCGTCACTCCAATGCAAAGGAAAAAGATAAGCATAAGCCCCAGCTGTAGAGTCTTTCTCGAACTCGAATATTCAGATCTACCCGACGTGCTGCAGAGTTGTGGGCAGGCTGGAAGGCTGCTGTATGTACTGTGAGTGACAGAGAGATTGGAAATTAATCTGGAGGGATCCTGCATTTTCTCCTTGATAACGTCCTCTTTAGAGTTCGAAGCTCTGAGCTCTTGGTATGTTTCAACAAAGTTGTTCTTTTTAATAACAACAACAACAACAAAAAGGTACCTACTGAAGCTGCTCTGACCCAAATATATGTATCAACCTGATGTCAGGGAAAAAGTATCGTGATCCTTCCTCTGTTCCACAAAAAAGTGGAGGGAAAAGCAAAAAAGATTTTATCATGCTAACAGCTGCATCAAATATATGCATCTTTTTTCTCTTTCTTTTCTTTTAAAAATTTTATTTATTCATTTCAGAGAGAGAGAGAGAAAGTGCAGGGGGAGGAGCAGAGGGAGAGGGAGAGAATCTCAAGCAGACTCCCTGCTGAGTGAGGACCTGGACACGGGGCTCCATCCCAGGACCCTGAGATCACGACCTGAGCCTGCTCAACTGACTGACCTGCCCAGGCACCCATCTCTGTTTATCTTATTAACTGAATACCTGTTATGAAAAATGACAGACATCATGTCCATTTGGTGACTTATGCGTGTGTGTGTGTTATGAAGGGGAACAGCATATAAAACTGCTCTCTCTCTTTGACTTAAGATAATTTCATTTAAAAAGTGTGTAAGGAGGGGCGCCTGGGTGGCTCAGTGGGTTAAAGCCTCTGCCTTTGGCTCGGGTTGTGATCCCAGGGTCCTGGGATTGAGCCCCACATCGGGCTCTCTGCTCAGCAGGAAGCCTGCTTCCCCCTGCCTCTCTGCCTACTTGTGATCTCTGACTGTCAAATAAATAAATAAGTAAATCTTAAAAAAAAAAAAGTGTGTAACGAAAACCATAAATATCAATTAGAGCTCTATTTATAAATAAGAAAGAAGACATTAGTTTAGAAAAGGACACTAGCTTTATCTGAGATTTATGAATAGACTCTTCCTTCAATCAAAATATACCCCTTTTATTTATTTATTTAATTTAGTTTTTATTTTTTTAAAAGGTTTTATTTATTTGTTGACAGAGAGAGACACGGCAAGCCAGGAAACACAAGTAGGGGGAATGGGAGAGGGAGAAGCAGGGAGCCTGATGCGGGACTCCATCCCAGGACTGTGGGACCATGACCTGAGCCCAAGGCAGATGCTTAACGACTGAGCCACCCAGGCACCCCAAAATATACTCCTTTTAAAAGTCAAGTTTACATTCTGTTTTCTGTCTGTTTTCATAGCATTGTGTTGGGAAGGCACCAGTAGGAAGGGTGGACTCATGGTTTTGACTTGGTGACAGATTTCATTAAGAATGAAAAATTCTCGAAGAGGGGAAAATGGGACCAGTGAAGTAAACAGCCTCTCTTGAAATTCAGAGAACGTTCTAATAATTCAGTTTTCCTGATGAGCCACAGGTCGTTTGTTTGCTTTGTGAAGAAAGTGTTTCAAATGAGGTGGCCTCGTGGAATTTTTCTGCTTCTAGGTATTCATGGCAAAGAATAGCAATATACATGTGTATGAAGAAGTAAATGGTGTGCACAAAATGGCCTTTTAAATCACTGCCTAGAGTTATTGTGAAGTATTGACTTTCTTGCAACAATAAATTCACTTTTCAGGTTCTCCGCCGCCATCTGAATTCCAATGTGATGTGAATGAAGAGGTGACACTTGTTGACTAGCATTCCCCTCTTGCCGCCAGCCACTGGCTGGGCACCCACACGTGGAGTGCCACTGATTGTTTGCAGTGCTAAATCATCCTATCCACCAGCCCGCTCTACAGAGGATGTGTCTGACCCAGGACCGCAGAGCATTCCCTAAGTCATTCCGCGTTGTGCTGTTTACTCAAGTGTTTGACTTTTGGACTTTATTTGCTAATGGTTCTGCAAACCTAGGCTATAAAATCTACCCGAAGTCATTCCTCCTTCTCAATTCTCCATTATAATTCTTTAGGCTGATTATGGACAATTGGTTTTCCTTCTCTGAGAGGCTTAGGTTTGATGTTTTGTTTTGTTTTGTTTTGTTTTTCCCCAATTAGGAACATGGAGATGGATTCTATTTTTTTTTTTAACTACTATCTTCAATATGGTTCAACTTGTAGAGTTTGTGAAGATTTTTTTTTTAAGGTTTTATTTAATTATTTGACACACAGAGATCACAAGTAGGCAGAGAGGCAGGCAGAGAGAGGGGGGGAGGCAGGCTCCCCATTGAGCAGAGAGCCGGATGCGGGGCTGGATCCCAGGACCCTGAGATCATGACCTGAACCAAAGGCAGAGGCTTTAACCCACTGAGCCACCCAGGTGCCCCGAAGATTGTTTTAATTTTACTTAAATGTTGCCAATAAACAAAGGGACAGATATGACACTTTACAAAATTTTATAAGCAAGTTTTCAGCACATGATCATGAGAAAAAATATACTATGGGAATAATAAAGATACAGAGATACATAAAGTTATGGTCTTTTAAACACCAAAGAAGCTGAGAAGAGGCCACACAGAAGTAAAAGCAATACCCACCTGCTGGAGCTGGTCCTTCTTTCTCCAGAATACATTGGAACAATTTGTTGGTTACTTTTAATTATGCATTTGAAAAGTATATGGAATTCCAGACTTACTCAGTTGTACGGGTGTGGTATATGAGTTTTCTCTTCATCAATCAGATTTGTCAGGATTCATTTGGGATAGGAATTATAAACTCAGAGAAATAAAAGTTTTGATATTTAATTTGCTTATGACATTCTAAAAATGTCAGAAACAAAGTTGAGTAAAGCAATTGTGTTTAAAATTTCCTTTCCTGTGTACTAAAGGACATATCTCTGGCAAATGAGATCCTATGCGGGCCCAGGTTATTTCCTGGTTGAAAGCCTCTTAAGAAGGTTTTAACAGTAAGGTTAATTCCTTAAATATACCATCACAATATTTATACTAACTTTTCTACTGAAATCACTTTCATGGAAGAACTTCAGGATGCATCTCCAAGAATTCATACCATAGCTGGGACCCCTCGAAAAGAAAGTCCAAACTCCAACAGCATCTTAGAGATAGGTTTTCACAGAACGGTGGGCACGGTGAGAGCATCATTATGAACAAATAGCAATATGCAAGTGAGGGACTAAAAAATGACCCTTAGGGGATGCCTAAGTAGCTCATTCAGTTAACTGTCTTAACTCTTGATCTCAGCTCAGGTCTTGATCTCAGGGTGGTGAGTTCAAGTCCCAATTTGGTCTCCATGATGGGTGTGACCCTTAGTTTCCTCTGCAGTTTTCAGCTGTTCTTATAAATGCAGTTGTATTCTCAATTTTTTAATATATAAAAGAACAACATATTGCCTTACCCATTATTTTATATTGGTACTGCAACATATTAGGTATGCATGTCTCACAATAAGATTATTGTCTGCTGTAAACTGCATAACTAGGTTCTGTAATGAACTTAAATACTCTTAAATGAGGGAGGTTTTTACTTCACCAGACACAACTGAGTCCTTCCTCTCCCTCCTAAATTCTATCTGCCCCTAGGGTGATTGCAGTAGGCATGAGGATGAAAAGACTCACATCCTCACTTCACAGACACTTGACTTTTCCAATGCAATGATATCTATCCACTTCTCCTCAACTCTACAGTGTTAAACAATTTGATGGTCTTTTTTTTTTTTTAAATGAAGATAAAATTTAAGTACTCTGGATTTTGACAGATACAATCGATGAAGAATCACTCTGATAAAGATGTATAATATGCCAAAGTTCTCTTATATTCCTTTCATTCAATCTCCATAACTCACTGGTAACTACTGCTCTGATTTCTGATTTTGCTTTTCTTCATACACATGAAATCATAAAATATGCACCTCACCTAAGTAGAATTACAAAGTATGCATTCTTTAGTCTGGCATAATGTTTTTGAGATTTGTCTACAAGTTTCATTCATTTTTTTTTTCTTGCCAAATATAAGTGCTTTGAAAGAATTTACCAAAATTCGTTTATCCATTTTCCTGTTGATCGATACTTGTGCTGATTCCAGTTTTTCATCATTATGATAAAGCTGTGATAAATACTTTTGAGCAACTATTTTTGTGGATGTAGATTTTCATGTCTCTTGGATAAATAAATACCTAGGAGCTGAACTGTTGGGTAATAGGGTTAATGCATGTTTAGCTGTATAGGAGTTTCTAAAGTCTTTTCTAAAATGATAGTGCCATTTTATACTTCACCAGCAATGTATAAAAGTTCCAGTTGTCGTATATCCTGACCAATGCTTAGTATTGTAATTGTTTTTAATTCTAGACATTTCAATAAAGGTAAAAATGTTTAACTAGCATTTTCCTCATAACTAATGATGGTTAGCTTTTTTAATGTTTATTCATATCTTCTTTTGTTAAGTGTCCACTAAAATCTTCTGCTTATTTTTTACTGGGTTGTATATCTTCTAATAATGAATTGTAAGTGCTCTTTATATTTTGTGGATACATTTATTCATATTAATATATAGAGAATATTTTTGCCTGTGTTTTTAGTCTACCTACTTACTTTCTTTTTGTTGCCTTTGAAGAACATTTTAATGAAGTCCAGATTATTGATGCTTTCTTTTACAATTTATGCTTTTTGTGTAAGAAATACTCCACGGGTTACAAAGATAATTTGTTTTCTCCTAGAAGTTTTGTAGTCTTAGCTTTTCCCATTTAGGTCTGAACCCACTTTGAATAATATTTTTGTTTATGGTGTTAATAAAGTCAATCATTATTTTTTCCCCATATAGATAACCAACTCTTCTAGGCACAGTTTGTTATAATAATTTTTCTTTATCCTTTGAAGTGCCACCTTTGGGAAAAATCAATTGACTACATATGTATGGGTGAACTTCTGCTCTCTCTACTCTGTTCCTTTTACATTTGTCTCTCTTGACTCTAATACCACTGTTTTAGTTACTGTGACTCTACTCATTTTGAAGTCAGATAGTGCAAACCCTCCAACTTTGCTCTTCTTTTTAAAAAATTTGCTATAATGATTCTAGATTTTTTTAAGTTGATACATTTTAGAATCACATTGCAATATCTACAGAATGTTCTGTAGGAATTTTGATTGTGATTGAGGTGAATTTATAGATCGTTTTGGAAGAACAGACATTGTAGAAATAGTGATTCTACATTATTTTTAGTGTTTTTTTTAAAAATCTCAGTGACTTTGTATTTTCAGTGAGAGATATTTTTTATATATTTTTGTTAAATTTATTCCAAAGTATTTTATTTTTAAACCTTTTAAAGTAAGTGTTTATTTTCTTATTATTTACTGTTAAGTGTATAAAAATATAGTCCCTTTTAATTTATTAACTTTTTATCTTTCAACAATTGAACACTCAGATACTAGTTTAAGTAATTTTGTGAATTTCTTAGAATTTCTCATGTAAACAATCCTGACATCTGCAAATACAGACAGCTTTACTTTTGCAGTCTAAATGCATTTTCTCGGGGCGCCTGGGTGGCTCAGTGGGTTAAGCCGCTGCTTTCGGCTCAGGTCATGATCCCAGGTCCTGGGTTCAAGCCCCACATCGGGCTTTCTGCTCAGCAGGGAGCCTGCTTCCTCCTCTCTCTCTGCCTGCCTCTCTGCCTACTTGTGATTTCTCTCTGTCAAATAAATAAATAAAATCTTTAAAAATAAAATAAAATAAAATAAATGCATTTTCCCCTTTGGCTTATTGTGACAGGGTGGTGCTCAGGTCCAATGTTGAACAGAAATGGTGTGAGTGTATCTTGTTAATGAATTTAGGGTGAAACATTCATTATTCAATCACTAATTGTGCCCTTTATTAGCATGAAGACATTTCTTTCTATTCCTAGTTTGCTAAGGATGAAATAAATTAAAAAGAGCTCATTTATTTTATTTACCTATTACATTTATGAATTTTCAAATGTTAACCCAACATTTTCTTTTAAGCACTGCTTTTGCATCATCCCATACATTTTAACATGTGGTACTTTTATTACAGTATATAGTTCGAAATATTTATTGATTTCTGATTTTTAATTTCTTCTTTGACCCAAATATTATTTAGAAGACTGTTAAATTTATACATATTTTCAAATATTCTAGGTATTTTTTGTAAATTCTTACTGTTATGGATTTCTAATTCAGTTCTATTTGGTCAGAGAACACACTGTAAGATTTCAATTGTTTTAAATGTATTGAGACTTGTTTAATGACCCAATACATTGGTCTCTCTTGGCAAATATAATAAAGTACACTTGACAAGGATATTTTTTTCAACTGTTGAGCACAATGCTCTATAAATATCAATTAAGCCATTCATCTTTTCATTTATGTTTTTTCTAGATATTTTATCACCTACTTAAGAGTGGGATTTTAACACCCACTCCTACTATGGTTGTGAAATTATCTATGTCTCACTTTACCAATTTTTATTTCATGTATTTTGAGGTTTTGTTAGTAGACAAGTCTACATTTATGATTGTTTTGTCTTCCCGATGAATGGCTCCTTATGTGGTTATGAACTGGCTCTCCTTATCTCTGTAATACTCTTTGTCTTGATGTCTACATTTCTGATATTCTTCTAGCCATTATAGACTTCATTAACATAAATGTGTTTTAAGTGCATTTCTTAGGAATAGCATATAATTTTATATCAAGCTACTCTAATAATTATTGCTTTTCAATGAAATAATTTGGTGTATTAAAAGAATATATTTGTTTATGTCATTACATTTAAGTCTACTAATTGGTTGTTTTTTTTCCTGTTCATTCTCTCTATTTTATGTTGTCCTATTTCTTCCTTACTGTCTTCTTTTGAAGCATTTGAGTAATTTTCAGAAATTAGTTTTATCTCTTGTCTTCTTACTTATTTCTTCTATTAATTTTTATTTGTTCTACTAGGAATCACCATTTATATTCTTATTTTTTCACAATCTATTAGTATATACCATCTCATGTGATATTTAGAAAAATGTAACCATAAGTGTGTATTGACTAACCCATCATTTTTTAGGCTACAGTTATTTATGTGTTGTACTAATATACTTTGAAAACCCCATGAAAATGTTATCATTTTTGCTTCAAATGGTTGTACATATTTTAAATAAAGAGAAAATATGGTCTTTTGTATTATGTCATACATTCACCATTTCTGGGGCTTTCTATTTCTTTCCGAAATGGAAGGTCCCCACTGGTATTAGTTTTTTGACTTTAAGAACTACCTTTAGTGTGAGAGAATAGGTATGTCAAATTATCTTAATTTTCCTTTATTTGCAAATGTCAATATTTTGCTTCATTCCTGAAAGATATTTTTACTGGACAGAATTCTAGGCAAAAGTTTATTTTCTTTTAACATTTAAAAGAAGACCTTTACATAATGATGACAGAATCAATTCATTCAGGAAACAAAATAATTATAAATGTAGGTTTGTCTAACAATAAGCCTCAGAAACTGTGATTCAAGAATCAATAAAATGAGAGGTGAAATCATTAAGTCCACAACCATAGTAGGTTTTGACATTGCTCTCTAAACAGTTGGTAAAATACCTAGAAAATAAAAACATAAAAATGTAGAAGACTTAATTGACATTTGTAGAACTCTGTGCACAACAACTACAAAATCAAACTTCCTTTCAAATACATGTTACGTTCACCAACATAGTCTCTGTATTGGGTCACTATGCAAGTTTCACTTTTTTCTGCCTTAGGTCAATTCTAATGAGAGTTTAAGAGGCATTCTCATGATTAGTACCTTGCAGATAATGTATTGTTTTTGTTTGGCTACTTTCAAAATATTTTCTTAATTTTTGCTTTTCAAAAGTTTGACTATGATGTATCTAGGTGTGGTTTTCTTCACATTTATGTTTGGTGAGCTTCTCAAATGTTTAAATGTATGTCCTATACTCCATGTTAAAAGTTTTTAGCCATTGTATGTCCAGGGAATTTTTGCTGACCTGCACTCTCTCCGCTCCTTTGGGGTTGGCAATTACCCATAATTTAGATCCATTGACATTGTCAGTACTATCCTTGAGGCCTGGCTTATTTCATTCAATTCTCTTCTTCAATTTAGATCATTTCTCTTTCCTCCATCATCTCCATCAGGTTATTAATTAATTCAGTGAGTTTTATATTTTATTTTTTCTGTGTATTTCAGGTGACATTATCTCCAACACCAGCTACAAGGTTTGGGGTCACATGACACATTCTAAGCCACTCAGTGCGGTCACCTTCCATTCTCTTCTCTCGACCCAAAGAGTAGTTTAGAAAAGGGTAGATGATGCAAGTCAGGTGGTCAGTGACCGTGAACTTTACTTTCTGGAATTTACATTGAACTCTCTGAGATAAGGACACTCTCCTCTTTTGACCTCTGAGTTGTGATTATTTGATCTGGAACCTTAAAAGTAGTGTTCTTTTTAAAATGTGTATCAGCTTTGCCAATGTCCGCTCAAAACCTTCTGGTAGTTTTCAGTCTTATTTAAAGTAAAAGCAAATTATTCTTACTATGACTTAAATGGTTCTAGATTACGTCACCACCCCAAACGACCTTCCCCAGTTTTATTGCTTAGTTCTGTCCCCTTATCACTCTGCTCTAGCCATTCAGGCTTCTCTATTCTCCCTGAACCACAGGAGGCACACTCCAGCTTCAGAAGCTCTTTCTTGGTTTCCCTTTGCTTAGAAGGCTTTTCCTGGAGATATCCTCAAGGCTCCTTTCTTGAATGCTTTCTAGTCCCAGGACAAACACCTTCTTAGAAGAGGCTCTTTTCCTTGACAACCCTACCCAAACACCTTTCCTCGTCACCATTTGCTCCTTACCCTGAATTATTTTTCATTTTTTCACCAAATACACACACACACATACATACATACTACCTGTATACAATAGGCACTTAAAAGATACTTGCTGTATTAAGCCAACAGAGATTACTGTTTAGGGTCTGAGACTAAAGTCAACTGGAGAATTCAGAGCAAAAGGTAATACCTGATAATGTCAGTTAAGTCTTGACTCTAGCTATGTCTAAAGCTAGACTTATTTCTTTTTTTCTATATTAGTATTAGAGTCACATTTTTTTATAAATTCCCTTCCACTCCTTTTTTTGTTTGTTTGTTTAAATGAGTTTGAGCTGGGTTTTCATTTTCCTTCAGAGAAATTCTAAACAATATTCTTTATTATTATTGTCATTAATATTACTTTTGCTTTTTATTCTTCCATGGGATGACAATTTGCATTTTGTGTGTGAATATGCCAGGCAAAACAATATTAGGAGGACCATTTTGTTATCATCACCACCTACAAATTGGTATTTGAAGTTGTCAGAAAATTGTCATGTCTACTCAGTAATCAAAGTGAAAAAGAGAAGTTATTTGGTAAATATGGGCTTTAAAAAAAAGTCCCTAGTTAACTGCTAATGGAAGTAAAATGATATCACATGTTTGTATATATATGTGTTTTTTTTTATTCATTTCATGCAAAGATTTTTGTGCTCCATTTGAGAGGATGGCCAGAAGCATATGGAAGGACAAAAAGGAACAGTTTATCAAGTTTCAGATTTGAGCACTCTAACTTAGTTTTCCACAGAAAAATTCCATGTACAATTAAAATCAAAAAAAGTTTTATAGATTATAAGAGATTATAACTGAAAAAAGTAAAAAGCCATATACCAAGATTAAATATAGCATAAGAAGATCCAAGAATAAGTTCCGTTTAATCTGAACCATAGAGATAAGTAGATTTTTCAAAAGGTAAAGATAAAAGATGATACACTGGGGAAAAAAAAGGGAAAGAAATAGCAGACTGTAGTAAAGAACCAGAGTATAACTTTTGGCATGATTTAGCAGATGATGAAAGATACTTTGGGGTTAGATCTTAGAAGTCTTGCAGCCATGCAAGATGTTAAACTGTACTCTTCAGGAATGGGGGGGTTCCCAGAGGGTTGGAAACTAGAGAGGACTGACTGCAACATACATTATAGAACATAACATGTTAGAAATATATGGAATAGGTTGGAAGAAGAATATACAGAAGCTTACTATCTCAGTATTGGATAATGTGGACCTGACCCAAAGCTTTAGGACTAAGCTCAGAGGAGAAGGATATTTCTACTTCATTTCCCTAATATCCTCGTGTCATGTATTGGCCATTCAGAATATTTGCAATCCCTTCATTTTCCACACTTCTTTATAAAATTTCACCTATTTACATGCTTTTCAGAGACTCTCAGGCAATCCCTCCTCTCTACACCTTGGGAATTTTTGTTTATTTAACACAGCAGAGCTGTCTTCTTGAGGAAGGCATTGTCTCCCTACTACACTATTAGATACACTTCTGTGCTCCCTAGAAAAGGAGTACAAGAAGCAAAAAAGATACATTGTTTGAACTTCATTGCCAAAGGAAACCAATATGATTCAGATACAGAATCACATTGTAATTCACATAGGCAACTCATTTAAAAAGAATATATTACTGAAATTAATTAGAAACTTCCACAGAATATAGCTCTTTGAAAATAGCATCGAAGTATTCATTATACAAAAGAAACAGAAAGATGAACTGTTTCTGTCTACAATTACCAAATTGGCTGAGTTTTTGTACCTTAGATTTTTTTTTTAAAACCCCTTTATAGACTCTCAGGATTGATCACCTCATTCTGTCAGTTACCTTCTTCAAGATATATCCTGTTTTTTGTTTTTTTTTTTTAACTCTTCTTTTCTTATGGCCACTCCCTTGCCCCTACGGTGTTTCACTTGATTTTTAAATCATTACTACAGTTTCATTTTGCAACACTCTTTTTTCTCCAACTGTATACCTCGGATTGAACTTCCTGAGGAAATGCTTCCACATGTCTCTGCAAGGTTCATGATCGTTCCTTTCTTCACTGATACCGTTAAAACTTAATTGCACTGTAAATTTATAAGTTTGTTGATAATCTTGTTACCCCATTAACCAAATTCCTCATTCTTTTATCCCAATCCCTCTTCCAAATCCCCTTTTCCTATTATTTCCTAATATTTTCCTAATACATTGAGTCCATTGAGTATTGTCTCCTTACTGCCAACCTTTTACATCTCTCAGCCTTTATTCAAACTATTAAATGAAATGCCCTGGGTCTTCCTGGTTTCAGTTAAAGCAAAATCTAAACTCCCATTGGAGACCTAAACCAGAGTGTCTCAAGGAAGAGTGTTCATTCCCTGACCTGTACTCCCCTGGGTGACTGGTTGGGAGGCATTGCTCCACTTGTCCAATTCCATCATTTCGATTTCTCCAATGGTCCACCTTCACCAATATCTAGTTTTTATGTTCATCTGTATGATCAAAATATCCATGTTGCAGTGGTCATGAAGAAGAAATCATGACATTTGCTGTGTAAGCAATTTTCTTTAAAGCAAGTAAGGCTGTACATATCAATTCTTTACAGATCCTTAAGTGAAGGCTTCATTATGTAGCTATCTAACTTCTCACAATGGAAGAACTGGAAATGTATGCTTTAGATATAAAGTCATATTTCTTCCTTAAATTCCATTATTATGGCAAATAGGGAGATGAACTTTGCTGGCTACCTGTGATACACTCCTCTTCACTTACTAAAATTATAACCATTCTTAACATTTTCTAATTTTATTTCTTCTTACAGTTTCAAATCCTTCTCTGTTATCTGATACAAAAACTTGGAAAATGGGTCCATATTTTACTTTTTAAAAATTTTTTTAAAGATTTTATTTATTTATTTGACAGAGATCACAAGTAGGCAGAGAGGCAGGTGTGGAGGTGGGAAGCAGGCTCCCTGCTGAGCAAAGAGCTCCATTCAGGGCTCTATCCCAGGACCCTGAGATCATGACCTGAACTGAAGGCAGAGGCTTAACCCGCTGAGCCACCCAGGCGCCCCTCATATTTTACTTTTTAAAAATCAACTTTATTGAGATCTAAATTAATACAATAAGCAACTATGTTTTTTTTTTAGATTTTTATTTTATTTATTTGATAAAGATCACAAGTAGGCAGAGAGGCAGGCAGAGAGAGAGGGGGAAGCAGACTGCCTGCCGAGCAGAAAGCCCGATGCAGGACTCGATCCCAGGACCCTGAGATCATGACCTGAGCCGAAGGCAGAGGCTTTATCCCACTGAGCCACCCAGGCGCCCCAGCGACTACGTTTTAAGACACATGTCGATGGACTTTGGCAATTGTAAATATACATCTTATTCCAACCATAATCAAATTATAAAACATTTTCATCACCCCAAAGTTCTCTAGTTAATCCCACTCTCAATTGGGCCCCTGCTCTGCTTTCTGTCACTATATATTGATGATACATGGAGTCATTACGTGAACATTTTTTTTTAACCTGGCTCTTTTCCATCAACAAAACAATTGATATTTACTTATAGCATATACACATATATAAATAAACTCTTGGTAATCATAATTTGTGGATTCATTCAACAAATACTTATTAAACTTCTACTTTTATAAGATACTGAGTACAAAGCTATCTAACCTGGTAGGTTAAACGAATCACAAGAAAGACAAAGATAGTAAATAGATTCCTGAGAAGACCGAGACTCTCTTTTAGATGTTTAAATTCATTTGTTCTACAATGTGGGATTCTTTATATTAAAAATCTGTACATCATGTGAAAGAATCCGAAAAAAATTATGTAAATATCTTGGTCCTAAGGAGGTGGGCTACATAATTGATTATCTTAGCCAGATAATCAAAGTTAATATCAAAAGTGTTCAGTCATATGGACGACTTGTACCGTTGATATAATTTGATGAGAGGCACTACCTCTGTGATCTTCTTCTGAAAACAACAGAACAAGCATAGCTTAATTACAAAAAAACTTGAGCAAAATCCCAATCGAGTCACATTCCACAAAAGGCTTGACCAATTCTCCTTAAGATTGCCAAGGATAAAGCAAGCGAAGTCTAAGAACCTGCCAAGAGGTCAAGAGGAGCCTCAGGAGAGCTCAAGCAACAAGGGACAGAGTCACAGTGAGCTGAGTGCTAGGACTTAGCCTCATACAGATGAGAGCTGCTACCAGAGAAGGCATGCACAGCTTGCCAGAACTTCAGGATTTTTAAAAGAAGCCAGAAACACATTCTTATGTATCTCCCAATTTTCAAACGTTGGCAGCCATTTCAAAAGATTTACAACCGTGGACAGGCCAAAATTATGTGGGCCAAACAAAACATATCTGAGGGCAGAATCTGGCCTGTAGCCTGCCAGTTTTTGACCTCTGCTCTACAATAATAAGATTGATTTTTTAAAAATTGCTTATTAAATCACTCATTTATGTGTAGTCATACTTCAGGCTGGTGTTCAGAGAAACTCAGACTTTTTTCAAACCAACTGAATGACCTGAAAAATTACACTTTATACGTAAGTTGAGCTAACCTTAAGTTAATTTAAAATGTCCTAATTATAAGTATTTTGTAAGGTTTTTGCTGGAGAAAACTGAAGTTTGAAATCTGGCTATTTTTAGAAATTCTGAAGAGGTTTCTGGAAATTTAACTTGATTGGTATTGCAAGTAACTGTTGATGAAACCAGAATGGTAGAATCTGTCATGCAGTGTAATTCAGATTTACCAATAGATGGGCCAGAAGGAAGAGAAATAATAATCTTTTTTTTTTTTTTTAAGATTTTCTTTATTTATTTGAGAGAGAGGCAGTGAGAGAGAGCATGAGCGAGAAGGTCAGAGGGAGAAGCAGACTCCCCATGGAGCTGGGAGCCCGATGCGGGACTCGATCCCGGGACTCCGAGATCATGACCTGAGCCGAAGGCAGTCGTCCAACCAACTGAGCCACCCAGGCGTCCCGAGAAATAATAATCTTAACTTAGAGCTGGACATTGTTCTTTGTTTCAAAGAATTACTCCATAGGAGAGCTTTGGCACTTAATTCTTCAAATCAGCGTTGAGGTACCGTGTATATTATTAACAGCATTTATGTAGTCAGATATGCCTATGTATGCACACACGTGTGCTTACACAGATATGCCCATGTTAGAATGCATCCTGCCATATGACAGTGACAAGGGATAAGGGCTTTCCGTCAGATTTACTGGATTCACCTCCTTTTAGTCCTGATTTTGAACTATGTCTTTCAATTCTCTAAGCTTCACCTTAGTCATCTGTTAAATGGGGCGAATAATATTACTCACCTTTCATGGCTTAAAACAATAGAATACCTGGGCACCTGGGTGGCTCAGTGGGTTAAAACCTCTGCCTTCGGCTCAGGTCATGATCTCAGGGTCCTGGGATCGAGCCCCACATCGGGCTCTCTGCTCAGCAGGGAGCCTGCTTCCCCCTCTCTCTCTGCCTACTTGTGATCTCTGTCAAATACATACATAAATAAATCTTTAAAAAAAAACAATAGAATACCTATAAAGTCCTAAAAACAGTGTTCAGCCCATAACAAACACCCAATAAACAATATGTAATATAATTTTGCAAAAACATGTGTATTCATGAAGATATGTATGCTAATTTATGGAGTTACATTTGTTCTAATAAAGCATCATTTAATATAATTAGTAGTGTCAGAGAAAATAATTTGTCTTCAGTATCTTATTTATACCATTTTTGCTATTTTTCAGATTAATGAATATTATGTTAGTTCATTTGATTAATGACCAGAGCTAGAAAAAAAAGTGTTTGAAGGAGAAAGGGTATTTTCAAGGTCATCGTGAGTGATATTTATTGGAAAGCCAGTGCTGAGGGCATCACTCAATTATGTAGAGTACACAACAGGAAATTGCAAGCAGCATATGTGGATGGGATCCCTGCAGACAATGACATCAGCGGACAAAATGCAGCTGTGGAGAAAGGTCTTGGTATATCAAAAGCACAAATTAAGAACTTCCATTACTGACTATCACACCCACTGAGTCATTAGAAAAGATGTAATTCTGAAGTGTCAATAACTAGGCATTCAGGATATTTGCTTTACCAGCCTGAGCCGATAAGGCATCGTATTTACCCTTGAGAAGGAGCTAGTTGTTTGGCACAAAAGTGAAGAATAAGAAACGATAGATGATCTGGGTCTCTGACATAGTTCTCAAGCTCTTTGAGGTCAAGGTTTTGTAGTGGTAAAAATGTCAAGTTCCCAAAACTTTTCCTGTTGTGTTTTCCATTAATGCTGTGTGTGATCTTTCCAATGAATCAGTTCACTTGTATTATCCCAAGATGTTATTTTCCTGCATCTGGCATCCATCATCATTTTTACCCATTTTCTCTTGTTAGGTCAGGCCTTTATCACCTGCTACCTGGGTTATCGGAACTACATTATAATTGATTTTCCTGATTCTAGCCTCTGCACTTTCATCTATGACATTCTCTCTGCTGTCAGAATACTTTTAAGAAATGCAATGATTATCATGCCCAGTCTGTTCTCCAGCATCCTTAAAAGCTCTTTATTGTCAATAATACGATCTCAAGTCAAATTGCAATATATTCCTCTTGTCATTCCTGTCCTATCGGAGTACAGACTCATCCTGAAGCTTTCTGGCCCTCTGGATGTCGATATCCTGCTTTGTCAGCTTTGGGTACAGTTGTAATTCATTCTGTGCTTGCCTTTAGAAGCATGCCCTCGCCAAAACCTGTCATGTGAAAGCCACTCCTGATAAATAATCACCATTAATAACTACAATAATAATCTATCATTTTGTAGAATGCTAAGTGTCACACTCTTGGCTGAATTCTTCACATGAATTTTCTTTATTTGAGTTATGAGGATACATTAGTTTTATCCTCATTTTGTCAATGAAGGTACTGAACTTTGGAGATATTAATAATCTATCCAATGACACAGGTGGTGGTGCCCAAACTCACATCCAGATGTTTACACTAGAGCTCTTGCAGCTCCCACAGAAATTTATTTTTGCATCTATAAATGTATTTTGCATCATTATGTTGCCCTTTATGGAATGTGCACAGACAGGTCTGTCTCTTCCATTAACTATTTACCCTGAAGGTAGAGACTGATCTTTTTGCTCCTTCCATGTCCAGAAAAAGCATGCTCAATATTTTAAAAAATAAATTAAATGATACACATCTCTATATATTCCTATAATTAAAAGAATGATGAAATCTTGTTCATCATCACTAGCCATCAGGGAGACTCAAATTAAAACCACATTGAGATACCACCTTACACCAGTTAGAATGGCCAAAATTATCATGACAGGAAACAACATGTGTTGGAGAGGATGTGGAGAAAGGGGAACCTCTTCCACTGTTGGTGGGAATGCAAGCTGGTGCAGCCTTTCTGGAGAACAGTGTGGAGATTCCTCAAGAAATTAAAAATAAAGGTTCCCTATGACCCTGCAATTGCACTACTGGGTATTTACCCCAAAGATACAGATGTAGTGAAAAGAAGGGCCATCTGTACCCCAATGTTTATAGCAGCAATGGCCACAGTCGCCAAACTGTGGAAAGAACCAAGATGCCCTTCAACGGACGAATGGATAAGGAAGATGTGGTCCATATACATTATGGAGTATGATGCCTCCATCAGAAAGGATGAATACCCAACTTTTGTAGCAACATGGACGGGACTGGAAGAGATTATGCTGAGTGAAATAAGTCAAGCAGAGAGAGTCAATTATCATATGGTTTCACTTATTTGTGGAGCCTAACAAATAACATGGAGGACAAGGGGAGATGGAGAGGAGAAGGGAGTTGAGGGAAATTGGAAGGGGAGGTGAACCATGAGAGACTATGGACTCTGAAAAACAATCTGAAGGGTTTGAAGAGGTGGGGGGGGTGGGAGGTTGGGGGAACCAGGTGGTGGGTATTAGAGAGGGCACGGACTGCACGGAGCACTGGGTGTGGTACAAAAACAATGAATACTGTTATGCTGAAAATAAATTAAAAAAAAATGATTTAAAAAATGATGAAATCTGAAAAACTGCTGCTTTATGAGCCTATCCTCTTTGATCCTCACTGTGAGATATGCAACAGATGCTATCATTCCACTTAAAAAATGAAGAAATTACGGTTTAGAGATAAAAGGTCTTAACCAACTTCACATAGTAAGTGGTTGAACAAGGATTTGATTACAGATATTTTGTTTCCTAATATAATGTTCTATTATCAATCCTGAACTCGCTTTATTTGAAATATCAAGGTTATAAGCATTTGAAATAATCTAGATATCAGAATAAAAATTCAGTGTTCAAGAAGATTTGGGGCAGCATTTAAAATTGGAAGAATATTTTTTGGTCGCTAAGGCTATAACTCGGGAAATAATCCCATCAAAGGCCAAAGGGTCTGAAAAAATAATAACTTCTGAAGTTGTGTTTTCACTTATTTGTTTAGGGAGATAGTTCTCTTCCTTCATTATGCAAGAATGTTGTACCACTTTCTTCTGGCCACTGTTTTGTGATGAGAATTCCACTGTTTAAATTGTTTATCCCTTAAAGGTAAGGCAGTGTCTCTTTCTCAGTGCTTTCAAGATTTTTTTCTTTGTCTTCAGTCTTCATAAGTTCATTTATGACATATTTTGGCATGGACTTATTTGAGTTTATCTTGTTTGGGGTTTGCTCAGCTTCTTAAATATGTAAGTTCATGTCTTTTTCCAAATTTGAGTTTTCAGCCATTAGTTTTTAGAATATATTTTCAGTCCTATTCTTGTTCTCCATTTTTCCTGAACTCAGATGACATGAAATGTTGGATTTTTGTTATGCTCTTACAGGTTCCCGAGGCTCTGTTCATTTTTCTTTAGTCAAATTTCTCTCTATTGTTCAGATTGGGTAATTTTTTCTCCTCTGTCTTCAAGTTAACTGGTACTTTTCCACGTCCTCTCCGTTCTCCTATTGGGTCCATTAATGAAATTTTTTTAATTTCAGTTTTTATATTTTTCAGTACAATTTCCATTTGATTCTTCTTTATGGCGTGTGTGTGTGTGTGTGTGTGTGTGTGTGTAACTATTGCCTTTGATAAGACACTCTACTTGTTCATTTCCTTCTAGCACATTAGTAACTGCTCATGGAAACAAGTTTACAATGACTCCTTTTTTCCTTGTCAGAGAATCCCAGCATCTTTGCCATCATAGTGCTAACCTGTTGATTATCTTTTCTAATTTAATATGAAATATTTTCTGGTTTGGAGCATAATAAATGATTTTTTATATATCTTGGATATTATGAATATTATTTCATGAGAATCTGGATTTTATATATATCCTGTTTTCATGGTCATCCTTTGACACCATGCCAGCAAGGAAACTAAGCACCATTTGCTGGGTGGGATGATAATTCAGCCTTCCCAGTGTGTCTCTGCAGAGACCATTCTTGTGGCTTCCACTGACACTGGGTGTGTTGGGGGTGGGGACTCTTTATTGCCCAGTGAGGATAGAAGTCCCAGAATCTCAGTCAGCCTTCTTTGAAACCACCCCAGTAAGGGATGGAGGAAGTTCACAAAAGCTAAGGTAGTTGGTGACACCACTTTGCTGACAGTTTCTGATCACGAGGCCACAGTTTTAGTCATGGTATTTGTCTAAAAGTTTTCTGTCTTGTTAGGATGCCCCTTTCCTGATCCTTTAGCTGGAGAGAGCCATTTCCCTTGGCTTTTTTGGTCTGTACCTGTTGGTATTTCCAGGTTGGTATCTTCTTCAGCAACCAGTCTGGACTATATTCAGCAATGGGCAGTCCACATCTTGTGATTTCCTTGGGTCTCTAGGTTCCTAGAAGGCCTGCCTTTTCTCTGAATCTTTCAGAATCATCTTCTCTTTGTTTTCATATATAATATCCACAGTTTTTAGTTGTAACTTAGTAGGAAGAATAGGGAGAACTCTATCTACTCTACACTGTCCCAAGATTGGAAATCA
Organism: Lutra lutra; assembly: GCF_902655055.1. Classification (NCBI taxonomy): domain Eukaryota; kingdom Metazoa; phylum Chordata; class Mammalia; order Carnivora; family Mustelidae; genus Lutra; species Lutra lutra. Next base: position 193,137,039 of record NC_062280.1, read on the forward strand.
CACACAAGTAAAGGTGACTTTAACCAATACATATTATTTGAGGTCTTCTAGTTGAATAAGATAAATTGGACTCCATGTAGTTAGAATAAAGTAGAGGGCTAGATGCTAGCCCAGAGTGCCCAGATTTTAAAAGTGGTCAGAAAAGGAAAAGTGGTCAGAAAGTGGTCAGAAAGTGGTCAGAAAGGAAAAGTCAATATAAATGAAACTGAACACAAATGTCCCGAGAGGAAGAGGAGATCTGAAAGATGCGATATCATGTGAACAAAGGTACCTATGTTTGTCGAGAATATGGAAATGATCAACGGTCGATGCAGAAATGCTGAACTAGGTTGAATGTCGTGAATTCATCATTGTGTTCTTCTTGACAAAATGATTAGTGATTACAGAAGGAGTAGGTGTGTAGTAGTTGGATAGAAATATTTAAATGAGGGTCGCCTGGGTGGCTCAGTCGGTTAAGCATCTGTCTTCAACTCTGCTCATGACTTCCGGGTGCTGGGATTGAGCCCCACATCCAATTTCCTGCTCAGCAGGGACTCTGCTTCTCTCTCCCTCTTCTCTGCCCCTCCTCACCCACTTGTTCTCTCCCTCTCTCTCAAATAAATTAACAAAATCTTTAAAAAAAGAGAAATATTTACATGAGTTAAAAGTGTATGTTGCAGGCAAAACTATGAAACAATAAAAAGATCAGTGGTTTCCAGGGGTTGGTGAAGGGAGGGATAAATAGGACAAGCACAGAGGACTTTGGACAATGAAGCTATTCTGTGTGATACTATAGTGGTAGATTCATGTCATTATACCTCTATCAAAGCCTATAGTTTATAACGCCAAGAGTAAATACTAATGTAAACTATGCACTGTGAGTGGTAGTGATGTATCAGTGTAGGTTCATCAACTGTAACAAATGTATCATTCTGATGCTGGGTTTTTGATAGTGATAGAGACTGTATGTGTGGGGCAAGGGGATACATGGGAAATCTCTGTACTCCCTGCTCTATTTTTCTATGAATTTAAAACTGCTCTAAAAAATAAAGTCTGTCTCTTTAAAGCAAGAAATTAATAAATATAGCATCTTCAAGGAAAAAATGTGTATGTTGTTGAGGAATGTGAGAAAGGGACCAATAGACTCTTTTCAAGAAGTTTGTTCTCAACATGAGCCAGAAAATAAAATGGTAACCAGAGGAAGAAGTGGGGCCAACGGTAGCTTTTCTTTTATTCCTTTTTTTTTTTTTTTTTAAAGATGTCACCTATTAAGGAGAATGTAGCAAAGGGGGACAAATGGAAAATGTGGTAAGAGGGAGTGCAATTTCCAAAGCAGAATCCTTCAGTAAATGAAAGATCCAGATACATGACTAGGAGGAGGAAGAATTTCAGATAGGGAGACAAAAATAGTTATGCAAAAAGTCATAAGTAGGATAATGCAAAAGAAGAATCTGGTTGCAGAAATATTTGTGTCATTTATCTTTTAAGTTATTGACACTCAAGGTCATTGTGGTATTATATTTTTATAACCACAAGTGCTATTAAAATTTGCCCTGGGGAAGAAAGGTCAGATGGGGGGAAGGGCAGGGAAAGAGTAAGGAAACTACTCCATTTCCAAGTCAAATTCTAAATCACATTTGGATTTGTCATGAAAATAGGACAATGTCAAAAAACACAGAATCATATCCAGGAAATAAGATTTCCTCAGACAATATGAATAGATATTGACTCACTAATAATGCACTATAAATGACAGAAATCCAATAAACCATGTTTACTTCCTTTGAACTATCCCAATGAAAAGAACAGGCATTTCTCTATTTTGCTCATTTAGAGCCATTTACTGTATTTAGCATTTGGTAGACCAACAACAATTCGCTTCTTTTTCTTTCTTGACATTTTTAAATTTTATGAAATATGGGGGTTCATATTTATTAGCTACCTAAGCTATTACTTTCCTTAAAAGAATTTTGCCTATTTCCTTTCCTGACTCTACAAGTTGGTCAAAAGAATGAACCCCATTAAATGCGAGAACAATAGACAACATTATTAGTTATTTCAATGGCAGATAAGTTAGTCAGTTTAAGGCAATGAAATGCCAGTTCATCTGTGAAGTGATGCTGGAAGCTTCTGAACATATTTTATGCTTGACAGTAATAATATTGAATTAATATGTCCCTGCAAGGCTTAGAAAATCTGGTTCAAATTTAGCCCAATTTATCAAGGTTTGGCAGAGTTATAAGAATTAACAAATCATGCTGTGACTTAAAATTAGCGTTATGAATATTTAGGAGCTGTTAAAACTGTGGGCTAAATATATAAAATGTCACTGTCATCATAGAAAAACACAGTTTCAAACATAAGAGAGGAAGGCTTATTACACAGTTCACTCTGGTACAAAATACAGCATCTGATTTTGCTTTTGAGATCAACGTCTTTATAAATGTTTTCTTTTTAGCAATAAAAAGTACTTTACCTCTGCTGCAAAGATGTCAGCTCAGGATACCTTTCTGCCCTTCGATCTGATCTTTCCTTTTGTTACTCGTACCACATAGGAAATATTAGTGACATTCCATCCTTTTAACAAGCAGGAGAGAGCCCTTCCAGAGAGCTTTTCCCTTGTCATAATGTAGAATCCAAGGGGGATCTGAAGGTTATATGCAGTTGTTTGAACCGTAGCTGAATAAAAGTGGGGAAAAAAAAATAATTCTTTGACAAATGTATATGACATATATTTGTCCCTTGAAAGTCTATTACCTACACTTTTATATCAGTAAAATGTAGAACATTTGTTTTCATTTTACTTTTTTGGTCAGAAATTTAAAACGAAAAAAAATATATACCTAAATATAAAGGATGATTTTTCTAATCAGCAAAATGAGGTCAAATAAATTGAATAGAGTGATAGATGAGTGATTATATCCACAGAGAGCTTGTTAAAAGATTCCTTATGATAGATAATTGGGATTGAGGACCTTGTAGAAAGCTGATAAGTTCATTTTTCATGAAAAATTACTTTTGTGTGTGTGTGAATATAAGAATAAGGCCTGGAAAATAGCATTACTGGGAATCTCTAGACCAGAAGTTCTCAATGGGAGTAATTTTGCTGCTATGGGACATTTGGCAATGTCTAGTAATATTTTTAGGCAAGTATAAGTGATATAGAGCATTATTTTCATCTATAAAATAATAATAATTATGTTAGTATACAACATAATGATTCAATATTTATATATATTTCAAAATGATCACAATAAGACAAGTTAACATCTGTCATCATACATAATCACAAAATTTGTTTTCTTGTGATGAGAACTTTTAAGGTCTATTCTCTTTCAATTTGCAAGTATGCAATATGGTATCATTAACGATAGTCACTATGCTGTACATTACATGCCATGACTTACTTATTTTATACCTGGAAGTTTGTAAATTTTGATCCCCTTTCATTTAGTCTTCCCACCTCTACCTGCACCTCTGGCAACCACCAATTTGTCCTCTGTATCTATTTTTCATGGAAAAATACTTTAAGTGGTCATTGTTCTCATGAAGTATTGTTCTCTTTCTAGAATCATTATCTGGTTATAATGATAAAAGTGAGGTTATTAAAATGGATTAGCCCCCATTTTTTTTTTTCTCACTGTCTGGCTATTTCATATAAAGTTTTTTTTCAATCCCAATCCAGTTTGAATTATCTTGATAATTTAAGCTTTCATTACATGTTGTGCACATGTTTTAGGCACTGGTTCAATTCTGACCCAATTTTTTCAAGCATGTGAAGAATACACCTAGGTAGAGTTCAGACTGGAATTTGTAGTTGACATCGATTGATAGTGGATTTTTGAAGTTACTCATCCTTTGGAAACACAATTGATGAGCAATCTTTGGTGAAAAAAAGGTCAGAACTAGAGAAAATGAAGTAAGATAAACTAAGAAATAATATACTATCAAAAATGCAGTTTTGAAAAAGGTAGAGTGAACTAACACTAATTATACTAAGAAAATCAGATTATTTTTCTGAAACATGATGATGTATGAACATCAAAACATGATGATGTATGAAACCAGTGATAATGAGTGTATTATAATAGTATAAAAATAAACAAAAAACAAAACAAGATTTTTAATCATTATTTTCAGCAACAACTAAAATGGTTCTGCCATATTGTAAGTGAAAAGTAAATATATTGTATTATTCTAGAGGAGCCCGGAATTGACACTATAAATCTTTGACTAGGAAAAGCCTTAGCAGAACACCTGGGGGAAAGACCTAATAATCTGGACAAGAGGAAACATCTTTGGATTCCCAATTATTGTACCAGAAAGAGGAATAAGAATGACAGATATGGCAGAATGTTTCCCAGACTCTCCTAATTCCTGGAGTGACAGAGGGCAAACAAAGAGAGGGGACTAGGATAATCCTAGGGAAGAGATTTCTCTCTCATTGCCCCAGAGGGAGGAGTGTCGTATCTTGGGAGTGCAGAAGAAAAATGAACTCACATTACAGAGTTAATTTTGATAACAAGAAAGGAAAGAGAGAGAGAGAAAAAAGTCCCAGAGCTGCACTGTTGACTGAGTCTCTTTTTCAGTGTCTACTTGCCTGAGGTCTCTGAATGCTGAAAGGTGGGATCTGAGTATGTGATGGTCATGCCCTTGTTCTCCAGGCAGAGTGAATTGAGAGGAAGGGAGGTGGGGGAGGGAACTCAGATGCAACATTTGTACTGTGACCTTGATTAAAGTAGAAAACAGATTGTGTCTTGTGCAGAGAGGAGTGATTATTTATTTACACTGACATGTGTTGTACGAACACCTTGTCAGATACTCTGGGACTGTCATGTGCTATACATCTTAGGAAAATCAACAGAATTAAAAGGTAACTCACAGAATGGGAAAAAGTCTTGGAAAATCATAGAATTCTTCCAGCTATTAAAAATGAGAAAGGACTCGAATAGACAATTCTCCGAAGAGAACATACAAAGTACTAGCAGTTTTATACAAAGATGCTCAGATTACTAATCATCAGGGGAATGCAGATTAAAACCACAAGAGATATCACCTGACAGCTGTTAGGATGGTCATTATCAAGAGGATAGAAAATGACAATTGTTTTGGTGGAAACGTGGAGAATTTGGCACCATTATATACTGTTGATGGGAATGCAAAATGGTGCATCCAGTATGGAAAACAGTATGGAATTTCCTCAGAAAAATCCAAAATAGAACTGCTATATGACCAGCAAAGCAACTTATGGGTATTTTTTCCACTGAAAATGAATCTGAATTGAAAATGGGGTCTCAACAAAAAACCAAAAAACAAAAATTGCACTCCCAAGTTCATTGCAGTATTTTCTCCCTAGCCAAGAGGTGGAAACGCCCTAATGTCCATGGATGGGATAAAGAAAATGTGGTATATGCATAAAATAGATTACTATTCAAGTTTTTAAAAGAAAGAAATCCTGTTACATACTACAACAAAGTGAACCTTGGTAATATTATGTTAAGTGAAACAAGCCAGTCACAGAAGGACAAATCCTGCATTATCCCCTTGTATGAGTATTGAAACTAGGCAAATTCATTGAAAGAGAGGGTAGAATAATGATGGCCAGGCATTGGGGAGGGGAAAATGGAAAGTTGATATTCAAAAAATAAGATTTCAGTCATACAAAATAAAATGTTCTAGAGAATTGACTTCGAATATTGTACTTCTAGTTAACAACACTGTACTGTTCATTTAAAAATTTGTTAACATGATAGATCTCATGCTATGTGTTTTAACACCCACACACAAAAAGATAATGTTTTATTTGAAAATATGATTGTAATTTTCAAGATTTCACGTCTATTTTAACTTCTAAATAAACTCTGATCATTTTGGAGGTATGCCTATTTCAACCCGAAGATGCCATGCCAAACAAGGAGATGGTTTAAAACCTGGAGGAGAAAAGATAAAGACAGACAGAACTAGTTGGTAGGATCCACTAACAATAGCTACCAGGTCAGAGGCAGTGCTAATGTTTCAGGTCTTAAAGTTCAAAAAGGATGGAGGCAAAGTAAGGATGGATGGTGGCACACTTCCACCCTAAATTCATAAGGTAGAGATTTAAATTTGCATAAATGTAAATCACAGCCTTAAAAAAATTCTGTGATATTTTAATGTTATTTTAAATCTACTTTCCTATATTTTCAATTCAGTCTTGAAAATGATGCCATAAAGACTAAAAAATAATGTATTCAAAGATCTAAAATTGCCTTAAGAAATTCCAGTCTAACCCAATGCTTCCGGTCACCATGTTTTCCACTCTGCAAATCAATGGCAGTTTCAAATGTCCCTAACCAGATACACCAGCAAAACCTAAATTCATTCTTCCTTCCTTCCTTCCTTTCTTTCTTTTCTTTCTTTTTTCTTTCTTTCTTTCAAAGATTTTATTTATGTATTTGGGAGATAGAGTGAGCGAGATAGCACAAGAGCAGGGACAGAGGGAGGGGGAGAAGCATGTTCCTTGCTGAGCAGGGAGCCCAATGACCTGGGGGTCAATCCCAGGACCCTGGGATTATGACCAGAGCTTAAGGCAGACACTCAACCGACAGCCACCCAGGCAACCCAAAATCTAAACTCTTTCTAACTGACATTAACTACATCTGTCCATGTACTGACTAAACATGATGTGGGATTTAGCTCATCAACATATTTGAGAAAGCACAATTATTGCCCTTTTTGCTCAAAATGCAAAGACATTATTGCCATGATTTGGTATATAAGTTTGGTCCTTGAAAGTTCCCATAGTAACTTACTGCCCAACTTTGGGGTAGTGTTACCTGGGAGTGTTTTCTCTTATAATAAGAGACTATTGTTGAGGAACTCTTATTGCCTTAGTGTCTAATTCTATCCAGCACTCCATGTCCTATGTAGCCTTTCCTGATAAATCCTACCTTTAATCCTTTTATAATTGCTACTTCTTTATTTTAAAAGGGTCCTCTATTTTTTTTTTTTTTCACGTTGAAAGGTCAGAACTTTGCTAATTCATTTAGGAAATGCACAGTCCTTTACACAATCTTTGCAAAGAGAACAGCCTTTTAAAAAGAAATACTTGCCCTTCTTTAAATTCCTTCAAATAGCTTATGCTACATATTTACATTTTCCTTCCTGGTTTCCTCTGGAAGAGAAATATGGTCGTGCAATTGCATAGCTTGCAAATTCAACATTAGATTTCTCTGTGGAAGCCTGCAGATGCACAGAAATTAAATACAGTAGAATTATGTAGGAAATGAATGATCTGTAAATTCATTTGAAATGCCCATAGGTACCCCCTTCCAAACTGGGGTGGTTTTAGTGATATGCTGCATTGATTTCCTTGTATGTCACATTACATTGGGTTTGTATGTCTCATTATGCGTCATTATCACTTTATGGTGTTGGGGCTTTCGTGGTGACACTGTGAACATAATGTAATGTGATGTGCCACGGCTGTGAAATGCCATTAAACTATGAGACTCTAGAGAGTCAGTGAATTATGCCATTTCACTACTGCACTTTCAGAAGGCAGAGAGAACTACACCAGGCATTACCTTGTAGGATTACCCGAATTTGATTATCTACCTCATTTGGGTCATGTAAAGTCATATGTTGGTAGAATTGGTAATACTACTAAAGCCACGACAATTTGACTTTGACACTAGGAAACCCACACATCCTTAAAACGGGTTGTTATTACACCCTTGCATTTCTGTCATTATGGAGCAATCATGAAAGTATTTTGTGTCATGTGACCCAATGTTTCCCTCATTTTGTGCCAAGATAGGAGAGAGCTGCTGTTCTGAAACATTGTACTTTCCCAAGGAAGGACTGACCAGAATGGTAAAGGACAATTCAGTGGTTTCGGCCCTTATTTATGCTAGGTTTTGCTTTTTAGTCTCTTGCCTTATCCTGGATCTTCTAGTCCACAGAGATCTTCAAAGTCATATTACCCCGGGTTTTCTTCCCTTTGAGGTTGGTTGCCCTGCAGTAATTTGTCGCCAGAACTTTCAGGTCACCGTAGCATTGACTTGGAAGAAGACATGCAATCTGCTCTATTCCTCTATGACCTTAGCATCTTAAATTAAAAGAATGTATTCCTTTAAAACCATATTTTATAGAAAGCCTTCAAAGTGCAGTGTATGGTGAAAGGTCTCTGGTGGTAACTATTTGTATCAAAGTAAATGATGGCTGTGGTTTAGGTTAGAGTTGGGGTGACGTAAAACCAACAATAACAGTAATGTCTGAAGAATTCCATTCTGTTTTTGTTTGTTTGTTTGTTTTGTTTTGTTTTATTTCATTTAAGAGAGAAAGCTAGAGCCCATGAATGGGGTGTGGGGAGGGGGAGGGTTAGAGGGAGAGGGAGAGAAAGAGATGCCCAAGCAGGCTCCACACCCAGCACAGAGCCTGACACGGGGCTTGATCTGACTACCCTGAGATCATCACCTGAGCTGAGACCAGGAGTCAAACACTTAACCAACTGAGCTACCCAGTGGCCCTGAAGAATTCCATTCTGCTTGTAACACCTGACGTTTTTGTAAACATTATCTAAGTTAATTCCTACATTACATATATACACGCATATGTATATGTGTATGTATATGCATATGTATATGTATATATGTATGTGTGTGTGTATATATATTGTGTGTGTATATACATATAGTGTGTGTGTATAACTATAACTCATCCAGAAATTTACTTATTCCTCTATGGTTCTTTTCATTCTTGTTCCAGGACCAAATCCTTATGCCTACTATTTATCCTGTCAAAAATTATTAGGGAGGCTTTCTTTTTTGTCTAATTATTTATTTGGATATGTGTTTTAATTACAACAGCAAAAACATGTGACCATGTCATCAAACATAGCCCAGGCATTTGTATGAAACAAACCAGTTCATGTAAATATTGCCCCAAATTATATTATTATGAGCTGAATCAAGAACTTAGGGCCTAAAAGCTCTCAGACAAGTGACATCCCAGGTCCTCATTTAGAACTCCACTTTGGACTTAGATGTGATGAACGGAAGCCTGTGCCAGACGTGGGGAGGTTCAGAGAGAAATAATGCCCCTCTCTTCATCAGACAAATGGCATCTTCCATTTTGCTCTCAGAGCTGCCTTCCCCATGCTGCTCACACTGAGGACCTGCAGAAATGTAATGGTGCTTCATGTTTTTGTTTTTGTTTTTTTTTCTCCTGCCATCAGGTTAAATGACTTTCTTTTCTACTTATATATAATTCCATAAATAATAAATTCCTTGAATTAATTAAAATACCCTTCCTATGCCACTGATGAAAAATGTAAGTAGAACGTAGCAAGTACTCCTTTAAACCTTGACCTTGACTTCAACGTTATTCAGTTGCAATAAAGTTTTTCCTAAGCCCATTTAATTTGATATTATGTTTTGATAATGAATAGATGTATTCTAATTTTTCATTTTGACTTTCATGTGCTCATAATACTTATAATGACATTAATAACTTAGGTATTCATATATTGCATCAGATTACTGGCATGATAATATGTTGTAGTATTGCCAATTAAAAGAGTTTCTGCTTTGTACTTTGGCTTTACTGACTCTCATTTATATCCATAGGATATAGAATTCTTGCTAAAAACATATATTTTGGAGATCCAGTTGCAAATTTCTAGTAAAATAATTATAAAATATTTTCATAGCTGTGATTAATTTGGTCTCCTATAAACCAGTGTGTGTGTGAGTGTGTGTGTGTGTGTGTGTGTACTAAGAGCATAAAACTATCATGGCTAATTGTTGGGGATCCATGAACCATGAAGCTCCTTCATGTTCTAGTTTTATTTATAATTCTTTATACCTTACTTATTCAAGTTTTTACTTCTACTTTAGGGACACTATTTATATTATGGGTCACTCCCCCTGTATTAGCTTTTCATTGCTGCATACCAAATTACCACACATTTAGTATTGATCTACTGATCAACACAACATATATTTCTTATTTCACCATTTCCTAGGGTCAGGAGTCCAGAAACAGCTTAGCCAAGTCCTCTGCTCAGGGCCTACCCAAGCTGAAATCAAGGTGTTGGCCTGGCTGTGTTCTTATTTGGGGACTTGACTGGGGACGCTTTCATTTCTATTCTCCTTTGGCTGTATGATTGAAGGTCTCAGCTTCTTCCTGGTTGTTGGCTAGAGGTCACCCTCAGCTTCTGGAAGCTGCCTGTAGACTCTTGTCAGGTAGTCTTCTCACAGGCAACTCACAAGATGGCTGTTTGCTCCTTCAAGGCCAGCAAGAGAATCTGTCTCCTCAAACTCCTGAGATGGAGCCTTATATAATGTAACATAAACATGGAAGTGACACATGATCTTTACCATATTCTGTTGGTGGACTCAAGTCCCAAATTCCACTCCAATGCATGGGGAAGTGACTGTAGAAAGTATGACTCACTGGGGTTCACTTTAGGGTTTGTACATGACACACATTCCCCCAATCACATCAAAGAATTTCAACAGTTTAAAATACACCATGTACCTACTTAATCACTGTTTTTCTGGGTTCATATGGGAGACAGGTTTACTTTAGGTCAGTTTCCCTTGCTGCTACATGGAGGACACTTTCTCAAAGGAGTCAAGTCAGCTAGAAAATGTGAGGCTTGAAAACAATAGTGCATTTTTTTTTTTCTATTTCTTATGGGTAACATCCACTAGGACATTATCAGTATGTTTTCTACTTTTCCAATTTTAAGTGGCCAGGATTAGAGTGGCTTATATTATCTCATATAAAATAGTGGTGATGAGAATAATACCAATTGCTCTATGTTGTCTTTCTGAATATTGTTGTTTTCTCTTTATAGCATTGCTAAAATCTCAGTGTCTACTTTTAGTGGATTAGAGATTTTTGCGGATGTGCCCACAGTAAAAATCTCCTATTTACAAAAAATGAATTTTTTAGCTGAGGTCTGGCTAAAACCAAAATACTCATCCTCATTCATGGTGTTTTGACGTGATATGATACTCTATGAGTGATCCAAGAAGAAAATTATCTTCCTTTTGTATTTAAAGAAACTTTTCTGGACATACCCAAAATCTACTATCCTTTTTCTTTTTGGATTTGGGACTGTATTGAATATGTACAGTTCTGGAATTCTGGAACTACTTCTGACATTTTGTGTTGGATAATGCTTCATTTTGAGGGCTATTCTGTGTATTGTGAGATATTTAGCAGCCTTCCTGCCCTCTACTCAATGTGACAAACAAAAATGTCTCCAGCCATTGCCCAATCTTCTAAGGATTGGGAAGTGGGGAGAGTCAAAACTGCCCTTGGTTAAGAACCAATGTTCTGTAGTGAATTCTACTTTCTTTAGAGCTTCTGCTTTTATCTCTGAGATCTTCTCCCTAGGAATATCTTTTAAGATTGTATTTCTCTAAATATGACATTATATCTGCCATTTTTCCTTTCCTATTTGCAACTTTTCAAGGTCATTTTCAGTATTACCTGTAGTAACACCACTTAACTAACCAATCACATATTTTATTGGTCAGATATTGAAATGGTGGTTAGAAATTTCCAGAATTTCAGATCTGAAAGAGCATCCATGTGAGGACAAAGCTGAGCCTTCAAAAGGAACCTCCTTTGACAACCTAGCAATGCAGTCTAATTTCCTGTCATCTTAACAACTTCACCAGACTTGTTCAAGAACTGATTTTTAACTCTTCTCATGCTGGATGTCACAGCTCCAGCTACTGAAGTGTTGTATCTGACCTGGTCTCAAAAACTATTTTTGTTTTATTGACTGATTTAAGTTCTCCCTGATGCTTGTTTAATAACCTCATTTTTTCCCCTTAATAATGTCTTTTCCTTCTGTTGACGTTTATATTGAACTTGGTTTGCTTCATGACTGGTGGAGGAGATTGGTATCATCTAGACTAATGTGAGAGAGTCACTCTTCCTAAGAAGAAGCACATAAATACGTATGTTCATCATTAACTTGGACTTTAACCATTTTATAACCTATATAACTTAGAAAATAAGTTCCATACTTGTGAGTGGATGTCTTTATGCAGATTAAACTTTGAAAATCAAATTTAGAATGAGAAATCTAGAGAACAAAATAAAATAACATTACTAAGGGGAACAGTGCAATTCACAAGCTTGGAATTTTCTCAGTGGTATCTTTTCAAAGCATGTATTCAAAATGATAAATGAGGTTTTGCTGGGTCTTTTTTTTTTTAATTCAGAGATATGAGCATTTAATTTACTTTATTTAGGACATTTCTTCAACCAAAACATTATGTTCCTTCACTTCCTAATTCTATGATAATTTTTGTCTTGTTTTGGTTTTGATTTTTTTTTTTTTTTAAATTGAAGTACATGTTCTTTTACTTTCCTGCTTTGGTAAGGCTTATTTACATCTTGGTGTGTTAGTTAAGCAAACTATCTGCTTAGAAAAATAAAGCTAGATCTTTTACTTTTTTACCTAGCTGGAAAAAATGAAAACCTGTATTAATTCTGAAAAGGTTGGATAGAGATTTGCCTTTAGGACTATTTAATGAGTGAGTAGGTAGGAGTCTCAAAAGTTGATACTATCTGTGAATGTAGGATGACACTTGGTTGAGAAGGGCTCCTGTTCATTTTTATGGAGTTGATAAATTAACATTATAAATCAAATCACAATTAAAATAATTTTAATAATTGTCAAGTAGTTCTAATTCAGAAAGACCTTCCATTTGTATCCATTGCTTTTCTGCATGTAGGTGTAGATTTTATGCACATGTACGTAGGAAGTGGAAAAGTGAGGGGCACAAGGGTGGCTCAGTGGGTTAAGTCCCTGACTCTTGGTTTGACTCAGGTCGTGATCTTAGGGTGGAGAGATGGAGCCCGCATGGGGCTCAGTGGCTCAGCATGGAGTCTGCTTCAGATTCTCTCTCTCCCTCCTCCATCTGTCCCTCCTGCTCATTGCTCTCTCTCTCTCAAATAAATTAATTAATTAAAAAAAAAGTAGAAGAGTATCATGTGCTGTGGTTCTCACTATTATCTGTGTGTGCCAATTAGAATTAAAGCCTGTATTCTAACCTTATTATTTTCCTTCCAAACATGTGTAGACCTTGCACTTACACTTGTCATTGTATTTGAGAGACTAGTGCATTGCACACTGAACTTTAACTATCCTCCCAAAATGATTCTTACATGTTCACTCACATTTCACTGGTCAGAGAAGTTTACTGATGATTTCTTTCTTGTAGGGTACAGAGAACGTGGTTATTTCATTGCTCTGATGCAAAGTTCAAAGCATTTGTGGGCAGCATCAGTGCAGTGCTGATTGTCACCATTTACCCATTTGATCAAAAAAATATTAAGTTCACTGTCCCTCCTCTATGTAGAGCACACTAACCTCTTTCTCAGGAGAGATCACTGAAAGGTCCGATGCAGTCACTGGGTCCAGATCAAAGCCAAGACCTTCAAGTGACACCCAGTTCACAGGAATGTCTTCTGGGACATGAGACTTTAGAATGCAGGGGACATGGAAGCTCTCCTCTCCTTCTCAATCCCAATATACAGTGGTGGACAGATATAGGATGGCCACAATGGATACTCTCATCCCCAAAGGGGAGCAACAGGTAAGAAATAACAACCGTTTGCTCAAGGCCAACCCACTCAGTGAACCCAGGGTCTGATTGCTTTACCTGGATGATGGGGAAGCTTCTTGAGCTCTGGCTGCTCTTTGAAAGCGCTTCCCCATCCATGACTTCTCAAGGCTCTTCTTGTTCCATTATTCTGCTTGGCCACATCAGAGGTTGGATTAAATGACCTCTCTGGGGATGAAAGGCTTTCTCAGTATGCTTCTGGCTTATGGACTACTGGGGACCAAGGGTTCGTTTATGTCTCTAATGGTCACAGTCTCTTTTAGTCCAGACTGGTTGTGCCTTTGACAGTAGTACTCTCAGAACGAAGTCAGCTCCTTGCTGATTTGATTCCAGCACAGCTGCCCATGACAGTGTGAACACCCAACATAGCTTCTTTCCAGACAGACTTTCTGCATCTGTGCTGTGTCCTGTCTCACCACACGCCTCACTCGTTGTCTTCCTACTTAATTGTGGGTAACTGAGCCTATCAAGCTTTGAAAGAGTGAGCGCCACATACAGCCTCTTTTCTCTGGCACATCTGCTCCAATTAAAATGAGTTGCTGGGTGCTTCTCTCTTCATTTCACCTTTACTCCAAATCCCTTTGTGCATTTATTCCTTTTGCAGCTTGTGCTCTGGCTCTGGAGATCATTTCAGTGGTTGCAAACTGGCAATGAAAAGATGAATTAGTCAGGGTTCTTGTTTGCCAGGAACCAAAGTTGAATCTGGCTGATTAAGCAGAAATGGTGTTTAGCAAAAGAATACTGGGAGGCTCACAATTTGTTTGGCTTGTGAGAACCCAGCTTCAGGCCAGGTTTCCAGGAATAACACCCAAATCCATCCTGCAAAGTTGAATTGGAGCAGCATCAGTGGTGCTGCTGCCACCCCAAGGGGGGGATGTGGAAGATGCTAGGACTGCCGCCACCTGCCTGAAGGTGGGATTGTGCCACAAGGTTGTCATTGCTGCTGCCTCATCATTGGTTGCCCCAGCCACTCCTACCCTGGAACTAAAAATGAATTTTGAATGGCCCTACATTCACAATCTACAGACTTGAGCTGTAGTTCAACTCCCTTTTGAGTTGAAGTTCCAGAGACGTTTTCTGGATTGCACAGAAGCCAACTCATAAACAGGGAAATTATTCAAACATAACGAAAATGGTCAAGGATTACTACATAGGGAAAATAATGATACCCACAATCTCATCTTGTTTTCAGCTGTCACACTGAAGAGTTTGATGGATCTCCTTCTACCACTGAAAAGTTTTCCAAAACCCAGTATGCAGCTTCTGGAATTTCACAAGAAGCCCACTATTAACCAGCTACTCTGTCTGAAATTTTCAAATTAGTGTTATTCCTAATGGGCATCCATACCTAAGTGCAGTAGCACATTACTAACAATGACATTCGGATGCAGAAAACTTTTCATATGCATTTCCTCATTTCATCTTCACTACCACTCTGATGTTAGTATTATTACCACTCTCACTTAACAGAAAATAAATGTAGAGAGGCTTTGTGACTTAGCTCAGAATTCATTTCTTCTACATAACAGAGCTGAGAATTGAGTGCAAACTTTGGATTCTAAAACTTGCATTCAACAGATCGAAATGCAATTATGCATTGATAGCAGAAAAAGAGTGGGCTCAGAGGAAATGAGATAGAGGGAGGAAAAGCTTTAATATGTGCTCTGGTGAATGAGAGGGAGTGTCAAGGTGAAGTAAAAGGATGTCGGATTTGGGTATTCTGTGCCAGGATGGGATACTGATAAATCCAATTTATCTACATCACAGTACAAGCCCAAAGAGGCGAAAACAGGGATGTGAGAAGAGAAATTAACGCTATATACCTTATAACTAGCTGAAGACTTCTGGCTACTGTGTTCTAGAATTTGAGGTGTTCCTGGAGTTTGATGCCACATATTTTCTTTCCTTAAAGATACACTGGCTGTTTTCTTCAAATACAGTTTGTCTTCCCCTACAATGTTAATGAGTTGTCTAAATGATGGAGTTTTGGAATATAGGTTTAGTTTCAGAGCCAACGACTAAGAATTCTTGAGACATCTTTGGTGCAAAATGGCAGTTTATTAAAGCACGGGGACAGGGCCCATGGGCAGAAAGAGCTGCTGCCCCAGGATTGTGAGGGGCAGCTGATTATATATACTATGGGTTTGGGGGGAGGCAAGGGAAAGGGAGGTTTCAAAAGAACTTTCATATGTTAAAGAAGACTCACCGGATACCTGAGGCCTTACCATTGTTGAGTTAAGGTTGCTTTTCCCTCTAAGGAGGCATTAGCATTAAGATAGTTGGGAGTTTCCTGGAGGATCATTAGACTCTGCCCCCTTCAGCTTGAAGTTATCTGTTAGTGGGCTGCAGGCTGGTTATAAGGACATTTGATTTTATCTACATTTCCTTCTGGAAGCTAGGTTATTGGTAGAAATGCTTTGTTCTCATAGATTGCTAAGACATTTGTACATGAGGGAGACTCCTGTCTTACAGGATTGTGATCTCTATAAGTTAACTATTTGTTTTTCCTTTCCTTAGCCTTAGGGCAGCCAGGAATGCCTGAGGAATGTCACACAAATCCCATCTGGGGGCGATTTGTGGGGTGTAAGCTTCTGCTTTGCCCTCAGCTTGCCTTCTGTTCCCTCATCATAATATTAGTGTTGTCTAAGCATAGCATTTGTTGTCAGTTTTAAGATGCATTCATGCTATTACACAGTTGAAAACATGGTTTTAAAACCCATTTTACTTCATTGTTGACACCTTGTGCCCAGAAGTATACTTGTGCTCTTGTCACGTGGCCCTAGTCACCAGCTTAGAGCATCGTCACATTCCCAAGATGTGTATTTGGTTTTTATAAAAGGTGTATAATGTTTCCGGAAAAGTGAGGTAAAAGATGATGACAATAGTAGTTCCAGTGTTAATTCTTCTCTCAGATACAGCCCAGGAGCTGAATTTCAACCATTTGATTTTTTTTCTGGTTAAGGAAAGTGGAGAACATTTGCAGAGGACCACCTCTGGCAACCATTAATTTTTCTCCTAGCATTGAATCATCTACTGATTCTGACCTGCCTATTCCAGTTTCCACGGTTTATGTTGAAATTTCAAAAATGCCTTTCATTACCAAGACTACATGAGTAGGAGCACAAACCACTCTGATGCTGAATGGCCAATATGGCGCATGCGACAGCTCACGGGAGATGGCACAGCCCTCAGGAGTGTTAGGTCCATGATCAAAGGAGCAAGACTGATACAAAGCGAAGGTCAGCAAGCTTTATTTCGAGCCGAGCATCAAGAATCAAACCAACCGGTCGGGTCCGCCTCTTACAGAGAAAGCGAGCGACTCTCAGCCTCACAGACTAACTTTTATAGAGCAATGGCCATGTGGTTGAGCCTGGCCACACACAGGTGGCCAGTGAGATTGCAACACACAGAGAAAGCTGCACAGTCATGCTAGGTCATACACGTGGTGTATGCTAGGTCAATTGGGTGGCCAACTGAATTACAATTCACCCCATAGTAGCTATTTGAACTAGCCTATCACTTTGGTCAGAATTGGTGCCCAAAAGGCACCCAAAAGATGGGGCCCACACTCCTTGGTAGCTAGGGAGACAGTATGCTCGCTCCACTGATTGGATGTCTCCACCTGGCCCGACTCATCCCTGCATTTGGGCTCTGTTATCTCCACCTGACCTGACCCGCCCTTGTATTTGGGCTCTGTTATCAGGGACTGGTCAACCACATATTACCGGTTTTCCGGGACTTGCTTTTAAGTAAGTTCGGGGTGCGGGGGGGGGGGGGGCAGTGTCAGTTTAAGTTTTACTGCATAAACAACAAAATGGCTGTTCAACCAAGATGGAGCCACTCTGGCTAAATAGGCCCTTACAGGGAGCACTCCTGTTTCCACAGCAGGGGTTGGGAAACCTGTAGTTGGTTACTCATCCTTCCAGGAATGGAGCAGTTTCCTTGTCTTCAGACAATTAAGCAGGTTTCTGCTCCTTTTCAAACCCACCCTGCTGTTAAACAAAGATATTACTACATATTATGGTGTGGTAGTTCCAATTTATGTCTCATATTATATTTCTTTTTTTTTTTAAAGATTTTATTTATTTATTTTATTTGACAGAGAGAGATCACAAGCAGGCAGAGAGGCAGGCAGAGAGAGAGGAGGAAGCAGGCTCTCCGCGGAGCAGAGAGCCCGATGTGGGGCTCGATCCCAGGACCCTGAGATCATGACCTGAGCCGAAGGCAGCGGCTTAACCCGCTGAGCCACCCAGGCGCCCCTATATTATATTTCTTAAATTAGATTTTTTTAAATGTTGGGATCAGATAAAATCAATCTATTGAAATGCCAAATTTAATCTTGGTCCTAAAAAGATTTCTTATCTGAGAAAGAAGCTTATTATGTTATTATGTTGACCTTTTCACTCTATGGTCCGTGATTTTTATTTTATTTATGCCATAACAAATTTCACACTCGGGGTGTCTTCACACTTTCAGAATGTTTGAAGCCCATGATTCCATTTGTGTGTGTGTGTGTGTGTGTGTGTGTGTGTGCGCGAGCACACGTGTGGGCGCATATGAATGTGTGCTACTTGCATGATGACAGGTGCATTACTTTGTATTCCTATGGTTTTTGTTTTCTCTCACTTTCCTAAAATCCCAGGTCTTATTACTGAGCCTGCCCAGGAGAGTTTCTCCAGAGTATCTATGCTTCATTTGGTTATCTTATTTACCATGATGATGCATTGTCTTTTTTATGCAGATGATATACTGATTTATCTCTTTCAGTGAACTTTTCTGCAGCAATTTCAAAGCTGTCAGACTGGCAGACTAAGATTAAAGACCTAATGGCCCAGCATTTCCACAACAAAGTGCATACAAACACAAGAGCCAGCTAGAGATCTTTCCTCCATTTAACTATCTTTGGGTTTGTGGCTTCTTTTTTTATGGGAACAGACGCTTCTGTAGAAGAAGTGTAAAACCAAGGTCATGGAGGAATGGACTCTAGAGGTATTCCAGGGCGATATTATTCACCAGTTGCTTAAATGTTTCATTTAACTTCTAAGGAACATTGATCAACCATGACCATTGTTCTTTGGGACTGATTTATAAGTACAAGAATAGCCTGAGAGCATCACATTACTAGACTACATATCAGGGAATGAGTGGGAAAATGTTAAGAAAGAAAAGAAAAGCCAGAACATTCTGTGACCAAAAATACTTCCTTTATCACCTTCTCCATGTTAGAGTTAGTAAGGACTTGACTTCTGACTTTTAAAAAGTTCTCATTCTATCCTTCTCCTTCAGGGCCATTCAAATGTATTCTTTCTGCTTTAAATGTCATCAAAATTTTCTGATGCCTAAACTTAACATCTCCAGCCCTGATGTGTTTTCTGAAATGCTCACTTACGTAATCCCTTATTTGAGTATTATGTATAAATGTCATCAATCTCTGTCATGTGATGTGCCACAACTAGCTTGGCTTGGGTCTAGTGTTTCTCATCTCCAGTAAAGCTCATGCCTACCCAACTAATTGCTCAGCATGACACCTAGGAATTGCCCTTGACACTTCCCATGTAATTTACTAGCAGGTTGGATGGTAAACCTACAAAATATTTCCAGAATCATCTGTTTCTCTATGATTCAATGCTGACCCTTTATTGATCATTACCATCCCTTGGTTTATTGGCTTGCCATTCATTCTTCTCAGGCTTCAGTCTACTGACCACAGGACAACTGGAAAGAACATCATTAAAAAGCTGAGACTCTACTGACTTCACGGACTAGTACTTTTGTCATCCCATGTAATATTACACTAGAACAAGAGCTGGTCCCCTGCATAGACGTGTTTCCAGCTCTTCTAGTGAATTTCAACATGTAATCTCTTAGTCTCTTAGTTTTGCTTATCTTGTAAAATGAGGGATGTTGGGGTACCTGGGGGCTCGGTGAGTTAAACATCTACCTCTTGGTTTCAACTCAGGTCATGATCTCAGAGGTGAGATCAAGGCCCACACTGGGCTCTGTGCTCAGCATCGAATCTGCTTGAGATTCTTTCCTCCTCTCTCTCCCCCTGTTCCTCCCCCGACTCATGCACACACTCTCTCCTAAATAAATATATAAATATAAACCTCTTTAGAAAATGAGGATGTTAATAGTGAAAATACATTTGCCATAGAGTGTTTAAGATAATCACACCAGTTAACTATGTAAGCAATTAGAACAGGTCTCAAAATTAGTTAGGACATATAAGGGTTGCTATTTTCCTTGACTTGACCTTCCAAGCCTGGAATAATTCTGCCTCTGCCTTTCCTTGTATCTCACCTCGTACCAATTTCTTGTTCACCGATGATCCGGTTATGTCGCTTTTTGTTTGGTAATTTAATTATTTATTCAATTAACCTCATGATCCAGCTTCTTCCCATTCTCCTGCCAAGATGTCTCAGCTTAATACTGTCTTAAACATCATAACCCTAAACACTAAATTCTTTCATTTGCTCTGGCTGCTGCAGCTTGGGAGTGAGACTGCCTCTGGCCTTGGGCCAGAACCAGAGATGTAAAAGGCGGAGGTGGTGGGAAGGATACCCTTGCACTCTCTTGCTCCAAGTGGCCCCTATTCCTGGTCTTTGTCCAAAAGACAAGACCCCTTGAGGATTCTGTCACCCAAGCAAACTGCCAGGCTCTCATCCTCAGGTCAATGTCAGGACAGAAGTTAGAAAAGAAAAACAAACAATAAAACAAAACAACAACAACAAAACCCTAGAGACTAAGCCTATATACACTGCTGCTTCAACTTTTGACTTTACTAGGTAGTCATTTTGATTTCCTTACTTTTAGAGTAGAAGGCTATTCTAGGTAGTTTCTTCTTATATTTACCCCAGCATTTACGAAGTTGTAATGAGCTTCCTCTCTTTTAGCCAACAATGGAAGTTCATACAACTCATTCTAAAATGCAAAGACTAAATTATTTCACCCTGGATTACCTGGTGGACTTCATAATTGTATAAAATATTTGTAACATTAGCACATTTGATTCCAAAGTATTGTAAAGTTTGGAGTATTTGGACCTCTTCTTTTTCTAAAATAGTCTTAGCCATGATAACTTGCACCAGATAGAACTACAACAAAAGTAGCAGAAGAAAGTGAGCACAACTGCGAACTATAGGGATTTTGAGAGTTTCTGCTCTTTCCTTGGAATCTTTCATAACATGAAGGTATTATATGGCCCAGGTGTGAGCTCTCATGGCAACTGTATATGAAATATAAGTAAACCATTTTCTCAATATTTAAGGATAGAAACAAATACAAATAACAAGAATAATGCTTGTTTCCTTTAATACAATAGATTATCTTGCGTGTCTCTTGAAATGCATCCATCTGCAGATGTCACTAGTTAAAAGCACACGCTTTGGAGTGAGAAAAATCTGGGTTCCAATCCTAACTTGGCATTTATTAGCTGTGTACCATTTATTAGCTGTGCACCCAGAGGCAAGTTCCCTCCTCTTAATGTCAGTTGCTTCATCTGTAATATATGGCTTGTACTAATGATTACATGAGATAAAATGCATGTATTATATGGCATAAAACCTATCAGAAATGATTTCTCTCCCTGTTACATATCTCTGTATACACACACATACATATTTACATATTATATAATGTGTATAATCAAATGCATTGTATGAATTGTTATAAAAGTTATCACTCACTACTCAAAGCCATTAATCCTTTGTGAACTGGAATTACTACCTATTTAAAATAAGATTGATGATGACTGCTGAGCTCCCATCCCTGGCACATTTCATATGGTCAACTCAGCCTCTTGCCATTCATTCCCTTTGGCTTTCGCTTTACATCACTGGGTGAGGCCCGAGATTACATTACCCAAAAATCTCTTGACTCTTAGATACTTTAGGGAGGCAATGAGGAAGGTTCTGATTAGGTGACTTAGATCATCAGTTGGTGATTTCTTTTGATTCCCAAACTTTCCTTAACAACCTTGGTGCTACAAATACTTGAGATCATCACATATGGTCTCTGTAATCTCTGATTCCTGGAAGCAGTGGCTGGCCTGCACTCTCCCAACTCCTCTAGTTGCTTTGTCTTTGGTTCCCTTTATTAAATCTGCCTTTGACAACAACCAGAGTAACTGGATTTGCCAGTCTTACCCTGACTGATACACACTCAGTGACATCTCCAGGATACAAGAACAAACATCGTACCACTTTGTCTGCCTACTTTCTTTCTGGTGAAAAAATCTCATTTCTCACCTGAATTACTATGCATTTTTCTTTTGTATTATCTTTCTAAAATATAATGAAACTGTAGAAAATACAACTCATAAAATTACAAATACAAGATCATATAATTGACTTGTGTGATTTTATTAGTATTTATTGGTGACAAATCTGTATATAAGAAAGAGAGTATTTTCTTTGAGGAAAATAAAGTATTTGTAGATTTGTTGTTCATTTCCCTGTAATGTTCTGTCGAAAAGGTTGTTTTTAGAGAAGGAATGCTATCACAATGATAGCACTGGTCAAGAAACTATCAATTAAAAAATAATAACAGAACTTCTTCATTCATAAAATAGTACTAAGACAGTTACAAGACAGTTCTGGCTGTCTGACTAACCTGCTGTAGGTCTCATCACTAAGGGATACTAATGAATGACATGGGGGAAAAAATGCAGCTTATTCTGATTTAGCTTCCAAAGGATCTCTAGCGGAGAATGTGAGCACATGCCCAGGATCTCACTCAGAAAACATGGGACAGAATATGCTATAATTCGAAAGGCTTTAATGCAAAGAGTTTTAACGAGGAAGATGGGTAATGAAAAAAAAAATAAAATTTAATGTAAGAATTAGGATCTCGAGGGGAAAGCCGCTCCAAGTACCAGATTAACCTCATGACTTTGATTGCAAGGCAGGGTCACTATTCCTGGAGGAAGCCATCAAGGCAGCCCTGGGCTACAATGAGACAAGCTATATGATTCCCAAAGAAGCCAAGACTGGGGCAATGATAATAAAATTTCTAATGTTTATTGCTTGGGGAAAGATTTCAAAGATGGCGTGAAGCCAAAAATAAATTACTTTTTAAACAAATCCCTGAATCTTTGCTCTCAGTGGCTTCCCTTTCGTGTCTTGTCAAATGTCTCTCTGGCCTGATAGCCAACTTCATACTGAGATTGGTGCCTCCATAATTTACC
Source organism: Lutra lutra (assembly GCF_902655055.1). Taxonomy (NCBI): domain Eukaryota; kingdom Metazoa; phylum Chordata; class Mammalia; order Carnivora; family Mustelidae; genus Lutra; species Lutra lutra. Next base: position 193,159,836 of record NC_062280.1, read on the forward strand.
TTACTCCTGGCAGGGAAAATGCTTTCTCTTACAACCCATTCAGAAATTCTCCCACGATACAACAGCCATACCACTAGTAATACCTTGGCCAGAAACTAGTAATACCTATTACTACACACATTTATTTATGCCTAGAGATGTCTCACTGAGGAAAATAAAAAAGGGGATTGACTAAACTATTTTAAAATGCAGCTATAGTTTCTTTTTCTCTTCTTTTCTAGCATATTTAGCAAATACAAATTGTGGTACACAACACAGACTGAATTAAATCCTTATATACACCCATGTTTCTGGGTTATATTTGATAAGTCCTTTAAAACTCATTAATGTGCACTTAAGTAATGTCTGATATATTACAAAATTTTGTTTTATAGTTTCAATATGTGTGCCAAGTCAAATGAGATAAACAGGAGATATAATCCATTTTAGTTTGTAACAAAACAGAATTTAAATTCATACAGAATCTTTTTGCCAGAATACTCTATAATAAGCAAAATTCACATGATTATTCATAAGGAAGTGGGCAACTTATAGTTCTTAATGGTTATGAAATTAGTGACCCCATACTGTTAAGAATATATCAGTTGCCCCCCCCCCAAAAAAAAGATGCAAAATAAAACCATGCCAATACACAATCATCAAGACCAAGTAGATCTTCATTCAGGAAAGAACAAAAAAGACACAATCTACTGGCATATTGTGGCTAAAAATATAAATAAATCACACTTTTCATTTGAGCTACACATGGCTATCTCTTGCTGCAGGTGTTCTCAGAATATCCATTGTCTCTACTATAAACAGAATTTGATTAAGTGGGACAAAAGAGAAATATATGCAATGCCTTCCAAATTATGAAGAAAATATTTTTTACCAACAAGTCCATGTTATTCAAATTATTAATCAAGACCGATGGGAGAATATAGGCATTTTCAAACATTCAGAGATGTATAAAATTTGTGTCCTATTAAAAACCCACCTGAGGTAATACTTAAGCAAAATGAGAGGCCAGAAGAGAAAGAGAAAGTCAGATGATTTAGGAGATCACTAAAGGTAGGTCTGCAAACAAAATCTTCTGTCTACTTAGAGGGGAAGGAAGTAATCTCTTGGGACAAAATAATAATGACAGGAAAACACAGTACGATAGTCCCCTCTTACCAGCTGATTCACTTCTTGCAATTTTAGTTATTCAAGGTCAACTGCAGACTGGAAGCAGGTGATCCTGCTTCTGACCTATCATCAGAAGGTCAGTTGCAACCTAACGCTACATCCAGATGTTTATGTCATTCATCTCACTTCATTTCATCACGTAGACATTTTATCATCTCACATCATCACCAGAAGAGTGAGTACAGTACAAGTACATATTTTGAGAAACAGAGAAATCACATTCACACATTTATTATAGTGCATTGCTATAACTGTTCAAGTTTACTAATAGTTATTGTTAGTTTCTTTCTGTGCCTAATTTATTAATTAAACTTCATCATATGTGTATAAGTATAGGAAAAAGCAGAGTACATATGGAGTTCAGTACAAGCTATAGTTTTGGGCGTCCATTGGGGGTCTTGGAGCATACTCCTCATGCACAAGGTGGGACTATTATATCCCATCTAAAATTCATATGACATAAAAATAAGCCAGTAAATTACTTAGTTAAACATAAATGACATTAAGGAAATAAATAAGCAACTATAAACTTTGGGATAAACTTCATCAGTTGTGATAAAGCAAACAAAAGGCTCTAAAATGTTATTATGTTATTATGATAGAACTTTAAAGAAAACTAAAATAAAGCTTCATTTTGAGCAGCTCATTGACTATCATTATGAGACTCAATCTATCTTGACCATGTAACATTATCTTAAAAAGTGGCCAAAGTGCTTAAGAATAGAATATATAATAAATTTATTAGTGTTAGCCTGTAGTTCCCTTATCACTTGTTAATTCCCAATTAAATTCTCCAAAGTCTCTTTTCCAAAGAACAATTATTAATCTCAACTTTCAAAAGTTTCATCCTCGATTCCTAAGAGAAATTCCTCCTTGACCTCTGCTTAAGTAAGAAGGCAGATGCTATCCAGAGAAAGCTGCTTGAGTTTCCTTTCACTATCTTGGAAGGCCTGTGCACCCCCACCCCCTATTCATTCTGTTCTTTCTCATCTGCTCTGTTCCTCTCCAAGACTACTTTGTATGTAAGGACCCCTGTTGGATCTAGCCACCGACCTCCTTCTATATGTAATTCCCTCCATTTGGTCCTCAGTCTTGGTCTGTGCCTTTCCCTCTCTGTCCACAAACATGCTCCAAGGCTGTCTATCAGATTCACATTTTTCAGATGACCTTCACTTCTGGCTCTTTCCCTGTCATACTCAATCTTACAATAAGGACAACACACACTTGCTGTTCTATATTCTCTTATCTTTTGAACTCATTTGATAACCTTCTAACATTTGACATTTCTCTCCATTGACCCCAAGAAACTGTTTTATAGGTTAATAATGACCCTACACATATCACGTGAAAAAATTTCTCTCAGTTTTGACTCAGTTACTCCCTCAGTTTATCAGTTTTGATTACTCAATCATGAGTGAAATTCCCTTTTCATGCTGTATCATGAATTTATCCTTGTGTCTTTCTGAACGTGGCTTCTCTGTACCAATGTTCACTCTTCTCACTCTTCTTCAACCCTACATGGTGTCACATCATAAGTTTCTTCCCCATACTTTGTCCTGTATCTGTGTTCTCACTTTTTCTCTCCAGAAAGCTTTATCTTTACTTATGCTTCTGTGGTTCTGGTGTACATTAGAAAGCAGAACCGTATTTCAATTTGCCTTAACTCATTACATTCCACCACCAAACTGATTTCTTCTGCTGACTCTTTATCTCTGGTTACTCTTTCCATTAACTAAGCTGAGGACATCATGGTGCCAATTCTTTCTTCTCAGTCTTCCTCATGCAAACGTACACCTACTTGATTACTCCATTGTTAATGTCCTCACAGCTCCTTGGGCATTGATCTTCTGCTCTTTATTCTTGCTGCCTCTATTGTCAGTGCCCTCATTTTTTTTTTAACTTAATTTTCCACCCATTTTCATCACCCGATCCTAGTTCTTAGAGCAATCTAGACCAATTTTGGATATATTTCAATACCTTCAGCCTCACTATCTGACAAAGTTCAAACAAAAATCATGAAGCCCATGATTTATGGCAGATGCTAGAGCTGGAAATAAACCTATTTTTCTGGGGTCCATTTACAGTAATATATTTTCATTTTTCTAGCTCAAAGAAAATCTCAAGGACACAAGCCTACAAATTCAGCACTCTCTTGGCCCCCTGAATCTGGCTCAATCTCTTGGATTTGGTTTCAGACTGGCTAACATCTCTTTACTATCTTTTCATCTTTTCAGATTGCCAAGCATTCCCCTACTATTTTGGGGATCCCACACTAAACCTCAGCTCACATCTGGGACACTTCCTTATTTAATATCCGTAAGTATATAATCTACTTCTTACCTATGTTCATCCTCAGGCAAAAGACCTGCTATCGTTGGACAGTATCTTTGAAAGGACTACCATTCAATATGTTTCTGATTTTAGTCTGTGGCATGGGTTTCCCAGTGCTATCTGACATTCAGATTAATTGTACCACTCAGTACTATGCTGCTTCCCTTCATGCCTGAGATGGCTACATTTTTAGATAAAATTCTAGCCACTCTCCTCCAGAGACCAGCTATTATATAGCTGGCTTATTTCCTTTTGTTCACACTTTACCATAGTAATATAATCCAGGACTAGACAGACTCCTCTCCACTTGTCCTAACAGCTGATCCTACAATCCAAATAGAAATACCTATCATCTTGATTCAAGTCTCCAGTACCCACTTTGATCTCTCTACAAAGCAATAGTTATTTAATTATCTTTATTATTTATTGTTATTCTTCTAATTGTCTTTGCATATCACTATTAAATTGGTTTTCTGAAGATTGGGGAGTGTTCGCTCATATTAATTATCATTTCCTTTATTGGTTTAACAATTTGACATGTTATTACTTAAAATCACAAATTTCCTGTATTTTCTTTCTCAGAGGATTAATGGCTCCCCATTTTCCTGAAAAATAAAATTCAAACATGTATGTTTTAAAATACTTCACTATGTTACCATCTTTATGTACAATCCATGTTTAGATAATCTATATTTCTCATCTTTCCATAGTATTCTACACATCAATTTATGGCATTTCTTCCACTAGAGTTACCTTCCTCCCTTATTGTATAAAACCATATTTTGCATTTTTCCAGTTCAAATCTAATTCCAAGAGGAAACCTTACCAGTGTTTGACTATGGAAATAGGAAAACCAGTCACTTTCTAGAGATTTTATTTCCCTGCTTTCTAACCTTATAGTCTTAATACTCAGAAAATAGTGTAATAATTTATTATGAAGTGATTATTATGGCAATAAAAATATCATATTGATGTTGGTTAGCATTAACAATTTTTTATGACTCATTAAGAACATACATTTTGATAAAGTATTCCACCCTTCTGGTCTCTTTTTTCCAATATGTTAAAATGGACATATCCAGCATAAAGTTAAAACACATAAATATAGTCACCACAAAAAGTCAATGATCTATATAGCTAATTACCTTGATGCTCTCAATAGTACAAAGAAAGGAAATTCAGAAATTATTTCATGCCTTTAATGATAAAGATAAAAATAATGATCCTATTTAAATTATACTTAAAGTCACCTCTAAGACATAAGGCAAAATTGAATCATACACCAGTTATATACTTGCCTCTATGTTCCAAATGAGCTTTCTGAAAATATACATCAGCACTATATAAAAGCAAAGCTATAAATTTCATAATGGTGATTGCAAGGTAAAAGGTAAGAATATATATAATATATTAAAATCACTAATAAATAAATTTATGGAAATATAAAGAAAAATAAAAAATTCATTAGTGGAAATATAAAGGAAACATTCTTTTTGTTCAACAAATATAAGTGGAACATAAAGATAGAATAGTTAAAAAGACAGAGACAATTCTTGCTTTTGTATATTTGCTATTTTAGGAGAAGTCAAATAATAAGCTATTAAATAAACATGAAATTTCCCAGATAGTGATAATTCATCAAAAGAACATCAATAGAAAAAAAAGAACATCAATAGAAAATACCCTAGTGAGAGAGTGGACAGGCAAAGAGGGACTCTAATTGTCACAGTCTTTCCAACAGACATTGGAACAGAGAGTGAAATGCCAAGAGTCAATTATGAGAAGATTCAGGCTATACCTAGTGTAAAGCCTTCAGGTGGAAATGAGAGTTCATTTCTGAAGGAAATAGAAACTAATGCATTTTAATAAAAATGAAGGAGGAGAGAATGGCATGAAATTAAATCAGATAGGGATGAATTCATGTAGAGTCTTGTAGGCTGTGTTTGAGTGTTTCATCTTTGCTCTAATATTTTATTAAGATACTGTCTTCCTTAAACTAAGGCCTTTGAAAAGCCTATATAAATAAACAAATGTATCCTGAAAAAAAAGACATCTTTCTCTTTACTCATTATATTTATGGAAAAGATATTATATATATATATATATATATATATATATATATATATATACATAATTTTATTGGATTCTTTGCATTTTATTAAACCAAACACTGTCTAAAATTTTAATTATACCTACATCTTACAATATTTATGTTATAAAACAGGTGTGGATATTTTCATAGATGGCTAATGTTATTGAACAAACCATTGTGTTTGCTAAATTGACTGTGTCATACTCATAACTACTTAGGTAAATCATGTTTGGGTACCAAATGGAATGTGTCAGATTGTGATGCAGAGATTTCCATTTTCCTCCAAGATGTGACCCCTGGTACCATTGGTGGAAAGAAATAATAGGATTGCATCTGCCCATGCCAATCAGTGTGAATACAACTTAATTTGTTGATCTGGACTTTTTCTCCTCAGTTGCTGAACCTTTACAAACATCAATACTATGGACTTAGATTTACAGTGTATACAAATTCTGGTGCACTACTGCTTTTCCTAATATGAGAGAATAAAATAAAACAGCCACCTTTTATATGTTTCCCTTTCCTTACCACCTCTCTTTAAGCTATTATGCACTGGTCCAGGGTTTATCTCCCTTGAAGATTTCCCTGGCATAGCAAACGAGAGACAGAATATGTTATTTGTACTAAATATGTTGATGACAACACAAAGACATCTTTTTGTATTATAAAATAATATATATTTGAAGAATTAACAGTTTAAGTGTTGTTATAATATATCACTCTGAAATGACTTTTCTAAACTGAACTAAGACACAGATAAATTATATTGTTCAATTTTGATACTGAAGTAAACTAAATCAAATAACTTCCTGACATATCTGTGTAGTCACATTCGACACCATGATTTATTAATTCTCTCAGACTAAACCTAACATATTTGATAAGTTACCTAGGATTAGGGACTTCAGACCACCAATGGTCTGATATATTTCTTCTTTTTATGTTTTATTTAAAAATAATTTTTACAATGTTAAACAACTGTATTGTGCAAATTTTCCTGTGGATATTCTAAATCACAAGTTACAGGGGCACTGAGTAATTGCTTGTGTAGCCATTGTGCTTCATTGTTTAAAAATGTTCATATTGATCAGAAGAAGGTAGGTTGTGAAAAGAAAAGAGAACAGCTCAGACCTAAGACATTCCAGTGGCCTAAAACAGTAAAGGGCCATTACTCCCTCCCACTAGACAACTGTAACAGGTTGGGCGACATGTGTTCTGCCCTGCATCATCCTCACTCAAGTACCCAGGCCAGGGGAGGCTCTGTCTCTACTCTGTGATTCTATGGTCACCCTGAATAGAGAAAGGGATCATGGAGTTTGCACCCTGGCTCAAGAGGTCCCACCAAGAAATGATGCATGTTATTTCTGCTGTCATTTTTTGGCTAAGGCAAGTCATATGGCCACACCTAACTTCAAAGAAATGGGGACTTGCAATATTACCCTCTGAACAGAGGAAAAACCAGAAGTATTTGATGAATAATGCTGATGACCACCCCAATTTCTGCTTTCTCCTTGTTGAATCTCAGGAAGAGATACAAAATCCTATTGTCCAAAAACTTATTCAATAATTTACCTTCAACCTACGTTTCCAGCCTCATCTCCATTGTGGCCCCCATACCCTGTGTCCATTCATGTCAAAATTCCATTTTTCTCTCAACATATCATTCATAGTATTTTGTCTTCATGATTTTTCACTTATTTTTATGTCTAACATTTCCTTCTTTCCTCTTTTTTCCTGGTGTTCTCAGAATCATTCTTTAAGACTTATTTTATGTTTCAGCTCTTCTGAGAATACTTGACTTCCCCACATCAACTAAGTTGCTTTATTCTGAGGAGTCAGAGTATGTGTAAAAATATGTAATTATTTCAGGGTTTTCATGTAGATGTTGAGTTCTATGACAACAATTAAGTTATTAATATCATAACATGGTTTTACTTGACATCATCTTTCTATTACCTATGATCAAACTACACAAAGCTTCACTCCTCCAGGATATTTAACGGTAGGTCAGATATTGACAAAATCCTACTCTCACAGGCCAAATCCATCAAGCTTCCTGTTTAAGATAAAGGTTTATTGGAATGCAGACATGTTTGTTGATGCATTATGCATAGCTTGCTTTTGGGTTATGATAGAAGAATCAAGAATTGCAATAGGTTATATTTTCCAACAAAGCCTAAAGTAACTACTATCTAACTGCAATGGCCTCAGTGTTTGTTCTCTACCTCCAAATTCATACATAAAAATCCTAACACCCAACATGATGATATTAGGAGGAGGGGCCTTTAGGAGGTGATTAGGTTGGAGCCCTCATGAGTGAGATTAGTGCCTTATAAAAGGACCCCAGAGAGCTCTGGTCTTCTTTCCATCACAGGAGGATACAATAAAAGAGCAATCTGCAGCCAGAAGAAAATCCTCAGCACAAACTGAGCATACCAGTTCCCTGATCTTAAACTCCCATCCTCCAGATCTGAGAGAAGTAAGTTTTTGCTAATTACAAACCATGTAGTCTGTGGTATTTTATTATAGCAGCCTGACTCAACTCTTAGGGACATTGCCCTTTATAGGAAACTTCCTTTATAGGAAGTTTGCAGATCCCTAATCTAAGTAAAACTGTGACCTTCATAGTTTATGAAAGGAGGGAAGAATTTCATAGTTGTTAAACAACTTTTTCTATTAGTCAACATGCTATACTCTTTATCTCTGTTGTCTCCTTCAACTCTCAAAATAGACATATATTGGTACATCATCTCCTTTTTTTTCTACATGAAAACATTATGGCTGAATTAGGGTAAACTCTTCCAGTCATGTGGCTAGACTTGGGATTAAAACTTTTCACTAATAAGATTTCACATCTGTTCACTCTTATTTCATTTCTGGGGTTCCTCCATGGAGGAATCTGGTTATGGTAATTATATAATTGGGCCAATTGTATGTATTGAAATGTGTATGAAAAATAAGCAATATTCTGAATATCATGAGACACAAAGAAGAAGAACCGAATTCTCCAGTAAAAAATTCACCTTCACAACTGAATTCCCCATTTTCTTATTGTCATCATTTTCCCTAACATGGACCATCATACCTGAACTTTGGACCTAGACCCATCCATTTCTCTTACTTTCTATAACCAAACATTTTTGTTCATACCATTTTACGTATTGCCTGAGCTATTACAACCACCTCTTCAATTTTCCTGCCTCAAGCCTCTTTAGTTTCCAACTGAAAGATTAACCTTGTCATTCACTCCTCCTGTCTTAAATAACCTTAAATGGTAATCTCATTTTTAAAAACATTAATCTTCTAATGCAAGAATCATTGCAATGATGCCAACCTACTTCATTGGACATACATTTTGTTTTTCTTTTTCTTTTTCTTTCTTTCTTTTTTTTTAACCTAATATGATATCCTATACTCTAAACTAATTGGATGGTAAGCTATTGGTCAAAAACAATGAATGGTCTCCAGGATTATGTTGCTTCCGATGTTCTATTCATTTGGATTTTGTTTCACTTTCATGTTCTGTGTCTACTCTGTCTACTCCTTACCTTGCCTTCAAGCTTGTAATGAAGCTAATATTTTCTTCTAAATGTTTCTCTGAGGCCAGTGGTACTAATGCGAATTTCTGTAAGTCTATTTATATCTCAAATGACAGGGACCACATCTTGCTCATTAATAGAGTGATTTGCATAATTGCCAGTTTCCTTTAAGGATTAGTTTGGTCTAATGTACCAAATAAGGATTTTTAGATCCAATAGGCTAGAGTTCAAATTCCAACTTTTTTACTTAGTTCTCATTTTCACATGAACCTGGACCAGTCTTCTTACAGTGATCAGTTACTTCATTTGTGTAATTAGAGATATAATACTTTTTAAGATGGCTATATATATATATATATATACACACACACACACACACACACACATATAAACACACAGACACACACATATACATGTGTATGTGTATATATATATATAAAAAACATATCTTTTACATATATGATACATCTATCATGTATTTATCTCCATTATCTATCCATCTATCATCTCTCTCTATATCTATCATGTATCATTTATCTATTATCTATCATCTATCTATATATCTATCATCTATCATTTATCTTTCTATCTTAATTTAGAACAAAGCAATGGCTTGATGCATAAAGATTGCTGTCTCTGAAATAGCAGTAATGTGAATATGAGTCATAAACTTTAGAAATTAAATGTGCTGCTTCTTGCCCTGAAGCTCACAAATAATGAGACTATTATTAAAAGATGACTATAAAAGAGAACATAGATAAGAGTCCATTATTTCTCAAATGGTTATTTTTTCCTGGTAGCATTTTGTTTGGAAATTGATCTTTATGAGCCCAACCTGTGTGAGTAAGTATAAACTTCTCATTTTCTTGAAATGAGATGATGAAGGGATGGAAATATATAGGGATAGAGAACGATCATGAAGCCAGCTCAGTTTAGTTTTTAAGAACAGATTAACCATTTTGGTTATTGGCCAATGTCGCTTTGATGGCCAGCAAGCTCCAAAACAGAATAGGTACACAAATCTTGATCCTTTGCTTTGTTAACAATGTTCAATTTCCTTAGAGGATTGGGTGACTCAATGTCTTAGCAATTAAAAAGGTATTTCAGCTTTGAGAGTACAAAAAGCAAGAAAGAAATGAGAGCAAATAAATTTATCCCAGAAATTACTAAGCAGAGATGAAACTCATAGAAATACTACTTATTTAGTTGACAACCACAAACCAAAAACAAAAGCAAAGCTAAGCTAAGCATTGATTAGAATATTGTTAGGAAACAAATTGCTGGGGTGCCTGGGTGGCTCAGCAGGTTAAAGCCTCTGCCTTCAGCTCAGGTCATGATCTCAGGGTCCTGGGATCGAGCCCCGCATCAGGCTCTCTGCTCTGCGGGGAGTCTGCTTCCTCCTCTCTCTGCCTGCCTCTCTGCCTACTTGTGATTTCTATCTGTCAAATAAATAAATAAAATTAAAAAAAAAAGAGTAAGGAAACAAATTGCTGATTAAATCATGAAAGTTACAGTAAAGAAATGAGACTAACAAATTCAAATATCTATGTAATGGGTAGGATACTCCAAAAGACAAAAATTTTTAGGGAAAGAACTTGAATTATGTTTAAGTAATAAAAGTTAAATCCTTTACCAAAGGTTCCATTAATAATAGTCATATTAAGTTTATCTATTTCCATATACAAATTTCAAAAGTTGAACCTGACATTTTTAACTTCTTTTTCACAGTAATACTTGTATGGAATTGCTTTTTAAGATTTCAACATATAAGCATTGATTTTATATTTAGTTGTTTTTTTTTTTTTTCGTCTCTTGATAGCTTTCCCTTTGTTAGACTTTAAGTCTACAATTGCAAAAATCAATAAAAACACAGCTTTTCCCAAGAGAGAAAAGTCCTCCAGAGGTTTACCTGAGAGTGTCTCGGGCATGATTTCTGTGACCTTGAACTATTTGTGAAGTACCAGTGGTGACTTTTCAGAGTGTCACATCAAAATTGGTTTTCCGTCTCCAAGGAAGGTTCAGCATGTAATGTCAGTAACAGCTGGGGTAAAGGCAACAATTATATGTCAGCTCTGCTTTCTTTTCAAAGAGAGCATTTTCCCAGGCTGACACATTGCTGGGGAGAAAAAGGACACATACAAAAGTTTGTTTTCATTTTCAATTATTTTTGGAGCTATGAAGCCTGTGACGTGCCAATAATAGTAAACAAAAAATTGACACCAGTGACCATAAGATGTGGAAGCTACTGTGGTTAGTACACATTTGGGTTGGCCCCTTGCAAATTTATGAGTTTGGAGAAGAGGAAGGGAAGAAATCCAGAAAGCCATACACATTTAATAAGATTTTTCTAGCTATAAAAATACACACTCCCCCATGCCTTTGAAACTCCCACCGTTTAAGGAATATAGAAATAATTGCTCAGCATGAACTCATTGCAAAACAGTTTAAGATTGACTTAAGCAAGTATCCTCGCCCTTTATGAAGCCTCAGGCAGCACCATTGTTCACACATTATAGGACCTTATTTGTGCTGTTTCAGAACTAGCCTTAAAAAGAACACTGTAAAAGGAAAATGCTGAAAGTCAGCTACAACTAATTAATGTTTAATCTACACTTTATAAAACGTAAAAAAAGAAAACTGTTTCATTTATTGAAAACAGTTGTGTGGGCTCGCTGGCAGAAGGAACCACTATGTTATGTTATGAAATAATCGGAGGAAAAACCCTCTAATGCGCTTTTCATAACACTTAAAGGAGGTATTCTAATATCACAGAAACCTTGGGGGAAGGTTGCAGACAAAAAGCAACATAATTAAATTTCAGTTAAAGGCCTGCCAGAAAGGGATTAAATCAATGGTCCTGTTATTCTTGGTAGAACTTACTTCGGGGGCTCAACCAACAGGGTAAACACCAATCATGAGACACTGTCTTGGTTGAGGTTTTGCTTGATCAGGATTTTCAACTATTTATTTTCAGAACTTAATATAGATTTTTAAATGTAAGGGTGAAATGCCCTTATTTTACTGATGAAAATTCAGTGACGTTTTAGCTGAATGCTAGTGACTTGAATGCACCTTGTCCTATATGGAAAAAAAGAAGCTGTTGGAGAGAAGGAGAAAACATTTCAAGTCTAATCACCCTTGCTTGATGACTTAGTTCAGGCTGTCATTTATACGGGGCCAAATCCAGGTTTATTTGTTTGTTGGGGTCTAATATTTTCCATTTGAGCAGTTTGCCCCAAACACTAATTCCATCTTTTCAAATAATTTAGGGAGGAAGAAGTGGGCTTTCAACAGGAGGAGGTGCCCAGCGGGAGACCTGCATAAGTATGGACAAATAAAAATGTTTTGCAAGATCTTATGTTGGCAGACCATTAGGACAGATGGCTACAGACCTTTCCTCTCCTTCCATACATTGGAAAACAAACAAATAACCCACACCATGAGCCTGGAGGGCATTATGTGAAGGGAAATAAACCAGTATAGAAGGAAAATACCGCATGACTCCACTTATATGAGGCATTGAAAATAGCCAATCTCATAGTAGCAGAAAGTCAAATAGTTGTTGCCAGGAGCCGGGGGGGGGGGGGCGGGGGGCAAGACGCTGGAAGGGGAGGGGGCAGAAGGGGGAGTTGTTCAATGGATATAGTTTCCGTTATGCAAGATGAATAAATTCTGGAGATCTGCCATACAACATTGTGGCTATAGTGAACAATACTGTATTGTTCACTTAAAATTTTGTTAAGAAGATGGATCTCATATTAAGTGTTCTTTCCACGATTTAAAAAGAAAAAAAAAGTGGGAAAAGAAAAGAACCAAGTTCTCCCTGAGAATTCAGGACGCAAGAACCAGTGCCATTGTTTGGATGGGCCCCGAGCAATTGGCCATGAGGCCCTTTAGCAGCTGAGGTACTGGGGGCTGTTGGGGGGGTGGAAGGGGAAGGGTTAATAGAACATAATCATAAAAAGTACTATGTTTATTTGGAGAGAGCATTTGAGGAGAAAACTAGTTGGAAAGTTTTTCTTTGCTTGCCTAAAGCCATGGAGCTCTAAAAATTCTGCCATTTCAGCTGCAGACAGGAATTCATGGAAATTTTGAGCCAGACGTTTTTCCTGAGGGCATTTACAAAACATCCCCAGCAGTGTACACATTTAAAGACATTCAAGCAAAAGGAAAGAGAAGTAAATGTCGCTACACATTGCAAATACTGCTGATAATGTCTATGTGTGTTCAGAATTTAACCTGGGAGCATTTTAGCCATCCAGCCTGAGAATGCTTGTAATAATGTATTAGCTCTGAGCTGAGAAAAAGTATGGACATTAAGGAAGGAGATGGAACCAATGAGGGATAGAAAAGCCGATGGGAGAGGCCCATAACCAGACGAAAATAGAAGGTGTGTCTGGGTCTAGATTCCTCATCACACTTGGCTAAAGATGGTACCAATATTCCAGGGGTGAGCTTGATATTTAATTTCCAAGCACATAAATTAGCAATCTATATGCAGTGTGCATTATTAGAAATCACATACACACAAATTACACTTAGATATGTAGATCTTGGTGTTTTATAAGTTTCATATTTCTACATATATACACATAAGAATATCCTTACTTAAAAAAGTTTTAATCTGGGGGCACCTGCATGGCTCAGTGGGTTAAAGCCTTTGCCTTCAGCTCAGGTCATGGTCCCAGGGTCCTGGGATTGAGCCCCGCATCGGGCTCTCTGCTCGGCAGGGAGCCTGCTTCCTCCTTTCTCTCTGCCTGACTCTCTGCCTACTTATGATCTCTGTCTGTCAAATAAATAAATAAAATCTTTAAAAAATAGTTTTAATCTGTTCCATGAATTATTTTAAATTATATCAATTGTTCAGGTACCTGAGCCTTATTTGCAGTCACAGTCCACAGGCCAAAGGTAACGCAGGTAAACCTCGCTCTTCAGGACTGTTGCTCACAGTGAGTGCCCTTGACACTGAAGCCTGGTTTTCCAACTGTCTTTAGGCACTGCTCCTTGTGCACCTGCGTGACATTGGGAGCCCACACTGAGATTTGCTTTAAGCTCTATACATATGCCAGTAATAATCCCCAAGGAACAATTCTGTCTACTTTATCAAATATGTTGAAATCTAAAGCAATACAGGAAATGTTAAAACAATGACATTAGCTCTAGCCTTTTACCTTTCTTTCCTTCCTTTCTTCCTCCTTCCTCTCTTCCTTCCCTTTTTCTCTCTTTTTGCTGTAGAAAACAAAAGGGGTCACTGTGTACTGTGCAGGGAAGGAGGAAGATGACTTGAGATGCTTTGTCAAAGCCACTGACCTAACATCCTGAGAAGTGACATAGGTTAATTTGCATCTCGTGAAACAGTAAAATCTCAAATATCTTCATCACAGTAACATTGCTACAGGAATGAAGCTTTGGGTTTGTATCTCACTGCCTGCCTGCTCAGGTCTACAGATAATTTATGGTAGCATCTGACTTTCACATTTTCATGGAACCTGACACAAATTCTCTAAACAATCCACTAAACTGTTTTGCACCCCTGAGTGTGGCAACCATCACCCCAAGTGTTTCACGGGTCTTGTCTCTTGTCTTCACAATGACCTTATGAGGTAAGAAGTGTTTCTTCATTTTGAAGATGAAGTTGCTGAAGCTTAGAGAGGTTAAGGAAATTGTCACAAATTTACTAAAAGTGGTACCAGGACAAACATGCCTGCCGCACTCCAGAGTCTGGGCTGTTCAATGCTATATTACTTGCTTCTCTTTTGTACAACAGTGTTGTGAGACTTAAATAAGAGATCCAAAGCGAGTTTTGCAAATGCTGGATGTGACGCTGTGTACCCTCCATGATAATGGGTAGCGATAAAAATGTTTTTATCGGGAATTTCTCATTATATTTGGGTGAAAATAAAGATTCTAGGTTTGAGTCAGCAAATAAATCAGTGGGATTGTTTCATAACGAGGCACATTAAACAATTTTGATGTGATTGCAACCATGTCCTCATAAATATTTTCGGTGAAGTGTATTGGAATTGCTTTAGAGTCAGATTTAGATTCAAGTTCCTTCAAAATCAGATCTTCTTCTTCTTTTTTTTTTTTTTTTTTAATTTGAGAAAAAGAGAGCCAGCAGAAACTGTGGGTGGAGGGGCAGAGAGAGAGGGAGAAGCAGACTCCCCACTGAGCAGGAAACCTAACTCTGGGCTGGATCCCAGGACCCTGAGATCATGACTTGAGCTGAAGGCAGATGCTCAACTGACTGAGAACCCAAGTGCCCCCAAATCAGATCGTCTTGATACTTCTTGAATATCTACAATACACAAGCAAGTGCTAGGTTCTTAAAAGCTAAATAAAAAAAAAATCACAAAAAAAATGTACATCTGGTGAAAGATTTGTCTTGAATATGTGAGGAACATTTTATCTCAATAATAAGGCAAACTATCCAATAAATGTTCAAGTTACTTAAATAGACACTTCGCTAAATAAATTATACAAGTGACAAATACACATATGAAAAAAAATCTGTAATATCTCTAGTGATACGAAAGATTAAAACCACAATTAGAAGTCACTCCACCCCAAAAGTCACTTTTTTAAACCAAGCGTTGAGAATGTAAGCACTTGAAAAATTCTTACGCTGCCAGTGGAAATTCCAAATGGCAGATCCACTTTGGAAAACAGCTCTGCTGTTACTACCAAATGTAAACATGCTTATCCAGAAACCCAGTCTCCCTAGTTATAATTATTTAACCAATAGAAATGAAAACATTTCTATAGGAAGACCTAACATAGTGCTCTTCATAACAGCTTCAAACTGGAAGCAACCTTCAGCTGTCAACAATTAACAGGTAAAGAAATTGTGGTCTATCCATATAATAGGATACTAAAACATAACAAAACACCAAACAGATAGATAATTAGATAAAGCATGATAATACACAACCAGAATCATGATCACATTATGGCAAATGATAGAAACCAGACACCATAACTTCTAGAGTAAATTATTCCATTTAAATGAAATTCTAGAACAGACACAGCTCAAGTGTTGGAAAAGCAGATCAGCAGTCACCTAGGGCTGGGTGTCGGGGGTGGAGGGATCCACGGCCCTGGGGCAAGAAGGAAATTTTGGAATGATGGAAATGACCTAAACTATAATTGTAGTGATGATTATGTGACACTATATACTAGGTAAGATTCATCTGTTATACATGCAAAATTGGTAAATTTCATTGTATTTTACTTCAATTAAGCTGCTTTAGAAAAATATCTCATTATATTACCACAATATCCCAGTAATAAAGTGAGTGTTAATTCAGTTTTACAGAAGAATAAATGAAGTAAATTGCTCAAACTCATGCAATTAAGAAGTGAGAGAATATACATATGAACCAGGTATCCGGAACAGCAGATTGAAGGTTTTTTCATTTGTCCAATTATTCCCAGAGCCTTTATGTCCGTCCTTATCCTCGGCCACATTTGGCCACATTGAAACCTGACCCCTGAGACCCCTGCTTACAGTTACCCGATCTGGAGCAGGATAATAGCATTTATTATAATAATTTCTTTAGTGTCAATAATAGAGAATGCCAATTCTTTTCTGTAGCATTAGCATTATCATCAATTGATGTATTTACCTACTTTTAACCTACTTTAACCTAGGTTTCCCTACTTGTAATGAATGGAGGAATAAGAAAGCTTCTTATTTTACTTTTAACATAGGATAATTTGTTTTAAAATAATATTCTATTAAATAATTACAATTCTTAAACAAGTAATCAGTGGTAATCTGGGGAAGAGAGTGACTCCCACAACGTCATATCAGGTTCAGGGAAGACACAGGCTTAATTGTGAATCCAGTGGCCAAGTCTTTAGATAAAAAAATAATTTTCATGCTGTTGGTAGATAGCAACAGGAAGTCATTGGTATTTCTTTGAAACATTTATTGGGGATGAGGCATGCAACAAAAAAGAAAAAAAAGCTCTGAATTTATGGGGGACTTGAAAAACCTGATTCAAATGGTTTTCTCTTTTTCAAGTTTCTACAGTCACTAGTAGAAAGATACACAACCCACATGTGTATAGCCAGTTTCATGACTGAATGATGGAGCTGCTCTAGTAATAAGTCAAGGCAGAGTGATACAGCTTGAAAGAGAATTCAGAAATACATTTTTTTTTTAATGTGTCAAAAAAGAGAGGATGGCTAGGGCCTGACTTGACTTAGGATGGTTCAAGCTGGAAGAAATGGAGATATCTGCCTTCATAGTTATTTCTGTGCAGAAATCTGTGATATAAAATGTAGCTAGACTCCATAGATAAATCAAATAAATAGCTTCTAATAGGAAATGTATTAGTTTATGAAATAATTATGCAATTGTTTGTTACCTATTCCTCTAGAGCTTGTTAATCAAATGTATTCATACCTCACCTGTAGTGTGGAAGGATTAGTTCATGGAGAGAACTATACACTCTGTTGTGATCCTGACTCATTTCTCTTTAAATTGTTTTGTAAAAATGTTTAAGTAAATTTTACTTAAAATTACTTAAGTAAATTTACTTAAAAATAAGTAAATTTTACCTAAAATGTTTAAGTAAACATCTTTATGAAGGATAAATTTTTTCTTTGCAAATTGATTTGGCAATTTGACAATCCAAGTTATTTGACAAATTGATTTGACAATTTGACAATCCAAGTTATGGACTGTATGCATATAGGTATCTAAGCAAACAAAATTATGTACTTGCAGAATTTCTACGAAAACCTATGTTGGAAAATGTTACAAAATCGTTATCTTTCCACATTTACAGTTTGATTTTTCTGTGTGGCAGAGTGACCATGATTTGAGTGATATAGCTCTAACTTATTCAACCATTACAAAAAGACTGAAAATCATCTTAGCATCAGAAATAATAGTAGAGAATGCTCAATGAAAATTTACTATGTAGTAGGGAATATTTTCAGTGCTTCAGCTATATTGACTTAATCAATTCTCACAACAGACCTATAATGTAGGTTACTATAATTGTGTCTACCTTGCAGATGAAAAAACTGAGGAACAGAATTTAAAGAACATACCAATGATACAGAAATAATGGCAGAATTGGGCATGACCTCAGGCAGCAGAATGTTAGAATCCCTGATCTTCATTTCTTTTTTTTAAGATTTATTTATTTATGAGAGAAACAGAAAGAGAGAGAGAAAGAGCTTGGGGTAAGGGGGGACAGAAAGAGAGAGAGAGTCTTAAGCAGAGTCTGAACTGAGCATAGAATCTGACATGGGGCTCGATCTCATGTCTCTGAGATTGTGATCTGAACTAAAACCAAGAGTCTGAAGCTTAACAAACTGCACCACCCAGGCACCCCAGAGTCCTGGGTCTTAAGCACTATTTTCTATTGCCTTCAAATGAATAGAGCTAAAGTCATTCTTTCTTGTGTAAGCTTATTTTACAAGTTCAATAAGTATTTACTTACCTAAAAAATCAACATATTCTCATTTTCCATCAGACCTCAAAATAAACACAGCCCCTGAGGCTCTCACTATGCAAAGGTGTGGTAGAAATTTGCAGATATCTGTACAGAGTCCTTGGAATATTGGAGGTTTGACCCTGTTCAAAAGTTCATGTTCCACCTGGTAAGGACATGCATAAGGCTCACGTCCTGACTGCCCTCCTGGCTCCACTTCAAAACCCCTTGACAAAGTGAGTCCATTTTATTGCACCTTTCATCATGGCAAGACTATGGGTAGCAAACAGCATGCTGTCTTTTGTTCCCTTTCCTTTTTTTCCCCCATGTAGTATAGTTGCATCCACACCAATGTTGATTCTTTTTATTATTACACATCATGGAAAGAAGAGATTTCTCCACCCTCTCTGTCTCCAAGAGCTACTCACAAGTCATTTGTTGTGGGAGTTGCCTGGACATGTTCCAAGCTAATTGGAGTATTGATTTTTATTGTTTCTGTTCTAGTTCTACTTTTTTTGTCTGAGGGTGATCCTGCTTTTCTTATACATACTTAAATGAGATAAATAGCTCATGTGAAAAACCATAACACAACACCTCACTTTTCATCTACTGGCACAGAGACAGTACAAATTCTGTGAAAACGCTTTGTCCCCCCATGAATCCTCATTTACTTCCTCTCCTTTGTTGCTTATAACTACCCACCTTAATGGTAGCCAAGCGTTTTTGCGACTAAGTGTGTGCTTCGCTTCTCTGCTTCTTAGCCTTGTGCTTTCTCTTTTTTTGCTTGGGTCTGTCGGAATGGAGTCTTCTCCATCAGTGGATTAGCTCTACTGTTTGCTGGGTGCCAGCTTCATCCGTATCTTTCCTGGTAGCCACTCCATCTGTTTTGGTGTCTGGCTTCCCAGCTGTCTCCTTGTTTCACTGAAAGTGACTTTTTCTTTTGTATTTGCTATTTGCTCAATGACCTCCAAGATGAGAGAGCAAAAACTGAATTTTTGCCTTCATGTTCAAAGTGAAAACAACCCTTTCTAATTCCTTGATTAAATGTACTAACTAACTTATTATGCTCTTGTGTTTTGGAATATCATAAAAATAAGCCTTAGCAACATACCTTAAAATGAATGGCATAGAGGGTTTTGTATGAGAAATCTGTCTGGGATGGATGCATTGATGTGAATATCATTTTAATATCCTCAGCTTATTCCATATGTTATCACAAAGTAACATAATGATATGAATGTTCCTGCAACCTTAAAGGATGACATCTTGGCAGTACCAAGGGTCAGGTATTTTGACAGAATCATTAAAAATATTCAAGCATAAAGCCTACTCTTTAACATATTCTTTGACATATGATAAACCAGAAAAAAAAAACCAAAAAACAAAACAAAACAAAAAACACAAGGTTTCAAATGAGCCAGCCACCTTTCACACTATCTTTAAAAAGCAGAAGGATGGAATTGACCAAAAGAATCAAAATCTGTCATTAGTATCCATCACTGTCAAATTTCTGGTCAACTTGTCCTTCACAGAAGAGCTCATGATGCATTCCTTGATCTGTGATAGGCTTAATTCCTCCTCCAGAGCAATTAACATGTCTTCTCAACAAGTATGATTTTAAATGACTTGTATGATGAGGATCATTTTATGTGGCATACTTTCTTGTTGTTATTATAAAACTCAACAAATGGTTGGATGAATAATATAAAGTGGCAAAAAGAGAACAGTTTTTGAGGATGAGCACAACTTGAGCTTAGAATCTAGAGGTAATAATAAATAGAAAGAGGCACATGGTAGACATGAAATTGAATTTGATTCAAAATAAAAAGGCCTGACTCTAATCTTTGTCGTGCTCAGAGACTGAACTCAGAGGACACAGATCTTCAGTGGAATCTGTAGATCAGGGATTTTAAAAATCTCGACTATACAGAACTCCAGGGGGTCCCACAAGGATGCCTCAGGGATCATGAAAAAGACAAAGGAGTTCAGGTGGGCAGACCTTTTCACCAGAGAGCATTCCAGAACAAGCCATTTTTAAAATATCACCTATACTGGGCAAATCTGTAAAACTGTGCTTAAAGAAAGGGAACTGAGGCTTAAAAATGTTTGGATAGCACTTTTTGATGTAGCCTTAATGAAATTGCCAGACTATACAATGTGGTCAATTTTACCTTTGAGTTGTATTGGGTAGATATGGAGTGCAAAGAACTGAATGAACATCTTACTTTGTTCCACGTTGCTAGCACAACCTTCCATGTAGGAGAGTGATGGGCTGGTTCCAGGGAGAATATATGTCTCTTCCTCAGTGTCTGATACCTTTTGTTACATAAGTGTTAACCTTGTGAGATGAGACATGATTTCAGACTTATAGTGGGTTCAAATAAAAAGTTCATGATGAGTCTTTTTTGGAAATTAAATGTGGGACCTCATTTATTATTTTTTAAATAGTAAATTTGCTATTTACTATTTACTATTTTTAAAAAATTGTTTCTACCCCTTTCTTCTATGGCCAGCCTCAAGTTTGAAGATACCCCATTAGAATTTAAGCATGAGAACAAATTGTGCCTTTTGACATGGAATGGTGACCATGATAAGATTGCACCAATTGATAAAAAATAGTCCATGTTTAGCAAAGAATTGTGCTCAACGGAGAGTAACAGAGATCAAGAAAACAGGTATTTAATTAAATTAAGTTTTAATTTTATTTAATGAGTGTATTAATCAGAGTTCTCCAGAGAAGCATAACCAATAGGATAGATAGATGATAGATCGATAGATAGATAAGTATAGATCTATAGAAAGTCACCCTGAGGAGAGTTGCAATTTGAGTCAGATGGCAGTCGGCTGAGAGAATTCCTTCTCTTCCTGAGGAAGTCAGTGTTTTTGTTTGTTTGTTTGTTTGTTTGTTTGTTTTTTAAGAAGGCCTTCAGTAGATTGGATGAGATACACCCATACTATGGAGGACAATCTGCTTTACCCACAGTCTACTGATTTAAATATGAATCTTATCTAAAATGATACATTCACAGAAACATTTTGAATAAACTTGGACCAAATATCTAATATCATGGACTAGCCAAGTTGATACATAAGATTAATTATCACAGATAGACAATCAAGAATTATTATAACAGCTACATACTGTCATCAGGGACCGAAAGTTTTTCAATATTTCTGCCTCATCGAATTTAGCACATGACTGTCATCTTCCAGATTGCCTCATGGTTACAAGATGGCTGCTAATATTCAGGCAACATAGCTGTAATTCCAGGAAGGAAGGGGTACAAGCAGAATGGTTTCATTAATGCTGCATTTATACATTCTGTGGCATTCCATTGCCCATATCAAATCCTCACCTTAATCTGTAGAACAGATTGGAAAACAGTTTTTAGTGAGCATAATACAACTGCCAACACAAATATGATTCTGATAGAACAAAAAAAGGGGGAGCACGTACATTGAATAATCAAATAGCAGCCTTTGCCACAGCAGCTGTCTTTTTAGGAGCACTTGTGTGCCAGGTCATGTGCTGAGTACTATGTTCATATACTCATGTACTCTCACAAAAGCCCAATGGAATAGAAATAATCATAATCATCCTCACTTAAAGGGTGAAAAGCATAGGCTTAAAAGCTTTAAGCAACTGGGTCCAGGTCAAACCCCATAGGAAGAGGTACCTGGAAATTGACCGTGGGACAATTCTGACAGCTCTGGCTGTTTCATGGCTGCTTGTCTCCTCAGTCAACTGATGATTGCTCTTCACCCCCTGTGGTTTTAAGTGCTCAGCATCAAGTGACTTTTGTTCTTTAACTCAAAACCACAAGGTCGCAAGAGTCCTTCTATAACTTCTAATTGCATATAAAATATTAACTTGAGCAATTGTGCTCCCAATATTCGCTTACATGAAGCACATTAAATTAAACCTCTTCTGTTAGTTATCTCAGATTATTTAAATTGAATAAAAAATAGTTCACAGATGCCATTTGTGTAATACATTAAAATATCGAATAGTTTTTTTTTAATCAGGGAGTCTACCCACCTGACCTTCCATTCCCCAACCACAAGAAAACAAGTGCTCATTTTATGTTGATGCGTACAAGCCATACTTCCCCAAGTGATTCAAGACACTGAGAAAATCAATGACTCTGCTTACAATCCCAAAGTTCAGCTATCCTGAAGTCATTCCTAGTTTTCTTCTTTGCGTCTATCTTCAGCCCAACCAATTACCTCTGCCCTCTCCCAGTATATTCTATGTACAAACTGGGCTTGGCTTCTCTATCGTGGTAATGGGTGAGTGAAAATGGTCCCCATTGTGTGCCTCAACTCATTGGTCCCAGGAGGCCCACAATGAAGTTACTATATCCATTCTAGGAGACCAGTTAGCTGTTGCCTTGTCTTTTGAAATAGATAGCAGGTTTTATTATTTTAAACTTACTGCAGACTTTGTTTTTCTACTTGACTGACATTGTGACCTTCATTCTTCTTCCATTAATGCTACTGATCCTAATTTGATTTTGCTGCTTTGCTGCCCCCAGAGTCCAAGAGCTAATGCCATCTATGGAAAAAGAATTCTGACCATGCGTTCTAACAGTTAAGCATTAATTTTGTGGCCTCCTAAAAATCAATTGTGTCCAAGGACATAAAATTAATTCCCCATTGGTTTGTCCCAGAGGCTTATGAGGCTTTCTTAATTAACCTCTAAATGGATGCTGGAAAGTGGCTGTGTCCTAGACTAGTCCTTTTCTCATATTGAGTTCCTGTCTTCTGGGGTGACCCTTCCTGCCTTTAACACAGAACAAACCTTCCTGGATGGTCAGTGTAAACTCCACACTTATCACACCATACCACCAGCTACTCAACCCTCCCCACACATAAGCAGTTTAATAATTATCATTGATCTGCTTGTCTCCATGGTGGAAAGATGGTGGAGGTGAGGAGAATCTGAGATTGTGAATTCTTTTCCAGGTGTTCAAGCTGCCACAGCTTCCAAGGAAGGTATGTAGAGGAGAAGCTTCCAATTAAAGTCATGCTTTCTCTAGATATTGGAGAACTTGTCTCCAAGTTTCTCTATTGGACTTTTGACTTTAGCAGATGGGGCTAAAACAATTATAAGAAAGAAGGACTTTATTCACCTCTAACTTGACCTCTTTTCCTTAGTTTTACATCTTAATTTTAGCAAGTAATATCTTCTGTCAGAGAGAAAGAGGGAGAGGTGAATCCAAGGACAGCCAGATCAAAGTACAGGGGAATTTCCATTTGTCCAAGTAGAACTTTCCCAGGCAGCCCACCCCAGAAATTTTCAATAGCAGTTAGGTTCTCTCAGATGGGAGACTGAACCAGGCCAAATTTTCAACACAAGCTGCACTGTGAGAAACAAAAAGAGAGAAGGAGAAATCTAATAAAGGAAAAAGGCCTTGAAATCATGAGGAGTGGGCCTATTCTCTGTCCCCCACAGGGATCCTTTTCCTTAGTATCTTGGTCTGATAATAACTGTGTGCCCTTGTGCTTGGCATGTATGTCACTCTAATGCTCAGGACCAGAGGAGGTGTGGTGAGTGAAGAAAGGAGTGGCTAATGTGCTTCTCCATCAGTGGGTGGTACTTTGTAGGTCACCCAGCCCTTTAAATATTAAATATTCCTTCAGGTTTGGTCCCCAGAAAAATGCCTTCCTGCCTTCCAATAACAACTTTGCCTTTTATTTGAGAGCCAGTAAATCTGAGAAGTCACTCACAGACTTCTAATTGAGAACATTTTGCCCTGATGGTTAAAATGCAGCACTAACAATAAGATCTATCTGCTGCTCGCTCCCAGTTTTCTTGTCTGCTTAAACCAACTCAACAATGTCCCCCAAACTCTGCCCAGCTAGATGGAATTGATGGCATCCCACTAAATCCACCATTTCAATGGAAGATATAATTAGGGCTGCAGGACGGATTTTAGAAAACTCTAAGGGACATATGGGGTTTCCATGAATGAGACATCCAGGATACAGAAGCTCAAGTCCGTCTGTTTAGAAAGACACAGAATCCTGAAGACAAAATAAATAAATAAATAAATAATAAAAAATAAAAAAATCACATGCTTCAGAGAAAGAGAGATCTTTGCTGTAGGCTCTAGCTGAAGGTTGCATGTGGAAGACCAAGCATTGAATCTGGCTGTTATTTACGATTTGGAGTTTTTTAAAATTTCTTTCTGGGCCTCTTTCTTTTCATATATAACATGAGGATGATAATTCTTATCCCACAATATCGGTATAATGACCAAACAAAATAACATACCTAGTAAACCAGGAAAGCTTTGCAGTTGGATGAGCTAGTGGAGCTCATGCTTTGTATAAGTCAGTAATATTTTAGAATACAGTCTCTGTGAAGTACATGAGAGATGCCCCCTTAAAATTCTTCACCTTATGATATAATAATAATAATAATAATGCAAGGCAGTGGTGCAGGAAGGAGGGTCAGAGACACAAGTTACTTATTATGTGGGTATTGGCGTGGGGGGGTGCTTTGTTGTAAGAGTCCCTACATTTTTGAAAGGCAAATGGAGTGAGTATATAAAAGGAACATGGACCACATGGGGTATTTAAAGACAGTCTTCTCCATACTTTGCAAATCCTCAGCAGCATGAAAGTCATCAGAAACCTACTAGTATCCAGTTAACTAAGTCAGCTAATATGTAGACCAATGACTTCATCTCCACTCCTAGAAATACTGAGTCTCCTTTTACACATAAAACAGATCCCCTAAAAAGATCATCCATCTCATTTCTACATGAAGATTCATTGAATCAAATACAACATTTCCTTCTCAGAACATTTCTATAAAAGAAAAGAGAGTCCACCCAGCCCAAAGAGTATCTAAATCAGCATCTCCAAATCTCAGTTCTTAGACAACTCACTGTGAGAACTTACAGAATATACACACTAAATATCAAACTGTGGCTAGTTTGGGAAAGGCTGGCCTTTAAAATTAGATAGGTCAGGGCACCTGAGTGGCTCAGTCATTATGTGTCTGCCTTCGGCCCAGGTCATGACCCCAGAGTCCTGGGATCGAGCCCTGCATCGGGCTCCTTGCTCCATGGGAAACCTGCATTCTCTCTCCCACTCCCCCTGCTGTGTTCCCTCTCTTGCAGTGTCTCTTGCTGTCAAATAAATAAAATCTTGAAAAAAAATTAGGTCTTCTTGGAATCACTAATATGTTAATTTATATTGTGATCGATGCAGTATCTCTTCATAAAACTTACATGAGTGGGATGAGAATTCGATAATGGAAGGCTACCATCTTATTTTTCAACAAAGTTTTATTTTTTTTAATTTTTTTACTACTATTATTATTTTTAAAAATTTTATTATGCTGCATTAGTCACCATGAAGTACATCATTAGTTTTTGATGTAGTGTTCCATGATTTATTGTTGGCATATAACACCCAATGCTTCATGCAGTATGTGCCCTCCTTAATACCCATCACAAGGCTAACCCATCCCCTCACCCCTCTTCCTTCTGAAACCCTCAGTTTGTTTCCTGTAGTCCATAGTCTCTCATGGTTCATCTCCCTCTCTGATTCCCCACTTCATTTTTCCCTTCCTTCTCCTAATGTCCTCCATGCTATTCCTTATGTTCCACATATAAATCAAACCATAGGATAATTGTCTTTCTCGGCTTGAATTATTTCACTTGGCATAATCTCCAGTCCCATCTATATCGATGCAACCTTCTTACACTGTTGGTGGGAATGCAAGTTTGTGCAGCCACTTTGGAAAACAACATGGAGTTTCCTCAAAAAGTTAAAAATAGAGCTACCCTATGACCCAGCAATTGCACTACTGGATTTTTATCCCAAAGATACAGACGTAATGAAAATAAAGGGCACATGCACCCCACCATGTGTGTAAAAGGAATGTACAATGCCCTGTGTTTGAAATTAGGGGCAGCACAGCAGAGTAATTAAGAGCCCAGGCCAATCTCATGGAAGAGCTATGAAAACCAATTGCCATATTGTTTACAAAGCACTTATAATAATGTCTGGCACACAAAAAGGGCTACATAAGCCATTGTCTTATATACAAAAAGAAATTACCTGGAGAAAATCTTTGCATAAAATAGAAGTTATTTAAGCACAATTTCTCCCTTTCTTTGGGCTTGTTCGGCACACTTAAATCTTTCCTGAGGGTTTTAGAATTGCCCTAGAAGAAGAAATGATAAAAGTAAAAGCAGAGTAAATTCTAGTTATGTCTCAGAGAAATGATGGATTTATGGCATATTTGGGATGAACAAGAGTGAACATGCACTTAGGGAGGGGTTTTGAGCAGCTGTGTTTCCATGGGCAAATTTTGCGTGGAGACACGAGTTAGGTGTTATTATCATAACTATTTTAAAGATGAGCAATTTGAAAAAAAAAAAAAAAGAAGTTAGGTAATCTGTTTAAGCATGCATTTCAAATATTTGGCACAGCTGAGATTTGAACACTGGCATCCTTGCTCTAGAACTCACTCACTAACCATTGTATGTTTAGCTGAACCTTGTAGCAACATCTCAAGTAACTCATCTCAGCTCTACAGGTTGGCGATGAAACTCATTGGCACAGAAGAAGGCGGCCCCGGAGACTGAAATCTGGAAATCTTTTTGTTTTACTCTCCTTATATCTTCCTTTTTTCCT
This sequence comes from Lutra lutra, assembly GCF_902655055.1. Lineage (NCBI taxonomy): Eukaryota > Metazoa > Chordata > Mammalia > Carnivora > Mustelidae > Lutra > Lutra lutra. The sequence goes on from NC_062280.1 coordinate 193,187,069, forward strand.
CTAAATTACAATAATTTTCTGCAGCTGGTCATGAAAATTCAAGTCTAGACTTTACAATGTATATTTGATTTTGACACACATGTTTTGTAGCAAAATTTTGTAATAGAGTAATTGGAACTTAGATTATAAACTGCTGTTTGTCACATTTAATTGATATTTTGGTTGTTTCCACACTGTGTGGGTGTGAGAATGATGCTATGGTATTCTTGGGTGTCTTGAATGTTTCCTAAAACTATAGAAAGATGTGGCTAGTGAGAGCTATTTTTGGAGGTGCTGAAATGATTTCAATGGGAAGATATCCCAGGCTTCAGATATTGAAGAAATGCCTGAAATTCCATTCATTCATTTGACCGCTATTCCTCACATGGAAGTGAGCTGAAATAGTCCATGTGGCACATACATTATTTTGTGTGTGTAAGTGAGGACTCAAATTGCTCTAAATCAATATGTGGAAGTAGACATTCATTCCCTTAGCACTCCGGATTTCTCAACAAGAACAAGGACTGATTAGGTTGGGAGAGGGAAGTCATAGTGTTACCTTCTATTTATGCACCTGCTTTCCCTGCCCAGTGACCTTAGGTTCAGTCTCCTTTATGGTGGTTCCTAATGTTATATCTCCATCCCTTGTCTATACACCAAGTTCATGTGTCCAACTCCCTGATCCATATCTGAGCATGGATGCCATGGAAACATCTTGGACTTAACTTCTCCAAAGCAAAATAATTATAAATATTATTTTTATTATATTATTATTATATTTATATAATATATAAAATATTTATAAATATATATTATATATAAATATGTGAATATAATATATAATTATTATATAATATTTATTATATTATATTATTATAATTATAAAAAATTATTTATAAATGAATACTCTTTCCGTATTCCCAAAGACTTTTCCTTCCCTGATCTTCTGATTTCAGCAAATGATGTCACCATCTATTGAGTGTTTAAGCTAGATTCATAGGAAGTATTGTCCCTGTATCCCGTTCTTAGAACAAGCATCTCATTGATTGGCAGATACTATCAATGGCACCTCCACAGTATAGCAGAAATACAGTCATCTGTTTGTCATTTCTACTACTACCTTCATCCAAGCCATCACCATCCAACCATAGATTATCACCTAGATTTTTTTTTAAAGAATTTATTTATTCATTTGACAGAAAGAAACACAGTAAGAGAGGGAACGCAAGCAGTGGCAGTGGGAAAGGGAGAAGCAGGCTTCCCGCTGAGCAGGGAACCCACTGTGGGGCTCAGTCCCAGAACCCTGGGATCATGACCTGAGCCTAAGGCAGATGCTTACCGAATGAGCCACCCAGGTGCCCCTCTCAGCTAGATTTTTGTGTCACACCGTACTGTCCCCTTGCTTCTACTCTGCTACCTGACAGTCAGTTCTGCACACAGTAACCAGGATACTGTGTGGCTTCCAGAGATAATGTCAGAATCAATAAAAGGCTGTAAGACCCAATCCATCTACTACTTTGACCATAGGTACATAGGAGCAACAGATTATCAGGAAAAAGTTCCCAAAGGGACAAGCAGAATTCTGCAGTGATCCTTCTCCTATACAGGGAAGCACAATAAGCCTACTTAATTGTGTCCAAGATTTAAAATCATTAGAAGGAAAGGAGAAAACCTCTATAAGTGTGTTGATCACACATCATACCCTAATGGCAGGGTGGTGGGCTCTGTACTTATTTAGTGTAGACAACATAAACCTGGTGGACGGCACATAGCTCACCTATCCTGTCCAGTCTCAGTGTATAGTGGGAAAATTAATGAACCGGAACCACAAACAGGACTACTATTCTGTGGGGGGCCATGGGACATACCTGAAACTCTGATATTCATAAGTTGCTAAAATGCTACACTGTCACAATTATCCACTCCACCTCAAGGGCAGAAATGCCCTACCAGAAGCCAAGGGCAAAGTGAATTTCCCCAGTCCACAGAGAGGCAACACAGGAAGACACGTAGTCTTTTTGTAGATGAGATACATTAGTATATATTGAACATAACAGGTGCAATATTGTCTTCTTTATGCAACATTGTTCTTCCAACTCATGTAGCTGATGTGGAAAAATAAAAACTGGAATTTATTCCAGATTGTGAGGTGCTTTGAAAAGTGCAGAGTAGGAAGAGAGTTAGATTCCTGCTAGTGGAAGGCATCTGTCAGCCTAAGCCTCCATACCCTGCTCTTTCTGCCCCTGCTGGAAAGGAGAAGCACTGAAGGTTACATGTGATCTGGATTTATGCACAAGGATATAAGATCAGATAGGCCTTGGAGAAAACAGGGCCTCTTTTGCTAATTACAATGCATCTTCTAAATCGTTAGCTGCTTAGCAGGGTAATGATGGCTGCGGTATTCAGATTAGGGATTTAGATTCTGGATTTTACTAGGAGCCACAACTAATGGGTATTTATTTTCATCCTCTTTTTTAAACTTGGAATATATTTTCTCAATATTGTTATTGGATGCAGAGGTTTTGGAAGGAGGCGAAGGGCTCACTGCTAGCATTAACATTAAGTTTTCCGTGTCACATCACCTGAATCGGATACACACCTGAGCAATCGCTGTTCCTTCTGTCAACAGTAAAGGAGAGAAGGCCAGGAGCAGAGTGAGCAAAATCATACAAAAAGGGAAAAATGGATTTCATTGCCACCCGTCCCACAAGTATTGGTTAAGTTATGGTGTTTATCACTCAAGGTATATGATTTCAAAAGCGCATGTGTGTGTTATAATCGGTTAAGGGTGCTGATCCATTCTTCATCAGATTAAAAATGAAGGAATAAAAAAAAGCAGGCTGACACCATGTTATATAGGATTATAGTTTTTTATCAAAGATTAGCAGGCTGTGTTTCACCATCTAACACGCCTGAGTTCTCCCAATCCATTGCCTTTGGAAGGCAGGATGACAAAATTCAAATTTCAGAGGCAGCCAGAGAATGATTAAAGCGTGGAGATGACTCAGCCTGGAGAAAATATGACTGTCGGGGTATTACCATAAATCAGGCTTCACTGTTCTGGCTGTCAACACAAATAACCAGAGAGAGTAGGAACGACCCGGTGGAGAAGGGGGATCTAAATGAATATGGAGTTCTCAATCTTTCAACTCGTTAGAAAGAAAGAAAAAAGAATACCTCTGTGAAGAAGAAAGAGAATTCTTATATATTTAAATTTATAGGACTGATTTAATTTTCATCTGTAAATTGAAATAAGAGATTGCCTGTGTAGCTGGCAGCCTTTGGAAACCACCTGGTCCGGATGTTACGGGACAGTTACAGATTAGAACTCGGTATGGTCAAGTCTCAGATGGGTAGTCTGTTGTCTCGTAAAAAGAAATCCTTTCCTTGATATACAGCTTATTTATTCATGAACTATTTTTAAAGGTTTGGGTTTTCTAAATATGAAAACGAAACGCCGGGATAATTCTGGAATGAAATATGTAGCCAGCTCCTTTGTGCGCTTCAAAGCAGACTATAGGATGACATGAGCGTGGCGATGGGATTGCCCACTACTGATCGTGAACAATCAGGGTAGCGGTCTTTGTATTTAATGAACAAAGACTGGGGTCTTGAAGGATCTAACAGAATATAAGCTTTGAGATGTGTTTATAGTAAAGTTGGGTGTTTACAAGAAGTCCCTAAAATAGGAATTTTAAGTTCAGGGCCCAATACACTGATTAGCTAGTGAGCACAAAAGAGAAGCACAGATCAGTCAATTTTATATTTAAAGCAACATGCTCCATGTTATAAATTTGGCCCTGCATTTCAAGGCAGAATTTGGATCAGTTGTTTATTATACTATGTCAACCATTTCTTTATAGACCCAGCTACCTTCAAAAGGGGTTGAAGTGACAAGGGCAACAGAAGGTGGCACAGAGTTTACGACTCCCCCCAGGGGTGGCTCTGCACATCACCGAGTTTCCACCAACGGGGGCCCTGAGAACTTACAGGCTTGCTCCGCTGCCTTTGTCCTATGTTGCAGTTTTCCTGTACTAAAATCTACAACTTATCTTTATTCATATCAGTAATGTGTCCTTTTTAGTTCACAGGGAATAAAAGCTACATTTAGGAAATGAGAGTTCTTCCATAGGACATATGATTTGGGGGGCCCCACCTGGAAGATGAGTGGCAAAGAGTTTACTCCAATATTGCTTGGTGTAGATGTGGGGTTCCTCCATCCTCACATTATCCTATCCTTTCGATGGAAAAAGAGAAGACAGTTTGCTTGCTTAACTTGAAGTCAGGTCATAAATCTTCACATCGTAGCTATAATCACCCCCCAGAACTGCTAGAGGAACTCCTGTTATCACTATTTCTTGTGGGAAATTTGCACCTGAAAAAGACATCTTAGGTTATACATATTTTTGTAAGAAGTTATCACTCTCAGTCTTCAGAGTTTATCTGTATTTGCATTTATCTTTTTAATGTCCTTCAGTTAAATTTTGTGAATTTTTACCAAAGTTATTAATACATTTGAATAGATGTATTTTCTAGGCAATTTTACAGTTTCTTTTTTCACTTTTGAGTGGATTTTCTTTTCCTATTTCATTTTTACTTAGTTATGTTTGCTAAAAGTTTCTAAGGTTTCAGATTGTAGTCCGGTTTCATAAATCTGATCAATTTTATTTAACTCATGGTCTTGTTTTTAATGTTGACAATGATATCACTTACTAGTCATTCTGTCATTTTATTTTTATATTTCTTTTTCTTGTATTATTCCTTGGCTAGACTCTCTCATATAATGTTGTGTAATTGTCATATTCTCAGATATTCTTACTTTTCTCCCCCTGTATGGAATGCATAAAGTTTCACAAGTAAAAGTTTTTTCACTAATGTCATTTATCGAGTTAATGACCATCCTGTCTAATTCCATTCTACTAAGTTTTTATTGTGAAAGGTTTAATTTTCTAAAGCATGTTTTGCATATATTAAGGTGACCACATTTTTTCTTTTATCTGTTAATTGCACACATTGTGTTACTCAGCTTTCTAAAATGCAGTAACCTTGCCTCTATTTGGTTGGGTTACATTTTTATAAAACATACTGCTGCATTATAAATATCTATATTTTTAGTTCGAATTTTTATTCTCTTTGGTATTGGAAGCCTTGTGAAATGAGCTAGGAAATCTTCCCACTTTTCTCATTTTCAAGGAGAAAGTGCTTAAGATTAAAGAAGAGTTTGCATAAGATTGTTTTTCCTGTTCCTTGAAAGTTAGAAAGCATATGCCCAAAAGTCTGTGCTTCTACTTTCTGTATTTTGGGGAGAGTGTAGATTTTTCACAAGGCAGTTTCTTTACTACACACTAGACTAGTCAGAGGTGTGTGCGTGCGTAAATGTGTGCACACAACTGTGTGAGTGTGTGTGTGGTTAGATTAACTTGTCTGTTGTATGTGCACTTTTCAAATCACTTGCTCATTTAATTTAGATTTTTTAAACTTATACACATTGTTGTAATAAAAGTGTTCCTCATATGAGCTTAGTTACTTTTGTTTCCCAAGGAGAGAATATCCCCTTTTTCATTTTTACTATTTCTTTTCTTTCTTTGTCTATTTTATCGAGCTTATTTAACAAAATATACTATTTTGTTTTGCTGATGGTTTCCAGGAGGTTTTGTTGTTGTTGCTGTTTGCTTACATTCTTCTTCAATTTTCTGTATTTTTTTAATGTATTTCATGTATTATTCATATTTTTTCTTCATTTATCTGAATTCACTATAATCTTGTACTTGACGTTAAATTATTTTGCTTAGTCAACTTAATTTTTTTCAGTGTGTCTTGTTTTATAATAAAAACATTTAGGGTTATAGTTTTCATATAGAGCTAATGCTCTATTTGACCACATTTTATATAAATTGTTTTTGTTATCATTTGATTCTAAGTATTTCGTAGTTTTTCATTATATTATTCTCTGGCTTGTGCATTTTGAAGAATGAGTTTACTGTTGTTTCTAAATATTTGGGAAGTTACAATTTCTTAAATTTATGTATTACCAAAGAGGCTTTATATTCACTAAGTTTTAAGATGTATGAAAAAAATATTGTGAAAATTTATTACCCTTCTTCTTGCCCAAGTAGCTACCACCTCTCCCTGGATGCACTCATGATTCTTTCTTTCTTTCTTTCTTTAAAGATTTTATTTATTTATTTGACAGAGAGAGAGCACAAGTAGGCAGAGAGGCAGGCAGAGAGAGAGGAAGGGAAGCAGGCTCCCTACTGAGCAGAGAGCCCGATGCGGGGCTCGATCCCAGGACTCTGGGATCATGACCTGAGCCGAAGGCAGAGGCTTTGACCCACTGAGCCACCCAGGCACCCTGCACTCACAATTCTTGATTCTGTCCTTCTAGGTGTTTCTCTACATTTTCAAGCATCATACATGGATTCTTTTCTCCAAATGGAGAAATGACATGTGATTTAGTTTTCATGTTAGTAGTACAAGATGTTCCAGTCTGTATAAAGCCGTAAGGTATCCTATCATTTGAATGTAGCACACTTTACTTACTTTGTCCCATTCCGGAGGCATGGAAATAGTTTTACATAACGCGCAGTGGCTGCAAGGAATGTTCTTGGTCATACAAGTAATGTGTAGGATCGACGCCCAGGACAATGAATTGCTGAATACAGGGCATGTGCATTCTATTTTGATAGTTCTTGTCTAATTACCATCCATGGGAATTACAAAAATGTATTTTTCCATCATTGTACATTTTTTTCAGAACACTTTGTGGGTTTTGTTTTAGTTTTTTGTTTTACTGCAAACTGCCCTTTGTTTCTCTTGATCCTTTTTTTTTTTTTTTTTTTTTTTTTGGTCTTTTTCCTTTTGGTTTACAAGACTATTTCTTTTTCAGATTTTTTTATTTATTTAGAAATCAAGGTGGGGAGGGCAGTGGGAGAGGGAGAGAGAGTATCTCAAGCAGACTCTGTGCTCAGTGTGGCACCTGATGGGGGTCTCGATCTCAGGACGGTGAGATCATGACCTGAACTGAAATCAAGAGTCAGATGCTTAACCAACTGAGTCACCCAGATGCCCCGAGAGTATTTATATATTAAGGAAATTTTCTTGCTGTTTAAGATGTGAACTGAAAATATTTACCCAAATTAACATTAGTCTTTGGCTTTATGAAGTTTTCTGGGAAGAATCTTAAAATATACATATATTAAAATTTATCGGTGCTTTATTTGCTATCTTTTGTGTTTCATTTCATATTTACAGATGCCATGCCCACCACAGAATTTTAAAACCAAATCTATCTCTCCTGTTTTAGTTTTGTACTTTTCAATTTTTTTTAACCAAGTTGTTTCAATCATTGATTCATCTGGATTTATTTTAATAGAAGATGTGAACTTCCAGATTATTATTTTTCCATTGGACGACTACTCCATTTTCCCATTTGTCGAAAAATGCATCTTTCCCATTGATTTGAGCTGTCAACTTCATTATATTTTGAACATTCCCTCCCTTTCAACACTTCAAGCCCTGCACTGTTTGCATCAGACTGTCTTTTGTTTCCATGACTGTTCTACATAGTCTTTCAAAAGAGTTTTTTTTTTTTTTTTTTCAAAACAGTATCTTCAAGATTAAAACAAAACAAAACAAAACAAAAACCTCTGGGCCTCTACACATAAATCCCTGCCTATCTCCCCTGTTATGGGCAAAATACCTTTCATTTTTTCCTCATCAACCTGAAGAAAAACAGGCATGATTAATGCTGCATCTAATTCTTCTGCCACAGTTGGACCAGATACAGCAGTAAACACAAGTGGAATAATTGAACTTGAAAACATTTGCTCTTCAAAAAAATATTATCTTACAAATTTTTGGTGTTAAAATTTTTTGTAAAGTAAGGTGGTTTAAATGGTATGACAATGTTTAGTCAAATATAATTGGGCCAAATTCCCTCCCTATACACATTTTCTCTGATGAAGTGAAGTCATGATTTTTAACCTATGAATTACTACATCAGATTAGGGGGTTTTGTGGAGAAGATTCTGTGGAGTTTGCAGATATGACTGGGTGTCCAGCAGCATTTCTAGATCAAGTAGAGCAGCTATAGTTACATCTGTTTTATTCAATGGAGATGTGTATAAAATATTATTTGAAAGACATTTGTGGGCACCTGGGTGGCTCAGTTGCTTAAGCAACTGCCTTCAGCTCAGGTCATGATCCTGGAGTCCTGGGATCGAGTCCTGCATCGGGCTCCCAACTCCATGTGGAGTCTGCTTCTCCCTCTGACCTTCTCCTCGCTCATGCTCTCTCTCACTGTCTCCATCTCAAATAAATAAATAAAATATTTTTTAAAAAAAGAAAGACATTTGTGATGTCAAAAATATTCAAATATACTAAAGTAGATTGTATTTTTTTTTAAAGAAGACTACAATTTGCATACAGTTTTTAAATATTTAAATTAAAATTCATGGTAAACTTTAATTCATTGAGACCCCATCTGTAATTATTCTGATTCACTAAGTGATCTTTCCTCCACAATCTCATGATATCTTCTGTGAAGTTATTTATTAGGGTTCTCCAGAGAAACAGAACCAACAGGCTATAATATATGGTTATTATAAGGAATTAGCTCATGGGATTATGAAGGCTGACAAGTCCCAATGCCTGCAACGAGCAAGCTGGACACCCAACTGAGCTGACGGTATAGCTCTGTCTGAAGGCTGGCAGGCTCAACAACAACAACAAAAAGTCTCAGTTCAAGCCCAAAGGCAGAAAAAAGCCAATGTGCCATGGGGAGATGTATGCATATAAGGAGATCCTTCTTATTTGGGGGAGGGTCAGCATTTGTTCTACTCAGGCCTTCGCCTGATTAGACGAGGCTCACCTATATTAGGGAGAACAATCTGCTTCACTCAGTCAACAGACTTAAATATTCATTTCATTTAGAAACACCCTCACGGAAATAGCCAGCATAGTGTTTGACCAAATGTCTGGACACCCCACAGCCCAGTTAAGTTGGCACATAAAATGAACCATTGTAACCACCATCCGTGAACTTCTCATATTTGGTATCTGGAACAACTTTTATTCCATAAAGGCAAAGACAGTCTTTAGACCTATGTATTTTTAGTAGTAAAAACTTTGATCTAGAAGAAGCTTCAATAAATCTTGAATGGACTAATTAATTAACTGACCTTGATAAGACTATACATGTTGAGTTAGGGAAAATAAACATTTTGGCAAGAGTTCAGATTCCTTTTAATGGGAAATTCAAATGAACTTTCCTCACTGGAGCTATAGTAGACCATGTTCCTAATTAATTGTATGTTTTTGTTTTTGTTTTTTAAGGATAAATAATTTGGCTGATTGTCCTACAGTCAAGGACCAAGCCTGGTCCTTGAATTCCTAAAACACTGAGTTATTCAACCACAACTCAAGTAATAAAGTGTCCAGACATACCTGTAAATTTTCTCTAAAAGAAATGAAAGCAATATATATATACAATATATGCTATATGTATACATATATATATATATTTATTCACTTAGTTCAAATTAGATAATTAAAATGTGTTTAGTTCAAATGTAAAAAATCTAAACTTATGATAATTTTAGTGACTTTAAATAATATTTGCTGATATTTCTTTTACTAATTTCCATAACTAATTTTGTGTGAGTCTTTTTCCAGACAAGCTCCACAAGAGGAAATGCCTCACAGTTGAAGAGGATACATCTTTTTTGAGTGTCTGGCTACCAAATTTTTGGATCTCCAAGGGGTAGTGGTAAGATCGGAAGGACCCAGACAGTCTGCTTCCTGCTCAACATGGTCTCATCATTCAGTCATTTCTGCGCTGGAGACAGTGATGATGAGAATGAAAAAAAGTAGCATCTATGCACAAACAATCTACAGTTTCCCTAAAGCAGTGAAAAAACATGCAAAACTGATTACTATGGATCTCTTATGTTGTGTAAATATGTGCAACATAGTCTTTGTGAGGGAATTTTTCTTAGATTTAACACAGGGCTACACCTTGGCTATAAACTTTTGTTGTGTTGGGAAATTAGTTTGGTCTTAATTTTTTTTCTGTGAATAATAAAACTGTCCTTGAGGCTTGATTCAAAGACATAGTCTCCTTAGAAAAGTATTACATGTATTTGAAACATTTGTGAAACCACTGTTCTGTGACACTACTGTCTTTACCTCAGAATCCCCATAATTACTGTAAGGGCACAAATGTACCCAACCATCTCCTGGAAGGTCCGTTCAGCAGCTCCTTTCATTCCTGGATCAGTCCTGTTGTTTGAGGAACTTAGGCTTCTTGTATCCTGGATATAGATCTCTAGGGTTAGGGTCTTGCCACTTTGTTATTTCTCTCTGTGGCTGCTCCTACTTGGGGGCCTCAACAATGGCTTCCAAAGTTCTTTTTCTATGGGAAACTCATGCGTGAGCTCAAATTCCCTCCATCAAAGCACCACATCCAAGTATTGACATAATGTATATCTCTTTTAACCTTTGCTTTTCATAAGAAGGGGAAGGTACCAAAACAATCAGGCGGTGAATTATACTGTGTTGCCTGGATAAGATGTCCCTCTGTCAGAGCACCTAAGAAAGGGGACTTCATGTCCATACATTGCAAGAGAAAGCTAACATTTCAAAGGAAACAGCTTAAACAATGTCTCTAATAATCCTGATTTTGAAGAGAGAATAGAGGAAAGGTAAGAATAGTTTGCAGAAAAATATTATTGTATGTGTTGATCTAGATTCTATATTAATTAAATCATTTTGGTATACCTTGTTCACTGTCCTTTCCCCCAAACAACTAGAAGAAAAACCTATTGGTTTAAACTTATGATTGTGGGAAGAAAACCACATCGAGTCTTAGGAAAGTGTGTCAGTAAGGAAATTATGGAAGTGCTAATAGACGTTTGTATCTATGGATGGTTTAGAACCCAGGATAGGTGATATTACGGTGGATATTTCAAGGTGTAGCAGCAGTTGGGAATGGACAGTTTATAATATAATAATTTTGGTTTTGCAGGCACATCAAAGAGGTGAGAAGTTTTGTGTATGTGTGTGTTTTAAAGATTTTATGTATTTATCTGAGAAAGAGTGAGCAAGAGAGAGAAAAAGAGAAGGAGCAAGGGGAGGGGCAGAGAGAGAAAGAGAAGCAGACTTCCTGCTGAGCAGGGAGTCCAACATGGGACTCAAACTCATGATCCTAGGTCATGATCTGAGCTGAAGGCAGACACGTAACAGACTGAGCCACCCAGGTTGGGTGAGAATCTCTTTGGGGTGAGAATCTTGAAGCACATCTTGATGAGCAAACTTAGTCTTAATAAATAGGTAGTTTATTTGCTTTGGAGTCTTCTCTTCCAGGAGCAGGCCACTCCTGGAGCAAAATGATAAGCTATTTTTGCTCGATCTTTGTATCAGAAAGCATGGGAAAATATGCCAGTGTTGTTTCATAGAGGGACAGGGAACTATGGTGCCTTAAGTTCTTGGTCCTCAGCTGACCTTGCTTAGCATCCTCTATGTTTTTAGAGAGAAATGTTAAAACAAAACAAAACAAAACAAAAACAAACAAACAAAAAACTTCTAAGGAAAATTCTTCTCAGCTGTCGACAAGTATACATATATAAACCCAAACCCATATTCATAGAAGCAAAAACCCACCATAGTCAGTATTTACTATGGAGCTCCTGCTTTGAAAACTGCAAACAGACCAGTTATCTCATGCTTGTTTTGAAAGCCTTTCTGAGAAAAAAAAAATTAAGCATGTTCAATTTCTCTTTAGTCCTAATAACGTAAAGAGATGCAGAATATCAAAGTATTTGAATGTTTTTACAGTTCATCATTGATGGGTGGTAGAAAGATAAGTGAAAATCCATCTGAAAGTCAGGCTATTGAAAAGCTGGAAATAGTTACCTTGTAAAGATTCTCCATTACATCTTTGCCCCCCCCCCCAAAAAAAAATCCTTATAGAAAAACTCAAGAAAACTTCATGTCTTTGGTTTTGCCTAAGATTTCACTTAAGGAACATTTTTCTTATCAGCATATCCCTGAAGAATCAACACCATCCTGGCCATAAAATAATACCTTGTTCCACATATAAAGAACTGTGACCACCATGGAAAATGTTCATATGCCAAATTTCTTTCTGTGAGAAAAACTCTCTGTGGTAAATGGGGAGCAATTTCTAGATGGTGCAGTTGCAGAAGAGTTTGAGGGCAATCTCCCCGGAAGTGGCAGAGTTGAAAGCAGAAAACAGGGTTTTGATATTTAGTTCTGTGCTCCTTCAGCCATGACCTCAGAGCTGTGAAATTCGGCATTTTGAGGACAAAATATTTTTGTCTTCCAAAAGGTAATTACCTTTATACCTGGGATATCTTCCTTGACAATCTAGGCCAGCCTGAATCTGAAAAGAAAATATTAAATTTCTTACTAGTCACCTGAACTCTGCAACGAGAGGTCTGTGGGATGGGGGGGGTTGACAAGGAGTTTTGACCCAAGACCTTGCCCTGCTGTGCCTTTCGATACCACCCTACTCCAGGAGAGAGTCCTCACCTCAGAGCATTTCAAGTATGTGAGGAGAAGAATTAGCTTAATTTTTAAGATTTCAATACGTCCTGGCTCATTTGTACAAAATCCAATTAAACCAATTTACGAGAATAAGAAAAGGAGAAAAAGACATACAAAACCCACATCAACATATTATTATTATTGTCGCTGTTGTTGCATTCAGCATACATAAAGTTACCAAAGTTACTTTAAAACTGTCACAATGCTTGCTCACATTTTCTGTAATTTATATTGCTATGGACCTAAACAGGAATAGCAGTGGTCCAGGACACACCTTGACAAGAGTTGCCTTAAGTCAGGGGCATATCCAGGCCACCAATGCTGAGATATTTGAAGCATGCAGAGAAGAGGCTTACAAGCTCAGAACTGCATATTTGCCTTCCTCCTTGCATATTATCTCTGTCTCTTAGAGCACTATTATTTTCTATTTTAAATGTATAGTATTATGTGCTTGTTTTCATTTTCCTGTTTCTAAAACGTAGGCTCTTTTAAAAGATCTGTGTCTGGGGCACCTGGGTGGCTCAGTCAGTTAAGTGTCTGCCTTCAGCTCAAGTCATGATCCTAAGGTCTGGGATTGAGTCTATGTTGGGCTCCGGGAGCCTGCTTCTCCTTCTGCCTCTCCCCTGACTCACTTCCTCAATCTCTCTCAAATAAATAAATAAAATATTTAAAAAAAAATCTGTGTCTAACTTACACATATACCAAACCCAGCCCAGAACTTCGCCTGTAAGAGATCAATAAAATATTACCACTCAGTGAATGTACCCATCTTCATAAATATAACAAAAACACATAAAACAAATTATCCTCTAAGTATCTAAATATCTAAATATCTAAATCAAGTTACTGGTAAGAAAGGACAGCTCTACTTTTCTTACATTGTAAAGGTTTTGAATTCTGCTAGAGATAAAATAATCAGTTAGTACCCTGTGCACTTAGGTTGAATCATAGCCCCCAAAACATATGTTGAAATCCTGATCCGTAGGCCTATGAATATAACCTTATTTGGAAGTAGGGTCTTTGCAGATATAATGAGTAAGATGAGCTCATTAAGGTGGACCCTAATGCAACATGCCAGGTATAGGAAGGGATGAGAGAAAGACATAGAAGTCTGACCGCTCAGTGATGAGAGAGCCGGAGACTGGAGTCATCCAACCACAGCCGAACACCCTGGAGCCTACCAGAAGCTGCAGAGGGCAAGGGAAGAGGCTCTGGAGAGGGTTTTGAGGGACCATGGCCCTGCTAACACTTTCATTTGGGCTTCTGGCCTCCAGAACTATGAGAGAATAAGTCTTTTTTTTTTTTTTTTTTTAAGATTTATTTGACAGAGAGAGAGATCACAAGCAGGCAGAAAGACTGGCAGAGAGAGAGAGGGAAGCAGGCTCCCCACCGAGCAGAGAGCTTGACATGGGGCTCGATCACAGGACCCTGAGACCATGACCTGGTCAAGGCAGAGGCCCAACCCACTGAGCCACCCAGGTGCCCCTAAGTCTCCTGTTTTAAGCCAACCATCTGTGGTACTTTGTTCCAACAACCTAGGAAATAAATACATCAGGGAAATCTGAAAAAAAATTGGAAGGGTGGATTCCACATGATATTTCCTCAAAGCCTCAATTCCACAGACAGAGAACATTAGCAATTCAGATTCTGGGCTGAGGTTGAGGACCATGTCTTCACCAATGCTGTGCCTTCAAAGGAGATGAGTACAAACTATCCAACAAGCATCCAGTTTTAAAATCCAAACAAACTACCCCAGACCCAGAGAAGAAAACACCAGGTAAAGAAGTGACTTTTCTCCCTTCTGAGAACCCTTCTAATCTTACTATAATTTCTCTCTTCTGATTTGTTGTTCATGGTATTCTAAAGAAAATAAGGGGAAAATAGTTATTTTACAGGATTATAAATCCTTATCAAAATAACACTCAAATATGAAACTGCATTCAAAGAGCATATAATAATAGGAAATCTGAAGACACATAGATCAATCCTGTATTGACTCAAACAATTTAAAAGCTTATTAGATGTATATTAGCAATAATGCATTAAGCCCAGAATAATGCATTTAAAATGTGTAGAATCAGGTATGTGAAGCCATTAGTATACATCCATTAGGTACAATATAACAGTTACAAAATTTATGAAATCAAATATATGAGGCCAGTACCACATGGATATTAATTCTCAATCTTGTATTTATTTAACCATAACTTGTTAAAGAAAAAGGTCTTTAATTCATAATAAAAATTGGAAGTAATATGAAGAAAAACTCAAGAGCAAACAAGAACAGGTAGTGGTGAATGAGCAGATTTAAACAAAGTAATAAAACAAAAGCAATCTATTAAAACATCAACTGCCCTTAAAAGTGAAAAGGGAATCTTAAAATCAAACTCAAGAGCATAACTTTTAAATGCTATTATACCTGTAAAAGGATAAGCAGTTATCTGCAATATTTTTAAAGGTCAAGGATATATTCAGAAATCAGTCAATGAGGAGGGGAGTGGCAAGGTGCCAGGCATGACTTGGAGAAGAAGGCTTCCATCTTGGCTCTGATGACGGGTGAGGAACACAGCCACAATGGCTGTGAGCATTCAGGAATGTGATCACTGACAGTGCCATCGACGCTTGAAGGAATATTTGCTCTGTCTATAAGGCAGCAAAGTAGAAGACTGAGCAATTCTAGGAAAATGCTTCTGGTCTGCAAAACTCAGGAGAATCTAATAACAAATCTATCTGTGAAATATGGACACTCTTCTGCAATGAAACTCAGAAGTTAAACATAAGCATTTAGTTATGTGATTCCTTACCCCTCATTAGAAAGCATTCTAATTAGAAAAATCAATACCTCCAGCATATTCTGAGAATAAGAGAACACAGTCAAGGCAATGAAGACATGGCCGCTAAACAAAACAAAGAAAGCAAGGGAGGCTCTAACCTATTTAATCCTTGCCATGTGGTAGACAGTCCTCTAAATGTATTATGTATACCATTATTAATTCACTGAATCTTAGAAATACCTCAGACGGAAAGCACCACTGACAAACCAAGAAACTAAGGCACTGATGGGTTTAAATTACTTGCCTAAAGTCTCACAGCTGGTAAGTGTTGGAGGTTGGGTACAAATGTGGGTAGTCTTTCTCAAGGTCAGTGTCTACTCCTTGTCATTAAATAGTAGTGACTCTCTAGTACTTGCATGGTTTTTGGTTGTAGGCTTTCTGAAGCTGTGGTATGTTTACAAAAAAAGTTTTTCAACTTGCTTCTCAATCCCTTTTGTTTTTATATAAAATGTTTCAACTTGCTACTCATAGAGATGTTTTAAAGATTCCTTTGCAACTTCATTTAAATAAATGTGGAGGTGGCAGTTGTTAAAAAGATGGCAGAGGAGTAGGGGACCCTATTTCAACTGTCCCCTGAATTGAATTGGGTATCTATCAGACCACTCTAAACACCCATGAAATCAGCCTGTGAAGTAAGAAGATGTATCCAGATTTCTACAAACAGAATATCTTGGGTGGTTGGTCTCAAGGTATGAAGCAGGGAGCCATGATTCTGTGGGAAGATATCGGAAGATAAACAGAAGGGGAGGGAACTTCTGGGATCCCCCACCACCAGAGTGCAAAACCCTCCTGTGCTGGGGACTGGGCATAGACTCACAGACTGGTAGCAACAGGGAAAGGATGTTAGGACAGTCCCCCAGACTGAAACCTGGAGGTACAAGGCACATGTGTGAACTGGGGTTGGGTGATGGTTTTAGAAGCACAAAGGGCAGAGATGTTTCTGGACCTGGACATGAAGGCTAGGAATGCTGCTATGGGGTGCCAACCCATGATGCTGTGGTTTTTAGCAGCACAGACAGAAATGGAAACAATGTAGCCTAGAAAATTCACTGGAGAACAGACTGATCTCTCTGTTGTGAGACAGAGGTTTGGATATGGTTACTTCTGCTCTGATTCTCAGAAGAGACACTGAAAGCGGCCAGGGAAAGTTGCCAGAAAACAAAAGCCCCCCAAAAATGTTTTTCACTGAGCCCACACCCCCCACCACCACCACAGAGAACAGGGAAACTCTGCCCAAACAGGGTTGTTTGAGTAACAGTGTGACAGGCCCCTCCCTCAGAAGACAGGCAGGAAGAACAAGAGGCCATCAACAAGAGGTCCCTATAAAACATGTGCATCTTGCTAGGGTTGTGGACAATAATTTGGACTTTGTACATTCAACCACCCCTCAACAGAATGACTAAGAGGAAGAACCCCCAACATAGGAAAGACTCAGATAGCGTGACCTCTGCCTCTGACCTAATGGATATGGATATAAGCAAGATGTTGGAAATAGACTTCAGGGTAACAGTTATGAAAACAATAGCTAGGATGGAGAAAATCATTACTGGCAACATAGATTCTCTAAGGGCAGAAATGTGAGCTGATCTGTCAGAACTTAAAAATGCTATCATTTAAATCCAATCTAATCTAGATACTCTAACAGCTAGGGTAAATGAGGCAGAAGAACAAATTTGTGATAGAAAAGAAGGAACAGGGAGAAGCCTAAACGAACAGCTTAAAATCCATGAAGCCAGAATTAGAGAAATAAATGACACCATAAAATGTTCCCATGTCAGAATTATTTGGATCCCTGAGAGGGGAGGGCACCTGGAAGATATATTTGAGCAAATCATAGCCAAGAACTTCCCTAATCTGGGGAATGAAACAAGCATTCGTGACCTAGAGGCAGAGAGGGCCCCTCTGAAGATCAGGGAGAATAGACCAATGCCCCAGCATGTAATAGTAACACTCACAAATCTTAGAACCAAGGAAATCATCTTAAGGCCAGTTAGGGAGAAGAAATTCCTTAGGTACAGAGGGAGGAATATCAGAGTAATGTCAGACCTGTCACAGAGACCTGGAAATCCAGAAAGGGCTGGCAAGATATAGTCAGGGTACTAACTGAGAAGAACATGTAGCCAAGAATTCTTTATGTGGCAAGGCTGTCATTCAGAATGGATGGAAAGATAAAGAGCTGCCAGGACTGGCAGAGACTGAAAGAATATGTTACCACTAAGCTGGCTCTGCGAGAAATACTAAGGGGGTTTCTATAATAGGAGAAAGACCCCAAAAGTGAAATAGAACAGAAATTCACAGAGATAATCTATAGAAACAAGGACTTCACAGGCAACATGATGACAATACAATCCTATCTTTCCATAATCACCCTCAATGTGAACAACCTAAATGCTCCCATAAAATGGCACAGGGTTGTAGATTGGATAAAAAGACAGGACCCAACCATATATTGTCTACAAGAGAATAATTTTTAATCTAAAGATACATTCAGAGTGAAAATGAAGGGAGGGAGAACCATCTTTCATACCAACAGACCTCAAAAGAAAGCTAGGGTAGCAATTCTCATATCAGAAAAATTAGATTTTAAGCTAAATACTGTAGTTAAAGACACAGAAAGACACTATATCATTCTTTAAAGGCTTTATCCAACAGAATATCCAACAATGGTACATATCTATGGGCCTAACATGGGAGCAGCCAACTACCTAAGTCAACTGTTAAACAAAATAAAGAGATGTATTGATAATAATTCATTAATAATAGGAGACCTCAACTCCCCACTTTCAGTAATAGATCATCTAGGCAAAAAATCAAAAAAGAAATAAGAGTTTTGAATAACACATTGGACCAGATGGACCTCATAGATATATACAGAACATTCCACCCTAAACCAACAGAATACTCATTCTTCTCGAGAGTACATGGAACCTTCTCAAGAATAGACCACATTGGGATTATTCCCTGCATATTCTCAGACCACAGTAATTTGAAACTAGAACTCAATCACAAGAAAAAGTTTGGAAGAATTCAAACACTTGGAAGCTAAAGACCCTGTTTGGGTCAACCAGAAAATCATAGAACTTAAACAATTCATGGAAACCAATGAGAATGAAAACACATTGGTCCAAAACTTATGGGATATGGCAAGGGTGGTCTTAAGGGGGAATACATAGCCATCCAAGCCTCACTCAAAAAAAAGTAAAAACATCCTGAATACATAACTATCTTTACGACTTGAAGAACTGGAAAATCAACAACAAATTAAACATAACTCATATATGAGAAGGTAAATAACTAAGATTAGAGCAGAGATCAATGAATTAGACACCAGAAATATGGTAGAACACATCAACAAAACTAGAAGCTGGCTCTTTGAAAGAATTAGTAAGATTAATAAACCACTGGCCAGACTTAACCAAAAGAAAAGAGAAAGGACCCAAATTAATAAAAGTATGAATGAAAGGGAAGAGATCACAACTATCACTAAGGAAATAGAAACAATCATCAGAAATTATTATCAACAGCTATATACAAATAAGTTAAGCACCTAAAAGAAATGGATGCATTTCTGAAAACCTACAAAATACCAGAAGAAATTGAGAGCCTGAATAGACCAAAAACCAATAACAAGATTGAAGCAATGATCAAAACTTCCCAAAAAACAAGAGTCCAGGACCTGATGGATTCCCTAGTGAATTCACCAAACATTCAAAAAAGAAATAGCATCTGTTCTCCTGATGCTCTTTAAAAAGAAGAAGGAGAAGAAGAAGAAGAAGAAGAAGAAGGAGAAGGAGAAGGAGAAGGAGAAGGAGAAGGAGAAGGAGAAGGAGAAGGAGAAGGAGAAGGAGAAGGAGAAGGAGGAGAAGGAGAAGGAGAAGGAGAAGGAGAAGAAGAAGAAGAAGAAGAAGAAGAAGAAGAAGAAGAAGAAGAAGAAGAAGAAGAAGAAGAAGAAGAAGAAGTAGTAGTAGTATAAGAAGAAGTAAAACTTTAAAGAAACAGAAGGAAAACTTCCAGACTCTTTTTATGTAGTCAGCATTACCCTGATCTCCAAACCAGGTAAAGACACCACCAAAAAGGAGAATCAGACCAATATCCCTGATGAATATGGATGCCAAGATTCTCAACAAGATCCTAGCTAATAGGATCCAACAGTACATTTAAAGGATTATCTACCAGGACTAGGTGGGATTTATCCCTGGGATGCAAGGATGGTTCAACATTCACAAATCAATCAATGTGCAAGAACACATAAATAAGAGACAAGAATGACATGGTCTTCTCAACTCATGCAGAAAAAGCATTTTACAGGGGCACCTGGGTGGCTCAGTGGGTTAAAGCCTCTGCCTTCGGCTCGGGTCATGATCTCAGGGTCCTGGGATTGAGCCCCGCATCAGGCTTTCTGCTCAGTGGGAAGCCTGCTTCCCTTCCTCTCTCTATGCCTACTTGTAATCTCTATCTGTCAAATAAATAAAAAAAAACTTTAAAAAAAAAAGCATTTGACAAAATATAGCATCCTTTCCTGATTAAAACTCTTCACAGTATAGGGATGAAGGGAATATTCCTCAATTTCATAAAATCCATCTGTGAAAAACCCTCACAGCAAATATCATTCTCAATGAGGGAAAGCTGAGAGTGTTTTCCTTAAGATCAGGAACACAGAAAGGATACCCATCTCACCACTATTATTCAACATAGTGCTAGAAATCCTAGCAACAGCAATCAGACAACAAAAAGAAATAAAAGTATTCAAATTGACAAAGAAGAAGTCAAACTCTCTCTCTTCATGGATAACTTGATATTTTATGTGGAAAACCCAAAAGACTCCACCCCCAAATTATTAGGACTCATACAGCAATTAATATGGCACTATACAAAATCAATGCATAGAAATCAGTTGCTTTCTTATACACTAAAATGTAACTGTAGAAAAATAAATTAGAGAATTGATTCCATTTACAATAGCACCAAAAACCTTAAGATACCTTAGAATAAACATAACTGAAGAGGTAAAAGATCTATACTCCACAAACTACAGAACACACATGAAAGAAATTGAAGAAGACACAAAAAGAAAAACATTCCATGCACATGGACCAGAAGAATAAACATTATTAAAATGTCTATGCTGCCCAGAGCAACCTATACTTTCAACAGCATCCTGATCAAAATACCAACAAAATACCAACAGCATTTTTCAAAGTGTTGGAACAAACAATCCTAAAATTTGTATGGAACCAGAAAAGACCCCCAATCACCAAGGAAATGTTGAAAGAGAAAAACAAAGCTGGGGGCATAACATTGCCTGATTTCAAGCTATATTACAAAGCTGTGATCACCAAGACTGCCTGGTACTGGCACAAAAAACAGACACATAGACCAATGGAACAGAATAGAGAGCCCAGATATGGACCCTCAACTCTATGGTCAAATAATCTTCAACAAAGCAGGAAAAAAATATCCAATGGAAAAAAAGACAGTCACCTCAATAAATGATGCTGGGAAAATTGGACAGCTATATACAGAAGAACGAAATGCAACCATTGTCTTACACCATACCCAAGGATAAACTCTAAATGGATGAAAGACCTCAATGTAAGACAGGAATCTATCAAAATCCTAGAGGAGAACATAAACAGTAACCTCAATGACATCAGCCACAGCAACTTATTTTAAGACATGTCTCCAAAGGCAAGGGAAACAACAGCAAAAATGAACTTTTGGGACTTCACCAAGATAAAAAGCTTTTGCTCAGCAAAGGAAACAGTCAACAAAACAAAGAAGCAACCCACAGAATCAGAGAAGATATTCACAAATGACACTACAGACAAAGGGCTGATATCCAAGATCTATAAAGAACTCCTCAAACTCAACACACACAAAACAGATAATCATGTAAAAAATGGGCAGAAGACATGAACAGACACTTCCTTTTTTTTTTTTTTAAAGATTTTATTTATTTATTTGACAGAGAGAAATCACAAGTAGGCAGAGAAGCAGGCAGAGAGAGAGAGGAGGAAGCAGGCTCCCTGCTGAGCAGAAAGCCCCATGTAGGGCTCGAACCCAGGACCTGGGATCATGACCTGAGCCGAAGGCAGCGGCTTAACCCACTGAGCCACCCAGGCGCCCCTAAACAGACACTTCTTAAGGAAGACATACAAATGGCTAAAAAACACATGAAAAAATGTTTAATCATGATTAACAATCAGGGAAATTCAAATCTAAACCACAGTGAGATACCACCATTGCACCAGTTAGGATGGCAAAAATTGACAAGGCAAGGTACAACAAATGCTGGAGAGGTTGTGGAGAAAGGGGAACCCTCTTACACTGTTGGTGGGAATGCAAGTCGGTACAACCACTTTAGAAAACAGTATGGAGAATCCTCAAATAACTAAAAATAGGCTACCTTATGATCCTGCAATTGCAGTACTGGGTATTTACCCCAAAGATAGAGATGTAGTGAAAAGAAGGGCCATTTGTACCCCAATGTTCATAGCAGCAATGGCCACGGTCGCCAAACTGTGGAAAGAGCCAAGATTCCCTTCAATAGATGAATTGATAAAGAAGATGTGGTCCATATACACAATAGAGTATTACTCAGCCATCAGAAAGGATGACTACCAAACTTTTGCATCAACATGGATGGGACTAGAGGAGATTTTGAGGAGTGAAATAAGTCAAGCAGAGAAAGTCAATTAGATGGTTTTACTTATTTGTGAACATAAGCAATAGCATGAAGGACATTAGGAGAGGGAAGGGAAAAATGAAGGGGGCGGGGATCAGAGGGGAAGACAAACCATGAGAAACTATAGACTCTGAGAAACAAACTGAGGGTTTTAGAGGGGAGAAGCGTGGGGGGATGGATTAGCCCAGTGATGGGTATTAAGGAGAGGATGTATTTCATGGAGCACTGGGTTTTATATGCGAACAATGGATCATGGAAAACGACATAAAAAACTAATGATGTACTATATGGTGACTAACGTAACATAACATAATAAATAGATAAACAAACAAACAAACATGGAGGCTAGAAATACGTGTCTTATATATAACGAGATAAATCGAGAAGTAGGTAAGACTCTCAGCAGATTCTTAGTATTAAGGTAATCTCAGTAATATTAAGGTCCTTTATCCCTTTATGTTTTATGGAAGGTTTTTTTTTTTTTTTTTTCCTTCCCTTTACTTATTTCAAAGCAGAACAACAGGAGACCTCTGGGTAACAACATGCTGTGAGTACATACCATGGAGTAAAACTGATTTTCGTGACCTATAAACTGGCTTCAAAATCAACTCTTGTAGGGGAACTGCAGAAATACTCTATTCAACATCAGTATTCTAGAATAAGTGTATAGCTTCCTAGTGTGACAATGCTTATTTCAAAAGCAAATTAGGATTAGGCTTGTCTCAGTATTAGATTTATTGTTTTGAGCACAGACCAAGTGCTCTTTTCCTTCATTAACTTGTATTTATTAAAACTGAAAAACAAAACAAAACATAGATAAGTCCTGTCAATGTAGAAACTTCAATCTTGGAGGTAATTGTTATCAGGAGACACTTCAGCTGGAATTCATTGAAAAAACAGAGGCAAATGTGAGTTAAAACACGAGATTCAAGGCAGCAATATGTCTTGTGCACTTTTTTTTTAATTACTCTTTGCTAGTTTACTGTATTTAAAAAACTGAAGGTCATGCACTTTTAACACCAAGAAACTTGCATATTGACCTCGTTGAAATTGATTCATAAATATTTGTACAAACATGATTTTGAAAATGATTCAAATTTATAATGGGATGTGAATAATACATTAAGTTCTGAACCTAGTATACATAAAGTTACCTCATCATTATTGATTTTAAAATGGAAATATAACATTGAGATTTTAAATTAGCTCAGTTGGCTGAAGTTATAGTAGGGTTGATCACACATACTTACTGGTGTTCTCTACTTATAACCCACTAGGATTGCTATTGTTTCTGGGCTGGTCATTGCAGGTTTTTCCTTAGGCAGAGCTAGGAAATATTTTAAGGAAATAGGCATAATATTTTCATATTGAAATTAAAAGTTCAAAGTTAAAACTGTTGGCTTTTTTTCTTTGAGTTTATATTTGGGTCACTGTTACTTCTACTGAGAATCTTAACTACATACTTATTTGCTCTATCATATGTGTATCCATCCTCTTCTGTCATCTCTGTGTCACCTCCATAGCATTATAAGATTCAGTAATGAAAGAGCTTAAAATTTCTTTGGATTTACTTGTGCTTGGGGCACATCTCACCAGATATATATAGCTGAATTACTGTGTTTTGAAATCACTTAATTTGATTAGGCTACTAATGCAAGAAAGAGTCAACATTTTATTACACTTTCAATACTCAAGGATTTTCAAATATTTACTTATTTATTTACTTATTTTAGAGATGGGGAAAGGTGGGGAGTGCAAGAGAGGGAGAGAAAGAATCTTAAACAGGCTTCACGCTGGGTTTGATCACATGACTCTGAGATCAAAATCTGAGCCAGAATCCACTGAACCACCCAGGTGTCCCCTTATGTATTACTTTTTGAAACTGATTTGATTTTGTTTCAGGATTATATAAAACATGTGAATGTTTCCTAAGGCAAAACTACAAACACTTGATCTTTGGAGAAGTGAAACTTCCATCCTGGTGCCCTCCCTTCCTTTTGAGTAAGAATTTTTTGTTGACATACATACATACATACATATATACATTTATTTATTTATTTATTTATTTATTTATTTATTTATTTATTTTACCTTGGGGAGTGGTACGCAGAGGGCAGAAGTTGTCTGTCCTTCGATTTTTCTGTTTTTGTTTTTCTTCCAGGATTCCAAATTTTTCTGTCTGGCCCAGAGTTTTCACTCAATATTCCATTTACACCAGGCTTCTCTCCCTTTCTTCATCCCACATTCTCTCCAGAGTGCTGTGTTTTGGAGACCACCTATCCTGTTGCTGGGCTCTCTACAGTTGATGTTTTGGTTGCATGAGGATCCTTTCCAAAATTTCCATTCTTAGGGTGGACCTTTGGGGGTTAATTGACCTTAATTCCTTTTTCTCTTTTCCATGCAATTTTTCTGAAATGCTCCAGTGTCCTACAAAACGTTACAGGGGGACGGTGAGAGACCATTGTCTGGAAATTGAAATTTGTAGTGTTTCACTGTCCTCTTGCTACAGAATTTGGTTTCTATTGATTCTTTTTCTTGTTCCTTATAGTTCGTTGGTGAATGTATAGGGAAATGTACATTTAAGCAACTGCCATTAATTTGAATATCCAGAAATCATTTTTTTAAATGTAAGTACTTTCTTATGTAAAATCTTCCCATGCATAATTTTGCCCTTTGTTTTTTTTTCATTTAACAGTTGATAATTATCCCAAAGAAAAGGTAATAGGAATATTAAGAGATTTTTCTCATTCTCTTTGCAGCTACATTGTATTCCATTTTAGGTATGTGCCGTAGTTTATTTGACTTGTCAAGGACAGTTGGGTAGTTTCCAGTCTTTTACTTTTACAAAGAGTTATTTCAAGCAGAGGACATTTCACATTTGGAGCAGTATATCCGGGAGATATGACACCTCAAATTGGTGTTACTGAGCCAAAGAACAAACTAATTTTGTTAGATATTGCAAAAGACCCTCTAAAGTGACTCACTACTGTGCATTCCTCCAAGAGCATAGGATGGTATGGTTTCCTCACAGTCTGGCCAACACAGCGTGTTATCTCCATTAAAGTGGTCTTTTTGTTTCTCCTCCATTCATTTGAACAGCACAATAATCACTATTTTATAATTGCATAAATTCACCTATGCCACTGGCCTTTATGGCTTAAGAGATCTGTACTTTAATTTTATTCTTATCAAACACAAGGGAAATTCTACTCACTGAGTGTTCCATGGATCTTTTTAATGACTACTATGAATTGTGTATAAATAGATGGTCATTGTGGGGGTTTGATTCATATGTTGAATTTTCAGCAATAATTTTGCTGTTGTTTTGAGGCCACTGGAAGCATTTTCCCTGATTTGACTGCCAATTGCTATGCGTACTTCCCCAAGGCATGACCAGAACATCCAGAACAGTAACCGATGTATTAACAAGGGGATATGAGGGGAAGACGTTTGTTCATTTATTTCTTCCTTCCTATAATACATGCTAATTTAGTGCCTCCAGCAATGAGCAAGGTGCTTAGAGTTTAGGGGGAAGTACGTAGGGGCAAACAGGGAATTAACTATAGAATGAATACATTTGAAGGCCATCATAAATTCAAGGAGCAGGAGCCTCTCCAGATAGCCATAAGGCTACCTGGCAGGGGGATATTCCAGGTAGAGGGGAGAGCAAGTTTATGATGTACCCTGGTTCTCATGGACTAGGTAGAGCAAGAAGGCCAGTATACTGGAAAGGTGTTTGAACAAGGGGAAGAGTAAAGAAGTGCTAAGAGCTAATAAGGGACTAATTGTGTAAAATTGCTCCTTCATTTCTTTCAATGGAGCCAAGGTCTGTAAAAAGAATTAGTAGCAGAGATCTTTATGAAATCTTAAATTGTTAGTAAATTGTGTACAATGAAAAGAAGATCAGGATTATCTGGGTTCAAAGAGGAAATTCACCTTTCTCCTTGGGTATCCACACCTGATTACCTCTGTCCACCAGAAGGACCTTTGCTTTCTTCTTTTTATTTAGTTTTTCTTTCTATTTTGGCATTCTCTTGAGACTTCCTATCTTGTCACGTCTCCAATTTGTATTCCCTGTTTTTATTTCTCTTACTAAAATGCTTTTCTAAATTCTTGTTGATAGCAGACATATTAAGCAACATGTACAACTTTTTATCCCCATTTCCTAAAGCTTGTGAATCTTTAGAGAAAGAGAAAAGGAGTGAGAGCAAGAGAGAGTGATACTAAGTGAACTTTACTTAAGTGTTATAAAGTAGTAAACATACATCACATAGCAGAATACTGATAAATTTGTTTTAGGGGAGCCTTCAAATAGATACATTAATGTTCATGGAAAGAAACATAAAGCCCCATTATCATAAGAAGGGTTTCTACTTTAGAGTCTCTGAAGTATTTTAGAGAATAAACTCACTAAAATTTTATATGCTTGTAAAAAATACACTGCATAAAATTATTTAGTAATCATTCATAGTTTCAGAATGTTTTCCAGAGAGATGATATAGCATCTGTTACATATTTATGCACAAATAGAGAGTCTTCAATAGCCTTAGTTTTTGAGTGGATGCCTAGCAAACAAGATGGACTGTTTGGATAAAGATTTAAACCTCTGAAAAAGAAATATGAAATTGGTCAGGACAGTTAATAAAAGAGATGTTCAATGAATGTTGAACAAGTGAGTAAGATGGTTTACTACTAATTCTTTTTTTTTTTTAACATTTTGTTTTTTTATTTGACAGACAGAGATCACAAGTGGGCAGAGAGGCAGAGAGAGAGAGAGGAGGAAGCAGGCTCCCCGCTGAGCAGAGAGTCCTATGCAGGGCTTGATCCTGGGATCCTGAGATCATGACCTGAACCGAAGGCAGAGGCTTAACCCACTGAGACACCCAGGCGCCCCTACTACTAATTCTTGCTACATATGCTCAGCTAAGCTTTCACTCTTGACCAGCTTTCCTGTTGAGCATATTTTTATTACCTTATTACTTTCTTTACAAAAGCTACTTTTAAATATTTTGCCCTTCCTAAACAATAGACTCAAACCTATTTCCTTTGCTTCAGTAGACTGTTCTTGACCCTTTTACAGATTAAGACCATCTGCACTGAACCCGGCCCTGGTATTATGACTAGTGGCACAGTTCAGGGGGTTCATTCATTGCTTTAAAATTGTAAGAAGCTGCCACTTTTTTTGTATCACCTAATGCATAAGTTCTTGTATTGTGGCAGTATGTGATCCTATCTGGTATTTTCAGTAGATTCATTAAATCAGTAAATATGTGCTTGATATTGAATGTGTTTCAAGAAGACTTGTTGGTGCTAAATACATAGAAGTGAGAGAAAAAATGATCATCTCCTACACAGAGTTTATATTCCAAAGGGGATGAGAGAGGCAACACAGAAGTCAGTGAAGAAAAACACAAGATTATTTGAAATAATGGGAAATAATGAAATTGAAGTAAGGGGAATGCCAAGAAGGCAAGAAACTGGGTATTTGAGGAATTAAAAGTGGTAGTACAAGGTTGGGGCTTATCATTTAATAAGCCAGTAAGGAGAAGTATATCCAAAGGCAGAGGAAGAGTCTCAAGGCCTTGAGGAGCACCTGACTGGGTCGGTTGGTAGAGCATGCAACTCTTCAGCGTGGGGTTGTAAGTTTGAGCCCCATGTTGCATATGGAATTCCTTAGAAACAAAATCTTAAAAAACAGAACAGAACAGAACAGAACAAAAAACTTGCTCTCTTTGGAAAAGAAAATTTTTCTCAAAACCTTGAGATCAAAGATTCTTTCAGTCTTTTCTTAGTCTTCTCCATTGAAATTTTAGCGGAGGTGGGCATGTCACAACTTCCTAGAATAAATTTAGAGGAGGGGGTCCTGAATCATGGAAGAATATCTGAAGGAAGCAGAGATGGTTAGACGCATACAGACAACAGGAAGGAAAAGAGAAGGTTTACATGGCTGTCTTTAAGTAATTTAAGGGATTGTTTTAGGAATTGCTTTTCTTTAATATGTTGTTGGGGAGGAAAAAAAAATTCTCTGTCCTTGGGTCTTTGGCTGGTCTTATAATCAAATAAACATAGAACAGTTTAACAGGAGAAAAAAACTGGTTTAATTACATATGTGTGGCCCATAAGAATCTGAGACCCAAGGGCAAGTAGAGAAATTGAGACTTGTATGCCATCCTGAGCTAAGGAATGGGATTGAGGCCTGGGGCTTCAAAGAGAAGGAGAGTAATTCATAATAAGAACAAAAAGAAGAGCAGATGCTTGGTATTAGATATTTGCCTTGCCATACAGATAGATCATTTAGATAGAAGTTATCTCTGGTAATAGCTATTTCTCAGAGACACGTCCCCTAAACAAATTCTTTTAGGTAGTTAAGGGAGATGTGAACGTTTTTCTTGAGTCTGTCAATTCTTGATTGCTTTTAGCTCAAAATATCCACAGACAAAGTGTCATATTTTGGGGTCACATACTCTGCTCAGTTCAATGCAAAACTAATAGACAGTGGGCAGAAATGATAGAAAAAAAAGGGTTCAGTTCATATAAAATCAGTAGTAAGTGTCTAGTGATAGAATTGACTCACTAAGTTCAAACAGATATTGGGACTGCTTGTCAGAGGGTCTGTTAGGGGCCCCGCTCCAGGATGAGAGCCCCAGCACTGCTGAATATATTTCTTTACAAAGTAAATGCTAAACATCCATCTTATGCTATGAGTGAATGAATAAGTTCTTGGTAAGCACACCAGTATCACACAGTCAAAAGCAAAAAGCAGTACAAAAAAGTTTTAGGAGTAGAATTCTAGACAACTGAATGCAAACTTTGATTCTGTTTTCACAGAAGTGAAGGAATGGCAGCAAAGTCGTGTTCATGCACCTGACATTCAGCAAGCCAATAAAAGCTGAATAGACACCCAGCTTCTGCAAAGAAGAAAAAAAAAAAAAAAAAAAAAGACTATTTAGTCGGGTGGTGCCACCAGGTGAATGGAGAGCTAATGCTCTAAAGTCCTAAATTCCCCGTGGCTTGCAAGTGAGAGTTTTTAAGAGCGCATTTAGGGGCAAGGGTCTCCTGTGAAGGTGGATGTCATTGATTGGAGGCCCATGAGGTCATGTTAACAGATGTTACTTAATAACTTCTGGTGCCACTTTGCCTGGTCCCCTGGAGGGCTATTCCATCGCAAGAGATTTGGAATCTGAGAAATATCCTTGTTTTATACTAGAGATTTGAGTCGTGCGGATTAAATACTTGTACAACAGATTCCTTTGAACGATAAGCAAGCATTCTTATCCTTTGAGGCTAGGCCAATGCATTGCTTGGCCAGTCAGCTGTGCCTGGGGGTGATATGACCTCTAGTGTTCATTCTTCCATCTGGACTACAAGATAGAGGTCAGCTCCAGTGAATTCTTTCATTTAATAGACACATATGTGGGAGCGCATTTCTAAATCTCTTTTTCTGTTTTACACACTCCATTGCATATTAGTTAACAAGTACTACATTTACACATTTAAGTGCTATCTCAGTTGTTCCCTCTAACTTTAGTCCTACTAAGTGTCATTCACATTGAATCGTGTGAAGTATGTTCGATCCAGAATAGAATACTTATTGTAAATTAACCATTTATCAACTCAATCTTCCTTAATTACACTGAAGTTTGACCTGTTATATCTTCATTTATTTCTTTCATTTCCAACATGGGAATTCCATTGACTTGCACTCTCTCATCCTGTGTGACACTGAGGAGGAGAACAAGACACCCCACAATATACCGCTTTAGCATAAGGATTATCTTGAGTTGAATTTTTTAAGAAACTACAGACACAAAAGAAGGTCTGAAAACCATGAGAATGTAACCCTCTTATAGGAGATATTTACAGTTGTTAGGTCACCTTCCATTTGGAAGGGTGTCCTCCTTCCTGTACCAGGAAGAGAAGGACGACTCTTAATCTCTAGAAACTCTTTATCAGTAGAGACAGCAAAGACTTAAATCTGCACAACAACCTTACCGTCATTTACTGTTCCTTTCCTGGTCACTTCCCACAATGTGCCTCCTGGTCCCTCCACCATCTTTTGTCTTTAACTGGACATGGGAATTTAAGGTGATGGCTTGGGCCATTGCAAGGAGTTACTCAGTTTTCCAGGGTCTCTCCCTTGCACACAGGAGGTATACACATTTTTGAACTTTTGATTCTTTTTGGTCCTGGTAACCTGTCTTTCATTAAAGGGGATCTCATCTAGGATCTTCAGAAAGGCAGAGAAAAAGGTATTTTCTTTTTCTCTTACTGCATCCATCTTGTTGAAGTGGAAAGAATATGAGTTTTTCCTTTAAGACTGTGTTGTCCTTCTTAATGAAGTGGGAGACATTTGGATCTTGGTTAATCACTAACTAGATGACACTGGGAAATTCCCTTAATGTAGCTGGGCTCATAAAATGATAAAATGAGGGCAATAATTTTTATCTTAGATTGTTGCAACTTTCTCATTTAAAGGAGAGCAGTTGAAACACTAACACATAATGGCTATCCCATAAATATTTTGTTTCTTTTTATGAGACTACAAATAGAACTGTCATAGAGAAGGAAACCTATGTCCTTATGATATATTTAATATTTTATTTGGGGGAAGTTATTTTCCTCCTTCCCAAACTATACATCCTTTCTCTCTACATATAATGTAGATAAAAGTGTTCTACTTAAGAAACTCAGTATAAATTAGCCAATATGAAAGAATTTATAATCTATAAAATATTATAAAAATTACCTTCAGATAAAAAGAAAGGATACATGAAAAGATAGATTTTCCTTTATAAAAAAGTTATTTGGCAAGAATTATAACACATACTTCTTGTCTTTATTTATTGATTTATTTGTTCATTCATTTTTAATTTATTGATTTATTCTTTCAGGAGCATTTGTTAGCATTTACTATGGGTGAGGGTTTACACACATGCCCTATTCATAATCAAATATTTTGCTATTATACTACTAATATAAATACTTCATGCTTTTGTTGATGGAGCAGAATTTTAATTGGCTATTTCTTCCAACTGGCATAATTTTTTTATGGCATGTTTTTGAAAAAGCTCCAACAGTGGAATTCAAATAGACTATCATAATTTCTAATATTATTATTTTTTTTTTTTAATTTTTTTATTTTTTTCAGCATAACAGTATTCATTATTTTTGCACCACACCCAGTGCTCCATGCAAATCGTGCCCTCTACAATACCCACCACCTGGTGCCCCCAACCTCCCACCCCCCACCCCCTCAAAATTCTCAGATCGTTTTTCAGAGTCCATAGTCTCTCATGGTTCACCTCCCCTTCCAATTTCCCTCAACTCCCTTCTCCTCTCCATCTCCCCTTGTCCTCCATGCTATTTGTTATGCTCCACAAATAAGTGAAACCATATGATAATTGACTCTCTCTGCTTGACTTATTTCACTCAGCATAATCTCTTCCAGTCCCGTCCATGTTGCTACAAAACTTGGGGATTCATCCTTTCTTTTTTTTTTTTTTTTTTACAGCTTTATAAACATATATTTTTGTCCCCAGGGGTACAGGTCTGCGAATCGCCAGGTTTACACACTTCACAACACTCACCATAGCACATACCCTCCCCGATATCCATAACCCCACCCCCTCTCCCAACCCCCTCCCCCCATCAACCCTCAGTTTGTTTTGTGAGATTAAGAGTCACTTATGGTTTGTCTCCCTCCCAATCCCATCTTGTTTCATTTACTCTTCTCCTACCCCCTCGACCCCCCATGTTGCATCTCCTCTCCCTCATATCAGGGAGATCATATGATAGTTGTCTTTCTCCGATTGACTTATTTCGCTAAGCATGATACCCTCTAGTTCCATCCACGTCGTCGCAAATGGCAAGATTTCATTTCTTTTGACGGCTGCATAGTATTCCATTGTGTATATATACCACATCTTCTTTATCCATTCGTCTGTAGATGGACATCTAGGTTCTTTCCATAGTTTGGCTATTGTAGACATTGCTGCTATAAACATTCGGGTGCACGTGCCCCTTCGGATCACTATGTTTGTATCTTTAGGGTAAATACCCAGCAGTGCAATTGCTGGGTCATAGGGTAGTTCTATTTTCAACATTTTGAGGAACCTCCATGCTGTTTTCCAGAGTGGTTGCACCAGCTTGCATTCCCACCAACAGTGTAGGAGGGTTCCCCTTTCTCCGCATCCTCGCCAGCATCTGTCATTTCCTGACTTGTTAATTTTAGCCATTCTGACTGGTGTGAGGTGATATCTCATGGTGGTTTTGATTTGTATTTCCCTGATGCCGAGTGATATGGAGCACTTTTTCATGTGTCTGTTGGCCATCTGGATGTCTTCTTTGCAGAAATGTCTGTTCATGTCCTCTGCCCATTTCTTGATTGGATTATTTGTTCTTTGGGTGTTGAGTTTGCTAAGTTCTTTATAGATTTTGGACACTAGCCCTTTATCTGATATGTCATTTGCAAATATCTTCTCCCATTCTGTCAGTTGTCGTTTGGTTTTGTTCACTGTTTCCTTTGCTGTGCAAAAGCTTTTGATCTTGATAAAATCCCAAAAGTTCATTTTTGCCCTTGCTTCCCTTGCCTTTGGTGATGTTCCTAGGAAGATGTTGCTGCGGCTGACGTCGAAGAGGTTGCTGCCTGTGTTTTCCTCGAGGATTTTGATGGATTCCTTTCTCACATTGAGATCCTTCATCCATTTTGAGTCTATTTTCGTGTGTGGTGTAAGGAAATGATCCAATTTCATTTTTCTGCATGTGGCTGTCCAATTTTCCCAACACCATTTATTGAAGAGGCTGTCTTTGTTCCATTGGACATTCTTTCCTGCTTTGTCGAAGATGAGTTGACCATAGAGTTGAGGGTCCATTTCTGGGCTCTCTATTCTGTTCCATTGATCTATGTGTCTGTTTTTGTGCCAGTACCATGCTGTCTTGATGATGACAGCTTTGTAATAGAGCTTGAAGTCCGGAATTGTGATGCCACCAACTTTGGCTTTCTTTTTCAATATTCCTTTGGCTATTCGAGGTCTTTTCTGGTTCCATATAAATTTGAGGATTATTTGTTCCATTTCTTTGAAAAAAATGGATGGTATTTTGATAGGAATTGCATTAAATGTGTAGATTGCTTTAGGTAGCATAGACATTTTCACAATATTTATTCTTCCAATCCAGGAGCATGGAACATTTTTCCATTTCTTTGTGTCTTCCTCAATTTCTTTCATGAGTACTTTATAGTTTTCTGAGTATAGATTCTTAGTCTCTTTGGTTAGGTTTATTCCTAGGTATCTTATAGTTTTGGGTGCAATTGTAAATGGGATGGACTCCTTAATTTCTCTTTCTTCTGTCTTGTTGTTGGTGTAGAGAAATGCAACTGATTTCTGTGCATTGATTTTATATCCTGACACTTTACTGAATTCCTGTACAAGTTCTAGCAGTTTTGGAGTGGAGTCTTTTGGGTTTTCCACATAGAGTATCATATCATCTGCGAAGAGTGATAGTTTGACTTCTTCTTTGCCGATTTGGATGCCTTTAATTTCCTTTTGTTGTCTGATTGCTGAGGCTAGGACTTCTAGTACTATGTTGAATAGCAGTGGTGATAACGGACATCCCTGCCGTGTTCCTGACCTTAGCGGAAAAGCTTTCAGTTTTTCTCCATTGAGAATGATATTTGCGGTGGGTTTTTCATAGATGGCTTTGATAATATTGAGGTATGTGCCGTCTATCCCTACACTTTGAAGAGTTTTGATCAGGAAGGGATGCTGTACTTTGTCAAATGCTTTTTCAGCATCTATGGAGAGTATCATATGGTTCTTGTTCTTTCTTTTATTAATGTGTTGTATCACATTGATTGATTTGCGGATGTTGAACCAGCCTTGCAGCCCTGGAATAAATCCCACTTGGTCGTGGTGAATAATCCTTTTAACGTACTGTTGAATCCTATTGGCTAGTATTTTGGCGAGAATTTTTGCATCTGTGTTCATCAAGGATATTGGTCTGTAGTTCTCTTTTTTGTTGGGATCCTTGTCTGGTTTTGGGATCAAGGTGATGCTGGCCTCATAAAATGAGTTTGGAAGTTTTCCTTCTATTGCTATTTTTTGGAACAGTTTCAGGAGAATAGGAATTAGTTCTTCTTTAAATGTTTGGTAGAATTCCCCTGGGAAGCCGTCTGGCCCTGGGCTTTTGTTTGTTTGGAGATTTTTGATGACTGTTTCAATCTCCTTACTGGTTATGGGTCTGTTCAGGCTTTCTATTTCTTCCTGGTTCAGTTGTGGTAGTTTATATGTCTCTAGGAATGCATCCATTTCTTTCAGATTGTCAAATTTGTTGGCGTAGAGTTGCTCATAGTATGTTCTTATAATTGTCTGTATTTCTTTGGTGTTCGTTGTGATCTCTCCTCTTTCATTCATGATTTTATTTATTTGGGTCCTCTCTCTTTTCTTTTTGATAAGTCTGGCCAGGGGTTTATCAATCTTATTAATTCTTTCAAAGAACCAGCTCCTAGTTTCGTTGATTTGTTCTATTGTTTTTTTGGTTTCTATTTCATTGATTTCTGCTCTGATCTTTATGATTTCTCTTCTCCTGCTGGGTTTAGGGTTTCTTTCTTGTTCTTTCTCCAGCTCCTTTAGGTGTAGGGTTAGGTTGTGTACCTGAGACCTTTCTTGTTTCTTGAGAAAGGCTTGTACCGCTATATATTTTCCTCTCAGGACTGCCTTTGTTGTGTCCCACAGATTCTGAACTGTTGTGTTTTCATTATCATTTGTTTCCATAAATTTTTTCAATTCTTCTTTGATTTCCTGGTTGACCCATTCATTCTTTAGAAGGATGCTGTTTAGTCTCCATGTATTTGGGTTCTTTCCAAATTTCCTCTTGTGATTGAGTTCTAGCTTTAGAGCATTGTGGTCTGAAAATATGCAGGGAATGATCCCAATCTTTTGATACCGGTTGAGACTTGATTTAGGACCAAGAATGTGATCTATTCTGGAGAATGTTCCATGTGCACTAGAGAAGAATGTGTATTCTGTTGCTTTGGGATGAAATGTTCTGAATATATCTGTGATGTCCATCTGGTCCAGTGTGTCATTTAAGGCCTTGATTTCCTTGTTGATCTTTTGCTTGGATGATCTGTCCATTTCAGTGAGGGGAGTGTTAAAATCCCCTACTATGATTGTATTCTTGTCGATGTGTTTCTTTGATTTTGTTATTAATTGGTTTATATAGTTGGCTGCTCCCACGTTAGGGGCATAGATATTTAAAATTGTTAGATCTTCTTGTTGGACAGTTCCTTTGAGTATGATATAGTGTCCTTCCTCATCTCTTATTATAGTCTTTGGCTTAAAATCTAATTGATCTGATATAAGGATTGCCACTCCTGCTTTCTTCTGATGTCCATTAGCATGGTAAATTCTTTTCCACCCCCTCACTTTAAACCTGGAGGTGTCTTCGGGTGTAAGATGAGTTTCTTGTAGGCAACATATAGATGGGTTTTGTTTTTTTATCCATTCTGATACCCTGTGTCTTTTGATTGGGGCGTTTAGCCCATTAACATTCAGGGTAAGTATTGAGAGATATGAATTTAGTGCCATTGTATTGCCTGTAAGGTGACTGTTATTGTATATTGTCTCTGTTTCTTTCTGATCTACTACTTTGAGGGTCTCTCTTTGCTTAGAGGACCCCTTTCAATATTTCCTGTAGAGCTGGTTTGGTATTTGCAAATTCTTTCAGTTTTTGTTTGTCCTGGAAGCTTTTAATCTCTCCTTCTATTTTCAATGATAGCCTAGCTGGATATAGTATTCTTGGCTGCATGTTTTTCTCATTTAGTACTCTGAATATATCATGCCAGCTCTTTCTGGCCTGCCAGGTCTCTGTGGATAAGTCTGCTGCCAATCGAATATTTTTACCATTGTACGTTACAGACTTCTTTTCCCGGGCTGCTTTCAGGATCTTTTCTTTGTCACTAAGACTTGTCAATTTTACTATTAGGTGACGGGGTGTGGACCTATTCTTATTGATTTTGAGGGGGGTTCTCTGAACCTCCTGGATTTTGATGCTTGTTCCCTTTGCCATATTGGGGAAATTCTCTCCAATAATTCTCTCCAATATACCTTCTGCTCCCCTCTCTGTTTCCTCTTCTTCTGGAATCCCAATTATTCTAATGTTGTTTCGTCTTATGGTGTCACTTATCTCTCGAATTCTCCCCTCGTGGTCCAGTAGCTGTTTGTCCCTCTTTTGCTCAGCTTCTTTATTCTCTGTCATTTGGTCTTCTATATCGCTAATTCTTTCTTCTGCCTCATTTATCCTAGCAGTGAGAGCCTCCATTTTTGATTGCACCTCATTAATAGCTTTTTTGATTTCAACTTGGTTAGATTTTAGTTCTTTTATTTCTCCAGAAAGGGCTTTTATATCTCCCGAGAGGGTTGCTTTAATATCTTCCATGCCTTTTTCAAGCCCGGCTAGAACCTTGAGAATCATCATTCTGAACTCTATATCTGACATATTACCAATGTCTGTATTGATTAGGTCCCTAGCCTTTGGTACTGCCTCTTGTTCTTTTTTTTGTTGTGAATTTTTCCGCCTTGTCATTTTGTCCAGATAAGAGTTTATGAAGGAGCAAGTAAAATACTAAAAGGGTGGCAACAACCCCAGGAAAATATGCTTTAGCCAAATCAGAAGAGATCCTGAATTGTGAGGGGGGAGAAAGGGGATAAAAAGGGGCTCAGAAAGAAAGAAAAAAAAAACTATTAAAAAAAAGAAAGCCGATAAAGAAATAAATATAAAAAGAGGAAAAAATATATATATATTAGATAAACTATTTAAAAAACGTTAAAAAAAAGAAAATGGTAAAAGTTAAAAAAATTTAGCAGAAGAAGAGAAAAAGAAAAAAAAATTGAAAAAGAAAAAAAAAAATTAAATTAACTGCAAGGCTAAAAAATCATGGGGAGAAAGCCATGAGTTCCGTGCTTTGCTTTCTTCTCCTCTGGAATTCCGCCGTTCTCCTTGGTAGGTGAACTTGGTCCTGGCTGGGTTTCCCGTAGATCTTCTGGGGGAGGGGCCCGTTGTAGTGATTCTCAAGCGTCTTTGCCTCAGGCGGAGTTGCACCGCCCTTACCCAGGGCCGCGCTGAGTCATCCGCTCGGGTTCGCTTTCGGGAGCTTTTGTTCCCTGAGCGCTTTCCGTAGAGTCCAGAGGACGGGAATGAAGATGGCGGCCTCCCGGTGTCCGGCCCGGAGGAGCCGAGAGCCCGGGGCCCCACTCCTCAGTGCGCCCTCAGAGAACAGTGCCAAATGACTCTCGTCACCCTGGCCTCCGGCCGCGCTCCGAGCTGACCGAGCCTGCGACCGGTTCAAGGCAACCCCGAGCTGAGAGTCACTCCTCGGCTCTGTCTCTGCAGCCGGCTTCCCCGTTCTAATACCGGTAAGCTCTGCGACACTGAGACACCCCCGATCCTTCTGCGACCCTGCGGGACCTGAGGCCGCGCTTACCCCGCCTGGGCTTCACCC
Source organism: Lutra lutra (assembly GCF_902655055.1). Classification (NCBI taxonomy): domain Eukaryota; kingdom Metazoa; phylum Chordata; class Mammalia; order Carnivora; family Mustelidae; genus Lutra; species Lutra lutra. The sequence continues at coordinate 193,224,630 of NC_062280.1, forward strand.
CAGTTAAGCCTCTGGAGTGATGTCCCTCAGCAGAACAGACTTTTAAAAGTCCTGATTTTGCTCCGTTGCTCCGCCGCTCGCCGGGAGCCGGCCCCTCCCCCCGCGGTCTATCTTCCCGTCGCTTTGGATTCACTTCTCCGCCAGTCCTACCTTGCAGAAAGTGGTTGATTTTCTGTTTCTGGAATTGCTGTTCTTCTTCTCTTCAATCTCCCGTTGGATTTGTAGGTGCCTGCAATCTTTAGATAAGCTATTTAGCTGATCTCCCGCTACCCGAAGTAGTCTCAGCCTGCTACTTCTCCGCCATCTTGACTCCCAACCCTCCATAATTTCTAATATTATTAAGGGAACTCAATTCGATAGTTAACCTCAGAATGCTGCTTTTGGAACATAATTCTCAATGAGGTATGGTTTAAAGAAGAGTTTACAGGATGTCTATGAAATATGCAAATGACTAAATTGGTTTCTTACGCTATTTCTTAATGCTAGGGTACCACTTTGCTGATGTGTAACAGTGATGTAGCAGTAAAATTTTAAAATGATAAGGAGGACTAAACCACTTAGATGATTCATATAGAAAATTGCTTTTGAGTTTATTTTAAAGTGCTTTATGTAAACTAGACTTTTATTGAAAGTTTACTTATGGTTTAAATGAGTTGCACAGGATTTTTTGTACCACTTTTTATAAATGAATAACCATCACCACTAAGACTACCTTGTTCAGAATGCATTACTTAGTTCTTCTCTCTCCAGGAGTCATGTAATTGTGGACATCTATAACACTTCTTTCCATTATCTGCTAATCTATTGAAGAAACTGTTTTCAATATTTGATAATAGGAGTAATGGGCTTTTAAAATTATGCCACAAAGAAAGGATACTGCTCTTTGCTGCTAAGAATGAAAAGGAGGTAATACAAGGGTGGGGGGTTGGTATAAAACAGCAATGGCAAGTTAAAATTTATCACACAGGTCCTCAGACTTCCAGCACTTGTTATGTTTTGAAGCTAAGAATTTGGAGGCAAAAAAATATAACTGACATTTTAAAGAACAAGTGGATTAAAGTGTTATTTCAAAAGGAAGTTTTTCTACCCTAAATTCCCTGGTAATTGTAATTCCATAATTACAAATCTCTCTCTCCTGTTTCAAATGGATAGTAGGCAGTTGGTTAGGTTCTAACAGGATACCTGGAAGCCAGCAAAGACGAAGTCAGGGCCAGCCATTAGGAAAGCAAAGGCTTGTCCTGGCAGCTCTCCAAAAAACAGCCACAAGAAGCCGGATCAAACCAAACAGGCCCAAGGTGGCGGGTGCCATGATAGCAAACCCCTGAACAAATGAGGAAGAAAAAAATGCAAAACCATGTTTCCTAGAAGTCCTCACCCCAAATAGTGAATATTCCATTTCTTTGTTAACAACTGTCAGTACAAGATTAGAAGCCTAAACCCAGGTGTTCACAGCTCTCTCTCTTGCACTTGCTCTCTCTCTCTCTCTCACCCACTCTCACAATGGAGAGCGTCCTTGCCTTTAATAAACTGTCCTGTTTGTACTTCTCATCTGCTGTGCTGAGTCTGTCCTTCAATTCTTTCTCCTGAAGAGACCAAGGGCCTTTGGAAATATCTTTGGGATGGGCTGACGAAAGGCCTCCGGGCCCAGGGTCTCCCCAGCTCACCTGGCAACAAAATTATTTCATTATTATGAACTACATATCCCAAAAGACTGTTCAGTACTTAATGTTGAAGAGATAGACAATCACCTATGTAAATATACTCAAATAAATATATATACACATATAATACATATTATGTATTATATATATAATTGTACATGTGCTCACTGTCTCATTGTTCTTGCAAGAGTGATGGCAGTAAAATGGACTTGTAGGTAGTTCCCAAGCCCATCCTTCTACAGGAACATTAAAAAAAAAAAAATCAAGCAAAAACTGTCAGAATCATCATGCTTAGAAAGTAGTCAAATCTATACGGGAACCAAGAAAATCAATGAATCAAGGAAAAAGCAACTCAAAAATGGTAGGAAGGCTTTGTGACATGAGGGCTTGTGCTGTCCCGCCTGCTCCTGGACCAGCAGTTGTCTTCAAGACAGCAGCCACATTTCCAGTACGGAACCCTGATTCTTAGATCTGGGGGACCAGGTCCTCTTCTCATATGTGCTTCTCTGGTCTTCCAGCCTGTCTAGGTTCTACCTGAAGGACTGGTATGAGGAACTTGCCTTTTTTGCCTAATTTGGAACTCAATCAGAGCAGAAAATCTGCAGACGTTCTTCAGAAATGTTGCAAGGTACAGGGACACTCTATTGCTGCCTGAGGTAAAAGATTTCAAGTAAAGTAATAATAAAGACCACCATACAAGGAGGAACACTGGGAAAGAGTGTCATTGAGACAGAAGAGCCTTGCAACACACCTGAATTTAACGAAGACACAGGCGTACCCAGGCAGAACCCAGGCCAGAGAAGACAAGAGGAACTCTACACTTTCACCTCTGGCTGATTTCTATGCTCAGTGTGAACACTGAGTCCTCAATGGCCTGGCTACTGCTGAAGCGGTGCCCAGCACAGCCAATGTGCCCAGGACAGGGGGTGGGAGGGTTGTCTTTCCAGTTTCTCTCCTTTTTTTCATTCTTTTCCTCCCTCTCTCTGTCTTCCCCACTCTCTCCCCCTTCCTTCCATTCTTTCTTTCCTTCCTTCCTCCCTCTCTTCCTCTCTTCCTCACTTTCTTTCTCTCTCTGTCCCTTTTGCTTTTGTTTCCCAGTAAGTACAACAAAGCAAATAATCATGTTTTGCAATAAACTCACTTCATGTACTTGATGCTATTTTATTCCTGAATGTTTTATGTTACAATATAGGCTTAGAAGTAGGTGAAGAGTCATGTATATAAACATAGAAATATATAAAAATGAGGAAGATGGAAAGCTGGTTATAGTTGTGGAGTAACTCAGTAGATAGAAGGAGAACAAATCCAAGGTAAAACATGAGTGCTCAGCGGAAGATGGCTTCCCTCCCAGGCTCACCACCTGGGCTCGCAGTAACAAGTATGAAACTTGAACAAGTACAGTGTCCCCATCAGTGCACTACCAGAGCAGAAACATCTCTCCTGCAAAAATTCAGAGATATTCCCTTCACTTATGACATTCCGTAAGATAAGCAAGGGATTAATGTCATTTTTCTTCTTTAAATAGACATACTTAAAGTTTTAGTTTTCCTATGTTTTGCAAACACTTTGCAATGTATCATTAATTGAACTAAATTTTATTCTCATTATTATTATTAATTGTTACTGGGCATAAAAGGCATAGATGTCATTTAACTATACTGAAATTAAAAAAAAAAAAAGATATTCCAGGCACGTACTAATGCTCTAATAGTCCTATATAGACAATGTTAAATGCAATTTTTACCAAAACACTTTCATTAAATAAGTTTTAAACATTAATGGAAGTTTTTATTAATTATGCAGAAATTTGACAGGCCAATCCAGTAAACATTGAGTTTTGTTACTTTATGTTAAGAAAAATCAGCACTGCCAGATATACTGAGGTATTTATTTTTCTTCCTCATGCATCATTAGAAATTTTTAAATCAAAATAAATTAATATAGTTTGGGGTAAAATGGTAAAGTACTTAAAATACTTTCATCAGATAGTAATTTCAAGTTAACCATACCGGAAAAAAGGAAGTAACTGTTCATTTACTAAGTCCCTTTTTATTGTGTGTATTGTCTTTTTGATAATATAACCAAGAAATTGTTGAGAACTACTAGCATGTGCATTCCTGACTAAGGGGTGGTCCTACACAGGAAATGCAAGACTACAATTTTCATAGCTTGTAAAATCAATGATATTTTTTCATCTGAGGTCATAGTGGAAAAAAAAAAAACATGCCAAGGTCAGAGGAAATTCTCAGAGGAGAATGTTGATGGAGATTAATTTGTGAGGAAGATAAATGGGATAATATAGAAAAGAAATGACCACCAAAGATAAGGATCTATGTTTTGGAAATAATCATCTAAGCTAAAGGGTGCTTTTTACTGTGATCTCTTATTCAAATTGATTGGTTTAATTATTATTAGGTGTTTATAGTTCAGCAATTATATTTGGATTCATTTGACTTTAATATTAATTATGGGATCCTAATACTAATACATAGCAATAAAATAAGCAAGAAACATTAGGACCAAATTGGATCTTTCAGTGTACCATTGCAATTGCATACCACTGACAGTTAATAACAATTAAGGCTACATTGTAGCATGACAGTGAGAGTGTGAGGATATTATATTATTATTATTTTTTTAATTTATCGTATGTGTGGTGCCAGCTGGATAGGAAGACTTGCTGGGGGTTATTCTGCTCAGATCATTGATCTTGGTCCAGAAGTTTGTAAAACAAAGGTGGCAGGCTGAGTTCACTGTCCAGGAAATTGAAGGGGGGCAGAGGCTGAAAGATGGCCTAAAGAAGAGTCTCGAAACTCTGCCACCAAAGATGGTAAAACAGTGGTTCCCATCCATGACCCTGGGCTCATTGTAGGACTCTAGAATTATTGCAGTGTTAAAAATTCATATGTCGGGACACCTGGGTGGTTCGGTGGGTTAAAGCCTCTGCCTTCAGCTCGGGTCATGATCTCGGGGTCCTGGGATCGAGCCCCGCATGGGGTTCTCTGCTCAGCGGGGAGCCTGCTTCTCTATCTCTCTCTGCCTGTCTCTCTGCCTACTTGCGACCTCTGTCTGTCAAATAAATAAATAAAATCCTTAAAAAAAAATTCAGATGTCCACATAACACCATGTGCAGATTGAATAAATAGTACTACACAGTCAACATTCCACAGGTATCTATTGATTTCCTACCATGCTCTGTCCCCTGTTCTAGGTGTTGGAGTTATAGGATGGGCAGAAATGTGTTGTACATCTGATCTGTCTGGAAAGGCATGAAGACGCCCCATTCGCAAAAATAAAATTCATTGTTATCAGATGCAGATTATAAACACACTTGGTGAACAGAGTTTATTTTCCCATCAGGTCACATTTCAAACTTGATGAGTTTGATGGGTATCTGGCTGTGCACCATTCTCGTCTCTCTTCTTCTTTCGGTATCTAGAGTTTTCTCCTCCCCCACCCCGTCTTGTTCCACTGACCACCTCATGCATGGTTACCATTATTCTCAACTATAGGAGGTCACAGGCACATGCCCAAACACAGTGGTTCCTTCTGGTGTTTCCAGGAGGAGGGTCAGTGCTCACAATCTTGAGCACAAAATCTGTAATATAAGCACCTTTCTCTTGCCAGTAATAACTGCTTTCAAAGCAAAACTTTAGTGAGTTATTATTAAAAATAACAACAACAAACTCTTCAAATGAGGATGAAAACAGAAAAGAAGACAGGCAATGTTATCATGGGTATTTGCATATGTCCAGACTCATCAAAGTGTACACACTGCAATATGGGGAATTCATTGTATACCAGTCACATGTCAGCAAAGCTGTTAAAAATAAATTAAGTTGTAAAAAAGCATAGGGGAAAGTAAGGTCAAAGTTTTCAAGTATACATAGATGCTATTTTAATGTCAAAATATGTTAAGGGTTAATTTATCCATTTAGCTAATGTTTATTGAGCTCCTTTTATGCACCAGACTATCTAATATTTTCAGATCATTTGCTCAATCAACAAACACCGAAACTATAGTAATCATGTGAGAGTCAATTTTTTTAAAAAATCATGTAAAATTCATGTCTTTATGAAATAATAGGATAAGTGGATCAGGATACACTTACCAAAGGTTTATTGGGGTGGCTTTTAAGAATGAAAAATAGGAAAGTAACCCAATAGTCAATAATAAAAGTGTGATTAGATTTTTAATGGGATACAATGACACACTATGGGGCTATCAAAATTTTGATGTATATATATAATTATTTAAGTTGAGGAAAAAAAACTATAATACTAAGTTAAAAAATATTGAATACATTATGTATTGTCAAGAACTTTTCATTAAAAGGTAAATGAATTTTTAAATATTTTTTCTTTATTATTCACTGTCAGTAATTTTCTTTTATTAAGAACTGATTCCACTTTCTAATGACTCTTTCATGGTACCCATGCCTTCCTCGACTTTGTTCATTACCTAGTGATACACAAGAAACTATTATTGTGAAAATGATTGTTTTTAGTAAATGGAATCTGGTTTAATAACCAGTATGTACATGAATAAATGTAATTTAGGTAAGTGACAGATGCATAGTTTGTTAGTACTCAAATCCACATTCACAAATTAAAAGCATCAAATGGTGGTGTCTTTGAGCTTTCTGTTTTTATTTTGTGCTCATTTTTTTTCCTTTGTTTGATACATTGAGATCATTTTTTTGTCATAATTTACCAGATTCATCTGTGTTGTCTCAATTAATGATCTTATATTGCCAAATTCCAGTCTAATTCCAAACTCCTGCTTAAAAACTGCTTTTTCTGTAAACACTAATGTTTCTAGTGCAACCAAGTTCTCCCTGGTTTGCTCCAAAGAAATTATAATTTATTTAGGTCTTACTCTTTTTGGGGGTTGAGTTGTCCATTCTGAGGGTCATACCCTGGTTTCCAACAACTCGCTCTTTCCTGGTCAGTTTTCTCTGATCGTTTGGATATGTTTGTCCTGCTACTCTTGATCCATAAAATCTGGGTTTTTCTCCTCTTTCAAATCAAAGTGTCATCTTAACACAGTTCTTCAGGCTGTTTTATATTTTATATTTGTATTTGCATATTATATTTATGTTTATATTCCTGGTCCCAAATACACCAGTGAGCCTCTTACTGTCCAGTTCTTATAGCACTTCAAGGCCCAATTTAACCAACACAAGCACATTTTAAAAAGGCCTGGCATTTGGATCACGGATGATATATTCAGCTACACATCCCCTCAACCAACTCTCACCAAAATGACTAGAAAAAGGAATGCCCAACACAGGAAAAATTTAGAGACTATGCCCTCTCTATCAGAGCTATTGGATATGGACATAGACAGTATGTTGGAAAGGGAATTCAGGGTAACAATTATCTAGGCAATGGCTAGGTTGAAGAAAACCATTAATGACAACATGGAATCAATTAGGGCAGAAGTGAAAACTTCCTGGGAAGAAGTTAAAAATGCTATCAATGAGATCCAATCTAATCTAAATTCTCTAACAGCTAAGGTAACTGAGGCAGAAGACAGAATTAGTGATCTAGAGAACAAACTGATAGAGAAAAAGGATCAGGAGGAGGTCTGGAACAAACAACTTAGAAGCCATGAAAACAGAATTAGGGAAATAAATAGCACCATGAAAGGTCCAATGTCAGAATTACTGGGATCCCTGAGGTGGTAGAGAAAGAAAGAAGACTAGAAGATACAGTTGAACAGATTCTCCATGGAAATTTTCCCTATCTGGGGAGTGGAACCAGCATTCATGTCCTAGAAGCAGAAATATCACCCCCCTAAGATCATAGAATCTAGAAATACCTCAAGACACCTGATTTTGAAACCGATGAATCATAATTTTAGACAGGAGCTCTTGAGAACAGCTAGGAAGAAGAGATTCCTTACATACAGAGGAAGGTCCATCAGAATAACATCAGACCTGTCCACAGAAATCTGGCAAGCCAGAAAGGGCTGGCAAGACATATTCAGGGCACTAAATGAGAAGAACCTGCAGCCAAGAATACTTTATCCAGCAAGACTGACATTCAAAATGGATGGAGAGATAAAGAGCTTCCAAGATCAAGGTTTAAAAGAATATGTGACCTCCAAGCCAGCACTACAAGAAATATTAAGGGGGGGTTCTATAAAAGAAGAAAGAACCCAAGAGTGTAATAGAACAGAAATTTATAGAGACAATCTATAGAAACAAGGACTTCACAGGCAACATGATGTCAATAAAAATGTATCTTTCAATAATCACCCTCAATGTGAAGAGCCTAAATGCTCCCATAAAACAGCACAGGGTTGCAGATTGGTTAAAATGTCCATATGTTGTCTACAAGAGACCCATTTTGAATGTAAGTATACATCCAGACTGAAAGTGAAGGGATGGAGAAGCGTCTTTCATGCCACTGGGCCTCAAAAGAAAGCTGGGTTAGCAATTCTTATATCAGACAAATTAGATTTTAAACTAAAGACTGAAGTCAGAGATAAAGAAGGACACTGCATCATTCTTAAAGCATTTATCCACCAAGAAGATCTAAAAATTGCAAATATTTATGCCCTCAATACAGGAGCAGCCAACTATATAAGTCACCTGTTAATCAAGATAAAGAGATATACTGATATGAATGCATTAATAGTAGGGGATCTTAACATGCCACTCTCATTAATAGACAGATCACCCAAACAGAAAATCAATAAAGAAACAAGAGCATTGATGGGACGCCTGGGTGGCTCAGTTGGTTAAGCAGCTGCCTTCGGCTCAGGTCATGATCCCAGCGTCCTGGGATCGAGTCCCACATCGTGCTCCTTGCTCGTCAGGGAACCTGCTTCTCCCTCTGCCTCTGCCTGCCATTCTGTCTGCCTGTGCTTGCTCTCTCTCCTCTCTCTCTCTGACAAATAAAATCTTTAAAAAAAAAAAAAAAAGAAAAGAAACAAGAGCATTGAATGACACATTGGACTAGATGTAACTCATAGATATATACAAAACATTCCACCCTAAAACAACAGAATATTCATTCTTTTTGAGTGCACATGGAACCTCTCCAGAATAGACCACATACTGGGTCTCAAATCAGGGCTCAACCAATACCAAAAGACTGAGATTATTCCCTGCATATTCTCAGACCACAATGCTTTGAAACTGGAACTCAACCACAAGAAACAGTTTGGAAGGAATTCAAACACTTGGAAGCTAAAGACCACCCTGCTTAAGAATGTTTGGATCAACCAGGAAATCAAAGAACTTAAACAATTCATGGAAACCAATGAGAATGAAGACACTTCAGTCCAAAACCTATGGGATACAGCAAAGGCAGTCCTAAGGGGGAAATACCTTGCCATTCAAGCCTCCCTCAAAAAAATTGAAAAATCCAGAATACATCAGCTCTCTTTACACCCTAAAGAACTGGAGAATCAACAACAAATAAAGCCAACCCCACACATAAGAAGGGAAATAATCAAGATTAGAGCAGAGATCAATGAGATAGAAACTAGAGATATAGTAGAATGCATCAATGAAACTAGAAGCTGTTTTTTTTTGAGAATCAGTAAGATTGATAAACCATTGGCCAAACTAATCCGAAAGAAAACAGAGAGGACCCAAATTAATAAAATTATAAATGAAAAGGGAGAGATCATGGCTAACACCAAGGAAATAGAAACAGTCATCAGGGATTATTATCAACAGCTATATGCCAATAAATTTAAGCAACCTAGACAAAATGGATGGATTCCTGGAAACCTATAAATCTCCAAAACTGAATCATGAAGAAATTGACAACCTGAATAGACCAATATCTAGTAACAAGATTGAAACAGTTATCAAAAACCCCCTGAAAAATAAGAGCCTGGGACTTGAGGGATTCCCTGGAGAATTCTACCAAACATTCAAAGAAGAAATAATGTCTATTCTCCTGAAGCTGTTTCAAAAAAATAGAAACATAAGGAAAACTTCCAGACTCTTTTTATGAAGCCAGCATTACCCTGATCCCCAAACCAGGTAAAGATCCCACCAAAAAGGAGAATTTCAGATGAATATTCCTGATGAATATGGATGCCAAGATTCTCAACAAGATCCTAGCTAATAGGATCCAATAGTACATTAAAAAGGTTTTCCACCATGACCAGGTAGGATTTATCCATGGGATGCAAGAGTGGTTCAACATTTTCAAATCAATGTGATAGAGCAAATCAATAAGAGAAGAGAGAAGAACCACATGATCCTCTCAATTGATACAGAAAAAGCATTTGACAAGATACAGCATCTGTTCCTGATTAAAACAATTCAAAGTATAGGGATAGAGGGAACATTCCTCAACTTCATAAGATCTATGAAAAACCCACAGCAAATATCATCCTCAATGGGGAAAAGCTGACAGCCTTCTCTTTGAGATCAGTAACATGACAAGGTTGCCCACTCTCACCACATTGTTCAACATAGTGCTAGAAGTCCTAGCAACAGCAATCAGACAACAAAAAGAAATAAAAGGTATTCAAATTGGTAAAGAAGAAGTCAAACTCTCTCTTTCCACAGATGACATGATACTTTATGTGGAAAATCCAAAAGTCTCCACCCCAAACTACTAGAACTCAAACAGCAAGTCAGTAATGTGGCAGGATACAAAATCAATGTACAGAAATCAGTTGCTTTCTTATACACTAACACTAAAAATACAGAAAGGGGAATTAGAGAATCGATTCCATTTACTATAGCACCAAGAACCATTAGATACCTGGGAATAAACTTAGCCAAAAAGATAAAGGATCTATATTTAAGGAACTATAGAACACTCATGAAAGAAATTGAAGAAGACACAAAAAGATGGAAGACCATTCCATGCTAATGGATCAGAAAAATAAACATTGTTAAATTGCCTATACTACCTAGAGCAGTCTATACTTTCAACGCCATCCTGATCAAAATTCCACAGGCATATTTCAAAGAATCCTGGAACAAACAATCCTAAAGTTTATATGGAACCAGAAGAGACCCGGAATTGCTAAGGAAATGTTGAAAAAGAAAAACAAAACAGGAGGCATCACATTGCCTGATTTCAAGCTTTACTACAAAGCTGTAATCACAAAGACAGCATGATACTGGCACAAAAGCAGACACATAGACCAGTGGAACAGAGTAGAGAGCCCAGATATGGACCCTCAACTCTATGGTCAACTAATCTTTGACAAAGCAGGAAAAAAAAATACAGTGGATAAAAGAGAGTCTCTTCAATAAATGGTGCTGGGAAATTGGACAGCTATGTATAGAAGAATGAAACCTGATCATTCTCTTAAACCATACACTAAGATAAACTCGAAATGGATAAAGGACCTCAACGTGAGTAAGGAATCTATCAAAATCCTAGAGGAGAACATAGGCAGTAACCTCTTTGACATCAGCCACAGTAACATCTTTCAAGACATGTCTCCAAAGGCAAAGGAAACAAAAGTGAAAATGAAGTTTTGGAACTTCATCAAGATCAAAAGCTTCTGCACAGCAAAGGAAACAATCAACAAAACAAAGAGGCAAACCACAGAATGATAGAAGATATTCACAAATGACACTACAGACAAAGGACTGATATCCAAGATCTATAAAGAACTTCTCAAACTCAACATACACAAAACAGATAATCACATCACAAAATGGGCAGAAATCATGAACAGACACTTCTCCAAAGAAGACATACAAATGGCTCACAGACACATGAAAAAATGTTCTTCATAAGCCACCAGAGAGATTCAAATAAAAGCCACATTAAGATACCACATTACACAGTTAGAAAGGCCAAAATTAATAAGACAGTAAACAACAAGTGTTGGGGAGGATGTGAAGAAAGGGGAACCCTCTTACGCTGTTGGTGGGAATACAAGTTGGTGCAGCCACTTTGGAAAACAGCGTGGAGATTCCTGAAGAAATTAAAAATAGAGCTTCCCTATGACTCTGCAATTGCACTACTGGATATTTACCTCAAAGATAGAGATGTAGTGAAGAAAAGGGCCATCTGTACCCCAATGTTCATAGCAGCAATGGCCACAGTCATCAAACTGTGGAAAGAACCAAGATGCCCTTCAACGGACAAGTGGATAAAGAAGATATGGTTCATAGACACAATAGAGTATTATGCCTTCCTCCGAAAGATGAATACCCAACTTTTGTATCAACATGGACGGGACTGGAGGAGATTATGTTGAGTGAAATAAGTCAAGCAGGGAGAGTCAATTATTATATGGTTTCACTTATTTGTGGAGCATAAGGAATAACACGGAGGACATTGGGAGATGAAGAGGGGAAGTGAGTTTGGGGAAACTGGAGGGGGAGATGAACCATGAGAGACTGTGGGCTCTGAGAAACAAACTGAGGGTTTTGGAGGGGAGGGGGTTCGGGGGTTGGGTGAGCCTGTTGGTGAGTATTAAGGAAGGCATGTATTGCATGGAGCACTGGGTGTGGTACATAAACAATGAATTCTGGAACACTGAAAAAATAAAATATAAAATATATAAATATATAAAATATAAAAAATAAAATAAAAACAAAAATAAAATAAAATGAAATTAAAAAAAAAAAGACTTACAGTACTATGTCAAAAAAAAAAAAGAGAGAAGAGAAAAGAAAAGAAAAAGAGAAAGAAAAGGCCTGGAATTGTGCTTTCATGAGCCACCTTTGCTTTATCTGCATGGTTCTCATTCCAGCTGGTTAACTGATTTTCTGAAGGACCCACAGAAATTTGGGGGCAGGAAGTGTGTATTAGGTATTACAAAATACTTACTGATATCAGTGTTTCTGTAGAACAGTAAATAAAAATTTGGGGGAAAAATGACATTGGGTAAGCAATGGCATAATGGCATTAATAGTTAATGCCAAGAGCATCTTATACACAGGAGGAAAGAATGGGATGGAAAACATGGAATGATACTTTCCTATTTCTACAGAAATTGGCCTTATATTGCTCACATTTTGATGCAAACAGTAACATCATCAAAAATGTCAGCAACAGCTTTTGCCTTAATTTCAATATCAACTTGCAAATTCACGGTTGCCAGATTAGTCATTAAAGGATAATGGAGGGTCTTACCCTTAAAGGTTTGTAGTTTTTATCATAAGGTGAGATAGCCTGGAAATAGCTGGGATGAAATAAAATAAGTAGCATCCATATCAATAATTTTCTGTATGGCCCAAGAGCAAAATCTCCTTCTAGATCTTATCCTACAGACCCTGCTCGTGTTAGGATAATGAATTTCAAGATACAGTGCTCTAACTAAATCATGCAAGGCATAGCAGGTATCCTGTTATTCCTAATGGTGTGTAAATATGCCCATAAGTTTATATTAAAGACATGAGTTAGGAAAAGAATTTAGAAGTCATGGTTTGAGTTTGGCTACTGATGTAACCCATGAGGATGGAGAAGGATTTGTTAAATCATAGAGTGAACACTATAATAGAGAGGGGCCATGGTCTAGTGGAAAGGTGCTAGCCTGGGACTCTTCAGCAAAAAGCACTGATTCAGAACCTAATCTCAGGTGACATTATATAGCAAGGCTAAAACCAGTCTTTGGTTCCACCTTACACCAAACTATGACCTTGTGTGGAGCTATTTAAACCATCTGTATTACAGTTTTCTGGTAGAATGAGAAGGATGCTATTTGATATGTCTTACCTAATTTAGTCTCCTGAAAATAAAATAACTTTACATTGCAAAGGAGATAAAAATTAACCTTATAAAAGCTTACCTATTATACCTGTTATCCATATGTAGTTATTTATAATTAAGTGGCACATATAAGGGATGCCACTTTTTTGGTGATTATTTCTAAATAACTCATTACTTACAAATTTCTTTATTTACCTTTGAAGAAACTTTGTTTTCAGATTGATAATACATTGACAAAATCAAGGGTTTTCAAAGAGATTAATAGCAACATTTTCTCAATCTGTAAATTTCAAAGAAATGTTCCAGATTCATTTCTGAAAGAGCATGCTTTATAGTTGTGACATTAAAGTAGAAAAAAAATCTTTAGAACATTTTAGGGTGTATTAACTTTTGAGGTTAAGGCAGCTCTAATTCAAAAAGTTTTAAACAATTTGAATCAGGTGAATTTACCTTATACAGTAACCTCAAAATCAAGTGAAATTTGTTAAGTAATACCATTAACCCATTGCAAAGTAGTTCAAATGAATCCAATTTTAGTAAGAAAAGAAAATATAAAGTACTTTTTTTTTTCTTTTGATGGTAGTGTCTTTATGACCATAGTACCGAGGTCATTTAAACTAACAGGAACTGAAAGAGAAAAGTAAGAGAGCGCAATTCTTTAAAATAATGGAAAAAGCTGTGGTTTTACATTGGATTTTATATTAGAGATACTTTTGCCAAAGTTCACTTTGAAGGTAATGGAGGATAAACTAATTTTCCATAGAGGACTGACCATGTGAAATCATAACATATGAAAGTAGCAATTTTAAATCTACAGAAGCACAGCCACGGAGTGTAATTTCAAATCTAAACCCTTGCAGAGATCAGGAAAGATATAGAGAGTGAGCAATAGTAGGATGATGGAAGACTGTACAGCTAGGGAAGGAGGTGAGAGGATATCACCCTGCTTGACATTGAATTGATACTCTTTTATATTAATTTTCAGCTCTATGGTTTTGGTAATGTTCTCAAAAACTATTGAGCAGGAAGAACCCAACAGAAGTCAAGTTGTAGTTGTTAGCGTCACTCAAAATAACAGAACATATTCTCCTTGTTTTTTACAAGGCATTTTCATTTCGAAAATGTATACATCTTCAAGTCCAGAACTAAATCTTTCCTTTTTTTAATTTGCCACCATGCCAATGAAAGTATTTTGCAAAAAATAGGTCCTACTAACTAGAATTGAATCAAATTTCCTACCCATTTAGATTAAACTAAATTAATGCAATTTTATGTTTTAGAACAATGGAGTATAACCATTTCCATATTTCCTACTTAAGTTGCAAGAGAAAATTAAGAGTTTTGGGGGGAAAAAACATAATAGTGTGCTTCTCTTAAAAGTATTATTTAAAAAATTGGAAGAGTGACTAGAAATTTGCCATTAACAAATATAAACAAGGATATTTACATGCCCTTACTTACTATTTTTTGACATATAGGAACAATTTCCCTATAACATTTTCTTGAATTGGTTTCAGTCATCGATAAAGGTGATATGTATGGGCTGAACAAAGCTTTTTACGTATAGGATCTCATGTAACCTTCACTTTCACACTGTAAGAAAGGAATCATTGCCACCAGTTTAGTCTGAGCCTTTGAGAGTGAGATAGGCTCATCCAGTCTTGAAAATTGAAGGAAATGGTCAATGGACCTGCTTTCAGCAGATTCACTACCAAGCAAACAAATGATAGTGTAACATAGACATCCAAAATTAAGAATGTACTCGTAAGTAGGTACGAGTCTCTGATGCCTTGTCCTTCCCAGAGGCCTGTCCAGGGTTTGGCAGTCTGTATGGAACAGTGATGATCTTCCACTACGTAGAGTCAACCTGTAGGGCTGCTGGAAAGTCCCCACCCACACTGAAAGATCTACTCTGCAATCATATGAAGGCAGCCTTTTGGGGTCAGAGTTTCATTCTTCTCTTTTCAATTGTTTGCTACCACATTGAGTCTACAGCAGTCTTGGACTGCTTAAGAAATTAAGAAATATATTAAATTAGAGGTGTGGACTAGCTCATTTGGAAGAGCATCTGACTCTTGGTCTCAGGATTGAGAGTTTAAGCCCAATGTTAGATGTAGAGATTACTTTTAAAAAATTGTTAAATAATTTGGCATCAGCGAACATTTGAGAGACAATTTGAATCAGTCTGTCTGGCTTCTAATGCCTCAAGTTTGCCTGTATTGATCCCAAATATATGACTTTTCCCTTGTTTTCTGCATTGATTTAATGTTTCAATTAAAAATGAGACAATCTGGGGCTCCTGGGTGGCTCAGTCGGTTAAGCGACTGCCTTTGGCTCAGGTCATGATCCTGGAGCCTGGGGATGGAGTCCCACATTGGGCTCCCTGCTCAGTAGGGAGTCTGCTTGTCCCGCTGACCTCTCTCCTTTCAGCTCTCTCTCCCATACAAATAAAATATTTAAAAAAAAAAACACAGAAAATGAGACAATCCCATGACAACAAATATGACCAAAGTTAATCCCAATATATTTTTTATTATATACAATATAATATATGAAACATAAAATATTGGAAATATATATTAATCAATTCTTTAATCTTAATGGTGTTTCCATGTTAAGAATTGTAATTTGTTTTTTACCATTGCAAGTTGTAAATTACAGTTATTGGACCTCAATGCTCTTCTTTAGAGAAAAGGAAAAATCTCTCAGAGGACTAAAGCTAAAATGTATTGTGAAATAAATGAAACTTCTTATAATTAGTCATTATTTTCTGGACTTATTTTCTTATCATAATCTTTTAAAAGTGTTTTCTCAATATTATTGTCACATGCCCTATCTCTCTTTCCCTAATTCTGTTTTTTTAAGTACCACTACACATATAGAATATATTAAGTTTTGGGACACCTGGGTGGCTCAGTCAGGTAAATGTCAGCCTTTGGTTCAGGTCATGATCCCAGGGTCCTGGGATCAAGTCCTGCATTGGGCTCCTTGCTTAGCAGGGAACCTGCTTATCCCTCTGCCTGATGTTCCCCCTGATTGTGTGCTCTCTTGCTCTCTCTCTCTCTCTCTCTGACAAATAAATAAACAATATCCTTTAAGAAAGAATATATTAAGTTTCTAGACTAAAGAACAGATTTTTACAATTATTTTTTATCTCTTTTGCTTTTGTAAGGTTTATATTTTGGTAAATAAAGAGATATTATTAGAAATTTTAAGATGCACAGACTTCAAAACCTCAGAGCTGCCCGTATTTCATGAACTTCATACAGAAATAATGCAAACAAGAAAATAATTCAAGTAATATTTTTAAGATGCGCATGAATAACATTTGACAGAGATGTAAATATACAGAATATTGAGACACAGGTGCCTGGAAATGTGAACTTCATAGTGGTTTACCAGTGGTTTTATTTTATTTTATCATTCATTCATTCATTCATTCATTCATTTATTTATTTGGCTTACCAGTGCTTTTAAATATACTGTAGATGAAACAGCTTAAAATCATTTATTGAATTCCTTCTGCATGCAAAACACTAAAGCAGATATCAAGTTATTCCTTTTTGAAGACATTTTAGTTTATCTACGAAAGCTAAAACTTCAGGAAATATGATGAGACCAATCAGAAATTAAAATAGCTGACATCTGAGATCTGATACAGTCTTGATCACTGCAATCCAAAGGCAAGTTCACGTCTGTCTGGGTAACATTCCAGACACATTGGTCAATGTATGTAATTGTCTACTTGGCAAGCTCAGGATGAAATATGGAAGTATTTGAAGATTAGCATTAAAATTCTCCTAATACATACTTCTTTCAAAATCATGTTCAAAATTCATCTTAGGCAGGATGCCTTCCTGACAGTTTTGGCAGGGAGAATCATCTTTCCTTCTTCAAATGTTGCTGCTGAGGAATGTATTTCCTTTCAGATTTACATGAAATCTTTATTAAAAAAAAAGAAATAAAAACAGTGAGTGAATCAATACAGATTAGAAAACAACAACTCTGAAATTATTTACTGAGACTTTATGTTGGAGCTCTTTTCTGGTGATACAGATGTGTATATCCACTCACACACATATATAAATATACATAAACTTGGCTTACTTATTTCATTCACACTATAAAATTTGGAAGAGTGATGATGGATAAGAGAATGTGTCCACACAGTATCAATGTTGGCATAACAGAGGTTTATTTGTATAAAGT
The DNA here is from genome assembly GCF_902655055.1 of Lutra lutra. Lineage (NCBI taxonomy): Eukaryota > Metazoa > Chordata > Mammalia > Carnivora > Mustelidae > Lutra > Lutra lutra. The sequence continues at coordinate 193,242,155 of NC_062280.1, forward strand.
CAAAGAGAAACTAGAACTCACTTTGATCCACTCAATAAACATGTAAAGTGCGTGTAACTTGGCTACACATATATAGTAAATGAAACATCAGAGCTTTCCAGATGGGTAGCAGCTGACATCTCCCACCCACTCACTGCTTATCCCTGATGTGGGGCAAGGTTCGAAGAGGTGATGAACACAATTAATGCCGATTTGGAAAAAAGACTTTAAGGAGAAGGGTTTTGCTTGATGAAAGACTTCAGGCTCACTGGAGTATAGAGTATACTTGGGAACCATAACTTTTGATCAATAAAACCACAGAAAAAAAGACATTTTTCAGAACACTTCATCATTGAAGTCTGTCATTTTAAGCTGAGAGATCAGGAAATGTGTCAATGATATAAAATGACATTTGAGAATCATGAGGAGGTAAGGAAACAGCCTTTGGAATAACTGATGAGTACAAAAGAAGGCTTTCAGGCAGAGAAAAGAATGAATAAAACAATTATTGGTAATTACAATACCCTGTGATTTCCAATTTTCTTTGGTTAAAAAAGAATAAACGGATGCTCAACTGACAGTAGTATACATAGCAACCTAATAAATGGAGGGACTGACAAAAATTCCTACCTTTATCTTTAAATGAACTATCAGAAGTGTTAGTATTTACAAGTGGAATGTAGGGGCAAAACACTTTAAATTTCCTTATATTCTTTCAGGGCAACTAATACAGTCCCACTTTTATGGAGAATAAACAGATACCTTTCATTTTAAAAGCAGTGAAGTCACAATTAAAATGAAGTATCTATTTGAAAGGACCCCTTTAAACTTTAAACTATCATCATTAATCATTCTCTTGATCTTTGCCTCATAAAGCCACATCTGCCTGATAGAACTTAAGAGAAGACAGACCTAAGATCACCATCCAAGACATCCAGGAACAGTCCAGTGAACTAAAGCTGAGTGAGAGGAATTAGAAGACTCAAGTGGAGTTTATGTGCAAAAACATACATCAGAAGGCTTAAATAGGTACAGTTCATAGAAGTTTAAAAAAAAAAAAAAAACGAAGAATTGTGGCACCTGTGTGGCTCAGTTGGTTAAGCATCTGCCTTCAGCTCAGGTTATGGTCCTGGGTCCTGGGAAACCTGTTGCTGCTGGCTTCCTCTGCCCCTCCCCACCAACTCATGCTCTCTCTTTCTCAAATAAAGTCTTTTAAAAAAGGGAAAAATTATAAAACACTATATAGAATTACTTTAAAATAAAACCTTTAGTTTTATTGTTCCTTTCTTTTCCCTTTCTTTCTTTCTTTCTTTCTCTCTTTCTTTTTCTTTTTTCAGAACATGAAATGCTACCTTAAAACAATGTTTCATTCCTCTATGGAAGTCTGATTTCTTCTAGATTTGTCTTCCAATAACTCATCATTTGAAGGTGATGAAAATATTTAATTTGTTTTTATTTTATTTTCAGAGATTGTATCTATTAAAGCCCTTTGATTTTTACATGGTTTATTTAGTCTTTGAAATATCAGCCACTTGCTTTGGATCGAATTTAATAAACTACCTATATTTGCCCTGGGGAAAGATCTTTATATCAATGAATGCCTTTAATCATGTGTAGACGGTTTCTGTAAGCCATTTAGAGCACATCAATGTTAATCATTTCTGGTGTTAAATTTATTTTAAGTCTGTAACAGAGGAACTCAACTCCAAAAACTGTATGAGCTTGCATATGATAACTGTTTTCAAGGCACTGATATCATCCAAAAAGTTAGGATTGTTACATTGAAAAGTGAAAATAATAAATTAAAAAGCAATATTTAGCTTCTGACTTAAGTTTGAATGTTGACAACAGAGTTGGAAAGAGAATAAAGAAGAATAGTGTTTTGGGTTTAAAGCTGCAGAATCTACCAGAGTTGGGGTGATGAGCACTGGAAATAGTCTTGATTTGCAAGGAGGTCTGGAACTGCAGATGTGTAGAAGGATAGGTAATGGTCAGTATCCACGTAATGCAGAGCCCCTTTTCTGGTCCATACAGAGGAGCTGCAGGAAGTAGAGCTAATAGCTAATAATACATTATTTCATTCAGGCAAACCCACAGGACCACAAGTGCAGAAAAGCACACCTTTTTAAATTCACATTTTTGCATGTATTTATAACATCCAAATATATTTAGATAATCGTACCTATTCATAATTTACAGAATAATAAATGTATGGATATTAGTAGGCACATGTTTATCTATTTATTTTGTATATTTATGTGACCACAAAAAGTTAGGAGATTCACTAGGATACTCAAGAGTCAAGTCTCTTAGAAAAACAACATTAGATTTAAACATCTGTTGGATTCAACCCATAAACAGAATCTTATTGCTACACTGTCTAAGATTTTCTGTATCTCATTCCCAATATCCAGCTGCCTACAGCAGCTCTCTTAGTCCTTAAGTGACAAAGGTAATACTTGTAACTACCAACTGTGTGTGATTCAATGTGATAATTCCCCAATTTTTAAAAATTTTGTTAAAGTAGATAAATTTAAAAAACAACTTGGGGGGAAAAAAAACCCAGGAAATAAAGACCTCTTCTCTTCTGAGGGTGTTTCCTCAACTGGAAATTCTTCTTCCAAGTTTATGTATTTATTTATTTATTTCTAAAGATTTTATTTATTTATTTGACGGACAGGGATCACAAGTAGGCAGAGAGGCAGGTGGGAGGGGGGTGAAGCAGGCTCCCCGCTGAGCAGAGCCCAACGTGGGGCTTGATCCCAGGACCCCGAGATCATGACTGGAGCTGAAGGCAGAGGCTTTAACCCACTGAGCCACCAAAGCACCCAAGTTTATGTATTTCTGAGACAACTGTAATTCAGACATTCTACAATTTATCTTCTGGAGAAATGCTCATGGGAACTAGATCCTTGCAGAGGCCACAGCTCTCGGATCTTAGATGAGGTGCCTCAAATGCGATATCCTTATCACATCACCATTTACCCATCTTTTGTGGGGTGAAGACCTCATCAAATCAGTCCTTTGCTCTGCATGATGACTTTGTCTTCTCAATGTCTATGACCTTTCAGTCATCATCTCTACATTCATGGTGCATGTTCGAGAATTCAATTCTGTCATTATTTGGTAAGTACAGTAAAAATATTCTTTTATCCTACTCTCCAGATTTAAGTGCCTTTTTTGACACTGTGTCGGTCCAGCTGCTACTTGGCCTTCCCTAGACATATTTTGCATAGATAATGCATTTGCATTTTAAGAGTCATCTGTTATTTTGATTCTCCCTTCCATAGCAATTTGTTTGATTTCTTGTCTAGTAAAATCATTCTCATCAGAGCTCTTTTTCTTCTAGTTCCTGCATTATTTTACTAGCAATGAAAACTTGCTATTGAAACATCTTGTCACCCTCAGGACAAAAAATGGCTGTGGATTTTTAGGCAGCAGTAGATCAATCATTCTTCCATTTACCAGCATGGAAACCAATTTGGCAGAGATGTAATGTGAGAATACGCCTTGGCTTTTTGAGTTATTACAGCATAATGCCATGTGTAACTGATGCTATTTTCTACATAACAAATTATTTTTATACATTTTTATAATTCATGTAATTTAAGAAAGCATGGCATTAACATAGATAGGATAAATTTTATGTATCCTAACAAGTAAAAAAGAAAAAAGAAAAAGAGGAAAGACGGATAAAGACAGTGAAAAACAGGAAAAAAGAAAAATAAAAGAGAAAAAAATGTAATGAAAGAAACAATAAAAGGGTTGCTGTAGTAATTTTATGGTTGGCATGACCATCATTCCTGTGCATCAAGACAATATGTTCATGGAGCCATTGCGGAGCCAGATACTGAGTTTAGAATTGTGTGTAAAGTTAGAACTATTATTTACATAAAATATATTGTCTATTAAAAGTTTATGAAGAAAACAATGCATATTAAACACCAAAGTTTCCCTATCAATGCCAGAACACGCTCTTCATATTAGATCATATCATAGTTTAAATAATCTGCACTTTGTCAAAAATATTTAGATTATTTTCCATATTTTAGTATACCCAGAAATATATATTTTATTTTTAATATACCTAGAAGTATATAGTTTACTTTTAATATACCCCAAAACATATATTTTATATATAGATAAAACATATATATATTATATACAGATTATATATAATATATACCCAGAAATATATATTTGTATATATAGATTATATATATAATTATAACCAGAAATATATATTTTATATATATATTTCAAAAAGGCACCTCTAAAATATCAGTTTTCATAGATAAATATACTTATTGAAGCTTCAAAAATAAACAATATAGCACATTGAGACAAATGGAAATGAAACTAATATAATCGGAGCACTTATGATTGTGAAGTAGCACTCATCCTGATTTATGTAGTAAAATATAAAATAATGCAAATAAAAGTAAATAATGAATTCTTACTATGTGTTAGGCACTTCACAGGAATTCAAGCACTGCTCATGAATTGTCTCATGTAATCTACCTTTGATCATGATGAATTTCAGGTTATTCCACTTCACAATCATTTTTGAAAAGATCAATAATTAATTGATTGTAAATACTTAAAACTGTCCGGTTAAAAAACAGATTATCCAACGGGGTCTGAACAGGAAGATCCATGTACTTACTCTTTGAAAGAAACTACACGTCAAACATAAAAATGCAGACAGAGTAAATAAACAGTAGTAAAGGATTTAGCACATAAAATGAAGCATGAAAAAAAGACGCGGGTTATATTAGAAAAAACTGAGTTCACGACATCATTACCAGATAAAAAGAAAATAGTGATAGTCAATTTGAACAGAGGGTATAAAAATTCTTAATGTGTATGTACCTCGTCAGGGAGCTTTCAAAATGCACAAAGGAAAACCTTGAGATGTGAAAGAAACAATAGGCCAACGCACAGTTAGACATTTGGATATGACACTCAGTCACTGACAGAAAAGTAGCAACTACATAGTTATAGAATACTGTAAGACCACTACCAAGGAAACTGGCATCATTGTCATTTCTGCAGTCCAATGCAGAATGTATGGCATTTTAATCTGTACATGGTGCTCTGACTATGAGAGACTGTATGCTTGGCTACAAAACATGTCTCAACAAATTTCAACGGATACAAATAATTCACATGTTCTCTGACCACAATGGAATTAAATTGGAAGCCAAGAACAACAGTAACAACAACAATAATATTAACAATAAATTGATAAAATTGCCTTATGTTTTGAAATAACCAAAAGATTCTAAATAATGAGTGGATCATCAGCAATATCATGGAGGAAATTAAAATATTTTATTTTATTTTATTTTATTTATTTTTTTTAAAGATTTTATTTATTTATTTGACAGACAGAGATCACAAGTAGGCAGAGAGGCAGGCAGAGAGAGAGGAGGAAGCAGGCTTCCTGCTGAGCAGAGAGCCCGATGCGATGCGGGGCTTGATCCCAGGACCCTGAGATCATGACCTGAGCCGAAGGCAGAGGCTTTAACCCACTGAGCCACCCAGGCGCCCCAGGAAATTAAAATATTTTAAAATGAAAAGGAAGAAAAGACACAAGGTAGCAAAAACTGTAAAATGAAATTAAGCAGTGAATAAAAGGTGAATTTATAGCTTTATGTGTTTACATTACAAAAAGAAGAAAGATATAAAATTGTCTAAGATCCCAATTTAACAATTAGAATAAAAAAGGGTTACTTAAACCCAAAACAAATATACAGCACGAAATAATCAAAATAAATGTTAAAGTAAATAATGGTTAAAAAAAAAAGAAAAAGAAACATTTAAAGTGAAAACTTCATTTTATAAAAAAAATACAAAATTTATAAACTGTCAGCAACACTGATCAGAAAAAAGACAGAGACAGTATAAATTGCCAGTACCTGGAATGAAAGCCAGAAATAAATTACTGCAAATACTACAGAGAGTAAGAGAATTTTTATGGGAATATTATGATCTACCTATAAATTTAAAAACTTGGAAGAATAAGATAAATTTCGTAAATTCCTTATTAATATAACATATTAAGTTGACATAGTAAAAAAATACAAAATCTTAAAACACTTAAGTCTCTTAAAGAAATGAAAATCATCATCAAATATTTTCCTAACAAAAAAAATCTGACATGCTTCCCAGGTGAATTCTACCAAATGTTTAAGAAAGAAATAATACAAAACTCACACAAACATCTTTACAATTAGAGGACTGGGGAGCACACCCCAACTTGTTTTATGTGGCTACACTGACCATGACCCCAATATCAGACAAAGATTTTGTGAGAAAAGAAAATCAAAAAATATCCCTGATGAATTTAAACTTAAAAAAGACAGAATATTAACAAACTGAATTTAGAAACATATTAAAAAGAGCAATTGAGCATGACCAAGAGGGGTTAAGCTCAATAAGTTCAATATAACACTAAGAAATTCATCAGTGGAGTTTACCACACATGCAAATAAAGGAGAAAAAAATACATGTTCTTCAAAATGAGCACAGAAAGGGCATTTGAAAAAAATCAGCATTCATCCATTCATGAAAAAACAAAGGAATGGTACTATCTTTGTGACTTCTTCTGTATCTGTCAGTCTCTATGTAACTTGAAACTAGTGTTTAGTCTCTCCATGTTAAGTTTTCTTACGTGTGAGTGTAACTTCGGATGTGTTTGTGTGGGGAGCAAGACACACATTCCAAGACAGCCCTTTGCTGAGTCTTTTCTGACCTATCCTTGGTCCTTGTTCCTGGGGGGCCCCCTGTTCCAGAGAGGCTTCTCTCCCAGTCCTCATTCTCTGCACATACCCCCCCCTTCTTTTGTAGTCTTCAGTCATGGGAGACTCACTAAATCCACTGCATTTATATTTTGATTAGACCTGTGGCTTCCTTGAATCTTGGGTTTGTTTTCCTTGAGGTCTGGGAAAGGGTGAAACACTATCCTGGATACCTGTGAGAATGCATGGGAAGAAAAATTATATAATTCACAGATGTATCTTTTAATATGCAACCTCACCATTTCTGAGTTAAATCCCTTATGTATGTAAAGCATTTAGCACAGACTCTGGAAAAATAAGGGCTTTCATTCCTTAAGGGTTATTATTTGGGGTAGTTATCTTTGGTGTTTGAGCAGAGGTGAGTTACAGAAGAAAATGGCAAGACTTGGGTACAATTTGGGAAGGAAGCGAGAAGCTGGTAGGAAAAACAAAATACCATGGGGAAAAGTCTAAGGAATCTGATACTCAGAGGGTCACCTGCTGGACAAAGATTTCCACAGATGAGTGGCCAACTGTGGCTAAACCTGGAAGCAAGATTCAGTGATGAAATGATCCCATGCTTCAACCCACTCCATTAAGTGGGATCGATCAGTTCCCCAGCCATGAAGCAAAAGTGTAAAAGAAATGAAGCTGCCAGAAAACCATATACAAGTCAAAGACTCTTTGTCTTTCTTGTTTAGCTATACAATAGCTTGTTTCTTGTTGAGGTATACAATAACTATCTGGTTAGGAAATAACTACAGTTAGAGAAGAGACTTCCTCACCCACTGGGATATGAAATCAGCTCAGGACCTAGGTGATCCAGCAGACCTAGGGTTCCCTAACTCCAGCTGGCGAGCCAGTTCTGTTTTTGTCTGTAAAGTTTTACTGAAACGCCGCCACTCTAATTTGCCCTTGTGTTGTCAACAGCTGCTTTTGTCTACGATGGCAGAAGTGGAGTAGGAGAGACTCTGTACCCTGCAAAATCTAAAATATCAGCTGGCCCTTTTTAGGAAAAGTTTCCTGACCCTTGCACTAACTGGTAACCTTTGGAGTAACAGTTTTAGAACATCTTGCACTTCTTCCAAATACCTAAGCAATGGGCTTCACAGAATGAGGACGGCATCGCTAATCATGAAGAAAAAAAAAATAAATAAGTTCACCCATTTGAGGTGTCATGGAATGAGGGAAAGAACTAAAAAACTTCACTTTCAAGCCTGATTAATTAAACATTATATTTTTTAGATAGTATGTGGATTTGTTTTCTGGTTGCTTCAGTCTGTGTGATCTTATACGTCTAAGTAGAATGTGTGATCCTTGAGGAAAAATCAAATAGGTCTGTGTGTACGTGTGTGTGTGTGTGTGTGTGTTTTACTATCTCATAGTTCTCTTGACAGAGTAGATATTTTAACAGGCATGCTTTTGGAATGAATTAAATAAGTGTTAAATAAGTACATAATGAAATATTAATTTTCTTTTATCATAATTTCTGAAACTTGTTAATATTACATAATATTACATGCATTAGAGGAACTCAGTGGTGTTCATTAATAATTTCTTCTATTCCTGTATTGTATTATATCTTATTTAAAACTATTTCAATAAAGCCAATGCAAATAACATCTGTCTTTACTTCTATTTGTATAGTAAGAGTCATTGGTCGCTGTCTTATGGTAAAGACACAGTTAAATTAGCCTCTCAGTTAACATTTTTTCAGTTGGAACATTCCAAAATAGACATTCAGAATACCAAATTAGTAACATTGAATTAGAACTATAATATAGTAAATTTTGATTATCTTTGTTTATACAACAAAATGAAATACTACATTGTAGAGCAACAATAAATAATAAAATATGCAACTTATTGATAATCTTTTTGGCAACTACTAATTTTCTAAGTTAGTTAAGAGAATATTTTACTATTAGTGTATGATCTGACAGAACATTCAAGCTATTTTCTTTTAATTTTATCTTCCATATCATAGAACTCTTCTATAGTGAATATGAATACAAAATTTTTATAGGGATTGGGGTGATAAAACTAGATAAAGAAGGAAGAGTTTTGAACAAAAGTCTCTCCAACTCCAGGAGTCATTCTTCTGTAATACTCTTCTCTAAGTACTAGTAGTGATAGCAATGTGGACACAGCCATTTACTATATTGTATTGCTTAAAGTGAATATATTTCTGTTCTGCCTAAATCATAATGCCGGTGAAATGGGCAGCGGCAGCGGGGGTTGGGGCACACACCAAGAAACACCATCAGGGCCTAAGCTTTGAGGTTCTAGGAATGCTACACAGCCAGCTAATTCATGAAGGGATTACTTTCAGAAAAACAATTAAATTGCACCCAATTTTAATACAGTAATTGACAAAATCAATGCTTAAGTATTTAAAAAACAGAGATCTCAACTTTTAATTATTGATACTGTTCATTTACATAGCACAGCCATTCTAAGTGGACAAGACTACTTTAGATTAAAAACTGCAGATCTGAAAGGTAGTGGGGAATCCACAGTCAGAGCAAAAGGGGGGTTGTAAGAATCTTGTGCCATTTATAGAGACAAATCTCTCCAATCTAGTGACTTTGTTTTTGTTTTTGTTTCCGTAAAGGTTATGGCTCATTAGAAATAGGATTGCACTGAGCTGGTGTGTCAATTATCAGTCTTTGTACTTCCTTTCTCTTGCCCTGTCTTGTGCAACTTGACAGGATGAGTCCCTCATCTTGTAAAATTAGTATCATCTTGATGGAAACATTTTCGATACTAATTATTTTTATCCCACCAGATGGAAATGTGTTTAGAATAATTAAATATGTAAAAATTATGAAGAACAAATTTGAGAACTACTATAGAAGGTAATGTAAAAATTTCAGTGTTAAAAAAAAGAACAAATACTTCATTGTTATATGAAAATTGTATCCAGCTATGCATGAACCGAACACAACTATTGATAACATTATTATTTTCTACTCACCTCTCTTCCCTAGTCCTGTTGGGTCCCCCAATAATGGGTCCGTGATTAAAGGAGCGAGACTGATACAAAGTGAAGGTCAAGCAAAGCTTTATTTCGCACCAAGCATCGAGAATCAAACTGACCATTTGGGGCCTCGCCTCTTACAGAGAGGGCGACCCCTCCCTGCCTCACAGACTAGCTTTTAAGGGCAAAGGCCATGTGGTTGGACCTGGCCATGCACAGGTGGCTAATGAAATTGTAACACTCAGAGAAAGCTACACAGTCATGCTAGGTCACACATAAGTGACCAATTGAATTACAATGTACCCTAATAGATATTTGAACCAGCCTATCACCTTGGTCAGAATTGGTGCCCAAAAGGTGCCCAGAGGGCGGGTCTCATAGTCCTTGCTAACTAGGGAGATAGTATGCACCCCCCCCCCCACTGACTGGATGTCTCCACCTGGCCTGACCCACCCTTGTATTTGGGCTTTGTTACCTTTGTTACCTGGTTTCCGGGACTTGTTTTTAAGTAAGTCCCCTGGGGGAAGGGGAGCAGGGACAATTAAAGTTTTAACCGGATGGAGGCGCTCTGGCTAAATAGGTCCTTACAGTCCCTCCATGCACTACCTCTTCTCTTTACCTAATTTTGTTAAATGAATTTTTAAAAACTTCAGATTTTTAAAAAAGCGTTCTTAAGAATCTACTGAGAATTAAATATTACTCTTATTTTGACATTTTGAAATAAATCCTTTGGGAGATCCTAACTTCCAAATAAATATAATTATATTAGCTAATGTAATTTAATTTTACTCTGGAAAACCCCTTCCAAATTTTTAAAAAGAATAGCTTCATGAGATTTCCCACTGGACTTGATATCTAAGAAAATTAATTTTTTTTTTAAAAGTTTGGTGATACATGGTGTAAAAGGGTCTATTAAAAATATAGTATGAGGGGCACTTGGGTGGCTCAGTGGGTTAAAGCCTCTGCCTTTGGCTCAGGTCATGATCCCAGGGTCCTGGGATGGAGCCCTGTGGATCCTTCTTCCATTCCTCTCTCTCTGCCTACTTGTGATCTCTGTCTGTCAAATAAATAAATAAAATCTTTGGGAAAAAAGTACATAGTATGAGACTATAAAACTAAGGTATGATTCTGTGTTTATGTGATGTATTATTCTTAATATAACAATGGAAGGTAAATAAGTAATTTTTATCTGGATTAGGGAACTGAATTTATGTAAGTATCACCAAAAGAGTACAGACACAAGTCACAAGCGAATGGCTTTTACTTTTTTACAATAAAAATTCCCTCTTAATGCCATTTACTAGTAAGTTATATAACTTCATCCTTTTCTTCTAGCAGACAGAATTTTTCACTTGTAGAAATAGCATTTTAGCTGTTGATTATTTCTTAATCTTGATGTATTAAAATGGAACAAAATGTTTCCTCCAGAGCCTCTAAAATCCTGTCTCCATTCCTCTCCTTTCCCTAATAGCATTTAATGTAAGAGTCTTTTCTATTCACAGTGAATTTAATAAATTAGATATCACATTTTAGACTTTTATGTATTACTATTATTGGAACCCACAATAGGAACATTTCTATGGTGTATTTGGCTCCTAGAGACTGATACCACAGGAAGGAAATGCATTTACAATAACAACAACACAAATGATGTAGAGGAAATTCAAGCTTGTGTAGAGTAGGACATATATTTGCAAATACTATACATACTCTCAGATAACAAATAAATGATAAAAGAAACTGAAATCACCAAAAATAAGTGGTACTGGGGTCTAGTTTTGTTTATCCTTTCCATTGAAAATCTACGGATGCTACTGAGAACATGGGATTCAGAGGACAGATTTGCTGCTGTAGGTGAAGCCTTTCATTGCTGTGCACACCCAGTCTCCTTTGAGAGTAAAAGAGAACACCTACCCCACCCAAATAAAGTCAGGCATACTCATTGCCAAGGTTATATGATGTCTCCATTTCTACAAAGGAGAGACATCATCATGTTCTCTTTATGCCTATTGAGGCTTATATTGGTTAATCCTATGTTTAAAGCAGATTTTGGAAGTCCCATGTATCTGGCATCAGTACCGCATCTCTACCACTCATTAGTTATCTAAAGAAAATTACTCAACTTCTATAAATAGTAATTTAAAAAAACATTATATTAGTCCCTATTTCATGGACTCGTTCAAGACTTTAAACTGGAAATTTACTGTAAAACTGCCTATGAATACAGTTCCACTCACATACAAGTCCATAGTAAATGTTAATGGTAATTGCTATCTTACCAGTTATTGTTGGCATTAAGCATGAATCACCTTGCCTCATACCACAGGAATCTTGTTTGCCAGTTTACTTAATGACCATAATTATCCATAAACTAAATAAAATACACTGGTTCTCAGAGTGCCTGGATGGCTCAGTGGGTTAAGCGTCTGCCTTCAGCTCAGATCATGATCCCTGGGTCCTGAAATCCATCCCCCTGTCGAGCTCCCTGTTCAGCAGGGAGCCTGTTTCTCCCTCTGCTCCGTTCTCCTGCTCTCTGTTGCTATCTCTGTCTCTTTCTCAAATAAATCAAATCTTAAAAAGAATCCCCCCCAAAACAAAACAAAACAACACATTGGTTCTCTTTTGTCGTTATCTTGCACGACCTTCCAATAGAATTTAATTGGACACATTCACTCCGTCCCCACATTTACCACATTTCGGGGTCCCCAGGTAGAGGTTTAAGCTCTGGTGAAGGCTCTTATGTGCACTGAATATATGACTATCTATGTGTGTGCATCCACGTGTGTGCACCTGTGGGTGTTTATGTGTATTTGAAGCCTCCAGTCGAATCAGACAAGTTTGAAATCTTTTGAGGAGGATTGTCTTCTTCCCACCCCCTTCTGTACAACCAGTCCTGGCAGGTGTACTGAACTTACTTCATGCTTTACCAGGCTTGCTGCTTTTCTACCTTTCCCCCTGGGCCACTTCTTAATGTTTTTCATCGAATATCCCGCCAGACTCTGACCCGTGGATATTTGAGTTCTTCAGGGCTCTGCAGTAGACGTCATTCATTTACTTCTCAATTAATATTATTTTCCTAGAGTGACTGCACTCATCCTCATGGCTTCTTTTACTGCTGACTTGCAAATTGTCTCCCTAACACAAATCTCTCTAAAGATCTTCAAGTATGTGTATTTGAATATTCATTTGATTGTCTGTAGGCATATCCAAAGGCCAAAGCTGAACTCATAATCTTTCTCCTAAACATGTTCTTGGCAGAGAGCTTAGGTAAAATGTGGTCTTTTGCCTACAGTGTCAGATATTTGACATAATTCCCTGCTTTTATACAGCTTATTACTCTTGGCCTATGGCTGTTCAATAAATTTATTAGTAGTGATTATTATTAATGATATAAAAATAACCTTTGCCATAGTAATTGATCTGTGGTAAAAGATAAGTAAATTATTTTAATAACAGTTAGCTATCAGTTTTTCTAATTTGCATGATTAATTTTCATATTTTGAATTCACTTAGTGAACCACATTTCTCATGAAGTACTATTCAGGCAAAAAACAAATATACCACAACAAAAAATGCTTTAGTTGGTGTCTGTCTAACTACTTGTCCATTAAGACAACATCTACATGTGCAAAATGGAGTGAAAAACAGAATTAATTTTCTATAATAGAGAAAAGGCGTATTCTCTAACTATATAGATAGCATATCATTGTCAAATGTAATCTCTTTAAAGGGTAGTTTCCACACAAATTGGCATGGATTTATATGTTTCCTAAGCATGTCATACTGAAGTCTGCTTGTCATGTGCTTTTTCTAACTTGCATTCTGAGACTACAAATGTTCAGAAATCAGAGAAAATGTAAACATTTTCTGTTCTACCCAGTAAAATAATTTAATTGTGAATTCACTTTTTAAATAAAGCATCATTTGTGAGTCCCCTGGTGATTTCTGACAGTAATCCATGTTCTGATCAGCAAACGTTAACCTATAACTTGTAGAAAGCTGAGTTTGAGAACATTTATTGAATAGCTTCTAGGATTGATTCAACCCAAATCATTCCTTTTAAAATCTCTTTCTATTTCTAAGCTGCCAAGTCTGGCTGTGGAAAATGGCAAATGCCTTGGGTCTATTCCAAGTGTATGACTTCATTGCTGCTTGGAGAAACATCTGCTGGTCCCTCCCCAGCCCCTCTTCCTGGTCCCCTAGTGGTGAAGGCTTCACTACTTCCTCCTGATGCATGTGAGGCACTGGATATCCATTTCCAGCTGAGATCCTTGCAGGGTGTTAAAATGAGTGGGGCAGGGGTGCCTGGGTGGCTCAGTCAGGCATCTCCCAACACTTGGTTTTGGCCCAGATCATGATCTCAGGGTCGTGGGATTGAGCCCTGTCTCAGGCACCACATTCAGTGGGGAGTCTGCTTGAAGATTATTTCCCTCCCCATCCTCCTGCTCTCTCTCTCTTTCAAATGAAGAAATAAAATCTTTAAAAAATGAGTGGGGCATATAGAACTTCACCAAACTCACTTATCTTGTTGCTCAATTTCCTTATCTGTTAGATGGGAAAGTAGGAATTCCCATACCATAGTGTCATTTGGGATGAGGATCAAATGAGCTAAAAATTAGGTGCATAGAATATTGTGTGGCCCAGAATGGGTACTCTATAAGTATAACCTCTTATTACAATTTTTATTATTATCTGGAGTAATTGTAGTAAGAGCATTAGTGTCAGGACTGATGACCTTGAAGAACATTTACCTTACATTACTTTGTAATCACCTCATTATAAGGCAAATTCCAGGTATATGCTCTTACTACTAATTGCACAGTAAAATCTCTGTGTGATCTGGTCTTACTATTATCACCAAACATGGAAGTAGGAACAGCTGCCTGGGTTGTTGTGTTCTGGGGAGGGAGTCATGTCCCTCCATGTTTTAGGAAAATTCAGATCCTTTACCCAAACCCTTATACAACTTAAGTGTTATATAAACATCACCACCTTCTGAGAACAAGCAGATTTTTGTTGTTGTTATTGTTGTCTTTTGCCTTCTTGGTTACAGCTCATTTACTGGGTGATGCTTAGAGCTTTTCCTGATTGACATGAATCGTCATCCCTTGTGAAATTTCTTAAGGACCATAGTCCAGGAATATTCAGGTTACACATAATAGTTTTGGATTTTTTATTAATTGGGTGTTGCAAAGGCCAGTTTACATGGGGAGTCCTTAATTTCATAATTAAACTTGGGGTAAGTTGAAGATAGCAGATCAAAATTATTATAGATGGACATCGTAAGTGGTTATTATGAAAGGAAAGTATGAGATGCAGCAAGGAGCTGTTAGAAGGACTGTCAATTTTTAAAGTTTCTCTTTCAGAGAGAGAGAGAGCACTGCTTTTAATGGCAAAGACCTTTCCTTGTAATCTACAACTGCTCCTTGCACTGTTAGACCGCAGCTTTGCCTTTCTGATAGGAGTTCATGATTTAGATAAGACCTTTCTATTTTATTACTCTATATTTAAAAATTTTTTACAGTAAGTGTGTATAAATTTTAAAATTAAATATATTACTGTTACGAATTTGTAAACAAAACACATTCAGTGAAATAGAATACTTCACTGTTTTAAAATGCTGGATGTTAGTATTTGATTATCTCTCCCATTTTCATCATCTTATATTCTACTTTCCAAAAAATGTTATTGATTCTCTCATGGAACTCTAATTCTCTCTCTCTTTTTCTATAACAAGTTAAAATGAATGTGCAATGGCTTGCACAGTTTCTAGATGATGTATTCCATGTTCCAGGTTCCATTCTCAAATCTAAAGCATCTTAGTTCAATGATACATATATATAAATTTTTCTAAATAATAAAATAATCTGCATTTCACACTTCCTACCACATATGATTAGAGAAATACCACCTGCTCAAGAATTTTCCTGAGACTTTCTTTCAAATATCCTGTGCTCATGTCTAGTTAATTCAGTTGTGTTGAGGTTAGTAAGTGTTCGCAAGGATATGGAAAAAAAGGAACCCTTATTACCTGTTGGTGGGAATGCAAACTGGTGCAGCCACTGTGAAAAATATTATGGAAGCTCCTCAAAAAATTAACAATAGAATTCGTGTATGACCTGGTAATTCCACTCCTGGGTATCTATCTAAAGAAAATGAAAACACCAATTCAAAAAGATATATGCACCCCTATGTTTATTGCAGCATTATTTACAATTGCCAAGATATGGAAGCAACCCAAGTGTCCATCCATAGATGAAGAAATAAAGGAAATGTTGTGTATATACAACACACACACACACACACACACACTGGAATGTTACTTAGCCATAAAAGAGAATGATTTCTTGCCATTTGTAACAACATGGATAATCTAGAGGGTATCACACTAAGAAAATAAGCCAGAGAGAGAAAGACAAATACCATTGGATTTCACTTATATGTGTTATTTAAGGAAAAAAATAAAAATAAACAAACAAAGAAAAAAAAGAGGCACACAAAAAAACAAACTCTTAAGAGAACAAATTAGTGGGTGCTAGAAGGGAGGTGGTTGTGGTGGGGACAGATGAACTGGATGAAGGAAATTAAGAGTACACTTACCATGATGAACGCTGCATCATGTACTGAATATTTGGATTTTTACATCATACACTTGAAACTAATATAACACTGCATGTTAATTATACTACAATATAAAAGTGGCATAAACTATAGTATGTTCATTAGGATAAGGCCGAGTTGCTACAACAAACATGACTCAAAATGCGGTGGTTCGGATAAAATTAAAGGTGATTTCTTTAGAGGCCAACAAACTAGGTGGAGCTCTACTCTTGGAAGTATTCTAAGAAACCTGGTTCTAAGAAACCAGGCCGGAAGGCAGCTCTGCGCTCGTCAACATGTTTGCTTCCAAGGTTAATCCAGTTCTCACCACTCACATCCACCTGGTGGGAACATAGAGACAGCCCCACATCTAAAAGCAAGGAGACTGAAAAACGTAACTCCCTGGGCCCTCCGGCATTTCAGAGGAGAGCAAGAACAGGTCTTGGGGGGCAGCTAGCAGGCTCTAAAGTACATCATGCACAGGCTTGCTGATGCAGGGTCTACAAACAGTGCAGATATTACTGGTGGATTGTAGTTACCCAGGGCGTCATGATCTAGCTGGCACCAGAAATTAGAGAGCATGTGCAGGTGGGCATAATAAAAGGGGACACTTGGGGAGGCCTGCGTGACTCAGGCAGGTAAGTGTCTGCCTTCAGCTCAGGTCATGATCCCAGGGTCCTGGGATGGAGGCCCACATCAGGGCTCCCTGCTCAGGAGAGAGTCACCTTCTCTCCCTCCCTCTGCTCCTCCCCCTGTTTGTGCTCTCTCTCTGTCAAATAAATAAACAAAATCTTTAAAAAATTAAAAAAATAAAATAAAAGGGGACACAGTATTGGAGATGATACCACTGAAGAGCAAAACGAAGCAACACACAAAAAAGAGTGAGATCACATGTATCCTTTTATTTGTTTAACAAAATTAAGACATTTATTAGAAGAGGCACTTCTCTAACCACCACAATAGTTTTGTGTTGGGAAAATGACAGGAACAAGCAGGACTGAGACAGGCAACGTCAGTATAAGAAGTATCAGTAAATTCCAAAACATGGCCAATGTCCATCTTGTTTAAGAGTAGAGATAAGTGCAGAGTAAGGCCACTGGGTGATGGTGATCAGATCTGAAGATGATGGCAGGAAGCACATGTCAGAACACATCTGTGACAGTGTATTCTGCAGAAAGGAGTTGGGGTACCTGGCTGGCTGAGTTGAGTGTCCAGCTCTTGGTTTTGGCTCAGGTCATGATCTCAGGGTTGTGAGATGAAGCCCTGTGTCATTTAGCTCCACTCTGGTAAGAAGTTAGGCCTCATAAATTTCTGAGTATTCAAAAGGAAAAAATGGGTGTAAGTTCACCATGGAAAACCTAGAGGTCACAGACACCAGATGAGAAAGTGATCCATAAAGAACACTAGTCCATGAGCATTATGGGAAAAGCCATTCAAATACTGTCTTTTACTGAGGGTGGATAGCTAAGGGGTAGTGTCTCTGCATTCAGAGGACAGGGCTTTCTTCCTGTGCTTGCTGAACAGAACACATTCCTTAATGGTTCAACTAATTCTCACTTTTTGCCTTTGCTATTCTGAAGCTTTATGCTTTTACCACTGATATTAGGAAGTTTACAGTGATTTCGCCATTTACTTCTCCTAGTGGGGTCACCTTTGAGATGCTTCCCCCATACTTCATTCTGGAAAGCCAAAATCTTCCTGTGATGTGTCTATCCATTAGGGTTTTCTCCTGTGTAGCTAATCACGGGAAAAGTGTTTCAGGCTGGATCCCTTCAGCCCAACTTGGGAAGGCAAGAGCCATAAGCACTTCCACCTCTAGGGAGAAACAAACTGCTGTTTTGGCCTTTGCCCTTTATTTATTTATTTATTTTTTTTTTCAGGGATTTGAAGCCTAGGGATTTGCAACCTCTGTAAAATATTTTAAACATAAACTACTAATGACAGGATCTTTTTTTTTTTCTTTAAATATCAAAAACATGGCTGCATCAGATTTTATTTTTTTCCTTAAAGCCTTCTGGGACACTTCAGTTTTCAGTCTGGAATTTTGAGCAATAGGGACATGACCATAACTCCCCAAGGACTGAGCGATGTGACCTTTTTATGCCATGTATTAACACGTGGAACTGATTTGAGAATTAGAATGACATTTGAACAAGAAACATTGCAATATGTTAAAGTACAAAGTTTTGTGACTTCTATGATTACATTGAATGACAAGACTATTACGAAGCCCTTGATTCTCCCCTTGGAGCCCACAATTCTGGTTGTATTTAATTTTTGAATTTAAATGGGGGAAGCCCCATATTTTGATATTCTTCTCCATTAACTTGCTAAACAAATAAACCAACAAAATCTATGTCCTTCTGTACTAGAGGTTACAGTTTAATTCAATTCATTTCACTGTTAAAAAAATAACCTGTGTGTGTATGTGTGTGTGTGTGTCACATAATTCATATATGTTTAATGAACAAGAAGAAATGAATGGATCCAAAGAACAGTTACAGGTATTAGGGAATACATGCAAACAGATAGAAGACAGGCAGATAACCAACAAACACATGGAAAGATGCTCAATATCTGTAATCACCAGGGAAATGCAAATTAAAACCACAGTGAGATATCACTATACACTATCAAATTGGCTAAACTTAAACACACAGGAAATAACAAGCATTAGTGAGGATGTGGAGAAAAAGGGACCCTCGTGCACTGCTCGTAAGAAGGCAAATTGGTGCAGTCACTGTGGAAAACAATATGGAGGTTCCTCAAAAAGTTAAAAATAGAATTACCATATGATCCCATAATCCCACTACTGTGTATTTAGTCAAAGGAAACCAAAACACTAATTCAAGAACATCTGTGCATTCCTATATTATTGCAGCATTATTTACAACAGTCAAGACATGGAAACAACACAAATGCCAGATGAATGAATGACTAAACAAGATGTGGTGTATATACACATATATATACTATGGAATGTTATTCAGCCATAAATAAGAATGAAATCCTGCTGTTTGCAACAACATGGGTAGATCTAGATAGTATAATGCTAAGTGAAATAAGGCCGACAGAGAAAGACAAATACCATGTGATCTCACTCATATGAGGATTTTCAGAAACAAAACAAATGAACAAATGGAAAAAAAAAAAAAGACAAGCAATAAAAGACTCTTACCTATAGAGAACAAACTGGTGGTTGACACAGGAGATGTGGGAAGGAAGGGGAACATGGATAGACGGGATTGAAAATGTACTTATCTTGATGAGCCCTGAGAAGAACCCTGTTTTGAGAACACTGCATTTAAGGATATGGAAAAACCATCTTGGAATTTAGGACTTTTGTATCTGCTTGATGGTATAGTGAAGAATAAAGCCAAAAATATTGGATACTGCATTGGATATTGGGTATCTTAGAGCCCTAAGCAGGGAAGCCAGATTGTGAACTACTGTACCTGCTACGCATACACATCTCTTGAGAAACATGTCATGGCATATTTCCTTTGTGAATTTTACCTTAGCTATGCATTTATCATATCTCCTCTTTCAAGTGGAATACTATGTTTTCTCTTTTGCCTTGGTTATTTTAATGCGTTCCATTTTATTAAGGTTACTTAACCTGTCTTTTGCTTCTTGCTTCCATCAAACCATGAATCTTTGTGAACATTTGCCATGCTGTGTTCGTCATTGTCCTCAGTTGCCCAGTTTACACACACACACACACACACACACACACACACACACACACACGCACACACACACGCAAGCATCTAATGGATTCTTAGGGAATGTTGAAATGACAAGTTGAAAGAATTCAAGCAGATCCTGGAATCAGTCTCTAGAATGACTTTGATTTGTGAACCAGACCAAGGTCAGCACTTAGCTAGACCTGAGCCCATAGCTGGGGATACTTAGGACCTAAGTGAAAGGCAGGGATGCAGAAGAAAGCTGTCAGGCAGTCCTTCCTGTGGATTTCAATGCTCTAATGCACACTTTTAGTGTGTTGAAGCCAGGGATATAATACGAAGTCATCATTGAGCCAATCCTAATAAATTATCAAGATGAATCACAGAAAAAAAAATGAATCACAGAAAAAAATTGGGTTATAAACCAGCTACAAATAGTAGCATTATGTTTTGGAACATCACATTTTTTAAAATTCATAGTTGAACCTAAACATGTAACTCAGGAGAAAATATCTCATTCCATCTTAATCGTATTTCACCAATAATCAAGATGAATTGAGATTGTGATTAACCATTGAAAAAGCAAAATATAAGGTGACATAAAATACTTTAGCAGCATTACTGAAACTTAGTTGATTGAATAATTTCTTAAAATGTTTTTTATCTTGCATTTTACATTACAATTTACTGTAAAATAGCAAACAGATTACTTTAAATTATAATTTATATATTTGAATAAAGACATATATTGTTATTTTCAAAAAGACACTTTTTTAAACAAGACGTGCCTTTATCTCACTGAGAAACATTACCTTTTACTTATCTGTCCTTTGAGTCTGTAGTCTATAAAGGGTTAGAACCAGCATAGAAAACTAACACAGAAACTGTATCTGCATTGACTGGGCATTTATTATCCATTATTTTAAGGTAAAACCCATATAACATAACATTAACTGTTTTAAAGTATAAATTCGGTTGTATGCAATATACTCAAAATGTTGTGTAACCATCACCTCTACCTAGTTCCAAGGCATTTTCGTCATCCTAAAAGGAAACCTCCTTCCTATGAAGCAACCCCTGAATCTGCATCTCCCCTGGCCTCAGCCCCTGCCAACAACTAGTCAGCTTTCTGTTTCTGTGGATTTACCTGCTTTGGAGATCTTATAGGAATAGAATCATACAGTATGTGCCCTTTTGTGTCTGGCCTCTTTCACTGGGAAAAATCTTAAGCAAGTTTATCAACACCATAGCACGTGTCAGAACTCACTCCTTTTTCGGCTGAATGATATTCCATTGTGTGGTCAAACGTGTTACCATTTTGTTTATCCATTCACCTACTTAGGAACATTTAGGTCATTTTTACCTTTCTGACACTGGAAATAGTGTGGTCATTGTATAGTATTTGTTGGAATATCTGTTTTCAATGCAATTCGGTTTGTTTCAATGACCTGTTTGGGGCATATGTGCATAGGAATGGAATTGCTGGGTCATGTGGCAATTCAATGTCAACTCTTCAAGGGAACAGCCAAGCTGCTTTGTACGCAGCAGCTGCACTCATTTCCATTCCTACCAGCAGTGTATGACTGATCTTAATTCTCCCCATCTTCACCACTACTTGCTTTGTTGTTGTTGTTGTAGTGTTTTGTTTTTGTTCTAGTTATAGCCATGTCAGTACATTCAATTGCTATTTCATTGTGGCTTTGATTTGCATTTCCCTAATGATTAATTTTACGGAGCATCTTTTTGTATGTTTGTTGGTCATTTTCATCATCTTTATACACCAATAAGGAGGAATGTCTACTCAATCCCTTTGCCCATTTTTGGGTTGGGTCATTTATATTTTTGTTTTTGAGGTGTAAGAGATCTTTATATAAGCTGGATACATGACTCTTATCAGATATATGATTTAAAAACATTTTCTCCCACTCTGTAAGTTGTCTTTTCACTTTCTTGATGGTGGTCCTTGCAGCACAATCATTTCTATTTTTAGGAGGTCCAATTTTTCTATTTTGGGATTTTGTTTTCTTGAAATTCTTGTGTCATTTCTAAGAATTAGTTTCCAGATTCAAAACTACAGAGATTTATTACTTTAGGTTTTTTTTTTTTTAAGATTTTGTATCTATTTAGTTTTTACATTTATATCTTTGATCCATTTTCACTTAATTTCTGATTTTGGTGTTCATAAAGGGTACAACTCCATTCATTTGTGTGTGGATATCCTGTTGTCCTAGCACCAAATGTTGAAGACTTTATTCCTTTCCCATTGAATAGACTTGGCATCCTTGTCAAAATCAACTGACCAAAGATGTATGGGTTTATTTCTGGACAATTTGACATTTGACTTTCCAAACATTTGAGAAATATCATGCATAGTCTTAAACGATGTTATTTGGGAAACACACAGTTTTAGAACTGAAAGCAATGATACAGCACCATCTCAAAGACAACTCATTGCATATAACAAGATCCTTAATCATAGCAATAGAGCTACACCATGAATATCTCTGGTAAACAGCAGCCCATCCATTTCAAGATATCAAATTCCATTAGCTGGCATCTCTAATACTTGTAAAATAATATTTTTCTTTTCTCTTAAAATAGTAAACTTTAAGTTTCTGTAACCCTTGGCCATTGGCTGTCAAGTCTCTGCCCTTGTACAAAATAGAAATTGAGCAGAAAGAATGAAGGAAGGAAGAAAGGAGGGAAAGAAAGAAGATACACCAAAAAGGGAAGAGAAAATGGAGAAAGAGAAAAGAAGAGAAAGGAAGATGAAAGATAAGGAAAGCAAGCTCCTTGTATCCAACAGTTTCCCAGCAGAAAACAGGTGGCTCATTCAAATTGAGAATTTGAAGACAGTTTGAGGAAGTGACCATTTCCATACGGTATTGAGTTGGGTTTTGGGAAACATAAAAGATCTTGCAGTACCTTGGACCTGCACCACTGAAGCTCATTACCTGAATAAGATTGCGGGGGCAACAAAGTAGCAATTAAGGGAAAGCTGAAAGAGAGTCATGTAAATGACCTTGGCAGAAGAGGTAGCCATTAACTAAAAGATTCTGGCAGCCTGTGGAGACACCTTTGATCTCTTTGGACTATTCCATCGGCCAAACAACCAGAAGCCAGAAGCAAGAAATTCAATCCATTAAATTGGTCTATAGCAGGCAGATTCCTGAGTGTAGACCAGGACGTAGAAAATGGGTACCTCCAAGTTGCATAATGTTTGGTGGCTGTAAGTTGCTTCAATACTTATTATCTCACCCGATCCTTAAAAAAACAGCCAAAAATCTGACAATAATAACAGACTAATAGGGTGATCTACAAGAAGCCCAAAATACCTAACCTTGAGAGATTAGGTAAGAAGGGGTCAGAGACATCCTGGGTTAGAACAGGAATAGACAACCAAAAGTCGGGATTCATTGGTAATTCAGAGTAATGCAAAACGTCGGTGAATGAAGACCAGACAAAACAGCCAGCCCAATGAGGAATCAGAAACTCAAGTCCAGGGGTAATGGTCTTTTGAGTTTTGGAAGGAGGAGGTATCCATTTAGAGATATAAGCACTGACTTCAGGACAGGGGCATTACTGAAAGACATTTTCTTATTCATATAGTGTATCTGGTGTGACACACATTTTACAAGGTATTATTCCTATACCATAAAATTCCGTTCTTTAACTTTGGAATTATCTATGTAATATATTTACTAGGTGAAATTTGACAAATGTTTTAAAAGTCTTCATTTTAACTTTAAAAGTATTTAAGATGCATTGTAGTTATTTTATATAAATTGTTCCATCTTCACTGAGATGATATGGATGCCATAACATTCACTAAATAGGCACTTACATTAAATCAGGCCTAATTCTTTTCCCTTTTGCCTATACGTGTACTTCTGTTAGCATTACTCTTTGATATCAGTACTCCATCTTGACAGAAAATCATCCTGAAAAGGGACTGAGCTCAGGATTTGACACAAAAGAAAGAATTAATCAGTCACACTGTAGTTGCAGAAGTATGCCATTCCACCCAAGCTGTGTGCTTTATTTTTAATTTAAAACCAATTTATTGGACACCTGGGTGGCTCAGTTGGTTAAACATCTGACTCTTGCCTCAGGTCATGCATGATCTGAGGATATGAGATCAAGTCCCACTTTGGTTTCCATGCTCAGTGGGGAGTCTGCTTGAGATTTTCTCTCTCCTTCTACCACTCACCTCACATTCATGCCCTCCCTCTCTCCTCTCAAAGTAAATAAATAAAATCTTAAAAAAAAAAAAGATAAAACCAAATTTTCTGTTCTTCAAATCCATCCCACCTCCTGGTATTTCCATCTCACTTTATTTAATCACCACCAATATACTCACCCAAGGTGTAATTCTCTTTATCTCCCCTATTCCTGCTTCTGGTTTTTGATGTCTTCAAATATTGGTTATCATATTTTATGGTGAATTTTTCAATATATTTTATATTTGCTTCCTTACCTCTCTATTTACCAGTGACTGCCTTAATTCTGTTCTTTATCTACTAATGATTGCCTGTTTCAGGTCTATATCAATTTATTCCTTGAAAACCATGAAATTACTTAAAATTTATGTTGAATAAATTTGTATAGGGATAGTAGTAAAGACAAATGAATGAAATTTCATAAACATGAGATACAAATAGGCATATGTAATCTATCCTCCAGAAAGTAAAGTTAATTTTATTATCCATTTATACTTCAAATTTTAAGAACAAAGGTGGTTCCTTTCTGCAACAGATTAATCTAGAAGTCATGAACATTATACGTGGTTAAGCAACAAGGTCATAGAAGATTTACCCAGCTTGAATCAAATCAATATCATTTTGTTATTCTTTATTCTAAGCCCCAAAGACCGTATAAAAATCAACAATATATTGATGTAACTAAATCTTATTCAGTGAGATTTATGAGACTCTGATAAAAGAGGTTGGCTCAGCAATAACTAGGGATATAAAATCTTCATTTGATCTTGCAAAACAGCATCCTTTGTACATGTTTTCTCTGTTAAAAATTCCCACAGATACACCAAACCCGAATAGTATTATTCAATATTGTGCTGTAAATAATATCTAAAACTTTTTCAGTAACTATACAGATATCACATGTTTGATGTTGTTTTGTCTCTCAGGTTTAAATGGAAACCAAAATTCATTTTATAGGCAGAACAAATGCATATATGTAAGAATGATAGGGTATATGTAAAACAAATACATGACGTCATCTTACTAGAGAATAAATGGGGGAAGGAATTTACTAAGGCAGATGATCAGTTAACAAGTATTACTGAAACTCTTCCATCCCAATCTATTTTTGCTCTGTAAGAAATGACTTCTTTGAGTTTTTAGGTATGTATTAAATATGCATTTTAGGAGACCTTTGTGTCTAGTGCTACACAAATTTGGTTAGAAAGTTCTATAATATTTTGTCAGCTAAATTCTTGGTTGATTTTTTTTTAAGATTTTATTTATTTATTTGAAACAGAGAGAGAGAGATCACAAGTATGCGGAGAGGCAGGCATAGAGAGAGAGAGGAGAAAGCAAGCTCCCTGCTGAGCAGAGAGCCCGATGCGGGCCTCGATCCCAGGACCCTGAGATCATGACCTGAGCCGGAGGCAGAGGCTTAACCCACTGAGCCACCCAGGCGCCCTGATTTTTTATCTTTTTAGTTTAACCACTTCATGGACATTGGAGATGCAAAATAAAAATAGAAGTTATGGTGGGTTTTAAGAATATTCGAAGCCACTTTTTAGAATGATCTTTTGTTAATCAAAGTACATGACTTATTCCAAGACTTTGCCAATTACCTGGAGTTTTAGCAGAAATCAACTGTATTTTTTGATGTTTGTTTATTTGGACATTTTATTTATTTGGAACAAGATTGAGAAGTTTGATAATTACTATCCCATCAATCATGAGTTAAATATCCATTGTAAAGTCTTGTGATAAACATTAGGCGGTGCTTCAAATTTGATGCAGGTGAATAATTGCATTATAATTATCCCTAAATGCACCATAGGCAAAAGGCTAAGTGATAGAGAAAGACATGATTGTTGTCTAGGATTGCATGTTTTGGGGTGACTTTATTCAATGCAAACACAGTGATTTGCACACATGCTTCCTGTCCAATGCTCTTGTCATTACGTAGTTTCCATTTTTGACTTCTGCCCAAAAGCACTTTACAGTTCAACCAAAAATATACTGTTATATTGGCTATAAGAAGGACAAACATATTATTATTATTATTTTCAAACAAGGACAGTTGTTGAGTCTGAGACATCTTGCTCTGAGAAATACAGCATGTCTGATGCACAAACACATGTAGTGTGGTTGGGATAGGCTTCAGTAAAAAAGAAGCACTTAAGTTAGGATTTGATGGAGGTGAGGAAGTTGGCCATGTGACAGGTTGAGTACAAATCAGGGCCAGTACACTAAGCTGGTTTGGGGAAGTAAAAGGCATGTGGTCAGTGCTCTGAGTTTGGGGACATTGAAGCAGTGGCAGCAGATGAAGTCACTAGGTTAAGGGGGAGAAGTGAGAGCCGAAAGAAAAGACCACAAAGGATCTTGTAGGTCTTTAGCTTTTACTCTGAGAGCTGGAAAAAATATGCCATAACTTTGAGCAGGGAGATAATATCTAATACAAAGGTTGCTCTGGTGTTTGGATATTGAACATCTTCGTCCAGCTTTCCCCCTTTAGCACTTTCAATTTGTTTTAAAAACTGAAAGCAATATAAAGTAAAAGTTGGTAAATAAAAAATTTAATTACCATTATTTCTGTGGAAAATCTGAGACTTTTAAATGACATTCTTCACATAATCTTTAAAAGAGAAATATCCAATTATAAATAAAACAAATAATAAAGAACATCATTTTTACTTAAACATGATTTTTTCCCCAAAAGCAAGTATAATTATCAGTATTTATTTTGCAGACATTTCTAAAGAGTTTCTTTTTTGGGGTGCACAGTAAAATGGACACCTTGGTATTTGTGGTGTGGGAGAAAGAGCTTCTCTTCCTTGCTCGTTACTTCTTACCCATGAAGACCTCCACTTGCTCCAGGGTAAAAAGAATTGAGGGAGATGTATTTGGTAATTTCCCACTTAGGGATGATAATTAAGGTTGAGGTGTGCTAAGGTTATTAAAAGAGGGAAGCGAAATCAGTCGATTTCCCTGAGAAGTGGAGGAACAAGACAAGAGGAAAAGAGAATGGTGGAAGGAGGTGAAGCTTTGGAATGCCTGCCTTTCTCTTACCTGAGCCCCCAGCTACTGAGGAACTGAGTCATGGCTCAGCACCCATCAAGTTGAAGGAACAGGAAACCTCTGCCACAGAGAGCCGTGGTTTTTTTGTCTGCAGGGAATGGCGAACCCTTCACAAAGAGATGGCTTTCCAGTTTTTAGTATCCAAAACAAAAAGAAAGGTAACACTGGTTATATTGCTGGAAAAGTCTTGCACATTGATGAGAATGGTGACGTCTGAAGATCAGATCTAATGTTTAGTTATTATTTCTTCAGTATTTTTAAATTTGTTTTTAAGATTTTATTTATTTACTTGAGAGGGAGAGACCACAAGGAGGGGAGGGACAGAGGAGGAAGGAGAAGCAGATTCCCCATTGATCAGGGAGCCTGATGTGGAGCTCCATCCCAGGACCCTGAGATCATGACCTGAGTCAAAGGCAGATGACTAATCCACTGAGCCACCCAATCTTCCCTTCAATATCTTAAAATTGTTTTTATTCATGGCAAATCATAGCACCAGTTCTCCTGAGGTGGTTTTCTGGATTAAAAAAAAAAAAAAAGTGAAAGTCCATTGTTATTACACATGACTATCATATAGGTATTTTGTGGATTCTCTGTGAATTAGAGTTCATTTATAGTTTCTCAGTAAGAAATAGAAACATGTTCATCAATTTAATGATGTGCATTAGTAAAAATAGACAAGGAGCCACTGAATCATCTCAAAGTCACACAGCAGGTATCAATGTCAGAGGCTGGTGAGGACCAGCGTCGGGGTGTCCCTGCTGGGTGTCCTGTCCATCTTGTTAATCTTCGTTAATTTGAGAAATACTGTTGATCAGACTATAGATTTTATCTGGCAGGAAGCAGCATGACATATCAAACTCATTCCTATTTCCTCTTGAAGTTATCCATTTTCCTATTATCTTTTTCTTTTTTTTAATCTATCAGGAAACAACCTGTCTCATATCTGTCATTTTTCACGACATGCTGATTTTTCATTTGAGTATATTCTATACCACGCTGTAACATAAAACCTGAGTTTTTATTTGATTTAGATAAAGTTATATTTAGTATGAACTCAAGGGGTTTGAATTATTGTAGTGTTGCAATCAAGAAGAAAAAAAAATAATAGCATTCTAAATAATAACACCCAGCATACAGTCCCACCCAGGGAAAGTTACAATAATCTTCATACAGAAATCCAACTTATTGAAATCTAAATTAGCTTGTGGACCCACTGAGAGTCTAGAGAGTCTCCAGTGTGAACATTTTGTGCAACATTTAAGGGAAGAGCAGATGGCCTTTGTGTGCTCCCACACAGGGTGACCGGGGCCCAGATTACATACTTGTGAATAGCACTTGGATTACTGATTAGAATTTTCAGCATTTAGAGTCAAATTCAGAATGGAGAAATCAAGGAATTTCATTTCATGGAAGATGAAATGGATAAATAAAAATATATCACACCTTTTAGATTAATTTATGATAGACTATGACAGCAATATTGATTGTCAAGAAAAAGTTTTCTTTGAGTCTGTGACTTATAGTATAAATTACAAGAAAATATAAATACAATACTCTGAACTATAAATAGATTATATTCTATATTAAATCTGTCATGAATTATTCTTTGTTAAACTTAATATTTTGTGCATTTGCAGAAATATCTCCTCTTGGTGTCATTAAGATCTGTTTTCATAAACACTTCAGCATCATATAGAAAGTCTTTCCATATTTTTGTAATAAAGTAAAATGTTTTCAAATATTGATTTTAGATAAATAGATTAGTATTTGATGTATCACATCAAATTTTACATAGCTACAGATCCAAGTTTAATTGTAGATTATCTGAGTTAATCTTGGTAGAAAGGTGTGGGGATTTCCATTAAGGAGAAAAAAACCACATACTTCAGCCATACAGATCTTAGGAAACTATGTCATAGTGTTGTTTCTACAATTCAATCTCTTTGCAATGTAATTTAGTTATTTACCTCCTGGTCCTATTCTGCAGTTTCCTACTTCACCCCACTTAAGAAGAAGAAGAAGAAGAAGAAGAAGAAGAAGAAGAAGAAGAAGAAGAAGAAGAAGAAGAAGAAGAAGAAGAGGAAGAGGAAGAGGAAGAGGAAGAGGAAGAGGAAGAGGAAGAGGAAGAGGAAGAAGAAGAAGAAGAAGAAGAAGAAGAAGAAGAAGAAGAGGAGGAGGGAGAAGGAGAAATTTAACAGCAATTAGAAATTGATTTCTTTTTTCCACTTATGTCTGGCTTTTCACTGAAAATAGCAAGACAAATGACATTGCTTTTTGAGCCGAAGACTGTCTTCCTGTCTTTGCAAGGTAACCTGGAACGGAGAGGGCTCAGAGAACACAGTCAAGTTATGATTCAGAGCTACAGTATAATCCAGGCCATCTGTTGACATCACAAACAACAAAAGCACAGTGAGAGCAGAGTGTGTACCAGAGGTAGTCAGTGGGTGTGGATTATAACAATATCACAATTACACTATAGACCATGGCTTGCCAATCTCAACACAGCTCAGGTGATTGTTACATGAAATTTTATCGATATGCTTTTAAAGTGTAAGAATCACTGACTTCTACCTCTGAAACTAATTATACATTATATGGTAACTCATTGAATTGAAATGAAAAAATAAAAATAAAATAAAATATAAAAAAATAAAGTGTAAGACCAATTATTCCATGAAGTGAGAGGTATTTGTAGTAGAGGAAAGATAACGTCAGAAAATAAATGAAGGAAAATGCATGTCTATAGGAAATGAATGGTGAGCTCCTTTAGTTCTGCTTTTCCTAATCTAACATAAGTTCTTTTTCACGATACTGAGATTGAGTCATTGCAGGGTGTTGAATGGGAGAGAAACAAAATTGTGGTCAAATTTATCAACGATTGGGTATGGTTGCAATGAAGGAGTGGACATACAGCCAAAATTTTTGAAAAGCAACTTTTAGAAGAGCACTCTATATCATCCCTTATCAACATGATATCTGTGTTAATGATATGGGCAAAAACTTGGAATGATTGGCCATCACGGAGAATTGTGTTGAGATGATTTTATCTTATGCACCGTGCTCCCGAACGGACCATCTGTTTGAATCAGGGGATAGTTATTTGCTCACACTAGCATTTTGTCTCTTGAAAAACTACATGCCTCAGATGCATTTAGTAAAGAGAGGAACAGATGTAACCTAAATAATTATAGCTTATATGTATTACACAGAAAAATGTCAGAGGAGTATAGAGAGGGAATACTAATTCTCATTGAAGAATTGGATGGGGTGATTTTGGGATATGAGTTGGAATTGCATTCCGCTATCAGCAGGAGAAATCCTGACTAGAAGTAGGTTTCAATGTAGGGGATAATTTTTCTTTTCTGACCAGAGACCATGAAGGAGGTAGACCACGGTAGGTGCAGCTAGTTAAGAATGTCATCTTGGAGCCCAGACTCCTGCTGCATTTTCTGCCGCTATCCTCAAGTTTCCTGCCAAATCTCTAGGGGCCATCCCTGAGTACCTGACAGAGGGGGCACAGGAGGGCCTGATGTCTTCCCTTGCCCTTGACTTTCAATCTGAAGAGGGACATTTCTTCCAGCAAACCTCCATTTACAAGTTCTGGGCCAGAATTTAATCACTTGGCCAGCTCCGTCCAGAAGGTGGCTAGAAATGGTATCTATATTCTAGCTTCTAAGTTGTGAAAGTTCTAGAAGAATGCAGTTGAGAACAGATACTATGTAAGGGACCTTACATAGCTGCCACTATTTGACCTTGAAAAACCAGGCTAAAGGAACAACTTCCAGCAAACTATTTTGGTATATAATACACTCATAGTGTTGAAATATCAGCTGTATAGAATACATGTCACGGCAAAAAAAAAGATATCAATGGGAACTGATATCCTTGTTTCAAGGTTAACCTTCTAAAGATAATACTTTTTTCACAACTATTCTTTGGAAACCCCTCTTTCCCTACTGCAGGAGGTGTTTCTACATTCTGTTCACATACATCAGGAAAATAATTGTGGCCTTGGAAACAACAAATGGAAAAACTCGTGGTGACCTGACTGGGAAAGTCAAACTACTCACCTAGATTGATACAGAATGACAAGAATACAGAATAACAACTTACATTCTTAGATAGGGTTGCTTGTAAAAAGAAAACAAACAAACAAAAAAACTAATAAATGGACTTAAATTTTAGGTTTTTAGAGCAGATACACATTTATATTATCTGTTGGGCCTGGTTAATACCTAAATATTATATATATATATATGTATATATATATATATATATGTTTCCCCCCCAACCCTCAGTAGAGCATCCCTCTGAGACATTTTGTGAGCTCACATGCCTTCCACAAAATGAATGCACAATCGCCATGACTCAGCATGCAAAAAATTCTGAACATTCCCAGACCAAAACAATAACCTTAGTTAAGGTTTTCTGAGACCTTAGGACGCATCGTGCTAACGGATGCTCAAATAAATGGAGGTAAAGCCCAGATGCTCACAGATACATTTTGGGAGCTTTAGTGGCTGGATGTAGAGATGCTGCATGCGGAAAGAGCTTCAGAGCGTGTCTCTCATTGCGTGGGGTGTGCCCTGCCTCTGTGAGGGCTCGCTGCAAAACAAGCACTGAATGCTATCTTTACTTTCCCCTTTTTATCATCAAAGTGAAATTCCTCTTTGTTTTGTTTTTTCAGTTAACAAAAACAGGTACTAATGTAGGTCTTTCAAAAAAGCCAAGGGGGACAATGAAAACTTTCAAAAAGTGGGAGATGCCGGTATATAGATAGACAATGTCAATGCATGCACATATATTATTAGATAACATTTGATATCTGTATCTATCCTATAGTGATTTCATAGCAACATCTAAATATGTATTGTACATTGTGTTATACATTATAACAAAGCTGAGGGAAGAAACACCATCTCACAAATTTCATTGTGACTGGTAAAATGGTCAGGTCAATGGTCATGGTCTTTCTTTTCTTTTCCTTTTTTTTAAGATTAGATTTTATTTATTTATTTGAACATGGGCAGGGGGAAGGGGCAGAGGTAGAGAGAGAAGCAGGCTCTCTGCTGAACAAGGAGCCCAATGCTGGGCTCCATCCCAGGACCCTGAGATCATGACCTGAGCTGAAGACTGATGCTTTATCAATTGAGCCACCCAGGAGCCCTGGTCTTTTTTTTTTTTTAAGTATTTATAGACTATAAATTTTAATTATAAATATTAAATACATTTATTACCTATAATATATATAAATAATAAATTATTTAATTATAAATAATATTAGAATATAGATATAGAATATAAATAGAATATGAATCTCTATACATAGAGATTACAGAGTTATAGTAAATCCAGCTGTAACCTGCCAAGAGCCTGTCAGTTGAGTCCGGACTCTTTGCTTGGAAGAGGCAGACAGGGCAGATGTGCATAAACTGAACCTTGTGCATTTCTCATGGCACCAGAGATTTTTAACATCATGTGAGTTATGGACAATGAGCGTCCTGCTCTACCACGATGAACCCTGATTCACAGTATGCCCTTACAGTCATGGAATCCTCGTGCAGAAAGTTAGACTTCTCCAAGTTTCAAGTCTCTTTTCTATAAAACCTATTTCTATTTTGCAAGTGGTTTTGGGGGTAGTGCCAGTCTGAAACAAGTAAAATCCCCAGTCAACATAAACAGATGCAAATATATCGATAACGTTTACGCACAAAAAACGAAGTGGGAGTATTTCTTTTTAGGAACTCAATTGTATAAAGGAGGTTTTAAATGATTGACTTTCAAATCTTTATAACTTACTGTATGGGGAAAGGCCACGGTCCAAAGCAGTTTTCCTAATGTACATCCGCATTTAAAATCAAAGTCTTAGGCGAAAATAGAGGCTTAATTATTCCAGCACTTAGAACAATGCATTTGCTGGATGGTCTAGAGTGTTATTTTAAGATCTGAAGTAATTTAGGAAACTAATGTGTCACTGTCAAATGTTTTTTTTTTTCTTTTGTCATCACACTAGGTGAACTTATTCTCTCTGCGAAGTAGACAGATTGACCTTCTGTCCAGTTGTTGAAAGGTCACAGGGCACCTGAGAAAGAGAGTCACCATAAAGGAAGACCTTTCTAAAAGGCACAACGTGGAGTGCCAGTGTAAGCTCCATGGTAGTCTGGCAGGCTACAAGGTCTGTAACTTGGTGCACCTGTACCAATAATGTTGAGTCTCATGCAGAAAACAAAAGGAAACATGAGGAGAGTTTCGGTTGAATTTACAGCATGTGTGGAAATGACTTCTCCTTTTATTGCACCTACTGTAAACAGATGCTTCTCATATGTGACCTCCCCCACATAATGCTCTTGTGAGATACGGGATAAAATTCTCACCACAAACATTAAAGAAAGCCGAAATGATATTCTAAAGTTGATATTGAGGGACGCCTGGGTGGCTCAGTTGGTTAAGCAGCTGCCTTCGGCTCAGGTCATGATCCCAGCGTCCTGGGATCGAGTCCCCCTGGGATCGGGCTCCTTGCTTGGCGGGGAGCCTGCTTCTCCCTCTGCCTCTGCCTGCCATTCTGTCTGCCTGTGCTCGCTCTCTCTCACTCTCTCTCTGACAAATAAATAAAAAAATCTTAAAAAAAAAAGTTGATATTGAATTAATTTTAAACTTTTAAGGTTTTATAGGATGAGTTTATTTTTATTGCAAACTATCTCAAACATATAGAAAAGCAAAGAGGCTAGTGTAACAGATGCCCACAGAGTTTTAGCTCAGATAAAACAAAGGCTAAAATTGTAAGGCGATTATTTCAGCTTTTTTAATGGGGTTAATTTCCTTCCATTTCATAGGGGTAGCCTCAAACCTTAAGTTGATTTTACCTTTGCTTGTACTGGTTGTTGGTATCAATAAAAATATGTAATTTTTTAAAAATTTATGTAAATGCTATCATGATATCAATATCTTTTTGCAACTTGCTTTCACAATATTGCTTTCAAGATTTGTTCATTTTGATATGAAGATCAGATTTGCTAATTTTAGTTGCTTTTCTTTGTTTGAATTAATGATATGTTATTCATTCATTCCCCTAATGAGATACAATGTAAAATTTCCAAGATTTTTTTTTTAATTGCACATAATACCACAAGGAAAACACTTCTATAGTTCTTATTCTGCATAAGTGGGATTGCTTTTCTAGAATATATTCCTAAAAATGGAATTGTTGAATCTTAAATTTGCCGAAATATTGTCAAATTTCTCTTCCAAATGGTTTTAGCAAATTATACTTGAACCAGCAATAGATGGGTTTCTATGTCCCTGCATCATCTTCATCCACACTTGGAAACATCAGCCTTAATAGTCTACTCCTCAGATGACATCACAGTGCTATTTTAAATAACACTTATCTAATTATCCATGAGGTTGCATAATGTTTTAGATCCGTTTTCATTAGTCTTGTATTTTGTGGGAAAATAGAATGTATGCCTTGAATACAAAGGTATTGAGACTTTAAAATTTAAATGTGTATTACTTTAATTACAAAGTCATCTTACACATGAATAACAGTATGTTTACATTGCAATACACTTGGGAATAAAATACTTTTAACATTTTTAAGCAAGTTGAATTGTCCATTATGTTACCACACAAAAGGTTCCCTTTAAATAGGTTGATGTATTTTTATCCTTATATTCATTGTTTTCAGATGCTGACACCATATTATTTTTAGTTTTAGTTTCCACTAACTCTGTATCATAAGTTTCCTTAAAGTATAACTGATTTGCAATATCCTGTTAGTTCCAGGTGTCTATCATAGTGATTGGATATTTTTATTTCTTCATTGTATTTAATGGCTACATAAATTCCATCAAGAAGATACAATGTAATTCTTAACCATTGCTGTAATTCTTCACCTAGTGTTGAATATGAGTGAGTCTAGGTTTTGATATTAAAGGCTTTTTTTCTGACACCAAAAGTTATAGTTATTTTCACCTTACTTTTTTTTTTTTTTTTAAAGAAAAACAAAACAGTAAGAGTGAGGATAATTCACAGCTTGAAAATAGGTTGTGGCTCATTTAAACTCCTCTGTGTGTGTGTGTGTGTGTGTGTGTGTGTGTGTATGTGTGTGTGTCTATGTGACTTAGTCTTTAATTCTGAATACTTGTAAATAAGAATGAACAGCAAGGTTTTAGGTTTCTTTCACTTATTATTTATCACTAATAATGAAATATCTAGATCGGCTTATTGCCCTCTTTCATAAATTAAAGCATTACATTTATGTTTTTATTTTCTGATTTTATTTCCTTATTACTGATGTCAAGGTAGAAAAATAGATAATAATTGCATGAGGTATTTCTTAATCTCCATAATTCACTTTGTGAATTAAAAATTTAAAATTTGAGGACCTATGAAAGACTCAAGTTCTTATCATTTCGATGGAGGTCCCAAGATAAGCCGTGAGTTGTGAGGAGAAAAGTATAAATAGCCAAAGATGATGAGGTTTTGTAATATAGGGGAGGTTTAGAGGAGTGAAGTCTGGAGCTGACAACCAAGAAAGAATTCTTGAGACATCTTTGGTGCAAAATGGTGGTTTATTAAAGCAGAGGGAACAGGACCCATGGGCAGAAAGAGCTGCTACCCCAGGGTTGTGGGGTGTAGCTGTTTTTATACTTGGGAGTTGGGGGAGTTAAGGAAAAGGGAGGTTTCAGAAAGAAGAAGACTGTTAAAGAAGACTGACAGGATACCCAGGGGCCTTCCCATTGTCAGGTTAAGGTTGTTTCTCCTTCTAGCAAGGCATTAACAATAAGATAGTTGGGAGCTTCCTGGAGGGACATTACACTCTGCTCACTTCCAGTATCTGCCAATGGGCTGCAGGTTAAAAGGACATTTAATTGTCTCTACATTTCCTTCTGGAAGCTAGGTTATTGATAGAAATGCTTTGGTTTTGTAGATTGCTAAAACATTTGTAAAAGAGAAAGACTCCTGTCTTGCAGGATTGTGATCTCTATAAATTAACTATTTGTTTTTCCTTTCCTTAGCTTTTGGGCAGCCAGAAATGCCTGAGGAGTGTCACACATATCCCACGGGGGACTGGGTTGTGGGGCGTCAGCTTCTGCTATGTCCTCAGTTTACCTTCTGCTCCCTCATCAAAAAGAATAAGCCAGGTTCGGTAATGTCTTACTAATTATGCCCATAGTTGTTACTTCTCTGGGTCAGGATGAGTAGGAAAATGAGTGTTCAAAGATCTCAGGGTGATTGTGCAAATCTGCACTGCTCACACATACCCAGAGAGTGAGAGCTGATCTCACTATCAAACTCCTGTGAATTCCAACTATTGACAATGTCATCTTTGACTGAAGATTTGTAGGATCCTTTCACCATTCCAGCCATCAGTGCTGTCAGGATGTTAGTTGGGAGCTGGTTTCTTTCCTCTCTGTTGTGATCGTTGTCCTTGTTGTCATCATTTGGTGGCATGTGCAGGGGAGCAAATCTACAACCCCCCATTGTGTCTCTTTGACATGTGGACAATTTTAGGCAGATTATTTTTTAAAGACTAAAGTCTCAAGAAACCTTTCTTTTTCCTCCCCCTTAAGTGCTTAAGAGAATTTAGATGGAGGATCTGCTCCAGGAAGGGAGCTATTACCATAGATAAGGGCAGCATAATATGAACTAGGTGAGGTAGATGGGAGGGAATTTAGCAGTCTGTTAACATTCCTCTCTGAGTCTTGTTGTTTCTGCAAGGCCCTGCAAACACTTGTTTACCAAACATTCACTCTTTTTCATCTCCACTCAGTTATCTTTCTTGCCTTTGAAGTCCAAAGACCTCTACTCCCTTCTTGGTACTTCTGGGAGGCATATAAGCCTCAATTGCTTGACTGCCCCCGGGCTGCTTGCCTACAGAGTTCTCAGACATACAAGACTGAATTTGGTTTTATCCTGTTAATCTCTCTCATGTCAATTTAATTCTTAGACTAACCAAAAGAATGTGGATTAGTAGAGTAAAACTTTTCCTCCCCTAAATATGTTAAAGCATATTTAACATATAACTTTATACATGGGTATATATAAACTTTATATATAAGTTTATACATATATATATGTATATATACATATAACTTTATGTATATATACATAAACATATAACTTTATACATGGGTATTTCTCACCTGTAGTTTTGCTTATGAAATATGAGTTCCATTTCCTTTTTTTTAAATTTTTTTTTAAGATTTTATTTTATTTATTTGACAGATAGAGAGTACAAATAGGCAGAGCAGTAGGCAGAGGGAGAAGCAGACTCCCCGCTGAGCAGGGAGTCCGATGTAGGGCTCCATCCCAGGACCCTGGGATCATGACCTGAGCCGAAGGCGGTCGCTTAACAGACTGAGCCACCCAGGTGCCCCTTGAGTTCCATTTTCAACATAAGGAGAAACATCATAAAATCTTATTGTCTTCCCCAGAGACATGTCCACTTCGGCAGATGATTGAGTCACTAAAAACATCTTTTAGTTGCCATCTATATTTTGGAAAAAAATCTAAGATTAGGAGTATAATTTTTTAAAATCATATTTGGACTTGGCTGCTTAGATAGGACCCCATTTCTTTTTTCTTGACAGTTTTTAATTTTTTTTTATGTAAAAGAAGGCAAAAGAAGTGATATAGTAGCTTCCATGCAAGTGCATAAAGAGAGAATGTTCGGAATTTAAGACCTAGCCAATTAATAAGGGCTCTAAGTCCGCTTCAGGCTGAGGAGACCACAAATAAATTCTAGGCTCTTGACCCCACCAGGCTGAGGAGAGTGAGTTCCAGAAAGGTAGACTTCAAAGGCATCTTTGGCCCCTTGAGACAAACCAGCCTACCTTTAGCTTATTTCTGGTTCAGTCTGGTAGACAAATAAGAGCGTCCATAGCAAGTGGTCAGAAACTGCTAGCGCTCTGACAGACTGGGCCCTCCACCAGGGAAAGCTGACCCCTTCAACAATTCTCCTTGCTGCCCTTACAATAACTTTCAAAACTGTCGTGCAATTGCAGCATAATTCTTGCAAACTTGAAAAGTCTTTTTCAAAGTCTTTGATTTCACCCAAACAGGGAGAATCATTCCGCTTCTATCTACTCACACTCTTGGTTCTTTTCTGTCTTGATTTTATATGGCATCCATGATCACTTCTAGCATTTACTCATAGGAGAGTTGCCAAGGACACTGAGAAGTTATTGTTTCATATTTTGTCTACGTAGGTGAGAAGTGGTTAGAAAATCATGCACAGCTACGCCTAAGGATGCCAGTCACACATCACAATGTTTCCTTCCTCTCTACGCTTTCCACCATGCCCTTCACACTCAGGGAAGCAGTTAACAATGTTGTCATAATGCACTTCTGTTTCTTCATTGGGCTGTTAAATCCCCTCTGATTATCAGTATTTCAAAATGCTTAAAATACTCTTCAGAAATGTCCTTTCTGTATTTACTTCCTTGGTTCTGGAAGACTATCTTTCAGACTGTGGGTTCTGACGTTGAGGGGGTAGCAAAATCAATTTGGTGAGCTGTGATTAGCATTTTTTTCCCCCCTGAATATGAAGGAGGAGAGAACAGAATACAAACTAAGAGTTCATCACACCAGGGAAAATCAGTATTATTTTGGGAGAATTTATTTGAACAGATCTATATGGATTTGTGTCCCAGTATCCTAGGCCTTCCCAGAAAATGTTTATCTATTATGGATGACAGAAAGTGTTTGTAATCCACTGCTCTAGGCCATTGTATCTTCTCTATTTGAATCAAGACTGTCTTTTTCACATAAAATACATATTTTTTTAGCTTAACTCTGATAACACAATACATTTTATTTGACAGCTTGATGTTCGTTTGTGCTCCCCCCCCCCCGATATCTTCCACAATACCAAAATTTCAATAGCAATTATGTGACATCAAAATGTCATTATCACTGCTCATCCTTCTAATTGTATTTGAAGAGTCCTCTCTTTCATAGTTTTTACATTCCGTCGGCTCTTTCTTCTGCTTCCCCACATTTCCTTCTCTAAGTGCCATTTTTGTCTACTGTTCAAGAATGGGTCAAGTTTAGAATGAAGGGAGTTTATTTAGGATTCATTCTAATTGACAATAAATAGCCTGGGGACTTAGCTGCCACAGCTGTCCCTTATTAGATCATAGTGCAGGTCATCAAATTAAAATAAGCTGTCCTAAATTCTGCACTGTACAAGGGAAGAAAGAAAAAGCATTAGGCCCTCTCAGAGAGCCCTTTAGAGTGAATTATGTTGATGGTTTGTGTAGAAAATGGGCCAGATGACAGCCAAGTTAGAGCAGCCTGTCACCACAGCTAATGCTCACATGTCAGCTTTTGGACCCGAGCGCAACTCAAGGCTTACAACTGACTGGCCGTCAGCTTTGGTTCAGGAGGTCAAGGTGCACAGGGTAAGGGCTCTCTCTGAACTTCCAGCATGCCCTCCAGAGCCTTCCATTCCTAAAGAAGTCTGGTTTTTTTAAATTGTGGGATGTTATGGGTCTGTATGTAGAGTTTTAAATCATTATCTGGTATGGAAGCTTTGCTGGAAACATATTTCTTTTAACCCAAATTTTTGTAGGTGGTTGGCTTGAGAGAGATACTTAATTAATCTTGAGAAATGTAGTTAGGCAATTGCCAGTAAAGGTTGGGTGTTAGTGGCAAAAATCACTTTGCTTGCTGCCAATTCTCCCTCATAAATTTATCTTTGTTTCTAAAACATGTAAAAGCAGTGTAGATTGATACCACAGTGTACGCTTTTAAAATGAGCTCAGTGTGCTTCCCTTCTGTTGTTTCCTATCCCAATGCCACCTAAAGAATTGGGAAAGATGGAGACTATGGGGGGGGCGGGTGGGCAGAGGGATGAGCTTAAAATTGTGCCGGGTTTTTGTTTTTGGTTTAACTTTCATGGGCCATAATTATCTATATGCTTTCTTTAAAATACCTGAGAGCAAAGAAAAAAACACTGAAGCTGACTCAAGGATCTCGGAGAGTTCCTCCACAGTCTCTTCAGCATTTGCTATCGCCTCTGCTATGTGGGGTGCAGGTTAGGACAGGGGTCCTTGGGGAAGGAATCTCGCCCCACCATGCACTGGCTGGGGAGTTCTCCTACCACTGACCAAACTTTCTTAGGATGTGCGGCCCTCCACGAAAATATGTCCTCTATTAGAAGACCCAGCAATAGCCCTGTACAGCAAAGGACACAGAATACTATAATCTCATAATCCCACAATGGCTTAAAGTGCAAAACTGAGTTTCATTTGCTCAGCATGCGATGTGCTGTTTCTGCTGAAGAACAACATGGGTCATGTGAAATATTGCGATTTTTATTTTTATGGCATTTTCGTTTTCCCTGGTGTTTGGAAGCCCTAGAAAAAAAAACTTTTTTTCTTTTTTTTTTTTGCCCCTGTAGAAAGTGAAAATGAACTAATCTTTATAGAACGCACACAATGTATGGCTCTTTTGATTAATGCATGTATATGTGCTATTTCGTTTAAGTCCCTAATATTAAAATTTAGTGAATCTCAAATGTTCCAAGGTGTATTGTTGGAGGTTACGCAACTGAAAATCATGGATGTGAGAATTGATTTAAGTGTGTATATATTTTCTATTTATTCAAAACAACACTGTGTGTGTAATCTCTGCATATGAATTAAACCTAATTGACAATGCCAAGTTTAAAATCCAGTTCTTGAAATATTATGATGGCTAATTAATTGTCTTTCATTCCTTCATACATCTTTCCCTATCAAATCCACTTAATATAAGAAAGCAAGAACAGAAACAAAGCATTTCAACTTTGGCAAATGATACTCCTGGTGATTTAAAAATATATCTTTATATTCTCTCATCTTGTAATGTGAGTACATTATTCCTTTAATAAATTTTTCTTGGAATATTGATTTTGGTAGATTTGTTGCTTGAGATCTCAAAAATAAGGGCTTCATATCAGCTGAAATACTAGGAGCAATAAACATTTTCATGGGCCATAATTATCTATATGCTGTCTTTAAAAGATCAAACAAAGGTAAAACTGATGCTAAAAGAAAGTTTCACAACAACTTTTCTCTGGAACGTGTTCTTCAGTTACCTGTATTTTAGTTACTAGGGGCGTCTATGTTTGGTGGCTCAAAACATGGAATAAAACAACATTGTGATTTCATGCTGAATAATAAATATTTTCTAAGACTTCCAAATATGATGCAAAATCAAAACATATTACTTGTTAATCAGCCCTGTTTCAAGGTGATTTAGGCCCATTAGATTATAGTTGAAGGAATATATCTTGAGCAAGAATTTGCTTTGTACATTACAAGACCCTGAAGAGAATTTCCATTTGTATAATAGAGACAAAGCATAGACTGGCATATTACAAACAATAAAGCCACTGACCACGGAAACTGGAGCACAGGCTTCTGTGAAGTATAATTGACATAATTATATTTGAACCAATTTGACTGAATTTATTACAGCTTTCATACTCCCTGAAATGTTATACTCAATCTATCAAATAATTGTTACACACATAATATTTTTAGCTCCCATTTCACATGCACTGGATTTATTTATTTTTTTTCAAAATATGAAAGACCTTCTCTTTTACCCTTGCATTTAATCTTGCAGGGGGAGGGGGCTGGCCTGCTTTTGAACTCCAAATAACCCCCTTTCTCCACATTTCGATGAGGTGCTGCTAACATGTTGTAGGCATGGACCTGAGCTTTATCTCCACTTGTTAAAATATTTGCTGGTCTGCAACAAAAGTGCAGCTAAAAGTACTGTGTTAGTTTTATTAATTTGGGAATCTAAGCCGTTTCTCTCTCAGTAAGTGAAAATTGCCTTTTTATTTGATACGAAAATGGTATATGTTTAAAGGGTACCTGATAGTGGGAAGAAAGCTATTCTAAGAATTTTAAAGACTGGGAAAAAATACTCCATTTTTATGTGAGAGAATGTAGATAGTCATTTATTTGGCAAGACCTAGGTGACCCAAAAGCAGGTTTTATACGATTTCAAGGTATGCACTTGTCATTTGTATTATACTAGATTTTCATATAATCAGAAAACTGTTCCTTGTAGTTCTGGTATATTTTAAATTACTGATACAGTTGCAGTAGCTGTGGTTGTTCTTAATTGCTATAATTATAAAAACTTTTCTCCTATTACTGCCTCTGACTTCACAGCACTTCATCAAAAGTAGGTAACGGTGAAGTTGGCCTCGCCACATTTAATGGTAAGACTGTAGGATGACAATCAAGTGTGTGGACCCAGAGCTACCTCTTCAAACATTTTCTCAGATGTTTTATACCTTAAGTCTCAGTGATGAAATTATTTCTCCTAAAAATTCTGGGTGCAGGAAAGACAGCCAAATATTAATAAGAGCATAAATTCAATAGAGGAAATCATATCTTTCTTTGATGCTGATAGTTTGATCCCAAATTTTATAATAATTAATTAAATTGTATCCACCTAGAAATGTATGGACATCCTGTTTCACATGTAAAAATGAAAGAATGGGAAGCCATCAATATCCATCATTTCATCTTTTTAAAAACAATAATAATGCTTAGTAATAGATTTTATTTACTAAGCATTTCATAAATGTCAAAATGTCATATGTTTTATAGAGTTTATTCTACTTAATTCATGCACAGAGCCTGAAACATGGATAGTACTACACTGATTTTAAGCTGAGGAAACTGATGCTTAAAATGTTTTAATTTTCTTTCTTTCTTTCTTTCTTTCTTTCTTTCTTTCTTTCTTTAAGATTTTATTTATTTATTTGACAGAGAGAAAGAGAGTACAGGCAGGGGGAGTGGCAGGTGGAAAGAGAGGGAGAAGCAGGCTCCCTGCTGGGCAGAAAACCCATGGATTTGAGGATTGATCCCAGTATCCCAGGACCATGACCTGAGCTGAAGGCAGACGCTTAACAGCCTGAGCCACCCAGTCACCCCAAAATGTTTTAATTTCTTAATTCAAGAGCTAATAAATGTCAGAGATGGATTAGGAACCAAGAGTGGTCCAACTAAAAAGCCCATGCTCATTATGATACAATGACACTCTATTTAGAATATTGTTACTATTTCAGTTTGAAACAGATAATGCTGAGGTCATGTAATAATTATTGAAGGACATGGACAACAAATTAATCAAACATGTTTGGAAAACTATTTTGGAAAATTACAGCTCTCTTAATTGTTTAGGTGATGTAAATTTTCACAAATATATTTCCAAGTGTTTTATATGGAAGCACTGAGGCTACCAGTCCTGTTTAACCATAATAACACAATTCTGTTATGTTGTGATACATATTTTTACAATGAAATTTTTTAAGATGTCTACGTAATTGAAATTTATGAAAGCATGATTAAATTGATGTAACTTGTTACAGACTTAAGTAGACATGCCTTTCAAGAAAAAAGAAGAAAAAGAATTTCTGAGTTTTAAGTAAATACAAATTTCTAACAACTCAAAAAACCCAACAAACTTAAAACTCTTGAGATTAGTCTTTTAATGAGTTTTTTGCTTCTGGAAATTTAAAGAATATTCAAACCCATGTTAATCTTCTCATTGAATTCAACTTTCACCTGGTTATTAATGAAAAGTGTCATAGCTACATTAATTCAAATAGCTCTGATGGTTTGAGTAGCC
Organism: Lutra lutra; assembly: GCF_902655055.1. NCBI lineage: Eukaryota > Metazoa > Chordata > Mammalia > Carnivora > Mustelidae > Lutra > Lutra lutra. The sequence continues at coordinate 193,286,100 of NC_062280.1, forward strand.
CCTAAAATAAATGTAAGGATACAAAAAATCCAAATCCTAAGAAAAATGTGTAAATGTGCAGATTTTTATTTAGATATTAAGGAAAACTTTCTTCATATTTTTAGGTCAAAAAATGTCCTATCCTCATTAATCTGTGCCAAACATGCATCATAAAAGCAATTTTCAATCATGCAAGTACCTTTCCACAAATACACCCACAACCAGGTACCAGGATCAGGGAGGCGAAGATTTCAGTGCATTGGCATCATTTTACAGAATTCAGTGTGTGAACTTATATGTTTCCCTCTTGTCTGATGGTGGTTTCTGATTTTAACAAGGGCTGGGAAAATTCTGATTTGTAGGAAACTGCAAAGGAAAGCTGCAAAGCAATTTTGTATCATGGCAGTGACTATAGCAGAGAAGTCTTCGTCCTAATAAATACAAAAGGGCAAACTAAACACACACTTAGCAAAAACAAAACAAAACCAAACACCCCAAACAATGTGATGAACTACAAATTAATAAATTATCTTTAGGAATAATCTACCAGTCTTTTGAATTATGCTATCTCTAATAAAAATTTTCAAATTCTTGACTTAAAGAAATTTATGCATCATAAACTCAAATATTTCTAGCAATATGAAGACTGAAATATAGTGACTGAGATACTCTATTTTCTTACTGTTAACCAGATCTTACTTAAAAGCTGTTGTAGGAGTCATCGCCTGTTTTTGAGACAATCATACCTGATTTCTTTTTTGTAGCAACAGCCTAAATTTAAGCCCCTTTTCATATTTCCTAAATATATTTGGCAGTTTGAGTTTGAGAAATTCAATTTTCAGTCACGTCTGGAGCTCCCTAACTATGGCTTTAGTAAGTCATTGTAAAAGTGTTGGCTGTTAAATTTCTTCTGTTACATAAAAGAACATTTGCGAGCATTTATTTACAGTAACTTTGCTGTGTTTTAACAAACCCAATTAGCATAATGGCTCAGGCTTCTATTTCCCCATCCCTTAAGATGGTTAGAGATTTTGAGTTCTCTTAACTATCATCATCCATTCCAGTGTTTTACCTTATGTCTGCAGGAGAGATTATACAAAAAATTAAACATATATTAACAAAATCAGCACCCATAGCAATGGACAAATACTCCTAATGCAGAGGAAGATGTGTTGCAAGTAGTCTTAATACCGTTATAACTCAGAATTTTTCAAGTTGCCATCATGGTAGTTTGGAAAGAACCATGGATCCAAGGGGAAAGGAGAATAAACTAGATCTCATAGAATTTAAATAAGCATAAAGTCAGAATTGGTTGCAAGGAAAGGGGCCACCAATAATAATAACAACTGTATCCAATGGAGCATGAGCCACTCCTGGTCTAGCTAACCACTACTCACATCCAAGGGGCAGATCTCATGATCATCGCACAGAGGATGGATTTGGGCAGCTGTAGACTCAGGCAGTGCCCCAGCAGACATCCACCATCTTCAGCCTTGATCACAACAGTGACCTCCTAGTCCATGTCCTAGTCATCAAGGTCACCTCAGCTCTCACCTGCAATCGGCAGCCCCATATTTTGAACACCAACTCTAAAAATGTCATCTCACAAATAATGAATTTAAAGTGTTATGTGAATGGAAAAAAAAAAATCTTTAAAAGCTTTGTTTTATCCCATAGTTTTAGAGAAATTGTCTTAAAGGAGGAGGTGAAAGCCCATGTAGTAATTTACCAGAGACAAAAAGGAATCTACCAGGATTTGTTTCTTCACTCCTTCCCAATTCCTCCTCACAAAAGGTAGAAAGAAGATGGACTGTGGTATGGTTCCAATGATAGAGCTCATTATGATAATAGCAACACACCAATGGTTATTAAATTATATAGCAACCATGACTCACAACATTTGTAATTGGGTAAGATAATATTGAAATATCTCCACAAAAGATTATAGAGTTCATAATTTATTCAAATAAATATATTAATGTATTTCATTAGAAAATAGATTATTCAGTATATATTTTGAGGCAAAAAGCTTATATAAATTTATTTAAAAACAAATTTTAGATCAGATAACATTTAAAATTATATTTTGATATTGGGGAAAATAAAGAATATTTTTGTAAGATATGGCCTGGAAAGTTTTTCTGTACAAGTAAAGAAACGCAGTAACTATTAGAGCAGATGTTGACAAATGTGATTCACAAGAAGTTAAAATAGTTTAATGCCAGAAAGGAAAAACATAAAAGAGGTTTTCACCTAATATTTTTGACATGTGTAGAATGGTGAAATTGGATGATGTACTACATACATAAAGAGTTCAAGCAAACAGTAGAAGATAAATAAACCAACACAAAATCTGTCAAATATATAAACATGCAATTCACAGAAAGTATGCAAATGGCTAATGGATTAGCATTTAGGGTAGTCAATATTCAAAAAGAACATTGTTTTTTTTTAAGTTATTTAGGCACCATATTAAATTTATTTTTTTTTTAAGATTTTATTTATTTATTTGACAGAGAGAGATCACAAGTAGATGGAGAGGCAGGCAGAGAGAGAGAGAGAGGGAAGCAGGCTCCCTGCTGAGCAGAGAGCCCGATGCGGGCCTCGATCCCAGGACCCTGAGATCATGACCTGAGCCGAAGGCAGCAGCTTAACCCACTGAAGCGCCCCACCATATTAAATTTAAAAGGTCCATATAATAACAAGCATCTAGATTTCTATCTTACATAAATAAAAAGATGAATATGAAAATGCATTCATTAAAATTCAAAAAAAGAAGAGGAAGTGAAGGAGAAGCAGGAAGGAAATAAAGATAAATCACTCCTACGTGGAACTTAAGAAACAAAACAAAAGAGCATGGGGGAAATAGAGAGAGAGGCAAACCAATAAACAGACTCTTAAAAGTAGAGAAAACACCGATGGTCACCAGAGGGGAGGTGAGTGGGAGTTTGGGTGAAACAAGGGAATAGGGGTTAAGGAGGGTACTTATGATGAGCACTGGGTGTTGCATGGAAGTGTTGAATCACTACATTATTCACCTGAAACTAATATGATACCGTATGTTAATTAACTGGAATTTAAATAACAAATAAATAACCACAAATAAATTAAGTGCCCATCAGCAGAGGTGGAGGGATTGGATGGAAGAATACATTAAAATGTGGTACAGCCATAAAACCATACCATGAATACTATGGAATCTTCTACTATGCAAAGAAGAGATGGAAGCAGGTATGTCTGTTTACCATTCAAAGCTGAGCAACAATGTAGGTGACATATATGAAAAGTAATAGCATGCACTGTTGCAACTGAAAACAGATACGTTATGCCCATAAGCCTAGTTATCTTAGGGCTCTCAGGATGGCACAATATAAACAGAAACTAGAAGCGTGGATGATTGAAAAAAACTTTAAGCAAGAAAGTGTTCCAAACATGCCACAAAGAGTAAGAGATCTAAACAGAGATGTTAATAAATTTAACAACTTGATCAATTTAACTACATCAAAACAGAGGGTGGCAAAAATATCATAGCAAAAGCTAAAAAAAAATGATAAACACTGAGAACTATTTGTAACCTCTAAGACAGAGAAAGTTTTTTTTTAATCTCCATTTTATGAAGAGTTCTTACAAATCAAAAAGAAAAATAAGCAGAGAAACTCGCAAGGTTATGAACATACAGTACATAAAATAAATAGACATTTAGATTTTAGACCTATATTTCCAAATACAAGAAAATGTAAATAGATGAATTAAAGAATAGTTTTCCTGGGGCACCTGGGTGGCTCAGTGGGTTAAGCCTCAGACTCCTGATTTTGACTCAAATCACTATCTCAGGGTCTTGAGATGGAGGCCCACAGGAGGCTCCAAGTTCAGTACTCAAGTTCTGCTTGAGTTTCTCTCCCTCTGCTCCTCCCCCTGCTCACATGCTCTCTCTTTAAAATAAATAAATAAATTTTTTAAAAAGGAAGTTTGATTTGCCTGAAGCTAACAAGCTTTTTTAAATTTTATTTATTTTTTAAAAGATTTTATTTATTTATTTGACAGACAGAGAAAGATCACAAGTAGGCAGAGAGGCAGGCAGAGAGAGACAGGGGGAAGCAGGCTCCCTGCTGAGCAGAGAGCCCGATGTGGGGCTCCATCCCAGGACCCTGAGATCATGACCTGAGCCGAAGGCAGAGGCTTAACCCACTGAGCCACCCAGGCGCCCCAAAGCTTTTTTTTTTTTTTTTTTAAAGAAAGGGCTAAAAGGGCCTTTTTCATACATTTTATTGAAAAGAGTATGTAGTACTTTTAAATAATTTGTGAATGAACGAATGAAATTATGTTTTATTTTGTATTACAATATTATGCAAAGACCATCATTTTAATACAATTCATTCAAAAAATGTCCATGAGTCTTCTTACTGTGGAAAAGTTTCTGGGAAAGCATTATTGGTAAGGTAAAAGCAAATAAAACACAGGACCTGCCTTCTAAGAATGTAATTTACTGATACTTCCAATTACATACATACATACTTCCAATTAATTACATACCTGTGGTTTAAGGTTGATTTGGGTAAATGAGTCAGTGGAAGTAGAGGGAGAGAGTCCTGAGTTTAGAGGAGGAAGAAGATCTTAACTTTGGGTGAGGAATTTAGAAATGCATCAGGGAGGAAAAGCACCCTCCATAGCCTTTCCCAGACTGGTATTGAGAGTAAAAAGGCTTTATCCATAAAGTTGCCAAATTACGCCAGTTTTTCTGTACCCAGCAAGGCGCTCTGAGTGGCCTTGGGTGTCCTTGGGCAGGTGACTGGGCTAACTCTACCTCTTCATGTGAAGTGGGGGTGATTGCAGTTCCCACCTCTACGCCTTCTGCAAGGGTTGGATGGAACAGGGCACATCAGGAGCTCCGGGCAGTCAATGCACGGGAACAATGAGCTTGAAAGGCAGCCATATCCTTATCACATCCTATTTGCTAGTGTTCAAAGATGGGAAACAGCCTGTAAACTGGGGTGAATACGACTGAGGACCAAGGAAGGAAAAACTTGGAAAACACATGTCATCAGATTCTTAGTCTTCACACTTTCACGAGGAATACTGTGCCTCCCGTGGCTGAAAGCTTGTGTTTAAGAACATGAGTAATGGAACCAGGGCTGCTTAGACCTTATTCCAAGCCCTGAATTAAATGTGAGATCCTTGGGAGGTAATTTAATTCCCACCCACATTTCAGTTCCTTTATATGCAAATAAGGAATTATAATAATTTCTACCTTATAGTTTCTCATGAAGATTCAGTATATGATGCAAGGAAGATATTTAACGGAGTGAGTGGTGTGAAATAAATGCTCAGTGAACTCAATTTGCTGAGTAAATCTGGAAAAGGGTTTTCATGGTACTTTACTGCCTCATTCTGTACTTGTAACATCACCTCATAAAGGACCTGGATATAAATTACTAATAATGGTATTTGCATTTAATACAATACAATGTTGGTTCCTGCTTAGAACAAATAGTTATTTCAGAAAACCAGTGAGAGGAGATATCCTCAGGGTCTGTACCTTCTGAAATCCTAGTATGGGGACAGTATCTTATCCTGAAGATGTAATTCATCTTTTTCTTATAAACTTCTCATCATAGTAAACCTGGGCTTGGTTCTCTTATATAATCCTATCAGCATAATTAGTCAGAAATAATGGATGTCATATTGTTTAATACAAACTAAAAATAGTGTTTCTGATTAAGAGAATATACTGTAATATTCAAAAACTTTTAATAAGCATCCAGATTTTTTTCCCTTCACTTTGGTCAGTGTATTTCTGGGATCTAAGATAAATACATATGATATAAAATAATATAATATAAATAAAATTGCAAAATAAATATTGACACAAAATTTGAACTTAATAATTCAACTATATATCTATACCTATGTACTATATAACCTTCTTTATATAGCTACCTATATAACATATAGGTATATAGATATATATATAGATATTTATACAGATATCTATACATTTGTAAAGATCTTTTGATATACAGTATAGATATAGATATTTATTTATATGGTATATAGACACAGATTTATATCTATCTATCTATCTATGGCTTGCAGACCTTAAATATTGTAAACAATGGGCATTTATTTTAGTCCTTACTATTGAAAGTTACTTAAATCTTTAAGATCAGCATAAGAACAAGGAGGAAAGAGTGAGCAAGTGAACAGAACCGAGTGCAGCCCTTGCGTCCGCTCTGCCTGGATTCAGGTTTGAAAGCCTCCCTGCCCTCTTCACCCCCCACCCCACCCCCTGGGCTTTACTTTCCCTTTCTGGGCATCTCATGAAGCTCCTGGCTTTCCTCTCCTTAGAATGCTCTGACACCAGTGTGGGGACCCAAAAAGCTCTAAACTAAGTAAAGTTTTCTCAGCTACTTTACTTTCTTTTACCTCTCTCTGGTGGAATTAGAAATAACGTCCATTACTGATTTCTCCTGTGTCTGGGGGAAATCCTACCTATTGCTCTCATTTCTCACTGAAACTTGTTGCTACCTCCTAAAACTGTTTCTCTATGATTTAAAAAATTCTCTAAACTTAAAACTTAAAACACAGTAAGCCATTTAATGCAGACAAGTAATTATTACATTTTGGTCCAGTTACATGGGAGACTTGTTTTCCCTCATCCTCATAAATCAGAGAATACTAATTCTGATATTGTTAAACCTCAATTAGCAAAATGGAAAGAAGGTCAGAGACTTAATTTGGATAATGATGGTCTCAGATAAGGATGGTAAGTTCTAAATGTAAATGACACATGTAGAGAAACATGGCCTAATTCAGATGGCAGAACTTTTCAGATAAGTTCACATAATCAACTTTTCAGGGAATTGAATACAAATGTGGACAAAAATGCGTTAAAAAAACAGTTCAGGATAAATTAGTGAAATACATAGTAAGTTAGAGACAGAGAGAGCCTCAAGCAGATACACTGCGACATATTTCTTTTAGTGAAAAAACATTCCATTTTTTTTACCTACTGGTTTTTATTTGTAAAAGAAAGTCCATGTGCCATTATAAAATATGAAAGACTCTCTCAAGGGCAAGGTCATTCAGGCACACAAGTGACTTGGTATCAAAACATGCTTTTACAATAAATACTGAAACACTCTCTTGCCACCGGGTCCATGGACCTTACTAGAGTTATTCTTGGTCCTCTTCCAAACCTTTTACAATTCTACAATATTCTACAATATTCTTACACATCCTGTCTTTGAATACAATCACCATGGGGTTTTGGAATGAAAAATTGAAGACAGCTACAAAGAGGGTTGCAGAGAGATGGGAGGGTTTCATTTGAAGCTTGAAGTAAGGTAATCATTTTGATAAGACCTGTGGTGGAGGAGAACCTCAGAGGTAGTGGAAACAAATTCTTGGAGAGTCAGAGACTTAATGATAAATAATCAATGAAAAATCTCCCTATCTTTAAATATATTTTTACAAAATGTCAAAACAGCCTGAGAGAAATTAGCTGTAGCACTTAAAATAATCAATAGTCATTATTGGCAAAGAGCTCTTAGAAAAAGAAACAATATATTTGGATAAGGAATGTGGAGAGGCAAGCCATAGAAGAAAAAAATAGACTGTTAATAAACACGCGAAAATATATTCCACTTCATGACTACTCAGAGGAATGCAAAATAAAACAATAAGACACTATTTCTCTCTTATTGAAAAAATTGACACAATATATAATTCTGTTATAACTACAGACAAAATAATATTCTCATTTAATGCCAACGGAAATGCAAATTTCTAAATATTTGCAAAATAAATTGATAGTAACTATTAATGTTTTAGTGCATCTGGCAATGCCCAACAATCCAGCTTACAATCATACAAGCAACTCTCTGGAATAGCGATAATCTCTATATTGTAATATATATGTATATATTTATATATTTTATACGTGTGTGTGTGTGTGTGTGTGTGTGTGTGTGTGTATGTGTATCAGGACCCACACAGTGATTTAAACAGGGGAAGTTGAATACAAATCATAGTTATAATAAAAAAGTAATGTTAAGATATAAGACAAACTAGGACAGATGGAGTATAGCCAAGGATGGATGGTCATGGCCAGGACTTTCCCCAGAAAAGCGAGGGCTCTGACTTTGTTGCAGGAGTTGGAGTTCCAGGCCAGTAAATGAGAGGGAATCTTTCTGGTTTTCCCAGAGCAGAGCTGCGGGTGCTGAGCAGGCAGGGAGGAACCTTGTGGCACAGATGAGCCACAGCCTGAGTCTAGGTGCACTGTTGTGCAGAGGGTTGGTGGCCCGTAGAGGCGGGGCATTGGCAGTGAGCAGTGTTCACTTCAGGATAGTATGGAAGGACTGTGGAAGGACTGGATGGATGTAGAAGACATACTAGGAGGGAGGGCAGACAAACAGAAGGAGTCGGGCGTCAACACAGGCAGGAGCCTGGAGCACAGGGTGTAGAAAGTCTGGGATGCCTGGTGTTCATGTCAAGTCAGCCCTACAAGGCAATCAGCATGCTGGTCTGGGGCTAGGAGTTGTTTTCATTTTTTCTTTATTTTCTCTTGAAGTATAGTTGACATATTATATTAGTTTCGGGTGCACAGTGTAGTGACTCAACACTTATATACATAATATATATACAAAATGATCATCACGGTAAGTGTAGTTACCATCTGTCACCATACAAAGTTATTACCATATTATTGTCCAAATTCCCTCTGCTGTACTTTACATCCCTGCGACTCATTTACTTTATAACTGAGAGTTTGTACCTTTTAATCACCTTTGACTATTTTGCTCAACTCCCACCTACCTCCCCTCTGGCGACAGCCAACTTGTTCTCTGTATTTTGTGTCTGTTTCTGCTCTGTCTTGGTTGTTCATTGGGTTTTGTTTTTGTTTTTGTTTTTCGTTTGGTTGGTTTTCTTTTGATGACATACATAAGTGAAATCAGATGGTAATGGTCCTCCTCTGTCTGACTTGTTTCAGTTGGCATTATACCTTTAGGTCCATCCATGACCTCACACCTGTTAGAATGACAAGCATCAAAAAGACAAGAGATAACAAGTGTTAGAAAGGATGTGGAGAAAAGGGAACCCTCAGGCACTGTTGGTGGGCATATCAATTGGGGCAGCCACTATGAAAAACAGTACGGAACTTCCCCAAAAAGTGAAACTAGAATTACCATACAATCCAGCAATTCCACTTCTGGGTATTCACTCAAACAAAACAAACACTATTTCAAAAAAATATGTGCACCCCTATGTCCATTGCAGCATTATGTATAATAGCTAAGACATAGAAACACCGTAAGTGCTCACTGATGGGTGAACGGATAAAGAAAATATGGTTCTACATACAATTGTACATCGATGAATTGGACAATCTAGAAGGAATGGATGAATTCCTAGAAACATGTATTCTTCCAAGATGGAAGCAGGAAGAAATAAAAAGATCTGAACAGACGGAATGCTAGTAATGAAATCGAATCAGTAATCTAAAATCTCCCAACAAACAGAAGTCTGAGGCTGCAGGTTTTTGGGAGTCCAGGTCTTCTAGGCTATGGCTGGGGCTGAGTGTCCTTCACGACCTCCTACCCCTCCAACAGCAGGTGGTGCAACCACTAGCCCAAGGGGCCTCTTCTTGTGCAATGTCTCTCCAGCGCCCTCTACTGAGAAACCTTATTATCATGCACGCTGTAAAGGAGAAAATCTAAAAGGAATTCCGTCTCTTACTGCAAAACCAATTCTGGAAAGGTGCTTTGGAGATGACAGCCAATAAATTGATAACTGCACGGTTCAATGTGAGGTGATAATTTACTTTTTACTTAAATCGTTAATAGCTAGGATTTCTACTACCCTCATCTGAAAGCTTATAATTTAATACAGAAATGCCCTGAGGAATATGGTATTGTGTCCCTCAGATATAATAGATACCCAGTGAGTATTTGGTTTTAAAGAGGGGAGAAGTATTTAAATGAAGTACTTTATTTATATATTTTGCCTTTATTTAAATCTTGGTTAAAATTTAAATATTTTTTATTATTATTAATAAAGGTATTCAAAACTCCAAGTACAAATATAAAGTGAATTTTAGGTAACAGTATACAGGTGCAATGTCATAAAATGTCTGAGAACATTACTTTCAATTGTGGTTGTCACATGCAGATATAAATTATAATTTTGTCATCATGGTCTCTGTATCATTTGACTTTTAGAGAATGTTTGCTTTTTATCTATTCCGCTATTTTTTTTAACATAATTTGTCACAAGGCCAAAAAGAGCAAAAAATAAAATCTTGGACATTATATAAAAATCAAAACTTGCAATAATGAATGCTTTTTAAAAAAAAAATCTTAAGATAATTTACCTAAAGATAAAATTATCAAAGTTCACATATCATGCTGACAAGTTTTGAGATCTTCCCCCCAACAGAAATATGTTAGCTTTCTCTTATATTATCAAAGATGTCCAACAAAACTTGATAAGGCACACTCCCAAATTTCATAATAGTAAGAAATCAAGCTACGAATACATCTTATATCCTATATCTTTTATCACTACAAACAGGAACAATGAAATTTCCTCAAGGGAAAATGAGGATAGTGTGTTACTTAAATGATAATGGTAGAAATATTTGAAATAACATTTCAATGAATGAAGCATTGGAAAGTTTAAGTATTCTTTGAAAATATCAAATTTCTGAACCTGCTGTTCACAATCGGTGAAGAAAATGTAGTATCAGCATCAATGTTGAGTGCAGGAATAATATATATCTAATGTCACTCTGTGCATTAAGGAAACATAATCGTGTGATTTTATGTTTTATCTCTTCATGTTTTAAGGACATTATCTCTTTAATTCCAGATGAGTATCAAATAGAATATGATTTTTGTCAGTTTAAGGTAAATGAAAAATGAATGCAATGATTTAAGGAAGATGTAGTATTTTTTTCCTAGTTATAGCTTTACATACAGCTTTCTAATGACAAAAGAATGAAGCACATGAAAATTTTAAAATAATATAGCTCATCCTTGAACTCCAGGCATCCAATAGTGTTAAGAGTAACAACTGAAAATATAAATATGATATTTAAAACCACATTTTAAATCGCCTCTTGTTTAATTTTTTTTAATTTAAATTTTTTATTAAGGTATAATTGACATACATTATGTTAGTTTCAAGTGTACAACATAATGATTTAATATTTGTATATATTGCAAAGTGATAATCACAATAAGTATAGTTAACATCAGTCACCACTCAGTTATAGATTTTTTTCTGGTTATGAGAACTCTTAAGATCTGTTTTCTTAGTAACTTTCAGATACGCAATACAGTATTATTAGCTATAATAGCCATGCTGCATGTTACATTCCTATGACGTCTTTATTTTATAACTGGAAGTTTTGACCTCCTTCACCCATATTGTTCACCTCTCACTTCTAACCTCTGGCAACCACCATTCTGTTTCTTATAGCTATGAACATAGTTTCTGCTTGTTTATTTCTTCATTTTTAGATTCCACACAGAAGTGAGATTAAATAGTATTTGTCTTTCTCTGTCTGACTTATTTCTCTTCGCATAATGTCCTCAAGTTCCATCCAGTTTGTCACAAATGGCAATTCATTCTCTCTTATGGCTGAATAATATTGTTGTGCATATATATCACATTTATTTTTGTCCATTCCTCGTTGGTGGACATTAAGGTTGTTTCCAGGGGTGCCTGGGTGGCTCAGTGGGTTAAGCCTCTGTCTTTGGCTCAGTTCATGATCTCAGGGTCCTGGAATCGAGCCCCACGTTGGGCTCTCTGCTTGGCGGGAAGCCTGCTTCCTCCTCTCTCTCTGCCTGCCTCTCTGACTACTTGTGATCTATCAAATAAATAAATAAAATCTTTAAAAAAAAAAAAGGTTGTTTCCACATCTTGGCTATTGTAAATAGTGCCATAGTGAACATAGACGTGCAGATATCTTTTTGAGTCAGTGTTTTTGTTTTCTTTGGATAAATGCCTATTAGTAGAATTGATGAATCATATGGTAGTTCTAGTTTTAATTTTCTGAGGAATTGCCATTTACTCTTCTTTTTTGTTTGTTTGCTTATTCAAGTCATGGCTATCAAGTCAGAGCTTATCACTCCTTCCAAACACACCTTTGGACCTCACTCCCACCTCGGCCTGAGTTCATTCTTGGATAAATCTCCATTGTGAAGTGATAATAGGACCAAAAAGTTCATTTTGAAGACCTTGTCTTAAAAATCAGATTCTGATGGGATCAGGGAGGGAGACAAACTGTAAGAGACTCTTAATCTCAGGAAACAAACTGAGGGTTGCTGGGGGTTGGGGGAGACAGATAGAGTGGCTGGGTTATAGACATTGGAGAGAGTATGTGCTATGGTGAGTGCTGTGAATTGTGTAAGACTGATGATTCACAGACCTGTACCCCTGAATCAAATATTACATTATATGTTAATAATAAAAACATTAAAAATCAGATTCTGAAGAATATATTTATAGGTGTAATGTAAGACAGGACTTTTAAGCTGTGAATGAATATTTGAATTATTAGAATCCACCCCATATAGAACTGGAGGGTATTACACTAAGTTAGATAAGTCAAACAGAGAAAGAAAATTATCATATGGCTTCACTCATATGTGGACTATAAAGAATAGCTCAGAGGATCATAGGGGAAGGGAGAGAAAACTGAATGGGAAGAAATCAGAAAGAGAGACAAACCATGAGAGAGGAGAGACTCTGGACTCCTGGAAACAAACTGAAGGTTACAGAAGGGAGGAGAGTGGGGGGAAGGGATAACCAGGTGATGGGTATTAAGGAAGGCAGGTATGGTGATGAGCACTGGGTGTTATATGCAACTAATGAATTGCTGAAAACTGCATAAAAAAATGATGTACTATATGTCAGTTAATTGAACAAAAAAAAAAAAAAAAAAGAATCCACCCCATATACATAATAGTATGTTGGGATGGAACTTCTAATTTTTATCTTGGTTTCCATGATGACTTTTCTTGGTTAATAAAATCTATTAGTCAACAAAATTTCATTGTCATCTTTCTGTCATCCTTGGTTCATTGATGTTGCAACTTCCAACAAATTGTCAGCAATGTCAGCATTGTGCCTAGACTCATTTGAGCAATCACTTTCCTGATTGACACTTTTGACAGTTACTTACAGCATTTTTTCTTTTTTTTTTTTTGCAATTAAAAAAAATCCTGTGGTTTCAAAACAAGACACTGGAAAGTCATTCTGAAGTTATAAGCAGAAAAATGACATAAACCCTTTGCCAAGTCCTGGATGCTCAAGGGCCACGAGATGGAAGACGTCAAGTGCAGAGCCCTGTGGTGGAAACCATAGTTGGAAATATAGATTTTGAATGGAATTAAGAAAGGCAGAAAATGCTGTCACACTGTCAATGACAGACTCAGAATTTGAGCACAAACCTTCTAACTGAGGAATATGTATTCTTAATCCCATACCTATAAATGAATTTGCACACTTAAGCTATATTTCATCATGCTTTTGAATCATTTGTGTATGCTGTGTTCATGTATGAACTCCCTAATGGGTGGAAGTAAGCAATAGCCATGCTGGTCCATTAGTTCCTGAGGATCCAGGATGGCCCCTTTGGCATGAGCTAGAATTTCTTTGCAAGAATCGAAGACTAATGGGGTCAATGGTCACAATGAAATGATTAGATAGTCTATATTGTTGACCAAGGGATGAAAATAAGGATAGCATCTTCTTTATGTGTATTGGGGATGAGAGGTGGGAAACCAAACTAAATTAAACTGAAAGGACAAGCAAACAAAAAAAAATACACTGTGTGACACCCAGTATTAGGGTGTAGTAGGCCTCCTTTGGATTAGTAATAACCGTTGTAATTATTGTTACCTAATAGCCATTAAGTAATAACCAAGTTGTCAAATGAAGTGATCACCAAAATACAAACCGTTGAACTATCACGTGGAGGTGAGTCTATACAATGCAGAGTACAGAATTTTCTTGAAGTATGTGTGGTGGATGATACACATCTCTTTTTGTGTTTGATTCAAGGTACTTCAGAGAGGCCTCCAAAATGTGCAAATATGGACAAGTCAGAAAAATTCCGAGATCTAGGAATAATGCAGGCAGGTCAATAGTACTTATAGAACCCATGAAGTGAGGTCAGCAGGGAAGGCTTATTTGCAAGGATTAATCCACTAGATGACACGTAGTCTATTAACAAGTGGGCAGAGAAAATGGCATGCCATACGTTAACTTTTCTGGATGTACGATAGCTAGCATACAGTTCCATTATGCAGTCTAAGTAGACTTGGAAGTCTCAAACACCAGGAAGAAATGAAGCACTCTGCAGTATTTCTGTTTGGGGTCAAGGTGTGCTGTGCAGTTATTTAAATGAAAGCCTGTTCGTGGTAAGTTTGAGTGATTCTAGGAGAGAGTGTACAACCCTAGTATTTTGCGGGGCTTATCAGTTTTTTCCTAAGAAAAAAGAAATTAACCAGGAATCCTTTTGGCACTAGAATTACAGAATATTTGTAGCAAAGACAGAGGTACACACTACAGTTGAGGCTGACTTAAAAGAGTTAATTTCTAAGTTATCTTCCCAAGGTGATACACTTTGGGGCACGTGAATTTCCCATTCCGATGACCCTCCAATAAGAAGAAATGAAAATAGAACAGTTTCAACTTGGAATAACTAATGCATTACACTTGTAGAGTGTTTTATAGTTTAAAAGACACCTTCATTTCTCTCATTTTATACTCACCAAAATCATTCACAAGTGATACAAGAATGACTATCTTCACTGTCATCATCTCTGTGACCATCAGCATCATCCCCTGCATTTTCAAAAGAGTGGAGCAATTACTAACAAATTAAAGATGTCTTTGAATTTAATAAGGATGGTTGTGTTATTAATGTAGAGAGTAGATAAGTAAGAAGCCTTAGAAATAGGGTGGGATTTTTTATACACAAATATTATTTTGATTTTAATGTGGCAATTATCACTGAGAACAGAATTACAAATTTTGCCTTCAGAAGTCTAAGTGGCCCCATAAGTAGGTAATGATTTTTCTTGTTGTTCCAACCTTAAAATGAAAAAAAAAAAAAAAAGTCCTGGAAAGATGTTACTGTTAATTTATACTGAGATTATTTTTTTTAATTTTTTTTTTAAGATTTTTTATTTATTTATTTGACAGAGAGAGATCACAAGTAGACGGAGAGGAAGGCAGAGAGAGAGAGAGAGAGGGAAGCAGGCTTCTTGCTGAGCAGAGAGCCCGATGCGGGACTCGATCCCAGGACCCTGAGATCATGACCTGAGCCGAAGGCAGCGGCTTAACCCACTGAGCCACCCAGGCGCCCCTTTTTTTTAATTTTTAAAAAAAGATTTTATTTATATATTTGACAGATGGAGATCACTAGTAGGTGGAGAGGCAGGCGGGGGTGGGGGGAAGCAGGCTCCCCGCTGAGCAGACAGCCCAATGCGGGGCTCCATCCCAGGACCCGGGATCATGACCCGAGCCGAAGGCAGAGACCTTAACCTGCTGAGCCACCCAGCCGCCCCTATACTGAGATTATTTTAATTAAAATTGTATTGAATACTGAAAGTACATGGAGTTGTACCTTTCTAGTGAAATAATCTATGCAAAGAATAAATGATAGTAATACTGATAAATCTGTGTGTGTCTAGTTTTATCATAATTTTTATTTAGGAAGCTGTTACCAATGTCAACTTAAATCCAAAGTTTGCAAGTGTTTCTTATTCATTTCTCCTTTTTTTAAAAAAGAAAATACTACCTTTATACATACCTATTATACATACCTATTTCACAATTAAGTCTTCATCAATTATATAATAATTACAGACATTTTATTATACAAAACTTCATATGATCAGCCTGATTGAATCATACCTTGCTGTTTATGATTACTCTTTTTAACTCTTGGGTTTCTTTAACTGTTCAGTTCAAAACAATTGACTTAAGAAGAAACATATGTTATGAAGCAGAGGAGTGAAGGCAAAAATCCCCAAACATCCAATGTACTAATTCAGGTAGTCCCTGAGAACTTTGAGCAGAATATGAACAAAACTCCAATGGTGTAGTAAATATCCTAACATTTATTTCCCTGTAAGCTGCAGTAGTAAAATATATCACTTCAAAGGTTGTGAAAATTAACCAAGATCATGTGTTCAAGGAGACCACAGGGCGCTTTTTGGAATGTGAAGCCTGGGCAATGAACAGGACTTATATTCTGGTAAAGTTTCCATTGAGTGATACCACGGCACTGGCCCTCCAAATGAGGTGATGGACAGTCACCTTTGCTCTTTGCTAGATGGAAAACTTTAAACAAGTGTATTCCACACCCGACACTGCCTTTGGTGAGACAGACACAAATATTCTAGTAAGAACTGAACCAATTCTCTTGTGAGCAAGCTTTTCTCCTTAGTTGAGCAAAGACTTAACAGAAGAGAAGTCTGCCTCATATGGTTTTCTCCTGCAACACTGAAAAAGGCTATTAGTATTTACTGTTTACTGAGGTGCATATTGTTTAAATTTGCATTAGACAATCCATTTAAAAAACAACTAAATGCTGGTGATTACAATGTCTGCATTGCATTAAAACGGTTAATTTGCAGCAGTAATAATTTAGGATTTTAATTATAAGCTTGAAAAGCAGATTTAGAAATGTAGCTGGCACGAATAATGTTAATTTGTCCTTTAATGTTTATTGAAAGCAATATATCCAATATAATTACAGTGCATGTCAAATAACCTGCTATTTTATTTTTTAAATGTATGATCCCTTAATTTGTTTGATTAAGATGACTTACCATCTGTTAAGATTTTTGTTGTGTCATTTTTTGTGGGTTTCATATTTCTTATCAACAATAAATGATTATCTAGAGTATTTTTTCATTGATTCCATAATCATTTTCCCATTAAATTTCTCACCCTGTTGTTTATCATCATTTTCTCTATGCTTATTCCATCAAGGGTCATGTAATGTCTACATCACTAAATACTACAAATATTGTTGGGAATTAGATGTGTATTATCATAACAGGCCTGGAATAAATGCCAAGTACAGAGTCCCTGGTTTCTTCTTAGTAGAAACTAGCACAATTTTCCAAGCATCCTCAGATCTAAAATAACAATACTATTTCTAGCCAAATTTGTTCTGTGGTAATCTTCTTCTTTCCACCGCTTCGTTATTGCTTCACTAAGTTCTAAAAGCATTGGTAATGCAATGTGTATTCAATTTTATGAGATTGCATTCTTCTAATGTTCTTGGCTAGAGACTCAGTAGAATCTGTGGATGTAACTGAGCATTTCTATGCTCTCTGTAAAGTCTCATTAAGACTTGGAAATTTTCATTCATGTCATTCATATGGACTCTTTTATTCCAATTTTCAATTATTAGGTTTTATAGTCATTGACATGTCTCTAAATAAAGTCTCCCTTTTATGGCAAACCAAATATGAACACATTTTAACAAATTTAAATCGGTAAGCTTGGAAGCATGTCAAATGCTTCCATTTAAAAATGTGCCTTCCAATTTATTTGTTTTGCTCACAAGGTTTTTTAGTGGTAATGTTTCTTAATAGTTTTCGGTGTCAAATAAGAATTACATGGTTACTCATCTTACTGTTACTCACAAAAGAGATCATCTGTAATAGCAGTATTAGTATTTTTATTTTAATTGATAACTTAGATAATTTGTAAGTGCTCTACAGTCTTTGGAGTGAACTTTAACAAGAACTTATCAATTAGAAGGTCATATAAGATAGCTGAAGAAAGTGTATAACAAAATTATTTAATTTTGTTAAATAATTTGATTTAAATAATTATTTAAAAGAAGAAATTATTTAAAGCAAAGGCTATTACATGGAGTTGTGTAACATGAACTCATATTTGGAAGAAAAGTAGTTTGCAGAAAAGATTTATACATGTCTCCAACAATTATATCGTAAAAATTTTTAAGAGATAAAGTAAATCTTACTTATCTAAAATAATGAAATTGCTTTATAGAACATAAGTATACTGTCCAAGTAGTGAGTCTCAGTTGAGTTGCCATTCAATTAGGCCCTTTAAAAATGTGTCCTAGTAAATTATACTTCAGATGTGTCCTAGAAAGAGCAAAGGCCTACTGTTTACCATAAAATGCAGTAATGCTTATGTGACCACTTTTGCAAAGCATCATGAGAGCTGCTACATATGGCCAGGCAATACTTGGCTCAGATTTCTGATCTGTCTTTTACAAAGACAGAAGAGTACGCTTTCCCTATCTGAAGCCAGATACAAATAAAAGGTGAATATTCTTAACAAATTATAAGATTTTCTGTTACTGTTTTACTCTAAGGAGAGGGCCTAGAGTTTGGCTACTTTAACCAAGAAATGATTTATTTCCCTGAAAACACAGGCAAGCTTATTAAACACTGCAAATCTTTCCATTTATTTGATCATATGCACACACACACACGTGTACCTATGCACATACATAAGCACACAGTTTTCTCATTTGGATCACATAGCCGTATTGTTAAGATTATTGGATGTACTATAGAGAAGACATGGTATTGGATGATCCATGAATATTAATTTCAGTGATGGCAACAATCTTTCAAGATACTGTTAGTCCCATTTTAAATGTCAAGAGACTAAGACTTAAAGGTACTATGGGACTTGCCTTTCTCGAAGTAATAAGATTATGTTGGGTTCATTTCAACTTCCACATTTTCTTTATTCCTATAGATCTTATGGGACTATGTTCAATTTAATCAAGTATTATATAATTTTTAACTAGTTATCATGACAATGTTTTCTGAGCTTAACTAGGATCCATTTCGATTACTCATGTGAATATACTAAATAATAAATTGTTCATAGAAACAAAAATAGACTCTACTGTTATTGTAAAAAAAAAAGGGTATTCCATTCACAATCTGCATTTCTTAATACAGATGTATTTTTTTAAATGTAAAATATTTTAAATGTAAATATTCCTAAAACTTGAAGCACAATTATATACACATTGGAAATACTCCTTAGGTGAATTTGGTGTCCATGTTTGTGATATGGAAATTCACACATGTGGAGCTAGATCCCACAGCCTCAAAGCCTCAATTTTTGTTGACTATTCTATGTTCATGAAAGCATCTTAGAATCCCTCTGCTAATATTAATGTAATAAGCTATCCCTTGTTTGCATACGCATTCACGATGAGAATGTACAGGTGATCATTAGCACACATTTGCCTGTAAAGAAGCAAGACTATTGGAAGTTATGTCATATTATCTCATGCAAATAACATTCAGAGCTCAGGCATTAAATAGAAGCATTTTGCAGACACAGATCACCTTCTTATAAATTATCTTAGGAGGTACTTTAAAGGAAAAAAAAATAAATTTGGCACAGGAAATGACATTTAACTAAGAGCACTCTTTTTAGAAATGAACATTAACAAATTTGCAGGGAATGCATCATTCTCATCTTAATCTCTCAAGCACTTACTGAGGATGGACCTACAAATCACATTATCATCACTTTCTGTACCTTCATCAAATGTCATAGCAACAGCTGCCCTAGTAACTCCGAGTATGCCTTGGGCTAAAGGAGACATCTGTTTGCTGACAACCTTAGATCAAATGACAAATGGGAGACAGAGATGTCGGTGCTTGGCAAGGTCAGAGGGCTTACCTATTTGTTACTGTCAGTTGTAGACACAGAAGTTTTTCTTCATTTGATGGACAGACAGGAAAATGACTCACATAAAAGCACTTAATGATGATACTAATTCTTTTTCAAGCAAAATTAAGTATGGTTTGGAAAGGAAAACTATTCTTTTGTGATGGAGAGCTGTTTGCGGACACTTCTTTTGCTTTGTGCTGACTTTCATTATACTCTAAAAATAATCCCAGATATTTCTTTTAGTCTGATCAATGTAGAATTGGATACTACAGGTTTCATTTATTTTGAGATCTGAAGAGGGCCCCTTTATTCTAATTTTAGAAAGCTTATTTAAATATGTTTGTTTTCTTCAAGCTAAGAAAAAAGACAATGTTTTCTATAGTTTATAGTCAGTAAATGTGAACACTACTTTTAAGTAAAGATAATAAATGTAAATTTCAAGTATTTTCATTTCTTAGTCACATTTTTTATCAATTTATTGAAGTTCAGTTGAGAGTGACTTCTGCACAAAATCATTTTGAAGAATATTGTGCTGTTTCTCAACATATTGTTTCCTCCCAAAATGGCAGAGACAGATGCTGTGCAAAGGAAAAGTTCTCAGTACTCAAAGAAAGATGCCAGAAGCCTTTCCACATGGAGCTTTGATGTTGTTAGGTTTTATGAAGCCAGCTTGAGATGCCAGCCTTTAGTGAGGGAGCGTTTATGATAAAGAAAGATTACATCGAGTTCTCAGAGAGATGTGTTTTCACTTTGACAATCCCTCTGTTATTTTTGTAATATTTCTTGGTTACTCTATGCTTTATTTACACATGTTATTATGTTCCTTCTATTGCTTTTCTTGCTTGGGACTCACATAACCAACTTTATTTAATGATTTATAAACATCATTAAATTTTGATTAATTTTGAAATCTAAATAGAGATTCCAGTGAGATTATTATGTGCCAATAAACTTGTCAATTAGATGCACATAAAATTTAGTCCCTCTAAGAATACATTTTGTACTTTTTCAAATATGATAGTAGGATCTGGGAAAAGAAGAATGAAAAATGAAACTATCTATGATAATCTCAACATCCAATTTAAAAATTAAGTATTTAAACAACACATATATTTTGTTAGAGAACAGTAATAAACAGAAAATATTGGTCTAAGCCAATTAACTTTGAGTGAACCGTTTAAGAAGGATTCATTTCTTTTTTTTTTTTTAAAGATTTTATTTATTTATTTAACAGACAGAGATCACAAGTAGGCAGAGAGGCAGGCAGAGATAGAGGGGGAGGCAGGATCCCCGCTGAGCAGAGACCCCAATGCGGGGCTCGATCCCAGGACTCTGGGATCATGACCTGAGCCGACGGCAGAGGCCTAACCCACTGAGCCACCAAGGCGCCCCTAGGAAGGATTCATTTCTTAAAGACTTTGTTTTTTCTCTTTACAATATACTATGCTGTTCCCTTTCATTTTAAATACTTCATTTAAAAAATTCTATTAAAGGGGCTTTACGCATGCATGATCTCTGAGCCCTAAGGCAGGAAGAGAAGGACTGAAGCACACATTTGAAGCAGAGAGCTGTCAAATCATACCTGCACGGTGCAGAGATGGTTGCCTGAGCTGTGGATGGAGTGAGAGGTGAACTCAGGAAGACCTGAAATGGTGCATGTGAAATATGTGATAAAATATTCAACGGTCACTGAAGGTCCCCCACTAATGGGTCCGTGATTAAAGGAGTGAGACTGATACAAAGTGAAGTTCAAGCAAAGCTTTATTCCGTGCCAAGCATAAAGAATCAAACCGACTGTACGGGGCCACGCCTCTTACCGAGAGCGCCATCCCGCTCTGCCCCACAGACTAGCCTTTAAGGGCAAAGGCCATGTGGTTGGGCCTGGCCACGCACAGGTGGCCAATGAGATTGTAACACACAGAGAAAGCTACACAGTCATGCTAGGTCACACATAAGTGACCAATTGAATTACAATTTACCCTATAGTAGACATTTGAACTGGCCTATCACCTTGGTCAGAATTGGCACCCAAAAGGCAGGGCCCATACTCCTTGGTAGCTAGGGAGACAGTATGCACCCCCCTCCCCCCCCACTGATTGATGTCTCCACCTGGCCTGACCCACCCTTGTATTTGGGCGTTGTTACCTGGGACTGGTTTCCTGGACTTGTTTTTAAGTAAGTCCCCTGGGGGGAAGGGAGGCAGGGACAGTTTAAGTTTTACTGCATAAATAACAAAATGACTGTTTAATCCAAGATGGAATCACTCTGGCTAAAGAGGCCCTTACAGTCACCCAAAACTGGAAAGAGCAAAAGAGAAGAAGGCACAGAACGGGCAATTCAAAATAATATGATGACAGTAAATAATTGGATGGTAGATTTAATAGAAACATATTAGTATTTAGTTTACATGTAAACTCAATACCCTAACTTACATCTAAGATTGTGAGACCACAGAAAAACAAAACACAAAACAACCGTTTATGTTACAAAACACAGACTTTCAGTATAAGAATGCAGAATACTTGGAATCATAAGGACCCAAAAATCCTATAGCACACAAACATAAAAATAAAATGGTGTATCTCTAACAATATTAGAACAAATATAACTGAAGGCAAAAAAAAAAAAAAAAGCATGATTAGAGATAAAGGGGATATGTCTTAAGGGTGAAATGTCAACTCAACAGGAGTATATAATAATATAATTAGTGTGTATGTAATATATATGTAATAATACTCAAATAAAGCACAAAGTAAAACAACTGCAAGGAGAAATAGACAAATCCATATTCATAGTGAGGTGTTGTAACACACCTACCTCGGTAATCGATAAACTAATCAGATGAACAACTGGTGAGATTTGGGGACCTTTGAATAATTCTGTTAATACGTTAGGCCTAAATGACACAAGCAGATCAGTTCAACTCAGTGATGTGCGGTTTCCAAGATCACCTGGGTCATTTGACAAAACTGACTGTAGACTGAGCCCTTCAGAAAATCTTATCCTAAGAATAATGAAGAGCAGTTGGGATGCTCTTCTCTGGGGTGGCTGTGCAGCCTGGGTAGAATTTTAATCTCTTTCCTGTTCCATCTTCAAGAGGGATGGGACATCTCTAGAAACACCTCTATGTCTTTTTTGGTGGCTGTTCTCTTCTAAGAAATACTGCCCCTTTATCTGTTTATAACTAGAAATACACATTAGCAATTTTGGGGATCAAGTGAGAAATACTAAAATAATTTCATTAAATCTATAAGAACAAATAGAGAATCTATCCAAATAAAAACATCTCCATTTGAAACACTCTTCCCTTGCTTTAAGGCAGTAGGGCTTGCTAGTATTTAAGGACCTTTTCTGGCCAGTTGTCATCTCACAAAAGATTTTTATCTCTTCCTTAGTATAGAAAGGGAATTTTTCAGAATCATACTGAAAAATAAATATAATTATAAAAATACACACACTAATATACACTAGATGTAAACTACTGGTACAGTCTATATTAAAAAATCACTAAATATTGTAATTATGATAATATTGAAACATTCAAAGAAATAGCTACATTTAATCTTCAGTAAGCATTTTTTTAATATTTTGTGGGTTTTTTTTTTTTTTTGTAGATTTTATTTATTTATTTGAGAGAGAGTGAGAGCTTGAGAGAGAGAGCACAAGCAGGAGGGGAGGGGTATAGGGAGAGGGAGAAGCAGGCTTCCTGCTGAGCAGGGACCATGATGTGGGACTAGATCCCAGGACCCTGAGCCAAAGGCAGATACTCAACCACCTGAGCCACCCAGGCATCACTTCAGTAACCATTTTTAGTGTAGGAATTGTGTCAACCAAAATGATGCATGTTGCACCTCTACTTTCCCTCTTGGGAAATAAAAGAAATAAAATAAAATAATAAGATAGTTTATAATGACATTAAAAATCTATGGTGACATTAACATCAATCACTAACATATCTCAGACGGTAAATAAAGAATTTCAGACTGCTAGATTAACTTTCACTAACTATAGTGTATATAAGCCTGGATTTAAAAAGGATTAAGTGACCTACGTATGACACTAATATGACACAATAAATGAGGTAAGAAAATGGTTCACTCTAACTCCATCCTCCATTTCTTGTTCAGCAAAGTAAAATTATTGTAAAAGCATTCAGTTCTCCTACTGTAGCTGTTACAATTTGCCAAACTCACCTCACACTTTCCTAAATACACACACACACACACACACACACACACACACATTCACATAACGTGGAACAGTAAAAGAAAAGGGGAAAATATTCCTGGATAGGTAAGTAAATCAGCAATATTTTTAATAGTGATGCACAAAGGCATTTCAAAAATAAAGACCAACCATTGAAAAAATAAGAGTACATTTATGAAAAAAAAAAGGAAAATAAGTTGAAGATAAGGTTGAGGAAACAGCACAAAAAGTGTAATAAAAAGGCCAAAGAGAAGAAATAAGAAAAAAAAAGATAAGATTTTTATCTTATCCACTAGACCCCAAAACTCAAATTGGAGTTTCACAAAAAGAATAGAGAAAATTGAGGTGAAGAAATTATTGAAGCAATAAGTCTAGGAAATTTCTCCCAATTGAAGAACATGAGATGTCTGGATGCTAGGGTCACCTAGTTCCCAGTCAATTAATGAAAACACATCTGTAACAAGGCACATAGTTCCACATTTCCGTTCCCAGGGAACAAAGGTCAACCCAACAAGCATGTATGGATGCATTAACATGACTAAATATCAATGTCTCAAAAACAAAACTAGAAAACTAGATAGGAGGGACATAACACCTTCAAAAGAACAGTTCTACTTTAAAAAAAGATTTTTCTGCTATTGATTCTATAGTCAATCAATTAAGCATGAGTCTAAAATAAAGAAAATTCCATATACACACTTCTCAAGTTTTCATTTTTTTTTCTCAAAATGGTCTTCATCCAAAAAGCAAAGAAACAAAGAAACAAACAAACAAACACATGAGCAGACCCAATCAGGAAGATATTAAATTCACTTACCAGAGGGTTTTACATAGGAGACAGAAGAAAATGTCCTTGTGTCTGAAATTATTCAAAGGAGGTTACTATTTTTAGTGGAATGCTAGGAAATGAATTAATGAAGAGCGCATAAAAGTTAAACAAGTTATGAAAATTAGGTCCTGTTAATTCCAGGGAAAACTAAGTGATGAAAGAGACATGTCACTCAGAACAATCCAATCACACCAGAGATGATGGCTACCCAGTCATAATTATGTAGACACTGAATATTGTGGGGTCCAGATTATGAGAACTAGTGTGAAGGAGAGAGAAGAGAAAATGTTACTCAGATCGTGGATGAGAATATGTAATAGAGCCAAATTCTCATTTTTGTATAATTTAAAATCAATGCATTGTGCTGAAACCTGAAAAATCAAGAACTAGTGGTACACAAATAATATTAAGAGATATGGAGTTAAGTGGCTGGGAAAAGATTAGAAAATTCTTCAAAGCGATCACTTCCGTGTGCTCGTATAAGCTGGGAGGAGAGGCGCAAAGACCCTTGTTCCCATAATCACATAAAATAATTTGACTTTTGAAACTTATAAACCTGCTTGAAAAAATGAGTAATTAAAAGGAAAATTAATGGAAGGTAATAGCACATTTAAGGAAAATTTAGTGAAATACCTGAGTGCATAAATATACACAAAGTGTGATAGCAAAGACAAATTAGGAGATGTGAGGGTAAAAATAATCTCAGCATCAAACAATTAAAATAAAAAGAGTCTAGCTATTTAGAAACATTGTTAGTGACTTATGTGGACCTAGTATTAAAAAATATACTCCCTCTCAAATCTTCTATAAAAAAATACTGTCAACTTTAGATGGAAATGTGGGGGGAAATTTGAAAATCAGGAGTGTTATTCTTGAATTTATGGCCAAATAGATCACCATTGGGATCCTACCCTTCATTGCTGCAGAGAAATCATACATGTACCACACAAACACTTGAATCTGGAAATAATATCTGTAGTTATAACAACAGTTAATTATAATTGTAAAAATAACAGATACTTCTTATTTTATTAGCATCATTCTATATTTTATTGACTAATATTTTCGTGGATGATATTGTAAATCATGGAAAAACTAAAATGATTTCTCTTACAATAATGTGTTCAGATCTGTTTTTGTGTTGCATTGATGTCAACTACCCAATTAAAGATAAGCCCTTAAACAGTTTATATTTCTTTTTCTTAAATTAAAAAAAAAAAAAAAACAAACCAACACCCTAGTATTAAGGAGGATCTTGATTTAATGAGCAAAAAGAAGCAAAATGCATCTTTGATGCAGGCTTATAGGGAAGAATGCTTTGAGTTTTACCTAAAGGGATAATTTAAAATAGAATTGACATCAAAATGCCATCACGTTAGCTTGATTTACTGTTGTTTATTGATTTGAAAAATGTTTTTCTTTTTTCATTTGGTTCCCTAACAGAGATTGTATGTGAATATTCATAATTTTTACAGTCAATGGCCATAAAAATTATGACATTCCTTTGTGTGAGGTAGAAGTGTAAGCTATTTACTGGTTTGTTGCTTCTTACTTCTACATTCATTTCTTAATATGTGGATTGCCTGATCCATTGAAATTACTTTCCATAGATGTGATTTCTATTACCTAGCATAATGCAACCATCACAAAATGTCATTTCATATGATAAAGTTATGAGTAGGTTCCTGAAATAAATATACATGCACTTATGAAGAACATAAATAATGGATTTCCCAATGCAAATTTGGATGCTAGTGGCAGAATCTGCAGACATTTTTATTTGTAGCCACTTTTTTTTATTGTGTCTTAGAAGGTAAATATATCAGAAAATGTTTGGCATCACCATAGATGTCAGTCTTAAAATATCACCTAAATCTAGGCATTATAACATCAAACAAATAACATAGACTAAAATTTGACCATTTTTCAAATATGTGTTACTGTTTTCTTCTTATCCATCAATTTGATTTGATCCTTTGACAGTAGCCAATTACCTACTATATATAAGGCATTGAACCAAGAGCTGAATGGGTATACATGGACCAAGGAGGCCCAGTTTGTGCCTTCCAATAGCTCACAGTCTGGGAGGTGACACCAGTGAAGACAAAGTAATTACAATACAAAAAAAAAAAAAAAAAAAAAAAAAAAAAAAAAAAAAAAAAGAAAAAAAGAAGAAAAAGAAAGAAATCTAGGTTAAATGTGGTAAAGAAGTACAAAACATAATGAAGAGGCAGTAGAAAGAAATCAATCCATTGTAGAGGATCTGGGTAATTTGTGGGGTTTTGACTGGGGCCAAGGTCCTTCAAAATTTGGATTTGGTGACACTAGATCCTCAATCACGATGCAGCATGAATAACCAATGTCATGGTTACTTTGGAAGTAAAGATTAAGTGTTTTTTGAACAATGGGAAGAAAATAATGCATCCAGTGTGGTGGTTAAATGGCCAGATATGGCTATTTAAAACTTGAAATGAAAATTGGGTAATGTCCTTAACTGGTACACTTTGTATGTAAAAAGCTGGATAGAAGATAGCAAATTTACAAGTACATATATCTGAATTCTGGCTCTGCCATTTAAGAGCACTATGGACTTGGATCAATCATTGAACCTTTATGAATTTATTTCTTCTGTAAAATGGAGATACTAGTCCAAACTTTCACTGGTTAAAAGAGTAATAGAGAAGGTGCATAAAGTATCAAGCGAGATGATGGGATCATGGAAAATACTGAATATGTGGAAGCTATTACTGTGACTTTAAAGGTGAAGGGATTTGAAGTTCTGATGGGTTCAGTGACTTGCTCAAGGCAAACTCTAATGAAAGGTAGAGCATGAAGCCCTCACAGGTGTCATCGAAGGAATCCCACAAGCATTTCAGGAAAATCACTCCCTGACTTCTCAGAGCAGTAGTTTCTGAAACATTGACCTGTCCTATTCCCGTGCTTTGACCTGTTGTTCTGAATCTCTGTGGCACACCACTTTGGTGCTTGATTTCCTCTGATGGCAATGCCTCCGTAGTACAATGGTTTCCAATTTGGGTCAGGGTGAAGGGGGAGACATGGTAGCCTTGACCTGAATTCCCTCACATTCAAGACTTCCAGATCTTCCTACTCTGAAGTCACTTTATCATGAAGGAGGGACTGTGGGTATTAAGGATGAGACACGATAATTATATTTTCCACAGGGTAAAGAAGTAAAGAAAATACTACCCCTTGCAACCATGAACAATGTATATAAAACTACTGAAGTTCCATGCAAAACATTTGTGGCCATTGATTTCTAATCTCTGTTTCTAAAAAGCAACAATTTTATAAACTACAGGTTGGGTTCACATCGTCACATCTCAGTTAAATATATCAAAATTTATGTATATACATATACATTTAAATTGATCTCGAAGTCATGGGATGGAGCCCCATGTCAGGTTCCATGCTCAGTGCAATTGGCTTGAGATTTTCTCCCTCTCACTCTGCCCCTCCCCCCATTCATGTTCTTGTGTTCTCTAAGATAAATAAATAAATCTTTAAATAAAATTGTAAAATTCTTGAATACCTGTGGAGTTGATAGAGGAAAGTTCTGTATATATATAGACCTTTAGATCTTTTATCCAATTTTCCTTTATACTATTTATTTTTTTCCACAATGACGATTTTAGTAGCAGTGCATGTCTTCTTTGGAATATATTCTGCTCTCTTTACCAAAGATCTTTGCCTGATGTCTATTTCTACACTGTTTCAGTTGTTCAATAGAGTTTAAGTATGCCATATTTCCCAAAATCAAATATGGATATTCTAGAAGATCTTTACTCAGTAAACACTGTATTCTTTCCTTCTTGGGTGCTATGTGTCTTTAAAATTAACCTTTAACTACCTATAATCAAGTCACTTGATTATAGGTAGTTAATTTTTTTGCGGAAAGGGCAATCTTTATTGTTTTCTGTATAAAAAAGTCCATCAGGTGGAGGTCAGAGGGGTTCGGGGGCAGATGCATGTACAGGAACGGTATGGCCGGTATGGCCCCAGCAGCCTTGTGACCGTCCCTCTCGTGCAGGCTTGCTCAGAGTCCCGGGCGATCCACAGGTCCAGGGGGAACAGTGAGAGGGGTCAGAGGTGGGAGGCTCAGTGAGAGAGTAGAGGAGGGTCAGCAGAAGTCATGAGAAGGCCAGAATCCAGGGTCAGGCCTGGTCGAAGTTAAGTTTCTTGGCTGGAGGAGTTTCTCCCAGCCCTTCAATATCCACCAGGTCGCTGTTGGACCCAGGTTGAGCTGCAAAGATCCTAGGAATATTGAATGGGAGCGATAATGCTCTCTTAATAATTCCACGTATGGAGATGAAGTGTACCAGGCCCCAATCTCTCCTGAATAAATGCTCACAGACCAAGGCTGTGGGGTTCCTTCTAGTCTGGCAAATGCATTTCCTCTATCCTAGCCAGAAGTGAACTGGGCTGCACTGGGCAAAGTGGCCAGTAGGATCTGAGGCTTCCGTTTTTCCCCAGAGTCCTTGTGCGTGATTTCAGAAATCTGCTCTGGATGTCATAACAGGGGGAGAGTGGTTCTGTGCTTCTTACTGGTGGTTTGAACGCTGACTAATAAACTCTTCTCAGCTGACAAAGCTGCTTTCATTTGCCCCGTGGTGAGCTGAGAGAAAATGTTATAGCGCCTGAAGCAAACAGGTAGCAAGTAGATGCTCGAGTTTAATCTCCACTGGTAAGCCCCACGCTGCAGCCCTCTTGTGAATACCAATAACACGGATTCAAGAACAGCAGCCAATGAAGCAAAGCTCACCTCAAAGGTGAAAGAAAGGGGAGTTGAGAAAATGTGGACTTTGAAGATATTCAGACATCTTCACTGTATCATTTCCACATTGTGAAGCTGTAATCACTTGCAAACTCCAAGAAAACCATGCGTTTGCTCACATTTCCCCCCATTGTCCTTAAACAAGATTGGCTGGAACTTGTAGTAAACGCATTCAAAAGTGGTATGATTTCAGAAAATCTTCAAACTAGCTGAATAACTTACACGTGGTCAATGCAGTTCCTAGGAACTTTACACGCTCTAGGCTCACAAACACAACTATTCAGGAAGAGGATGGCACTGGACATTTTGGGTGCAGGTGCCACCATGGCTGCTCAGAGAGCCTAGAGGAGTTGGAGGTCCCAGTGGTGGTCCATGGCACCAGGAGGGACACAGAGCACATGAGGCAGAACTGGGTGAGCATTGAAGAAAATGTCCTTCCATGTTGGTTCTTCCATTAGATCATGGTTATTGGACACTTGAATGTGATTCCACATTGAGAAGGGCTGCTATTGGAAGAAGCTTGGATTTCAAAGTGCAAAAGATGCAGGTAAATTACCTAATGAATAATTGTATATTGATTACATATTGAAATGATACTACTTAAGCTATATTGGGTCAAATAAAATGTATCATTAGAATTAATTTCATTTATTTCATTTTATTTTCTTGATGTGGCTACTGGACCATTTAAGATTGCCTATTTGGCTTGCAATGTTTCCATTGGGTGGGAGGTGGGAGAGATGGTGGGTGGGGGGGTGCTCCAACATGGGTTCTGGAAGTGCTCTGGCTGACAAGAACAGAAGTCATTCTTTTCCTCTCAGTGGCCCTCACCATCTTAATGGTACTTTTTTCTGTTTTTGTTTTTGTTTTTGTCTTAAGATTTATTTATTCATTTTTAGAGAGAGAGAGTGCAAGGGGGAGGGCCAGAGAGAGAAAGAGAGAGAGAAGCCCAAGCAGATTCCCTGCTGAGCACAGAGCCAATGTGGGGTTGCATCTCATGACTCTGAGATCATGACCTGAGCCAAAATCAAGAGTCAGATGCTTAACCAACTGAGCCACCCAGGTGCCCCTTTAGGATACTTTGTTCTATTTTTTTTTTTTTTTTTAAGATTTTATTTGTTTATTTGAGAGAGAGAGCAGAGTCAGCGAGAGAGAGAGCACAGGTGGAGCTAGATGGGCAGACAGAGAGGGAGCCCTACTCAGGACTCAATCCCAGGACGCTGAGATCATGACCTGAACCAAAGGCAGGCACTTAACCGACTGAACTACCCAGGTACCCCTAGAGTACTTCATTCTAAGGAAAACTATGGGCTAGCAGGTAAGGACAGCCAGAACAAGATGTGTCTTACTGCCCTCAGGAAAGAGATTTTACATTATCTTTTGAGGAATGAGGGTTACCACAGGAAGGTTGGCCTCAGCTGGATGAGGATCTCAATGGAGTGGGTAGGACCTCCTGCAGGTCAAGTATCCAGAACAAGGCAGAGAGCACCCTGACATCTCCAAGAGCTGAGTTGCTCTCACAATCCATGTCTGCGATGAACACTTCTCTGGCAGGGAAGGTGGGGAGAAATGGCCCAGGGTAATAGGTAGTTTGGATTTAAATCTAAAAGTGAGCTGACAGTTATTTTGCTTCAATGTGACTCCTGTCTAGTCACTGGCTGTGTTCTGTGATTAGCATCTTCACATCAGATTCACTTTGGAAAAGATTAGGGATTTACACAGACTAGTGTCGAGAATTTAGAAATCAGGTTGGACCTTGTGGTTAGTCAGCTTTTGCCTTCTGAGTTGTCCATCATTTTTTTTCTTTTTTTTTTTTCAGAGAAAGGCATATTTAATAGTCCACTTCCTGACTTTTGGGACCATGAGACCCTGGCATCCTCACAGACACTTCTTTTTCTGTGTTACTGAGCTTTACCTATCTCCAAAAGTAAGGGCGAGAGAGCATTGATTTCTAGAGAGGATACCCAGACAGAAGACCACTAAACTAGTACTTCTCTTAGTATTCATAACCTTATCTTTTGAGAGCCTTTCTCCACTGTGCTCCCATAATTGTCATTGTTTCTATCCCTGATTACAAACAATTAATGTCCTTCTGTCACACTCAAGATTCCCACAGCAGGGAGTGAATGGCTTTACTGCTAGCCTTCTCCTGCCCCACTAAACTCAACCTTTGTTACTTCACCAATAACCCTGTGGTCTACCATATTTCCTATAGTCCTTGGCTTTATCAAGCTTCTGTATCTCTGCAAATGACTCTGTGTTTTTCTGACATGAATTTCTTCATTCTTCACTCTGTTTGACTTGGCTAACTACTATCAGCTGAGATGCACACCTTTCCAGGAAGCCCTCTCTGATCTCCCCTACCAGTTACTCTAGGCTTGGGTAGGTCTCCATGTTTGCTTCACCCAGCATCAAGTATTTGTCATCATTATGGAATTGACCACCGTGTGAGATGAGTCTCTTTACATATCCATCTATCCCAGGTACTTCCCAGATCCTAGAGGCAAGACATTCTTGTTCAATATTGTATCTTTATTACCTACCACCAAACCCCATGTATAGTAACTGCTCAGTAAAAGATTACTAAGGAGAAGAAACTTAAAAGAATGTGCTCTTCCAGGTAAACCGTAATTATGCATTTGAATTAAAGCAAATGGCATAGATTTGTTTAAGATTTACAAATTTGAAGCTTGTTATTTTAATTGCAAAACATTGTTCTTAACAAAAATGGTAATTCTTGGTTTCTGTCACAAAGACTATAAATGAAATGGTTGATCTCAGAAAAATACATATATGTAGAGAACTAAATATACAAATGGACCCTGAATCCAAAACATCACAAAATAGCTCTGTGTGTAGGAATACATGAATCACACTGTGTCAGCCCTTAAATGGCACTGCATTGGCAGAGAAATGTCATGAAATACACATTGTATAATAAAAGAAAAAAAAAAACTATGAACTCAAGTTGAGGTCTCTGATTTTAGTTCTTCACAAATCTACTTAACTTCTGTTTCTTATTTACTTTAGCTCATTTCTTTCTTCAGCTTCCATTTGAACTACCCTTCTCTCAATATAGATCCATATGGTGCTGTCTCCAAGAAAGCCTTGATAGCTCAAAACATCCAAGTGGCTTCCCTCCCAGACTCTGTAGTCCACTTAATACCTTGTGCATACCCACCAGATGCTTACACTTAGCCTTAAGAGGATTGCTGAGAGGCAAATTCGTCAACCACTGCCTTATGTAACAACTGGCCATCTGTCCCACCATTGCTCTAAGAGGCTAGAGATTGAGTTTCCAGAAATTTCACATTCACAACATGCACATTCAATAAAAGTTTCAAAGATGTTTAGATTAACTGCATTCTGACAAGTGATATTTACGAAAGATGCTTTGAGACTTAGTGATCAAATCACAATATAAACCACAAAAACTGGTGTTGTCATGTATGCATGCATACGACCAAATCTGTATTAAATTCCTAATATGTACAATGCACAATGTGTATTTACATATACTGACACAAAATCAGCATAACCTGTGGCTACTATTGGATGTAGCTTGATAGAGGAGATATTTGTGTAAAATTCATTATTTTTCCACTGATGTATATGGATTAAAAAAAAATTACCAGATGAGGCCTTAGACCCATTTTGAAAGACAAACTGTGTGTTATATTTGGAAGCACAATATTACAGAAACCAACTCTAAAATGTATCATCAAACTTAATGAAGCATTATAATTCTCCTAACCAGGAATCTGAGATGCAGATGATTGGAATTGACTAAGATGGTGAAATTTGGCACATCCTGAATTTACTCTATATTAGATGCTGCTCTTATATAATTCCCAAATATGAGATGAATATTGTTTTGCTCATTTTACAGGTGAGAAAACAAATGCATATACAGTAAATCACTTGAGCAAAGCTACAAAATTTCAGGAAAGTAGTAGACTCTCAATCAGAACACTCTTTTCAAACACTAATTTCAAACTTCTTTCTTTATTTTGATAAATTTCTCTATTTAGGTACAACTGATATCCAAGAAATTACAAATATTTAAGGTATAAATTCAATGTTTTGGCATAAATAATTAAGTGTAAAAATATCACTATGGTAAAAGTTATGAGCATAGCAATCCCCACACAACTAGTCATGAGACTTTGCAATTTCTCTGTCCTATCCTCTGCACCAGTACCTTCCTTTTCCAGACAACCACTGATTTGCATTCAGTTCACTATACAAAAGTTTGTATTTCCTAGAATTTCACATAAATAGCACCAAACGCCAATTACTCTTGCTTCCCCAACATTGGCATAATTATTTTGAAATTCATTCATGTGTCAGTGTGCACCAAAAGTCTATTCTTTTTTAAAAAAATATTTCTGGGTAACATTCTATTATATAGATGGACAACAGTTTGTTTATCTTTTCACCCTGTTGATGGGCCTTTGGATGATTTATAGATTTTGGATGTTACAAATAAAGCTTTCATGAACATTCAGGTATATGTCTTTGTAGGGGCATATGTTTATTTTCTTTTCCTGAATTACGTAGGAGTGAAGTTAATGTAACAATAGGTGTCTGTTTTACTTCTTAATAAACTAACAAAGTATTTCCAAAGTGACTGTACCATTTTATATTCTCATCACCTCCAAATCTCACTAATATTTGGCATGGTAAATTTTTGAAATTTAGCCATTAACAGTAGATATCTATTTGCATCTTTCTGCGGATATAATTTATATTTTCTTACTACCCAATAATGTTAAGCATCTTTCCATGTGCTTATTTGGCATTTTTATATTTTTTGTGAATTGTCTATTCAAACTTCTGCTCACTTTTTTTGTCTCATATTATTGAGTTTTAAAAATTCTTTATATAATCTGGGTATGAGTCATTTGTCAGATATGAGATTTGCAGCCTCTTAGAGTGGCCACATTTTCATTTGTTATGTTATTTTCATTAGGTTCCAAGTCACTTTTAATTTCTCTTTAGTCTTTTCCTTTTTATCTCATGAGTTATTTAGAAATGTGCTTTTATTTTTTTTTTTTCCATTCCATTTTATTTACAAATGTGTGCCCATACCAAATAGACTCTTCCAGGCAGGAACATGGCCATACCACTCAAATTCTTTCTGAATAAGAAATGGGTAATAAGTGATTCTTATTCATCTTTACCTCCCACTTCTATATTCTTTTTTTTTTTAAATTTAAATTTTATTATTTTTTTAAAATATATAATATATTTTTATCCCCAGGGGTAGAGGTCTGTGAATCGTCAGGTTTACACATTTCACAGCACTCACCATAGCACATACCCTCCCCAATGTCCATAACCCCACTCCCCATCTCCCAACCCCCCTCCCCCATCAACCCTCAGTTTGTGAGATTAAGAGTTACTTATGGTTTGTCTCCCTCCCAATCCCATCTTGTTTCATTTACTCTTCTCCTACCCCTTAACCCCCCATGTTGCATCTTCTCTCCCTCATATCAGGGAGATCATTTGATAGTTGTCTTTCTCTGATTGACTTATTTCGCTAAGCATGATACCCTCTACGTCATTGATACCCACGTCATTGCAAATGGCAAGATTTCATTTCTTTTGATGCCTGCATAGTATTCCATTGTGTATATATACCACTTCTTCTTTATCCATTCATCTGTTGATGGACATCTAGGTTCTTTCCATAGTTTGGCTATTGTAGACATTGCTGCTATAAACATTTGGGTGCACGTGCCCCTTCGAATCACTACATTTGTATCTTTAGGATAAATACCCAGTAATGGAATTGCTGGGTCATAGGGTAGTTCTATTTTCAACATTTTGAGAAACCTCCATGCTGTTTTCCAGAGTGGTTGCACCAGCTTGCATTCCCACCAACAGTGTAAGAGGGTTCCCCTTTCTCCACATCCTTGCCAGCATCTGTCATTTCCTGACTTGTTAATTTTAGCCATTCTGACTGGTGTGAGGTGATATCTCATTGTGGTTTTGATTTGTATTTCCCTGATGCCGAGTGATATGGAGCACTTTTTCATGTGTCTGTTGGCCATCTGGATGTCTTCTTTGCAGAAATGTCTGTTCATGTCCTCTGCCCATTTCTTGATTGGATTATTTGTTCTTTGGGTGTTGAGTTTGCTAAGTTCTTTATAGATTTTGGACACTAGCCCTTTATCTGATATGTCATTTGCAAATATCTTCTCCCATTCTGAAAAACCCACCGCAAATATCATTCTCAATGGAGAAAAACTGAAAGCTTTTCCACTAAGGTCAGGAACACGGCAGGGATGTCCGTTATCACCACTGCTATTCAACATAGTACTAGAAGTCCTAGCCTCAGCAATCAGACAACAAAAGGAAATTAAAGGCATCCAAATCGGCAAAGAAGAAGTCAAACTATCACTCTTCGCAGATGATATGATACTATATGTGGAAAACCCAAAAGACTCGACTCCAAAACTGCTAGAACTTGTACAGGAATTCAGTAAAGTGTCAGGATATAAAATCAATGCACAGAAATCAGTTGCATTTCTCTACACCAACAACAAGACAGAAGAAAGAGAAATTAAGAAGTCAATCCCATTTACAATTGCACCCAAAACTATAAGATACCTAGGAATAAACCTAACCAAAGAGACTAAGAATCTATACTCAGAAAACTATAAAGTACTCATGAAAGAAATTGAGGAAGACACAAAGAAAT
Source organism: Lutra lutra (assembly GCF_902655055.1). NCBI lineage: Eukaryota > Metazoa > Chordata > Mammalia > Carnivora > Mustelidae > Lutra > Lutra lutra. The sequence goes on from NC_062280.1 coordinate 193,322,316, forward strand.
GGAAAAATGTTCCATGCTCCTGGATTGGAAGAATAAATATTGTGAAAATGTCTATGCTACCTAAAGCAATCTACACATTTAATGCAATTCCTATCAAAGTACCATCCATTTTTTTCAAAGAAATGGAACAAATAATCCTAAAATTTATATGGAACCAGAAAAGACCTCGAATAGCCAAAGCAATATTGAAAAAGAAAGCCAAAGTTGGTGGCATCACAATCCCGGACTTCAAGCTCTATTACAAAGCTGTCATCATCAAGAAAGCATGGTACTGGCACAAAAACAGACACATAGATCAATGGAACAGAATAGAGAGCCCAGAAATGGACCCTCAACTCTATGGTCAACTCATCTTTGACAAAGCAGGAAAGAATGTCCAATGGAAAAAAGACAGCCTCTTCAATAAATGGTGTTGGGAAAATTGGACAGCCACATGCAGAAAAATGAAATTGGATCATTTCCTTACACCACACACGAAAATAGACTCAAAATGGATGAAGGACCTCAATGTGAGAAAGGAATCCATCAAAATCCTTGAGGAGAACACAGGCAGCAACCTCTTCAACCTCAGCCGCAGCAACATCTTCCTAGGAACTTCGCCAAAGGCAAGGGAAACAAGGGCAAAAATGAACTATTGGGATTTTATCAAGATCAAAAGCTTTTGCACAGCAAAGGAAACAGTTAACAAAACCAAAAGACAACTGACAGAATGGGAGAAATGTGCTTTTTAATTACCAAGCATTTGGGGATTTTCTAGAAATCTGTTATTTATTTATAATTTAGTTCTACTATGGTTAGAAACGTGTTTTGTTTCACTTGAATTCTTTTAATAATTGGTCTCTCTTGGTCAACACTTCACATGCAAAAAAATATATATATGTATTTTCTATTGTTGTTTGATAGATTGTTCTAAAATGTCACTTTGGTCAAATTGGTTGACAGTCTCCTTCAAGTCTACATCATTACTGATTTTTAGTTGTTCTATGAAATATTTAAAATATATATTGAAATATTTAACTGAACTTGTGGATTTGTTCTTTTCTCCTTGAACTTCCATCTACTTATACCATGCATTTGGAGATCTATGCACAAGCATTTTGAAGCATAAAGTTTTAAAATGTTCTTTAGATTGTTACCTTTATCATTATGAACTGACCCACTTTGCCATGATGATATTTTTTTTAAAGGTTTTATTTATTTATTCGACAGAGAGAGATCACAAGTAGACAGAGAGGCAGGCAGAGAGAGAGAGAGAGAAGCAGGCTCCCTGCTGAGCAGAGAGCCCGATGCGGGACTCGATCCCAGGACCCTGAGATCATGACCTGAGCCGAAGGCAGCGGCTTAACCCACTGAGCCATCCAGGCGCCCCAGATTTTTTTTTTTTTAAAGTAATCTCTACACTTAATGTGGGGCTTGAATTTATTTATTTTTTTTAATATTTTATTTATTTATTTGAGAGACAGAGATCACAAGTAGGCAGAGAGACAAGCAGATAGAGAAAGGAGAAAGCAGGCTCCCCGCGGAGTGGAGAGCCTGATATGGGCCTCGATCCCATGACTCTGGGATCATGACCTGAGCTGAAGGCAGAGGCTTTAACCCACTGAGCCACCCAGGCACCCAATGATGATATTTTTTGTTCTCAAATCTACTTTGTGTGATATTAATATATCTACTCCAGTTATCTTTAGATTAATGTTTGCATTGCATGTATTTTTCTTCTATTTTTGCTTACTTTATTGTTATATTTGCTTCATATGAAAAGTGATTTTCTCATAGGCAACATATATAATTGAGTCATGATTATCTTTCAATCCAACAATCTCTTGGTTTTATTAATAGTATTTAGGCCATTTACATGTAAAGTGATTATTGACATGCTTAGGTTTAGGACTAGTATTTGTTCTTATTTTCCACTTAAATCCTCTTTTCCTTTCTTTAATTTTCCACTGCATTCTTTTTGATTAATTAAATATTTCTTATGATACTATTTTATTTCCTTTGCTGAATTTTAACTATAACTCTGCTTTGCTGTTTCAGTGGCTGTTATTTAGGATTTATAGTACACATTTTTAACTTATTACAACTTACTTTAAACTGATTTTATAACTACTTTATGTGTAGTAAAACCTTGCTATAGAATATATCTCTCTTCCTGAATTTTGTGCTATTAAAATCATACCTTTAAACTCTATACATCATAAACTCCAGAATACATTGCAAGTATTTTTTATCAAAATAGTAAATTATGTTGTTAAGAAATTTAAGTAATAAGAAAATATTAATATTTACCCAAGTAGTGAAATCCTAGGTCCAGTATGAGGGTGAGATGGGTGAGTCATTTGCCCAAAGAATAAGATTTAGCAGGTAGGTTGAAGGGGGTCACCAAAACTTAGGAAGATGGATAATATTTAATATTAAGTTAATACAAAATATCATTGATGAACATACTAAATGAAAGCAGAAATTGACTCTGAATATTCATGACCCTAGGAATCAATCAGTGTGGATGCATACAAAGCAAATAAATCTCACACTATAACTTCTTCAAAGAATCCTTGCTTGCTTGTGAGAGAATGTAACAAGTTGTGTATGTTGTTTATAGAGATAATCCACAGTACTGATTGGTAAGGAGGAGAGCTTTTATTTTATTACAAATACATTTTTATGTGATTTAAAATATAAGAGAACATTGATAAGAAATTTAAATTCAATTTATTAATAATTTTAGGGTTTCATAAATAAAATTTGATTTACTAACAAACATTTCCTGAAAATACATTTTTAATCACGAAAATAAACTTATCAGAAGTATGCATACGCATTGACCTAAAACTATAATAAGGAGCTCACTTTTATTAACTTCTTTGTATTTATTTATTTATTAAAGATTTTATTTATCTATTTGACAGAGAGAGAGAGAGAGAGAGACAGTGAGAGAGGGAACATAAACAGGGAGACTGGGAGAGGGAGAAGCAGACTCTCCACTGAGCAGGTAGCCTGATGTGGGGCTTGATCCCAGAACCCCAAGATCATGACCTGAGCTGAAGGCAGACACCTAATGACTGAGCCACCCAGGCTCCTTGCTTCTTTATATTTAAACAAGTATTTTTCACTACTGCTTTCTTTTTCTTTTTTTTCCCCATTAAATATGCCTGAAAACTCATGCATAATTTTCTATTATTTTTAATTACTGTTTTTGTGATTTTATAGAAGTTTTATGTGTACCTATTTGATTGCTATGTATTATAACTTGTAGGAAATAAGTTAAGAAAATATTTATTGAATAGTATGCTTACTATAATTAAACATGCATTAATTACTTAATTAATTAGTTAATTAATTAAAATCTATACTCAAATTAGCCCACAACTATAGATCTAAAGAGCCAAGTAGTGCAGTGTTCAGGAAAAGAAGAAAAATAGGTACAGAAGAGGATCAGAATTATTAAAAGTAATTTAAAGTTTGGTCAGAAAAACACAGTATTGTATCAACTATGATAAAAATGATCTGTAAATGAATGAGTTTCTAGCATTGATATTCTTAAAATAAAATTATCACGTTCATAATTAGGGAATTATGATACATGCATTAAAGAATTATTAGAAATTTTCTTTATAGAATTTTCTTTGAAGTATGAAGAAAGAATTCCAGAAAGTAAAATGTTAAGAATTACAGAAACTGGCGAATATATAAGTAAGCTAGAAAATAAGAAGATACTGACTGAAATACGTTTCAACACTCTTCTAACATGGCCACCAACTACCTATGTTAAAAAGTAGAATATTTTAATAAACCATGGACATGACCAAAGATAAGGCACAATTTTATATAATATATCTTATAAAATCGATGGAGATTTTTATTTTTTTATTATCATTTTCAAAAGATTGTATTTATTTTTTTGACAGAGACAGAGAATATAAGCAGGAGGAGCAGCAGAGGAAGGAAGAAACAGCGTCCCCACTGAGCAGGAGACCCCATGTGGAACTTGATTACAGAACTCTTGGATCATGGTCAGAGCCAAAGGCTGATGTTTAAAGGACTGAGTTACTCAGGCAACCAGATGAAGATGTTTAAAAGACTCTTAAAAAACAAGTTCTAATAGTGATTTAATTCACTGGGACTGGCTTACTTATTCCAGAGAATTCTCTGTATTTGTTTTCATTTCTTTCTTTCTTTTTTTTTTTTTTTTTTAATTCCAGTTAACATACAGTGTTATATTAATTTTAGGAGTACAATGTAGTGATTTATCTCTTAATTTGTTTTCAGAAATAAAACAATAAAATATTAACAACTAAAGAAAGAAAGTTTTAAATATTGGAAAAATTAAATTTGTGAATATTAAAATTAAGAAATGCATATTTTATTTTGATAATTTTATAAAATGAAAGTATTTTTTAAAACATTTAAACAGAGTTTAATAGTGCTTTGCAGAGGGCAATAAAATTAGAGAAACAAAAATGACACAATATTTTGTGAATGATTTTAGAAATTATATTTTGTGCAAAAAATAACTTACTACTAAGCACAAACATTCTTCACATTTTCATGTAACATGCCCATATTGGATGATATTTTGGATCATGTTGGAAATGTTAATAAAGCTTGGCAAGAAAAAAAATTCCCAAACATGAATATATATAAAGCTGCATGATTAATAGAAGGCCTGTCACTTTGCTTGCAACAAATAAGAGAAAGTAACTGTGAAAAAACATTCAACAATTGTAAAGCTTTAGCAAGAGACACAAATATGCTACTTGAATTAGAAAATAGTTGAAAATGAAAATACACAAATTGAATATGTGTAATTTGCCAAATAAGGGTATTAAACATTGTGGAGAAATCCTGCATCAATTAGAAATTAAGGAGATTATAAATTTTAATATATCCAATTAATAGATAGTAAAATTATTGTAGATGATAGCAACATCAGTAATTTAAAATCCAAATTGTGTCTAAATCTTCTAAAACTTATTCATGACATTTTCTTAGAGCAATCTTACCCACACTTTGAAGTACCTTGAGAATTTTTTAACAGCTGGTCATAGAGGCATCCTGTGACAGATATTTCATGAAGGTGAAGTTAATGAAAACTTATTTAAGATTATCACTTAGTTAAGAGAAACTGGCAAGCATGGCAATTCTCTCATTGGAAATGATATTTTTAAACAGCTTTATTGAAGTATAATTAACATAAAAAATACTGTACATATTTAATGTATACAATTTGATGATTTGGGACATCTGCATATGTTAGTGAAACCATCCACAATCAAGGCAATAAAATATTATGGATGAGTTTGCTTCAGTTAAAGTCTCCAGCATTTTCTTTAATATATTTCTGGTGACATAGGTCAGCTGATGATGGGTTCTTCCAGCTTTTGTGGGTCCTACAAGGTCTTTATTTCATCTTGGTTTTTTCAAGATGGTAGTTTTGCTGGGTATAGAGCACTCAGTGATAGCCCTCTCTTTCTGTACTTAAAGAATGGTGCTCTTCTGTCTTCTTGATTTTTTTTTTTACAAAGAGAAATCTATTATCATCTTTCTTTTCTTCTGCATATAATATTCTGTGTCCCCCATTGTCTTTAACATCTTCCTTTATATATTCGGGTTTTAGTAATTTGATTATGGCATGCCTGGCTATAGTTTTCTACATTTCCCTTGATTTGATTCTCTCAGATTTGTGGATAGATAGCTTTTTAATTTGAGTATTTTTCAGTCATTATTTTGTCAAATAGCTGTTCAGGCTCCCTTCCCAGTCTCTTCTTTGGAGACTCAAATTACAAGTATATTAAGGCACCTGAAAGTGTTCCAATGCTTATTAGAGACCCATATAGTTTAAATCTCTTCTTTCTGTCTCACAATATTTAAATTTACTGTAATATCTTCAAATTTACTTAAATTTTTGCCTCTGATTTCTCACTTAACATAAGCCCTTCAAGATATATATATGTTCATAATATATATGAAATATATATGCTCATAAATATATGAAAAAATAAAAATAAATATATATACATATAGATAGATATATATATAAAATCTCAGAAATTACAATTTCACTTCTTCTAGATTCTTTTCTGTCTAACTGACATCTTCTGTATCTTTACTTCACTTTTTGACCATATAGAATATTGTTATAATAGCTGTCTCAATACACTAGTCTGTTCATTCCTACATCTCTGGCAGTTTGGAGTTGTTGTAAAATGACTGATATTTTTTCCCACTATGGGGTAGATTTTCTTGCCCCTTTGTTTGCTGGCAATTTTTAATTAAGTGACAGTTGTGAATTTTATCTCATTGAATGCTACATATCTTTGTATTCTTCTAATTTAATAGTCTTCTTTTCTTGACTCTGTTCTGAGGTCTGCTTTTTATACACAGATGTATCTGTTTGTTTCTTGCTTTTGAGGTGTTAAAGTAGGATGTAACATGCTCTTTTAAAGTATAAGTAGTCACCGATGCTGAGACAAGACCTTTGTGTACTCCACCTAGTGCCCAAGGAGTCATGAGGTTTTCCAGTCTGGAGGAACTGAATGCTATTCTGTGCCTTTGGAAATGATAGGCACCTTTCCTCTTAAGCATTTTGGAAGGTTCTTTCCTGCCTCACAACATATCCTCAGCTTGATGCACAAAGAGACTCTCTGGATACCTCTGGATTTCTTCCCTGTGCAGCAATCTCCTCTTTTGTGCTGTCCTATAACCTCTTGTTTTCTTGGTTTCTAAGTCTCAGCTTCATCTCCCTACTCACCTCAAGATGTCCGCCAGGCTGCCCCTAGGCTTAGTCCCCCTACACCATGGCCTGTAGGCTCTTGGCTGTAAGCTGGGGCAATTGTAGGACTCACTGTGTTTGTGTCCCATCTCTTAAAGACCATTGTCCTTCATCCTGAAGTCCAGTGCCTTGAGAAGTGTTTTGAATACTGTTTGATTTTAGGTTGTTTCAATTCCTTTTACTCCATCTTAACTGGAAAGGAAAAAACAACCTCAGTGTTTTTTCTGCACAACCTTAAAATTCAACAAGAATGATATCAACAAATTACCACAAAAGGATTGTATTGGCTACTTCTGAGTAGGGGAGTTATGGGTGGAGGAGTCCTCTTCTATAGTGCATTTTCTTCCTTTAATAATAATAATATGTGATGATTGTTAATGTGTTGTATTAGTGATTAAAAAATAAATCAACTATTTAATCTTTTTTTTTTCACCAAATGAGATGCAAATACCTAGCACAGCAGATGTTCAGAGAATATCATTCATCTTTCCTCACCCTCCTTTCTACCCACTTAAGGATGTTTACCATGAATGTGTAACTCTTCCTGTGGTTGTTTTAATTAGGCCATAGGGCACACTTGGCCCATGCTGTAATTCAGGCATGATGGAGAATTTTTGGATAAATTCACTAGATTCCTTGCCTCTCTGTTGCAATAATAGTGACCTATGTTCTATACATTCTCATCTAGTTCTCCAGTGGGGCTGAGCTTTAATATCCCACAGTGATAACTTGTTTATCAACACAGACTTTATTAACTCTTTTCTCTTCCTTGTCTCACATCTTTTCTCTCTTAACTGTTGTTTCCTAGGTTCACATTCCAAATAAACAACTCTTCTAGAATATTTGTCTCAAGACAGTCTTTTGGGAAGTCTAAACTACAACATATTTATAATTGGTAGTTATAATCATAAAATATATTTTCTAATTGTGGAAACATGAGAAGAGCACACCTTTGAAAGGTTGTCTGAAATTTCTATAAAATGTTCTGATTTTTTAAAATTGTATTCTCTATAGACATAAATAATAAAATAAAATATTTATTCTACTTTTTCTTCATAACATATGAATAAATTAGTGTTTTTAATAGTTAAATAAAGCATAAATCTTAGTATGATGTATTAGAAAAAATTAGCTATTGTATTGATAAAATGTGTAGTTCACCCCTGCAGATGTTCCAGATTTTATGGGTCTACATCAGGAGGATTGAGGGGTATAAGGAGGTCATTCTGAGACTCAGGCTGATGGCATCCTTACCATCTCCAACAGGTGGATTCCAAAGTCACTATGGACATTGACATACAGCTGGCAGATGGAAGATTCCAGAAAGCACACTGGCTTCTAAAACACTGTGGCATGTTATTTGAATTCCATTTCCATAGGTAAGAACTAGTCATATGGCTTTAAGTCAAATTAGAGGGATGGTCGATGAAGTTCTTAGCTAGGGAGCCATTTGCCAGCAACAACCATATTATGAAAGGGAAGTGTGAACATTGTTCCACGAATCATTTTTTGCCCAATGCCTGGAGGACAAAAATTCTAATTTGTATGTGAAAACTTCATATTATTTAAAAAAAATAGATTTTCCATCTTTGCCTCTTTTTACCCCCAAACTAAAAACACTCTAGCCTTTGCTTCTTTGCAGTGATACTGAGGTTGTCTTAAAGATATTATCTAGTGAAACCAAGTTGCTTTCATTGCCTGAGTGCTACTTCGGGGAAGGATGCTGCAAAATTGTAAAAAGAGCCAAGATGCCCTTCAACAGACAAAAGGATAAAGAAGATGTGGTCCATATACACAATGGAATATTACTCAGCCAACAGAAAGGATGAATACCAAACTTTTGCATCAACATGGATGGGACTGGAGGAGATTATGCTAAGTGAAATAAGTCAAGCAGAGAAAGTCAATTATCATACATTTTCACTTATTTGTGGAACATAAGGAATAGCATTGAGGACATTAGGAGACAGAAGGGAAAAATGAAGGGGAGGGGGGAATCGCAGTGCGAAACAATGAGAGATTATGGACTCTGGGAAACAAACTGAGGGTTTTAGAAAGGGGGCGGAGGATGGGTGAGCCTGGTGATGGATATTAGGAGGCATGGATTGCATGGAGCACTGAGTGTTACACGCAAACAATGAATCATGGAACACTACATCAAAAACTAATGATGTACTGTATGATGACTAACATAACATTATTAAGCACACACACATCAACTTAATCCAAAATAAGAGAACAAAAGTGAGTGCAGAAAAAGATAATTATAATGTCTCTAAGCTCCTAATTAACTTTAAAATTCCATGATTCTACCATTAAATTTTGTTTTCTTCAAAAAAGAAAAAAAGAATACTTGCCTTTGTACATAGAAAATCTCACTTATCTTTACAGTAAAGGAAAACTTCATTTTTTGATATTCAAAACTTCATCCTTCTTGAGCAAATATTTAATTTTACATTTATACATGAAGGGCAATTAATAGCATGTACAGGTGTTACATAAAAACTAATATTTTCTTTTATTTAACACATTTTTTTTTATTTAACACATTTAATGACTCTTCTCCTTCGTGTCAGTTCAAGACAACACTTAAGAACACTGATACTGCAATTTGCTGCATTAGGAAAAAAATTGACATTTCATTATAAAAATAACATTTCTTCTATAAAAATCACATGTTCACAAGAACTAGAATATTTTATGTAAAATTTAATCCTGTGAAACTATTAAGAATATATTTTAATAGCTATTAGGTGGCTGTCTGATTTCACAGTAAAATCTATTTAATGTATTAATGTTTATCTTTGTTTTAAAATTTTAAAAAGATTTTATTTGTTCATATGAGAGAGATAGCATGAGTGGGAGGTGGGGTAGAGGGGCAAGCTGACTCCCCAGTGAGCAGGGTGCCTGAGATGAGGGGGCTCAATCCCAGGATCCTGAGATTATGACCTGAGCCAAAGTCAGACACTTAACTGACTGAGCCACCTAGGAGTTCCTTTATTTTAAATTTTTAAATCATTCTTTCATTGTGTAATTTATTTGTTTTTGCCATTTCTGTCTGGATTTAGAAACCACTTGCAAGGCTACCTACCATTTCTCATGCCTTTAAAGTTCTACTGCTAATATTTCTAAGGAGAGTTATGAGAGCAGTGGATCAGAATTATCTTATTAATCAGTAAAATGTTCTCATTTTTCCTACTGGTTGTCAAAAGAAATTTCATGTTTCTGAAATTGGATGCCTAGTCACACCCTGTTATTTATCTTATGGCTAGTTAAACTTATGTAGTTTCTAAGGTTTTCTGAAACCATTTGAATATATTTTCTGCAGATTCAGAAGGAAAATGTAGATAAACCAGAATATATCAAATACAGAAAAAAAAATATACAATCAGGTAAAGCAAAAACATTGACAATAAAAATTTTTTAAAAATATTTTATTTATTTGACAGACAGAGATCACAAGCAGGCCGAGAAGCAGGCAGAGAGAGAGGAAAGGAAGCAGGCTCCCTGCTGGGCAGAGAGCCCGATGTGGGCCTCGATCCCAGGACCCTGGGATCATGACCTGAGCCGAAGGCAGAGGCTTTAATCCACTGAGCCACCCAGGTGCCCCAACAATAAAATTTTTAATACTTTATTACTTTCTTCAAATTTATATTGCACATAAATACGCAAATAGCACATTACCTCAGAGAAGCACATCTACCAGTTTTCTAGTCAAATTTGTATTTATTTTAATAAAAAGTGCATGTTTTAAACTTGGAAAATCTTAATAGGGTATGGTGGTATCTCATCATTATAGTTTACATTCTCTTAATGAATAATGATCTTGAACATATTTTCACAAACTTATTTGCCATCTGCACATTCTTTATGGTGAAGCGTCTGTTCAAGTCTTTTGCTTATTTTTAATTGGATTGTTCATGTTTTTGATGCTGAATATTGAGAGTTCTTCATAAATTCTGGATGAAATTCCCTCTCAGATATATGGTTTGCAAGTATCTCTCTGAACATCGCTCATTTTTTTCATTCTCTTAACAATGCCTTTCTCACAACAAAAGCTCACTTTTTATCCTAACAAATTTATCATTATGCCTTTTGTATCATATCCAAGAACCTCCTGCTTAACCACAGTTGACAAATCTTTTCTTCTGTTTTCTTCTATAGGTTTTTAGTTTTCTGTTTTATATTTAGATTTATAGTCCACTATTAGTTAACTTTTGTGTGTAATGTGAGGTTCAAGTACAAATTCTTTTTTTTTTTTTTAAGTGTGTGGGTATCCAATTATTCCAACACCATTTGTTGAAAGGGCTGTTCTTCCTCCATTTAATTACTTGGGCCCCTCTGTAAAAAAATCAATTCCCTACATTTGTTTGGACAACTGGTTCTGTAATCCATTCCCTTGATATATTTGTCTGACTTCATCGCAATAAACACACTGCCTTGATAACTGTAATTTTTTTTTGATAACTAATTTTTTAATAAGTCTTAAAATTGTCTAGCATAAGTTTTTCAACTTTCTTTTTTTCTATCTAAATCACATTAGCTCTTCTAGTTCCTTGACCTTTACATTCACAGAATGGACTGATCAAGTTGAGGTTGAACTACTTTGTTTCCCTTGCCAATTTCCTCTCACTGACTTAAACAAAGTTTCTCACAAATAATAGGAGAAAACCAAAGGCACACATTGTTCAGTGGAAGGATTCATGTTTGTAGCTTAGTGAGGAGAAAACACAGAGATTCCCTTTCAGATCACCTGTTTTTTTTTGTTTTTTTTTGTTTGTTTGTTTGTTTTTGTTTTGCTATTGCTACACTTGTTTGTTTTTAAACAAATGCCATGATAGTGTTCTATATGGTAACTATACATATGGTGAGCACAGGACATTGTATACAGTTGCTGAATCACTGTGTTATACACCTGAAACTAGTGTAACATTGTGTGTCAACTATAGCCATATATATATATATATATATATATATATATATATATATATATATGATATAAGCTACTTCTTTAAACATAAAAATAAGCTCCTACTATTGCTCAGGCTTGGATCCCAATCAATATAAACCACATCTCTATGGATGGGAACGGAGCATCTCTTCCTTTTTACATCTTCCAAGGTGATTCTGATGTCAGGTGTGTGGGGAAGCAGTCCTGGAGAAGGACACTGTGCAGATAAGACAGAGGCTGCTGCATCTTCCAAAAAACATTTCCGAGGAGCCCCGCCCAGATTAGCAGGGCTCCAGCTTGTCACATATGTGCAGCATCACTGCGTCTGTGTCACTCGGCTCTGTGACACACAGGTCTTTCCTCCTCTTAATTGCTTACAGGAGCAATTATCTCAACTGTCAAAGGTTAACAAAAGATTTTTCCTTAAAAGCTCTTAAGAAGGCTTTTCCTTTCTTAATCATTAACTAAGCTGACAATTTTATTCACAAGTAAATCACCTGACAGGGATATTTTCAGATTAGTTTTTGGTTCAATAAGTGGATGCGTTTCCGTAAAATGAAAGGACATGGAAGCATAATGACAGGAGAAAAATAAAGCTTTATAAAGTTACTATAATGGCAAAGTCTCCCATCTCAAAGTTACCGGGCTTGCCATGAACTTCCAGAAACCTACTTTGAAGCCTGCTCTGCTTTATTCTTTTAAAATTTTTATTTATTTATTTTTATTTATTTATTTATTATTTATTTATTTATTTATTTATTTAAGAGAGAGAAAGCAAGAGCATGGGCGGTGGGGGTGGGTGGGAAGGGAGAGAGGGAAAGGGAAGGCGAGAATCCCAAGCAGACTTCATCTGCAGCTTGGAGCCCAAGGCAAGTCTCCATCTCATGACCCTGAGATCATGACCGGAGCTAAAATTAAGTGTTGGATGCTTAACCAACTGAGCCACCCAGGAGCCCCAGACTTGCTCTGTTTTAGAATGAATGTAAGTTTGCCTCATTTATAATTCTAACAATATTTATTTCAAGTCAGAATACACTGAATCAACTCATTCTCATCAGAAAGTTAGAAGGAAAATCTTGTTGTGTCTAGTTCTAATACATTTCAGGCCATTTTTAGTTCACAGCTAAGTAAATCACAGTGAACATGACATGGTCTACTTACTGTCTGGTTAAATGTTCATACTTGAAGACTCATATATATATTTTTAATGAGACAAGCCTTATTTTTTTTTTTTTAAGATTTTATTTCTTATTTGTCAGAGAGATAGAGAGCACAGGCAGGGAGAGCGGCAAGCAGAGGGGGAAGCAGTCTCCCTGATGAGCAAGGAGCCTGATGTAGGACTCTATCCCAGCACCCTGGGATCATGACCTGAGTTGAAGACAGATGCTTTTTTTTTTTTTTTAATTTAATTTAATTTAATTTTTATTTTCAGTGTTCCAAAAATCATTGTTTATGCACTACACCCTGTGCTCCATGCAATAGGTGCCCTCCTTAATACCCACCACCAGACTAGCCCAACCCCCTGTCCCCCTCCCTTCCAAAACCCTCAGTTTGTTTCTCAGAGTCCATAGTCTTTCATACTTTGTCTCCCTCTTCAATTTCCTTCAACTTTCTTCTGAAGAAGATGCTTAACCGACTGAGCTACCCAGACATCCCTATGAGGCATGCTTTAATTCATATTATACTAACATACTTCAGTTATAAATATACATATTGACTATTGTCCTGTTTCTTCCTAAATGTTTTTAAGAGGGAAAACCCTGAGCTTATAATTTAATGTATTTGTTTTTGTCTTTTTTTGTTTGTTTGTTTGTTTTGTTTTGAGTTGGAAACTACTGGGATTCAATAAATATTTACTCCATAAACAGAAGCACATTATTCAAAAAGATCCCTTGGAAACCTCCTGGGTGAAAATTATCATCCCAAAATCTTTCTCTTGTTGGTGGTAAATGTTTTCACAGGCTATATATCAAATGTAGCAGTACTTTTGCTATAAAAACTAGAACAACTGCATGATCATAGAACACCAATTTAATTAACTTATTTTTTTTTTAAGGAGTATGGATGCCTTCTCACTCAAACATTGTATCCTGTTTGCTCATAAAAACACTATTTAGGTGCTGGTAATTAAAGAGGCCATAGTTGTAAAGGGAATCACCTTTACGGATAGAATAAAACAGACTTTAGATAGTTTTTCCTCATAAACTTTGTCTTTCAGATTTACGTAAATTCATTGAACTCATCACCTTGTAAAAGTATATGGCATTCTAGTTTCTATAAGAATATCGCTTGTCTTTGTGCAGCAGAAAAATGGCAATGGAAATTATTAGGCCAGCACCATTTGTCGTAGATGTTCCTCATCTTCAAAGAAATAAAGTGCTTTTGTGTGTAATATTTCATCTATTTTGTCAAATTAGCAATGTTCCTCTCAAGGAAAATGTTATTTTCCCCAATTTATTGAAAGAAAGTAATAGAGGCATAAAGACGTTAAGTGACGAAATATGGGTTGGATTTTGAAGGCAAACCCAGCCAAGACCTAAGATGTTTTCTTAACTTTTTAATTTTAAGTACTTACAGATTCATACAAAGTTGCAAAATTATCTAGATGGTGGTCCCGCATACCCTTCCCACAATTTCCTTCAGTAGTAAATTCTTGCATAGCCGTAGTATAATTCTAATACCAGCAAATTGACATTGGAACAATATGCAGAGCCTATCCAGATTTTGTCAGTTTTGTATGTACTCACTTTTGTGTGGAGTGTGTATGTGTGTGTGGGCATGTGTAGGTATGTGAAATTTTATCACGTGTAGATCCATGTCACATCACCACGATTAAGACATAAAACTGTCCATTTCCACTAGGCTTTCTTCATCACCATCCCCCAACCCCTGGTAACCATTTAATCTGATCTCCATCTCTATAATGTTGTGATTTTGAGAATATTATATAAATGCAATCATATACCATGTGGATTCATATTTTTGAGATTAGCTTTTCACACTCAGCACAATATGCTTGAAAGAGCCATTCCAGTTGTTATGTGTATTAAGAGTTCATTCACTTTTATTGCCATATTCCATGGTATGGATGAATCAATTTGTTTAGCCACTCACCTATTGAGAGAAGTTTTGGTTGTTCTCAATTTTTAACTATTACACACAAGATTTTGCATAAACATTAATTTTCATTTTTGTGAGATAAATGCAAAAATTCATTTGCTCAACTCTATGGTTAAAAAAAAGATTTGTTTTCTAAGAGTATGCAAGCAAATAGAATAGGTACAGCTGAGTGGGGCAAGGATGTGGTCGACACATCTATGTATCTTGGTTTGATGTCCAAGCTTCATCGCTTATTACCCATGTGATCCTCATTGATAAAAGGGACATTATAATGATAATGATGCTGTTTTAGTAGGATTACTGTGATGATTGAGCTGTTGGTGATTCATGCCAAGTTTTTAGAACCATGTCTGATGCCCAATAACCTTTCAAGACGTGTCAGCTATTATAATAATGTGCATGACTTTGGCTACTAGTAAGACTAAACGTTGTTGGTTAACTTGTTGGATTTCTTCAACAATTAATGATGCTAAAATATACTAATATTACCTAGTAAGTTTTTTATTAATTTGTTTTATTTTTATAACCTTTTGGGCACAAATGAGATCTAATGTTTCAATTAATATTTAAAATAAAAAGATTTTTTTTTAATAATCAACAATGAAATTTAAAAGGTTCCTGAGAGGGGCGCCTGGGTGGCTCAGTGGGTTAAGCCGCTGCCTTCGGCTCAGGTCATGATCTCAGAGTCCTGGGATCGAGCCCTGCATCGGGCTCTCTGCTCAGCAGGGAGCCTGCTTCCTCCTCTCTCTGCCTGCCTCTCTGCCTGCTTGTCATCTCTCTCTGTCAGATAAATAAATAAAATCTTTAAAAAAAAAAAAAAAAAGGTTCCTGAGAATCCCATCTATTATAAAATTCACTAGTTTTATGTGTGGAAGTGCTACTAGACATATTCAGGGGTGCTTTAATGAGCTTGCTGATATGGGGATGAAAAATGTAGTGCAGAATTTTCCTTATATCTGCACAATATAATGGCAATCTGTCAAAATTAGCCAAACTTTTTCTATTCAATACACTGGTGGTATTCAAATAATGTAAATTATGGTTCCAAATAGGATATAAAACTGTGTTGAATATAAGGAAAAAGGAAACCTCAAAACCACCTTCAAAACATATTTAAACTTTAAAACATTTCTGAACTTTTAAAGGGTCCCAAGGGCAGAGAACAAAGTCTGGGGATAGTGTCTTGATAAAAGCAGACAAAAGTGTTCTCTGGCCATAATCCCTCAGGCCAAATATACTATGTGATTTGGCCTAAACCACTTTCCCACTTCTGTTTTGCTTCACTCTAGAGTGTTTAACAAAAATGCAATAAAGAGTAAATATTTGCTTTGGTGAGCTTATTTTTCTAACAGCTGCCCATCCAGCCTATGTACACATGCTAAAACCTTTCCTATTGTCATAAAATTGTTATAAATATGGGTATCTTATTCATTCATTGAGTACATGTCAGGAATGCCTACTATATAAAGGCACCAATCTGGCCAATGAGATCATAAGGTTGACCAACACAAACAAAGAGAATTTCAGGAGATTATCCTGCTGGGGAGACTAGCATCTTACTGATAAGCAAGTAAATGACTACGAGGCATAATTTCAGGTAAGGACATGGGTGCCAGAGAATGAGGTAAGGCAGGGGTGAGGAGAGACGCACTGTTGTAGAAGGTGATCCGGGAAGGTCTCGATGACCAAGTGATGTGAAAGAAGCACAATTAAACAAGGTAAATAAGGGCGCAATCGTTTATGGAAGAGTTTTTCTATGGAAAGAACAGAAAGTTCTGAGACCCTGACGTGAGAAAAATGAGTGCTCTGTGTTAGTGCGTTCAGGCTGCAACAACAAAATTACTACAGACTGGGTTACTTACGAGAAAAAGAAATTCATCTCTCACAGTTCTAGGGCCGGGAAGTCCAAGGCACTGGAAGCTTTGGTGTGTGTTGAAGACCCTCTTCCTCCTTCATAGACAGCCATCTTGTAACCTCATACACCGGAAGGGTGAGGCAGTTCTCGGGAGCCTCGTAGAAGGGCATTTCTCCCATTCATGGGGACTGCACCCTCATGACTGAATCACCTCCCAAAGGACTTAGCTCCAAATACCATCCCATTGGAGGTTAGGTTTCAATGTATGAATTCTGGAGCACACAAACATTCACTGTATATAGTAGTTTTAAGGCCAAGTGAAAAACCCAGAGTTGTGCCAAGAACAATTTTGTAAAACATCTCAGAAACCTTTCTGAGTTCCCGATGGTCTGCAGAGCCCATAGTACTAAAGTTCAAAGCACTGAGAACCACTGCAGTCACTGTTTACATGTCCATCTTTCATCCCAGCATGTGCAGACCTCGAAGCCAAAAATAGTGTCTTAATCATCTCTGAGTCCAAAAGGTCAGAGACTGTATGGGATAGGGCACTCATAAAGTCAATATTTGATCGATTATTTAAAAATCCCTGAGATTAATTTTGTTCCAAAGAACATGATACAATTTGTGTTTCAGCTAATTGTTATATATAGAACACCTGGCCACTGTAAGAGAGGAAACAAATAATAATCGTAACCTTTTTTTTCTCCGGTTTATTCCTTCTCAACGACAATATTAACTGTCTCCAAACTACATAAACCGATGTCCTGATTTTGTTTACCTGGAATTGGAAAGAAGATAAAAATTTATTTGTTGTTCAACCCTGTATGATGATACTATTTGATGAGTCAAATAGTATTTCCTAGGTATTCATTAAAATCTATCTGTTGGGTGCCCACCACATCCAAATCAACGTGAAAATACTGAGGATGTGCAAATGACAAAGTTTCTGAACGACTAACTGTTAGTAGAATGAAGTCAATGATGAACAGAATTACTTAGTATAGCATGAGATGCCATTAGGAAGGAGAGTTACGTATGACAAAAAGATGGTCACTGGAGATTAGACCACTTGTGTATACAAATTTTAGTTGAATAAGAATTTATGAAATCAAGATGCACATAGACCACTTAGGATAACCATTAAAAGAACAATTTTAGAATGTATAACTTCCAGATAGTGGTGGCACTAAAAGGAAATAAATTTAAAAGATGGTTGATTCAATAGAAACAATGACAAAAATAACCACATAAAGTAAGTATGTTAAATAGAAAATGCTAGATAATATAATTAACTAAAACTCAAATACATCAATCATCATAATGGATGAAACACACTTCAGAAGACATACATATTCACACTGAATTAAAGTCTAGGTTGTTTAAAAGGAAAGAAAATAAGTAGAAAAACAGAAAGTGTTCAAAGAAAGAGAATAAAATATTATTCTAGGGAAATGAAATTCGGCACAGCCATATTAATATCAAACTAAAGTGTATTTTATTTTTATTTATTTTTTTAAAGATTTTATTTATTTGACAGAGAGAGAGATCACAAGTAGGCAGAGAAGCAGGCAGAGAGAGAGGGGGAAGCAGGTTCCCTGCTGAGCAGAGAGCCTGATGTAGGGCTCCATCCCAGGACCTGAGGATCATGACCTGAGCCGAAGACAGAGGCATTAACCCACTGAGCCACCCAGGTGCCCCACAAAAGTGTACTTTAAGAAAAAAAAGGAATCTGAGGAATATGAGGGATACCACGTAGTGGTGCAATAAAAACTCTAAGGCCTAGAGACCACAGTACCATGTGATCAGTTACATAGGTGATAAAGTGAAAGAGGGATTTGAGGGTGAATTGATTGGGAGGTTTGTCATTTGGTGATTGGGTACTTTTACTTGAAATGAAAGATCTAGAGAAATATGATAGCCTAAGCCTAAGGTACTGACACCAACCCAAAAGTTTCTAGTGGGGGACCTCTGAGTACTCTACCCCAACACCCTATGAGATTAGGAGTTAGCATTATATACCCAGACCTTCCAGAAAACAGAGATGCGGAAGCACCACTGTATGGTCCTGTCAGATGGGGCCTTCCCTTCCAGTCTCCTGTGCCCTGGTTGCTCCTGTGGTGGGATCAGAAATAGAAGCTACCTAGTGGGCAAGATGGAAGTATGCAATACGGACTCACATGTTTGAGAGGAAGCCAGGGAGTTTTAACTTTGTGAAAGCAACTATAAAGCCTGTGCCCCTACCAGAGACATCCCTGAGCAGAGTATGGATGATGCCATTGAAGAGACAAGACAAAACCTACAGGCAGTGGGAGGAAGAAGCAGCAGGGGCTTGTATGCATAGTATGCCCCCCCAAAATAATTTAATACAACTTTTTTAGTTCAAGTTGTTGAAAGGTTTAAATAAATATTGGGTCACTGAACTACAATGATGGAAATTTCATTTTGTGAACTTCTCTGGTATTTCTCATGGCAAAACCATAAAACCCGAACAGAGCAGGTAGGACTATGGAATGTTCTACTGAATGTTGTCAACTTCTAGTTGCTCTCTTCTAAAATAAAGACATATTAGTCTTGATGAGGGACATTACGTTTTTTAACCAGGACTTGGGAATTTCATTTCTTCATTAAACCAATATATCTTCAGTGCCTTCTAGGTTTTAGGCAAAAACAGAGAAACATGGGAGACACTAGTAGGGAAAGTCAATACCGTCCTTGCTCTCATAATGCATTTACATATATAAATTTTACATATATATTATATATAAATTATATGTATATAGATGTTATATATGTATTATGTACATATAATAATATATAAATATATATAAATCTATTAATCTAAATTTATCTATTTATATGTAGATAGTAGATTTAAAGTAGATTTATCTATTGACACCTGAGAACTCATGTCACTCCTCATACCTACTGAATAATACAGCCCACAGTTCTATTTTTGTGGTATTCTCTTTTTAGCTATTTTATGTTTGCTCATTTTCAAAATACTTCCAACATATTTGATCTTTTTTTTTTTTAATGAAGAAGAGAATACTGAAATGTTGATTCAGTTGTGTCTCATAACCTGGTATAAATGAGTCAGAGTTGAAAGCTCTTCGGCATGCTCATGCAGGGAATCTTTAATCTCAATTGGTTGCTCAATGAATGTAACCCAAAAAATCAGGTGCTTAATTATGAATAAAAGGAACAACTTTACAGAACACGAAAATAGTGTCAGAAGAATGTTGTCAGTTCCTGTGTTATAGAGAATCTGGCTTTTGGTTTCATGGAGTTAGGATCAGCCTTATAACATATTTTCTATTTCATAGATATATTTTAAAATTTTTCTCGGGGACTCAGTAGACTGTATTTGTCTCACCCAAATGAAACCGAATTAAAGAAACCAAAATGTGCATTTCCATGACTTGCTTGTGGTGAATGGAAGGGAGTCCTGATTAGGCTCCCCTTTCTTTCAGATGCCTGCTTTTTCCATCTGGTTGCTCGATGTCTAGGGGCCCATGTCTAGAAAAGGAACCAGTAAAAGTGAGGCAGGGCAGCTTACCAAAGTGTTAATAGAACAGCAAACTTGAACTTTCCCAAAAGTCCACAGAAAAATTCTATTGCTCTCATGGGTCTGAATTAAGATACACACCTGGAGTCATTCACTCTTATAAGTGTTATAATTACCCTTAGATCTGCATTTCCAGAACTCGGGTGAAATCTTGTCCTGAAGGGTAGGTATCTTGAAATCAGGAACCCTTAGGCAAGAGAAAGGTGGGAGTGGGTGCAGACCTCAGACGAAGAATCTGCCACCCTAGGAAAAGAAACAAATTTGCCCTTCATTTCAGTGGTATCAATAATTAAATTTCTAAAAAGGTGGACAGTGAATTCTCAAATCTGGAAATGTTTAAGAATAGCGTTGAGGAGATGTACGCTAAAAATTGGAAGGTAAATATGATCTTTGAACCCCCTCCCCCACCAGTCCTGAGATTTTATGGTCTGTGAGCTCTGCCATGGCAGGAGGTTCCCACTCGATGGTAGCGAGCCAAGGAGGCACATGATTGCGGTTTGTTTCGTTTTATTTTAAAGTTTCACAGATGAAACACTGTTGAGACACTGCTTTTGCTGACATTATTTAACTTTATGGTTTCTCTGTTTTCTTTCTCTCCTTTTCTTTTTCTTTTCCTTTCTCCCTTCCTTCAAGTATAGATTAAACAAGTGACATGGAAGTGAAGACTATACCTTTAAGGTAGAAAGTGAGAGAGTGGTATAGAAATGGGCGTTCTGCCGAATGCTTACTTGGAAATCAGCAGGTTACCTCTGGGAATTCTGCTCCTCCGACTGGAGTATCAGACTTCTCATTTGCCCAATGCTATCTATAGAGTCGCAAAACCACATAGAATATTTTCATCATAATTAACATGCATAGATATCAATCTTTAAGCTTCTATTGATGGGTTCAGGCAAAAATAAAAATTTATAGACATCTAAAAAGAATTCCAACTCTTAGAACAAAAGAGGGAGCAAACAGACTTCACAATTTGCCAATGTTAGCATTTTAAAAAATACCGATCTCTGAAATAAATTGTGAAGAAAGATATTTAAAATTAAACATTTGTAGGGGCACCTGGATGGCTCAGTTGGTAGAGCACGTGATTCTTGATCTTGGGGGTCTTGGTTTGAGCCCCATGTTTGGTGGAGAGATTATTTAAAAATAAAACCTTTAACAAAATCAAATATTTGTAAGGTCACAATAATGTATCAAATACTTCACAAAGTTGAGAGTTACACCAACATTAAGAAGATAAAAGAACCGAGGACTGTATTGCCGACCCCCTCCTGTGGATGTAAGTTTCATGCTTCCTTGAAGTCTTGTTCAATAAATGTTTCCCAGTGGTATGGTCTCTATGGCACACTACATCTTGCAACCAACGTCTATGTCCCTTTCAGTTATTGATTTTGGGTTTGTTGGTTTCCACAATCCACTGTCCCAGTAGGTTTTCCATTTAAATCATAATTTTGTGCATTCACAAACATACATTCATTTTTAATTCAGCAAATATTTTTCAGGTGTCTATCATGCAGAATTCGGAACATTGATCACACGGTATTGTAGGAGCTGACTAGACCTGAGTGTGACTTTATCCTGCAGTCTCCTCATCTGCTAAATCAGAATATTTCTTACATGATTGTGTGGTTGACTGAGTTACAGTGTAAAGCAAGCATTCCCTAAATAAAAACATTGACTCTTGTCCTTATTGCTGTTACAAAGTGGATGACACAACTTATCAACTAGAACAAATGAGCTCTGTGATGGCAGGAGGTTCCCACATGATGTTAGCCAGCCAAGAGGGACTTGGGGAGCACATTCTCGGCACTCAGAATGTCCTGATGCTTGGGAAGGCTTCCTGTTCTCATCATTATTTTACATTTGTCACACACACACACACACACACACACACACCCTAAATAAATAACATACATACAGAAAAAACACACAAAAAAACTGGCCTATGTTGAATTAAAAATTATGACAATAAAATGGAAATAATGAAGTTAAAACAGGATTTCAGAAGAAATTATTTCACATAAAGGTCAGTAAAGTGTAAGATAGTTTAGAAAGGTTTTCTGAAGTCTGGGTGCCCAATTTCAATTTCCAATATATCTTATTGCAGCATGCATCTGTACTTTATTTTTAGGTGAAACCATTTTTTTCTACTAATTATGTACTGCCCTTATTACTATAAATTAGGTGTAATAGGAGAAGCAAAAGAAGAAATGAAAGTGGCCCCTATGTATGATACGTATATATTCATATTCATATATATTTATATTCAGCTAATTACGTAGGTTAGATGACCACTGTTCTAGAGAGAAATGTAATTTCTTTAGCACAGAGAAAATATATTTACATATTGTGTCTGTGTATATATATTAATATATATTCAATATAATATATTGAATATATATACTGAATATATATTGATATATATGATGCATATATATACTGAATATATATTGATATAGATATATAAGATATGCATCATATATATCTATATATGATACATATATAAAATATGTATATTTTATATATGTATATATATGTATACATATAAAAATTGAACATACATTGAATATATATGTATTTATTTATTTATTGAAAAAAAAAAGAATGAAATGGCTAAAGAACAATTCCAGAGGAATGTTACTCAGTAGCTGAGCCGCGTAACAGAATACAGAATACCATGGACTGACTGCAGATCTGCGGTGGAGAAATTAAAAATAAAGAGGAAACGTTTTAAATTAACGGGAGAAATCAGAGAGACTTTAAACTCTAGCAAGATCTCGGGTACTCCCCGGATCAGCAGTGTCAGTCCCCAGGGAGCACGTTAGAAATGCAAATTCTCGTGCTCCGGCTCGGAGATCTGAATCGGCCGCTCTGCGGGTGGGGACCCCGACTCTGCCTTTCAACAGTGGGTTCTGAAGGCCACTTAAGCCGGGGGCGGACTGTGCGGGCGGGGGCGGGGGTGGGACTGGGGGCAGGGCTGTGGCCCACACAGCAGTAAAAGCTCGGAGCCGACACGTGCTGCGCCCCGCCCTGACCCGGGAGACTCCGGCCCAGTGAGCGGGCGGGCGCCCCCAGCGCTGCCCAGTCCCCTGCTTCGGCTTCTGCCCGGCTCCTCCGCGGCGCCCCGCCCCCGGTTCCCAGGGAAGCTCCACGCCTTTGGGTTTTGTTTTGTATTTTACTCTGCATAACAAAGGAAGTCTCCTGTCGGCTGGCTTTTCAGTTAAAGCCAATCAAAGGGACCAATCGAGGTGTGCTGCTTAATGAAAAGACAGGCTTCTTCCCAAGGAATTTTGCCATCTGTTTTGATTTATTTATTTATTTATTTATTTATAAATCACTGCTTCTTGTCTGTCTTCCCCTCTGAGATGGGAACTACTCTAGGGCAGAAACTGTTTTTGTACATTTTTCTAAATCGTTGGTGTCTCAGGATGCTTGTGGGAGACTCGGTAACGTTGAGATGACAAATTAATGCTCCAATGATAAGTGTCTGAAATGGGAATTGGTACAGCATAAGTTCCTTTTCTTTCTTTCCTCCTTCCTCCCTCCGTTCGTTCGTTCATTCCTTCTTTCCAGAGATTTTATTCATTTGACAGAGAGAGAGGGAGAGAGAGCGCGAGACAGCCAGAGAGGGACCACAAGCAGGGGGAGTGGGAGAGGGAGAAGCAGGATCCCCTCTGAGCAGGCAGCCGGATGTGGGGATTGATCCCAGGACCCTGGGATCATGACCTGAGCCAAAGGCAGATGCTTAAGGACTGAGCCACCCAGGCGCCCCAGGTACTGCGCAGGGTTCTGATGACGCTCATTTATTCACACATATAAATATATGAGAGAAAGGTGCACACATTGGAAACATGTTTTTCTGTATCAATTGATGTGCAATTTAATTTTGATACACCTATTCTAACACATACGCTATAAAAATGCCACATTATCAGAGAAATCCTTCCTGAAGAATCTAACACAGCTTATCCTGGTTTCCGTATCATTTAATTTGACTTATTTTCATTAAAATATATCAAATATTTGCTTTTATCCATTGACTATTATTCCTTATGGAGTTCAAGTTCAGTAAGGGCATAAATATTGACTATCTGCTTTTTTTTCTGTGTATAAGACCTACAACAGTACATGGCACTTAATAAATGTGCAATATCTGTGAATGGAAAATTCATGAGTGAATTGAATAAATAAATTTATTAGTAAATAAATGAATTTTACATAAAGCTGGCCCTATTCTTGTTGTTAATACACACATGCTTATTGCGTATATTACTTGAAATGTTATTTGAAATACTGCATATACTATTCAGTTCCAAAAAATACTTATTTATTGGTATAATAAACAAAATAGGCTATAATACAAGGGCATGATGCCCTCTAATTTGGAGGAATTCAGTTTTTCGGTTTTTCTCCAATTACTTTTCTCTTCCTTCTCCTGTCTTAACTCTTTCATCCCTTGGGTTGGTCAGAATATTTGGTTGGTTCTTTAACAATTTCCTTTTAGCACTTCTGGGCAGTAACTATAATATTTTCTGTATTTCATATGTATCTCCAATAATCATTTTATTATCATTTCTGACACAGTGGTATAATGTCCTAGTGCCTCTTCTCCATTCCTTCCCGAGAATACACAAATGATCATTCTCAAGGCTCAAATTACTAAGTACCATACATTAAAAATTTTATTAAAATAGCCTAAACGTTATAGTTTAGAAAAGCTGAAACCTTCAGGGATTGTGGCTTAACCAGACAGGGGTTCCCGCCATCACACCAAGTGTCCAGAAGTATGAAGACGATTCACATAAAAGTGACCACCATCCCAGATCCTTCTCATTACCTTCTCAGGCATCTTTACGGCTACTTATGGGCTATTCAGTCTTCATGGTCGCCATATGACCAGCCCATCTCCAGTTTTCCATCAGTATCATAGGCTGTAAAAAGGAAAAAGGACAAAAACTAAAGGTGTGTGCTGAGTTGTTTTTTTGCAAAATGCAAGGAGCTTACAGTGAGTCTACCTTGCTAAATTTCGCTTTCCATCCCTTTGACCAGAACTAGGTCACATAATTATCCCTAGCCTTCAGCAAATCTGGGAAGAGATCTGTCATGTTTATCAGCCACATTGTCATTCTGAATAAAACTAAGTTCTCTTAGAAAGGAAGAATGTAGGTAGCTGTTACCTATAAAGGGCATCCACAAAGCGGTTCCCTTGATGTAACTAATGAGTAGAACAAGTCATTACATTTTTTATGAAACCCTTACATAAACATACACTTCTCTCCTTTTAAAAAGCCTCTGCTTGGACCACATATCCACATTTTTGCTTTACCAATATTAATGGACTTAGCTCTAAACAAAATTATATGTCAATTCCGTGAACAGAATGGTGAGACCCTCCAAACCAATTTAAAATCAAAATGAGGGTAATAAGAAATCGCAAGGCAAGCCAAACTATTCAATTAGCCTTTCATAGTAGAATTTACGAATTAATGTGCCACAACAAAAATTGCAAATTCTGATTTTACAGATTCTTGGTTTTTCTATCCTTAATAGAGCTTTCAGACAGTTTTAGGCACTTCCGACAGACATTCTAAGTGCCCGCGTGTGAACAGAGCTGGACTGGTTATCCTGCTTTCTTGTGCATTAACTGGTGTCAGTGCCGTAGTTCAGTGTGCAGAAGCAGACAATGTGGCAACCATTTCATATTTCCAAGGTCGTTTACTTTTTGACATTGAGAAGAGTCCAATAATGTATTTGTCTCAGCACTGGCACATGAAGGAGTTGGGAAGAGAATAAAAAGTGCTTTTTTTCTTTTTTTTTTTTCCTTTTCTCCAATTAAAATTAGCTTTCAGTTAAATTACTAAGTCTTCCCCAAAGCGAAATGTTTTCATGTTAATTTTATGTCTATTTCTCAGTAGGAATATATTCTCTTTTTAAATCACTTCTTATTTTTAAAGAGGAACAAGTTAACCAAATTAAACTGGTTATGATACTTGCAATTACTTTTATGTTAGTATGGGTATCAATAGATTCTGATCACTTAAGAAGATACTTACCTTTTCAATATAAAAAAAATCACAATCATTTTCACATGGAACTTCAGCATATTATTGTTTGTTCCCTGATGATGGTCCATTTTATTTCCTTTTTTCCCCGTTATTGTTATTTAATTTAAAATATTCCATGCAAGATGGGAAACCATGCACCTAGAAAAGGAAAGTGGGTACATTTCAATGAGGTGCACTTGATATGGTAACACCCAAATAGCCTGAAGGCCATATAAGTTTATCTGGATAGTATGATAATCCCAATTCATAAATTATGTATGCCTAAACCCTTTTCACCTTAGGCAGTTTCAGAATGTCCAAAAAACATCAAACTTAGTGCACTCAAATCAATGATTTAAGTCATCTTAATGGCCAATTAAGACCACTGCAGAGATAGTTTAATCCATTATGCACAGTTGACTAACAGTGAAAAAACTTCAAGGATTTTACCCTAGATTTATAGACACGCTCCTTCTTTCTAACTTTAACCTCTTACTCCCTTGCTGATACCATGTGTAGTTTTACCAAAGGTGGGAGGGAATTCATTGTCTCAATGAAAAGAGAAATGGATATTTGGCCCCATAACCTGTGTACTAACAGAACACTAGACCAGGAAAAGAGAGAGCACATTTTAAAGACACAGCAAATGAAGATTTGTTGAATGGTGATGATGAGATGATTGATAATCCTAATGAAAACATCAGCGATGTCACCCGTATCTACTGTTACAGACACAAAAAAATCAGGAAATTTCCACATGAAATAGATCATCCCACTGCTAAGGTATAAATATGTGGGTAAATGATGGCGGGTGGGGGAGGCATCTCTTCTTCTTGACTGGGGATATTTTATAATAAAGATTACTAGATTTTTAATTAATTGATCTTAGCTGCTGTACAATTACTAATCACTAAGAACCTTTTATTGAAAGTTAGCTTTTTTCCTCTTGTAAGCATACCTCCTAAGACTCTCCAAGAAATAGAAGCAAACATGAATTTCTATAAAGCTAATTTCCAGTGAAATGTGAAAAGAATCATTACAGACTGAAAAGAATGTCAGAGGAAATAAAGAAGGATATTGGAATTATCCATTGACCAAATCAACAAAATCTGCAACCTTAGTATAGCTTCTACTTGAATACCCTCTGTGAATGAAAACTCATTATCTTATTAAGGCAACCTGTTTTATTGTTTCATAAACTCAACGTGTGATGACAAAATTCTTTGTTTGGTCGATTCATTCATCTGTTGCTCAATGAGCACTTAGTCTCGACTAAGTACTGAAATCTACTCTCGGGTTTGATTAGTAACTTTTAGTCCTATTCACTTAAGCCCTAGAACAAAGTTATTCCTTTGCACGGGCAAGCTCTGAAATACTCATCGTGTTTTCTTCAAAAATACTTTTTCTTCCAAGTTAACAGTTTAATGGGTTCTGCTGTTTTCCTATAAAATACTATCTTTACTCATCAAAGTCTTGTCCAGATATCAAACCGAGAATTTCAAATACATATTCTTAACATTCCATAATGAGATTCTTGCTTTTCAGTTCCATATACTCATTTTCTACTAATGCAACATATGCTTTTGTTTCCAGCAGCCTCTTGGCCCTGCTGGTGATCATTGACTTATAGCCAAGTCAGATCTGGTAACCATGAACTACTGTCTGCACTATCCACTACTTTATATTTCCTTTTCTCTTTTTTAAAACACAAAGCATGACTTGAGATTCATCTTATCGAATTTCATATTCTTGGTACTCACCCAGCATTCCAGTCTTTTTAGATAACCTGAATCTCAATCTTGTCATCATCTGTTATATTATTCCTCCTAGTTTGGTACCATCTCGAATTCAGAAAGTGACACATTCAGCCTTCTTCATAAATCTGCATCCCATCCTCTCCTTACAGCTGGGGCCAACTGATCCATGTCAGTAAGATAGACTATTGTCTAAGTCCAAGAGCAATCTTTCCCCAAAAGGAAGTATTTTAAACAGTTTTCAGTCTTACTCTTGACAGAAATCTTCCATGGTATCATATGGATATGA
The DNA here is from genome assembly GCF_902655055.1 of Lutra lutra. NCBI lineage: Eukaryota > Metazoa > Chordata > Mammalia > Carnivora > Mustelidae > Lutra > Lutra lutra. The sequence goes on from NC_062280.1 coordinate 193,350,663, forward strand.
TAGAGACATGCAGACTGAATTTTGATGCTATTAAGTAGATCTTAATGTTATTTAATATCCACAGATAAATTGCAATGCATATTATTTGAAATATTGGATTGGAAAAAAAAGGAAATCATGGATTTTTATATGGGATTGCAGAGAACATTAACCTAAATACCTATGACTGTATATTTTTTAAAAAATAAATGGAGTTAAAAGCAAAGAAACAAATTCTACTTAACTCTCACATTTTGCCATTTGAATTTTTCTAGAATTTAGTGAGATTTTTAGACTCAAAGTAGCTCTCTGATATTCAAGGGATTAAGTTACTGTAGAACTACACATATTCAAGTATAAGTCCTTCCTGGCTTTATCTATTATGGATTTGAAATAATTTCCCAGAATATTTGTGGGATTTTTTTACAACAAAAATGCTTATGGCATAATAGCTTTGACCAGATTTAAAGAAAAGGTATAGTAGTTTCAAGAAACCAGAGTTCTTTCCATTTCAGCTTAGGAATGTAATTTTTTATTTTTGTTGTTGAAGATTAATTTTGTTGTTGAAGAGTGCTTCTCTGTTTGAGCAATACCCCTGGTTTCTTTCTGCTGCTTTTCATTCATTTCTTCTCCTGGGGGAGATGTGACTTATTCCACTCCCAAGTGAGAGGAGGCTCAGCTGGTGGGCTGAATGTCTCTCTTTGTGTCTCTGATATGTGCCTACCTACAGAGGGCATTCATTCTCTCTGCTTTTCTCTTGTGTTACTTTGGAGGAGAAAACCTAATTCTCAAGTGGTTATTAGCAAATTCATCTTCTCCAACATAGACTTTTTTGTTAATGAAGGTAATATTTCATTTCTGTCTAACTCCTATGATTTTTATTTAATTGAAAAGTGTTGTCATGTATTTAACCCCCCAATAGACAACATTTTATTGATGAAAGAAGGAATAAAAAAATCGAGTAGATACATATGATCTTAAAAAATGCATACATTTAGGGGTGCCTGGGTGACTCAGTGGGTTAAGGCCTCTGCCTTTGGCTCAGGTCATGGTCCCAGCATCCTGGGATCGAGCCCTGCATCGGGCTTTCTGCTCAGCGGGAAGCCTGCTTCCTCCTCTCTCTCCCTCCTCTGCCTGCCTCTCTGCCTACTTGTGATCTCTCTCTGTCAAATAAATAAGTAAAATCTTTAAAAAAATGCATACATTTAAACAAACAAAAAGATTAATCATATATATATGTGTATATATATATATATACATATGTGTGTGTGTGTGTGTGTGTGTGTGTGTGTATATATATATATATATATATATATATATATATATAATTATAAATTGCCTCTCCATCCATCAGCAATCAACTCATCAACCTAACACTTTTTTGGAGTGGGGAAGGTAAGAGTCAGGCACTGAATGCAAGTCAAATTTGGCTTCTTTCTGGACAGATATTTTATTCATTAATTAAGAGTATTTTCTATATGTTTTCCCTATTTTAAGTTTTAACCCATGATCACTGATCCTTAGAACTGAGAGCTATGGCTGAAAGTGATCTCATTCAATAACTTCTTGTTCCCAGATAGACATTTAATGATGTTGACATCCAACAGTTGTCTTATGTTGATAGATTCCAAAACAGTATCAATTTTATTGATCTCACGATAATACTAGCTCAGTTTTATCTAATCTACACTCACACTGTTACATAAAGTACAGGTTGTTTAACAAGTAGTGAGAGGGGATTGTAAATTCCTGAGACTGATGAGCGTTTATAAATTACCAGATGAATTTTTCTGAGAGTTAAAGATAGAAAGTGTAGGCACTCTGAGTAGTCCACCCTAATATTTCACAAATAAACAGTAGTAATTTTTTTTCTACTTGCTATAGTCCATCTTAAGTACAGAAAACCCCCTATTGATTTATTTCTTGATCTTTTTCCCAAGGTCTTTGCACAAAGTATGACTAATCACAGGGACACAGTAGAATTTTATTTCAATTTCATTCCTACTTTTGTCATTTTTAGCATGTGATTCTCCCAAATATTAGGAGTCTAATATGCTATTTAATGGTTTAGATAGCAGAAGTTATTATTGGATTCTTGAAAAGCATTTATTTAACCTAGAACAAACTATCTTTCCCTTCATTTTATAATGGCAATGATATTTCTAATCTTCATACATCATGAAGTGTTTGACATCACATTTACATTTATATTCCCTAAATTAAGGTTTGAGCATATGTCCTGAGAGAAACATATTTGCTAAAGGATCTTGGGGAATAGTGATATTTGTTACACTGACTTTTTAAAAGATGACTATCCAATCATTAAAGTATTTAATAGTTGATTACCAGTGATCTTTAAAAAATAATCTTAACTTTTTTTGAATATCGCTTTAAGTTCTGTTTTGTTTTGTTTTTGTTTTTGTTTTTTTTTTTAATATCAACACTAGTGACATGATGGAGTGTAGAAGAAAGATTTTTAAGTGTTAAACTGGAACTCCATAATCAAATTACTTTATAAGCAAAATGTATATATGTAGATGGAGGAAAGTATAAACAACTCCAACATATTTATTAAAAATAACATTGAAAAGAATCCAAAGCATCAATACTAATTTTTTTCTATGGAAAAATGAAATAAAAATTCACCTCTAGGAGCTGTATTCTGCAATTACTCCAACAAAATAAATCTTTCGGTGAAAATACTTTGAATTAAATAGCTTTTAAATAGAAAAATATGTCTCTTAATGACTAACTTCTTTATCAATAATGACATCTTTCATTTCCATGTAAGTAAAATACATTATTTATAAAAAGTTGCAATGTGACAGAAGAAAAACGTTGATTTTATATAAAAAATAAATGGAAAGAAGAATCTTCTACTTTCACACTATGGATATAATTTTAAAGCAGGGAAGGGAGAAGGAAAATAAATTGGGATTTTCATTTTGGGGTCATAAATGGAGTCATTATTAATGTTTTCTACGAAGATGTCAACCTCCTTGAAAAATTACCAAACGACTTAACATGCAGATGAATTCTGGAAAGCATGTGAAAATTAGATTTATATCCTCTTGTTTGCACAGGAATATCAAATCTTCAACATAGCTCGTTAGATGGATGAGCACCCTGGCAGCTACACAAGTTGTAAATGGAAGTATCCAGAAAGGAACAGCCACCTTCTTTCTTTCTGGTCAGCTGGAACCCTCCAGCCATTAAGCTGCTCTTAACACTAGGGAGCACACTTTCCCCAGGAATTATCCTGGGAACGAAGACTGGAGGCTTCCCTTCTGCAAATCAGCATCAGGCAGGGTGCCAGCTTCTGCCCCGCTATAGAGAATGACAAGGCCCACAGCTATGACAGTGCTAATGGTAAACAATGACAGTTCTGTCAGGAATCTGAGAGGCTTTTCATACTTCTGCATGTGCTGAAAAAGAAGCAGAGTTATTTGATTTGTGGCATATAAAAATGACGGCATGAACTCTTCACCCCTTCTTTCCTTTAAACAAATCAAAATTAGAAGAGTGTTAGCAGCTTTATGATGGTGGGAATGGAAAGTAGGCAGCTGTAAGAATTTGAAAATGAGGAAATTTTTTCCTTCAGTAAAATTATAAACACGTATTGGTTAAATTTTGTTTTAATTGTAATGATCTTGGATTTGTAATGATCTCACCATGAAGCTCTCCATTATTCTTAAAGGCACGTTCATGGCGCTTAGAGAGGGTAGAGAACTAAGGGCACAGGCCAACGAATGTCTGAAGGGAAGTGCCTCTGTAAACAGGGATGTTGAGCTTCTAACAGGGGGTCTAGAGAAAGGAGGATGGCATGATCGTTGCAACACCCACAATGTTACACACATCATGTTTTCATCTGAGTTTATTCAAAAGTTGATTATGTATCTCAAATATGTAAGACATTGCCTCAACTCTTCTGAGATATAAAAGGGATGAGGTAAAAGTCATTGCATCTGGGAAGCTGGCCATTTTTCAGGGAAAAAGGCAGATATCTACAAGGCATGGTTTACAAAAAAGCAAGGTACAATCAGGACTTATGTTGTGAGTGCCTGGCTTGTCCACAGCCCACACCAGGTGTTGTGGGATTAGGAAGATGAGAACAGATAGGGACCCAGACCACAAGAAGCTCAGAGTGTAATGAAACAAATAAGAGAAAGCACAATATGTTTGATGACCCATCAAGAGGAAGAGAAGTGGTGATTTTGATGTATCACTAATAACAAAAGTCCTTAAACTGAGTTGTTGAAGAAATTATCCCTTATGTCCAAGCAACATAGTTTATAGATAAAACTTAGAGAGGCAGCTGGCAAGTCATAAAGATTCAAACACATATACCCAAATACAAAGATTTGTTATTAATCTGTAACTCTTGGCTCCTGTGGCTCTTTTCATTTGGTTCATACAAAATTCTGATCTCATTTTCTGATGAAAACCTTGATTGTGGTTCTTGTGGAGACCAATGGATGTAAGGATGCAAATATAATTAGATCCTCTCAGCCACCATAATTAGCCCCAGAAAGACACAGAAGGCTAAAGTCAAACCTGTAAAATTCCTTCTAAAGAAGGAATTTGTGTACAAATGTTGGAAGGAAGATCAAGTGTCTTTTCTCCTAGATCTCCAGTTGCCATAACATAAGCTGTCACCTCTTGAAGCCAGGCCTCTCCTCTACTTGCAGTATAAGAAACCCAGCCACAGCTGATGGGGAAACACGGAGTTCAGGGATTCTGGGCCCACAACCCCATCCACTCATGCCTGTGTGTCCTTTCACCTCTAGACTCATCAGTAAAAATTCAATTGGACCTTTGTGAGTTTTGCTGCCTTTTGTGCCCTAAAAATTCCTAACTGATATGCTTAATTGCTTGGAGGATGAAAAGACTCATGGAAAGTTACATTTATGCTAGAATTTAAAATATAAATAGAATTTCAGTGAGATCATTTCAAGGGGAGGCTGGATACGTTGAGGACAAGTAGAAAATTACAAAGCAAGATAAAGATTATGTGTCAGGTTGACTGTACATCCCAGTGTGTCTGAACTCCATTTGATTTATGCTTGTCATCCCTACATTCCACGCTCTATTCTTTCTCAATAATTTCTTAGTTTTTATAACATACTGTATAGTATAACCACCCTACTTACACATGTAAGCTGAAGCCAAGGTTGTATATTTAATAACAATAATTTAGAATTTAGACTTAAGTCAGATTATAAAGCCCCTAAGACCTTGTAGTAAAGACTTAGATATTATATTAAGGACCTAAGTAGTGGTATGATCACAACCTCCAAAAACTATTGTAGCTAGCAATGTTAAAATCGGATTGGGTAAAGTAAGAAATGAATAAATTGTTATTACAGTCTGTGTGAGAGTTGATGAAGCTCTGAAAATAACATAAAAAGAAAAACCAAGGTGGTGACTTTTGAATTCAGTGAATTTAACAGTGTAGGCTCTCTATTTGGATTAGGATGCCAATAGAAAGCACCATACTGAACAGAGTCAAACTACCTCTTCCTCCAGTGTGGAGAGCAGATTGAAAGAGCTGGAAAGAGGTTTGGAACTTTGATTAAGTGGGCCTATATAAGATTTTATTTTATTTTATTTTATTATTTCGTTTTGAGAGAGAGAGAGAGGAAGGAGCAGAGGGAGAGGTAGAGAGAGAATCCCAAGCAGGCTCCATGCTGAGTATGGAGCCTGATGTGAGGCTTGATCCCATGACCCTTAGAATATGACCTAAGCTGAAGTCAAGAGTTGGACACTTAACTGACTAAGCCACCCAGGTGCCCCTACATGGTCCTGTATAAAAGTAAATTTATATTCATCAAATTGAAGCATACAACTCTATAAAAACTGTGTGCATATTCATGGGAATTAGTGAAGGTCATGGTTTTCTGATGATGTAGGACAGTTTTTTTTTTTTTTTTTAAAGGATGTTTATTTATTTGACAGAGAGAAACACAGTGAGAGAGGGAACACAAGCAGGGGGAGTGAGAGAAGAGGGAGAAGCAGGCTTCCTGTCCAGCAGGAAGCCTGAAGTGGGTCTCAATCCCAGGACCCTGAGATCATGACCTGAGCTGAAGGCAGATGCTTAACAACTGAGACACCAAGGCAAACCAATTCAGTTTTTAGACACATTATATTCTTAGCTTACATGACCACAACTAGTTGAAAATGCACTAGTTCTTATGTTTAATCTTTCTGCCTATTTAATTCAAATTGCCTCAAAGTTTGAGTGGAGCTACTACCAATGCCTTGGTTGAGTAGGGTTGGAGAAAGCAGAAATTGACATAAGAGAATATGGATGTAGAATTCATGAGATATAGTCCCATTGATGGGTTATGGAGCTCCAAAGAGAAGTTGATGAAAGCAATTTTAGTTTTAAAGTCTAGATGAATGGATAGATGGTAATTCCTTCAAAACAGATGGGAAATTAGAATATATAGGTTTGTAAGGAAAATGCTGGAGAAAACATAACACTATCAGACATCTGAGTGTGAGGTAATGGCTAAATATTCTAGTGGAGTTTTTCACTATTTATTTTATAGGTAGATATCAAACTCAAGAGAAGGAGGGTACACACAAAACAAAGGACATGTCATTTTTGTAAAGTAAAAGGGGAAGGAAAGCTAATATCAGGTCTTAATGGAAAGACCTGCATTTCTACGTTGAAAGGACAGAGGGATAGAGCAGCTTTAAAGACCAAGAAAACCAGCAGAGAGTTTGCCATGTAATTAAAGCTAGAAATATTATCTTTAAAGGCAAAGGTGCTTGAAAATGTCAATGGATCTTGCAAGGTCCAGAGGATGAAATAGATTTCACAGTTATGAGATAATGTTTGAATAAAAATAATCTCAAGAAAATAAATATACCACTAACAAAGCAGTGAGCCATGAAAGGGGCAGGGGACTGGGTGACACTGAACACAGTAAAGCAATCTACTTCAGGAAGAGTCCAGTTATGAAAGGAAAGAGGAAGGGAACAGCAGTTCAAGCGCGTGGAAAGGAAGACTTTGTAGAATGAGTTAGTCTCCATGGAGAAAGTTGTACTGCTGTATTAATTTAATAAACTAATCACAGAAGTTTAACATGTACTGCTGGTTCACCCAAAGCCCAAAAGGAAGCTGGGTAACTCCCTAGGGAAGCTCTTCTCCATGAAGTGAGGTAACGACTTAGTCTGCTTCCAGTTCCCTCTCATAGCGTGTGACTTCCAGGATCACCACAGCAGGACAGTGGGGCTCACAGCCTCTCCTGCTCTTCTCTGCTTCAGCATGGAAACAATATACATCTCTTCCATTTATCATGAATTTGCCAGAATTAAGTAGTCACATTTGTATTTGAAAAATTAGAATGAGGGAAGAGTAGCAGTAGACAGAAGAAAAAATAAAATATAACTTCTATTTCTTTAAGAAACAAGGGGATTTTTACACAAAATACCTTTTTCAAGTTACAGATTATTTAGACGTCAAACTCCACTGCTCACCACAAAAATCAGTCACTTCCTCTCATCTCATATAGTAGATGTCTCTTCTATAAAATCCAACTGTAAAATTCTGTAATTCAAAGACATTTATGGCAGAAGATCAATAAAATATGGTTGTATCTTTAATAATCATTTAATGTGTAAATAATTGTTTCCCTCTACACTTAGTCAAGGACTGTGTGAGCTCTGTATAGAAACTGGAGTACAAAATTAATTATGAGAAAATATATGGATCCTGTCAGCTTTTTTTCACTAAATGTATATGAATATCAATAAAGGTGTTTTCATGGTCCCATATGCAATAACATTGAAACTTCCCTCCTACCCACAAATTCAGGTAGGGGTTGAGTTCTCTTGTTTGTTCTTTTCTCTGAAAATTACTTACAGCTTTTCATTTCTGAAGAAATTGGTAATAAAATAGGCAACGTAGGAAAGAATCACCTGGTAATAAAGCAGACAGAGAAATGAACACTTCAGCATTTACTTTTTATGGCCTAGTTAACCTCAGTGAATTTATGTAGTTGCCAGAGTTTGACCTCTTTGACGGCCAACATGAACTGAAATTTATTCTGTAAACTACCCAACTGATCAGTTTAAAAAAATACAGGAAGAAAAAGCAGAAAGATTTGATCTGATACCAGTGTATATGATGCTTATACTAAATTTGCAAATATAAAAAAAAAAAAAGTCAAATAATCCCATTCTTGTAAGAACACCGAATAAATCCAGGTTACCAAAATTATTATCTGGGAAAGAAAGAAATATCAATCAGAACAACAAAAAAATTTGTTTTGCTACGTGGGATGAAATTTGAGTCAGAAAAACAACAACTTTAATCAGGGAGTAAAAACTTCATTTCAAGTGGCTGAAAATCACAATGTTAAAAAAATATTTCTCATTAGGAAGTCATTAAGAGTGAACATTCTATGAGTCTAAGGGGTAAATAATATTCACTTCATAAACCAAGAGATGAGTCTAGAGTAAGTCAGATTGCATTATTATTATTATTATGGGTCGGTGTTTTTTTAAATCAGATATCAAAGAAGTAAGGGAAATCGGTTTCAAAATATCACCAGGGACTGGCTCACAAGCCCCAATAAAAACCCAGTTTTCTAGACCTGCTTAGGGGTGCTCCTTGCCACCAGAACCTAAGGTCAGATGCCAGAAGGGACAAGCTCCATATAAGCCCTCAGGACCCAGTTTTTGACCAGTCCCATCCAGTTCACACAAAGTACTAACCCTCCTGGTGATCTTCAGAAATTATCACCTGATTGTAATAACAATAACCACACCCACCAGGGCCTTCATAGATTCATCTGTGCCCATATAAGGGAAGAGAAAGGGTGACAGTGACAGAAGAAGCCTGCTCTCCCTTCTCAGAAAAAAACCCACATCAACTTGCTCACCAGCCCTTAATTACCCTAACCCCATAAAACCCAACTGTGAGACCTCTTCCAGGATGAGGTACCTTTAGAGAATGAACTCCCCTTCTCCATGTGGTGGCCATTGAATAAATTACCTGCTTGCCATCAAATAGTGTTTTGTTATTTTTATTTATTTATTTATTTATTTATTTATTGGTGAACTGTGACAAAAATCTACTACTCTTATAAGAAAATCGTAATCTAAATAGTTTTAATTTATAAAAATTGTTGGCCTCTGGCTATTATTGAATGTGTAATCAGGGCTTGGTTTAAAGATAGATTCTTTATGATAATAGGTTTAAGATGGAATAGGACTACTTTGCTCTAGAAATTCAATTCTGGATTAATGAAGTTTATTAGTTACTACTATTGTGACACTATTTCATACAACTAAATATTATAATTATAGTCTTCTTATTTTCGTTTTTGAATAGCACTTGCAGGGCTGTGGAGTCTCTTAGGAACATTTTTAAAAAATTAAAAATCTCATAGTGAAAGCAGAGAGGAATATAATCCATACAGGAAAAATTATTTATATCATTGGTTGTCATTTTTGGCTGTTGGTGTTTTGCTTTATTGCTTTGGGAACAATCCATATAAATGGAAAGATAACCTTTACTAGATACTACTGGTTCTTTTTGCTTTGGGGGAAAAATACCTGTGTACGGCTTTTAATCAGCTGATTTCCAATAAAATGTAAATAAAGAATATTAAAATATGTTTAAGTGACTCTTGGCAATGAGAGAATTGGACTTGGAATTGGAGATAAAACATAACGGAATGATGTCCGTTAGATCATTTAAATTTTTAGTTAAGTGGAAAAACTATTCTTGATGTGCCTTGGCAAAAACTATTTTTAACTTGATTTATTCTTTTTTATTATTACTTAAATCATTTCTATAGGAGTTCCTTTCATGGTTCCTTTCCCAAAGATAATATGATGGTGAAATCTGCTTCCTGCATTGTATAATCCTTACAAGAGTAATTACAAGTTAAAAAATACCAAACATGTAATGAATTCCTATATGGCACTGTTTGTATTCCATAATCATATCAGTATGGTTCTAATAGCTAACAGAGACATTTGCACATTTCCTTCTCTTTTTATAAATCCTAACTCAAACAATAATCCTAGGTTAAACTCTATCTCCATCACCTAATGAATGACAAATTATAGGAATAAATTTTATGGCAGATTAGTTCCTTAACTGTCTCCGAAGAGAATTGCCCTAGTTGTCAGTACAGAGCATTTTAGCAGCTGAGTTATAAGCATGTCAGGTTGGTAGTTGTGCCCTAATGGAGAAAAAGTTACTGTAATGATAAGTACTTATCTAAATTTTGGCCCTCTTTTCCACCTAATTTTGAGTTCATGAAAACTCATTTCCTAACAAACGAATTAAGGACAGTGATTGTTATTCATAGACAGGTTGTTAGTATTTAAGTAAATTATTTTGGCCTGATAGTTTATTTTAGTTATGTTACCATAATGCATAAGATAATCATAGCTTTTACTTATGCTGTGCTGGCATTTTTAAATGTAAATTAAGCTTTTGTTTGTAGGGTAATTTATTGCATCACATAGCAGACTCTGAGACTCACTAGTACATTATAAACAATTTTAGCAAGTTTTGTCTTTTGTTGTTTTTTAATGAGGACTGGTCTTATTTTGTTCAGGAAAAAAAAAGCATTAAATTGGCCTAGAAGGATTATAATAAAGTGAAATAAGCATTAAATTTAAGATGTGGTTGGGATGATCAAAGTTCTTCTAGGTTTGGTTAATGATAGTCATTTAAAGATCGCCTAGGTTTGGTTAGTCATAGTCATTTAAATATGTATGTACTGCATGGAAACTGAGTTTCAGCCTCTCCAAAGATTCAAGATGGCACCCTTAGATAAGAAGCCAAATTTGCTATGAATTTCAAAAGTCAATCTATCTACTTTTGACCAGTTCAACTTTTGACCACATACAAAGAACTGCTTTTTACTTTCTTTATGATTATGTCTTAAACTTGAGCTATTTCTCTTGCTTGACTTATAAACTACAGATTAATAACAAAGGGGAGAGAAAAGAGAAATTGAGACTTTCTCTTTTTTATCTTATCCTTGTGATCTTTTAAGTATTGTAAACTTAGAGAAAAAGCCATTTGTTGAAAACCTTCAACTCAGATTTATACAAATTGTAATGTAGTCAAGGTCAAAAATTTAATCACTCAAATCTAATCTACAAAGTCAAATTAAAAAAAAAAATTCTAGAAGTCATTTAATCTTCCTTATAAGTCCCCAGTCCACTTAGTAGAGGAGAAATTTAGATTTATCCTGTGCTTTTATCTTGATTTTATCTTGTTTAAAATGTTTCCTTTGGTCAAGTTTCAGTTCATTCTAAGTCCAACTAGGTTTTTACATTTTCTCATATTCAAGGTGAAGTTTTATTACATTTCCCAGCAACAAGGTAAGGAAGAGTAGGTAGTCTCGACTGGTCCTTGTCATTGGATGTTGGGTGGGTTGGCCACTTTACTGTCATCATCTAAGATCAATACATCCATCTGTCTCTTGATATTATATAGAATCCACTGTTGCTGACAGCTAACCATTTGCAGTCCCATCCTAGGTCTCTGAGACATCCCAGGTCTGCAGACTGAGTGAATCTTTCAGCAGCTACTGTGCCTTCACCAGGGTACATGGAAACCTCCTGATTTCTTGAATTCCAAAAACAAGTACTAGGGTGATCTATCATCCCCTACTTGGCAACGTCTCCCCCTTGCTGTGTTATCACACAACATGTTGGACATGGAGGTGGATAAAAGAAGACAAGCTTTCTTGGTATGTCTCATGCTTTTTGGTAAGTTTTTATTACTACCTACTGCCCAACTTGCCCACTCAGATTTCAGCTTGGACCTCAACAGATCCAGAAGCAGCAGGCTTTCTGCTATGCCTTCTTATCTGAATAGGATTTCCTTTTGGTGATACCTTGAGGATCCCTTGAGTCATTAAGCATCAGACATGGCTTAAAGATACAAGGATAATCTTTGATAGCCTATGAAAGAGGATCTGTGACTTAAACCCAACATGGGTTGGCTGACAATACAGGAAAGTCAGAACAACTTGGGCCCATGGATTCTATGAATGAAAATGATTTTTTTTTTCATTTTCCCAACATTAACTATTTTACAGAAAATAGAAGGAAATATTCTGACTCTTTTTCATTAGGTCTCTGGATTTAGATCTGACTAATATAAGCTATGTAGAAAACTACAAGGTTAAACCATGAGAAATTACATTGTTGTATGTTAAAAGCAGTCAAATATGTCATTGCAGGCCCAATTATTTCCAATCTTACCGTTCCTTGTTTTTGTGATAATTAATTTAGGGAATCTCCAACTGATTGAATGCACAGTGGTGCACACACAAACACACACAGAGAAGCACAGCATTCTTTTTGTCAGTCTGTCTTTACAAAAAGGTTGATTTACTGTAATATAGTAAGTTATGAACTTTTAGCTTGATAGATAAGAAATTATATACTTAAATAATTACATTGTGATGTCTCTCTCCTCATGTTCCACCTATATATAGATATATAAATATGAATATATATATTTACATAATACCATATGAATTCTGTTCACTGCATAGCCAGAGTACATTATGAGTACACCTGACTTCTTGCTCTGCAATTTTTTGTGAGAGGTTTTATTTGCCATTTGCTTTGTTCTTTTCACTATGGGAGTATCCAATTTCAATTTCTTAAAAACATTTTAACCATACTACCGAATCTATTTTTTTCCCCAAGAAATTTTCATTCAGATGGTCTCCATCCTTTGAAATCTAGACTGGTTGTTTTCTTGATCTGTACAACTGTCCTCCTGAGATTTCTCAAAATTTGTTTCCTCAATATGCTCTATTATTTTCTAGATATCATTTTTCCCATTTCATGATTTAAGTATTCATTTGTCTGAAGTACATCCTTAAGTAAGAAAAGGGTTAGAGGGCTAAATTTTATGAATCACTCATTTTCTAAAAATCTCCTTATTCTGCCTAACTTAATTTGTCTTACAGCAGAATTCTAGAGGGAAAACATCATGCTAGAATTGGAAGACATTTTCTCTTTGTATCACACCATCCAGCATTGCTGACAAAAAGCCTGATTCCAGTTTTATTCCCTGTTTTGAGATTGCCTTGTTTCCCACCTCTTGACACCCTGTATTAGTGTATTAGTTTCCTAGGGCTGTCATAACAAAGCACCACAAACTGAGTGGCTTAAGACAAGAGAAATTTGTTCTGGAGACCACAAGGCTGAAATCAAGGTGTCAGCAGTGCTGTGTTCCCCCTGCAGGGTCTAGAGAAACATCCTTCATTGCTTCCTGCCAGCCTCGTTGTCTGCAATCCTTGGTTTACTTGACTTATAGGCATCAATCCAAACATTGTCTCTGTTGTCAGAAGGTGTTTTCCTGATGTGTCTGTGTCTCTGTGTCTAAATCCCCCACTTCTTAAGAAGAAATTAGTCATTGGATTAGGGACCAATCTAATGTAGTAAGATCTCATCTTAGCTAGGTAATGGCCCCATTTCTGAATATGATCACTTTCTTAAGTACTGGGAGTTAGGACTTGAAAAATCTTTTGGGGGAATCAGTTCAACCCACAGCACCCTGGATTAGAAGAAAATTTTCTTTTTTATTGCTAGGTATTCTGATACTTTGAAATTATGAGACTAAGTATGGCTTTCTTTGTAATTTTATTTAGTAAATGTTACATAATTTGAAAATGTCTATGTCATTTTAAATTGGAGAAAATTTCTTATCACATCTCTGATAATTTTGCCTGTATTTTTGCTGGATTTGTCTCTGGGTATTTTTTTGTTTGTTTGTTTATCTTATTCTTTCTTGTTTCAGGCTTTCCTAAAATGTATAACCAACCTGTTTTCCCATAGATATTTTTAAGTTTGACCATAGAATATTGTAGACTCTTAACTCTGTAAATATGTGCAAGGCTCATCATCTGCTCACATCTATTCTTATTTTAGAATAGAAGCAGACATCCTACTGAAGACCACTCTTACACAAGCATAAAAACACTTTGTTGCGGTTATTCGAATCTTCTCTTGACATTTTCTTCAGTTTGCTTGGAAAGCAAATCTCCCTTTTTGCCTTGGGTATGATCGCACAGCTATATTCCTTCTGCTTAGTAAAATATGATCAGATTTGAGATGTTAAGTATTCTGCACACAGTCCTTCACTTATATCTAATACTTTAAGCCACACCTCTTTGCTCGTCTGTTATCTATGCTGAGTACCCTTGGATCATATTAAGATCAGCTCAACCTTATTAATCAGTGATTACCCATCAGCTTTTCCTTCTTCCTGAAATTTTAGAAATCTTTTTTTTTTTTTTTTTGCTGAAGTCTGCTCTATCCTTTTGCTCTTATGGGATTAGATGTTTCTTCTCTTTTCTTTTCTTTTTTAATTTTAACTTGATTTCAGGAAGGAACATTGTAAGTATCTGCGGCAAATCTGCCGTATGTCTTCTAAGTAGTTTTGTTGTTGTTGTTGTTTTTTAATTTCAAGCAGGGTGACTTAATCTCCTTGAAAAAATTGTTGTAGGGAATTGGTTTCTAGGTGAAAATATTCCAAGAAGACAGTTACTTAGAAAAAGTTAAAAAACAAAACAGAACAAATGAACACACAAAACTATTTCACCAAGGTAAACAAGACTTTCTGTGAAATTAAGAAGCTATGACCACAAAGCAAAGAAAGAGTAAAAAATTTTCAGAGATAATATTTATAGACAACTATCTGAGGAAGCCAAAATGTGAATATAATCACTGTATTCTACTCCCCTTTTTCTTTACTTTTTCTATTTACTCCTGTCCTATTTTTCCTCCCTTCTTTTCTTTTTCTTTCTTTCTTTTTATTTTTTCCCCTGTGTCTTTCCCAGAGACCTCCAGCACTCCACCAACCATGTTCATTTTGTCCTTCACCTTTCTTTTCCTACAGGGCCAGAGGGCACGCTGCTCTTGCTGAGCTCCCACAAACTTTCCTGGTGAAAATAGCATTGCAGCGTTCAGCTCCTTCATCTAGGCTTTGCATGTCACTGCCTTGTGTAACCTGGACTAAAAATAAAATCTGTCTAAAATATGACACATATTTATAACACTGAAGAATACACAAATATTTAAATAAATGTACAAATGGCCTTTGATTGACATATGGGCAGGTAAACTTACGCATTCACACATATTGAGGTAGAATGTGCACAAAGGAAATATGTAGATTTATGGTCTTTGAAGTGCTTTTGTTCATTCTGCTTGTACATAAACTTATTTTTCACATTTCACTTTCCATTTTTCCTATTACACTATTTTTAAGTTTTTATCTTTATGATCTATGTGCTTATTTGTAAGCTACCTCAAATATTATTTGGGGGGTATATTAAGGTTCTTCAGAGGAGAACATATAGGAAGGCGATTGTTATAGGAATTGGCTCATGCTTATGGGGGCCAGGAAATACTATGATCTGCCCTCTGCAAGCAAGACACCAGGAAATCTGCTGGTGTGATTCAGCCTGAGTCTTAAGACCTGAGAATTGGAAGACTGATGGTATAAATCCCACCCTGAGTCCAAAGGCTCAAGAACCAGGAGGGCCTATGTCTGAGGGTAGGAGAAAACGAGTATCTCTTCTCCGCTTGTTTTTCTTCTGCCATTTTGTTGTATTCAGTTCCTCAACGTGTTGGATGACGCCCACCCAAATGGGTGAAGATGATCTTTACTCAGTCTACTGATTCAAATGCTAATATCTTCCAAGAAGACCACCACAAACATAACCAGAAATACTATTTTTCCAACTATATTCTCATCCTTTAGCCCAGTGTAATTGACACATAAAATCAGCCATCACAGGAGTCCAGGCTTAAAAAATAAATATATAAAGATATACCTCATCTTCAAGAAGCATTTATTGTTTCGTTACTATGGGGTGATAAAAAGACTACTAGGTCATTTTTTTCCTGCATAAATAAGTAGCTTACTTAGTAAGAAATATGAAAGTAAACAGCCAACAGGAATAGTATGTAGTAATGTCTACTGTAGTCGTATGTACAAATTACAGGATCGAACATGTTCTAAAGTAGCTTATCTTCCCTAAACCAAAGAAACAGAGTAGTGGGAGTGTAGGTGAAGATGGGAGATAGAACTTCTCTTATGATGTTCTTTCAAAGAATTTAAACTGTTAGATTTAATTTCTCTGTCTATGGGCGCCTGGGTGGCTCAGTGGGTTAAGCCGCTGCCTTCGGCTCAGGTCATGATCTCAGGGTCCTGGGATTGAGTCCCGCATCGGGCTCTCTGCTCGGCAGGGAGCCTGCTTCCCTTCCTCTCTCTCTGCCTGCCTCTCTGCCTACTTGTGATCTCTGTCTGTCAAATAAATAAATAAAATCTTTAAAAAAAAAAAATAATTTCTCTGTCTGGACACCCTCCCCTGTCTGCTCTCAATCGGCAAACCCTACTCTCCATTAGTGGGTCAGCTCAGTTGCCCTCCTTCCAGGAACCTCCATCGCTGTTCCCAAGACCAGCACCAGCACCTACATTAGTATATTAACACCCCTCAGTCACCACCACCAACATCCCTTTGACCTCCTTTAGGCTTGAAAAGTGCATTCTCTGTTCTGTCATAAAAGTGGGAAATTTTGTTTGGTACAAAAAACAGATCTGTTTATCGTCTTATTTATTTCTTTATATTGCAGAGGACATGGTGCAGCATTGTCTTCCGTGCAAGTCATAGCACATGGTTGGCATACAAAGTATAGTTCTCCACTGAATAGTTTTCCCTTGTTTATAAAAAAATAAATAAACCAAAAGAGGCAGAGTGCTTGCTTGGCAAGTAATAACAATGTAGATTGGAACAAACTGGACAGATTTTAAAATCATTGTGTCTGCTTCGCATTATAATTTATCCACAGCTTTGGTTTCATAGTAATGTTGGAATATTAACCTGTTAATGCCAGATATTATCCTTTCATAATAATTCATTATGAGAATAATGAGTTCTTCTTATTAAATGATTAATACTTAGTGAATGTTACATTAGCATTGTGGAAATGGGCAGAATCAGAAACCTTTTGATGCATAACTGAGATTTGATTTGTTTTTTTAGCATAGAGGAACATGAACTAGTAGTCAAAAAATAATGTTTCTGAATATAAACTTCATTTTCTATGCAATCATTTCTCATTGAACCCCCCCCAAATAGATACATATACAGGTATATGGCCATTTGCTTATAACAAATAATTTCCAATATTCTTCATATGACTTACAATTTCCTGGACTTTACAGTGATCAAATACTATAAGACTTACTATTCCTTAGATATGTTAAATTACATACTTTCATCTATAGAGGAAGTGCATGACTAATGCATGATTTAAATGTATATAATTTAGACAAATGACACATTGCCAGATAAATCTTAGAGATGTCCAGAATTTAAGCAGGGACTTTAGAGGAAAACTAACCAACAGTTGGATTTATCAAATCCTTTTGGGAACATTTGTGGAAAGAAATATTGGGACTTATAATGAAACAGTATGAGCGTACATGAAAGACTGAACAGACTAAAATGATGATAGGCTATTTCCCCCCAGCAAAGGAAAATGAATGAACAAACACTTGCTGTAATCCACCCACCGCGCTGGCAGTGCCCATGACTCGCAGTAACCTCTGTTTGACTTGTCACTTGCAAGACAAATTTGTTCATATATCATGACTGTCAGAATACCTTTTCGGCAACTCTATCAGTAATTAGCTATGCCTTGTTAGTGCTCAAGGCATGTGTATCTGTCACATTGATATAAAAGGTCTTTTTTTTTCTTTTCATTTCAACTAACATGTTAGCCTCTCAGCATTATAATGCCAGCAAAGAACCGCAATATTGATCAAACTCTCATTGATGACATTTAAAAACACTTATGTTGTTTGAGAAAAATAAGAACCAGCATGCTATTCCACCCTAAGGAATATTACAATTTGAGAAGAAAAGTAAACTCTGAATATTTATAATAACATGGGAACCTGTTCCTAAGTTCCTTGGATAAGTTTTCTGACTGAGCCAAATACTATGAACTATTTTATGTAGAATTTTCTGAAATTTTCAGTTGATAAAAATGTATCCATACATGTTTATTATGAAACACTAAGAGGTAATTATAAGAGTTTCAGTAACACTGGTGGGAAATAAAATTTCAGATTATATTTGAGTCTAAACAAATAAAAAGGCAGACATAGAATTATGCAAATCAAAGATTCGCAAATTTGGATCAGCAACAAAATCAAGTGTAGTGATCTTTTTTTTAAATAAAAATTCTCAGACCTAAATTTATTGGAACAAAATATCTTAAAAGAATGCCATAGAGTGAAAAAGGAAGAAATAGTCTCAGATAAACTATTTTGAAAAATTATATAAAGTAGTATTATCATTAACATTTCAGGGATAGTTAATTGAGACAAAATATAATTGATCTGCTACAAATCAATGAGACCACATTAAAAATGAGCATTCTAGGTAAACAGGAAGAATAGAAGGAAATAAAAATCACCAATAAGTACATAAAACTATATTGAACCTCTTTTAGGATCAGGAGACATCAAAACAAAATACTAATAGTATTTCTCTCTTTACCCATCAGATTTGCAAAATCAAATAAAACTTTTTAAAAGATTGCCACGATTTATGGCCATGGCACAGGGAATTTAACAGTATTAACTGTGGGTGAGATTGTTTGCTCATTCCTTTAACTTTGAGGAGAGCCATACGAATATCTACCTGCAACTAGAGTCTCATCGTAAAGCCAGCTCGTCTGCCATGTCTTCTAGTGCGTCTTCAAACCATGCAAAATAGTGACCTAGACTAGCACACGATTGATTCTCAAGTTTAATCAGTTCAATTAATTATTAACTGTGCACCTTCTCTGACTCATGTATCTCACTTGCAAAGTCATTCTTATAGAAACAGTACATGCATGATTATGAGTGTACAAGGATGTTCACTGCAATGCTGCCTCCTACAAAAGAAAGGCCATAGTAATGTGTATCAGTTAGCAAGAAAAAGAAAAGAGCTGCATCTCAGAAGCTTTGTAAAGCTATTTAAGATGACAAGTTTAAGAACAAAGCAAATGTTAAATGTAAATATAATGTCATGTATTCTCTAGCATGTTTACTGGCTTGGGAAAAATAAGCCCAGAGTTTGAGAGATCTGTTGGTGTATTTTAGAATTTGGAGGGAAAGAACTAAAATCAGACTCACAGAATACCAATCAAACGAAGACACACGAATGAATTATTAAATGTGGGAAAACTTATACAAAGAAACATCATCTTCATATAATACATTTGAGTCGGCAATGAAAATATTTAAGGGTCACAATACCGAAGTATTTAGTTTTTATGCAAAAGTTTTGATTTCTTTGAAACACGTTATTCCAGGCAGACTATGGTGGACGTGGAAGACACTGAGGTCTCGGGCACCAAAACAGGTAGTTGAAAGCTCTTGTCTACAATTGTTGAACCAAGAAATTGCTGCTTAAGTATTATTATGGAACATGCAAGAGAATACTGAAAGGGCCGTCTAAAAGAGCAAGGCTTGGGAAAGAAAAAATAGTCTGGACAACCTGTGAGGTTCTGCTGATTTCAAATTTAAATCTTCAGTCTAACCATTTTTTAGATTCTTTTCAGTTTGAAAAATAAGTAAGATTTTAGTTTCTGTATTTGCTTTTGTTTGCTTGCTTGCTTGCTTTTTTGTGGAGGTAGGTCCTGGGTAACACAGATCTCCACTATTTCATTAGAAGATCCAAACTGCTCAACTACTCGCCCTGGATTCCCAATATTTTCTCTATAAAGTTGACATGGGAAAAGCGGGTTGGTGGATGTGTGGACAGTGGGAGTGGGTACATGAAGGAACAGAGGATCGAAAAAGGGGTAAATGCCACTGCGGCATAGCAGAAAATATCAACACCCAGTGAATAATTTCTCCTTTGAAGTTAGAAACATACAAATGTTAACAGCTGGGCAGTGTTAAATGCAGTATTTTATAGAGAAGATTTGAGAAAAGACATTTTTCAGTCTCTTCTATGGATTTTATTCTCCTATCATATCAAAACAATGCTAGCAATAGTTTAGGTACTAAGTTCCCATTCTCTTATTGTTTGAAAAGTAACAAGTTATCTCTTTTAGTTCAGCATCAAGAAGGAAGTTTTCTGAGCCAAGATATCTTTTACTTAAGGGAAATTACACTGTCAGCCAGAATGCATTTAATACCAACCGACAAGTAATTCTATTTTTAGCATGCATTTTTATGAATAATTCCTTATGGGCTATATAAATTTCGGTGGTTTTACTAATCAATGTAAACCTCAAATGTCTAAAAAAATGGGAATTATTCTAGGAAAATTTGAGTTGATCTTTTCATTTGAGGTTATCATTTCATCATAAATTAAGACACAAATATATCTAGATATGTAAATGTAATGTCACTGATGTACTAAAAACAAAAAATAACATTTGACCTTCTAACTGGGATATAAAATCAACTTTTAAAAAATTATGAAAAGCCATCAAAAACAATGATCTTCATTTGCCTGGTAGCATCAAACACAAAAACCCACAAGTATTTATTCTCTAAGGCTTTGATACAAATACAATTTTTCCTTTTCTTTCAAATAGAAAGTACCAAAAAGACCATCCCATCCAAATCAATTCACAGTGAGAGGGTGGCATCATTTGCCATGCCATATGGCTGACGATAAAATGGAATGATTAGTATGTGCCCCCTGAACAGTAGATTGTTAATTTACTATGAATGTATTAATTCACATTAACTGGGGAAACACAGAAATCTGCAAATACATGAATCCATTTTTTTTTTTTTTTGAATGACCGTATCTATCATGCCCAATTGCTTTCTCTTATCCTTTTGTAATTCTGTGTTTGCCTGCCCACCCAGCCATCCTTGGGCATTGATGTGCATATAGATTTTTCATATAGATTTGTCTTTATTCCAGAGTATGACATAAATGGAATCATACAGTACACATTCTTATTTTCGGCTTCTTTCACTCAGCATAATTATTTTAAGATTTATCCATGTTGTGTGTATCAGTAGTTCACCTTTTATTGCTGAGTGGTATTTAATCCTGCCAGTTGTTTTCCAATTCACCCAATGACAGATATTAGGAACATTTCCAGGGGTGCCTAGGTGGCTCAGTGGGTCAAGCTTCTGCCTTTGGCTCAGGTCATGATCTCAGGGTCCTGGGATCGGCTCTCTGCTCAGTGGGGAGCCTCCCCCCCCCCCCCCGCCTGCCTCTCTATTTATGATCTGTCAAATAAATAAATAAAATCTTTAAAGACAAACTGAAGGTTTTGGAGGGGAGGGGGGGTGGGGTGTTGGACGAGCCTGGTGGTGGGTGTTACAGAGGGCACATATCACATGGAGCACTGGGTGTGGTGCATAAACAATTAATGCTGGAACACGGAAAAATAAAATAAAATAAAATAATAAAATAAAAGGAATATTTCCAGTTTGGGAACGATACTACTTAAAGCTGCTAGGAACATTGATGAATAAGTCTTTATTATCAACGTAAAGTTTTATTTACCTTAGGTAAATCCCTAGAAGTAAAATGGTTGCATCATGTGGCAGGACAGTGTTTAAAATCTTTAAAAAAAAATCCTAATAACTACCAAACTATATTTCACAGTGGTTCCACCATTTTATATTCTCATCAGTTATGTATGAATGTTCCAGTTACTAAACAGCAGGACAAAACCTTAATGTGGTCAGACCGTGTAGTATAAAGACATTCTGAAAGGTGGTAAGTGTTATCTCATTGTGGTTTTAATATTTTTGCTAATTACTAAAGAAGAATCATATTGGGCATCTGCTCATATGCTTCTTATCCTTTGGTTAAATATCTGTTGGCTTCTTTGTTCATGTTTAACTGGGTTTCTTCTTTCATTATTGAGCTTGTGAGTTCCTTATACACTCTCCGTGTATAAATTGCAAATATTTTACTCTAGTAAATAACTAGTTTATTCGGCCTCTTAAACTGTTTTTCAAAGAGCAGAAGTTTTTAATTCTGATAAAGTCCAAAATACATAAAACATACTGAATAAGATGTAGATGTTTTTAAATATACTGAAACTTGTCTTATATCTTACTGTATAGTTTATCTTAGTAAACACATTGTATTGGCTGGAAAATGTGTGATCTGATGTGTTGCAATAGCTTTTTCTAAAAATGCCAATTAAGTTAGATTAATCCAATGTATTTTCAAACTTTTATGTGGTTAATGATTTATTGTCTCCTTCTACCAATTCTTATGAGGCAGTGTTAAAAATCTTCAAGAATAATTGGTTAGTTTTCCACTTCTCTATTCAGTTTTACCAGTTTTTACTTCATGTATTTTAATATGATTTAATCAAGTATCATGAAATTCACCCATTTGAAGTGTAATCGCAGATTTTACTCTATTCATAGAGTTGGACAACTATTCTCACAATCTCATTGTAGTATATTTTCTTCACTGTGGAAGAAAGCCTACAAGCATTAGCAGTCACTCCCCTCCCCTTGCTCTGCTCCCCAGATCTGCCACTGATAATCTAGTTTCTGTCCTCGTAGCTTTACCTTTTTGGACCTTTTGTAAAAATGGATCATACGGTGTGTGGTCTTGGAGATTGTGTTCTTTGCCTTTGCACGGTGTTCTCAAGGTTCATGCGTGCTGTAGCACGCATCCGTGCTTCCTTCCTATCTGTCGTTGAATTATATTCTATGGTACAGACCTACTTGGTTCATCCATTTGTTAGTTAATAGATATTGGAGTTGTTTCCACTTGGGATTATTTTGAATAATGCCACTATGGACGTTCTTATACAAGGTTCTGAGTGGACATATATTTTCACTGATAGATACTAAGGAGTGTAATTGCTGGCTTATATTGTAATGATGGCTATGATTTTGAAAAATTTCCAGTTGTTTCACAAAGTAGCCTCCATATTTTCCATGCTCAAAAACATTGTATGAGGTTTTTAATTTCTCTACATCCCCAAACTTGTTCCTGTCCATCTTTTTTATTTTAGCCATCTTATTAGAGGGAAGCAAGATCTCATTGTGGTTTTGATTTACATGTCTGTATTATTTAATGATGTTGAGCATACTTTCATGTGCCTAACAGCCATTTGCATATCTTCTTTGGAGAAATAACTTGTTCAAATATTTCACCCCTATTTAAATTGGGTTATTTATTGTTGTTATGATGATAATGATGTCCTAAAACCTTTTATATATTCTGGATACAAGTCTCTTATCAGATGATTTGAGAATATTTTTTCCATTGTAATGGTTGTCTTTTCATGTCCTTGATGTTTAAATTTATAAAAAGAAGTTTTTAATTTTGATAAAATCTGAGTTATCAATTTCATCTTTAGTTGCTTTTGCTTTTGGCATAATACCTAAGAAAACATTGTCTAACTAAGGTCATGAATATTTATTCTTATGTTTTCTTCTAAGAGTTATGGAGTTTCAGTTTATACATCTATGTCTTTAATCAGTTTTGAGTTAAATGTGTTTAGTATGTAACATAGGCTCAACTTCATTCTTTTGCATGTGGATATCAATTTGCCCAGAATCATTTTTTTAAAAAGTTTATTCTTCTAATGGAATTTTCTTAGTGCCCTTGTAAAAAAATCAATTGACCATAAACACAGTGTTTTGTTACAGTACTTTCAATTCTATTCCATCGATCTAAATGCTTAACATTATACCGATACCACATAATCTTGATTACTGTAGTTTTGTATTAAGTTTAAAATCAGGAAATAGGAGTTTTACAAATTTGTTCTTTTTCAAAATAATTCACTATTTGGGTCACTTGTAGTTCTTTGTGTATTTTAAGATTAACTACTCAATATCTGCAAAAGAACAAGCTGGGATTTGTGAAAGATATTGTGTTTAATGTGTAGATGAATTTTGGGAAGTATAGTCATCTTGGTAATATTAAGTCTTCCTATCCATAAATGTGAAACATCTTTCCACATATAAAAATATTTAATATTGTCCAAGAATATTTTGTGGATTCCAGTGTAGAAATCTTACCTTTTTTGTTGTTAAATTTGACCCTATATATTTTATTCTTTTGATGCAATAATAACTGAAATGATTTTCTTAATTTTATTTTCAGATAGTTTAATGGAATGTATGGAAATAAAATTACTGAGTTGTGAGGGTGGCCTAGTCAGCTAAGCATCAGACTCTTGATTTTCGCTCAGGTCATGACCTCGGGGTGGAGATCAACCCCGCATCAGACTTTATTCTCAGCATGGCTAGTTGAGATTCTCTCTCTCCCTCTCACTTTGTCCCTCCCTCTGCTCATTTTCCCCCTCTCTCTCTAAAAATAAATAAAATCTTAAAAAATAAAGAAATACAATTGCTTCTCCAAAATGTTAATCTTGAGTCCTGCAACCTCCCTGAACTTATTATTAGGGTGTAATAGGTTTTTTTTTTGTTTTTTTTTTCAGTGGATTTCTTATGATTATGCAAAATTATGTCCTGTGTAAATACAGGAAGTTTTACTTTCTTTCTCAATCTGGGTTTTGTTTGTTTGTTTGTTTTTCCCTTATTTCCCTGGTTAGAACCTCTAGTGTAATGTTGAATAAATGTGTTGAGAATGGACATTCTTGTCTTGTTCTTGATCTTAGTGGGAAAGTTTTAGATTTTCACCATTAAGGAGTTTATCATTAAACATGTGGATTTCCCACTGATGCCTTTTATCAGGTTGAGAAAATACTTGTATATTTCTTTTTCTATGGAGGCAGAAAAATTCCACATACAAAATTTTCATTTTAGCTATTCAAAAACATGATAACCTGCAAAAAGAATTAATCATTTAAAGAAATAAAAGTGCGTGTATATATTATGAAAAATATGTGTGTATGTGTATGTATACCTAATATGTATAACATTTATGTGTATTATATATATATTATAATAATACTAAAAAAAGACAAATTTAATTTTTGGAGCTTATAGAAATAACATCACTAAGTAGCAAGCATAATTTATTGAATAGAACTAATAAGAGGTATCAAAATAAATTAAAAATCTATATTTGAGAATAAAGGCATACAATAGTTTGCATCTAAAATTTATACACAAATGCCAAGGGCCAAGAGTACCCAACAGAAATCTTGAAGGGAACACAAAGTTATAATATATACATTTCCAGATACTAAAAATTACTGTACATTTATAATTATTAATACAATGTGATATTGTAACATGAGCAGAAAATATGATCTCTGACATAAAATAGAGAGACCAGACCCAAACCTATTCATATATAATATCTGTAAACATTTGCCTGGGTTTTATGTAGGTTTAACACTTCAACTCAGTGGGAATAATGCAGTCTTTTATATAAATGGTACTGAGTCGATCAGATGTACCTCAATCATACCAAAGATCACTTCCAGATGGCATACAGATATTAATGCAAAAGGTAAACCCCAAAAGACAAAAATGTGAAACATCCTCCAGTCTCGAAGTTGGCAAAGATTTCTTCAATAAAACTCAAAATCACTTACTGTAAAGGAAAATATGATGAACTGAGTTATATTAAAATTCAAATTTTCTATCCATTAGAAATCACCAAGAGGAGATTGAAAAAGCAACCCACAGTGAAAGAAAACATTCCCAATGCATTTATTCAACAAATGTGCATGCCCAGAATATATAGTAAAATTCTATAAATCGATAAAGACAGACAACCTTATAGAAAAGTATCAAAGAGTCCCATAAAGGCTTGTGAAAGATACCCACATGATCAGTAAATATATGAAAATGGTTCTTGGTTCTTAAAACCACTTTATAGGGGTATGATTGACATATGAGAAGCTGTACATATGTAATGTATGTAACGTGATGAATTTAGAGCTAAGTGTGCATCCGTAAAATCATCATCACAACCTATGTCACAAACATATCCATCAGTAATACGTACTTGAAGTAATATACACAATGGAATAAAATTCAGCCTTTCAAAACAAAAAGAAACCAGCCATTTATGACAACATGGATGGACCTGGAGAACATGTGTTAAGTGAAAAAAGGCAAAGAAAGACAAAAACTACATCACAGTGCTTTTCTGAGGAACCTAATAGTCCACACTCATGGAAGCAGAGAACAGACTCGTGGTTGTTAGGGGATGGGGTGAGGGTAAATCAGGGAAGCAGTAGTCAGACTATTATCCATCAGTGAAATGCGAACTAGAACCGGAAGACAATTCTACCACGTACTGTCAAACGGCTTTTGAGAAGGAAGCAACAATAAACAAAAACAAAAACAAAATATAAAAGAATCACACAAAATGTTAGCAAGACTATGAACAAACTGAAAGTCTCTGACACTGCTGTCAGCAATATTAATGGGGGCACCTGGGTGGCTCAGACGGTTAAGCATCTGCCTTCAGCTCAGGTCATGATCCAGTTCCGTATGGGGCTTTCTGCTCAGTCTCCTATGGGGCTCCCTTCTCCCTTTACCCCACTCTCCTGCTGGTGTTCTCCCTCTCTCTCAAATAAATATGTAAGATTTTCATTAAAAAAAATGGTAAAAACCCTTTCGAACCACTTTGGAAAACTGGTGATGCCTGCTAAAGCATGTGTCATGTTGCAGCAATGCCACTCCTGGATAGAAACCCACAAGAATGCATAAATTTTTAGCAAAGACACATAGTGGAGAATGTTACAATGGCAATATTTTTGACATTGACGATCTGGGAACTGAACGGTTGTGCACCACCAGTGTAATGGTACATTTCCAACATGGAAGACTTGAGGACATCGTGAATGTGCCATCCACAGATCTCTGCACTGATATGAGGGAAAACCACACACAAAGGAACAAGTACTGTATGATTTGATTTACTTACATACATTTACATAAACCAAGCACTACTACTGTCTGCTGGTAAGTGTCAGGAAGAGGACTAGTGATTGAAGAGGGCACGAAAGAAGCATCTGTGTATTGGATCTATTCTTGTTCTTGATCTCCTGGAGATGGTTATACAGGTGAGCTCACTGTGTGAGTATTCACAAAGATGCCCAGATCAAAAAGGTACTATTTTCCGTAGGTTGTTTAATAACAATAAACTACAAAAAAGAATATGGTAGGGATGATGTTACTCTGGGTAATGCACAAGATAATAATCCTCACCCCTCCCCAACTATATTTAATTGCTCAAAAGAAAAGTTGATGCTGCTTTTCCTTAGCCTTTCTCTTGGAACATTCTGAGACGCATGTCATCATACCTCTCAGAGGAAATATAGCCTGTGGTTCCCTGACTACATAGTTTTGTGGTTTTTAAAACAATGTAGTCCAGTTATCATGAAGTTTGGTTTAAGGCCTTCATTTTGAGTGAGAAAGAAAATTCTTAATTTATGTAATAGTAGGGTTCTAGGAAATAACCAAGTTTTTTAGGGAGGAGATGTTTCAACTTTCTTTATGTAGGGAACAGATTGTATCCATCACTCTTCCAAATGTTACACTTTGTTCTCAATTTTTAAAAGAGAAAGATGAAGAAAGTAGATAATACCGTAAGTGAAAATAAATAAGAGGGTAATAAAAGAGAGACTTCTCCATGAGTCACTGGAGATTGCTTATCTGATTTATATCTCACTAAAAGCTGCGAGTATGTGAATGGCAGGAATATGGAGCCTAAAGATATTGATAATGATTAAGAGTTGGATACAATCAGTTAAAGACTAAAACAGAATTACAGATGAGAATTTTCAGACTGTGTTCCTGGTCAGATAATTCTCATATAATGTTTGAGTCTCATGCTGAGTCTAGTCACCTTCAGGTAGAAGATGAATCTCGGTAATCAGACTCACCCCTGAGTGGGCCATTCTGTGCAGGCCACAGCTCAAAATGAGGCAGACACTGTCTCAGGTGGATTCCTGGTAAATATCTTGTGAGAGCCTTCTGGATAAGCCTAACCAAACCAACTTCTCATTTCATTTTGGAAAACAGACTTCTCCACCTAAGGCGTAGTAGCATTTGGAGGTTAACCATCCTTTATGTATTTGTAACACACAATCTATTTATCCCAAACCCATTCTAGATGCTAGCATTTCCTCAAATGACAGTTTTTGCATCCTTGGCAAGGAATTCAGCTCATTTGCTTTTACAAAAAAAAAATATGATTGTTTAGAAATAGATGATTAATTTCTTGACTTATGTGGTGTTTGGTGAAATAATAGGAAAGAAGAAAAAAAAAGTAGTGTGTATAAATACACACATATCTTTTTGTATTTGTGTGAATGTGTGTGTGTATGTATATATGTATGTATGTATATATGACAAGATATATATATATATATGTAAAGAACAAATCAAATTGCTCATAATGCCCATTAAAAATCACTTTCCAAAACTGGCCTCATTTTGGAAAGGTGAGGAAAGTAATAGGAGCCATTCTAGACCATATGGAACTGCATAATTTATCAGGGATGTTGCCAGATTCCAGGAAGGTAAGTGATTGTGTTTCACGACCTGGAGAGTCCCTCTCACAAGCAGTATCACAGAATGATCATGCTCATCTTTAGAGGGTTCTGAGGATTGTCAATGGGTTTATATATAATGACAGAGCAGTATGATGATGATCGTTTTGTTCAAAGTTTCAAATATGTAATGCGGTTCTGCCTTTTTACTACTGATTAAAGTAGAGCTTGCTTTGCCAGACCCTGAGATGTTTCCATTTGGCTGAGTCAATGATGATATGACAATTTTATTTTGTCAAGATGATGTTTTTCATCATTTCCAAACCTCATTTTCCAGAACAAGTTATTTCTTAGAGGATTTGATTTTCAAGCTAGGCATGAGCAAAAAAAAGTGTGTATTCTGAGACATGCCAAGAGCTTTTTGACAGTCTCTGACTTCTTTATTTCATGGGCTTTGCTATTCCTTCTTACAAATTGTCGTGGGTGGGAATTATGTCTCCTAAAATTTATATGTGGATGCCCTAACCTCTGCTACCTCCAAATGTGATTGCTCTTGAAGATTAGGGCTTTAAAGAGGTAATTAAGTCAACATGAGACCGTTAGGGTGAGTTGTCATCCAATATGACTGGTGTCCTTTAAGAAGAAATCTGGACTGAGAGAAGTCAGGGATGTACACACACAGAGGAAAGACCATGTGAGGACACAGCAAAAAGGTGACGTCCATAAGGCATGGAGAGAAGGCTCAGGAAAACCAAACCTGCTGTCATTGTTTCGGTTTCTAACAGCTAAGAAAGTTTTCAAAAGGATTCATTGCAATGTTTTGGGAAAGATTACTAGCTCATGAGTCTGTCATTATTATGGGTTTCCCAGGGATGTCCATATCCTGATTGTAATTTCTGACTAGTAATATCTAATATGAAAATGGAGTCTGGACCATTATGTTAAGAAAGACCCTCTGCACTAGTACGTCACGTGGTTCCTGGTGATGTTCTGTGACTATCAGTGAATAATTAGGGAGGAATTAATACAAATAAATATTTGCCTTACGTTTTATATTTTATAGAATTTTTTTATTAAAATTGTTTTATTTTATGCTCTGTCAACTCCAGCAAGATAAGATTGTATTCACCCAGGATCATAAACTTGGAAGATTCCTTATTGTATCATCAGATCTGTAATGATCAATAACAATTTCACATACCATAATATCTAGCAAACATTCATCTTCAAAGGTATCTGTCTCAAGGGGAATTTTTAACAACTCTGTTATTCCAATTTTATGGCATTTTATGGCATGGTGTTATTAAAACTTAAGGAAAAGATTCTGTCTTTCTAAGTATTATAGGAATTTTGAATGAATCAGTGAAAGAATGAATGAAAAAATAGAGTTCTGTTGCTATGACAGTCATTATGGTCAGAGGTTCCTTGCTGATTTCATCTTTGCTGCTCCCAGAGTGGGAATTTGCCTGGATGAACTCCAGGAAAACATCACAGAAAGCAGAGGAAGCCTATCTCTGAGAGTTCTCCACACCTCCTTATGCTTCTGTCTTACCCCTGCTCCAGATCTCCTCTAAGAAGTAAGAGATTAGACAGTAAAGCATTTCTCCTCTCTTTAGGACCAGAAGTAGAAAGTAGAAGATCAATTATATTTTTATCCACTTGAGGTCTCAATTTTGCAGATAAGCAAAACCGACAAAACGAACATTTAAATCTTTATCCTTTGATAATCAAACCTTAGTGATTCTTTTTATTTACCCAACATACCATATTTGACTCTCATAGTTTTTTTGTTTTTTTGTTTGTTTTGTTTTGTTTTCCTAAGGGGAAGAGTGAGAAGTTCCTTTAATTTTATTATTAGCATGATGTTTATATCCACAGAATCTAACTTAGACAGTATCATTTGCATATAATAAAATGATAACACATGTAAAGGCAGATAGCTCCAGACTTTATTGGCTGACTGATAGAAAAGTTATCCCGATCCAGAAAAAATGAAAAGGGATAATGTGACTGTTTCCTTACACGTAGGTCTCCAGTTTTTCCTCTCTGGTTGCTCAAACACCTCACCTTTTCCTCATCTTTTCAACCAGCACTAAGGTGTTTGCTATTTGACCAAAATTGCCAACTTGCAGATGTTATGGGAGCATCTAAGTTGTTTGGATTAATATTTAGAAAAGCGTCCTCTCTTACAAAACCTATTTATGTGCTGATGTTTAACAGATAGCTGGCATTTGTTGGACTAGAAAATTATCTAGAAAATGTTCTAGATTTAACTCTCCATCTGTTTTTTATGCTTTTACTATTTTTTTATTTCAACAAGTAAATTCAATGATAAGGTTGAGTGAACTCAGAGAGGGAAAGAATTACTCTGTTTTGAAAATAAAAAGAACCATTTTGCTTTAAATTAAATACCTTCAATGTGTGACCTATTTAGTTTATTACTTAAGTCAGTGACTCTAGAATATAATTTCTTTGAGGAAAGTTAGAAAGAGTCCTATTTTTTCTTGTTAAACATAAAGAAGTGCTAACGACTTTGTATATTTAGATGAAATCATATTATGTAGGTTTATTGATTAGAACATAGTGGAAGCTTAGAATTAATATTTATACATTTTTGTTTAAATAAATGATTACATTTTGTTTCAGTATTTTTTACTGTTAGTAAAGAACTAAAGTACACATTGCCTAATTCACTATAATAACAGAGCATACACATTAGCCACCTTTAAATAAAAAAAAAAATTTGGTTGTATTTTCAGGATCATTTGCTGAAGGCCCTACTACCTTATCTTTCTGATGGAAAGATATTTGGAACTTGTTCATTAGCTCCTAGTCATTTGATAATGCAAATCTTCTTTTCTGCTGGAATTAAAAAAAAAATTCCGTGGATTAAAAAATGCAGTGAATTAAAATGAAGTAAATCTACATATTGTTTTTTGGATACAAATGTGATCCCTTTCGTATCTTGTCAGAGAATAATACTGCTTTTTCTAATATGAAAGTTATATATTATTTTACCCTATATATTGTATATCATATATATAATATATAAAATGTAATCGGCTAAAGTTGCTTGTATGTGTACACACACACACACACACAAACACATACTTTGGCCAATTACATTTTTACAGTTTAACGGTAAATGCACCCGAAATGTTATTTCTTTCCCCCTTCTTCTTTTTATAGATCCAGAAATGCTCATAAATTTCACTTAAATAGTTTTTTTCTGAGCACATAATTTTTATATTCATCTTTTTATTAAATTTAAAGTCCATGGAATAGCCTATATTAACAAATCTAGGTTGAAGTGTTATTGTTCTAAAGTATTTAAAATTCCATAGACTAAGTAAATTGAAAAATATACAATGCTAAACTCAAAAGAGCATTTTTTGCTTTAGTTTTCAAATAATTAAGAGCCAGTTTCTTGACACCAAAATTTTGTTGCGTATTTCCACTCAAAGTATTTGTGAAAAAAATTAACTTCATTTCCACTTGGAAAAAGTGTATATGAGAAATACAGACACATATACTCAATATTTTTTAAAAAATCACCTTTGCCTTTACTTAGAGAGAAAGAGAGAGAGAGCGTGTGCGCATGCAAGCACAGAAGGGGCAAAGGGAGAGGGAGACTCTCAAGTAGGCTCTGTGCTGAGTGGTGAGCATGAGGCAGGGCTCCATTTCATGACCCCAAGATCACAACCTGACCTGAGCCCTGAGCGGAAATCAAGATTCTGAAGCTTAACCATCTCAGCCACTCAGGCACTGCCCCCCAAGTCAACTTGCTTTTGATTGTGTAGTACATTTTAGTTATTAACAGAGATATTACAAAGAATAGACTTACTAATAGAATTGACTTCCATGTTTATTCCTGTGATAGGTTCTGTGATAAAAAGCTTGGGTGCCTGGGTGGCTCAGTGGGTTAAGCCTCTGCCTTTGGCTCAGGTCATGATGTCAGGGTCCTGGGATTGAGGCTGCATCGGACTCTCTGCTCAGCAGGGAGCCTGCTTCCTCATCTCTCTCTGCCTGCCTCTCTGCCTACTTTTGATTTCTCTGTCAAGTAAATAAATAAAAATTCTTAAAAAAAAAAAAGCTTATATAACCTGTCATAAACTTATATTCACAAAAATGTAAATATTGTTCTGTGAGTTCACTTTATATCATTAGGTCTCTTAATAGCTCATTCTTTTTTAGGTTCATTGTGATGGTGTGAGTTCCTTGGGCCTCCCATAGCACAGGAGCTATAGACAGAGGTTCCTGTCCATGGGAGTGAGTTCTATTGACATAACTCCTGTGGGAAGCAAAGGTGCCACAGAGAGTGAGTTGAATAAATCATCTTTAACTTCAAGATAACAATGACAGCTAAGAGTATCTTGTATACTACTTAATGGCATAGGTGACATTTTCCCCCTTATATATGATACTATAATCACTTTTGTTCCTTGAGCTTTCCTCTGGCACACTAAATATGAAACATAGAATTACTGCTATCCAAAGTAAGTTTTGCAATAATTTTTGAGAATATGTCAATTTTTCACGGCTTATGCTACTAATTTTCCACTTGATTATTCCTTTTAAATAATGGTCTTCTGGGAATTTAGAGAATCCTGATATATAGTTAAGGAAATAACTCAGGATCATGGTAATGTTATCTGGGCTGGCTCCAGGCCTGGAAACTAAATTATTTTTACAGGACTTTCTGAAAAATACCCGGTTCTAGGTTTAGCACTGAGCAAAGAAAAAAGGCTTCCAATGTAAGAAATTATGTCTAGTAATAACCCAACTCGTTTTGGCATTCATATTCCATTGTTAATGGTTACTCAGTCCCGGAAAGGAAAGAGCCCTCTCCCTCCTATCTTCTTGGAAAGTAATGTTTTAGAGAATGTTGACTTGGCAAATATATTAAATTTTTGGAGAGATTCTGACATCACTACTCCAGCATCTACCAAAAATAATTAAACAAGCACATGCAATCATAACAACAAAAATAACGTGAATAGTAAACATTTAGTTCCTGATATGATAAGAAGTTCCTCCCAATTAGGAGAAGGAAAGGAAAAGTGAATTGGGGCCAATCAGAGGGGGAGACAAAGTGTGAGAGACTGCGGACTCTGAGAAAAAAATCTGAGGGTTTTGGAGCAGGGGGGAGGGGGTTGGGTGAGCCTGGTGGTGGGTATTAAGGAGGGCGTGTATTGCATGGAGCACTGGGTGTGGTGCATAAACAATGAATCTTAGAACACTGCATCAGAAACTAATGATGTATTTTATGGTGACTAACACAACATAATAATAATAAAAAAAAGTATCTCCCAGTTTAACAGGTGATTGTTGTGTCCCTAATAAAACAATTTCCAGTTCTGGACTTCTGCTGACTTTCAAAATGACAAAGTATTACTCTGGAATTATCCTGGAAGATGTTGACCTTCATAAACATTGTCTTCTTTGCACGTACATCTCTTTCTTTTTCTGGAATACCCATTTTAACACTTGGACCCTAAACAAACCAAAGACCTAAAAATCAATCGTTGTTTTTTAAGGTAAAACACAGCCAGACAATAAATCAATGGAATATGCAAAGTCCTTTGCATATTTTAAGATCAAAATCAATAATGACGAAATCTTTGGCTCTCGTTATTCACGTGTTATTGTCTTCAAATTTTTACAACATAGAAGGTTAAAAGTTCACATAATGTTATTTCCTATGGAAAAAAGAAGCTAATATTTCCATAAAAATAACAATGACACAAATGATATTGAAAGCTATTTTATGGTATCATAGACAAATATTTTTGACATATTCCAAAGCAGCATGTATTATATCTACAGTGTCTGTTGTGCAATAGCAGATAGCCTTAGAAACTACAACTGGCACATGGTAAATACTCACTAAAATATTTTTTGAATGAATGAGTGAATGAAAAAATAGAGTGGAATACTATTCTTCTACTAGTGGGATTTTTATCCCTGAAATTCCTTAAAAGTGTTTGAAATTTTAAGGTGGTTAACTCACTAATTTCAAGGCTTAATAGAAGGATTCAGTTCTTAGTATTCCCCAGCTTAAAAAAAAAAAAAATGGAAGTGCGTTTATGTTGACAGAAATTGATAATAAATATAAGAGAAGATTGAAGCATTGCACATAACTAACATCCAGTCACTTAGGTTTAAAATATATTTAAAAATATGTGAGGGATTTATTAATGTGTTTTAAGTGTTACATTTTCAAATGCTCAGTATTTTGTGATTGAATTATCTGTAGTGTAATTAAGAGGTACTAATTCAATTCACTCCTAAGTGAACACTAAATAATGAGGAAGTGATTTTAAAGTCACACACACACAATATTGTTTTAAAATATTGCTTTATTATTATAACAAAATCTAAAGTGTATGCTCCTTTTATTAACATATAATGTATTATTTGTTTCAGGGATATAGGTCTTTGATTCATCAATTGTACACAATTCACAGCAGCACTCACCATAGCACATCAAGTGTATGTTCTTAAAATCTAAAAAGATATTCAATCCATCTTCTAATCTGTTTTAGAGGGCAGAGAGTAGGAGGCATTCTAAACAAAACTACCATTCAACCATGTACTAACAATGTACTTTTTTTCAAATAAATTCTACAATAATTGGCAAAGTACAAAAATAAATTACTTGCAAGAATCAATAAATCTGGATTCAAATATCAGTTTTGGAACATTCAAACTGTTTAAACGGCACGAGTCACTTATTTGATGTTTATCTTATTTGTAAAGTAAAAGTTTGGATTGAATTATTGGTTCTCAAACTTGGGTGCACCTTGAGTAATTTGACAAGCATTCCACTTATATTTTTTCTATTTATAGATATTTCCTTGTTTCTTCTGATCTGTGATGGCTTTTTAGAATTTTCCTTATCTCTCATGACTTTGATACTTCTGAGGAGTAGACAAGGGTATGTAGAATGTCACTCAATTCAGATTTGTCTGATTTTTTGGTAAAGATTAGATTATGGTTACTCATTTAGGGAGGATAACATCAGGGGTGATATGTTCTTCTCAGTGCATGAGGTCAACAGGATTTCTTATTCCTGGCATTAATCTTGAACATTTGGTTAAGGTAACATTTACCAGATTTTGCCACTGTAAAATTATTATTGTCACAGGCAAAACAATGGTGATAGTGAAAAGATCAGTGCTTGCCAGAAGTTAAGAAGATAGGTGGATAGGCAAAGCACATGGGATTTTTAGGATAATGAAAATGCTGCCTATGATATCATAATGATGGGTCAGGTCATTGCACATTTGGCCAAACCCATAGAAGGTACAAGACCAAGAGGGAACCCTGATGTACACTATGAGTTCTGGTTGATAATAATGTCTCAGTGTTAAGTTTTATTAAGTAAATTGGAAGGTTAGGAGCCTTGAAAACTGAGACATTAGTATTCTCTAATGTCAATGTTGGGACTTGCAAATGTGATTCAGCCAATCAATTTGGGAAGGATGGGCAGTGTTATCGAAGGCAAACCAAGAGAGTATAGTGACCTAGAAGCAAAGAACACAATTTTAAAAACAGAGAGACAACTGCACCAGATGCTGCCCATATGTCATATGAGACAAAAATTGAGAAGTCAGTCTTCGATTTGGTAATGTCCAAGTCATTGCTGACTTTGACAAGAGTATTTTCAATGGACTAATGAGGAAAAAATGACCTAGTAGGATGAGTTTAAGAATTAATGGAAAAGAGAGATTAAGAGATAGTGATGACCAATGATTCATGTGAGGAATTTTGCTACAAAGAAATCTAAATTAAAGAAAGAGTTGCTGATGAAGAAGTTGAAAAAAAAAAAGCTCTTTTTTTCTTTCAGTTTGATTGAGATATAACTGTGACATTGTATATGAGTAAGGTGTACAAGGTATTGATTTGATAAATTCATATATTATGATATGATTAGCTAACATTTCCATCGGTCTCTTTTTTAAGGTGAAAACATTCAAGATCTACTTTCTTAGCAACTTTCAAGTAGGTGATATGGTATTATTAACTTTATTCACAATGCTGTGCATTAGCTCCCAGAACTTACTCATTTTTCTAAGTGAAAGTTTGAACTCTTTGAAAGAAGGGTCTTGATGTCAAAATATCATTTTTAATTAAGTGAGAATGTGAATGGCTGAATTCATGATGGAAAAACAAAAGATTTTTCTTTTATTCTAATCATGTGTGTCAAAGATTCTTTAATAGTATCATTAGGTCCAAGATCTATACTTAGATTCTAATATTTCATTTTTTCAGTTAATCTCAATATTACAATACTTTTTTACTCTAGTCTTATAACCTTTTATTGAAAGTTATAATAAAAAATAGAGTGGTTGGTTAGGCACAGAATGAGCTTATATCTTGAAGTAATCATACATGGAGCCCTCTTTCACTTCCAAACTTTTTTAGGTTGACAATAAATTAATGATTATGATATGTGATATGTCCATAATGTGATTGCTGAAAGTACACCTACAGTCTGGTGAAGAAAATTTTTATAGGGATAAATTTGTTTTCATGTAGTTGTTAAGCTCTGTTGGCTCAGCAGGTATCTGGGCAAAATAAATTTAACTAGCAATGATTAAGTAGTTATGCATAGCTACTGGTGTGTAAATGCACCTATACACCATTTTATTACTAATAATTTACGTGCTGATATCAGAATTGATAAATTCCTCTTGGCATTTCAATTGTATCTAATTTATTCATAAATTGAATCACTGTATACAGCTACTTTGCTTTATTTTACACATCCTTATAATCATTTTCATACCAAGAATAATTTTTGAAAATGTTTTGGTGTAGGAGAAAGAGAATTGGATCAGGAGTGAAACATCTGTGTTTGAATCAGAATTCTGCTCCCACTGACTAGATCTTTGACAAGCCACTTGGACTATGAAGCTCAGGTTCCTCAACTATGAAGGGATTACCATAAATATAGATAGGCACTTATCAGGGCTTTTGCGAGTATCTAGATAATAAAAGCAATGTGCAAACCATAAATGTGAGATATAAAAACACTTCCTGATTATTTAACCCCTTCCTGTATGTTAAGGTTCCCATATGTGTTCTCATTGGATCCCATAGCAACTTTGTAAGTTAGGCAGGGAATAAACTTTTCTCCAAATTTACTTACAAAAAAATTCCAAAATTAAAAACAAAACAAAACAAAAGTGGAGGAAAAGAGAAGTTACATGCTGTAAGCCAATCAACAGTTGCAAAGCTATGGCATTCATGAAATATGGATTTATGTGTCTGGGTGTTACATAGTGAAATTCCAGACTAGGAGAGGAGTGTCGTGTATACAGACTAAGACTACAGAATGATGGGAAATCATTACTGAATTAGAATATTGCTGACAAATAAAAACTTAGAATATTTCAAAATATTCCCTTGGGCGCCGGTGGCTCAGTGGGTTAAGCCGCTGCCTTCGGCTCAGGTCATGATCTCAGGGTCCTGGGATCGAGTCCCACATCGGGCTCTCTGCTCAGCAAGAAGCCTGCTTCCCTCTCTCTCTCTCTCTCTGCCTTCCTCTCCATCTACTTGTGATCTCTCTCTGTCAAATAAATAAATTAAAAAATCTTAAAAAAAAAAAATATTCCCTTGAAATGAGTGAACTGGGTCACA
This sequence comes from Lutra lutra, assembly GCF_902655055.1. Lineage (NCBI taxonomy): Eukaryota > Metazoa > Chordata > Mammalia > Carnivora > Mustelidae > Lutra > Lutra lutra. The sequence goes on from NC_062280.1 coordinate 193,388,727, forward strand.
AAGAAATTAGGTAACTTTTTTTTTTTTTTAATGTAAGGATGAAACATGAGAACTAACACTGTGTTTTAAGTATTTTCTAAGGACTTCCTCCATATCAACTCCCTGCTAATCTGCACGGTTAACCTCTGAATATTCCTACCTCTCCCTACTTTTCCAGAATTGGACATAGGCAACACTAAATAAGATAGCCAACATAATATATCCATAAGTGATGGAGCCAATTTCAACTTCAACATGTACTTTTTGGCTGAGATTTGTCTGATTCTCATCACTGCCTTAGTTATGTCAAAATGGGAATGCAATTTTTAGATTTTTAGTAAAAAAAAAACAAACCAACAACAACAACAATAAAAAAAAACAGAATTAGATCTTTGGTCTCCTGGATAAGTCTAGTGTTTTCTTCTTCATGATTTGATTCACTTATAATAATTTCCTGAGGACATATTGCAATGCAGGAAGCATTTCTAGGTTTTGAGGGATGCAAACATGGTGAAACACAAATATATATATTTGAGAAGGCTTCAAGAACATATGCTACTTACGTCGTCTGTAAATTATATTCTCAGCAAACAGAATGACAGAGTCAGAAATAGAGGTGTGAAAGTAGCATATGTTCAGAGACCAGCTATCGCCAATAAGTCAGTCAATGGGCACAATGTCAAGGGAATGAGCCTGGCAGTGGAGAAAAGGAGCAGATTGTGAAGGGCATTGAGTGTTACATGGAGGTGTTTAGTTTTTGTCTTGAAGTTACGACGAGGTATCATAGGTATGGGAAGAGTGCTCAAGCTGGTTAATTAATGAGTCAATTTTTAGAAATTTTATAAATATATTTAAAATTATATGGAAGATATATCAAATGTGGAAAGTCTAGTATTTTTCAATGCCAAGACTCATTAACAGAGAACTTTGAGAAAATTCTATTTCTTTGATTTTCTTATTAATTTTTTAAAAGTGAGAACTCATTTATTTTGTAAGGTTTTAATGAAATAATCTCACTTCTATACTCATAAATTATGTCTTTTGGAATGGTTTGGAAGACATCAATATTATCCAAAGCTTATGGTGGCGATGTACTTTAGGGAAAGGAGGTGAATTACTTTGTAATTTATATAAATGAAACACCAGAGTTTGAAAGAGCTTCTCAAAACATTTCTCATTCATGTTTATATTTATTTATGAATTAATAAATTCAACAAGAAAAAAATCATTTTATGGAAAGACTTTCTCATTCTTCATTTACATTCTAAGAAAATATATTTTGCATTTATCTGGGGTCAATTTTAATATTTTACCACTTTTGTATTTTAGTTTATCTCTGCTCTTTCTCAAATCAATCAGGGCTACTAAAAGTCTCATAATTTTGTGTGAGGTCTATGAAATGAATGGATTTCTTGAAAAATCATACAAATGTGATTAATATAAGTGATGTGTATTATCTATTTTAAAGATCATTGAAATATTACTGAATATTCTAAGCATACTCTGCATAAAGATATTTAATTTTTGAGTGTATTTATTTTAAGGCAAGGTAGGTATTAAGACATATAATTTAACTTTCAGGTGGTTGGGTAAATTTTCAAATGAAAATATAGTAAGCCATTTATAAGACATTACCTCAAAATGCATTATTATTATTTATCAATATACATAGGAATTTTATTTTCTACTATCATCAAATAAAAACACATTTGAAAGATTATTGAAGGGGCTCCTGTGTGGCTTCGTCATTATGCATCTGCCTTCAGCTTAGTTTGTGACCCCCGAGTCCCATATCAGGCTCCTTGTTCAGCAGGGAATCTGCTCTCCCTCTCTTTGCCCCTCCCCCTGCCCATGCTCGCTCTCTCATTCCCTTTCTGTCAAATAAATAAATAAAATCTTTTTTTTTTTAAGACAGGTTATTGAAATAAATGATTTTAAAATGGAAAATTTTTTTCTACATCTACTCAACTCAATTTTGGTGATCATTCAGAGACCTTTGTTCTGTTTTCAATGGTATTTTCCTTCTCCTAACGTTAACGATCGGATGGAATTACATATTACTTATAAGTTCTTCTCCTTACAGATATCATTCTTCAATCTGGCTATTCTTTATGGTCTTGCTTATGAATACTCCATCCATACATCTACTCACTAAATTATTTTTTTAAAGATTTTATTTATTTGACAGAGAGAGAGATCACAAGTAAGCAGAGAGGCAGGCAGAGAGAGGGGGGAAGCAGGCTCTCTGTTGAGCAGAGAGCCCGATGTAGGACTCGATCCCAGGACCCTAAGATCATGACCTGAGCTGAAGGCAGACGCCCAACTGACTGAGCCACCCAGGTGTCCCTTTTTTTTTCTCTTTAAGGTACTTGCAGTAATTGTCCTTCCAGGTGTTCTCTTTCTCACTAGTCACATCTCAACCATTTCTACTGATAAGATTTTCTGATTAGACACATATGCTTGTTGATATTTCCATACGACCCTCAGTTTTCAAATTCTGGCCCAGTTATTTAACATTATTTTCTATGTTCATAGCATTTATATATATCTGATAACATTTATAATACATATACCCTTAAACTGAGTAAAATGTATAAATGGAAAGCAAAAATCACATTGAATAGTCCAACAAAATGACAATACTTGTTGCAATTTGGTGCACAGTCTTTTTGTTGTTGTTGTTCCAACACAAATGCACAATAATTTTAAAAATGGAATAAATTGTTTCTCACAGATTTGTATCATGATTTTTTTCCTTAAAAAGATGTATTATTAATGCTTCCCAATGTAAGTAAATATTCTAACATTTTATTTATATTACTGAATATATTCTATATATGGGTGTCTTTAACTGATGCCTTACCATTGGTAATTATATTCCTCCCAATAGCTCACATTAAAAATAATGCTATGACCAACATTCTTGTGTAAGATATTTGTCCCTATCCACAACAAATTCTTAGGGATACATTGCCAGAAATAAAGTCAAATTATACTTATTATACTTATTCAAGAAACCTTAAAATTAAAGAACTGAGAATACACAAGAAAATAAACTTACTACTACTAATATGCTATTAACAATATAAATAGTCAATTTTGTACTAATACTTTGCTATGTACTTTGATCCTTCCAAACACAATCTTATTTGGGAGCACTAGTTCTTCATTTTACAAATGATGGTTTTGGTTTTAAGAAGCTACTTTCTGGGGCACCTGCGTGGCTCAGTGGGTTAAGCCGCTGCCTTTGGCTCAGGTCATGATCTCGGGGTCCTGGGATAGAGTCCCGCGTCGGGCTCTCTGCTCAGCGGGGAGCCTGCTTCTCTCTCTCTCTCTCTCTCTCTCTGCCTGCCTCTCCATCTACTTGTGATCTCTGTCAAATAAATAAATAAAATCTTAAAAAAAAAAAAAAAGCAGCTACTTTCTTCTAAAAAAAAAAAAAAAACAAACAGAAATAGAGCTGCTCCTGCGTCCTGGTGCTGTGTCCTCTAGGAGCCCGTGCAGTCCTTTAGCCAAGATGCCTGAGGAAACCCAGACCCAAAACCAGCCGATGGAGGAGGAGGAGGTGGAGATGTTCGCCTTCCAGGTGGAGATCGTGCAGTTGATGTTGCTGATCATCAACACTTTCTACTCGAACAAGGAGATCTTCCTCAGGGAGCTGATCTCCAACTCGTCGGACGCTCTAGACAAAATCCGATACGAGATCCTGACCGACCCCAGCAAGCTCAACTCGGGGAAAGAGCGGCGCATTAACCTCATCCCGAACAAGCAGGACCGGACCCTCCTCATTGTGGATACCAGGATCAGCATGACCAAGGCCGACCTGATCAATAACCTCGCACCATTGCCAAGTCGGGGACCAAAGCATTCATGGAAGCTCTGCAGGCTGGTGCAGATATTTTTATGATTGGTCAGTTCAGTATCGGGGTCTATTCTGCCTACTTGGTCGCCGAGAAGGTGACAGTGATCACCAAGCATAACAATGATGAGCAGTATGCCTCGGAGTCATTCACAGGGGGCTCGTTCACGGTCCACACCGACACAGGCAAACCTATGGGTGGGGGAAGGAAGGTTATCCTGTATCTGAAAGAAGACCAGACTGAGTACCTGGAGGAGAGGAGAATAAAGGAGATTGTGAAGAAGCACTCCTAGTTCACCGGCTACCCCATCACTCTGTGGAGAAGGAACGTGATAAAGACGTGAGCGACGATGAGGCTGAAGAACAGTAAGAGAAAGAGGAGGGAAAAGAAAAGGAAGAGAAGGAGTCTGATGACAAACCTGAGATAGAAGATGTTGGTCCTGATGAGGAAGAGGATGAGAAGGATGGTGACGAGAAGAAGAAAAAGAAGATAAAAGAGAAGTACATTGATCAGGAAGAACTGAACAAGACAAAGCCTATTTGGACCAGAAACCCCGACAATATTACCGATGAAGAATATGGAGAATTTTACAAGAGTTTGACCAATGACTGGGAAGATCACTTGGCAGTGAAGCATTTTTCAGTGGAAGGACAGTTGGAATTCTGAGCTCTTCTCTTTGTGCCAAGATGTGCTCCCTCTGACCTATTCAAGAACAGAAAGAAAAAGAACAACATTAAGTTGTATGTTTGCAGAGTTTTCATCATGGATAACTGTGAGGAGCTCATCCCTGAGTATCTGAATTTCATCAGAGGCCTGGTGGACTCTGAGGATCTTCCTCTAAATATTTCCTGTGAGATGCTGCAGCAAAGCAAAATTTTAAAGGTTATCAGAAGGGACTTGGTCAAAAAGTGCTTAGAACTCTTCACCAAACTGGCCAAAGACAAAGAGAACTGCAAAACGTTTTATGAGCAGTTCTCGAAAAACATCAAGCTGGGAATACACAAGGACTCTCAGAATCGTAAGAAGCTGTCCAAGCTGTTGCGCTATTACATGTCTACCTCTGGTGACGAGACGGTCTCTCTCAAGGACTACCGCACCAGAATGAAGGGGAACCAGAAACACATCTATTACATCACAGGCAAGAACCAGGTAGCGAACTCGGCCTTGGTGGAGCATTTCCGGAAGCATGGTCTGGAAGTGATCTATATGATCGACCCCATTGATGAGTACTGAGTCCAGCAGCTGAAGGAGTTGGAGGGGAAGATGTTGGTGTTTGTAACCAAAAAGGGCTTGGAACTTCCAGAAGATGAAGAAGAGAGAAAGAAAAGGAAGAGAAAAAAAAGTTCGAAAAGCTGTGCAAGTTCATGAAGGATATCTTGGAGGAAAAGTAGAAAAGGTGGTTGTGTCAAACCAATTGGTGACCTCCTGTGCTGCATTGTGACAAGCACGTACGGCTGGATGGCAAACGTGGAGAGGATCATGAAGGCCCAGGCCTTGAGAGATAATTCCACCATGGGCTACATGCCGCGAAGAAGCACCTGGAGATCAACCCCCACCACTCCATTATCCAGACCTTAGGGCAGAAGGCTGAGGCCGACAAGAACGACAAGTCTGTGAAAGACCTGGTTGTCCTGCTCTACCAGACAGCGCTCCTGTCCTCCGGTTTCAGTTTGGAAGATCTGCAGACACGTGCTAACAGAATCTACAGGATGATCAAGCTCGGTCTCGGTATTGATGAAGACGACCCCACCGCTGACGACAGCAGTGCCTCAGTGAGCAAGGAGATGTGCCCTTGGAAGGTGATGACGACACGTTGCACATGGAGGAGGTTGACTAGGTGCCACGAGAATGACTTGTACATGTATTCGATGCTTTATCTTCATTCCCTCTGATAATATATTTTCAAGGATGTTTTTCTTTATTTTTGTTAACATTTTAAGAATTTGTATGGCATGACAATAACTACTTAAGGGGAAGATAAGATTTCTTTCTGTTTGAGTGTGATACTGTGACGTGTAGGAACTAAAGCCAGCTAATTTTTCTTCCCTAGTTCCACGCCGGCTCATTGTAACCGGACAAGGTGACCTTTGTTGTGAGGTGTACGTAACCTAACATTAACTGTGATCTAAAGTGTTCAGCTACCAAGCGGATTCCTTAGTAAGACCAAATTTGTCTGTCACTGAAGTGTTCCGAGCTATACCTTGAAGTTTTAAAGAGAACTGTTGGTTAAAACAATTCTCACCGTCTAGAATCAACTTTTTAAATCTTCTGTCCCCTGTAGTTACCAGCTACATGTACCAGACCTCTAGAAACTAGTAGTTAAACCAAACCAATTGGATGGGAGTAACCGTGGATAGGGCTTGTTTTCCAAAGAAGAGCATTGTTTAGAGTAGCAACATTCTCAGCCTACTTAGTCGTGTTGTAAAGCTGTTGGAGAAGTAACTCCACAAGTTCTGTAAGTGGAAATGTAGTGCTCAAGTCATGTTCTACTTTAAAAGGTTGAAACAAATACAAATTAAAAAAAAGTTTAAAAAATTAAAAAAAATAAAAGAACCAGAAACAATAATCTAAATATGGGCAAAGCCCAAAATATCAGCATGGAATTAGGAAAAGTAGGTAATTTTGTTCTGACAAATAAATAATCCTTATTGCTTATATATAAAATCACAAACTTATATGTTTTGATAAATATTTGTAAGTCATGAAAGTTTATTTGCTAAAAAATACAAGTATAAATTAGATAAAAAAATAGTAGAAATCAAAAAAGAAAATCTCACAAAATTGTCATTACAGCAGCACACATTAAGAGATAACTACCAAAAAATCAGAAATCAGATGAAGATTAATAAAAAAGATCAAACTCAATAGTAATCAAAGAAATGTATGCAGCATATATCATTTCTCTTGTTAGATTGTCAAAGATTAAAAAGAATTACAAGAACATTTGTGTTAAAGTTTCGAGACTTGAGGAAACGACTTTGTCTTCCTCATTCCCAAGTCCCATTAACTTTCCAGGAAGACATTTTTAAAAAGAATAAAGCCAAATGTCAGAGAGACTGAAGTGGGCCCAATAGAAATCATATATATATATATATATATATTTCAACAAATTCCTCAAAGAGAGAACCAGAATGAATATGAGGTGAAATCTTCCAGAATATGCAGAAAACTAATTGTCAGAAAGTGTCTACTTTCCAGGTTGGTAGTGGTGGCTGGAAGCAGACGTACCAGAGAGGGAGCAGTTAATTAAACATCTGTCTAGGAGCCTCAGGACCAATTTTTTGATGCTGCATCCATCTTTCATGCAGACTACAGTCAGGTAGTGTCTCACTTATCCCTAGGCTAAAAGACAAAAACTCAATGCCTTCCTTTTAAAAGTTAGTGAAAGAAATGTCAATGGAGAGTTGAGGCAGCTATGGTCTTATATGGAGGAAAAATCCTGCCATTCGACATTTAAAAATCCATCGCAAAGTCCAGATCTGTGATTATGCTATCTTCATTTAGAACTCTACTGATACCTTCCAGACAACAAATTCTTCTCATAAGCATAATAACCATTAGTGAATCTTCTCATGTAAAGGAGAAGGAAGACAAGCCTAGATATTAACCTATAGAAAACAAACAAAAACAACAAAAAGAGAGAGCTACTTGTCATACAGCATTACATTTACATTCGAAAATATGAATGGCTAATTGATATTCATAAGACATATCAAGATAGTTGAAGTTTAATAGAAATGCCTGAAAAATAAGGGAAGTCTGAGAGTGTCACAGACAAAAGGAATTAAAATGTGATGTGGAATCCTGGATGGGATCCTACAGAAAAGAAACAAAAACAAAAACAAAAAACAGTAAAAACTAAGGAGAATGAATAAAGTACAGACTTTATCTAACAATAATATGCCAGGGCTGGTTTGTTCTTTGTGAGAAAGAACAGACAGATAGATGTTAACCATAGGGAAAACTTGGTGTGGAATATATGGCAACCCTCTGTACTAATTTCACCATTTTTTCTGTCAATCTAAAACTATCCTAAAATAAGCATTGTACTTAAAAATAAAGCAATAATAGTAAATACGGAGAGGGTGAAGAAACAAATGTGGCAAAATATTAAAAATGATGAGTAAGGGATATATAGTGTATCTTAATAAAAATACATTGCAACCTTTATATGCTTGAAATGATATAAAAATAAAAACTAAAAAAAGTGAAAAAAAAAAACAATAAGCAAACAAGTAGAAAATCTCATCTCAGAAATATGCTGAGATAATTCCAGAAGTAGATGAAATATCTAACAACAAGAACGAAAAGCTCTAATTTGTTTCCCTACAGTTTCTAGAACCATATTGCATCTAATGAGAAGGTTTGGAAAAACATGTACAATCAAAGTGAAATAATGAGAAAACAAGAAAGACTTCTTAAGACTTAAAAAATAACTGCAAAGTTTGAAACATACATTAAATGAACTTTCATAAAACCTTGAGGAAAAATATGAAAAATGTTGAGAGAACCAGATAAAGAGAATAGATATGAGACATCAAACATTTGATGCACCAGTATCAGTGCTAGGCAAAGGAAAAAAATAAACGAAGGGAAGAATATTATCAAAAAAATAATACCAAAATACATTCTTGGAGCTGAGAAGACATTTCAAACTATAATCTCAATTGACCCATTGAATACCATTGAATGAATGAATGAACGAATGGTCAGCAACAACTTTGCAAGTTATCATGAAAGTTAAGAACATCAGTGAGAATAGACAGTCCTATAAGATTCTAGAATGGATAAAACTAGTCACACAAAGGAAATCAGTCATGTCACCAAAACCAGTCACCAATCTTGAAAGAATTAAAAATAGCTAAATTAGATCTTCATCAAGAATATGGAAAATTCATCATTATTAGACATAATTGTTATATACTTGCTATTAAAAAAGAAAATCAGTAATTATTTTATGCCAAATAAAAACTGGAAATTTCTCAGGATTGCAAAGTAACATTTTGGATTTATTTTAAATCATTATTTATTGAAAAGATATAGAGGGTCCTCCTGTTCCACCTTCTACTCTGATCTTCCCTTGTCTCTTTGGCAATATTTTTTTAAAGATTTTATTTATTCATTTGTCGAAAGAGAGAAGAGAGAGAGAGCAGAGCAGGGGGAACAGCAGGCAGAGGGAGTAGCAGTCTCTCGGCTAAGCAAGAAGCCAAATGCGGGGCTCGATCCCAGGACCCTGGAATCATGACCTGACCTGAAGGTGCTTAACTGACAGAGCCACCAAGGCGTCCCTCTTTTGCCATTTAATTGCCTGAATTCATGACTCCCCTGCGATGCATATAGCCAGCAAAAGAGCTAGAAAGACTAACTTTCATTACTTCTTCTGCTGTATGCAAAGATAGATTTAGCAGGAGAAATGAAGCAGGGAGTGTATATAATGCCTTTGTATCTTCCTTGCAAGTCTCTGACCCATATAATCACACTTCTGTAACTACTCTGTGTGTAGCATTAATTCATCTGCATCTTGACTATCATTGCAATGTCTTAAGCCTTATCACAGATACAACATTCATATGCAGATAGCATGTGCAAAATCCTTTCCCCTTTTGTGATACAATGCTCCCTTCATGTATATTATTATCTAATTATCAGAAACCATAATTTATATTAAAACGGTTAATCATGCTATTTTTTTCTGTCCCTGTGTGGACCATAAAACATCGAATCTTTCATACTTCAAAGACTCACAAGATGTCTAATTTAAAAAAAAAAAAACTTTTTTGGAATATAATACCTTTTATCCTTTAGCCAGGTTTTATATTTCTTTGGATTTGATCAGCTTTAGTACATATACCTAATAAGTATCAAAAGCTTTCTAATCTTACCACTGGTAATTTAAATGGTATGAACTCTACCTATGGAGCCATGTGGTTCTCTAAAAACATGGTAGGGTATATTAAATTCTGGAGATAGAATAAGGTGTCAGGGATTATATTTTCAGATGCCTAATACTGATTATTTATGACTTTGGGAAAATGAATCAACTGGTAAATTAACCTAAATGTATTTCATGGCTTATGATTAACAATGAATTAATTAACCAACAAAATATTTGAATATATTTTTAAATGAAAGTTGTATTAAATGAGTTCATGTTCATAACCATATTATCCATTCATCAGTGTATGAACAGATTACAGTTTATGTGAGTTTTTATTTATGCTAAGAATAGTGATTAGAAGTTGCTGTGGGAATTCAGAAAATTGGATTCCCCAATTGTTTTAACAAGCTGACAGAAAAATCTGGGGAGGTGACTAGGGCATTTTCCCACTTTCAATGAATGAGCCTTGATTTTGTCACTCTTCTGCCTAGCAGACAAAGAGAATATAGAACTATTTTTGGCTCCCCAAGGAGGACCTCCATTTTCTTTGCAAACAAATACAGGCACCAATGAACAAAGAAGAAACTTTCAGAAGACAACAGACATATTAACATTGTTTACTGGCTCTTCTGTTAAAGAAATAATGGTGCCCACTGCTGAAAGTCACCCCCAAGTCAACACAAGCATGTAATTACTGCTCTGGGTGGAGGATATTATTTTTGTCTGGGAGCGGGGTATGAAATGGTCATAGATGTCGGGAAACAGTATAGTGGGAATGAGGTGATTACTCATTTAGGCCAAATGGAAAACTGTGTCTAATTGTCTGACTGCTCCATTGACTTCCAACGGTCTGCCAACAGTCTGTTACAGACTCTTGACACATTTAACGCCTTCACAAGGACAGAAGCAGACCTTCTGAAGCAGCGAATGTCCATGGGAATTCAAAGCAGGATTCCTGTTGTTTCTGTGTCTCTTCCTGTCTTCGAAGTGCTGTTTTTTTGTGTGTGTGTTTTTTTTTTTAACCACACAGTGAAATTTTTTGGTTTATGATTCTCTTTGTTTCTTAGTGACAAGAAACAAAAGCTGGGAAGTGATCACATTGAAATAAGAACACTATTCCCTTTTGTTATTTTACATCTAAGAAAAAGCCACTTGCTGCATTTTTGGTCTTGGTACCAAGGTTATTGCCAGCTCTGTGGCATTCATTCACCATTCAAAAAAAGATGCTTTTCTGCACAGTCTTTCCCAACTTCACAGCAGAGTCTTTTCACCAGCTAAGAAAATATTTAATGAGATAATTTAATGTTCAGTTTTTTCTTTGATGTCTGCTTTAACTGAAGTAAAAAATTAGACACGTACCCTGCAGTGAATACACCAAATGAAAGTGATTTTAAATAGCAGAGATTTCTAAAGAATTGTTGAAAATTTTGCATCATTTTGATAGAGCTATAGAGAAACTCTGTTTTAAAAACAACTGAACATATTCAACCCCAAACTCATAAAATCTAAATTGAAATGTCTTATGGTGTGTAACATTTTCTTATCCTGGTGTTCCAGAAACCTAGAACAAGGAAATTATAATTCATTTACTATTAACATGGTATCTAAATATAAGCAGATATTTAGACTGTAAATCAACTAGAATAATAAGATAATAAAATTGAGCTCAATTTTCACAATACATATTAACTCTGTTCCCTGTTAATACAGCATTTCTTTGGCTTTGAAAAAAATACCTTATATAAAAAAATTAATGAAAAAACTGAGGCAAACTTGGAATGGAAACCCTGGATTGGGTAAAACCAAAACATACATACCATAACATTTGTTTGAGAATAATTTATGGAAATTATATCTTTATTTTCAAAAATTGTCAGAGTTTGCCATTGGCTGGACTGAGGCAACACATTGAAATTAAAAAAAAAAAAAAATCGAGGGGGCACCTGGGTGGCTCAGTCAGGTAAGCATCTGAGTCTTGGTTTCAGCTCATGTCATGATCTCAAAGTTTTGAGATCAAGCATCACGGTGGGCTCCACACTCTGGGGGGTCTTCTTGAGATCCTCTCTCTCTTCCTCTGACCCTTGCCCCACACAGCTCACTCCCTTTCTCTCTTTCTCTTTCTCTTTTTCTCTTTCTCTTTCTCCTTCCTTTTCTCTTTCCCTTTCTTTCTCCCTTTTCCTTCCTCCTTCTCTTTCTTTCTCTCTTTCTCCCTTTCTCACTCTCTCTCAAAAACAAAAAACAAAACAAAACAAAAAAAACTTTAAAACTGTTTTTAGGGCCAGTATCAGAAGCAGATAATTATTCTGGAATGATTGATTCAGTGAGACGTACTGTGCTGGCAACCGTAGGGGTAGAGGTAAAGATTAAACATAGGAAAAACACCAAAATGCCTATGGCTTTTGATTGAATAAACCAAGAACCACCAGTGGGAATTTCATTTGCTAGAGTTTTGAGGGAAAATGCACTGATCAGAATGGAAAAGGCTCATATAGAAATAGAAACGTAAAATAAGATTATTTTGTTAAACATTCTAATTTAAGACAAACCAAACTTATACTGAAAAATGATCAGAACATTGGAAATTGTGGCACAATTATGGACTGTGATATGGTCTGAAGACCCAAGGAGTACGTTAACACTGTGCAGATTTTGGAGACCTCTCCCTCTCAGGGGACCTGAAAGATAGCACAGGGGAGGGATAATGTTTGTAAGAGTTGGTAGAAGTTATCTGGTTAAGAAGAGGTTGTAGTCCTAATAATGAATTAGACTGAAGGTAACAGTTGTGTGGGTAGGAAGAGGGAGGCAACTCTGCAAGACCATTATTTTCTTGTAAAAATAGCCTTTGTTTTTCAGAGTCCATAATCTCTCGTGGTTCACCTCCCCCTCCCAATTTCCCTCAACTCCCTTCAATATGAGGGTTTTGAAGGGGCAGGGTGCGGGAAATTGGGTGAGCCTGGGGGTGGGTATTATGGAGGGCACGTATTGCATGGAGCACTGCGTGTGGTGCATAAACAATGAATTCTGGTATACTGAAAAGAAATTAAAAAAAAATAAAAATAAAAAAATAGCCTTTGGTTTGTTGTATTTATCAAGCTGACATTTACCCCTTCTTGCCCCCTACAAGTATTGCCGTTCTCTTGTGTTCATTTTATCTAGCTACCAGTATCAGTTTATAATCCACAAGGCAGAAATAGATGTCATCTGTATCCTGAGCACTTAGCATGTTTTGGTTTTTCAAATATGTACTAGATGTAGATACTATATCTGCAAATTGAGCAAGTCCCTCGGTAGAATATAAATCTGATTTCTTATCTCATGCCCTAAATTTTATTTAATCAGGTCATTATTATATTCTCTCAGTAGTTTCTTACCACTTTTTATTAAATCAATTCAGCATAAATATTAAATATTAAATGTTTGATTATCCATTACTTCAATAAAAATGTAAAGAAATAGAAACATATTGGGGCACCTGGGTGGCTCAGTGGGTTAAAGCCTCTGCCTTTGGCTCAGGTCATGATCTCAGGGTCCTGGGATTGAGCCCCACATTGGGCTCTCTGCTTGATGGGGAGCCTGCTTCTTCCTCTCTGCCTGCCTCTCTGCCTAATTGTGATCTCTGTCTAATAAATAAATAAATAAAATCTTAAAAAAAAAAGAAATAGAAACATATCAATGAAATAATTACTTTTTTTAGTAATCTCTTTGTCAAAATTTCTTTCTTATCTCCTTCCCCCCTTCTCTTCTTTGCATTAGTCTGTCTTTCCCCCTCTCTTCCCTCCCCTCTCTCTCACTCCCTCCTTCCTTCATTTCTCAAGAAACATTTACTGGGGACGCCTGGGTGGCTCAGTTGGTTGAGCAGCTGCCTTCGGCTCAGGTCATGATCCCAGCGTCCTGGGATCGAGTCCCACGTCGGGCTCCTTGCTCATCGGGGAGCCTGCTTCTCCCTCTGCCTCTGCCTGCCATTCTGTCTGCCTGTGCTTGCTCTCTCTCCCTCTCTCTCTCTGACAAATAAATAAATAAAATCTTTAAAAAAAAAAAAAAAAGAAACATTTACTGTACTCCATATGAGTCATAGAAACAATGTGAACAAGATAGAAAAAAAAATGCTTGTGCTCATTTAGTTTACATTATTTTGGGAGAAATGTAAAGGTTTTAAAAATTGAAAACTTCCATAAGATAAATTTGAGTGCTATGACTTTCCTCTGGGGCTATAAAGAACTAAACTGCCTCGTTTTCTTGTTTACATAAATCTAATAGTCAATGATTGTAACAGAGGACAACGTTTGTATATTTTACATTTTCCCCTTTAAATTACTTTACCTAGAGAATCTTTCTAGTTCCCCTGTAGTCAAATATTATGTGTCGCTCTACCCCATTTTACCAAACACCTCCCACCTCCTTCAATCCCCAGTCCTCCAGCACCCCTGGAAGGAAGCCCGACTCTTTTCTTAAGGAAGATTGGACATCAATGCATAATGCTCACTGGGAACTGGAAGTCAGACCTTACAGCTACGTACTTTCATAAATAAGTAATTAAGTAAACAAACAAATATTTTAAAAGTTTATTTCATGGGCTAAAAAACTAAGAAAGCAGCTTACATTGTAAAAATATTTTTATCCTTCAAAATACTATTTACTTTGAAGCCAAAATTTTCAATTTTCTAGTATGTACTGAGTGGATTTAGCCAAAAACTGAATTTAATTCTGGGACATTCCCAACATGAGATTACTGGTATGCCTCAATTTCCATAAGAAATCTTCCCCTATTACATCCCTGTCTGACTCCTAGACCAAGTAGATCCCTATCAGCAAAAATAAGTTATTAGTATTTCAGAGCCCCGTTAGAGAGTAAATCCTGAATCGGCATCCTCTAGGAATCAGGTTGAGAGAAATGTACAGATAATATGATCTGTCTGATAGAGCATACATTTACTCCACATATTCTGAGTTCTGTCTGTGAATGCATCTGCTTGTCACAAAATGTACCACTTCAACTACATTAACCCTTAACAGAATATCTACTACTACTTATGTTTATTTTACTTCATTGTGATGTTACTATATCTTTTATTCTGTATACGTATATACGAAAAAGCACATGGCATCCATATACAATTAGATGAATTTTTCAGGTTACCAATACCAAGATTAATAAGACTACTACCTGAATTGCTTCAAAATAATCCTTCCTTCCTTCCTTTATTTATTTATTTATTTATTTGACAGAGAGACACAGCGAGAGAGGGAACACAAGCAGGGGGAGTGAGAGAGGGAGAAGCAGGCTTCCCACCAAGCCGGGAGCCCGATGCGGGGCTCGATCCCAGAACCCCGGGATCATGACCTGAGCCGAAGGCAGACGCTTAATGACTGAGCCACCCAGGTGCCCCTAATCCTTCCTTTTTAAAGGGTATTTTTCCTGGGTTCCAGATTTTTGGTTATTTCTTTCAACACTGTAGAGAACTTAATTCATTGTCTTCTAATTTTTGTGATTTCTGTTGAGAAGTTAATTGTCAATCTTATGCTTGCCCATTATTTTTAATAATAAAATAAAAATAAAATAAAAATAAAAAAATAAAATAAAATCATTATTTTAACCGTTTCCCTTCCATTTGCATACTTTCTATTAACTTCCTTTTCTCCCTATCTTCTCTGTCTGATCATTATGTGACTTAAATTGCTCTTAATGTCGGTGTTCTATTACCCAGCTTCAGAGTCTCCTTTCATTTCCTTTCATGGATTCCAAATAATTTGTGAAAATCTTTTTATTTTTATCTACTTTGTTTATCCTTTTATTTCTTGAAAAACAATCACCACAGGCACTTCAAAACCCTAGTCAGCTACCTTCAGTTTCTGGTTCATCTGTGGGTCTGTTTCATCTTTCATTCTCTCTGTCTCTCTTGGTTTTTAGTTCTATTATTTGATGTAATAAGCAGTTTTTATCCCTAATTTAAATCCAATTAGCCAACATATAGTACATCACTATTTTCAGCTGTAGAGTTCAAGAATTCATCATTTGCATATAGTAGTGCTCATCACATCACATGCCCTCTTTAATGCCCATGGTTTTTGATTGAATACCTAACAGTGACATTGCATGAAAAGATGGGCAATATTACCACTCTCTAGGCCAAGGGTTAGAAAACCATAGTGCATGGATCAAACCCGGCTAGCTTTCTTATCTTATAAACAAAGTTTTACTGGAACACATTCCTGCTTATTTACATACATATTGTCTGTGACTGAGTTCACAGTACAATGGCATAGCTGAGAAGAAGCAGGGAGAGACTATATGCCTGCTAAGTCAAATACTTTTACTATGTGGATCTTCAGAGGAAAATTAAGCTCCCTGCTCAGATCAAGTAGTTTCTGAGCATTTGATTGGGATCAAGGACCTGCCGTATCACGGGTGTGTTACAGTCCTGGAAAAGTCCATCCCATCTATGACTTCTCTTGTCCTTCAGGCCTCAAAGTCCTTTGGGTTCTTTGGGGGAATTTCTTCCTAAAGAAATCTTACCTTCCTCTCAGAACACTAACAAAATGCTCTGCCTTGCCTTCTAAGGATTTTCAACTCAGTGCCACAGAATCCTAGGATTTAACAAGTGTACTTAGGAAGAAACTGCTTATGTGTCTGTGGCCCCTCAAAGCTTTGCAGCGATATTTGCCACTTCTAGTTTTCTCTTAGCAGATGTCACTCAAGGGCACATAAACCAGGATAGTCAACTTTCTGAAATCACCAGAATTAGAAAACTTCCAAAGTACAACCATTGCCAGGAGGTTACTCCCTTCTAAGAGGGTCTTCTCTCTCGACAGTCTTGGTTTCCCCAGTTCTATTTGCCTTAGCAACAACCATTGTGTACTTAACAGCTTTCTTTTCCCATTTTTTTTTTTTAAAGATTTTATTTATTTATTTGACAGAGAGATCACAAGCAGGCAGAGAGGCAGGCAGAGAGAGAGGAGGAAGCAGGTTCCCTGCTGAGCAGAAGGCCCGATGCGGGGCTCGATCCCAGGACCCTGAGATCATGACCTGAGCCGAAGGCAGCGGCTTAACCCACTGAGCCACCCAGGTGCCCCTCTTTTCCCATCTTTTAATCTACTGTTTTAGTTGCCAAGGAAGAAGCACTAGTCTACCACCATCTACTCCATATCAGCCAGAGAACATTCTGCATTTAACTTTGATCAAATGTTACTCTATATGACAGCCACGTAAAAGTGGCCTTTTTATATCGCTTTCTAATGTTTTCCCCTTGGACCTTGTTTTCAATTTCAAAACGTTCATCTTATTATGTATGTTTTGCTTTGTAAGCCACCTCAATTGTTTCTTGGGGATTAGATAGTAATAAATGCATTTAGTGATTAGCAAGAAGATATTAGAAATGGCTGCTGTCTACATTTAATATATTTAACTCAAATATATTTAAATAGAAAACAAAATGTTTTCCAGCAACCGTCCCTTTCTCTTGATTCTTTCAAAGCCTCTTTCAAAAACAGTCTGACAATGAGACGGAAGCAATTGATCTCTTATAAACACCGCCTTCAGGGATTCCCTTTGACCCAGACAACAGCCATCACCTCACCATTCAATGTACCTACTTAATGTTCAAATTCATTAATAGTTTTCTTTTCTCCAGCACAGAGCGGTTGTCACTTGCTATCCTTAATCATATAATTTTTAATTGCAACTTATTCTCAATAAGTGTATCCTAATGTTCCTATTGTCTCAGCTCTCCTTTCATCAGGGCTGGTTGTTGGCAACACATAATGTTAAATATGAAAATTTAATTGTCCACCTTAGGGATTGGCTTTTGTTAGATGCTCAATGAAGGCTAAGCTGTTGCTTCTTGGGCTTTCATCAAAACTGTCCCATGTTTTCATATTGCCCTTCTAAATTATGTTTCACTCATTTTTCCTAATTCTTGAGTTTATTGGATATTATTTTATATAAATATTTGATTAACAGTATAGTACAAGGGGACTAAAATTCATCAAAAAACTAATATGAGCCAGTTATTGTGCTACTTATATTGCATAAACTGTTATCAATTTAATTCCCTACATTAATACTCATATTTCATAACATGTGGAAACTCAGCTGAAAAAAAAAGTAATAAATCTCCCTGAGATAACTCCCAAGTTATCATTATCACATCCTGAAAGTTACCGATAATTAATATGCATAAATACCCAATGTTCATTTCCAAATTATCTTATAACGGGGATTCTAGTATATACTATATTTCAAAATTAATGAATATTAATTTTATTAAGTATTAATTAATTAATTAATCATTTTCTTGTCACAGTTTTTTTGCTTGTTTTTGTTTGTTTCTTTTTTTTTTTTTTTGCTCTATATAACCAAACCTCGAATTTAGTGGCTGAAAACAACAACAAAAATGTATCATTTTCCTTTGTATGTCTGTGGGTTGATTGAGCTCAGCAAGGTAGTTCTCACTTGGAGTTTTCCAGAAGGTTTCAGTTAGATGGCGGTTCGGTTGGAGTACTGGAATGTTGGCAGCAGCTTCGCTGGCTCAAGAAAGACCATATAAAGGTCTAATTAAAATTTCGCAACCTTTACGTACAACTTAAATAAATGTCATGCTGTTTCACATTCAATGTTTGGGGGGGTGATATTCATTAATGGATTCCTTTATTTATTTCAGTTGAAATACATGTATTTAAAGAGTACAATTAAGCCAGCATAAGGAGCAATTCCATAATTGTTTAATAATATCCTTCTACTATATAAAGGGAGATAAATGTCTACTATCTTGTGTCTTCAGTATGAACAAAAAGTGTCAAATATTCCTCAATGACGATTTCAGAAACTTCTCTATAAATAACTTTCAAACTAGTGATAAGGATTTGGAAGCCCTGGGAGTAGAGAGATAATGTTATACATTCATTTTACTACAGTTTTAATATGAAATTAATCTGTTAAAGTCTAAGATAAGACTAATTATGGAGGTTTTTCTTTTATTTAGTGTTCTGATAGATGATTGAGAGTTCTACAGCAAGATACTTTGTTTTTCTTTTAAACTCAGATCTATTATATATTGTAAAGTAGGTCTTTTTCTCAAAAAAGAAAAAGAAAGGAAGAAGCTACTAGTCAAATCTAATTGAATACACACAAAAATGATAATTTTACTTTTTCAATTACTAGACAATATAAAAAAATTACAAATTGAATGCTTACATGCTTCATGCTTACATGGGAGAGTAGTAAATAACTCCCTGAAAAGAAGGCTGGAAATTGATTAGACTACTGATTAAGGTCAAGGAATGTCATGTCACATGCCGCCCTTGGTTCCCAAAATTTAAGAACTACTTAATGAAGTCAATGTTTTAGAAAGTATAGGGTAGTGACTTAGAGTATATTATCCAAGCCAAATGGACTATAATATCTCATTGTTTAGTAGTTGACTGAACTTGGCCATATTACCTCTGAACTTGGATTTCCTGCCTGTAAAATGGGGGAAACTAAACTATTTCAAAGCTCTGTTGAAGATAGTAAGTGAGATAAAACATGGAAAACACTTCATCCCGTAACTGGTGGATAGTAACCTTGAGACAACTCTCATGAGGAGTTTCCTCTAAAATAATTCAGATAGAACATATTCAAATTTTTGAGTTTGTTTATTATTTTAAAGATCGAAACATTAATATAACAATAGTATTCATTTAAAATATAAAAAATGTAGTTTCTTCATGGGGGATGGAGAGACAAATTCTGAAAGTTTAAGGAAGAGGAAATCGCTAAGTCACACAGCTATCTTGAGCTTTTATTAATGACTGCTTACTGGGTTATGCACTTCCTTCCATTTTCATAATGGTGGTTTTAATAGAGACTCTTGACCAAGTGTAGTATAAAGAGTATTTTAATCTTAATCTTTCTGTTTTTGTTTGGACTTAGTGTCGAGTGCACTATTTAAGCTGATTTATGTGTGATATAGCAAAACATATGTAGCATTCCCAGAGTAAGAAAGACCACGTTGTCATCAAACTCATATGAGATCTCATCCTTTAGCAAAATTTATTCTTTCATAGCAGAGGTTTAATGAACTATTCCAAGAAAAAATTTTCTCTGATCAGGAGAGAAGATGTTCTTCTATAAAGGTATATTACTCCCATGCAGAAGATAGGACTTAGAGACTACATAGTTATAACCTAAAAAAAGAAGGATTCAGTGTATAGTGTGCCCTTCACATCTATCAGAATGATGCATATTTCATAATTTTTTGTAATGCTTTTATAAATAAGTGTAAGTGATAGGCAAGAGAGTGGTAATAAATGAAATATTATTTCCAGGTTACTAATCTGTCAGTCAATACATTTCAAAATAGTTTTTCTTAAATTGATATTTATTCATTAGCCAAAGCATGCTAAGACTCAGTTCAATTTACCTTCTAAGTAATATTTCTTTTTTATTCTCTCCAAGTATTAATTTCAACCTTACAGTAAAATGTTATAACCTGATAAAATGGTATTGGAGGGAGCCTTTATGGCTTGTTAAGCTTTAATCATAAAAAGTTTTTATTTTAAGTATGAAAAACATAGTTAAATGTTTTTCCAATATACCTATTGATAAGCCAACTGGTTTAAAGCTAAAAAGATTTTCTATACATGATACATATTTGTAGTACCAAATAAGTGAGTTACATCATGGTGATATAATTTTCTTCAGTAGCTTCATTACATGAAGATGTATGATATTCAGTTCAATCACAATCAAAATAGAGTTTATAAAATTTTACAAGAGACTATTATTTTTTATAATGACCTAAGATATAAAACTTTATTTTCCTTCATGTTTTTTTCTTATTTTAAAATAAAATTTACTTACATTTTCCCTTTTTATTTCTGCACAAAATACAGGTTTAAAAGTGGGCCAGTATCTGGTTATATAAATAATTTTGTCCTTTCACTGTTTCTTTGCAAGTTTGCTGTACTTATTGATTAAGGGCATGTCTTACATACAGTTTTCCCTGTCTTTTGTCATTAAGTTTTAAAAAGGCATTAGAAAAAATAAATCATTTAAATTCAATTTTGTTTGTAGTTAAAGTTTAGGGTGAAAAGTGTTTTGGTAATGTGTTCCAAGAAGTTTTCATTTCCTTCCAGGGTATATTGAAAAGTAGTAGAGTAGAAGTTATTTACTATCCATTCTGAAAATATGTTTTCTTTTTTTAGATATTGAAGAAGTTTTGCCAAAGAATTTCCGTGTTCCCTAATTCTCTTTTCGCCAGGATATTCTGAGTTCTGCTTTACTTAATTCTATTAATCATATATTATGCAATTAAAAATAAATTTCACTTCTAAATCATACTTTATGAGAAACATTCCTTAAATAATTTAATATATGTAATTAATATTTTATAAATATGAACATTTCAAATGTTCTGTTGTCACTGAGATAGTCCTATAAAAGTATTTTCACATCATTAAACTTCCTAAATTTAATATCACAGTTCAATAGTGATGTGTAATTGGGTTAATTCAAAACTAATTCAATTTAAAAGCAACTTCCCATCATAACAAAACATAGTTCCAGTTTAATGATCCTACTAAGGTAATTAATTTTTTTTCTTTCATGTAGATTTCAGTGTTGTATTTAGGCAAACTGGAAATTCAATGGTTCAAACATTTTTAATATATCTTGAACAGACTTTCCTCCTTCTGTACTGGGAATTCTTCATTTACCATAAGATCCGGATGTCTACATTTATGTTAACTACCATTCAAATGTATTTGGGTTTTTTTTTTTTTTTTTAAGATTTTATTTATTTATTTGTCAGAGAGAGCGAGGGAGAGAGAGCGAGCACAGGCAGACAGAATGGCAGGCAGAGGCAGAGGGAGAAGCAGGCTCCCCGACGAGCAAGGAGCCCGATGCGGGACTCGATCCCAGGACGCTGGGATCATGACCTGAGCCGAAGGCAGCTGCTTAACCAGCTGAGCCACCCAGGCGTCCCTGTATTTGGGTTTCAACCCTGAGAAACAACTGACAAAGCATGGAATCCTGACTCTGATAAAGAGGTTTAAGTCATTTCCAGCAATGATTATGGCAAATAAATGCCTTATAACAGGCATTTACCATTAGAGATTAGGGAAAATATTTAATTTTACTAGGGAAAATGCCAGAGTACATTACCACAAAATCTACACCTCTTAATTTTAAATATTTCACTCATGATGTTTTTCTGAAAAATCATGTAGCATTTATAAAGGCAAGTAAAAGTGATCTATATATCTGTCTACCAATTTACATATCCATTCCTCTATGCATCACCTGTCTGTCTGTCAGCTTCCTAATCTCAATGTCAATGGGATTTTATTTGGCAATTCATGAACAAAGTTGTTTCCATGTCTTGCTTTGTAGTTTGTAATTTGCCTATTTAGGCTTTAAACATTTTTATTACAGGTATTTCTTCTTCTTCTTTTTTTAAAAGAATTATTTATTTATTTGAGAGAGAGAGAACATGAGCCGGAGTGGGAGAGGCAGTCAGAGAGGGAGACAGATTCTGTCTGAGCCGGGGGTAGAACCTGAGGGGGGCTCAATCCCGAGACCCTGAGCTCATGATGTGAGACCAAACCAAGAATCAGATGCTCAACCAACTGAAACACCCAGGCACCCCTTACTAGAGGTATTTTATTTGTAAATGTCATGGGGTACAACTTCATCCTCAAAATTTGGAAAACAAATGTGTGAAGATGAGGTATACCAGGCCGGTGTGGTGGACAACAGGTCCTTGAGTATGTGTAACATGAGAGCAGTAACAGCAGTATTTCTTCCCTGAACACACACGTTGACTAGCCAATCTTACTAGTACATAAGAGACATTGGTGAGGCTGGAAATGATGACACGGAGCTCCAGGTTTGATCTTCACCAACTTTGTGGCCTTAGTAAGGTCTTATACTCTCTTTCGGATCTCAGCGTTACCACCAGTACGGGAAGCACTGATCCAGATATCATACAACTGCATACAAGATCTGTATGCATTCTGCACACACACACACACACAGACACACACACACACACAGACGCACACATACAGTGCAGATTGGTGCACGTGGCCAGTCTTACATTTGACACTGTTGTTCTGTTTTCACTTGTCAGCTCCTTTGCTAAAACGATCATGGATATTCCACGTCCTGGTCCAAGCCAGGCGTTTGCTGAATACAAGGTACTGACACATGGCTGTTCATTTGCTGGCCAGCTTGCCCTCTTGCTGACTGTCAATAATGATCGTTCCTGATAGTCCACAATTATTGAATTGACTGGATGTTTGCTTCACAGTGTCCTTATGCCATCCGAAAGAAAGCGAACATGTTGACAGATGTTCAGAAGTGTCAATCAGTAATGTGATAATTGAAAATGGTGAAAAACAGCGATTGTGCTAAGATGTCAATGCCTGAGGGGAAAGAAGCCTGACAGTCAATGAAATGTGGTCTGCAATGTGGTGGCATTTGGAAGTATAAGTCATTCTCTCACAAACAATGCGGCAACATAAATTCAGAGAGGAATGTCTAAACTTCACGAAGAATACTTCAAGACAGATCCTATCACACATAAATTCATACTAAAAGGCATGGCACCCTTCTAAGGCTTTTCCTACAAAGTCGTGTGTTTCTGTAAATCAGATTTTTTAACACTTCACAGATGACGTAGCACAGAATGGACATTTGGAAATATTGGTTGATGTAATGAATAAAAAGGAATGAATGAACACATATGTCACCTGGACAGAGTGCGTCAGACAGCAAGATTCAGGGGTCAGATGTTAATATGACAACAAATGCACATGATCCATTTACCAGGAAATGCAAAGGAATGAATAGTAGTTTACCAATGAATAACTAGGCATCTGGTTTGCAGAACATATTGGTTAAAGATAAAGCAGCGACAGTTGTGTAATTCTTAGAGATGATGCATGTAAAATGAATTTTGAGCAAGAATCTAAATGGGGATGGGGAGCAAGTGGGCAGGGAAAGAATCTTTTCCAGAATGAAACACAAAACAAACACACCCAAAGGAAATAAAAAATGGATGCCCCTACAATGCGAAAAAAGTTGGAAAAGCAAATGGAAAGAAAGTCAAATTGAATGAGACTCAAAAAGAACAAAATTAGTAAGTTGGATTGCACATGAAGAAAACATTTGTGGAGATTCATGGGTGAATACTTCAGTAACTATGTAAAGATGTTATTTAAATGTAACAGAAACTCATTAGGAATATGCTATAGAATGATAGAGCACACAATGTATACGTAGCCCTGCTCCAATGATATCCATGTTATTTTTAGAAACATACTTCAAATAATTTTATGAGTAGATTTGTATACCAAATTATTCCTGTCTACCTTATTCTGATTTGGGGGTAGAGAAAATTAAAACAGATAAGCAGGACCTCTCACAGAATGTTGTCTAATCCAGACTAGCTTGATAGGCTGTACGCTGCTCTCTTTTCAACACCACTCAATATTCAAGTTACCGTATTTCCAAAACTTCGGTTAGAACTTTCTGATTTATGTTGCTTGCTGCATTCATGGCATTTAGCTTTGGGCACTTCTCTAACAATTTTCTTTATAATTTGTTTTTGAATCGGTACCACAAAACCATTCACATTGATGAGAGTCATTTTTATTTATTGTACCATTTATCCACTCTACTACTGTTAGATCCAAACTGGGTACTCATGAAACCAAATAATTACTACCAGGACTACCATTTTGGACTTGGTCTTGTAGTTATGCTGATAGACACATAATTGAAGTAAAAAAACAACAGTGGTAGCATTGGAAATAAGTAACAAAGCACAACAAGTCTCGATCCAGGCTTCTTAGAGACACTGTCAACTTCCATACACTTATTCAAGAGCCAGAATATTCAGAGAAAGTTAAGCAGAGGAAGGAACTGTAATGAAAAAAATCTATAAATATCACATATGCAGAACACGAGGAGCTGGTTAATTTTCAGCCCATATGTACTTAGTGAAAAAGATAATGGGGGCCCCCCCTACAGGACCAAAGGCTAGATAACAGAGATGCAAACAGGTTGGGTTTAAATGTCTACTTCTGTACATTGTCTCATTTATCACAACATATATACAATTTATGTCAAGGAAATAATGCTTTGTAATATCTTTGGGAAAACATTAAAAAGAATACATAGAAGACTTATCCCTGCAGTTATTGTTAGAACAATAATTCTAAACAATTCTAAACAATTAGAAGGAATTGTTTTCCTTCTAATACTCATCCCTGTTTTGACCAATGTGTGTCATGTATCTGTTCATTTTGCATGTTGATTTGTAGATTTTTAATCCACTTATAGTACAAATACGTCTGAAGACTCACTAAAAAAATGAGTTTTAAAGTTTTCTGATACCCTATTGAGCTTACAACTGCCACTTATACATTAAATTATACCATAGTCTAATGTTTACTACCATGTTTTGACTAGTAATAACACTATTTACAAAAACATTTTTTCTTACCACATGCTCACTGTCAAAGAAAGTTATCATATCAGATTATATTTTTAAATGGTGTTGAATTTAATATACAACTATGCAATTACTAGTTTCACTGAACATTTTATCTTGCTATTATTTTTATTGATGAAAACTGAAGATTCAATTCATGATGCATTTCTAAAAATTTTAACTGAGAAACTAGATTTTTGCTTGCTCATTTAAAATATGTTTTTTTCCATGGTTAATATTTATTTTCCATATCTGTTGTGAAGATTTTCTTTTTATCTATTGACATATTTTTCTTTTCAATGGGAAATATTTTTTATTTGATCATAATAATATTTTCCTTTGTGATTCCTTCCTCTCATTTGATAATTAGGTAGTCTTTTACTGTTTAAGTAAACTTTTCTATATATATTTTATTTTTAATTAATTTTGTTATTCAAATCACCTGTTTATTTATCTTGGGGTTTATGTGACCAATAGAACCAGGAAAAGACTTGTCAAAGTCACAGAACAATTATGTTTCTTATCTAATCTTGTATCTTCTTACCTTTCTTGTTATTCTAACAAGGTTCTGGAATGTGTATGTGTGTGTGTGTGTGTGTGTGTATATATAAACATATATATATATATATATATATATATATATATATATATATAAACATATATAAATAATATATAGTTCCATCCTATTTATCACATAAACATTCATGAGTGATTACTCATTGTGGATTGGACATTTTGTCAATTTAAACTAACCCTATTTGTCTTGGTCTAAGAACTTGTTTTAAATCCTCTTTGTCTGCAATTAATTTACTGCATGTGCACTGCTGTTGTGTTCTTTGACCACATCAATGTTCACCTTTGTTTAAAAGTTTCATGTTAAATTTTTGTTTTAGATGTGTCTCTTCAAAGCAGTATTTATTTGGGTTTAATATCTTTAGATCAATACATGTATCAAAGGGGGGTTCAACCCCCTTGCAATTGTTCTCGGAAGTGATAAATTTGGCTTTCTGCTGTGTTTGGTCATATTGATTATTTCACGCTTCTGAAGGTGTGTTTCCCTCTACTGCAGTGTGAGACAGTGTAGTCCCCTGCTGACCGTAAGGGGAGAGATGTTGGTGAGGCTGAGTCAGTATCAGTGGAAAGAGCAGCAGAGGAGTGTAGGTTGGTGTTTTTTGTTTTGTTTTGTCTTCTTGGTTTTGCCTTGTTTTTTTGTTTGTGGTAGGAGGCAAGATATCATTCTCAGTTTGGGGACAAATAATGGGAATGCATTCTTTGCCTTGTATCTTGACAGTGGAATTAACAGTGGTTCCAGCAACTCAGAGCAGCATGTGCAGTGGTCTGAGCCTTCTCCATTTCTGTTTTTCCATAGCCCTCCAGTCTATACCACAATGATTTCAATGTTGTCTCCTCTCTTCTTATTTCTAAGGTAAAATGTCCTCCTTGAATAAGCAGATGCATTTAAGGATTTTACCACAGAAATAACTAGAAATAGTCAAAGTAACTCCTGAATACCTCAATTTTCCATCATGAACCCTCCAAAATGATCTCGTTCAAGCACATCTTTTCCCCCTCCCCTCCTGTCTACCTGTTCTCTGTCCCAGGCAGGGCTCCAACCATGCTCTCCGTCTCTGGTATTTGCAAAGATGCCAGCTTTGTTCACTCCATTCAATCAGCTTTTACATCTTAATAAGATTTCCCAGCTTAAAAACAAGACACAGAATACAAGGTAAAACAAACCTCAACTTCACGAACCCTCTGGTTCCCACCATAAATCATTTCTGGCCATCACACCCACCCTTCTTGTTTACACTAAAATCTCTCATCTTGACAACACCACTCAATCCTCAACAGTGGCGAGCCTTGGCCATTTGATTTTCTGGCACCACTTCTTTATTCTGGATAACATTCCCTCGTCATGTTAGTGAAATTACTTTTCCTTTCCTTAATTAAAACCGTGAGGTTCTGGAGGACAATGAAAAATATGTTGCCCCACCTAAATGTATCATTTAGCTATTATCTCATATAATGTAACATGACAAATGATCCCCCAAACTCAGGAGCTTTCATCAAAAGCCATTTGTCCACTGTGACCACAGGCTGGTTGCATCTTGTTGTTTCAGGTTGAGTTGAAAGTGAGAAGATATGCTTTAAGCTTCACTGCTGGCTGGGCTTGGCTTTTGGGGCGCGTTGGCTAAGGCTTGCTCGATACAAGTTTGTTCTGTGGCTAAGGCTGAAGGGCCAACAAATACTCAAAGGAAATTCCTCTAGTTCTGATGGCTGAGGTGGGAGGGAGAGAGACTGACAAAGCAAACATATATATATATATATATATATATATATATATTTAAGATTCTATTTATTTATTTGACAGACAGAGGTCACAAGTACGCAGAAAGGTAGGCAGAGAGAGAGCGAGAAACAGGCTCTCTGCTGAGCAGAGAGCCTGATGTAGGGCTCGATTCAGGACCCTGGGATCATGACCTGAGCCAAAGGCAGAGGCTTAACCAACTGAGTCACCCAGGCGCCCCTACAGCAAGCATATTTCAAGGTGTTGCTAGTTCTAGGGCCACTGAGATCTATTGGCCAAGACAAGTCTTATGGCTGATGTGAAAGTCAAGGGGAAGTACCATACCCACACACCATGGTCACATGGTCAAGACCCTCTGAGGGATGTAATGGGAGGGGTCCACCTTTGGAACAATAATGCAATTTAACATCCTATCTCCCGTAGACCGAGTTTATCAATTTAGGGGCAGGCACCTGAGTCAAGCCACAGGGTGCGGCATAATATGCACTCACAGCAATGTTGGGTCACAGGTCTTTCCTATGATTTTTCAAACAAATTTTATTATTTTAGCAAAAGTCTCAGTCTCTTGGGGGTAATTGGACAAGTTTTGGTCTACCTTCCCTGACCACCCTTTTTCCCTAAAGATCAGAGAAATCAGGTTAGGGAGAACAGCACTTCTATGCACACAAAGCGCAGAGGTTAAATACAGAAATGCAGAGTTGCTCCTGACATCTGAGACCCTGGTTTCCGTTATTCTCAAGGCCCAGCCATGCTTGTAGAGTATTTAATGTTAATAATGCATCTTTGGATTTCATAAAGGTATTCGAACCAAGTTTCTCTCACTAATATCAGTTCAGATAAATATAGTCACACCACTCATTCACAAAATTCTAGGGTTGTTTTATACCATGTTACTTTGAAATTTAACTTTGATATTATAGGATCCTTCCCACTAGCACTTAGATTTTTTTTTTTTTTTAACATTTAGGGGAAAAAATGACAGTATGATTGAAACTAACTTCCTTTAAAACTCTTCTATCTCAATTTCCTATGGCACACTCACCTTTGCTTCTCATTTTGCTTCTCTTTTGTTTTATTGTGGGTCTTTCTATTTAAACTTGTACAATCAATGTCGATGTCCTTTGAGATTCTGCTTTAGCCAGACTTAAAACCACTTTAGACACTTTAGACAATTGTATGCACCCTCATATTTCCAGTACCATGTAAGTGAAGATAAACATAGAATCAGTTTTTTCACGATGAGCTTTATTTCTAAGTATCAGATGCATGTATTTAACTCGAGTTTGAATACAATTCTACAGATGCTTCATGTGCTTTTCAGTCCCATCCCCCAGTCCTACCTCTACTTCCTTCCTGCCCTCCTTCATGTAATAAGCATCTCTGTCATTCACAAATTGGGTATGTTTTACACTCTTCTTCAGCTTTCCTTACACAATCTAATTGCTCACCAAGTCTTGCAGATACAATCTCTTCATATAACCCCTTCTATTCTCTTTCCTCCAAACCCACCACCATTTTTCTATGTCAGCTTATTTTCAGTTGTGCAGATGGATTGCTGTCACAGTGTCTTCACCGCATCCGTATCTTCAGTTTGGTATCTGCCAAAGTATACTCCATACTTCACACAGAACTGTATTTCTATCATACTAATAATATCACAATGTCCTCCACTGATGCAAATTCTTGAACGCCTCCTTCTGCTCTTAGGATAAAATTTACGTTCCTCGGGGTGCTTATTAGAGCCATCGTGGCCTGGCTCCTGCTTGCCTTCCTTGTCTCACCACTCCACCATGCCGTGCTGAGGCTAGACTGAACATGTACCAGGTTTTAAAGTGTGTAATGGTCTGTCTTACCCTAAGTTCTTTAATGAGCATTTACTTCTTATTGCAAAATATCCACTCCCTTTCTTTTCCTCCCACTCTTCTGCCTTGATAATAGCTTATATTGCACTGCAGTATTAATCCACGATAGGCAAAGAAACAGGAAGAGTTGGCTTTCTTTTTTTTGAGGGGAGGGGTAAAAGAAGGAAAAAAATACCACTATCAGAGATATAAAAATATATGTTTCATA
Organism: Lutra lutra; assembly: GCF_902655055.1. NCBI lineage: Eukaryota > Metazoa > Chordata > Mammalia > Carnivora > Mustelidae > Lutra > Lutra lutra. Next base: position 193,418,295 of record NC_062280.1, read on the forward strand.
TATTAGTGAAATATAACCTGATAATAAACATTTCTTTATATCTTTTTTATGGAAGATTTTAATGAACAACTATTCCACTATAGAAATTCTTATTTCTAAAGAATTGATTGATATCATCTTCAACCCCCATGAAGTAATTTTTTAATTTTAGTCACTAATAAGCGAATTTGTATATATTACCTGTAAATAACTTATTCCACCATTAGATACTATAGGGGATGGACATTTTCTGTGCTCAGTTTTGAGAAGGAAAAAAATTTACTCAAATAATTGGATTTTTAAAAAAAAGAAACGATATGAAGGAGTGATTTATAAAAATGTTTGTAAACATGAAGATAGATTTAAAATTAATCTAAGTAGGCTGCTTTTGCAAACCAATGTTCAATTAGTGATGCATTATGCTGGTCCATTGCACGTACTATGAAGAGTGTATGCCACTGTTGCTGCTATGCTGCTAAAACCAGAGATATTGTTTACAAATAGATAATCATAGATATGGTCACTGTCATTATTGCTGAAAATGAGCACACACCCGACCCAGGATTAAAGGTCACTGACCAACGACTACTGGGGATATATCTGTCATCCAAAAATGTGGCTAATTTAGCTTGCTGTAGTAAGGGCAATCCATCTAGAGGAATTGTGGCAACATCTCAAAAGGACTATTGGCTGATTCCAAACTGAATATTTTCTAGAAGTGAAGGGAAATCAGAAATTGGGTATTTTAAACACTTTAGGAGGAAGGAACATAAAATCAGGGCTAGGATTGCCATTAGTTTAAAAAAAAAAGCACAATAATACTTGTTAGTGAAAAATTAGGTTTGTTCAATCCTTGTTGGGTTGTGGGATGGTTTGTCCACGTCCTTTTCCAAACACACTTACAAAATGGCCTCATTTGAATGTTACTCATATTTGGGAACACCCTGTTCTGACTATAAGAATCCTGTTTTTAATTTTCTCAGAAGTAACAATGCATCTCTCTCATGCTTATATCAAGTTGGCTGTGAGTCTTGCTTTAATCAGTGGACTATGATTGGAAGTTCTAAGCATAAGCCATGAAAGAAAGCTCAAAGACCACCATGTTTTCCACCTTCTATCTCTTTCCCTCTGCTCTGAGCCCCATGATTTTACAGATTGCTCCTCAGGTCTGGGTCCTGGCGTGAAGAAAATATAGAAAATTGTGGTCTGCACTGCAGGACATGTAATAGAAGAGTGCAACTCACCTTGGTGTTGTGAGTTACTGTGGTTCAAGGGTTGTTTGGTTCATGTTTTATTAAGCCTAAGTGTAGGACATATGAAGTCATCAGAGCAACTTCTTGTCTACTTATAACCATCCTTTGAAAAATTGCTTAATTTACATTTTCTGTTACCTTCAAAATAATTGCAGGCTAGCAACTGACTTGTCAGTAAATATACTAATTACAGATTCATCTCTCATGCACATAATCTGTAAATAATATGTAAAACTAGGTTTCTAGCACTTTAATTTACAAAGATAAATATCACACTGCTGGAATATTTTCTCAAAAATGTATCATTCTCAGAGAAATATCTCTGCTGAGAGGCCAAAAAAGACACCAAGTCCTTATGATCTGCACATATTGCTGATACAGGCAAATCCACAAGAGAAGATAAACCATGATGGAAAACTGTTTGGAAAACATGGAATCATAATACAATAATTTATACAATAATTTTGGTAAATCAAATCTTCATTTGCCTTAAACTAAGATGCAATAATCTTTTTTTTTTTTAAGATTTTATTTATCTATCTGACAGAGAGACAGAGATCACAAGAAGGCAGAGAGGCAGGCAGAGAGAGAGAGAGGGAGAAGCAGGCTCCCTGCTAAGCAGAGAGCCCGATGTGGGGCTCAATCCCAGGACCCTGAGATCATGACCTGAGCCAAAGGCAAAGGCTTAACCCGCTGAGCCACCCAGGTGCCCCTAAGATGCAGTTATCTTGAATATGGAATGACCTCAGCAGGAAAAGAACACTCAAAGTTGATTGGTTCTCTCTCTTCTGGACAGTCCACGGTTGAATATTGACCTTAAGGTTTGCACTGGCATAGGACATTACAATGTGGCACAAATCCTCATCCATTTTTTCGTGCCTTTATGTACATGTTTGAAAATCAGGAGGCTCAAATCCTACCTTCCAATCAGCAATATTTGCATGCTGTTGGAAACATATTTTCTTAATGGTTTCATATGTGAATTGCCAGTTTCCTTAATAGTGGCATTAAACTTTAATCAAACAATTGCACATTTGTTGCCATCTCCTTCTTTTGCACGTCCATAAAGCACATGCTATGGGACTACTGAACATGGATTCTGGGTGAAATAAGGCTTTTCAGTCAGGCAGTTAAAAAATATATATATTACCACCTTAGCAGATGGAACATCAGTAATTTAGTACTAATCAGTTCAACTGGTTTTACAGAATTTCTGCCTTTAATGTTCTATGCCTTCATTGTGTATGGCTTACATCTAAGCCAACAGGAGCTTCAAAGACTGGTAGGTATCAATAGCCAACTGATGCTATCGCCCTGTCATTAGTCCTTCTATTGCCAGTGATCCTTGGATCAGGTGACCAAGTCTAGCCATAGAAAAGAACACACCTATAAATGGATTTTCCTTCATATGGACCAGATTAAGACTTAGTAGAAAAAAATGGTGCACTGTATGTGTTTCAGACCACTAAGTTACCACATCATTATTCCATCAGCCATCAAGGAGAAGTGAGATAGATAAAGATAGAATACTTACAGATAGAGTCACTTTCATGCAGGGAAAAAAGACCAGGAAATCAGACCAGTTCAGCCATGGATTAAGAATCTGTTAACCTTTGCATCCACATGTTATCTGAAGTTTTAATAGGGTGAAGACTTGGTTTTGTTTCAAAAGTTTTTTAAAAATTACTTACCAATGGAAATCATTCAAAAATAATATAACTTAAACTGGGTGCTAGGCTTTGAGGAAAGTAGCTATTTTATTTTATTTTATTTTTTTGTACCTTCATTTCAAGATGTTGTATTCCCCAATGTGATTACACCGAGCAGATGTTCGATAGTTTATCCAGTTTCTTTTAAATGCCTGAATTGAAACACTTTATCCACACTAAACTTCTCTAATTTCCTTTCAACTCCAAAAGTGGAATTTGCATTAAGTAGAATCCCAAAGGAATGTGGATCCTGTGATCTAATGCCATGCTGTTTTTGTTTAATTTAGCCACCGTTTTTAAAGGCATGGGAGCAGCATCGAGGATGTTGATTCATAAATGTTAAGGAGCATAGAGCTTTACTTTTTTTTTTTTTTTTTTCAGTTTTTCTTTAGTAAGTCCTCTCTAAAGGGAAATGGAGTTGAATTACTTCCAAACAAATACCAGCAAACACTATAACTTGGTAATCTGATATCAATCTGATAAATAGAGACAAGCTAGCTCCTTCATTTGCTGATAGATGGGATAGAATTAATTTTAGAGCTAAATCCATTGTAGAATGTGGCAATTATCTCAAGAAATATCCATTGTTTCTTTTAGAAGAATGGGGATAAACACTCTCTGTACAAACTGTTTGCAAATGATTTTTTTTTTGCATTACTTTCACCGTTGAGTTGATACCCATACCTAAATGCCCATTGAACACAAAGATTTGACTCTCTTTTGAATTGGAATTGTACCTATGCATAATTGGTTGCCAAAATGTGGCTCTAACATTTCCTAAGAAACAGCTGCCAGAAAATTGGCTTCTATAGAAATAACAACAATACCTTTTGCTTATTTTAAAGGGATGAAGGGTGGGAGAAAGGAATCCACGAAATCTATTAAATTTGTTCGTTTTTTTTTTTCTTTTTGTGATGATCATGCTGAAATAATGTGTTTGAATTTCACCGTGGTTATGAAAATGTCACTGCTGTGTGAAGGTGTTGGCCTTACATGCACTGAGGTCAGAAAATTGGTATTTGTTTTTAATAGATTCCTAGATCATCTATACACCAATATAAATAAAACATATTTGATCACTAGACAATAAGTATATTTGAAAACATTTTGATATGGAAAACCTCAAATGTATGTTAAAATAGAAAGTACGATATAATGACCCCAGATGTACTCATCACTCTGCATCAAAAACTATCCAGAATCATCTCATTTACATCCCCTTCATCCCCAAGAGCCCATATCCATTCAAAACAAATCCAAATATAATTGTCATTCTATTTTTTTAAAAAATTCCAATACCTACTTCTAGGAGATATGGTTTCTAACAAAAACATAACAGTCATAGCATTACTGTCCTTTTAAGAAAATCCCTTAAAATCATCAAATATCTAGTCAGTGTTCAAATTTCCCCACTTGTCCCATAAATGATTTTGTTTTACTGTCTGTTTGCTTGAATCAGAATTCAAAAAGCTACATATTCTAAGAGGCTGATATGTCATGAATCTCTTTTAATCTGTCATTTCTTCCTTGCTATTATTTTTCCTTTTGCAATGCATTTATAAATGATAGCAAGTAATTAGTCCCAAACAGCTCCCTAAGGTCTAAATATCTCTGATTTTTCTTATTGGTGCCATATTTCATGTTCTCTGTCCTCTGTAAATTGATAGATGCTTGGAGTAAGAGTAAAATTTGATATTTTTTTGGAAAGGATATTTTATCAGTGTTGGTCTACTTCTATCAGTAAGTAAATACTGCCTTATTGATGACAAGATGACTGATTTTTTTTTTTTTTTTGTACCCCTCTGATATAACTAAAACTGTCAAACCTCTAAAAACTTTGTTTTTCGGTCTGGGAAGTCTCATCTTTTTTTTCACTTAACAGAAGTGAAAGCTTTTAAACCAATTAGTTGGTTCATTCAAAACCAGTTGAGTGCATATCACATACTAACTCCTGTTTTCTTAAAACAGGACAGAATTGGGATACAAGGTTGTCTCCTCCCTGAGGGAGCACAGTTCAGTAGTAGGAAGATACATATAAACAACAACCATTAAAAAATAAATAAATAGCAGCAATATCCACAATGACCAAACTGTCAAACGAGTCATGATGTCCTTCAACAGATGAATGGATAAAGAAGATGTGATTCATATACACAATGGAATATTATTTAGCCATCAGAAAGGATGAACATCTACCATTTACATTGAGTTGGATGGAACTGGAGGGTATTATGCTAAGTGAAATAAGTCAGTCAGAGAAACACAATTATCATATGGTTTCACTCATATGTGAAACATAAGGAATAGTACAGAGGACAATAGGGGAAGTGAGGGAAAAACTGAATGGGAAGAAATCATTGAGAGGAAAAAAAACATATGAGACTCTTGACTCTGGGAAACAAACTTAAAAAAGGGAGGTGGGTGGGGGGATGGGTAACTGAATGATTAGAATTAAAGAGTGCATATGATATGATGAGCACTGGGTGTTGTATTTAACTAATTAATCATTGAATATTATATATAAAAAAACTAATAAAGAACTATATCATGGCTAATTGAATTTAAGTTAAAAAATAAAAATTAAAAACAAAAACAAAAACAAAACCACAGCATTATACAGCATCATTGTGTGACATGAGTCTAAATGAGATGCTGCATCTCTTGGTCTGGGGATGAATTGGGAACAGAAACCTAGCCTAGGGGAAAGATCTTACTGGAATGGAAAACAAAAGAGCAGGGCATGATTGGTGTGACTGAATGAAGGTGTCCATGCCACCCACTACATTAGGAATCTGTCTAGGAGGTTAGGGAGCAAGAGTACTTTGTTAAACAGGAAAAACATGATTGTATGTATGTCTTAGAAAGAAAACTCTGTTATGGAAATGCCAGATTGGAAATTCCAAGTGAGAGAGAGAATGTACAACTGAAAGGAGACAAAGTATTTAATAAATCACTCAATATAACCACTGATTAGATCAGTGCTGGAAATATGTAATCCAATGGAGGCCATCCTAAGTCAAGTATGAAATGTGTCTAGGTCTTGGAGTCTGTCTTATGCTACATGATCTTAGACAAGCTTTTTACCATCTCAGCATCTGAATTTTCTTATTTTTAAACTGCCTATAATTATATTACTCAAGTGAGACTGGATTTCAAGTCACAACAAACCCAATTCAAACTGGCATAGGGAGAACGGGATTCGTTCTGTTATGCGAGGTAATACTCAAGGAAATGTCTGAAGTGACAAAGCCCAGGGACTCAGTGTCCTTGGCGTTTTTCCTTCTTGGCTCTATTCACATGCATGTAATGACCATCCCTGAAATAGTCACATCTATGTAGCAGATTCTAGATCCCCCGAGGTTGCAACTTCATCCCCAAATTTAATAGAAATGGAAGAGATGCTCTTTTCTAAGAGTGGATATAAGAGTTCTGAAACTGGATCCCTCTGACCTAAATGGGTTTAGCTGCATATCCCTGGACCAATCCCTTTGATAGGAGATGGGGATATACTAATTGACCCATACTACAACTGCCTTCAAAATCAAAGTTGGGTCATTAGATATACTGCAAAATAAAGTAACAACTGTCCACTACCAGACAATGAAAATAATGTATATATATATTACATATATATGTTATATATATATATATATATATATATATATATATATATATACACACACACACATATATGTATATCTCCATTAAGTCAGCACTCTCTTATTCTGTCATATGTTCTGACCCTTTCTTGTTCTGGCCATCCCTAGGACATCCCTAGGACAACATGGAAGCCTTGGTACCGACTAACAGCCCCGCACCCCAGTTGTTCTAAGTATCTTTTATTTCTGCCTCAACAATTGTGGCAGACACAGATGCATGTTGTTCATATTTTCTTTAAGAAAGAATCACTGTCCAGAAACAAAGAGAATGGTGACCTGACAGATTCCAACCACAAATTCTTTCAGGGTCCCACTTGAGGTTTTTGACCAAAGTGACACTCTTCTCCATGTGGTTGTTGGTCAATGTTGTTTAAAATCTCTCAAACTCCAGATATAGGAACAAGGAGTATGGATGTTTGTGTACATTCATGTGTTTGATCTCCTTAGGTATATGCAGTGGGAAAACAGAAGTGGTCTTAAAATAATTGTAGAAGGAATTGAAACAATGAAACATCACGGCACTTTACGGAGTTAGGAAGAGAAGTAACAGACAGTCACTGATGTAGATTAAAAATCTATAAGGCCACATGTGGGGCGCCTGGGTGGCTCAGTGGGTTAAAGCCTCTGCCTTCGGCTCAGGTCATGATCCCAGGGTCCTGGGATCGAGCCCCGCATCAGGCTCTCTGTGCAGCAGGGAGCCTGCTTCTCCCTCTCTCTTTGCCTGCTTTTCTGCCTACTTGTGATCTCTGTCTGTCAAATGAATAAATAAAATCTTAAAAAAAAAATCTATAAGGCTACACGTAATGCTTGTGGTCTACTAATTATAACTCAGATATTGGTATAATTCAGATATGAGGCAATTAAAGATGGTTGAGAGGAGTTTGAGATTTGCAGTTGTCAGTGGTAAGTAAGTTCTAGAGTAATATTACTTGTTAAGTAAAATGGGTGTTGAAGAAGAGATTTTGCAGGTTAAATGATAAATTTAAAAGGCTGCTTTCAAAAGCTCTGAAAACGGTCTTGCCATGCACCTTCTCTGGAAATATAGTAATATTGGGAAACGAACAGATTTAACTCAAAGAGGTAATGAGAGAAGTTGCATTCTGAGGGGAGATAATTATGTCAATGAAGGAGAGGAAATTCTTTGATGAAACTAAGATACAGTAAAAGCTGAAAGCAATGATCATGTTTAGTAAGAATATTAGCTGTAATGTTTTAGTCAATGTCAAAGAATGAAAGAATGGAACAGAACAACAAAAGAAAAAAAGGAAGAAAGATTTTGACATGGCTGGAACTACCAGACCTTGAGATTCTAGATGGGATTGTGATGCCAGTTGGCTTCTAGACCCAAACTGGATCCCCTTAGGTCATTACACAACCACGTCTTCCAATATATTTGTCAGCCCTGAAGAGAGGTTTTGCTGGCCATTTTGGGGCTATTACACAATCAGCAAACCATAATTGAATACTTCCCCTGTATCAACTTATATTCTAGGTTGAGAATATGGCATGACTTTGCTCCTGCTTCAAGAGTTTTGTAGCCTTCTATGAAAGATAAACAAGTGAACAAGCTAGGAATTGTAGACATGGTATATGCTATCATTGGCAAAGTGAAATGTGCTATGGGAACACAGAGAAGGGTTGGTAAACCCAATCACATTCTGAAGGGTAAGTAGGGACTATCAAGGCCAGTGAACAAAGTCTCTTGGGTAGAGAAAGCATATGTATATTATTTATGATTATATATCATATATATTCAATTTTCAATATATATATATATATATTCAATATATATATATATATATTCAATTTTACAGACTGGGAGATACCTGTGTAATGCTTCAGAAATTATTATGGCATATTAGGGGACTTCAACTGGTCAATATGGGTGAAGTCTTTGTGGAAGTGAGGAGACAAAGACAATGTTTGTGGTAAGATAGGGTAACAAAAGCACCTCATCGAGGGCCTTGTTCACCAGGAGAAAAAATCTGAACTATTCTGCAGAAGAGAGCTTTTAAGCAAGGGAAAAACATAATAGGTTTTGATTTTATAAAGAGTTCTCTGAATATTAGGAAGAACTCATTGGATAGAACTGTAGGACACAGTTTTATGTCATTTGTTTTAAACCAGGTTGCCCACTCTGGCTGAAATGTGCAAATAGAGAAAAGTGGATGGATTTGAGAAATACTGTCAGAGTGCTAACACATTTGGAAAGGGTTGTCAGTATGCCATTGTATTTGCTATGTTTATGAGAATAAAAAGAAACAAATACAAGCAGCATGTAACCTCAAAAATATTTCTTTTAGGAATACTGACAATGTAAAGGCAATTTTTAGAAGGAAATGGCCATGGGAAAACAGAACAGAAGCACATATGAAGCACAATTCTTGACACTGTAGTAATTTACTGCGCCATTCTTGTCTTGGATTTTCTTCTTGATTTGTTGAGAAATCCAACACAGAAGCAAATGTCAGTCTCTCAAATATCATCTCATGTTTGCTTTATTTAGGAATAAAATTCTAACAAGTTAGAAAAAAAATCACAATTTTTGTTACTATTATATGTATATTTAGTATAAATAATATATATATACATACATGTACAAATATATATGTAAACATCTTATATAAGTGCACACACACATATATATATATAAATAGGTAAGTCAACTTCTAAAAAATATGATTCTGATACACTTTAAAATCTCTGCTTTCCTCAATAAATATAACATAATTAAATATCAATTGTATATTGGTGCTATTGAAAATTAATATGATACATTTTAAAGGTAGAGTTACCCAGATGTCCTGTCAGATTGAATGTCAGATGTGAGGTAAGTGGGCAGTTGAGGAAAATGCGATGGGCTTTACCCATGGAAATGTTAGAATGGAGGTTGTCAACATCAGTGGGGGAAAATGTGTGTAAAGCAGGTCTGGAGATTATCAGACACTTGTTTTGGAATGTGTTGTGATTGGGATTAGACATCCTGGTGGAGATATATATTTCCAGTGTACTTATTAATCTAAAGTTTGGGATAAAAGCTAAAATAAAAAATAAATTTGGAAGTAATTGATAAATAATATTCCAAATCATGAGTTGGAAGAGATCACCAGGGAAGTGAGAGTAGGTAGACAAGAGAAGGATCCTAGGGTTCTCCAGTACAGAGAGAAACCCCAGTAAAGAAGACTGATGGGTAACGAGTGAGAAAAGTGGAAATGAGGGGCAAAGGTTATTCTTGGAATAGAGGAATAATCAATGGTATGACATGCCTAAAATTTACTATTGGATTCAACAATGTAGTCCTTCGTGGCATTAAGCTGAGCAGTTCTGTTGGGATGGTAGAAACCAAAGCCTGATGGAGAGTTTTGAGAACAAGTGGGAAGAGATTAGAGACAGTGATGAAGACAATCAGATGCAGACAAATGGGCCATCGCTAGCAGGTGAGTGGGTCCAAAAGTAGTCTTTTCATTGCTTTACATAGTCCCAAGGGGCAGAGTAATGGTTTCTTGGGATGCTAATGGGATGGTGCATTGAAGAGCAAAGAACAGATGATATGGGGATAGTGGAGGATCCCCACAATTACATCCTGTGTAAGGGGAAGAAAATGGGACTTGGAACAGAAATGGAGAGAGTCTCAGTAGCTGTGCTTTTGATGGCTCATCTATGGTAAGATACAGGACAGCAGAATCACAGGGTGCAGATGCTGGTGGAGAGGTAGCTGTGTCTGGCTCTCCAGACTAGATAATGAGCAAAATGTGAGATTGGAAAGGGAGACTTCATCGTTTGACAGAAGAAGAGAGATTGAAGGGCTACCTTTGAATAAGGGAGAGTAAATGTTCTAGGAAAATTAGTAGTAGTGTGATTGCCTGGCAGCACTGAGGGCACACTGGGGTGCATCGTTACCAATTAAAAGTGAGGCCAGCCACCAAGGCTCATGCTTCTTTTTCAGCTGCACTTGTGTAGTGTGGAGTAGACAGAAGTTAGGATTTAATCAAGGTTTTGCTTTTGTCAAGTGAGAGTGAGAGAGAAACAGACAGAGAAGAAGTGAATAAGGGATTTGATTCTGTAAAGAAAGGCAGTGGTTATAAAACAATTTATTATGGATTGAAGTTGGGTAAGGACAAGAAAAAAGACATTAACAAAAATAATGGATGTTACAAATGTGGTAGAAGCAATGAGTAGAAGCCCTGTTGGAGTTGTAAAGTTGATGAGTTATGGCATAAGACAGAGAAAGGTGGAAAGGTACCTGGGAGTGAGCAGAGAGGAGTTATTAACATTCAGGTTGGGTGGTGGTCTTCACGGATAATGACAAGGTCCAGCTAGGACCTTGAACTTGACTGAAATTTAGATAAATGAAGATTGAGATTAATTGATTTTTAGAAAGTTAACGAGGCTTGTTTCAAGTTGCAAACCCAAGGTGTCTGACTACAGAGCTTGTACGATAGAGCTTCACATTTTCTATTTTTAAATTTTCTATTTTTGCTATAGAGTAATATCAACTACTGGATAACTTCCATTTGTGGGTTTTGCTGCCAGGAACACGCAACCTATTTTGGTCTTAATGAGGTACACCTTTCCATTTGTTCTGAAAAAATGCGGGAGAGCTTTAACTCCAGGGGGCCCTTGAATGAATCCTGGACAGCACCTGCTACCATCAGGGGTGGCCCCAACCTCCTTCACTACAACAGTACTAAAAGGAGTTTGTGGTGAGGTCTTGGCCAGGAGTTAAGCTGCTTTTAGGATTTTACTTTTTAACATCTTTCTTATTCCTCTACCTTCCAGGAAGTGTTCTTTCCTTTCATATGTTTCTCAAATTTTAAATGCATGTATTACTCTTTGAGCTGTGTATTTATGCTGTATTCTTTTTTTTTTTCTTTTTCTTTTCTTTTATTTCTTTTCAGTGTTCCAGCATTCATTGTTTATGCATCACGCCCAGTGCTCCATGCTATATTCTTTTTTTTTCTTTTAATTTACTTATTTGACAGACAGCGATCACAAGGAGGCAGAGAGGCAGGCAGAGAGAGAGGAGGAAGCAGGCTCCCTGCTGAGCAGAGAGCCCGATGCGGGGCTCGATCCCAGGACCCTGAGATCATGACCTGAGCTGAAGGCAGAGCCTTAACCCACTGAGCCACCCAGGCTCTCGAATGCTGTATTCTTAATGCAGATCTGTCTCATTGACTGACGCTGAGATTCCTGTGCCCCAAGGACTGTTCGTACTTTCAACACTTATTGTTTATTATAAGTCAGTGTGAGATTTGTAAAAGGCGAAAGATTTATGTGATCTGAAGAGAAACCAGAGTATGAGTCAGTGTGAGATTTGTATTGATAATCATAGTTATTTGCATTCTTTTTTTTTTTATTTTTTTTTAAGATTTATTTATTTATTTGACAGACAGAAATCACAAGGAGGCAGAGAAGCAGGCAGAGAGAGAGGAGGAAGCAGGCTCCCCACTGAGCAGAGAGCCAGATGTGGGGCTTGATCCCAGGACCCTGGGATCATGACCTGAGCCGAAGGCAGAGGCTTTAATCCACTGAGCCACCCAGGCGCCCCAGTTATTTGCATCCTTAAAGGATGAAAATTATTTTTATAATTACTGAATGGTAAATGACCATGGAGAGGTGAGAAGAAGGAAGAGGGAGAAGGTTTATTTATATGAATGCTATACACCAGTCCACTAAAAATAAAGCTTTGTAATATTATTCAAGTAAAAATCACTTGACTCTTTTCTTGTAAGTTTTCTGCATTGGCACTTAGAGCCAAGCCAAATATTAGTGTGCCATCATGAACACCAATCACGCAATCTGCCTCTTTCTTACAACTTCCATAACTATGATTTAGATGACTTTTTTACTGTTATAAAGCAAAGGGGGGAAAAAAACTCCTTAAGAGATGAACATTGTTTTATCACCTGTTTCATAATGAACAAGATGTTAATTTTTTTTTAAAAGATTTTATTTATTTATTTGACAGAGAGAGATCACAAGTAGACAGAGAGGCAGGCAGAGAGAGAGAGGGAAGCAGGCTCCCTGCTGAGCAGAGAGCCCGATGCGGGACTCGATCCCAGGACCCTGAGATCATGACCTGAGCCGAAGGCAGCGGCTTAACCCACTGAGCCACTCAGGTGCCCCAACAAGATGTTAATTTAAGGAAGTTAATAATTATCCAAATTGGCCAGAAGACGTCATATTTCTTATAATCGTTCCCTATTATTTTATTTTATTTTTTATTTTTTTTTAAAGATTTTATTTATTTATTTGACAGAGAGAAATCACAAGTAAGCAGAGAGGCAGGCAGAGAGAGAGGAGGAAGCAGGCTCCCTGCTGAGCAGAAAGCCCGATGTGGGGCTCGAACCCAGGACCTGGGATCATGACCTGAGCCGAAGGCAGCGGCTTAACCCACTGAGCCACCCAGGCGCCCCTATTATTTTAAAAGTTTGAAGACAGATTTCTACCAAAAAGTAATGCTCTAGGATAGCATTTTGTTCTGTAAATATGGGCTTACTGAGAATAAATCAGTTATGGACATCTAAAAACATTTATTAACTTCCTCATATTCAGATATAGTTCACACCACACTTAGCACTTCATGCAAAGATAGATTTAGAGAGTTTCCGGGGATCCATAAAACTGTTCAATTACAAAGAAATCTGACTGATATTTTGAGGTTTGATCAAATACCTGAACACTCTATTCCCAGAATCCAAAGAAAATGACAAAATGTAAAATAAAGAAGTAAGGCAAGAGGGGCCAGAGGGAAGTGGGGGCGGGAGTAGAGGAGGGAAGAGACATCACATTGATGTGTAACACCAGAAGTTGTAAGGAAATAAGTAAATGGAAATAAAATGATACAGATATAGAGACAATTCCCAAACCATTAAAAGAATGATTCCAAGTGGACTGTGCAGGCTGGAGGAAACTCAATTAATTAGAGAAGTGAGGGCCGCCTGGGTGACTCAGTGGATTAAGCATCTGCCTTTTGCTCAGGTCATGATCCCAGCGTCCTGGGACACCCCCCCTCCCCCAATCTGAGCTCCCTGTTCACTGGGGAGTCTGCTTCTCTGACTTCCTCTGCCTGCTGCTTCCCCTGCTTGGCTGCTTTCTCACTCTTTCCTTCTCTCTCTCAAATAAATAAATACAATCTTGAAAAATAATAAATTAAAGGAGTGAATACAAATTTGGTCCTGTGGCTTAACAAAGACAGACCTAGTGTTAGAGTGATTGCTTTTAGGGGCCAGGTGTCCTGCCCAGAAATCTTACACAAAAGACCTTGGGAAGTCTAGCAGGGTTTTATCCAAAAGCTGAAAACATGGGGAGGAGGAGGTCATCTGAGTAAATGCTCAAGTCCAAACAAGGATCAGTCCAAAGAACAATAGATAAATAAATAAAACAAGAAAATTAAATCAATAAAATTAAATAACTACAAAGTACTTTGAGAAACAGGTAAAATACTAAAAAATACCATTTATTTTCTCAATTTTATTGAAGATGACATTATTTAAAATGTAAATACATAATTATAATAATCTAATATGGCAGAAAAATAACCAAATGCCTAGATATGATAGGAGAGTCATAGTCCAGAAACCAGGACATTATAATTTGGAAAAAACTGCATATGTAATCCTAAAAAGATGAGCATTCTTTTGTAGGAGAGGGTGGGTAGATAACTGGGTGGTAGAGAAATTATTTAAGGCATCCACAGGAATCAGGAAGAACAGAAACCACATTCCTTGCCAATGGATTACATGGGCTATGAAAGAATTAGCTACTCATATGCTGGATAATTAAATACTCTCTCTGAGAGACACAAATGCTATTGATATGGTATAAAGCTGAGATATTCTAAATATAATTCCAGAGCACAAATATTATACTCAAAATGAGGAAATTGCAGCTCATAAATATAATTATAATGTAAAGCAGTTAACTTGCCAAAAATCAGGATACAAATCCGGTTATTCATGAGTATGAATTTCATGTTCTTTTCCATTATAATAGAATTTAGTGGGGGCACCTTGGTGGCTCAGTTGGTTAGCATCTGACTCTATTTCCGCTCAGGTCATGATCTCAGGCTCCTAAGATCAAACCCTGTTGTCAGGCTGTGCACTCAGTGGGAAGTCTGCTTGAGATTCTCTTTCTCCTTCTCCCTCTGCCCCTACCCTCTCTGCTCGCGCTCTCTCCCTCTCTCAAATAAATAAATAAATCTTTGAAAAATAGATTGTACTGTGTACTGAGGGACATTTAAGTACAGGAGAAAATATATCAAAGAGTTGAAAGACAAGAAAAACATTATACTATAAGCTATAAGAATTAAACATTTAAACCTGGAAAATCTACGGTTGGCAGAAACTTAACTGTTAAATTGTTGATTTCCTCTTTGCACTTGAGATTTTTACCCGAAACTCTTCATGTCCCATGGACAATGTTCCAGGCTGATATATTTTGATAAAACCTGTTAGTTAGAGCAATGGTGTTAAGACAGACGATGACGTCAATATCCCTTATCAGCAGATACATTGTACAGGAACAAAGTTACTATTCCATTGTGACTAGTGACAGCAATATTCTGCATGCATATGTCTCAAAAATGCACCAGTGGACACAAGGTCAGCGTGAATAGGTCTGTCACTTGTGGTCACAATTTTATATAATTGGTCCTCCAGGGATATGTATTGTTGATAATTTAAACATCACTTATTAATTTTCCTCTTACAAGGAACTCTGTTAATCATCATAACAAGTGTGTCAAGCCCTTCTAGTGGTAAGAAAGAAATTTAAAGCATATGCCTTAAGAGATTGTAAACCATTCCCTAGAGACTGCACATAATGTATGTAAAATGGCACGCCTCAGTTCAATTGCATCGAGCAAGGACCATGAAAATGATACTGATTATATTGGGATTAGAGATTTCTGCATTTAGCACTTAGTTCTCAGCTCTCTCACCCTTTGCCACCACTCTCGAGCCACTTAAAAGTCTTTATTAATTTGCTTTACAAATGTTCATATCAGTAGTGATTCCTGCATCATCATCTAAATGTTGCTTAGCTTTATTTTTGATAGGAACCCACTCCATTATACTGTTACTAGTTTGTATGGGCAAACATTAAGGATTTCCCAAGGGGAAACAAATAAATAGAAAGAAATCCCTTTATAATGCAAAATTGACATCAAACCACCTGCTTGCTTTTATTAGTACTGTTTTATTTTCAAATATTATTAACATTTTCTAATTTACAAAACAGCAGATGAGACTGTCAGGGGATTTATTTTGCTTCCCCAAAACATGCTGTCGCATTAAAATAATTTGTCAATTTTATGAGATTTAATCCAGGATCTAGCATTGAGTCAAGCTACTTAACCTGTCTTAAACCACCAAGAATGGTGATAATCAGCAGATTGATTTTTCACTGCATCAGAGTGCTATATAAATTTAACAAAACAATAAAATTAAGACAGCTATTCACATAGAAATCATCAGTACCCAGTACTTTTGTAACTTATTATCATTCCCTCTCTCACTTGCTCACTATGAGTATCACTGCTTATAGGAGAATTTATAATATTGACTTTTTAAAATCGTGTACTTGAATGATAGTCTTCTCCCTCTGTTTTCAGTTTTCCACTCACAGTTTTAAAAATCAGCCTCAGTCTTGAGATTTAATAAAGAATTTGTGATTCTGGTTTCTTTTAAAAGAGCTTAACCTTTTTAGGATCAATGTTCTACCAAGTCCAACAATGGGTCATTGTAATCCGATCTGTTTACAATTGGTGGTCAATTTGGGGGACAAAACATCCTGGCAGTTAAGGTGAGTCAAGGAAAATTAAGGAAAGTAATTAAGGAATGTCAAGGGTAAGTATATCTGACATAAAAATAGCCTGGCTTTCCTGCTGTGCCAGCGAATGTTCTGGAATCTGGTAAGCAACCTCATTAATGAGGGTAATTATCTCCTCCTGCTTTTTAACTATTGTTAATTTTTGAATGTTGCTTTAGCAAGAGCTTGCTAGAAATTGTAATGATACCACAAACAAGGTCATTAAATAGATATTGAGCATTTTGAGGTGAGATGCGGAGTTGACACATCGTTTTTAAAAATTTAATCTATTTATTTGAGATTTTAAGCCTTCCTGAAAGCAATATGGTATTTTGTATGTTTATGTTGAAAGTAGACTAACGCGCTGAAAGATTTAAAATGAATTGGACTGCCTGAAAAGTGAGCAAAAAGAAAACATTTTAGAATCTCTCTACCTTTTTAGTTGTTAGTGCTTGCAAATTTTAAAGATTTGGAGACCAGGGTTTAGTGGTCCTCTTGATTTTCTTTGGCATTGTGATTTATACTAAGAAACACCTACTTTTCCTTCTTCTCTACTTCTGGCACAGAGCTCCTAAAACCCTCAGATTTGCTAAGTGATGGGAGCAGCAATGTGACTTTTGGAAAGTCCCTGAGGATAGGGCTGGTCCCCAGTGGTGCCAACAAAATGGTTAGAGGGTTAGAACTTCCAGTCCCAAACCCTGACTTCCAGGGAGGGAGGTGGCTGGAGGTTGAATCAATCACTCCATCACCAGCAGTCAGTGATTTAACCAATCATGCCTAAGTAATGAAGCCTCCATAAAATCTGCAAAGGACAGGGTTTGGAGAGCATCTGGGCTGGTGAACTTGAGGGGATGGTGGGAGAACAGAGGTTCTTGGAGAGGGCATGGAAACTCCACCTCTTCCATAGACTTTGCCCTACGCATCTCTTCCATCTGTTCTGTAGTTACAGCATTTTTATAACAAGCCAATCATCTAGTAAGGAAAATGTGTCTCTGCGTTCTGTAGGGCACTCTATTAAATAAATCAAACCCAAGGAGGAGGTTGTGGGAACTTTTGACTTACAGCATATTGGTTAGAAACACAGGTCGGGAACAGGGTTTGGGATGATGTCTGAAGTCCGAAGAGGGTCTGTTTCTAGCTGGTGGCTCACAAGCATGGGTAATAATAACCTGGGGCTACAACTGTCCTCTGGTGTAGTGTTGGAGTAGGTGGAAGAACAGTCTGGTAGGACTAAGCCTTCAGTCTTAGAATCTGCTGTGATCTCCCTACTGGAGATGGCATGGGAATTGAGCTGCATGGTGGGACACCCTGATGGTGTCCAAGAATTGCACGGGTGTGGGAGAAAGCCCCTCTACACAAAGAAAATGAGTGTTCTGGGACTTAATTCACCTTCCAATACATCAACTTCAGTCATTCCATCTCTACCTCAAGATCTTATAGTACTTGAAAACAGAAATTTAACACTCTTAAACACTTCAGTATGACTGACCTTTAATTCAGAGAAGCAATTGAGTTTTATTAAGCATCTTCTCTCTTCTAAATCACTACAGTTCTATAAGAGATTTCAACTAAGTGGTATGTTGCAGTCAATTCTAAGGATCCTCTAAGCTTCACGTTAGAGCATTGATTTTGAGAAACACGCTGGGTAGTGTTGCATTGTTACGTCATCTCCTCTGTGGTTCTCCCTATGTGTGTGCATTTTCATTTCTATTCGTGGGAATCATCTTTCCGTCTCTTTTGCTATATTTTGGATTCAGTCTCACATACTTTCGTCTTTGACTATTATGCAAATAAAGTACTACCTTAAGTGTTCAAATTAAGATGTAACATATGGGCAGCCAGGTGGTCTCTTCTTTATAAAAGAGCTGCAGGATTTGGAAAATATTTCACATACCCAACCCTTTATATTGGATAATTCACCCTTAAAACATGGGAATTAATGAGTGGTAATGGATAATAGATCTGATGATTCTCTGTTTGAAGATGTATAAAGCTGGCATTATTCCCTTCTGTTCCTAGAATTAATCTAAAATCAACAAGGAGAGCATTTTTTTTCTTTTTCTTTTTGCGTGTGTGTTCTTTTTTGTTGTTTGTTTTGTTTTGTTTTTGTTTTTGTTTTGAAAACCAGGAGAAAACCAGAGCCCCACAATAAGGAATGCTTGCAAGACCTTCTAGGATGTTTAGAGAGACATTAAGATCATAAGGAAGGTGTCGATGAAAAAGGACCCAGAGAGTGATGGTCAAACAAGACCCAGCCGCATACAGTTCTCAAGGGTTGGGTGAAAAACCCAAAGCACCTGTTTACACACAGGGAAAGGACTGGACAGACTGATAGTAGACAGTCATGGAAATGCTGTGTAGTTTCAGGAAGTGACTCTGCAGAATGAGGAAGCACAAGGAAAAGCCATTTTTGTAGGATACAACCTATCTTTGCGGAAGGGGGGGAAACAGTCTTTGCATTTAAAATAATAAATAAGTAAATAAATAAATAAATAAAATGGTATAGAGAGTAAAATAAGAAAAGCAACTCATACAGATTTTATTCCCTTTTGTTGAGGCAGACACAAACAAAAACTAATTTATCCACACATTTTGCACCATTAAAGGTAATTCCAGGTAATCAGAAAGACTTTCTTGTCCTTACCTTTCTCCATCTCCCTCCCTAAAAATAAAAACATGCACATACACACAATGAAGTCCTGTGTGTATATTTTATGTATCTCTAATGCAGGAAAAACATGCCCGTATAAAGCCAAGAAGAGAAAAGAAACAAGGGAATAATCTATTAATTTGAAGTTAAGAGTCTTCTAATACTTCTAATACGAACACTTAGGAGAGATTATCTAATTATAGCTACTATGGAAACAACTAAAAAGGAGGGGGAAACATTATAAATCATCTTTTGAGGGGTGTGGAATGATGCAGGGACAAGTACAGCAGGGGTGCTGGGGATGTGGGGATTGGGGACTTTTGTTTGGTGAATGACCTGCAGAAAGTTCTCTCAGGCAGACTCTTTTCGATCAGGGAAATGTGCAGCAGATGTCACATCCCTGAGAAAGAGGTGGGGTAGGGAGGGCGGGAGTGGGGCATGGTAGGCAGAACTTTGGCAGGACCCCTGGACTTTAAACACCTTGCAAAAACACCTTGGATATCTACCAAGTTTCGGGCAGTCTGGTGAGATATTACTGAAGGTTCCTGAGGAAAGACACCCGCAAAATAATTGAGGTGAGAATCAGAGAGAAACCCTAAACGGTTAGAAGCAAATCATAGGCAATATTGTTTCCAACAAAATTACTGTGATCAGCCTAACTCTATAGACGCCCTTCGAAGAAAACTGTGCATCCTTACAGATAAAAGGAGCAAAGGTACTTTTTTCCAGAGCAGAGGCCAGGTATGAACCAGAGGATTCTAGAATCCATTACTGTGGCACAAATCAAGGAAGTGCTCTGAGAATCATAATGACAGGTCAAGTAGGTCATCTGCCTTAAAGAACTCTTCACTGGGCAAATTCTGGAGAATCCGACCATCAGAATTAATTATCCTGATAATATGTTATAACCAATTAAGTGAAATATAAAACCTGAGTCCATTGAGAGGTAAACAAATAAATCAAAAAGTTAAATTTCATGAAGTTGGGGCACCTGGGTGGCTCAGTAGGTTAAGCATCTGCCTTCAGCTCAGGTGGTGATCTCAGGGTCCTGGGATCCAGCCCCACATTGGTCTCTCTGCTCAGCGGAGAATCTGCTTCTCCCTCTCCCTCTGTCCACTCCCTGGCTTGTGGAGTGCTCTTGCTCTCTCACCTCTCAAATAAAGTCTCTTCTAAAAATTAAAACTTTCATGAGGAATAGGATATTTACAAACTTTTTTTTTTTAAAGATTTTATTTATTTAATGGACAGACAGAGATCACAAGCAGGCAGAGAGAGAGAAGGAAGCAGGCTTCTGGCTGAGCAGAGAGTCCAATGCGGGGCTCGATCCCAGCACCCTGGGATCATGACCTGAGCTGAAGGCAGAGGCTTTAACCCACTGAGCCACCCAGAAGCCCCAGGATATTTACAAACTTTTAAATTTACATATGCCCTCCGAATTCTTATTAATTATAAAAAGGGAAATTATAATTTTGCAGTAGAGAAGACTGCCAAGTACTTTTTACCAAGTGATCACCATGAACCTCATCAGCAGCGGGCAAACTGAAATCCTGCTCTACCCAACAGGATGCTATCAGAAAAACACAGCATCACTTTCCAGCCAAGATATTTAACTTTAATCTAAACACAAGGTAATATCAAACAAACCAAACTCAAATCGAGGGACACTACAAAATAATCAGTCTGCAATCTTTAAAAATGTCAAGGTCATGACTGACAGGAAAAGTGTGACTTTCCTGGAGTCAAAGACACCAGAGCAAGATGAAAATTAAATGCAATGATTCTGGACTGAACCCCTTTGTCACAAAGATATTATTGAGATATTTGATGAGACACGAATGAGGTCTAAGGATTAAATGACAGTGACATATTAATGTTAATTTGCTGGTTTTGTTAGTGGCATCGGTCATGGGAGATTGTTTTTGACAGTAGAAATTAACATGCAATTATTTCAGGGTGATGGGGCATTGGGAAGACATATTCATCTCGAGTCATTCAGAAAAAATAAGTCAGCCATCTTCTGCTTGGAAAGTTTTTGTACATTTGTGATTGTTTCAAAATAAAATATATTTTTAAAAGATTTTATTTATTTATTTGACAGAGATTGAGACATCAAGAGAGGGAATACAAGCAGGGGGAGTGGGAGAGGGAGAAGTAGGCTTCCTGCTGAGCAGGTAGCCTGATGTGGGGCTCAATCCCAGAACTCTAGGATAATGACCTGAGCCAAAGGCAGAAGCTTAAAGACTGAGCCACCCAGGCGCCCCTCAAAATAAAACATTTTTACAATAAACAAGCCTTTTAAAATAAGCATTGTTTTAGTGGTTTATGTATTACCTTAATTTTTCTTGCTTTGATTTTAAACATTGGTAGAATGAACTTTTTCATAGAAAGGCAATATGTGTGAAAAAACATTCAAAAACAGAAAAATGGATTATATACTTCAAATCCATCAAGATAATTTTGACCATTGAAATAACAGAAGGCTTGAAATTTCAGCTAGCTAATCACAGTAAAAATAACGGCAGTTTACTGTTAACAAAAACACATTCCTACAAAACTACAAGACAAATAATACTATCTTAATTAGAAAAAAAAAGGGAATAAGAGGCTTCGTGTTTTTTTGTTTTGTTCTGTTTTACTTAGCTATTACATTTTGACCAAAATGAAAATAAAATCCACTCCAAAGAAACGTCATTCATGATGTCTTCTGGAAACCTGAGTCTCACATATTTGCCACTTCAATGTGCATAGCATGAAGGCATGATGTGGGATCTGTTGGTAGAGGGTAATTTGCGGGCTATGCATATTCACCTATAGAAATAACTGTGACATAAAACAACAATCTACATAAGAGACTTTAAAATCTGACACAATCCTTGTGGGCTCGGTTAAAAAATGAATATATGCATTAGCTCCCTTTCCATATTTATATCTGAACAACCCAAGAGCTTGCTATTAAGATCCTGTGATTTGCAGGTTTCTAAGTTTGAAATGGGTGTGCTGAAAGAAAATGGAGATTTTTCAAAGAAGAGCTTGGATGTTGTGGGATCCATTCTCTTTCCCTTGCTGCTGGGCCGGCAGGTGAACACCACCGTGATTCAGTCCATGGGCTCTGGAATGAGACTACCCAGTGCCTACAGACTACTTGATGTTGACTTTTTTTTTTTTTTGCAGTTTTTTCTCCTTCCCACAGTGTTGTCATCTCTAAAATGAGGCTAATAAAAGTAGCTGCTTTGTAAACTTTTATTCAAGGACTGAGATATAAATGAATCAATGATTCTCAGACATAATTTCACTGCAGTGCTCCCAAACATCAGTATCAGAAAATTTCAGTTTTAAGTATTTTTCAAAACGTCAACAATAATGTTGATAAGTATTCTTTCGATGTTTGCCATATTATGATCCAGTGACTCATGGAAACTTTCTTTTTAAAAAGACAAATTTTTTTTTTTTTTTTTTTTTACAGCTTTATAAACATATATTTTTATCCCCAGGGGTACAGGTCTGTGAATCGCCAGGTTTACACACTTCACAACACTCACCATAGCACATACCCTCCCCAATATCCATAACCCCACCCCCTCTCCCAACCCCCTCCCCCCATCAACCCTCAGTTTGTTTTGTGAGATTAAGAGTCACTTATGGTTTGTCTCCCTCCCAATCCCATCTTGTTTCATTTACTCTTCTCCTACCCCCTCAACCCCCCATGTTGCATCTCCTCTCCCTCATATCAGGGAGATCATATGATAGTTGTCTTTCTCCGATTGACTTATTTCGCTAAGCATGATACCCTCTAGTTCCATCCACGTCGTCGCAAATGGCAAGATTTCATTTCTTTTGATGGCTGCATAGTATTCCATTGTGTATATATACCACATCTTCTTTATCCATTCGTCTGTAGATGGACATCTAGGTTCTTTCCATAGTTTGGCTATTGTAGACATGGCTGCTATAAACATTCGGGTGCACGTGCCCCTTCGGATCACTACGTTTGTATCTTTAGGGTAAATACCCAGCAGTGCAATTGCTGGGTCATAGGGTAGTTCTATTTTCAACATTTTGAGGAACCTCCATGCTGTTTTCCAGAGTGGTTGCACCAGCTTGCATTCCCACCAACAGTGTAGGAGGGTTCCCCTTTCTCCGCATCCTCGCCAGCATCTGTCATTTCCTGACTTGTTAATTTTAGCCATTCTGACTGGTGTGAGGTGATATCTCATGGTGGTTTTGATTTGTATTTCCCTGATGCCGAGTGATATGGAGCACTTTTTCATGTGTCTGTTGGCCATCTGGATGTCTTCTTTGCAGAAATGTCTGTTCATGTCCTCTGCCCATTTCTTGATTGGATTATTTGTTCTTTGGGTGTTGAGTTTGCTAAGTTCTTTATAGATTTTGGACACTAGCCCTTTATCTGATATGTCATTTGCAAATATCTTCTCCCATTCTGTCAGTTGTCTTTTGGTTTTGTTCACTGTTTCCTTTGCTGTGCAAAAGCTTTTGATCTTGATAAAATCCCAAAAGTTCATTTTTGCCCTTGCTTCCCTTGCCTTTGGTGATGTTCCTAGGAAGATGTTGCTGCGGCTGAGGTTGAAGAGGTTGCTGCCTGTGTTCTCCTCGAGGATTTTGATGGATTCCTTTCTCACATTGAGATCCTTCATCCATTTTGAGTCTATTTTCGTGTGTGGTGTAAGGAAATGATCCAATTTCATTTTTCTGCATGTGGCTGTCCAATTTTCCCAACACCATTTATTGAAGAGGCTGTCTTTGTTCCATTGGACATTCTTTCCTGCTTTGTCGAAGATGAGTTGACCATAGAGTTGAGGGTCCATTTCTGGGCTCTCTATTCTGTTCCATTGATCTATGTGTCTGTTTTTGTGCCAGTACCATGCTGTCTTGATGATGACAGCTTTGTAATAGAGCTTGAAGTCCGGAATTGTGATGCCACCAACTTTGGCTTTCTTTTTCAATATTCCTTTGGCTATTCGAGGTCTTTTCTGGTTCCATATAAATTTTAGGATTATTTGTTCCATTTCTTTGAAAAAAATGGATGGTACTTTGATAGGAATTGCATTAAATGTGTAGATTGCTTTAGGTAGCATAGACATTTTCACAATATTTATTCTTCCAATCCAGGAGCATGGAACATTTTTCCATTTCTTTGTGTCTTCCTCAATTTCTTTCATGAGTACTTTATAGTTTTCTGAGTATAGATTATCAGTCTCTTTGGTTAGGTTTATTCCTAGGTATCTTATAGTTTTGGGTGCAATTGTAAATGGGATGGACTCCTTAATTTCTCTTTCTTCTGTCTTGTTGTTGGTGTAGAGAAATGCAACTGATTTCTGTGCATTGATTTTATATCCTGACACTTTACTGAATTCCTGTACAAGTTCTAGCAGTTTTGGAGTGGAGTCTTTTGGGTTTTCCACATAGAGTATCATATCATCTGCAAAGAGTGATAGTTTGACTTCTTCTTTGCCGATTTGGATGCCTTTAATTTCCTTTTGTTGTCTGATTGCTGAGGCTAGGACTTCTAGTACTATGTTGAAAAGCAGTGGTGATAACGGACATCCCTGCCGTGTTCCTGACCTTAGCGGAAAAGCTTTCAGTTTTTCTCCATTGAGAATGATATTTGCGGTGGGTTTTTCATAGATGGCTTTGATAATATTGAGGTATGTGCCCTCTATCCCTACACTTTGAAGAGTTTTGATCAGGAAGGGATGCTGTACTTTGTCAAATGCTTTTTCAGCATCTATGGAGAGTATCATATGGTTCTTGTTCTTTCTTTTATTAATGTGTTGTATCACATTGATTGATTTGCGGATGTTGAACCAGCCTTGCAGCCCTGGAATAAATCCCACTTGGTCGTGGTGAATAATCCTTTTAATGTACTGTTGAATCCTATTGGCTAGTATTTTGGCGAGAATTTTTGCATCTGTGTTCATCAAGGATATTGGTTTGTAGTTCTCTTTTTTGTTGGGATCCTTGTCTGGTTTTGGGGTCAAGGTGATGCTGGCCTCATCAAATGAGTTTGGAAGTTTTCCTTCTATTTCTATTTTTTGGAACAGTTTCAGGAGAATAGGAATTAGTTCTTCTTTAAATGTTTGGTAGAATTCCCCCGGGAAGCCGTCTGGCCCTGGGCTTTTGTTTGTTTGGAGATTTTTGATGACTGTTTCAATCTCCTTCCTGGTTATGGGTCTGTTCAGGCTTTCTATTTCTTCCTGGTTCAGTTGTGGTAGTTTATATGTCTCTAGGAATGCATCCATTTCTTCCAGATTGTCAAATTTGTTGGCGTAGAGTTGCTCATAGTATGTTCTTATAATTGTCTGTATTTCTTTGGTGTTCATTGTGATCTCTCCTCTTTCATTCATGATTTTATTTATTTGGGTCCTTTCTCTTTTCTTTTTGATAAGTCTGGCCAGGGGTTTATCAATCTTATTAATTCTTTCAAAGAACCAGCTCCTAGTTTCGTTGATTTGTTCTATTGTTTTTTTGGTTTCTATTTCATTGATTTCTGCTCTGATCTTTATGATTTCTCTTCTCCTGCTGGGTTTAGGGTTTCTTTCTTGTTCTTTCTCCAGCTCCTTTAGGTGTAGGGTTAGGTTGTGTACCTGAGATCTTTCTTGTTTCTTGAGAAAGGCTTGTACCGCTATATATTTTCCTCTCAGGACTGCCTTTGTTGTGTCCCACAAATTCTGAACCGTTGTGTTTTCATTATCATTTGTTTCCATGAATTTTTTCAATTCTTCTTTAATTTCCTGGTTGACCCATTCATTCTTTAGAAGGATGCTGTTTAGTCTCCATGTATTTGGGTTCTTTCCAAATTTCCTCTTGTGATTGAGTTCTAGCTTTAGAGCATTGTGGTCTGAAAATATGCAGGGAATGATCCCAATCTTTTGATACCGGTTGAGACTTGATTTAGGACCAAGAATGTGATCTATTCTGGAGAATGTTCCATGTGCACTAGAGAAGAATGTGTATTCTGTTGCTTTGGGATGAAATGTTCTGAATAGATCTGTGATGTCCATCTGGTCCAGTGTGTCATTTAAGGCCTTGATTTCCTTGTTGATCTTTTGCTTGGATGATCTGTCCATTTCAGTGAGGGGAGTGTTAAAATCCCCTACTATTATTGTATTCTTGTCGATGTGTTTCTTTGATTTTGTTATTAATTGGTTTATATAGTTGGCTGCTCCCACGTTAGGGGCATAGATATTTAAAATTGTTAGATCTTCTTGTTGGACAGTTCCTTTGAGTATGATATAGTGTCCTTCCTCATCTCTTATTATAGTCTTTGGCTTAAAATCTAATTGATCTGCTATAAGGATTGCCACTCCTGCTTTCTTCTGATGTCCATTAGCATGGTAAATTCTTTTCCACCCCCTCACTTTAAACCTGGAGGTGTCTTCGGGTTTAAGATGAGTTTCTTGTAGGCAACATATAGATGGTTTTTGTTTTTTTATCCATTCTGATACCCTGTGTCTTTTGATTGGGGCATTTAGCCCATTAACATTCAGGGTAAGTATTGAGAGATATGAATTTAGTGCCATTGTATTGCCTGTAAGGTGACTGTTTTTGTATATTGTCTCTGTTTCTTTCTGATCTACTACTTTTAGGGTCTCTCTTTGCTTAGAGGACCCCTTTCAATATTTCCTGTAGAGCTGGTTTGGTATTTGCAAATTCTTTCAGTTTTTGTTTGTCCTGGAAGCTTTTAATCTCTCCTTCTATTTTCAATGATAGCCTAGCTGGATATAGTATTCTTGGCTGCATGTTTTTCTGTTTAGTGCTCTGAATATATCATGCCAGCTCTTTCTGGCCTGCCAGGTCTCTGTAGATAAGTCTGCTGCCAATCTAATATTTTTACCATTGTACGTTACAGACTTCTTTTCCCGGGCTGCTTTCAGAATCTTTTCTTTGTCACTAAGACTTGTCAATTTTACTATTAGGTGACGGGGTGTGGACTTATTCTTATTGATTTTGAGGGGGGTTCTCTGAACCTCCTGGATTTTGATGCTTGTTCCCTTTGCCATATTGGGGAAATTCTCTCCAATAATTCTCTCCAATATACCTTCTGCTCCCCTCTCTGTTTCCTCTTCTTCTGGAATCCCAATTATTCTAATGTTGTTTCGTCTTATGGTGTCACTTATCTCTCGAATTCTCCCCTCGTGGTCCAGTAGCTGTTTGTCCCTCTTTTGCTCAGCTTCTTTATTCTCTGTCATTTGGTCTTCTATATCGCTAATTCTTCCTTCTGCCTCATTTATCCTAGCAGTGAGAGCCTCCATTTTTGATTGCACCTCATTAATAGCTTTTTTGATTTCAACTTGGTTAGATTTTAGTTCTTTTATTTCTCCAGAAAGGGCTTTTATATCTCCTGAGAGGGTTGCTTTAATATCTTCCATGCCTTTTTCAAGCCCGGCTAGAACCTTGAGAATCATCATTCTGAACTCTATATCTGACATATTACCAATGTCTGTATTGATTAGGTCCCTAGCCTTTGGTACTGCCTCTTGTTCTTTTTTTTGTTGTGAATTTTTCCGCCTTGTCATTTTGTCCAGATAAGAGTTTATGAAGGAGCAAGTAAAATACTAAAAGGGTGGCAACAACCCCAGGAAAATATGCTTTAGCCAAATCAGAAGAGATCCCGAATTGTGAGGGGGGAGAAAGGGGATAAAAAGGAGTTCAGAAAGAAAGAAAAAAAAAAAAAAAGAAACTATTAAAAAAAAGAAAGCTGATAAAGAAAAAATATAAAAAGAGGAAAAAAATATATATATTAGATAAACTATTTAAAAAACGTTAAAAAAAGAAAACGGTAAAAGTTAACAAAAATTCAGCAGAAGAAGAGAAAAAGAAAAAAAAATTGAAAAAGAAAAAAAATTAAATTAACTGCGAGGCTAAATAATCATGGGGAGAAAGCCATGAGTTCCGTGCTTTGCTTTCTTCTCCTCTGGAATTCCACCGTTCTCCTTGGTAGGTGAACTTGGTCCTGGCTGGGTTTCCCGTTGATCTTCTGGGGGAGGGGCCCGTTGTAGTGATTCTCAAGCGTCTTTGCCCCAGGCGGAGTTGCACCGCCCTTACCCGGGGCCGCGCTGAGTCATCCGCTCGGGTTCGCTTTCGGGAGCTTTTGTTCCCTGAGCGCTTTCCGTAGAGTTCCGGAGGACGGGAATGAAGATGGCCGCCTCCTGGTCTCCGGCCCGGAGGAGCCGAGAGCCCGGGGCCCCACTCCTCAGTGCGCCCCCAGAGAACAGCGCCCAATGTCTCCCGCCACCCTGGCCTCCGGCCGCGCTCCGAGCTGACCGAGCCTGCGACCGGTTCAAGGCAACCCCGAGCTGAGAGTCACTCCTCGGCTCTGTCTCTGCAGCCGGCTTCCCCGTTCTAATACCGGTAAGCTCTGCGACACTGAGACACCCCCGATCCTTCTGCGACCCTGCGGGACCTGAGGCCGCGCTGACCCCGCCTGGGCTTCCAGTTAAGCCTCTGGAGCGATGTCCCTCAGCGGAACAGACTTTTAAAAGTCCTGATTTTGCTCCGTTGCTCCGCCGCTCGCCGGGAGCCGGCCCCTCCCCCCGCGGTCTATCTTCTCGTCGCTTTGGATTCACTTCTCCGCCAGTCCTACCTTGCAGAAAGTGGTTGATTTTCTGTTTCTGGAATTGCTGTTCTTCTTCTCTTCAATCTCCCGTTGGATTTGTAGGTGTTTGCAATCTTTAGATAAGCTATTTAGCTGATCTCCCGCTACCCGAAGTAGTCTCAGCCTGCTACTTCTCCGCCATCTTGACTCCTCTCCTAAAAAGACAAATTTTTAAGTAGAAGTCACAATTAATTGTCATTTTGTAATTGCTATTTTTGTCCTTTCTGAGGATAAGGTTTGGGTTTTGTTTGTCTGCAGAGAGGGGTAGGGTGGTGGAGCACAATGAAATAATTGATGATTGCCAGCAATATAGTGGCAGCTATCACAAAGAGTAGATCATGGCTTTGTCTCCTGGGACACCGCAAAATGATAAATTTATATGTAATCATTATATTATACACACAAATGTCCTTCCAGGGTTTGCTAGTTATAAATACTGGGGAAGTGACAATGTAAAGAAGCAAGGACATTTTTCTGACTTTTGTTTTGTTTTGTGTTCTCCTTTGGGGAAATGTCTCTTTGCTAATCTGCTTTTTTCAGTTAAACTCCTATCAAATCTTTTATTTCTAGTTTAATGTTTGCTTTAGATTTTGCTTTAGCTTTTCTGGCTATCGTTGTTTGCTGCCACTCTCCAAGTTGTCTGGAGGTACAGCTCACACGGGAGAAGTGATGACAAATAATTCTTCCTCTGTGACTGTGCTTATAAGTGAATTTTGAAGTCGAATTAAAATTGACAGGGAAAGCCACTCTTTGTATGATAGCAAGTAGCTTGGCAAAAATAATGATACTCTAGCTTTATGCAATATTGGTGGCCTTTTCCTCTCCTCAGATGCCCTGCTGTGCACTCAGGGAGAACCAGTGAAACAAACATTTGACTTCTCTGAGCTCCTGAGGGTAGCAGGATGGAATTTCTGATAATAGCACAGACGAGCGGGAAAATGGTAGGAGCACGCACCACAATTTTTGGAAACAAAGCAACCATTTTCTATTTGATCTCAATAGAGCTGGGGATAACTGATGCTTATCCACTGGGGTCTCATAGAGCCGTTTACCATTATTCTCTGGGCACTGAATTCACTTGGACAGTATCCTGAGAAAAGACTTATTCATCAGAGAATCACAGTCTGTGGGGAAAACCTTCCCCCCCACAGCCCTAGGGACAGCTTTTCTATCTCACACTTCACTTCCATTCTCAGATGAAATCCACATGACACTGAATCTCTTTCATGGGGTTGGGTTCTAAAATCAGCATGGGAAGTGAAAATGTATATCATCAAGATAACATAACCAGTGAACTGAGGTGCGGGCTCTGTGAGAGGCAGACAGAGATGAAGACCGCCTGAGAGCAGAGCAGAGCGAATGGCTCCCCTCCCCAAGCCATGCTTCTCTGCCAGGCTCACAGGGCTGCTCTCCATCCTGCACTTGATTATTTAAAAGCCTTGCCCCATCGATCATCCGACTCTGTTTGTATGTGACCTACACGTGGTAGCATCCCTATTTTTAAAATTTTTCCAAAAAGGACTCCATCTAACTGAGTTGCCTGAAGAGCCTCACTTCTTCCTATCAGGTGGATTTGGGGTCTAGCATCTTTTCCCCGAAGACACAGCGGCACTTTGTGTGGTGGTGGTGGTGGCGGTGGTCATTCCCCAGCTAGATACACAGCCCCTTGAACTCACACTGTGTTGATTCAGCTTCAGGCTCAGACCTCTCTGCCTCCGGGCCATGTCGGTATCCTTCACAGATCTTGCATTCTTACCTATTCTAGAAAGGTGATCTGTCTATTTCTCCACATCACCCCTTCCCGTTAGATAGATAGCGGATGTTTCGGAATTATAAGTCACCATGCTCTGCTTCTGTGGCTATAAAATTGAAAAAGTTACATGAGTTACCCATTCATTCTCGGCTTGTTCGTTGCATCAGTTTAAATGTCTACAGGCCAGAATCGATGATGTGAGAATAAACAACACTTCTAATCTCTTTTGTTGCTATCGTTCTATCATTTCAGGCTTAAAACACAACATCAATGTTTTTTTCTCCTCTCTTTTCCTCTTTAATAAAATCTTGACAGCTCAAGCAATGTGTTATATAACCTCAGAAATAGATGAAAAAAGATCTTTCGCCACCTCATCATTCCTAATCTCCACCCATACGCAAAATTGTCAGTTATCCTTCTCACAGTTTTTACTGTTCTTCACTATTACATTGGAAAAAAAAAACACACAAAAAAATGAGAATTTCTTTGACAGCACACTTCTAGTTAAAATATTCTGATGAGTTCCCATGGCAATTGCCAAAATAATTTACTAAAATAGTTAAATAGATACCTGATCACCAATGGGGTATTTCATTACTGAAACACTTAGAATGGAATCTTTACTATTGCAAATTGTTCAAACATGTATCAGAGTAGATAAAGCTACCTTTAAATATATATTTTTAAAATTTATTTATTTGACAGTGAGAGAGAACACAAGTAGGCAGAGTGGCAGGCAAAGAGAGAAGGGAAGCAGGCTCCCCACTGAGCAGAGAGCCTGATGTGGGGTTCGATCCCAGGACTCTGAGATCATGACTTGAGCCAGAGGCAGAGGCTTAACCCACTGAGCGACCCAGGTGCCCCTGGATTAGGTAAAGCTACCTTAACTGTAAACAACTCACATAATAGTACTCTCCTCAGGACAAAACTGCAGAAGCTATACACTTAAATTTTGATTGGGTGAAAAAGTCATATAGAGAGGAACATAGACTTGTGGGTTTAAAAAATGTGTACATTTCATAAAATGTGACTTTCACCAAGTGAATAAATGGTGAATTAAAAAGTATATTTTTCTTTGTTGGGAGTACATGTGCTTATGAAATATAAGTTTTTTTTGTTAGTTTTCTCATTACATAATTATAATACAAGAATATGAACAAGGCATGAGACAGATTATCAAGGAAAAATTAGCATTCTTTATGATTTTTAAGTACAACTATATAATTAATAACACCCATATTATAAATTCTCTCTCACAAATGTAAAGAATAGGTAAATACTTCTATTTGACAATAAAAAGGGAATTTCTGGGGTTTTCTCCATGCTGAAATTATTTAAATTTTCATAAATAAAAAGTAAATCTTCACAATTATTTCTTATCCCAATTGGTGCTTTCCATTTGATTTTTGATTTTAGGAAATAACAGAAGGCTGTTTGTTAGTATCTGAGTTTTATTAGTTGGATTTAATTAAGTCTTGCTTGGTTTAATCAAGATGATAACCTGTGGAAAATTTAGAGTGACCCTGATTTTAGACCTTAGTTCTCAATGATTTCTTGACATGACTTAAGGAGAAATTTGTTGGAGTCATACAGAACTTCTGTTACAACTATTTATTGCCTCTGAGGTTTAAAATGTGTTATTGGAACTGAGCCTTTGTGAGCATGCCTTCATGAGGGGTGAGAGGGCACGAGAGAAATTTTAGAAAAACCAATCTATATTTTGCATGGTTATATAACTCAAGAAATTCACATGGTTAGTGTTACTCATAGGAAAAGAAAAACCTCTGATTTCAAAAGATTCTCAAATATGTTTACTGAATCCGGATCGTACTGTCTACACTGTACTCACAGGGGAATTTTCCTTGAACATGAATGAAAGTAAGCTTCAGGGACCCTCCTCCCTTTCACAGGTCTTCTGAGGGCCCTGAACAAGCATCGTGGTCATATGGTTTCTGTGTTCACATATGTCTACAAAATCTGCAAGAGTGACAAACTTAGGGTCACTCTTTCCACTTGGATTTCCCCTCCATCATGTTTTCTCTTGAGGGACTAGGATAGCTATGAGCAGTTGTTAAGGGGAGGTAGAGTGACAATACTTTTAGTGGGTATGGTGCTGTGGTCCACATCACTTCCCTGGATAGCTCAATCTTGCCTGCTGTCCTGGGGTGGAAATTATTTCCAGGAATGCTCCTGCTTCCTCCATCCCATCACACCCTGTTCCTCAACTGGGAAGTCTGGGACCTGTACTCACATTGTGATATGCAGTGTTCTGCCTGTGCATATCTTTCAAGTATATGGCTCATGGAGGAAAAACAAGGTCAACAATGTATGGAGTCAGAATCAAATCTGTACACGTCTCAAAACATCATACGTAGACTATTACTATAGTCATGGAATCCTTATCAGTTGAAAGTTTTTTCTTGTTTTTTGTTTGTTTGTTTGTTTGTTTCTGCTTTGATGAGTGTCATGCAAGATGGAATATATCGGAATTCTTATATTTGCCCAACATAACCTGTAGGAGCACTACCAAAAGTGGATATATTTGACACAGCTCATATGGGGAAGAATCAGATCAAGATTTCCCCTATTTTGATAAATATCCTACAGTTGTGGAGCTGAAAGGGACTTTTCTAAACAATCAGTAATGTAAAGCAAATTTTGATTAGTCAAGCTAAAAGACAAAATTATCTTTTTATCTCTACAGAAAACATTGCAAGTGATATTTGGCCATAGAAAGGGTGATCAAAGTGTATGTAACTAAATAATAAGGAAGTAAGGTGAAGTTTATCAGGCAGTTGTTAAGAACATGTACATTTTGGAATTTGAGATATTTTTCTTCATTTATTATTTGTTGAGTTCTTTAAAAGAATTTGATTTTGTTTTTTAATAACCTCGAAACTCTTTTGACATTTAAATTTGCGTGTGTTTAAGATATACAATTTGATGTTTGATATATGTGTACATTATGAAAAGATCATCATAATAAGCTAAATAGCATATCTACCAACTCACATGGTTACCATGTGTGCTTGTGTGTGTGTGTGTGTTTGTGCAT
Source organism: Lutra lutra (assembly GCF_902655055.1). Classification (NCBI taxonomy): domain Eukaryota; kingdom Metazoa; phylum Chordata; class Mammalia; order Carnivora; family Mustelidae; genus Lutra; species Lutra lutra. Next base: position 193,451,776 of record NC_062280.1, read on the forward strand.
GCGCTGAGACTGAATTTAAGATCTATCCTCTTAGGAAATTTCAGTATACTGTGTAGTATTGTTAAGTATTGTCACCATGCTCTACATTAGACATACTTCCTTACACGCCTTTTTATTTGTGAGTTTGTATCAAGTTTCTTAAAATGGAACTTTAATTTATATATATATCAGACCCCACAGAACTCTGTTCACACCTAGATATATTCTTTGATTTTCTCTCTTTCTCTCTTTTTTTTTTTTTTAAGATTTTATTTTCTTAAGTAATCTCTACACCCAATGTGGGGCTTGAACTCACAACCCTTAGATCAAGAGCAGTATGCTCTACTGACTGAGCCAGACAGGCACTACAACTCCCTCTCTTTTGGGAAGGGTATTTATTTTGAAGATAGCTTTTATTTTTTCTTTTCAGAAATAAAATTATAAAACTGTGAGTCTTTTTTAAAATTTTAATATTTATATGATTTCTTAAGACTCATGAGATTCTTAAGCTACACTGGCATGCTGAATAAGGACAGCAAATGCATTTGTTGGAAAAACAATACAAGGTGAGTAAAAGGAACTTTTGCTGTACCATCTGATTAAATACCACAAAGTATTTATTAAAGAAAATCTCATATTAATGTTTTATGAAGAGAAGTAACATATTATATATTTTGAGGATGAGAGTTAATAAATTCCAAATCAATTCTATATCATTAAATAATTTTCAGTACATTTTGATGTCTATGTCATCATCTAAAGGAAAACATAATATTAGAAAAGGTACCAAAATGATAAAAACAAAACATATTCATGTAATGGCATACATTGTATATAACACAAAATTTCTAAAACTTTCATTAAATGTAAATAACCAACTCCTTGTGTACCTTGATTTTTTTATTAGTTAAAAAGTAGCCATCGCTATTAAATGTGTATTCATTGAATCCACACGGTTAACTCATTAAAATATAATAAACAATATTTATTTTCATGGTGTGTTTGTGGAAAAATTCCCAAAATGGCACTATTTTTCGGATTCCAGAATACGTGCTCTGAAGAACACGCCCCAAGATCTTTTCCTCCTTTTACTAGATTATAGGTGATTTGTTTGCATATTTTGTGAAAGAATAAAGCATGTTAAAATGAGATTATTTAGAAAACTAATTCAAAAGATTTGAAGGATTGAAAGAAAGATGAGAACATGGAAGAACTTTCCCAGTTAAAATAATCCACTTTTCATCTAGGTTGTTGCTTTCCGATTAAAGAGCGCACAGCATCATTCACCCAGGAAAGCAGCCCGGAACAAACGCGCTGGGAAGAAACTGCCGCAGAATTCCCACCACGCGGAGGGCAAAGCCGGTCGTCCGTCCTCGCCTGCAGGTCGGCTTCCTGCAAATTAAACTGCACGTCCGGAAAAGTGTTTTTGAATTGCACACGCACATTTAAAAATAAAACTTGGGGAGTTCTTCTCTGTTGAAACCATCTGAACAGTCCGTTTAGCTAACCTTTGTTTGCCTGTCCCCGAGTTCCCTGATTAAATGCGAAGATTATGATCATTAACTATGCCAGGGGTTCGCTGTGGGTGGAATTTGATGTGCAGATGACATTCTGTTTATACGATGAAGTCAAAATCAGACTTCATTTTTTCTAGCTCAGCACGCAGAGGTCTCTGGGGTAGCTACCAGGGGCCAGGGGCTCCTGTTTCCTGGCTCTGCGCTAAATCCCGCGTTCAGATGCGCTGGTGCGGATATTTCCCTCCACCCTGGGATCGCCGCCCCCCTTGCACTGAGACACACACAGATTTGACATCCTAGGGCCGACTTAACTGAACGGTTTTCATCCACTTAACAGTATCACTTTTTAAACATTTTGGCCATTAAGCGATTTTAATGACTATGTTCCTTTCTCATGTTAGCTTATGGCTAAATAGCAGTAACGAAAAAGATGTCAAATGTTGGCGGAAGTGATTCAGCTACAAATGCGAGCAGGGCAGATAGGGGCTTAGCAGGCTAAGTGATAAGGTGATTTCTCCAAGTGTCACTAGTGTTTAATGCCTTCCTCCAGATATTACTATCTGTAATAACTTTAAGTGTGTTTTTTCACTATGTGTGAAAGGAAATTAGTAATTAAACTGGTAAGCAATTTAAATTCAAGTATTTCTCTTGTTTTCTTTTTAAGTTGACTTGGACTCTATTTGAGAAGATCACAAAACCAGCCTGTATTTTTTTTTTTTTTGGCTAACATTTAATGATTAAAAGAACACTAAATTGAAGAAATATATCTATAATTATATTATTTTATTCTCTACTGCTCTTATTCTCTTGCTTTTCTTTAAAATTGAGGGCAGATTTGTAATTTGTAATTTTTACTACAATTTTTACTACAATAGATTAAAGCTTTATTCAAAATATGTAAATTTGCCATTCAACTTCCTTCAAAAGGTACCTCTTTGGCAGCTGATTTAAATGGTTAAAACCCATTGATTTACTGACTACCTAAGCTTCTGACACACATGAATACAATCACTAAATGAGTCACATTTCAAAGAAAATAAGTAAAGCTCCTCAATAAAACCCTTCTAATTTAAAATCACTTTCCTAGATTCTATTAGGCTTTAATAATTGATACAGTAAATAAAATTAGAAATAACTAAAATTCAATTACATATTAATAACTTTTGATTGCTAATCAGCGAAAATATTATTTACCTTCAAAAACATAACCCGTCAAATAACATCTCAAACATCCTTGGAAGTAATGAGTTCATGTGAAAAGTAATAAAGTATTCAGGCTATATGATTCCAAGGCACTGTAGATACAGTTTCTCATAAAAGAAACCTGATGCCCTTTACGACATACGCACCGATCTTTCCTGCAATGCGGTAAAACTTTTAATATATGGAATAATGACAAGTGTGATTATGAGAGGGCTGAATGGAAACGCAACATGTTTATTGTGAATTCAGATAATCATCCAGGCAAAAGCCGTTGAAGAGATAGCCATAATATTAGAAACAGGGCGAATTATGGCTGTGATGCACTAATTAAAACCACAGATGAATTGTAAGAGAAGACAGCCTGAGTACCACATTTAGTGGGTTTATCTGTTTCTGCGTCCTGTGGCTGTCTGTCCTGCTGCTGAATCTTCAATGACTTTTGATGTTTTCATTCACGTGGCAATGATCTTCCCCGGGGGACTCTGCAGTGAGGCTGCTCCCTTCCCTCCTCGTCTTGCGTGCTGTCAGGAAGGGGCAGGGAGGCATGACGGCAGCCCTCGTAAGACTCTGCAGGTGCTCCTCAATACTGCCCTTCGGGGTGAACTTGAGAGAGGAGTCGGGCTCGAGGGAGACACTGTGCAAAATGCTTATAACTGAGACAGGTGCTTTCTTGTGAAAGGAAAATCTGACCTAAGACATCATCATCTCACGGGGCCACAGTTATTTCAACATAACTTTGATGGACAAAGGTAACACGCCCTCCTCACCCCACCACCTGAATGTATATGGTACATCATAAAAGAGATCTATGGGCACCTCGGGGACATACAAGCATGGAACAAGGTCAGGGGGAAGTCACACGTGGTTCTAGCACCGAGAATGAAATAGTAATAACACTGGTAATTACAGTAAGAGTAATAAACAAAAACGACTTCTCTAGCACTGTGCCTATTAAGTGGCAGGCATAATTCAAATTGTGTTACATGTATTAACAATTTAGTTCCTAAACCACTCCGTAGGTTTTAATTTTACCTCATTTATGGATGATGAAACTGAAACAGAGAGGTTAAGTAACTGCCCAGTATCACACAGATAAGAGAAAAAATAATAATAATCAAGATACAAATGTGAGCAAGTAAAAACAACAGGTTAAAAACACTGTGTCTACAATGAAAGCACATGTATGATGTTTCCAATGTTCCTACAAGAGATACACGGAAGGATTATCACCAAATCAACGGTGGCTATGTCACAGAGGTGGGAATTTTCTGTATATATTAATCTTCCCTTTGATTTTGTTTTTTGTTTTTTATAATGGCCATGAGGCCGTATTTTAACTTGAAAACCCTCCTCAGATGGCTCAGCTAGAAATTTAGGATCCGGGGCCTTGGAGTGTAGACCTGAGACAACATCAAGTCTCTTCTACTAACGACATGACTACTTAGGTTGGAAACAAAAGCCCAAACATGAAGAAGACTCAGTACTTAACTGGCCTGATGGGACTCCTACCCTATGTTGGCTACAAAAGTCCCCAGATCTCATGAAAAATACAAGTGACTCCTTCAGGGAGTGCTTAAGTAATCCCCTTACCACGAGCTCCAAATTAAGCGAACATTTGCCAATAATTTAAACAAGACTTGTATTCAGACAATGACCCCCTCTATGAACAGGAAGTTTTTCCTTTTCTCATAGATTAGAGTAGATGTCAGGGAGGTATTTCGGCGTTTTGAGTGTTCACCCGGCCTGCGTCCCATGCGTAGCCAGTTTCTTATTTCTGCTGATTCTCTGACCTGCCACTGACTTGACCTCCGTGACTGGCCGGAGTTCCACTCACCCTCTGAAGATGGCTACTACCTTTTGCTACCCATCCCTTAATCCCACAGTTTCAGGATCCCACAGACCCAGATCTCCTGTGTTCCTGCACCGTCACTCATGTTCCCCGGCGTGCTCTCTCCTCTGTAATTCTTCATCGGGTCGCTTTTGGCTTTTCTGAGGCAGGAAGATTGTTGCATGAAATCCACGCCCTCAGGGTCTTCCCATTCAAGTATCTTAGTAAAAGTTTTTCTATATTTTTTTTTCCTAAGGAGGTATATTGATGCCTATGTTAAATTTTTTTTTGCTCCATTACCTAAGCATACTGTAAAGGAAGTCATTAAGTCACTTTATTGCTCTTTTTAATTCTAACTCTCACCAAGTCTCTCCTTTTGTTAATCTGCTGCTTTGCTCTAATCTGTCCCCAGGACACCCACACCAGAGTGGTCTTGCTAAATGGCCACAGTGATCATTTTATTCACTCCCTCAAGGTCCCCATCATCTCCCGAACAGCTCAACTTCCCTGCATGTGGGACTTGGCCACACTGACAGGTTGATTTCTGGGTAAATCCATTTCACGTGTCACACACCAGTCATCCCAAACTCCTTGTATTTCTGCCACAGTTTCTTGACCCCTCCGCTCCCTGTGGCGCATTACCCTGGACTTTTCTCACCCAACATGTTCACATAATGATCACCCACATTGCTCATCTTAAGTTTCATATCTCCTTTTTTTTTTTTTTTTTTTTTTTTAGAAAGAGGGAAATCACAAGTAGACAGAGAGGCAGGCAGAGAGAGAGCGGGGGAAGCAGGCTCTCCGCTGAGCAGAGAGCCCGATGTGGGGCTCGATCCCAGGACCCTGAGACCATGACCTGAGCCGAAGGCAGAGGCTTAACCCACTGAGCCACCCAGGCGCCCCTCATATCTCCTTTGAAGGACTTAACCTCATCCCAGGTTGAATGAGCCTCTCTCTTTTTGTATTCCTCCAATCGTCTGAACTTTTAAAATGCAGCCAACAACACGCATCTTTACTTCTTATTGGCATGCCTCTGTTTGCTGAACCAAATTGGCGATATCTTCAACCCGAAAAACCACAATAATATCTAATGTCTTTTAAACATTAAATATTAAATGAGTGAATGACTTTACAATTTAGCAATAACGTCATATGCTTAAATTTGAGACTGTTCATAAATGTGAAGAAACCAGGACACGACACAACTGAACGTTTAGCACCCCATCAACTATTAACAAAAAATCATGAGATTCTTGTTTTGTCTTAATATAGAATTTGCATCCCATCATAATGCCATGTATTAGTGCATCCATCTAAAGTTACCAAAATTTCTTGCAAATCAACTCTTTAAAAACGTATGCTTTATATATGCAGGTATTATCTCATTGATATGCCTTGTAATAAATGCCTTGCCATCTGTGTGAAAATTTTAGACTCTTATTTCTAATGTTCTCTCAACTCTAATAACAACCCAGTATTTGAAATCCTAGTTATCCTGAAAAATCCAGGGTGCACCACTGTATTTTGCAGGAGGTAGTGCTTTCTTTTCTAAAACCCCTATTTGGGGGCTGAGCATGGAGGAGACTCAATTCTGGTGCCCGTTGCAGGGTTGGGAGCAGATAATTCACAAAGTTGTTTGTAGTCTGCCTCTTGATTATTTATATATATATAATAATATATATATGATGTGTGTGTGTGTGTGTGTGTGTATTCCTAGACTGACCACAGTTGGGCTGGTTCTGGGTGATTTAATCCTCTGCCTGTACCTGAGAGCAGGCAGCCAGGCTTCCCAGAAGTGGCTCCCAGCCGGCGCTCTGCATTCCCCGAATTAGCTCTCACCGTATTTCGATTCTCTCTGGCTCATTCCACATCTGGAGTTCCTGCCCCTGTTTCCATCTACCTTCGGTGTTGCTCTAGGTGAGGGTTTTTAGTTTTTATTTAGTGCTTCTCAAACTTTCATGTTGATGAGAGCCACCTGGAGATCTTGTTAAAATGCTGGTTCTGATTCTAGGACTCCCGGGCGTGGGCTGCGAGAGTTTTCATTCCCAGCAAGCTCCCCGATGAGGACACTGCAGGTTCCGTGTCACGGATCATTTTGTGTAGCAAGAATTTAGTTGACAAAGCATGGATTATTGGAGTGATTATGTAGTAGGTTTGTTTAGATTTTGGACTCTGGTTTCACTATTTACTAGCAGGGGAACCTTGAATAACCTGTATAAACGTTCTCAGCTTCAAGGAACTTTTCCTATAAAATGGGCTATTAATACTTAAGAGGGTTCACGGGAGGACAGGGGATAATATACTTAAATGTCCGGTGCCTGTTAAATGGAAGGTTGTTCCTTAATGTAAGTGCCCTTCTTTGCCTCTCCCCTTCCCCCAAACTTTCATCCTGATTCACTTATTGAGCGAGTTTGTCACTCATGTTCTCCTGCCACTGCTTGCTCTTTTCCTGACTTTTAGATTCATCTCTGGGGCTGTGGTTTATCCATTGATTAACTGATCATTTATTAACCATTTTTCACACCCACATCTTTATTCTTAGGCAGACCTTCCTAAGATCATGAGGACCCACAATGGTAAAATATTAGTAATGTAACCCTCTATTGCCAAAAGAAAACTTTTTTTCTAGGTCTACAGTTAGCATTCCTCCAGTAAATTTTGTGACATTCATTGAAGATGGTGAAATTCAATGAGAATTTTCACTAGGCTGTCTAATTTGAACACAGTAGGTGCTCCATAAAGTTCACCCCTTCCCCATTACCAACTTCTCTCCTAATAAATGGACATATAATTTTGCTAGTGTTCCTAGCTACGTAGGTGCTTTTCCTGAATTGAGTTTGGTAGAAAAGTTTAGTTTTAGTAAAACAAGTTTATTATTTATACAATCCAGCATAATCCATTTCAGCTGATTACTATTTTTTAAAATGTTTAAACAGTTGTTTGAGTGTCAATTAAAAGGAGCTATAGAACACAGAATAGAAATTACCATCATCATTATGGCATTTAGTGTATCAACAATTAGATACATTTGATCCTGAAATGGAGCAAGCAGAGAAATATTAGAACAAATATACTGCAAACCAAAATAACATGACAGATATGATTTATGCATGAAGACAATGGGAGGTGACATATTTTTAAAATTGTCTATCATTGATGCTATATTAAGTAAAAACATATTATTTGTGGTATTTGAAACTGTTATACCTTTTATTCCAACTTTTGTTTTGATGCTGTTCATTTTCTCTCAAAGATAGAGGTCATCCGGCTACGGTAGTGAACTATACCTTAGTATAAAGTCTAATGAATATCACAACTTTTTATATTTTCTGAATTTCTCTGATTGAAGGTGAAAGTTATGATAAGCCTTGCCTTAGTGTCTTTCAGACATTGTTAGTCTGGAATAATATAATATATAATGTTTTTGTGTGCTAAACTATATCCTGGTGTAAAATGTGGTGAATTAAGATTTATACCTGAAAGCAGTGTTACTCCTATTAAAAATTTGTTCCAGTTACCTAACTAAAGGAATAGATTTAAAAACTGTGCATGGCCCATTACTTTTCAATGAACAGCAAGCTTGTGGTCTGTCCATTGTGCATCAAAGTGCATACTTCTGCATCGTAATTTGTGGGTCCTTTATGTCTATCAGACACCTGTCCCCATTCAGGAATCCCTCCTGTCAAATTTTACATTTCAAATCCCAGGGTTCTAAGCCAGATATTTTTCATTGATTTGATTAGTGTGCTAAAAATTAAAAGTTAAATACAAAAAAACAGATAAGGGGACGCCTGGGTGGCTCAGTTGGTTAAGCAGCTGCCTTCGGCTCAGGTCATGATCCCAGCGTCCTGGGATCGAGTCCCACATCGGGCTCCTTGCTTGGCAGCGAGCCTGCTTCTCCCTCTGCCTCTGCCTGCCACTCTGTCTGCCTGTGCTCACTCTTGCTTCTCTCTCTATGACAAATAAATAAATAAAATCTTAAAAAAAAAAAAAAAAACAGATAAGTATGAAATGCTTTTCTGTCTTTAAACATGGACTTTTTAACTTTGATTTTTGCTTCTTGGATATATTAATACATGAACGTGTATTCAAGTATTAAAGCTTCAAAACAGGTACCTATTATCCAAAACGTAATTTTCCGAACTTCCATGCACATGAAGTTTTTTTATTTTTATTTATTTTTTTTTTGTTAATGAATCATTCCAATAGGCCTGTAGAACATACTACCACTTGAATTAAATAAACCCAGATTTGCCTCCTGGTTCCAAACTTTAGTTATAAGCAAATTTCTTAATATCATTCAACACTAGGATTTTCTAAGGAAAGGGAAACTGAGAGCAGACCTTATTCTCTCAGGCTGATACAGAATTAAGTGAAATAATACATGTGAAATGCTCACCATTTTGCCTTCCACTAGTAAGTGATTAAATCATTTCAGCTATTATTGTCATTAATCTAGTTTCTTTTCATTATATTCGAAACAATAATATCTGAGAAACTTCCCAAGTCATTTTTAGCATCCATTAACCCCAAAGTTCTTCCCGTATTCTTTTTTTGCTAAATGAAGTATGGTGCTCCCTAATGACATTAATATTTACCTGAACTGTCCCCTGTAAAATAACTAATCAAAGAAAAAATGCCACATTTTTCACGTGTTTTCTTTCTCTGTTCTGATTCTACAGGACAAATGGAAGCATTTATCTACAGTCGGGTAGATAAATGTCAGTCTTCTACCAGTGATATTAATCATGCTCCATGAACAGATTCATTACCCAAAATTGGCATTTACTAAAAATTGTTTCGAGAAACAGATCCAATCTAAGTCCCTATTCTTGGAATTAGATAATCGCAGTTTCCAAACTCATCCTGGAGTATCTACTTCTCAAGGTGGAAAGATTACCTAAACTCACAAACACTTAACATTCTACATATTCAACTATTAATATTTATTCTCAGTGATCTAATAAGAGCATTCAAATTCAAATGTGTTGACAACTAATGTTCCTTAATCTGGATGCCTAGGTCAAATATTAATCACATAGATTCGATGAATATGCTTATTTTTTTCCTAGCTTTCCTTCTCATGGAGCCAACCAAGAACAAGCACATTTTAATTTTAATTACTTTATCCAAATGTTCAATAATGAAATGTAACAAAAATAAAATCATGCTATAATTAATATATTTTATGACTACATGATAATCATGAACAAGTGTGGCCCAGCCATATCAAAATGATATTTATATTAGATGATAGACATGCGATATTTTTATTGAATTTATGTTTGGATACCACTAATTGTGTATTTATCAAAATATTCATGAAGAAATCAACTAGATTAAAAGTTTAATTATATAAGTGTATATAGAATAAAGCAAGTTTGTTGAGTGTATTAAATGTAAAATTCAGGGTGCCTCAGTGGCTCAGGCAGTTCAGCATCTGGCTCTTGATTTTGGCTCAGGTGGTGACCTAAGGTTCGAGACTGAGCGCCCTCCAGCCACCCCTGTCAGGTCCGTGCTCAGCAGGGAGTCTGTTTCTCTTCCTCTCCCTCTCCTGCATGCTCTGTCTGTCTCTCTCTCCTTCTTCCTCTCTCTCCAGCAGAAAAAGAACAAATGTACATTTCTAAACCATTATTTCATCTCTGAAGATAATGTCTCTGTCCAGATTTCTTATACTAAAGTCTATACATAGAAAACCTACTTAATAATGAACACATTTATCAAAATTCATAATGAACTTCTCTGTGAAATATTTAAAGCTATGACCACTAGCATTCTAGTTAATACACAAATCTGTAGTGAAACAGTATAGATTTTATAATACTACAAACTTCAATTCAACACCTTGTGAATTAAAAGAAACATTTAATTTCATGGCAAGTAGCTTTATTATTTTTCTTTTATACTTATACTTTTTATTATCAAACTTTCTAGTACAAACAAGTTTCCAGAGCCTCAAATGTGTTGTAAGTGTAATGTTACTCAAAGCATGCCTGAATACTGTTACTAAACACACACACACACACACACACACACACACACACTTCACACTGAAATCAGCCCCTGATGAGCCATATATCTATAGGCAAAATTAAGACATCTTTCCGTAGCAACACATGTCTTTGTAGCTTCTTACTAATTCTTCTACAATAGAGATTTATTTTGAATTTATGTCTTTTCCAATTTTTTTCTGTTGCTTTTTAATATGTCTAGGTCTTAAGATCAATATGATTAATTAGATGAGTTTCTCATGTACAATAATTATTTTAATTATCATTTCTGAAGCCTGATAATACTTTCCATATCTGCAAAAGTTAATTTCAGTATCCTTACCAAGCATGACCTCTTCTCGCTTCTCTCTCTCCAAGGTTATGGGCCTCCTGAGAATTTCACTCGGTGTTATGCATTGCTAATCTATGCATGATAGAAAGCATACATTAGAAACTACAATATACAGTATAATTTAAATTTTGCTTCCCAGATCTTGCTACTTAAATATGTACTGTTACTTTGCCAGCCCCAATGACTGGGAGTATAATCCATGAAATCATACTTGCCATTCCCCCTCCTAGTGGGGATTACTTAATGACCTCCCCATACTCCTTCTCTTGTAATATTAACTTTAGCATGAGATGCATGTCTCCCTTCCTGCTTCCCCACTGTTTCTGCGTCATTCTTGGAAACCATAACATCCACGAGGATAATCCGTTCAATACATCACTGGCTTAACCCTGCCTGGACCTCCTTTGCTCTATCATTTTCCCAAATGCATGACATCATCCTTCTATGCATTTCCCCATGATCAGGATCCATGTCACTTTGCATCTTGATTGCAAATGTTTGCTTTTGATTCACCTGTTCCTGGCTTTTCCAGCTGACCTATGGTAACTGTCCAGCACAGTCTCCGAGGAACGCACTGATCCCCCTTCACTCGTGCTGTATCTTGACTCTCATTGTCGCAACTTCGTTTTTGCACTTAGCCCTGTAATCGCTCTCTTGTAAGCATCATTAACTTCCTTGCCCTTCTGAATTTTAGGGCACACTCACCTGTGGAAATACCACTGCTTCTGAAGCCCTGCCCACCCTCCCCCCACCCCCGCAGTGGCTGCACATTCCCACAGAGTTGAATGTTACTGGATTAAAAATTCCAGAAACTTGCTGGATGGACTCACATCAAGTTTATGGCCACTGATCTCAAAAGGCTCTCAACCATGGGGGTAATGCAACTACATTTCTCTGGTAAATGATCTTTTCCGCTCTCTGGGAGGACAGTTTCATGTCTTCTCAAATCAACAATTCCTCCACAACCTGCCTCTCAGCTCAGAAATGAAACAATGGGAACCAGTCAAAAACTGCACCTCACTCTTCAATCGCTGCTCCGACCAGTCTGTACCCATAAGCTCAACTGCCCTACCTGTGAGCATGAAAGAAAGTTGCTCTTCAAAGTTTCCCTCCAACACCTGTGTCTCTGAAGCTCTTCCTCCTGCCTTTGTACTGACTTCCTTTCCTTCACAGCTAGATTTCTCCAGTTTCCCTTTACCCTGGCCTTACTACCTCATCTCTCAGTTTCTACTCCACATACTCCGGTCCAACTTTTAGACCATCCCTTCAAAGCTGTGCCTGTCAGTTTGCCAAACCTGAAGATCAGATTCTTGTCTTCATGCTCACTGTATCTTGGTGGCATCTGGCATTCTCTTTTTCATAATATTTTCTTTTCTGGGCTTTTTTGACTTTTTACTCTGTCACTGGGAATGTGCTTACATTTCCTTTCTTGGTATTTTTTTTTTCTACATTATCAATACACCAAATATAGCTGTGTCCTAGGGCTCCCCCCTCACCCTTAGCCTATATCTGCACTCCCTCCCCAGGTTACTTTACTCATCCCATGACCACAAGTGGCATCAATACACTGACTTTCAAATTGACATTGGCTATCAGCACATAGCCCTGTTCTGTGACCATCAGATGCCTGCACCTGACTTCCTACTTACTGTCTTCACTAGGATAGGCACTAAGTTTAGACAAACCAGAGAAAATGGTTTTTCTTTCTACTAATTTCTTCCTACCTCTCCCCTCAAGCAACTCTCCCTTCATTAAATTCCATGACCATTCACCCAACCACGCAAGAGAAGACCTCACAGTCATTCTTTATTCATCTCTTGGACTCATACACACTCCATCAGGCAGTTCTGCAACCTCCACTTTCAAAAGACCCAGAATCACACTGCATTTCCCACTTCCACGGCCACCCCACCCCAGAGTCCCTGCCCTCACCTCCTGCCCGAAGAACCACCACTGATCTACCAGGCTCCCCCATGCACTCTTGTCCTATGCCTGTCTGTGCTCTATGGAACAACCAGAGCTGTTGTTCTGAGAAAGACATCATCATTCCCATGGGAATCCCCCAGTTGTTAACTGTCTTTCTTAAAAGAAAAGCCCATCTTTTTATCTTGGCCTGAAGCCTTCTGCATGGTTGGATGTCCATTGATGTCTTGAGAGTCCCTGTACACCTTACCCTTTTCTCTACATACTACAGCGCCACTGGCTTTACTTTGGTTTTGTTAAACTGCCCAGGTCTTCCCTACTAGGGTCTTCTAGCAACAAAGAATTCTTTCATTTGTAAACCTCTTCTCTTCCTTGATTTTCAAGCCAGCACCTGCCTGACCTTCATCCCTAAATGTCCACCAACACCGCCTCTCAGGACACTCAACCAAGTCACCTATTTTATCTTATCCCCGGCACTTGTAAGCAGCTGAAATGATCTCAATGGTGTCTTTGTTTTCGTGTTGTATGGCGTCCTAAGCCGACTGCAGGCAAAGTGAGCAGAGACTGTCAGTCTCTCTAGGCCCTGCCTGGAGGGGTTGTCGGAGGGGTTTGGAATAAACACTTGCCCTGACAGTAATTGTTGACCCATTCACCAATTATGCCAATATTTACTGAGTAACTCATCCCCTGTGAAAATAATTTAAAATAATGTGTTTGTTACATTTTAATTCTCATCAGTAACTGAACTTATTTCTCTGAGTTTTAAAGACATGATTGTACTGTTCTCTAAGAGTGACTGGTCTTTTCCTAAGTACACTCATAACTAATTCTTATAATGTGACTCTTCCATGTGAACTTTTCAAGATTTTACTGTGTTATTTCCCCTCTTAGAAATGAAAATAAAATAAAATAAAACTCTGAAGTAAGCCTAAATAGAATTCTTTTGAGAGTGTGTAAGAATTTTTTTTTAATCAGTATTTTTGCATCAATAAATCCTACCTTAAAAGGATGGGAAATTTATATTTTTTATATTCAGAAGCTAGTATTAAATAAATAGATGTATTAGCCACCCTTATTCTACCCCATATGAGTTGTCTATTTCAAACCACATTAAATTCAATATCTGTCATTCCGACAATAAAAATCATATGGTAGTGTTACAATAAGTGTCATAAAATAATAGTGCAAGCACTTGACAATTTAGAGAAACATAAATTTTAAAATTTTGTACATTAAATGCAATGTATACATACAGAAAAGTTTAAATTCTGAAAAAAAACACAATTGAATAATTGAATCATTTATATATTTGTCCGAAAAGAACTACTGTCTTATTGCAAACTGGGTTGTAATGATAGTTTTATCTTCTATTCTCTTTATTTCATCACTCACCATTTGTGTTCATACACTATATGTTTGACTATATGACACATTAACGATTCTAGCTAATACATGATTAATTTTCTTCAAATTATGGTGATACAGTTTTCTCTTAAAAATATGAAATACATTCTACCTGAGTAGTTATTATGTGTTAAATTGTTAGGCTATGGTTTGATTTCTAATTATGGAAATGTAAAAAAATATATATATATAAAGACAAAAATACTTACAATTATTGCTAGGTCTACCTTAGCATGTGGCAAGTATGTGAGATGTTGTAGCCATAGCAGGAAAATAATTATTTTGATAGAATGGTATCAATATGTAAAATTTTCAAAGTTGGGATTCTCCTTTTTTCTAATATCCCCAAACAGCACTTAAATGCACAAAGAATTATATCATTTTAAGTAGATATAAGCGGAAAATGGTTTTATACGTGATAAATGTCGTATTTGATAATATTTTTATTGTTCTTATTATTGAAAGAGTAGTCTGCAACTTTTTCAATATCTAGGTGTTTCGTTGACAATATCTCATTGACTCATTCCAGAGGATTTCCTCCATGTAGTACTTTAATCCCCCATGTAGTACTTTAATTTTGTTTAATTGGAGTATGTTGGGAAAAGTTCATTGTTTTTATTAATAGATTGAGTGAAAGTGTCCTCAAGTAATTTATTTCAGCATGTAATTTAGCATAACAGTTCTACATCATCTCAGACTTAACCGAAGCAGATTTGGCACTTGTAGATGTGTTTCATAATTGTCTACTGTTACAATTATCTCCTGTTCGCAGCTCTGGTAGGGAGGCAAGCCTGTGGGTGACCATGTGTGAACGAATTTTCAAATGTATCAAGAAAGAAATAAGTTCAGATACAAATGGAAGGTTTGAGAAAAGTCCTCTTGCCTCTTCTGATAGAGGAATTGGACAGGACCACCTGTCCAATACTGTCATCAAGGATCATAAGATCAGCTATGGCCCCTGATGCCAGGATTCCTCTGAATTCCAATTTAGGAAGCACATTACTCAAGGCCTACCCTCTGGGAAGTCCTGAACCCATAGTTTCTATTACAAACATAGCAACAAAAGCAAAGGAGTCATAACGAGTTAGGAGAACTTGTTTCTCCCTGCACTCCTACACCGTATAAAGATTGTGGGTGGTCTTGACGGCTCCTACCACATCTGAAAGTGTTAAGAAAAAAAGAAAATCATTTCTTTCTTGCAATATCAGACATCATGTATGTGAGGAAACCCCTAAACCACCCTGCAGTCACACGTGGTTTGTGACACATATGCAATAAAAAAAGCCAATCTGGTTTTTGAGGTTGAGTCATTTTATCACACGTACATTTCACAGTGACCATTAGACTAGTCCAGGCTGAGGAAATCAGTTGTAAGAATCTCTAACTATTAACAAGAAAACACAGAATTTGTTGAACCTTTTATCAAATTTTAGAAATCTGGAGCAATCCCAAACCCTCCCTGAATAGTCTGAACTTGAAAAGCTATAAAAGATGTCAGGGAAAAAATAACAATTTCAACCATTGTTTTTATATGTTACATTCTGCTGGCATTATCACATCACTCAGATATCGAAAAAATATCTAAGATCAGACACTTCAGTCAAGTGACCTGGGAGGTGGCCTGTAGAGCTCAGGGCAGAGGATCTGTGTGGTGGGTGTACCCAGCCTGGCCTCTTGGCGGCCACCCATGCAGCAAAGAGATGAACATGTGCATTTTGAGGAAAAGAGTCAGGCCCAGGGAACGCTGCTTTCTTGTTTATTTCTAAAACTTGATCCGGCATATCAAATCTCTCTCTCTTCTATAATCTAAACTTCACTCTGTTGAATTGAGATGTGAAAAGATACTACAGGTCACTAATTGGTGACTTAAAAATCCATTATTCCTTAACTCCTACTCTTTATATTATTTTTCCCCCAGGGTCAGTTGATATTTCAAGCAAATAAGACCACAGGAGAGGTCTTAGCTGTGGGATTGCCAGATAAAAAAAACACGAGAGTAACCTTCCCAAATTCCCTGGGGTTGGAAGAAGAAAAGATAATGTGTTTGCATAAATAGAAATAATGATGTATTTAACAGTACGCATCTTTTGAGAAATATTTGTCCCAAAACTTCAAGTAAATTACTGACAGGTGCATTTATTTTGCTGGATAAATTTGTACATGAATGTATGCAAAAGATATGTAAAAGCACAAGAGGTATAATTGTTCTAATACAATAACCACCATCATCTTTGAGGATGATTAGTAATTTTTAAATAGTTTACAAATGTAGTAATATTGCTGTGCCAGATACTACAGAATAGTCCCAATTATACTTACAGAAGTGGGTTTTTAAAAAATTTATTTATTTAACAGAGAGAAATCACAAGCAGGCAGAGAGGCAGGCAGAGAGAGGAGGAAGCAGGCTCCCTACTGAACAGAGAGCCTGATGCGGGACTCGATCCCAGGACTCGGGGATCATGACCTAAGCTGAAGGCAGAGGCTTTAACCCACTGAGCACCCAGGCGCCCCTATAGAGGTGGTTTTATAGGAAAAACAAACAAACAAACAAAAACTTTTAAGACATTTCACACATATTTTGTTATTTCCTTTATCACATCTGCCTTTCTTTTTCTCACACCATAATATTTTAAAACACCATTCCATCAATGGTAAGTTCTCCTGTCTCTCAGCTGATTTGTGAATCCAGTTTGTGGTTGGCAAGGACCTATGTTTTCAGGTGCAGGGGAAATGCAACGGTGAGAAATGTGTTTAGAAATAAAATATTTAAGATCAGAGTAATAATTCTTTCACTCTACCAAAAGTTTTCTCCCCTCAATTAAAATGAAACAAAGTTACTCGTGTCATCAGAAAGAAGGGCCAACCCAGAACCTGGGCCCTGAAACAATAGAGTCATCAGCCAACTTTATAGCCCCCTCTAATTCGATGTGTCAGGCCCTAATCAGCTCTGTTTCACAGCGCTTTGCTCCATAAAAGCAGATTTGTTTAACCACAACCTCCATTTCAGCATGACTGAGGACAAAGAAAAGCGGACCAAACTGGGCAGATCTCACGGGTTATGTGATGGGGATAAAGTGAATCCATCATTTGCTGGAGAGGCAGAGGGAAAGTGACAGGCTCATTCATGCCTTCGAGACATTTTTAGGTCTATTGAAAATTTTAATCTGTGCACTCTAGATGAACCTCCGCACTCCCTAATTTAGAGCATGTAGCCATGTGTGGAATCTGCCTGTCTCCGATAGGGCAGGCTGACTGCTGGAGGACAGCAAGCCCTCCAAGCTGTTGCCTTCTCTAAATGCATCCTGCCTTGAACTTTACACACACATATAAGCTCCATTTACAGGAGGATTTCGGAGTTAATTAAACGCTGAATCTGTTTCTTTAGAAATCACATATGCCTCGGGGTTAAGTAATAGCATTTCAGCAACTACTTTAACTTAGGATTAAGCCTACTGTACATTTTCTGAGGAAATTTTATTTTTCTAAGGACACATCTATAGAGATGGGGGAATGCCACTCCCCCCGTTCCTACAAAAAGGTTTTTCAAATCTCTCTGAAGAAGACGCCATATGCTAAAAGATGCTGCAAATCAGCAAATTCAAAATCATCTTTTGCGTAAAAAGCATTGGAAACAGACAAATAAAGGACAATGCTGGAAAAATTGCTGCTCTCCTGATAAGGTCGTCCAATGACTTCCACCGAAGACTCAGCTTTGAGTTTTCTTTGCTCTGGATTTGCTCTGGGCACGCCACGGTAATAATCCCAGAAGCATAATATTTACAAATATTTGGGTCAAAGATGACAGGTCAGATTTTTATTATCAAACTAGCAAGTCAATGCTGACATATATCATCTTACTCCCACTGAGGAGTCTTACACGGAACAGTAAATATTTTCATTCTTAATTTTCTTAAAAGTGGGTCTTGCTTTGCAGTGAAAAAAATGCAAACAAATGAAGAACAGAGCAAACTGGGACCTAAGATCATCCTCAGCAGATTTACTTTTGTAATACTTTGCTATAAATCTTCCCCCAAAATGTAGGACTTTGAGTTCATGTGCATTGATATCTTTAAGCATCCTTTGTAAAGATGTTGCATGTTAGCAAAATGCCCACTCTGTTAGGTCCTAGATTTACAAAAGTCCAGAAAATACTTTCCAAAATAAAATTTAGAAAAACAGAGGTGGGGAAAAAAAGTACACTTAAAGTTTGGGAACACCCCGACCTTTTTTTTTTTTTTTTTTTTTTTTTTTTTTTGCTTATGTTTAGTGTAAATTATTAATAAATGTATGTGTTTAACACAGCATGGAGCATTTCTTTCCTTTCCTGAGCTTTTCAATTGGCCATAAAGTTTGAAACAAAAATAATTGCTACAGCTTTGAGGTAGAAATACCATTAGGCAACATTTGGTGTTTTCTGTAAATCCAATGAGCATATGGACTCTCGGAGGTAAAAAGTTCAATTCCTGAGGAAGAACAGAGACAGTGAAGACTACAGTAAAATAAAACAGCCCTAAAGCCCCACAGAGTAAGCCCTGTCCATAAATCTTATTAATCAGGGATGCCTCACAATAAAGTGAGCAAGGCGGAAAAGCATGCTTTAGTTCAGTGCCCAGATTCTTTATTCCTTAAACGAGAGCATTGCAAAAAGAAATGATGGGAACTATGCAAGATACAAAATCAAGAAACAGTAAGACTTTTGTAGTTTGTCGAATATAAGCACATGATATTTGAAGAAGCATATTTGCCCTATATGAAATTGTCAAAATTTTATATGTGCATACATACAGATTTCTACAGGTCGCGTGAAAGTCTCGTTTTAAGGAGATGTATCCAAATGTCATGTGATTTCTATTGTTTGCCCTGTTCAGATAAAAATAACAGTGGCTCTAAATGTATCTCCTGTCCAAATACATTGTTGAGAGTTTTAATTCTGGAACATTTCCTGTTTCAGTTCTAATTCATTTGGAAAAGAACTGTTTTTTTTCCTGATTTCTAAAAACAGACATTGGGAAAGGAAATGAAATAAAGCAAACTGAGATGATCTAATTGTGAGTGGGGAAAGGCCTCAGAAAGCAGGGTGATTTGGAAACTTTATCTTAATATCTGAGGGAAACCAGCTATTAAAATAAGCCATAGGTCTTGAGGAAAACAACACAGATGTAATAATGCAAACATTTAAGAGAACTTAATTAGCCTGTTACTTGACAAAAACTAATGATTTTAATTGATTTGAATGATTATTGTTTGGTAATCATAAAAACAATTTTACAAAGTTTCAAATGTATATATGTAGCAAAAATCACAAATGATTTTTAAATCACTTATTTTTTTTAAATTTTCAATCCTTTTTTAAAACAATTTTTGCTTTTAAGCGATTTCTGTTTTCTAATTATAAAATAGCATAGGATTTTATAAAACGTCAATGTTATATACATAGGAAAATAGGAAAAATAACCCTATGTTACCATACTTAGAGATCCTGACATTTCGGTGTGTGTTTATCTTTCCTGGTTTTATCGCCCTCACTCACTAATCCACATAAACACAGTATATATGTATAGGTAAATAAAGAAGTGAGATTTTGCTGCTTATCTATATGAATCTCTCTGATGCTTTTACATAATATTACATCCTAAATATTTACCTTGCCATCCAATATTCTTCAGGAACAGGAATTTTGTTAGATTCTCAATTCTCCATGTTATAGATACAGAGATTTGAGTGGGTCAATCAGATTTTTGGGTACTTAGATTATTTATTTTATCCCCATATTGAAGTTCATACTGTACCATAATTTTTTTCTCAAAGTAGATCTATGGTAATTTTTTAAGCTGTCCATTGTATGGTACCTAATACAAATTTCTTGAATAAAATTTCTAAAATCATAAGACAAATTGATTTTTCTTGTTTTGAATTATATTTTGGAATCTTCTAAGATTAACTATTCTAAATACATATGTATTGGATTTTTTATTTCATGTATCTATTTATATGTGTTTTCTGATTGACATTAAGATTTCTTATATAATCACTGATCATATGCTACCAATATTTTCTTTTTATATTTTTAGTAAGTTTAAAAGATTATTTTTTTGCTCATATATAATTTCAAATGTATACAATTAAATGTAACATTTAAATTATAATCAATGATTTTGTAAAAGGACTTATAAAATCTTACCCTTTGGAAGGGGAGACGAAGCATGAGAGACTGTGGACTCTGAGAAACAAACTGAGGGTTTTAGAGGGGAGAGGGGTAGGGGAATGGATGAGCCTGGTGGTGGGTATTAAGGAGGGCACATATTGCATGGAGCACTGGGTGTGACACATAAACAATGAATCTTGGAACAGTGAAAAAAATAAAATAAAATTAAGGTGTTAAAAAAAATCTTACATTAAAGTTATATAAATACTCATCAATATTTATTTTATTTTTTTAGATTTTTCTTTTGATTATTACCTTACACTCTCTATATATAATTCATATGGACATATGGTAGAATAGAAGAACTAATTTATTATTTTTAATTAAAGTTACTCTACAACTATTAATTAAATATTATTTCTTTTATTTTTTTGTCATGACATCATCTTTAACATAAATCTCTGCACCATGATCTATTTCTGCATTTTGATTCTGTTCCATTAAATTATTTCTCTCCTTACAGTTCTGGAGTACAGCATTTAAATCATATAATTCTTTAAAATGCATTTTAATGTCTGGTATAGCAAGTCCTCTCATTATTATTATTTTAAAAATATATTGACAAATTCTCTCCGTTAATACTTCAAAAACCACTTTGTCATACTCTTATGTAGCCCAAAGTAATATTATGCTATGTGTGTTTATATTTTACTTGGGATAAGTTGTAGCTTAAAAGTACTTTTTACACTTATTCATACAGTTTTATAAAAATCCTCTCTGTCTCTATTGATAGATGGTAGGTAAATAGATAGATGGATGGAGATATGCAAGTTAATCATTAGATGATGTGAGTTTTTATGGTAGGTATGAATGAGATTTTTGACTCCGTGTTTCGTTATTATTGCTGTATTTGGGGAATTTTGTTTGTTTCCTTGTTTCTGTTTTCGAGTACAGTTGATGCACAGTGTTACATTAGATTCAGGGGTGCATCCTAGTGATTTGACAAGTTTATACATTTTGGAAATTTTGGAAATTTTTGCATGAGTCTTAATACATGTTAATTTTATTCTCCCTGGGCTTATCTATGTAACAAATTAAAGCTCCAATGATGATTTTTCTGTAGGCTCTTCTATCAGTTACAAAATGAAACCAGTGCCCGCTATGCCCTGATCTTCTTTGTGAGTGCCAGAAAGACAACTGAAATACACATCTGCCATTATGGACTTTATGGTCTTATGTTTTACTCTATTTATTCCTATTTTTAATTGTCCTGATTTATCCCTTTATTCTTGAATACACTACTAGATATTATTTTTCACAGGATGAATTGCATGTTTATAATTCTTATTTTTTCTGTTGCCCATATCCTTAATATATACCTTATTCTGTATTAACAAACATTTCTGAAGTTGGAGCCATTTTTCACCTTTTTACTTTCATTTATTGAGTTGATGCCTTCTTTATTTTTAACTCTGTTCAATTGGTTTTGCCTTAATTAGGTTAAGGTCTTTTTAGGGCAGCTTCCATATTGTGTTAAACTTTATGCTTTGAGTTTGTATTTTTTTCATAAACTAAATTCATATCCCTAACCTATCTGTCTACAAGATCTATATCTCATATAAATAAAATAGATGACATCTCTGTCTACATAGAGAGATTGGTACATATGGATGCGAATACAGATATAGATACAGGATAGGTAGATCAGATCTCTGAGATATAATCAATCCCTGCTTCCACAAAAGGATAAGCGAGGCAAAAAACAAAACAAAACAAAACAAAACAGGCTGAATGTGTTTTGAGGTCATTCCTTGAACAGGCAAATAATCCTTCTCCTTCACTTCCTCAGTGTTCTCGCCTGGCCCGGTGTCTGGGGGTCACACTGTTAAAGTAAGAAGTTGGGTGAAGAGCCACCAGGCCATTCTCCTCTGGTTCCTTCCCTGTCATGGGAGCAGGAGGCTGTCACGCTAGAGACCTGGCGCTCTTTGGTCCCCGAATGCTGGTTAAGGACAGCCAGACTTTAAGAGGCAGGCACGTGAGCCTCTGGAGGCAGCCAAGTGAGAAATCGGCTCCAGTGCATAACCTTGAACAGGGACAAAAGAATAATCTCCTTCCAGACTGGCCTGGGAATTTGTGCTAGTGAATCCTTCCAAGTCGGAAAGAGGGGAGTGTGGGTGCTTCAAAGTTGCAGGGAAAAACAAAAACAAAAAAGCTAACCCAACAGAAAACCGCAGGGATCATTTCCAGTCGTGGGGACATGTTCTCGTTCTAGGTAACATGTTTGAGTAATTTAAGTATATGTCGAGGAGTTTAAGGTTGGAATTGAGACTCCTGTCCTGCAGACGAAGCTGCCTATCCCAAGGAGCCACTCAGTCTCTCACTGGCCACTGCTTCCCCTGGCCCCTCTCCCCGTGTGCCCCCATGCTCCCTTCCCTTTTCCCACCCCACTGCCTGCACTGAGCCTGTGCTTTAATGAAAGTGGGATGTTAGATTCAGCCCAGTAGAAAATCTCTTCTGGTGAAGGTAAAGCTGAAATCTGATACAAGAGAAAAAAAAATTTTTTTAAGATTTTATTTATTTGTTTTACAGAGAGAGACACAGTGAAAGAGGCAACACAGCAGGGAGAGTGGGAGAGGGAGAACCAGGCTTCATCCCAGGACCCGGGAATTATGACCTGAGTCGAAGGTAGACGAGACACCCAGGTGCCCTTAGAGAGATGTTTGCCTCTCTTGCTATTATTGTGTGTTCACAGGATATATTAAACCGTACATATTTTCTTTCTCATTTAACAGATAAACTTTTTATTGATGTTTCCTCTTGTGAATAGAGGCTTCTCTGCAATTTTGAAATTATTATAAGGGAATTGAAGAATCTCTAGAGAAATGTTTTAAGGCCATTACTTTGGTCTTACTACCATCTGGATCTGATAAAACAAAAAGGGGGGGATTTTTTTCTTTCCATTTGAAGTTAGAATGTATTCTTGAAAGGTTAAAATTTCATTTTCACAAATAAACTGATTTGTATAATCAACACTCTATAAAAGCAAGTGTGAAACTCACTTCAATGTTTGTATTTGGTTTTATTTAAAAAGTCCCATGATTTGTAAGAATGCACAAATATGTGTTATTAGTGATTTTTCTTGAGTAGAGCTTAGATTTTTAGGCATGGATTTGATCTAGTAGCTTCTGTAAGTCATACCAACAGATATTTTTCATCTAGATATAGAAAGTCTTCTTTATTAAGTTTTTCATAACCCAATTTTCCATATTAGCTCATTTTTTTAATTAAAAACAAAGAATCTGGAGGTAACTTGTCACTTCAGGGAATATTTGCTAACTATCTCTAGTTTACTTTAGTCCATGAATCTTTCGAAATGGGAAAATATGTAACTTGTATATGAAGAAAGTTAAAACAAAATTAAATTTTTGTCAAGGAAAATAGCAAATTTGAAGTCACAAATTACTCACTTCCTTTTAATATATACTTTACGTCACTTATTTTGGACAGTTTAGAACGTTTGCTTTTGATATTAACAATTAAAAGAAACATTTTACACAAAGAAACATTATGTATTTTTTTTATATTTGCTAAATGTGACTGAGATTTACCTGCTGCTTTTAGAAAGATTGAAGGCAGACTGCAGAGGACATTGGTCATGAATTTGGAGGTTTCGACGAGAATACCAAATATGCCATAAGTGGTCATGCCACCTTATGAAATTGTCACAAGAGATAAACCATATTAGGGTCCATTTCTCCATGCATGCGTTTTTTTTTTTTTTTTGCAATTAGAACAATATATTTAAAACTCTTCAAAAATGAATTACTGTAGTAAATGACAGATCACTTTCCGTCTATTATTATTATGGACACAGTGATGTGAAAACAAATGAGATGCATTTTGATCACGCAACCTGTAAGCAAATATGCTGACTTGGAGCCGCTTGCTTTGGCTCAGTACATTTTTACAAACGTGGCTGGTGTGGTGTAGAGCAGGAGACAAAGATTCAGACAAACAGCTTCTTCTGCTGTTTTTCTGGAGATTCTTTCTCTAAACTAGCTGCAGAGAGAGGACATATATTCACAGAGGATAAAAAATGAGTATACATAAGCAAGGATACACAAGCTATCGAAAAGTAATTTAAATTCATACATACATACAGAAGAAATGCAAGGCTGGATACAGTTGCTATGATCAGAGGTAAACAAAGAGTCTGGAAGAGCCCAGTGATCTCTGTCACCCCGAATCACGCAGGGCTGTTTTTTTGATGAAATTTTTAATGTAGACTTTTGGAGGATAAAATAATATCTCTGAGTGGATTTCATGTTGAGACTATTAACACAGAATTAATGGGTCTTGGTTTTCCTCTTTTTTTTTCTCCCTATGATCATTCGTTTTGTTTCTTAAATTCCATATATGAGTGAGATCATGCGGTTTTTGTCTTTCTCTGCCTGACTTACTTGGCTTAGCATAATACCCTCTAGCTCCATCCATTTCTAAATGTAAAATGTAAGACTATAAAACTTCTAGAAAAAAATACAAAATTAATTCACGATCACTGCTTATGTTGAAGGGACAGAGGAGCCAAGTGAAAGAGCTCTCAATGACCAAAATCAGGATAATTTGAAAAAATATATAAATAAGATGGTATTGGATTTTAACCAAAATTAAATTTTAATAGTAGATTTACTAAGTGAATAAATAATATAAAGATAAGCAAGATGTCATTTTGATAACATTTGATGAGAATGGCACTTTACTTTTGGGTAGACTTCTAAGCAAAACTCTTAACCTCAGCCTAATCACAGAACAAATTCCAACCGAATAACATTCAACCAAACAACTGACCAATATTTAAAATTGTTAAGCTAGTGAAAAACAAAAAAAAAGTCCGAGAAACCATCACAGCTCTCTGGGGTCTATGGAAACATGACACTCAAGTGTAACGTGGCACTATGAATGGGACCTGAACTTAAAAAAAAAAAAAAAAGACAGTAAAGGAAATTTAAGGAAATCTGAATTAAGTATGGGCTTTATTTAATGATAATAATGAAAGAAACTAATATTACATCATATTATCTAACTGAAATTAAAATAAAAACTTCAAAAGAAAAAAAAAGAAAAAAAATGCAATTGTCCATTAAAGGTCAATTCACTTCACACTCCCTGACTTTGGGACCTGAACACACCCAGATGAAAGAAGTCATCCCTGAGCACTGAATTTATATCTCTACCTTGATTCTTTCGTTTTTTGTTGTTTAATTCAGTACACATAAGGCTTGACATTGTCATTAATACAATGGCTTAGTATGTATGCTCTTTGCATTGTTGATGTTCTAACAGAATTCACTCAGAAACTCCCACAGTGCCTTGCTCTGTGATACCATGCAGTCTTGGCTCCCCATTTGCCTTACAAATGAACATTTGTTTCTCATATGGCACATTCTATGTAGTAACTGAAATGAATTAGCTTCCACTCAACAACTATGGCTTTGGGCTTTTCTCCCATGTATGTTCTCTTGTCCCTCTGTTAGCTGCCCTGAGAGTCTAACCTTCTGCATGGCTGCTATTCCCACTGGATCAATGCAGTTGTATCCTCTGCTGATCACCTTATAGAGAAGAAGGAGAAAAGGGTCCATTTCTATCATGCTTTTCACTCTGACTTCAATGCTTACCCATGAGTCCCTTTTCTTCTCAATCTCCAATCACTTTCTGAAACAGGGGTCCTATTCTGAATGTTTCTTGGAGAATGACTAACCCCACCAAAGCTAAAATGACCAGAAGTTTCTGAATCTGACTTCATCCATTTGGGCTGATATAACAACAACAACAACAACAAAAATACGATTGATTGGGGCACCTGGGTGGCTCAGCGGGTTAAAGCCTCTGCCTTCGGCTCAGGTGATGATCCCAGGGTCCTGGGATCGAGCCCCACATCGGGCTTTCTGCTCAGGAGGGAGCCTGCTTCCCTTCCTCTCTCTGCCTGCCTCTCTGCCTACTTGTGATCTCTGTCTGTCAAATAAATGAATAAAATCTTTAAAAAAAAATACGATTGATTGGATGTTTATAAACAATAGCAGTTTATTTCTAACAGTCTGAAGAAGCTAAATGAAGATGAGGGCTCGGATAGTTCAGCATCAGCTGAGGACCTACATCCTAGCTCACAGAAGGCGGGCTTCTCTGTGTGTTCTCAACATGGTAGAAGGGGTGAGGGAGAACTCTGGGGCCTCTTTTATAAGACCACCAACCCCATTCATGAAGGTTCCACCTTCATGACCTCCCAAAAGCCCCACCTCTAAATGCTATTATTTTGGAGGGTACGACTTCAACATATGAACTTGGGAGGAACATGAACTTTCAGTCTGAAGCCATCTGACATTTCATGAGATATGAAAACTCACATTATGTTTCTTATTCAGTCAAAATAAAACTGTGGTTCAAGGAGAATAGTTTAGTCCTTGCCTGATTCCACCACTGCTGCCATCACCAATATGACTCATCACTTTTTCAAAGATGGAGGACCCCTTTAAGGGTGAGGCAGAAATGAAAGCTAGAGCCACTCAGGGCAGAACGCTGCTGGTGGTGATGATGATAGGGAAACAGAGCCGGTGAAACACAGAGCACATGTGATAAGTAAGAAAGGTGGTGGTTAGGAAACCAACCAAGTTTTCTTCTAAGGAGGGTCTAATGAGAGTATCTGCCCTTTCAGCAACCTTCTGGGAAGACCAGTCCTGATCTTCAACATTAGTATTCTTGGAGTTACTGACCCGATGCACAATGGCGATACTTCCGACCCCTCTGTTAAAAATGTTCCTTTCCTCAGAGGCGTAGGACCAGCAAGAGGTGAGGCAGAGTCTCTGTTTTCTTGTTGGAATTGGGTGCTTCTTGCCTCCCCACTGGAACACTTGGGGAATTTCCCCACAGAAGCAATATTGACACAAGGGAAAGGGGACTGAAACCTCTATGGATTTGGAACCATACTTGTGTTCACTATGCATTACGTTGGCTTTTATGGATTTGCCTCAGAATCCAACCACATTTCAACACCCTTTCCTTTTTTTTTTTTTTTTAAAGATTTTATTTATTTATTTGACAGAGAGAAATCACAAGTAGGCAGAGAGGCAGGCAGGCAGAGAGAGAGGAGGAAGCAGGCCCCCTGCTGAGCAGAAAGCCCGATGTGGGGCTCGAACCCAGGACCTGGGATCATGACCTGAGCCGAAGGCAGCGGCTTAACCCACTGAGCCACCCAGGCGCCCCTTTCAACACCCTTTCCATGGGGAAAGGTCAAGTTTAGGTCAATGGGTTATAAAACCAACTACTGGAACACAGCATATACACATCTGGAGCTGGAGTAACCCTCTTTGTTGTGCAGGCATACAGGGAAAGCACGTGCCCCAACAGCATTCCTTAGCTGAGCTTTGAAAGCCAGAATTTCTAAGCAAAGCATCAAGGTTATGATGTTGTCCTTCAGCATAAAAATAAAAAAAAAAAAAGGCTCATCTACTTATGCCTCTATAGATAACAAGTTGAACTAAACATTGTTTCTGTTTCACTTACAAAACCCAAGTGGTGGGTTTGCTTTTCGAGGGCTCATTACTTGAGTCTAGCTAAGGGGTTAAGGGCATGCAAAGTTCATTCCCAGCCCACAATTTTTTAAGCATTTATTTCCTTGTCAGTGTTATAATGTCAGCAAATATGTGTGGGTGGTAAGGCAGGCCCTGGGAATACTAACCATTCACTTGATTAAATAAATGTTGCAAAAATAATATAAAGGGAGATATGAAGGGGCTATCAATGGATCCCAGTGTTCTAGGTTTAAAAGTTAAAGGCTTTTTGATAAAAGATACATGCAACTCATATACAAATATATATGGTCACATTTGTCACAAGTTTAAACATTTCATTTCCCATAGGGAGAGTTAATGAAATGTAATGCTTTGTGTTTGAATATGCTTTAGTCTGGCATGTCTAGTCCTCAGTAGAGGGACTCAAAGGGCCAGGCTAGGAACCCTCCACATCTGATTTCCTCTTACATGAATAGTCGTGAGCAGCCTATTTGGTGAGTTTACTTTGAGAGAGGGGGATGTTTGTTGTAAGTCTTTGGCAAACAGAAACGGGTTAACGCATCTACAAATAGAAAGCCTGGAAAGCCAAGCAGTGCTATGTCTACTCACGAGGAATGCGGGGTGTTACCCCCTGCGTCTTCTCCTCTGCTCTGGTGACATTGTGACCCCTTCTAGTAAGCGAAACTGTGGAAGCAGATTATGATTCATAAAATCACTTCCCCAGGTGAAGGTTTGAGATGGATGAAACAGGACCTTTTGATAGGTCCTTGCTGGGGCTGATTGTAGAGATCATCCTATAAGAAGTAATGAAATACAAACTACCCCCTCC
This sequence comes from Lutra lutra, assembly GCF_902655055.1. Lineage (NCBI taxonomy): Eukaryota > Metazoa > Chordata > Mammalia > Carnivora > Mustelidae > Lutra > Lutra lutra. The sequence continues at coordinate 193,480,511 of NC_062280.1, forward strand.
CCCCATCGTGGCCACATATTATAAAAGGAGAACATTCTATAATTATTTATGAAAATATGAATATCCATAAAATTTATACAAATGAACATATTGAATACAAATATCTGAGCCCAGGCCATCTGTAAATTGAAAAGAAGGTAGAGAAGAGAGTAGAACAGGAGAAGAAAGGGAAGGAGCAGGAAGAGATTGACAAGAGGAGGAAAGAAGGGATGAAGGAAGGAGAAACTCTTTTTCTATCATTTATAGTATTTGATGATGTATTAATCAGTGTTCAGGGTTTTATTTCATTTTTAGGTATTGTTTGCTTTACCATCATTATCCATCTTAATGTCATTCATAAATGAGATGTTGTTGTTATTTTATAATTGTTAAAATGCATGAAATGTCTGCTGTGGTTCATTCACTAAGCTACACTTTCTGGATAATGTTAGTCAGGTATGAAACCAACCCAGCGAATTAGACCTAATGGCTTTTACTGTACTGATGGGATGACAGAGAATGAGGTTGACGGACCTAACTGAATGTTCTTGAGAACACACTTACTCTTTCATGTAGACGTGGATGGATAATGTGAACCATAGAATTTCCTTTCAAAAGTAAGCAGGAGATGAAGGTTATTTCTCAGTAACCAAGAACCTAATACAAAAACAAAGTAAAGCTATCCTAAGTGTTCTCAAATTCTTTTGAGGAAACACCTGGAGTAAGTGAATGTACTAATAGGGAAAAAAACCAAAAACAAAACAAAAACAAAAACATGAGCAACTTGGTTAATAGAGAATCTGAAACATCTGAGGTGTCCATTTGCTAGCTGGGTGATATATTTGGCAAAACCCTTAATATATTGAAGTTAAAATTTTCCTTGTGTGTAAAACTGGAAATAATATTATCAATTCATATACTTGTAAGGAGGTCAAATGAGTTAATGTATACAGTATATATTCGAATTGCTTGTATAATTATTTATGCCTGTGACTGCTAAGGGATAACTGTTCTCATTATATAATATTTTGAAAAAATGCTTATAATAACATTGTTTGGTCAGAAAATAGATTATAGAACTATATTCATTTTCCCAGCTATGAAAAACTCTGGGTAAGCAATAAGAGAAGATAAAGAAATGAGAAGTTCCTTAAGTGGTGTATTGCTGCTATTGAATATGTTAAATTTTATAAATAGTACTTGTTCAAGAAAACATACACACTTATAGTGCTTTTAAAAGATATTATGAAATGGTTAGTTACAAGGTAATATTTAATACGGTATGAAAACTTACCAAGGAAGTTATTCAAACACCAATAAATGACTTGAATCTCGAAAATATATACAGAGTATGATATATTTTGATAAAGACACAAGTTTAGGGTGAATCGGCTTTAGCTTTGTAGGACCAGCATGTGGAATGATCTCCCAAGACCAAGAGCACAGAATTACCACAAAAGAAAAAAAAAAAGTTGCAAATATTACTTGAGCAATGGTCAACAGAGACTGTGACGTTTTATTCTAAGAGTTTGGATTTAATAAAATATGAATATGGGAAAACTTTTGGGGGAGGGAGGGGAAGGGGAGGGTGAAAATGTGTTCTAACCTTATATCCTACTAGGTAGATTAACCATTTGAGACAAGTAGAAATGAAAGACATTGATTATACATTCTGCTACATCGTGAAGATGTCAGTCTAGAGACTGTAAGAATCCGGGGGAAAGGAGTTGAGTCTATAAAGGACTAAATAATCACCATCAAAGGAAGAAAGTGGATGTCAAAAGTAACTGTGCTTGTTTGGTCTGTTAGAAGAACTTTAACGCCACTGATATTACCTGAGTCTGATGAAATTTCTAATTTGGCAAGAGTGGACAGTTGTGAAGATTTCACTATTACCTTTACACGGTTTCAATATTAATCAAACAGAAGGTGGATATTTCTCAGTCCATCACTCCTATACTCATTTATATTTATGACACAAAACACATTGCTGACTTCTCAAAATGTAGCCAAATGTGTGCAATATCTGTACAGCTATATACTAACAACGTCAATACTCAGACCCAGACCAGACCTGTATGAGGAGAGAAAATCCAGGGAAATGTCCCATAACAAATTCTATGTTGCTTTATTAATTATATTAAAACCTTATTTAGCTTTTCTGTCTGCTAAGTATCTGAGATTTGGTTCTTTTTTTGGTAAAAGCTAACCATTTGTGTGTATATACATGTGTTTTCATATGTATCAATATGTATGTCTTCGTATCCATATATAAGTATGGATACATGCACAGCGAGAGAGGTACAGAGAAACAGACGTTCATTTTAGATTCTCGATGATATCAACTCAAATGTTCACAGCACTTACTCTGTTAGAAACTAAGAAAATTTATAAGTTGTACTTGTGCTCTGAAGAAGATGTAAGAGAAATCAGACCATGGTATCATGACTAAGTTATTCAGGAGGCCAGTCGATAACCAAGAGCCTAACAAACTTGCCAGAAATCCCATAATCAGAAAAGTGTGGAGATCTTCTGGTTTTAAGATTATATTTCTTTCTTTCTGCTTTATAAGAAAGAAACATATTAATGCAATTGTATAAATCTTCCATAAAAATGAAACTAGTTTATCCTTATTGTTATTCAAATATAAAAATAATTTAAGATACCGCTTTGACTTTTGAAACCAAAAATCTTTTATTTTTTGAAAACATTTTAAATGTGTTTTGCTTTATATCACACCTGTCAAATTTTTAAAAATACATTTATTTTTTTCTAAGATCAGTTTATATTTCATATTTTCTTAAAAATGTACCATACCACATAACAAATTTGAGGTTCTACTTTAAAGGAAATATTTGTTTTATTTCATTTTATCAAGATTTATAAGAACTGACATTTATTATCATGAGTTTCAAAATACTTTTATAATTCTTTTAAAGTCTATATCTTAGCTATTATAGGGAATTTATTTCTTACTCTCTCATTCAAGGCTATAAGACATAGTAAATGTCCTCAGTAAGGTTACAACTTATTTGGACAAGAAAAGTACACATGTAACCACTAATCAGAACCACTACAAAGTTTTGTACATCAACAATGGAAAAACTATCAATATACCATATGCCTAAATATCAAGGTTGTGTTTTTATATTGCCATTTTATAGGTTTGGGGTGAGGGAATGTGTTCAACTGAAAATATGTTCAGAATAGAAAACTATGTGATTTCATCCTGCCTTTGAAATATCTTTTTATCCTGCCTTTGAAATATCATCTGGGAAGAAATGACAGCTTAAATGAAGATTGCTAGTTTTACTTAACCATATCAATTCTGCTTTGAGAATTTTGAGAAAAATAAATTGAACACATTTTGTTGCTTTCAAAAATTACGTTGGTAGAAACAACAAACACAAAACACCTGAGCATTTTCCAGTATTTCTTTGCTAAGATGTGAAAGCACATGCGCTGCACTACCTAGTCTGCCATCGATCTCACAGGTGCCATATTGAGTTGGGTTGCATCTGTCATCCTGTGTCATGTCACATTGCATGGTGCCTTCTAATGGATGCTGACATGAGGTAGCAGGCTGTCCTCACACCTATGAAGACAAATTCAGAAGCCAGCAGATGGTACATTGTTTGCTACAATAACTATTGTGGTAAATAAAATATTTAAAACTAATTGTGGAAATGGTTATCATATTGCTAACCTTTATAGTCTGAACTCCATCTAACATGTCTTCATATAAAGGATAAATGTTATTTGATCTTTTTTCTTCAATAATGTGATCAAATGGACATTAGGCTAAGAAAAGCTTTTTTTTTTTTAAATTTTTCTTAATATTGTAGTAGTTATTAAACAAGAAAGTATAGTATGACCACAATCCATTCTACCATGATTATGTAAGTTGAAAAAAAAATAGCAATAGTAATACTAGGGCTTTTGTATTTATACATAGTGACACTGAAGCCAAAATGATTTAATAGTCAATTCCTGTTTTGGAGAAAGTAATAGTAACTTTTTTTTTTTTTTTTTTTTAATTGCCATGACCACTTCAGATTCTTAAATCATGGCAGAGTTGCCAATACAGATGTCAGGAACCATTTCAGAGATGATAACCATTTTAATAGGACACAGAAAGAACAATGGCTGCTAAGTAAGTCCAAATGAGGTCCAAATGTAGCTAAACTATTCCTGAATTACATTAAATTTCAAGCTAGGTCAGTGAACACTAGAAATAAAACCTTATTATTTTCAGTTGAAAAGTTCAACATCACCATTATGATCTGACCTATTTTGGAAGATCTTGAAGTTTTTTTTTTGCTGCAGTGAGTAGCAGGTCATCTAAGCTATTTTTTAAAGATATTCAACTGTTATGTGCTATTTCATAATTGTGATTAACAAATTGGAATTTTATGAATAGAATTAATTATGAGGAAAGAGATTTTCTATTTTGGGGAATTTCTGTTTAATTGTGGGATTACAGTATTTTTTTTTTTACAATCAATATAATGTTTAAAGAGAAATACAACTAAATGGGTCAATTAACCTAATGGATTAATGTAACACTTCACTAATTTCATAATTAGCTTATATAAGCTTTAAAATGTAATTATTCCTTATATAGATTTATTTCATCTTAGACCTCATGAGGATATATAATAGTTTTGGTTTTAAGTAAAGAAATATCATTAAGTGAAAAATTAGTCTTATTACATAGATTGGTCAATGAGTTCAAACTTTAAACCATCAAAATAAATGAACTGGTCTAGTACTTTGCAAAACATGTTTCCCAGATGCTTGAAATATATTGAGGCTTCTTACTTTTTCTATAGCAAAAGACATCCATATTCAAGTAGTTTTGATATGTTCCGTGTGAAAATTTAGTGCAAAATTTGAGAAAGAGGAGGATATGTTAGTATCTTCTATGGGCACAGTAATTAAACTGAACTTACATTTATACTTACAGCTACATTTTTATCTCAAGAATTAGTCTGACCCGTATGACATACCAGATATCCAGGCTGCTTAATATTAGGTCAATTTTCTTTGTTTGAACCTTAGCTGTCAAAGAACATTCATTCTTAGTAGACAGTTTCATTTATTTTAATTGGCTCTGCTCATGTGTATATTCCATAGCTGCCTCATGAGGATAATGAAGAGCACTAACCTACCTACCTAAGTAGATGGTAGAGAGATAGAGGATAGAGAGATAATAGATGATGATGATGATGATAGATTCGCAGACAGGTACATACACAGATAGGTGACAGAAAAATCATAATCTTCTTATAGAACTGCCTGGTGCTTGATCATGCTGGTTACCATCCTCACACCATGATTTCTGTCTGTGTTTGCTCCTTTGATTACAAACTCAGCCTCTTCTCAGTCTTAATCCCCTAGACCTCTCCTCAACATTTGAAACCCTTTACCAACACTTTCTCTTTGAAGTTATTTTCTTCCTTTCTGGGTACCAGAAAGTATCATATCTCTCTGATATTCATGAACACCCTATCTCTGGGACCCTTGATTTATAATTAGAGCTCTCTAATGGTCTTTGACTATTCAACCAGCTCATTCATTCATTCATTCATTCAACAAACATTAATCCATCCTAGATACATTGGCTGTTGTGTTAGAAAACCAAGTATGATACAGTATCTGTCCTGTACTGAAGGAAACAAGTGTGTAAACATTGAATTCAATGAAGTCCATTAAGAGAAAAATATTTACAAACATATTGAGGACAAGTAAAAGTAATTTTTGCATGTGATCTTGAGGGACGAAGCTCAGGGGAAAGAGAAAAAAAAAACAACTTTGTCTCTTTCAAAGAAAGAGTGAGTGTGTTAGGGTGAGTCTTGATTCAGAGACAAAATGGAGTCTTGTTTTAGAGGCTCTGTGAGGACATACTGAACAGTGCAGCTTCACTCTGAAAGAACAGTAGAAAGATTACCATTGGTTTTTCTGGGAAGTATGATGACCAGGTGTTCATTTTAAAAAGGTAACTTGAGAACAGCCTGTATGTCCTATACTCATATTGTCCAGGACATGATATTTTCCTCCTAATTTGGTTTCTTCTAGTTTCTTCCCACATGTTTTCTGATTAGCTGTCTCCACAATGAAAACCCCATCTGTCACTGAGTTGACCCATTAATTCACCCCTTACTACCTTCATTACTTCCCACAGTAAGTCAATTCTACCTCAAAATAGGTCTTTAATCCACTTCTTCCTCTCTATCTCCAAAAAATATTTTTCTATTTCAGCCTCTCAGAATCCTCACCTAAAACCCTGTACTATTTTTCTAACGTTACTCATGCCTTAATTCTTTCTAATTTATCACCAACCTTGTCACTAAGGTTGCTGTTCTAAATTAACTTTATCATAACCCTCCCCTGTTGGCTCATTACTGGACAAAATCCAAACTCATCAGCACAGAGTCAAGATTTCCTTTCTACCTGACTCCAACATTCTAGATTGTGAACCCCAGTTTTGGCCTTCCTACAAAATGTTCTGTAATGCTAGTGGGTAGAAATGAGAGTCTACCTCTGATGTGTGCCTGGTACACAAACTCTATGCAAGTGTATGGTATTCGCTGTTATAATTAACAAAAGCCACAGATGGGGATGAAACCAAGATTATAAATTAAATTAAATGGAGAAACAAACATAAAGCAAAGATTAATGAACTGGAAAACAGATTCAGAACATGTCTACAAAACTGAGGTTTCTGAGACACATAAATATGTAGGATTCATACACAAAAATTAGAATCCCAGAAGACTGTAATGTGCAGGGCAGTGGATAGCACAAGAATACGGCAAGAGACTTCTCTGGATTTCTTTGCACATGGACCATTTTGACAGCTGAGTCCGGATCATTCCGAATTATCACCTACACCCTTACCACTGTCTTATTGTCTTCTCGTTTTTGTAGGCAGCCCATATTTAAGACTGAGCTTATTTAATTAATGTTGATGAGAAACAGTGTACTCTATATAAATAACATAGAGCCACTCCTTCAACATATCATTGAATGAAAAGAGAAAACCTTGATTTACACACGAAGAAAAATCAAACAGATTATGTCTTCAGGATCTGATGACAATTTCCCTTGTTTTGATTTTGGTCTGTTGCCAGCTAATCCAATTTGAATTTGCAATCACCTGTGTCTGGTGAAGTTTTGCTTTAACGTCTCAAGCAAGAGCTGAGAAGCAGCTTTTCCCCAGCAGATATAAGAGTCTTCAGTAGGGAGCAAATACATTATTATTAAGTCTCAGACCTTCCTATCTGAGTCTTCTCAACCACATCTAAGTACTTGGCATGGGACTGCTCGCTATCCTTGGTGCATGTCCTATACTCATGGTTTGTTTTGGAACCAAATCTAATTTAACTCTTGCTAAGTGCTGATCAGCAAACCAGTGTCTTTCCATAATGAGATTTTATTAGTCCATGTCAAAATGAAGAAGCAAAAAGAAATCAACTCAGTAAAAATTTCCCAAGGCCAAATTTATTCATTATCCAGAACTTTAAATTAAGGGTTGAGATTATTTTCTCTTGGATTTAGCTATTGAAATATCTTTTCTTAAAATGACAGTGATGAAAGATTCTACTTTGGATGATAAATCTAGTTTTTTATTTTGTTTTCTTTTGTTCATATTCTTGTTAGAAAAAAAGTGTTCCAAACCCAATTACCAACCTCCCAAATATATTTTGAATTTTAAGTTCTGTGAAATCTATATGAGTATTTTTCTACCGTACATTAATAATGGTCCATATTGTATCATTTTATTTTTTAATTATTTTTATTATTTTTTAATTTAAATTCAATTAGCCGACACATAGTACATCATTAGTTTTTGATACAATGTTCAATGATTCTTTAGTGTATAACACCATGATGCTCATCACATCATGTGCCCTCCTCAATGCCCATCCCCCAGTTAACGAATCATTTTAAAGACAATCCTCTCCTTCCAACATTAGCCCTAACCTGCAATGAAGGGCAGGCTCTGAACTTGGGTATCTCTCTCAAAAGAACATCCTTTGTGGCGTTGATGAATGTTACGTTCTCTGGGTGGTCCTATGGAACATAATCCTTAAGCAGGTCCTGTTGTATTGAACAGTATACCTATTCTAGCATGCCCACTCCTCTCAGCCTCTTTATACTTTCCTCTGCTAGCTGGAATGACAACTCACATTTCTACATTTCACTGAGCTTTGTCCCCACATTCCCCAGATCCAAATAATCATGCTACCAATGTGTTTGGCTCATTCTTAGGGTCTTTGTCAGAGTTCTGTGTCCTAAGAAAGTGATACCAGGTCAATGAATTCTTGCCTATTTAGTCTTCAATTCTAACCCTCTTACTCAAACATACCCAAAATTTAATCCCAAGGATGTTTTCCGGGATCCTGCAAATACCTGCTCACTAGTTCTTGCAGCAACTTGATCGTATATTCTCATTCCCCTCTGTCAGTCCCAGCAGGTCCCGAGACAGATTATGCTCAGTTTAAACAATAGTTATCAACTCAGAGGCCCCTGGAGGTGGGTTTCTGTTCCCTGTTCATCAGAGGGGAAGGATTACCTTTCCTTAGGAGGGGTGGGCCTCTTCCCCAAGCAAAGACATCTCAGGGGATCTGCAAAGCCAAAATCTGCTAGTGCATCCATCCAGATGTCCTACCTCATGTTTCAAGTTGTCAGATTTTTGTAAGCAGGGTCCTAAACTTAGCCTAAAAACTGACTTTTACTGAATATTTACGCCTCTTTGGAGATTTGCTGCTCTCAGGTTCTGAGTCTGCTCTTCAGCTTTAACCCTTTCTCACTATAGGAGATAAGAACCTCCTAACAAACTTTCAGAAAGGACTTCTAGTTTCCATGGCTAGCCTTTAACTACTTGGTAATAGCACTCAGTGTCTCATTATCTGTCTTCAGAGAACATGATGGGCTTAGTGTTTGTGTCTCCTCCAAACGCATATGAAAATGGAACCTATGAGGATATGATAAAGATTAATGAGGTCATAAGGGTGGAGACTTAATCCAATATGCCTGGTGCCTTCCTACGAAGAAGAAGTGACACTGGAGGTCCCTCTGGCTCTCCACATTTGAGGACACAAGAAGGTGGTCATGTGCAAGTGCAGAAGAGAGCCTTCAGCAGAAACAATGTTAGTTGACATCTTAATCTTGGACTTCCCAGCTTCCAAAACTGTGAGATATAAATTTCTGTTCCTTAAGCCACCCAGGCTATGATATTCTTTTTGACAACCCAAGCTGACTAAGATAGGAAAGTCATACAATTTTTCAATAACCAGTCATATGATTTAATGCCTGAATTGCATATGATTTAAATGCCTGAATCATACACTAGTTTCTTTCCATCTGAATGTTTTTCTGATTCCTACTGGTGAGATATTCATTAATAAGGGCTGCCTTCTCATGCCAGGGAGGATCTTTAAGTAAGTACCCTTAGCATATTGTCCTCCTTGCCTACCATGTGACCAGTGATAAGTGTGTCAGTCACCAAATCCCATTGTATGTCCTGTTTTCCCACTCTAGATATCACCTGTGTTTGGGTTCTCTGAGAAAAACACACCTAGGAAGGATTAGCCATGTAAGGGAAATACGAGTAACTAATCTTCATGGCTTTCATAGAGGTTACATGGCACGTTCATAATACAAAAGGAAGATCATGGAACATAGGAATTATGTCTAATACCGATCCTGGATTACCAATGATACAGAATTGCCTAAAATTGACTGAATAAAAATCTATGCTGGATTGAATTGCTATAGATGGAAAATGTTCTCATTGTTTGAATATTTCATGGGGTATTTCAGGGGTCAACAGTACTGAAGGGTGTAAAGAGGGCTCCTCTTTGATCAAGAAGCTCCAAGTGGGACACTTGCGTGGCTCAGTCAGGTAAGCATCTGCCTTCAGCTCTGGTCACGGTCCCAGAGTTCTGGGATTGGATCCTGCATTAGGGGCTCCATGCTTATTGGGGAGCCTGCTTCTCCCCCTCCCTCTATTTCTCCACCTGCTTGCGCTCTCTCTCGTTCACTCTCTCTCAGATAAATAAATAAAATCTTTAAAACAAAACAAAACAAAACAAAACTTCAAGTAACAAGGTCTAAAGTCAGTGGAGTGTATGTCAACTCTTTTTTCCCAGACCAAGTATGCTATAGCTCTCCTAAATTTCTGTATGCTAATCAAACAGAATTAAAAGGTAATACCTTGTGATCTTGATTTTCTTATGATATTTTGTCTCTATTTCCTCACTTTTGTATGCAGAATGAAAATAAATTACTATTATTCTGCCCAATTAACAATGTCCTTGGTGGAAGGTTGGGCAGATTTGAGAGGTGGAAGTGATCCAAGCCTAGAAATGTTTAGCTAAATTGGATATTTTCTAAAGTTAAGTGATCATATAGATATTTATCATAAGATAAATACCTGATGCCATGAAACAGGGAGTCACTAAATACTCTAATAAATTGTTTCTTTTTAAAAATCAGTATATTTTATTTTATTTTATTTTTTTAAAGATTTTATTTGTTTATTTGTCATAGAGAGAGAAGTGAGAGCAAGCACAGGCAGACAGAGTGGCAGGCAGAGGCAGAGGGAGAAGCAGGCTCCCTGCCAAGCAAGGAGCCCGATGTGGGACTCGATCCCAGGACGCTGGGATCATGACCTGAGCCAAAGGCAGCCACCTAACCAACTGAGCCACCCAGGTGTCCCAAAATCAATATATTTTAGTGATTAGAATCTATTTAGGGGTGCCTGAGTGGCTCAGTCAGTTAAATGACTGACTTTTGGTTTCTTGGTTTCAGCTCAAATTTCACAATCTCGGGGTCATAAGATCGAGGCCCTTGACTGGCTCTGTGATTAGCAGGGTGTTCGCTTGGGACTCTCTCTCCATCTCCTTCTGTCCCTCCCCCCGCCACCCTGCTCTCTCTCTTCCTTTTAAATAAATAAATCTTTAAAAAAATATTTAGAGGAAATGAGAAGAAATGTATTTCACACTGATCTATATAGTTTTTTTATTTCTTAATCACTAATTTTTTTCTATCATTTTACATACATGAATTATTTCATAATATCTCTAATGCCATAGAGAAACATTATTTAAAAATTTATTTACACTAAAAAAAGACAACGATTAAAAAAAATAGAAATCTGCCTCTACTTTTAATTAGTTATTTTCTTGTCAGTTTCTTTTTCTGATTTTTTTTTCCTCTGAAATGGACAACTTACTATGATACCTATGAAGTATTGAAATTTTAAATTAGTAAATGTATTATATTCTGAGGAAGTATCATTAGAGTCTGCATTCTTGTGTTTCAGGATTTTGAATTATTGAGACTGCATTGTGTGTATTAAAAATATCCATGGATTTAGATGTGTCTGTACTAGAGTGCTTACTTGGGACTGATTTGTGTTTTATCAATGTAGTGGTATAATGTTTTAGGACTCCTTACAAATTGGCTGCCTATTCTTATTATCTCTTGTTGTGATCCTCTATAATCCTTATGAAGAAAGATGTAGAAGTAACTCTCATTGGGGTTGGGTGTGGGTGTTGTAAAGTGGGAAATAGGAGTGGGTATTGTGAAATGTTGCAAGTGGATAAGGTTTTGTTTTTTCTGTTTCTTATAAAACACAAAATGTCACCTTCTGAAGCTAAGGGCAAGGACAAAACAAAACAAACAAAACAACAACAACAACAAAATCTATGACCTAGGTTCCAGCATGTACCAGACACAGTCAGATTAATAAAATATGTTTTTTAGATACTTTAACCCAGCCACAAAACAACAAAGGATAGCCATTATTGAAAATAAAGCTTTGGAAAGGTCCTACGAGAACGGACATGTCAGACATTTAAAGAGAGGTAATTAGTTTGTTGGTTTTCAAGTTTAAAATTAAATATTCATAGTTTGAGTAAAGAAGTTCAAGAGAAAGAAGTTTTTACATTGGATTTCATATGGGCATGTTACCATGGTCTCAGTGCATATGAAAAGAATACCAGATAGAATATTCTATTACATACAGTGCTTTAATGTCATAAAGCCCAATAATAAATGCATAATATTCTGTTAAATACAATGCTTTAGTGTCACAAAATCCAATAATAAATGCATTTTTAATGACTCTCATTGATTCTCTTTGATCCTTCACATTTTTTTATTTGCTCAGCTACAATTACAGTCTTATGCTCCTCTTTCATGGCCCAAATACAATCCCATTATATTCATATTTATAATAATTCTTTGTCACCTACATGACTGAAACAATAGAGGCCATCAAATATGATATCCCCTGACTTTCTGCATTTCTAAGTTTCTAGGATCCTTATTTATGCTTTGCTATGTCCTACTGTTGTCAAAGTAAGAGGCGTTCCTCTTTTGTCCATAGAAAATTCCTCAATCTCTGGATCTTACTTCCACTCAACTTCTCTCATTAATAAAATGGAAGGAAGGAAGGAAGGAAGGAAGGGAAAGAAGGAAAAGAAAAAACAAAAGTATTCTTTAGATATTTTTCTGGAAAAAATTTACTTCTTCCATTTTATTCTGAGTTCACCTTCTTAATGGATGATGCTAGAATGATGTCTCTTATTTCATCGACAGTCAACTAAAATCTTCTTGACAACAAAGAACACCAATGATTGCCTACTAATGCTTGCCCAAATGGAAATTAAAAAAAAAAAATCCAACCAATATTTTCAGGCATTATTTATCTGAATTCTACAAAACACTTAATAATTTTGACTGTGCCCTAACACATAGGATGGGATCTTATTGTCAAACTGGACTAATAGAATCAGAAATTTTACTGATTGTTGAACTTTATGAGTAATTTTAATGCTCAGATGAAGCAGAAAAATGCCTAGGATATCAAAGATAGCTCCTCAGGGTCCTGCTCTCCTGCATCAGTCATGCATCTCTGGTTCAGAATAATAGATGAGGTCTCTAATGAGGTCCATGTTCATCTAATGCAGTGGGATTATTTAAGTTATTAATATCTCTATTTTATATCCAGTTAAGTGTTGTGCAGCTTATGTGACATTCTCCAGGGAGCCATTCCTCATAGATATTAGACTCCATTTCTCATGGGCGACCCTCAGCCAGGGACAGGCTGCTAAGGGTATTCTAGAGATAAGTTTTCTTTCTCACTGAAAATATCAGAGGTCCAGGTGACAAAGAGATTAGACCAAGCCACTTGCCCATCTGCCTCGTTTCTTTTTCCTCAAGTGAGTCTCAGATGAAAGAAATGAGTACATCACAGGCTAGCTTCTTTAACTCCCCGCTCCAATTCATTCATTTTCCTTTGTCTCTTTCTTTGCCTGATTATCTCCCTGTTCTCTTTCTTTCCTCTGAATATAACTCCAGTTTCCTTTACTGAAACTTTTCCTTAATATTTCCACAAGTGTCAGTCCGTGTCCCCGTTTCCAGGTTCTCTTCTGTTCTTTTCTTGCTCTACATTCCCTTGATACATGATTTTTATATTTTCTTGTGTTTTTAACCATGACCCTATATTATGACTCAAAATTTATTTTTTTAAACTGGGTAAAGAAGTGTGGACTTGCATGTACAAGGAGCTTCTAGACAACCCTACCTTGCTGTATACGACAAGTGTCTCAAATGCAACCTCCTCTTGAAGGAAATGAAGGTCTCCCTTCCACTCTATAATTGGATCTTCACGTAATCGTCATCATCAGAGAAATAATGGGATTTTTTTAAACATAAGAATTAGTCCCTACTCAGTATTCAATGACCAAGAACTTAAACTTAACTTGCCAACTGTTTTCTTTGTGCTACTTATAATTATTTAACTTAATGCCCTCACACCCTTAAGCATTATTATCATATCAATTTTATATGTAGAAATTGAGACTAAAAAAGTTTAATTGACTTACACAAAGCCTGCCAATAAGTGGCAAAACAAGACATGAATAAAATGAACTCCATGGATACTCATATTCATGACTTGGCAGCTGAGCTACAGCCAGTGAAACTCTCTCTCTCTCTCTCTAAAAATATGGAAGCATGAGCAGAAAGATGGTGAAGCATCTTGTCTGGGCTTCTGAGCCTTGCACAGGTCTGTGTACTTTTGAAAGCCTAGTGTAAGTTTCAGGGAGCTATGAGGTAGAAATGCTACCAATGTGCTCTGGGACTCAGAAAGCGATAGAGAGAAAGAGACAGGCAACTCTGTGTTAGGTAGGGTTCAAGATAATATTCCCTTAGCTCTTCAAATAGACCACTCTAAAAATCCAATGAGTTACATAAAATAGAAGTTTGTTATGGTGTCAGGTCCAGCTCTGGACTGTTCAAGAGAGTGAGCTTTCTCTGCCTTTCTCAACATCTTTCTTCCATCTCTGCATCGGTTTTAGTAACTCTAGTTTTGGCCATGTTCTCGCCAATAGGAATAGGGGAAAAGAAAATGAAGGGCACATAACCTCTTTTTTAAGAATATGAACAAGAAGTGCACCAATTACTTTTACATCCTATCTCTGCAAATGTAATCACTTATTTTTACTAAAAGGAGAAAAGGGTTAATGTGTACTGGGGAAATCTGATGATCTAGCCATACTCATCTATACAGAAAGAACAACAACCAGAAAACATAAACCTGGAACGATGGCCTATGGGCCATTCAAACGTGTCTGTCCTTGACAAGCTCATCTTCCATCCCTTATTCTGAGCAAGCTTACCTAGAAAGTACAGCCTGCACACACTACATCTCCAAGCCATCCACAGACTTGATTCCATATTTACTCTTTTGGGCCCGGGGCTGCTTCTGTTCATGATCACCGTTCAGGTGAACACTGTATACATTCCATGCCAGTAATGCCCAACTCACTGACCATTCCATACACATTTTTCCTGAGATTTATCCAGGTGCTATCCAAACATGACATATATAAACATCTAGACAACTTGGATAAGTCGTGACTGCTGTTTTAAAAAATGTTCAAAGCGACAGGTAATCAGGTATTTTAAGATAGTTTACAAGAATTATATGTATTTCTGGCCACTCATTTACATAGTAAGTTTTCATCAATGTTAATGTCCTGTTGCTGCATACAAAGTGACCACAGCCTTAGGGACTTCATACAGCAAACATTTGCGGGCTTACAGATTCCATGGGTCAGAAGTCAGGAATCTGCTCAAGGTCTCTCAAGGCTGTAGTCAAGGTACATGAGAGACAGCATGTGCATATGGAGGCTTGTCTGGTGAAGAACCAGCTTTCAGACTCCTCAGAGATTGTTAACAGAACTCACTTCCTGAGGCTGGACAACCAAGATCCCCTTTTGTTTGCTGGCTGTCGTTTGACAACTGCTCTCAGCTCTTGGAAGCTGCCCAGACACCCTTTCAAAACATGGGGGCTTACTTCTTTCAAGGCCTTCTGGACAATCTCTCTCAAGTCTAAAATGGAGTCTTATATAACATGATCTGTGAGTAACTATCCCATCATCTTTGCCATATAAGATCATCAAGAAAGTAACTACCCTATTACCTTGGGTCAGGACTCTATTGGGCAGGACCAAATCACAGGTCTACCCATGCACATGGGGTTTATACAAAACTGGGTTTATACAAAAGTGTGGGTCATTTCAGGTCATCTTAGAATTCTGCCTGCCACAGATCTTAAAATGTTATTTTATTTATATCTCCAACTTAATATAGCAATAAAGTGTATGAAACT
Organism: Lutra lutra; assembly: GCF_902655055.1. Taxonomy (NCBI): domain Eukaryota; kingdom Metazoa; phylum Chordata; class Mammalia; order Carnivora; family Mustelidae; genus Lutra; species Lutra lutra. The sequence goes on from NC_062280.1 coordinate 193,496,181, forward strand.
GGTTGTAAGAATTTTATGAGCTTGTGGATATGTCACAATACCAATCTTCCAAGGGAATTTTATTATAAAGTCTGAGATTGTATTAAATCATATGTGTGCACATGTATGTATAAGTATATACACATATGTATATGTAAACACACATCTATATGTTCTTATTATTCTAAATTGTGTGGTTTTGATTGTGTTACTATGCTTCATCATTTATATACATTAAATGGAATCCTGAATATAGAATAAAATAAATGGAAATCATTATTAATTTGTAGCAAGTAGAAATTGATGTGAACCAAAGAATGGGTGTGAACCAAATACCTCTATACCTCTAGATCTCTTTCGTACATTTTCTTCCATTTTTTAGTATTTTAAAACATTTCTTGGTTTATGGATAACATATTTCCATGCAAAGACCCATAAGTGAATAAATGATGCCCATAAATGATGCCCTAAGTAGAAATGAGCATATGTTGGCCAAAGAAAAAAATTTAGAAAAGAAGCAACATAGTAAAATAAATTCCTTAGGGAATATTTCCACTCTGTCTGGCTCTATCATGTTCATATCATGCCTGTGGCAAATGTGAGCAGGTGTTCAGTTTCAGTGGAGAGGACCTGTCTGTGTCTGGTATGAAGTGGGGCAGAGACAATGCCAAGCCTGGACTGGGCAACTGGCCACCTGATTCTCACTTCTGGCTCATCTGTAGGTGCACATACTGTCTGACTCCTGGTTATATTCTAGACTCACTCAAAAACACAAGGTTGGAGAAAGGCAGAGATAATCTCTAGACAAGTTCGAGGGGCCAAGTATTTCCAGAAAGTGAAGGGCTCTGCTTTGTTCATAATCTCTCTTGTGGGAGATTATGGTGAACATTAAAAAAAAAATCTATGTACAGATTTTTTCTCAGATTGAGGCTTGAGAAGAAGGGATGTGTATATTTCCCTTCTGACTCTAACAGAAACATTAAGATACTAAGCATGCCTAACTTCTGGATAGAGAAGGCTATCACAGGAATTTTACAGAACATTGCATGTTTCTGTTTCCTTTCCTTCCTGGAATAGTATATATTATGTAAAGATTGAGTGTTAGAGGCTTGCACACCAAGCTTTGGGGGGGAAAAGGTGATGGTTTATCAAATCCAACTGTTCCCAGAGGAAGGCAATGATACACATCGCTGATATCTGCTATCCGGCCTCAAAGAGCACTTTCCTAACTCCTGAGGTCCCTTTGTGATTGACTTAAAAAAATAAATAAATAAAAGATTTTTTTTTTTTAATTTATTTGAGAGACAGAAAGGGAGAAAGAGAGTCAATATGAGCAGGGGGAGGGGCAGAAGGAGAGGGAGAAGCAAACTCCTGTGAGCAGGGAGCGGGATGTAATGTGGGGTTCAGTCTCAGGACCCTGAGATCATGACTGAACCCAAGGCAGATGCTTAACCAACTGAACTACCCAGGTGCCCTTTGATTGACTTTCTTATTAATCAACCCCCACAAGTGAATATTCTTTTTGCCTTGACTCCCTCATGTTTTTAGAATATTATTTTAACAAATATAAATTTTATATTAATTTAATTGGAAAAAAGAAAACCAATAATGAACATGATGGCATAGAAAGAGCAGGAAAATTGAGAGAAGGCAGTAAGGATGGCAGAGAAGAAAAGTGAATGATAAAAAGAGATTTATGGAAAGAGACAAAGGACAGGGTAGAGACATTGTTTGGCTTTTCAGGTTAATCCAAGACTCAGATGTGTGTTGGAATTTTATGTACGTGCATGCTAATGGTGTTTTAGTCTTGACACGTCCAACTGGATTCTTCATGACATCATCATTTGCAATATTCCCTCAGAGCAAGAGAGTGTCTCTTCGAGTCTCATTATCTTATTCTAAATTCCCCATAAAAATAATCTGTCCTCACTTGCCCGCTGTCTGGCATATCTCCCATACTTAGGAATTTGCCTTCTGCCTGCACCATGCTCCTGAACCCACCTTTTCTAACTTGACCTAATTGTTTGATGCAATGTCTTTTACATTTTCTATTTCCTCCTCCTCCTCCTTCTTCTTCTCCTTCTTCATCTTCTCCTTCTCCTTCTTTTTTTTTCCCCCCAGTCCATCCCTTGCTCAATAGAGCTCTCTTCTTTTTTGTAAACCTACTATAAAGTTCTGTTCCTTTGGTGTCCGCTGTAGTGCTCCAGCAATGTTTAAGGCTTTATAACTGTTTCTTCCAGGCTAGTTCTGAGCTCCTCCTCTGATCGTTCTGGAACTCACAGGTTGGAGTCCCCAGGTTTCCACCCTCCCCTCCCTTCTACCATCCCTAGATCATCCCACCTGGTTACAGGATTCAGTCCACCATTCATGCTGAAGACTGCCGAGACTCTGTCCTCAAGTCCAGGCAGCTCATTTGTGGCCTGGGTCATGCACTCAACTGCGTGCTGAGTGTAGCTCTGGATGTTCTATAAAGATCTCAAGTTTCCTATGGTCAGGACCCAAACTCATCCACTTCTTTAGTAAACCTGCTTCTCTTTCTCTGTTTGCTCTATATCCAGGGAAGAACCTGGAGGCATTTACCACCAAATCCACTCCATTTCGTCAATTTCTAAATTTTAGGATACTTCCTAAGTTTCAAAAGCTACACTCTTATTCTCTATCCTCATTAATGATAGCTGTAACCTACTCTCTTATCTTGTTTCTGTGCTTTGTTATAAAATGCTGAAGGACCATCCTGCATTCATTAAGAAGTCTCTCTAATCTACCATTTGCCTGTACACTCAAGGTGTACACTCATGTAAACTAAGGGGGTCCCGGGTGGCTCCATCGGTGAAGGGTCTGACTCTTGATTTCAGCTCCAGCCACAATCTCTGGGTCCTGAGATTTTCCCTGCTCAGCTTCTGTGCTGATGCGGAACCTGCTGAAGATTCTCTCTCTCCCTCTGTCTCTCCCTCGCCCTGCTAACGTGCACTTTCTTTCTCTCAAAAAAAAAAAAAAAAAAAAAAAAAATTTCATATAAACTGTAAAGCGCCCCACATTCCTTACTTCCACAACTTGTCATAATCAAGACAACACGGTCTAAGCTTCTCAAAATGGCAAATAGTATCTGAGACTCTCTTTCCCTTTTTAGCATTACTTCTTGGCACTTCTTCCCTCAGAATTTAAACTGTCACAATCCCTGTCTGTTTATGGTTCCGTCTATCATAAAATGCTGCTTTCACGTGCAGATCTCCCATACTCTACCTTCTCCCTGGGAATTCTCTTTCTCCCTGGAACCCCAAGTTTGCTTCTTTAAAATAAACTCCTAAAGAGAGTTTTCCCATACTGCTAGAGACCAGGCACATGCCCCTCCTCCGCGCTCTCTTCATATTAAACCTGCTGTTGCTCTGAAAACACTACATTGCAATTGTGAGCCTGTGCCCGCCACAGACACTTGAGTATACAAAGAATAGGGAAGGACTGCTGTTCCCCGTACAGCTAGGAAAGTGGAGGCCAGACTATAAGTTAGCAACTTTCCTTCAAGCCATAAAAGAACTGAAATCTTAGGGCAAATCAAAAATCCCCAAATCTGGAGCGAGACATACCCATGCGGGAACAAACAGATTCAGAGCATTTGGTGACCTGGGAGAGATGCCCCAGAACACAGAACAGCTGGCAAGATTCAGCTAGAAATTTATCATTCATTTCAAAAGGCCAACGCTGGGCAACTGAGAGAGGATGAAGTCCTTGAAGGCTTCAGACTGAGGAAGGTTTGTACTTCTTGCAGACTCTACACTGGGCGCTCCCAGGGAAGATGGGGGGCTGGATTCTGGGAAAGCTCCCCTTTTTCAATGCCTGGAGTTAGGAACAGCTGCCATAGCCTAAATACGCCCAGACCTACTCTCCTACTTTCCCTCTCTGCCCGACAGAAAACAAACAACAACAACAAAAAACAACTTAATATGCAAGAGGAAGATAAGAAACGCCGCAGCCTGAGGGCATAGACTGATTGTCCCATCACTCAGGTTTATTCTGTTAAGAAATGAGGAAGAAAAACTTGGAGTATGCATTCCAAATATTTATATCTAGGAAAACACATGGTCTTAAAATGCAAAGGAATTGGAACCCAAAGACTGAAACTGTAATTTAATTATAATTAGTTGTATGATTTTTCGAGTTACTGCCTCATAACATGGAGCTTGCATTGATTATAAAGCTAGGCTTAATTAGTAGGTGGTTGAACACATGTCATTATTTTAAATATTGGTAGCATAAATAAGGAACTAGTTTTCCTCTGGGAAACTGCTTCCACCAGAAGTAACTGAGGGCAAGGCGGTGGGTCAGTGTCTCTCTGTCTCCTTACTTCCACTCTTCATGTAGCCTCGGGAAAGCATTTTGCTGAATACCATGCGGCCCTACTATGGGAAGTTACCACGTGAGGTTCAAGGTGCTGGACACACCAAGGCGGTTTCTCCGAGCAGGTAGTCCTACCTCCAACGGATTCTGATCCTCGCCATCTAAATTACAGGCTATAGCTGATGGCAACTCAAATTGTGAGAGCAGAAGGGAATGGTTAAATGCATGTTTCTATTAGGATGGTCAAGTAGCAAAATCGCTTTTAAACTAGTTACTTCCAGGCCCCAAATCTGACTCTGCTTTGATTAACCCCCTGACTCTTGGAAAAAAAAAAAAAAATCATTGACTTTCTTCAGCTCCAGTCCCCACAATTGTGAAAGGGAAGTCATGGCTAGAGCTTTCACGGCCTCGTGGCTTTAGTTTAGCCTGAGTGTTCCTTAAAGAAACGTTATTGTTGTTGTTGTTGTTGTTATTATTATTATTAGAGTTGTTTTTATTTTTTAAATAAATAGCATCAGTTTCATGTCTTTGTTTTATTTGACTAAATGGATTAGCTACGTTGGATACCTATAAATATATAAGAAAAAAGTGGCATTACTTGTACGGCTTTATTTGAGTTTGCTGTAATCGTTAAATTGGAAGAGGGAATACACCTGTTTCGACTAGGAGAGCCTTGTCCTAGGTGAAATAGTTCGCAAGTTATCAAATGCTAAAGCCCATTACGAGTTCTCTCAAAGAAAAACTGTCTAAACTTGCACACCGCAGATGGAAGAGTTGATGTGCATATAATGGACTCATGGCACATGACATTTCGTCAGGCATTCAATGAGCTAAATTTAGAGCAGCAGCGAGCATAATGGTACCATGGAGTCAAATAAAATCAGTGCTAGGATGGCAACCTGCAAAATTCAAAGGCATTTGCAATGTTAATGCGTTTGATTTATTAATCTTTTCTATTTAGCATTTTATTAGATTTTAAATGGTCAATATTTAGCATCCCATTTCTGGAGAGAAAAAGAACCCCTGTCATATACTAAATTCAAAATAAAAGGCTCATGCTTGGTGACTAGAACCGACCCTGTTTACATTCATGATGGATGAACCAAATGGAGTAGGGAGACCGTTTTCTCTGTCGTTGAATTCACTTGAGATGGAGCCATTTTTAGATGTTTTCTGTGTCTGTGAAATTCAGTGCCTCGTAAATATGGTCTGGGAAGAACCAGGTAATCCCTGGGATTAAAAAAAGAAACGAGATATTCATTAGTCTTACCTTACACTCACACACACACACACACACCCCTCAATCAATTATACAGTCCCATGCACTGATAGGATGTGTCTGGGCAAAACAAACATGCAGCTGATAACCCTACATCTCCGATTTTCCTCCTGAATTTACAGAACTTTCATCTCAGTCCTCCCTTGAAAAGCAAGGCTTGCAAATGGAAAGATCTGTATTTTAATCACTTTGATATTTGATATCACCTGTCTTTCTTGTATTCTGTGTGTATACAAAACTATTCGCTGTATCTAAGTGTTTAAATCATCCCCAGGGTATCCTTAAGCAAACCACTGTGAGAACAAAAAATTTTAGTATGGTTTTTGAATAAATAAGTTAGTAAAAAGCAAAAGCCCTATTTTTAAAAATTGCAAATACTCAGTCTTCTTTCCTCACAATAGCAGATAAAACTGGTTTCGTTGGACATGTGAAAAAAAAATCATAAATGTTTTTTAATCACTAAAAAGTAAATCTACAATTGTGATACTTAGAAAAAAAAGTCATATAAATATTTTACATTATGCTCACTCAACAGTGTAAGTCTAAGACACTGTGAAAATCTAGGGGTCTCCAGAATTGAGGTTGAGGTGTTAAATGGCATGTGATTTGCAGGGAACTCAGGCAACTTCAGATATAAACAAACCTAGAGCAGGATGTCAATATCTCTGAGACATTTGGATAAATATTAATATTCAGTATTGTAATGTTCCATAAATCCAGACTCTCTAAAAGTATTTAACTGAATAGTAATGTGGATTATGGAAACCTAAAATATAATTGGATCTCAAAAGTTGACAATGTGTTAGATAGTACTTTGAAATCATGACCTCCAAAGAGTAAATGGAATTATTTTGGAAATTTCTTTGGATTATCTAGGTAGGCCTTGCTAGAACTATTTCCTGAATATACTAGTATTCATGATGGTAACACACAATAATTATAGTATATTTAAATCGAAGTACCATGTGTTACATCACATTTACCAGAGTTATGTCGCATTTGCATCTCAAAAACTCTCTATAGAGGGGAATGGGTCATAGTAATACCTTTCAGTCCTTCAGAACTACTTTCTGGAGAAAGGAGTAGTCCAAACTTTCCCCAAGTTCTGCAGTCAATGAGTGGATACCTACACAGATTTGGGAACTTGTCAGAGAGAAGAACAATTCTTATCAGGAATGCAATCCATAGTGTCTGTTACAACATCCACACAATGAAATACATTTCACAGTCATCAATATAATACTCTATTATTAGCCACGACCGTGAATGTTTGTGGAAATAGAAATAACAGCATGTTTTATCGTTAACTGACAAAATTCAGATTATAAAATGGTCTGTGTTATGATCTGTTTGAGTCTCATATAGTAAGCCAGATGATATAGATACATAGATGGATAGTTAATAAGATAGATGATTGATGATAGATAGAAGAGAGAAGAGAGAAAGAGAGAGGAAGAAAGAAAGAGGAAGGAAGGTAGGATAGAGGGATATACAGAAAATATGCTCACATTTACATTGCAGTATGGTTATGGTCATGTATAAATATTAAACTATTAACAATGCACAACAACCTTTGAATAAGATTGTCTTCATGCAATACGTAAAATTAGAATGCCTATTTTCTTTTTAATACACACTAATCCTGTTCCTCTTTTATTTTACAAATTTTTCACCTTTGGAAAAATATTTAAATTACTCAGAACACTACTTATTAATTCCTACAATTTAGTGACTGTTAGTCAAACAAGCATCTGAAATTTTAACAGCAAAAGACTTCATAAGAGAAACCAGAGTCTGAGGTCCAATGAAAGATAATAAACCGTCGATCACAGGTTATTTTTAAAATTCTATTTCCTGTTTGAAAATACAAAGCTCCCTTTTCCCCACATTTGATCATGCAGTGATTGCATCTGATGGGCCCTCCTCAAGTTCCTGCTGAGTGTTTTAGAAAAGATTAGATGACAAATTTGCGCAGTTGAATTGCAAAAAGACATCTACGCCACAACCAAGGGTTTAAACTATTTTTTCAGCTCACATCGTTTTTGATTGTTGCTTTTAGATGGGATTAAAATTATAGCAGTTGAAAGGCAGTGCTGTTGAAATAAATACAAAATATTATCCATTATACGAGTCTGAGAAGTTGCCTCAATTTCTATAGTAATCTTACAAAGCCCAACCATGAAACACAAAAAATATATTTGGAAGATGAAAAATAAGTTCTAGTTCCTATGGACAATTTGCATGCGTCTATAATTTAAATTAGCAAAACTTTACATATGCTGGAAGAACCATTCAAAGGAAGCTATAGAAACTCAAAAATTGGTGGGATTAGGGCAAATCTAATTTGGTGGCATTATAATTGAAACATCAGGATTGCTTTGGCCAGGAGAATGACTATTGGCTTGTAGGAAGAGTCTAAAGGAATTATTTTTTCTTTTCACCAGTGATGTTTTTGGACACATATTGAGATTGAATTTGGGTGATGTTAGGAATGCCTGATGCCATTGAAACATCACATCTGGTAACATCATCTTTACAATTATGAGTCTTCCTAGGTAGAAAGATAGAATAGTAGAAAGAATGTGAACTAATTCGTTTCATACCATATTCATGACAATCTCAATGTAGATTGGGAATTCATTATTTTAAAGTAATAGAATATTTATCGGTCAACTCACATATGATGAGAAAATTTTACTCACATATAGCCATAACAATAGCCAACAAGCAATGGAGGGTTTCTCTAAACCAGGGGTCCCTGCACTGGGGTACATGTTCAAGGAAATTTATTGGCACACAGGAAGAAAATATTAGACATTCTACTTAAATACTTATATAATGTTGAAAGAATTAATTATTACTAATAGATGGCATTTGGCGGTAACGTGCTTAAAATGTATAGATAAACATATTAATATTGTTCAAAATTTTATTTACTGAGAGTGCAGGGCCATGTTGTTTTAGTTTATAAAGCATTGCAGGGACACAGAGCCAAGTTGTTTTTCCACCCCTTCTTTAAGCAATGGGAAGGGGTATAAGGTTAATATTCCGGTAAGTACTTTGTCTTCAAATTGCTTTCAGTAGTGCTTTTTAAGCTCTTTGATGCACGGTGGTGCATCTCCCACTGTCATATCTGTGAATAGAGCTTTATTGCAGGAATGTTTCAAACACATACTAGAAAAAGCCCTTCTTCTGCATTTAAAAGATCTACAAAATTCTGTGTGTAACAAAAATTAAAAAAAAATCCACAACAAAACAAAACATAGGATGATACAAATTAATAAAGTAATTTTAATTTCATAATAAAGTGAATTTTGCAAAGAACCCAGTACCATGGTGCTTGGGACATAGCATATACAATCGATCCTTCCTTCTTCAATTTAACATTTGAAATTTGTGCTAATACAGCGCTGTGGTCAGCTTATATAAGCGGAGTGAAGAGACTATGAAGAAAGGTTGATGGCGTGGGACGTGGAAGAGGTCAGTGAGGAAGCTGCTGGTGGAAGAGAAGGGCTGTGAACACTCAGAAGTATTTCTCCAGCCACACCTAGTAGATGTTACCAATGTTCTTGCATAGAAACATGAGCATCATGAGATACGGTCATTTATTAAATGTTATATATAATTAATAAATTATATATATATCACATATGAAAATCTGAACATATCTATAAAACATGAATATACAAGTATTTATATTTATATTTATGCTGGGAAAGGCAATCTCCTGTATGTAGTCTTTTAACTCCTGATACTCAGCTGCTTAAGAATGGGCCTCGGACCCAGAACATTTCTTTACCAAGAGGTAAAGAGCCCATAAAATTTGTGGACTAACCACTTAGTATGGGAACATCTTTTTCAGACTCAGTGAGTAGTTTTTTGTCTCTACTTCGAATACACGCATCATACTGCTCCTGGCCAACCTTACAGATGTATCTGTCCTTCAGGGGGAGGGGACAGGATTCTTCCACTGCGGCACAGAAGGGATGCATATAGGCCAATGATCCTACCTTGGATATCGGGAAACCCCTGGCCATGAAGCTGATCTTGCTCTGTCTCTTTCCAACATAAGGAAAGTGCTGGTCCTTTCAGCGTTTGGCTGCATTGTGCTTTCTCCTTTGTGACTCTGATTCCAAGGTGCAATGGACAGAGGTGTTTGACTCCTATTGCTGGTGGTTAGCATAGTGATAATCCTTGCTATCCTCCAATGTCTGGCATTGGTAACTGGTGCACAGTACTCTGTTAAACATATAAAATATGTATTATATAACATATATATATATATATATATATACTTAATTAAAATATTAACTTGGCAAATACATGTTTATATTAGTTCTTCTAATAATGTACACCAAAGTTAACTGTAGTAAGTTGATCATAATTATTTTCACAGTGTCAGTTAATTTCCTCTCAAATAATCAATTCAATATCTTAAAACTTTCAAGTTAGGAACAGTTTCAATTTTTCTTAGATGTGTAACCAGCCCAAACACAATGTCTAGATGATCAGAATTCAAAGTAAATAAAAATAGTGCCATAGCTATATTTCTCAAAGTACAATTGGCTAACCCCAGGCTTCAGGAATGCCTTTAGATCCTTGCTTAAAAAAATGCAGACAAGCAGAGCCCATCTTGATACCATAATTCAACCAAATTTGGTTAAAAATAGCATCTCTACTGGGAAGCCTTGGAAATTTCCATGTTTAACATTCCCCCAGATGTTCCTTGCCAAGCTGAGATTTGAAGATCAGTGGTTATCAACAGGTAGTGGGAGAAAGCTTGTTCATATTTGTTATGCCACTCATAACACTCTCTTTAAAAAAGAATTCTATTTATTTATTTGAAAGAGAAAGGGAGAGAGCATGATGGGGGGTTGGCCAGAAGGAGAGGGAGACTCCCTGCTGAGTGCAAGTCTGATGTGAATCAGGGCTCAATTTCAGGACCCTGAGATCATGACCTAAGCAGAAGTCAGCCTCTTAACTGACTGGGTCACTCAGGTGCCCCTCATAACACTCTTAATATAAAACTGTGTTTGTAACTTTCAATGTTTCTTCATTGAAGTCTCTGTGAAAGTCCATCTAAGTCATCAAAATTTTATATTGATGCTTCACCTTCAAATATGTCTTACAGCAAATTGCTTAAATTACTATGTATATTAAACATATAAGTTTACCAAAATGGTATCCTGATGATGGGAAAATGATAATCCTTTTTTAGGTTTGTTCTTTGTTGCAAGAATAAAATTTTCTTTTCCTTCTTTATTTTTTCCTTCTCCTCTTTTTTCTCCATATACTTTATAGCCTGGAGTTTATCTCAAAAGTGATAAAGAGGAGAGAAAGACCATAATATCAATTCTAGACTAACAAAAGATCCATCTGTTGTATCTGCATAATAAGCTTTGTGCCATGTTTTTAAAGATAGTATGCAATTGCCTAAGAATTTATAACACCCATAATGTAATTAGCCAGTAAAATTTCAAAACTAGATCAAAATCCTCAGAATACTCAACCATATATTGTCTGCATAATTTTGATGTTTGGAGGGGATTTGGAGTGGTTTGAATTTTTAGACCACTTACACTTATAATTTCTGATAAAAAAAGATTTTTATCTCTGTTTTGCTATTATGTCCCTTGTTCATCTATTGCTCTATTGTTGTATTCTCTTATGTTAAATAAACATTTTCTATTGTGCTATTATAATTCCATTGTCATTTATTTTGCTATATTTTGGAGTTATTTTCTTAGAGATTATCATGGAGATATAGCAAATTTTTTAATTTATAATAATCTAGTTTGAATGGATAACAACTTAATTTTAATAATATATAAAAACTTTTCTCCTATATTACTCTGTGCCTTGACCTTTTATTTGTGCTATTATTATCATAGGAATTACATGTTTATCATTGTGTCCATCAACACAAATTCATAATTATTATTTTATGCAATTGTTTTTTTAAATAAAGTAGGAGAAAAAAGAGTTATGAATAGAAAATACATTCATATCATGTTTTATATTTATCTATGTAGTTACAATTAATGGTGCCTTTTATTACTTCTTATGTATTTGAATTACTGTCCAGTGTCCATTTCCTTAGGCCAGAAAGACTCCCTTTAATATTTCTTATATTTCTCAGTTGTATCTGGGGATGTTGTTGTTTATTAATTTCTCATTTTTTGGAGAATAATTTTGCTGTGTATTGAATTTTTCTTTAACAGTGTCTTTCTTTCATTAGTTTGAAAATATAGCCCCACTACCTGCTGACCTTCATGGTTTCTGATGAGTCATTAGCTGGTAAGCTTATTAAGAATCTTTTGTATATGATGAGTAAGATTTGCTCTTTTTGTCTTTGTCTTTTGACAGTTCGGATAGGATGTGTCTAGCTGTGAATCCCCTTGAGTTTTCCTGCTTCCAATTTGTTGAGCTTCTAGGATGTAGAGATCACTAATTTTCTTCAAAATTGTTGATCATTATTTCTTCAAATATTCTGTCACTTTCTCTCTCTCCTTTCCCTCTTAGACTCCCATTATGAGTATAACAGCAAATTCACAGACATAAACTGTAGTATATAGACCACCTGATGATGTCCACTGATCTCTGAAATTCTGTCCATTTTATGTCATTCTTTTTACTTTCTGTTCTGATTAAATAACTTCAGTTGACCAATCTTCGCTATGGATTAATTTTATACTGGCTCAGATCTGCTGTGGAACATCTCTACTATATTTTTCTCTATAATTATTGAATTTTTTAAAAAATTATTGAATATTTTAACTACAGAATTTCTTAGGTTCTTTTTCATAATTTATAGCTCTTGTTGGTATTCCCTATTGGGTGAGACAAACTTCTCACTTTGTCTTTTCTTTCTTTGGAGATAATTTCTTTTAGTTCTTGGGACATATTTAAAATAGCTGATTGAAAGTCTCTCTGGTATAAACCCAGTGTTTGAGTTTTAACAGGCAGAGTTTTATTAATTGCGTTTATTCTGGTGTATAGGCATACTTCCTTATTTCTTTGCAGACCTCATAATTTTTTTGTTGTTGAAATTTGACATTTTAAATAACGTAATCATGTGACATATCTGAAAACCAGATCTTTCTCATTCCCAGGGTTTATTGTTTGTGGTAAAGGTATTTGTTCGCTTGGTGACTTTACTGAATTAGCCATAAAGTGTATGTTTTTGTTCTCATGTTTGGCCATGAAACCTCTGGTTAACTTAATGGTCAGTTAATCGTTGGTCACATATCTCTTTACATGCTTGGAGCCATTTATCTCCAAGTTTTCCCAGTGCATCATGGCTGTGGCTTCAACACTCAACCAGACAGTTGACAACTCTGTTTCAGGTTTGGCTTTCACTGAGGCTCAAGGTCAGCCAGAGGTGAGAGAGTAGCACCTTTTCAAGTCTTTCTGTCATGTGTACAGATCTATGCATGCTTGTGGTCTTCTAGATTCCCGGTAATATGTCAGTTTTTCAAAGCCCTTATGGACATCTCATTCCTTGGTTTTTCTTTTTAAGCTCTTTTATTAGCCTATTGCCTTCCTCAACTCCAAGATCTATAACCTTGGGCAGCTGGAAATAAACAATTGCCAGTAATTGTTTTTGACAAATGTCCCTAGGGAAAAGGCTTTTGTACTGGTAAGCTCTGAGTCAAGTCAGAGAAAACATTCTTTCAAGTGGAGTCTTTGGAGAATAATACTTTTTTTGAAATGAGGTTTTGAAGGAGTTCCCACCTTGTTCTCTTCCCCTACTTGTGGCTGACAGGCAACTTGCTTTGACCATGACTACACCTGTTAGTTTTCAAGGGTACTAAACCCTGAAGAGAGGAAGATGGACATAGCATAAGTAAAAATATCACGAGGCTCATTGTTCTTACTAAAATCCAGTCGTTTTACTTGAGTGCATACTCCTCAGATTGCTGTAGGCATTTTATTACTATCAAATTCCAAATGTTGATTCTGGCCATTTTTGCCAGTTTTCCTGTTGCTGTTTCCTGTAATGATAATATAGGAGAGAATTTTTAGAGGTCCCTACTCCATTAGTTTCACTAATATCACCAGCTCCCTTCAATTAAAACTATATTTAGCTTACACATGTTATATTTTTTTTTTTCAAAAAAGTTAAAGACATGGCTATCATTCTAACATACACACATACCAAAGATTTTCTTAGCTCATTAGTGAAGTAGTAAATAGGATGGTAATTCTGAGTCAAAGACACCTTAAGGGACTGAGTATCAATATTCGAAGAGCTAAAGAATACAGAAAGGAATTTGCTAGTAGATCAAAAACTGGTTAATGCCCTATAGGGCAGTAAGAGTGTAACTTTTGTGGTTTTTCTCGCTACAGGACAGAAATCATTTGCATCTCCACTGGAGAAAAAATATGCAAGCTGACACATAACTGTACAGGAACTGTGTCTTAATCAAGTGTGTGCATAATAAGCCAAACTGAAGTTCATCAGCTAGAAAATTAAATAATCTTCTTGAAGACCTGTTATACAATGCTCCAACATAGCAGTTAAAGAATTTACAATCCTCATTTTGCCTTGTTTATCGATCTTAGAAACTTAAATTCCTTTAGCATTTGATATAGTGGTTATTTATTGCTTCGAAATAAATTACTCCAAAGCTAAAGGTCTTAAAAACAACTGCCAGTTCTTCTATTTATGAATTTATAATTTGGCCAGGGCTCGGTGGTACATTATAGAACATTAGCTGGGACAACTCCTCTAAAGTGTGGAGCAGCCATGTCCAACATGGTCCGTTTCTCACATGGCTGGCAACTTTTGCCAGGCTGTTAACTAAGACCTAAAGATGAGAACTGAGACTTCGGTTTTTTGTTTGTTTGCTTGATTGTTTGTTTACCTGGGTTCCTTTGTTGATCCTGAACTTCACAATGAAAAAAAAAAAAAAGAAATCCAGAGAAAAGCTCTATCTCATTCTTTGGGCTTGATTTCATCACTTCTTTCTTAGTCTATTAGTTATAGCAATCACAAAGACTCACCAGATTCAAGGGGAGGAGACATAGTTTCTACCACTTGATGGAGAAGTGGCAAGATTCTGGAGGTTGAAAAATACAGAAAAATACAGAACCCACTTGGGTTTTGGGGATTTTGTTTTGTTTGGTTTGGTTTTTACATATGTGCCACTAGGTGATGAGTATTTGATTTCTGAACGTGTGACAAAGATTAAGTCAGACTTTTGAATAGAAATGTGGTAAAATAAGTCAATCTAATTATTTCAGGAAAGTTAAAAGTGTAAGTAGCCTAAAGATGTCCCTTAAATAATTAGTGGTTTTCAAATTTGTGGCTTTAATAAGATATGAGTGAAATAGAGTACAAAAATTAAATCCTAACACTTTAAGCTATAAATACAGTATGAAGGCCATTTCTTCATAATTTAATAAAAAATCAAAACTCAAAAGTGTGGGCATTTAAAAAGTTCATGGAGATATTTCTCCACTGTCATGGTTTTGTAAACTATGATTACATCTATAACAAGTCAAATTATTAAAGTGAACATTGCAGTGAGTCAACTGACTAGTTTTCATTTTGATTCTTTAATAACTTATTGAAATGTTTCTCTTTGTTCTTTATTTACTCTTGGGTGTAACGGTGTAGTTTGGTATCACAATGACCCAAACCAAGGTTTTGAGAATGTGTTTGTGCGTATGGGGGGAAATGCTTATATAAGCATTGATGTGCTAATTCATAGGACTTTAGAACCCACCTTTTATAACTTCAGGAACTCTGCAGCAGTGACCCTTGGTGGTTTCACATAGTTTTCTCTGGAGTTCCTGGCAATATTTCTATGTGTTTTCCAAAAATTTCTGCACAATTTCATTTGCTATGGTTGCTTCACTGAGATATCTTACTCTATCTCTCTTAAGAATTTCTGAGTCCTCAGATTATCCAAATTCATGGATCATAATAGCAAGGTGTCTCAGGTGGAGGAAGGAAGCACTGAGCCCAACTCAAATTTGCGTCTCACTTGTCCTTACAGTCCCAACTGTAATAGATTCTGAAAAGGTTTTTTTTTTTGTTGAAGTTATTATTAAAATAACTTCTTAGCTCCTGGAGCACCTGGGTGTCTCAGTCGCCTAAGCATCCGAGTCTTGGCTTTAGCTAAGGTTATGATCTCATGGGTTGTAAGATCGAGCCCTGCCTGGGGTTCCATACTTGGCAGAGAGTCTGCATGAAGATTCTCTCCCTCTGCTCCTCCCTATCTCTCATTCTCTCTCACAATCTCTCTTTCTCAAAATAAATAAATCTTTTTAAAAATAAAATAACTTCTTAGCTTCTGATCTAATGGCACTGTGGTTAATTTTATGTGTCATCTTGTTTGGCCATGAGATCGCCAAATTAACATTTTTTCTTGGTTGTGCTTGTGAAGGTGTTTATGGATTAGATTAATGCTTGAATTGGTAGACTCAGTAGAGTGCCCTCCCCACTGTGGGTGGGCATCATCTAATCCATTGAGGGCCTGAATAGAACACAAGGCAGAGGAAGGAGGATTTTTTCCTTTTTTTTTTTTCATTTTCTATCTGCTTGATTGAATTGTGACATCTCATCTCATTTTCTGTAGTTCTTAGAATAGGACTCAAACCATTGACTTGTCTGGTTCTCAGACCTTCGGACTTGGACTGAATTATATGGACTGGCTTCCCTGGGTCTCTTCCTTGCAGATAGCAGTTCATGAAACTTCTCAGTCTCCAAAATTGTGTGAGCCATTTCTCTGGAGAGCCCTAACACAGCAACTCTCATGATAGAATGCTCTTAGAAGTCATCTATCATGGTGGCCACTCAGCAACCATTCCATTTTTTCACTGTTTTCCCTCCATCTCTGACTTTCTCTCTGCTCCCCCCCACCTACTCTGTGTATCTCTGTTCTTGCACTTGTCTCCCTTTGGGATCTCCCTCAAATCCTAAGAACACCCCTAAAAGCTTTTGAGCATCTCATGAAAATATGTGCCAGAGAAATGAATAGCCTACCAGTTTCACAAACATTCAAACGGAATCTTGGTTTGAGATCAGCTGGGACCCTGCTACATTGACAGGAAGTAGAGGGAGGCCTGAAATTAAAGAATCATTCTTTTGAACCAGAGATGCTTGTTTAGGGCTGTTTGAGTCTATCAAATGACAAATTAGAAAACCGTAATGACAAGTGATCTTTAAAATATCAGAGGAACATGAATCATTTTATAAATCAGAATGAAATTCAAAGATGCTGAACGAATTATCCCTCTGTGTCTACTGTAGAATTAATTCTTCAGAGGTTCCTCTCTGATCAAAGGAAGACACACTGCATTTATCTTTCACAGAGTGAAAATGTGTATGTTCTTCCAAATGTGCGACTTCCTTTTGACTTGTTTCTTAAAATTTATGGAACTTCTTATAATAATGGGACTCATTAAAGGAAAGTGTATCTATGGAATAAAGTATAGATCAGAAGAAAGAACAGATTCTAGTTTCAGAATTTTCAACTGTGGCCCCAAATACAGGTGGGATATTTAGGATCCTCTCGTTAAAAAAAAAAAAAAAAAAAAAAAAAAGTCCGACTATAAAATGAATGAAGTGGAAGAATTTTGAAAGAAGATAAAAGCATTCTGTGTTTTAGTATGTGTTCTAAAAGGGAATACTTCAAGGATCTAGCACACAACGTGACACTCACCCGATTATTGATGTAGTTACTTAACCTGTTACTTTCTCAGAGAGACCTTTACTGACTCTTGAAACTAAATTAGATGTTCTCCTTAATTCCTGCTCCAAGTTCTCTCTTTCTCTTTTAATTTATAGCCCTTGTGAAAATCAGAAATTATGTCTTTATCTTTGCCTTGATTTCTTTAGGTTTATCTCCTTCACTGAACTATAACAGGAATCATACTTATTTTGTGCATTCATCACGGTGTTTGATACAGAGTAGGAACTTAATAACATATGTAAATTGAGCAAATGATCCCATCGACATATATTGCAGTATTATTAATTATTCAGTGTTATACTTCAAGAATCTTGCTTGTTGAGAGACACTTCTCCCTGAGCTCTCTTGCTGTCACACAGAAAGTTGTTAGACATCTTTCTGCCTGTGCAAGAACACAAGGCTTGATGTCCCTTTGCCCTAGCTGTGTCTCAGGATTGTGTTCACAGCAAAGCCACCTTATATCAAACAACATCTTCATGGTGGCACACACGTGCGACTCTCTGAATTAGATAAAAACACATCCTTTTACCTTACGACATGGTCAGCAATGGAACAAAGCTGACCATGGAATTCACACTAAAATTTCAGCAATGCATGACAAATATTATAAGTTTGGACAAAACAGTAAGCTATTGCTACTGTTTTGCTACAGATAACAGTAAATCTGCCTTTAGCTGAGTACTTACTATGTGCCAGGCACTGTGATATGGAGTTATAACCTTATTAAATATATAAATATATATTTTTTCAATATATCTAACATAGATCTATAGATATATTTTATTGAAATTTAACAGCAAACTTACAAGACAAATTCAATTATTTTCCATATTTTCTAAAACACAGCATTAGGAATCAGTATTATGTCTATTTCACACATCTAGAAAGTAAAAATTGTGGAATACAAGACCAGGCAAATATTAATCTAAACCTGTGCTCATGACCAGTGTCAGATACATAGGGCAGTATCCCAAGCAGTACTTACTGTAGATCCAGAGGGATTGAATTCAAAGTTTGGCAAAACAGCGAGGCAACATCAGTGGCTCTAAGAGTTGAAGGTGAAATTCTGGTATTTGCTCCTTGCTCTGCTTAATGTCTTCTGACATATATGGCAAAATGTAGTTTTTCTCGTACCACCATGACCCTCTGTCCTAACCACTCTCCAGTGATCTTCCATGTTCCTTTTTTACAATTTTATTGTAAGTCGTCAGTGAATGTCAGTACTTCACATCCAGATATGCAGTCTTTCCATTTCTACATTGTAAATAACTTTGTAATCTCTCCCATGAAGTACTTCTTGACTACTACCCCTCATCTCCCTAAGCAGAATTCTTTTCAACAAACTTTTATGGTGCATTTACCCCAGGTCATTATCATTTATCACTATATACCTCCTGGCCCAGAGACTCTTTTAGGGTAAAGATAAGAACTAAGATCACACTGTCTGAAAATCTCTGATGCATAGTAGATGCTTAAATAAACCTTCCTTATTAGATGAGGAAGCAATAAGGAACCCATTCCTTATTGACAAAGAAGAGTGTCATCCATCTGCTATGGTGATATGTAAAAAGCAAAGCAAATGTCATTTAATCAAGGTTTTCAATTTCTTGGATTTTGAATAATTTTATATTGACAGTCAATTTCATAATTCTTTTTTTTAAAGATTTTATTTATTTATTTGACAGAGAGATCACACGTAGGCAGAGAGGCAGGCAGAGAGAGGGGGGAAGCAGGCTCCCCTCTGAGCAGAGAGCCCAGTGCAGGGCTCCATCCCAGATCCCTGAGATCTAGACCTGAGGCAAAGGCAGAGGCTTAACCCACTGAGCCACGCAGGTGCTCCCAATTTCATAATTCTGAGAGAAATTCTAGGTTTACATTGGATTGCTTTTTAGATTTTGTTATATGAAGAGATATAATTTTGTATTTTTCAATTGTGCCTAGATTAAGAAAATGTTGTAAGTTCTAACCATGTAAGTCAACCTTTTTTTTTTTTTTTTTTGACAGAGAGATCACAAGAAGGCAGAGAGGCAGGCAGAGAGAGAGGAGGAAGCAGTCTCCCCTGTAAGTCAACCTTTTAATCAGACCATCAAGGGCAGTATTTGATGCAATAATTCAAAAGGATGATAAAAATGGTGAATCAGGGGCGCCTAGGTGGCTCAGTGGGTTAAGCCTCTGCTTTTGCCTCAGGTCATGATCTCAGGGATCTGGGATCAAGCCCTGCACTGGGCTCTCTGCTCAGCGGGACCCTGCTTCCCCCATCTCTCTGCCTGCCTCTCTGCCTACTTGTGATCTCTCTCTCTCTCTCTTTCTCTGCCAAATAAATAAAATCTTTTAAAAAAATGGTGAATCACAAAAAGTCATAAATGTACATTAAGTATTTTTTTTTCCACTCAAAACAGACACACATGAGTTCTTTCATCAATTGTGGTGTCAATGTACAATCTGGAACACTGATTGCGGATCCTGGTGTCGTGGATTCAAATCTTACAATGAATCATGGTACTTATCAGGTCTATAACTTAGGGAAATGTATTCACTTCCCTTTCTCTTAATCTTCCTCCTGTGAAATTGGGGAAAAAGAATATTTAATGAGTTAACTTTTTGAAAATTGATAGAACCCTGCCTGGCTCCTGTTTCACATATTTGGTTTTTTGTTTGTTTGTTTGTTTCTGTCTGTTTTGTTTTGAGGGGTGAAGGGCAGAGGGAGAGGAAGAGAGAGAATTCCAAGCAAGCTCCGTGCCCAGTTCGGAGCCTGACGTGGAGCTTGATCCCACAAACCTGAGGTCATGACCTACCTGAGCTGAAACCAAGTCAAATGCTTAACTGAGTGAACCACCCAGACGGCCCACATGTATTTGTTAAGATAAATAGTACAGCACGAAGGACTTCTGTGATGGAAACGTCCTGTTCCAAACATCTTGACTATAGGGGTGACCACAGAAATCTACACTTGTGGTAAAATTGCATCTAGGTAAGTGCACATCCATAAATGAGTATCGTAGTAACTAATTAAATCCGAATCAGGTCAGTGGATTGTATCAATGTCAATATCCTGATCTACAGAAAGTTGTGATCTACTGTAATTGTGTAAGATGTTACAGCTGGGGTCATATGGGTAGGGCACAGTGACATCTCTCTGTATGCTCTTATACACAGTGCTTATAAATCTAGCATTATGTCAAGACAAATGTTTCAAAAAATGTATGTGGAATATTGATCATGTGGCAGGGAATACATGTACCAGGATAGGGGGGTATATGGGAAATTTATACTTCCTGCTATTTTTTGCTGTAACTTTAAAGCTGCTCTAAAAATAAAGTCTAAAACAAACAAACAAATAAATAACAAGTGCAATCTTTTTTGGAGGAGAGTGCAACTAATTTTTTTCTGATTTATCATGCTGATGGCTTTTTAGTTGGATAAAATCTATAATGCATACTCTGCAATTCGATGTTTCTATTCTTTAGAATAGGAAGAATATGATGACATTGAAGATCCATGAGTGTATAAAAGCCTATTGGATTTATGATTTTTCCACATCTTTTAAGTTTGCCTCTTAAATACCTAATTTGGTGGAAGTTTTTTGTTGCCATTTTTAAAGATCCAACTTCTTCAAATCTCACCAAATGTGTCAACTTATTTTTGGAAACATCTATTTCCTTTCCTTTCATGTGTACATTTTATCAGATTATTACATTTTATTAAATTATGCAATTACAGTGACAACTGGCATAGTCTTAAACATTTAGAAAGCATGAGTGAAAAATTCAGGTAGTGGCAGAGGGCATCCAAAACGGGGCCACCTCCCAGTGAGGACTTGGTTGCCCAGGGTTCCCCAAGCCACAGTGCAGAGCAAGAATGGGAAGGACAGTGAATCCAGCCGGTGTGCAAGGTGGGATACAGAGCTACCTTGAGCCAGCAATCTGCTCAACTAGGTGACTAACAGCTACCACTCTCCCTGGATAGATATTTTTCCAATTTCCTCTGGTCTCTGCACGTGTTTCTCTGGTTCTGCTTTAGTAGATACTGTGTAAGCCTGAAAGGCATAAAGACATAGAGTAAGCAGAAATCTGTACACATGAGGAAAAAGAAAACTTGGAAGGATTAGACTAAAATCCTAAAACTTGGAAGGATTAGACTAAAACTTCAGTAACCTCATCCATGTTTTCCAACCACCATAGTTAACATCACTGTGATCTACTGTGCACTAGACACTGTTGTAATAACTTACAGATATTAACTCGCTAATCCTTACAGCTACCCTGCGAAATGGGTGTACCGTCACCATCACCCCATGTTATAAAGGAGGAAAGAAATAGAAAGGCGAAGTAACTTGCCTGAGGTTATACATCTAACATGTAACACAACAGTCTTGAGTGCAGGCAAATTGGCTGGAGTCAGTGTAGTTAATCTCACCGCTACAGAACCTTTTGCCACATTATATTCTCTAAATATAAATACAGAATGGGTATCTGGGGCATTGTTAGCTGAGGAGTTATTAAAACCAATGTCAGTTCAATATCATTTAGTGTTTCCATTTTGTTCGAATTTTTAATACATCTAATATCTCATTTGAAAATCAAAATCAGTATCTTTTCTTAATTCTTAGCATTGTTAAAATACAAAGTTATGTATGAAGTTATATACTAAATAGTTAGACACCGGCTTATGAATAAGTATGTTCATTAGTTGAAATATATAATTAGTTGAAATATATAATATATATAATAATAATATAATAAGTGATATAAGTTGAACACGAAATAAATTTTATAAATCACGAAGCACTCGTATGAATATTTTGTCACCATTAAGAACAAAGTTGAAGAACAGCCTCTGAAAGTTGAGAAAGGGGTTTCCACATATAGGAGGAGCTCTGCTGTGTAACCAGCAAAGGGTCAAGATGAAAACAGGCTACTTTAATATGTTGCCAGTATTTCTAGGTGGTGGGGAATAATTTTCTCTTATTTCAAATGTATGTTCCTGGGGCTCCTGGATGGCTTAGTTGGTTAAGGGTCCAATCTTGATTTCAGCTCAGGTGTCGATCTCAGGGTCATGAGTTTAAGCTGGGAGCATAGAACCTACTTTATAAATATATAAGTCAAAATGTATTTTCCTATAGTGAGATAATATTAACTAATTAAAATGCTAACAGTGCATAATACGTATAAGCATTAGGGCATTTTTCAAAAGAGAGGAAACCGCTGTTATGATTATAATGATAGACATTACCTCGGTCTGGAAGCGCTCAGGAAGCCCCCTGACTTTTGGGGTAGGTTTCTGATACTCAGAGCCAGTGTTTGGAACTTCCCAGGCACTGTCTGCCCTCTTTTCCGACTGGGATTCTAATGAGGGATGCTATTTCCAGAGAAAATAACGAGATACAAAAATGGAGTCCAGATTGTGAAAGGAGGTTGACCTCGTCTGTGCGTATTAGTGCTAGCCCTGTTCCTGGACTCCATGTCTGGAAAAGTGGAGCTCCGATTTCATTCTCTCCTGAAAATAGCAAGTTTGGAAACACTGATCATTACAAAGCATTATTTAAGATTCCCTCTTATTTCATTTGGGGATGGGTATTTTTGACTTCTGATATTACTTGTCTCCAGCTGGATAACTGGCTCAAAATAATTTTAAAAGCACAGTGAGGTTTCACGTTCCTACAAAATAAATACTCATGTTATATTGGTTTGGGTGTCTCGATACATTTCAGTATTTGGTTTTCTCTCACGTTCACAAAGGAACTGAAGGTCTTGTAGGTAACCCACTGTGCAAATATTTATGCTTTGTGAGGGGACATTGTAGGGTTTTCTCCAAAAGATTGGGTTAAAATTAGTACCATGGCACTGGTAAAACATTTTGGATGGAATATGAAAAGATTTAATAGGTCTTTTGACATTTTGGTGACTGTTTTAAAGCACCAAGAGAATAAGGTCATAACAGAGAAATGAAAATAAAGAAGACAGCAACACAGTTCTTTATAATCCTACAAGAACGTATCTCCTCCTTTGGCAACCACAGGAACTTGAGGGAAATATTTCCATGGAAGGTACCACATGTAAAATCGAGGCTCCTTTATCCATACACACACAGATGTTTTCTCCATAATTATAAAGTCAATGCCCCTTTCTAAGCTGGGGCTTATACCAAATTGTACTTGCAATTGCACTTCCGTTCATTTTGGAGTCTATTCTGGTTATGCCAAAAGGAATAAAATCTTTACATATTTTAAGAAAAAAATTAACTTTAAAGCACAACTTTTTACATCTTTCTATTTTTATTTTTGTCCTATTTTCCAAAAGAATAGAGCCTAATGCTTTTTAATTTATGTCGGTGTTATTTATTTGAGACCACTAATTCTTAGTAGATACATATATTAAAAAAAAATCTTGTATAGTGCTATGACATACATACATAATTTGATGGACTATTTTTTTCAAGATTTTATTTATTTATTTGAGAGAGAGAGAGAGAGCATGAGAAAGGGGGAAGGGGCACAGGGAAAAGACGAAACAGACTCTCCACTGAGTGTGGAGCCCAAGGCAGGCTCGATCCCAGGAGTCAAGATCATGACCTGAGCCAAAGGCAGACACTTAACCAGTTGAGCCATCCAGGCGCCCCTTTATGAATTGTTTTTGATGACAAAAGTAACTGACTTTATTTTCAGGAAGTGTATTTTGTTATCTTTAAGTTGAAACAATGCTGTTTAAAGGGTATTATGAGAAAGGAGATTCATCAGTTAATTGGTAGATCTTTGTCATTGCTTTCAAGATATCATACCTAAAATTAAATATCATAATGTAGAATTGTGAAAAATAACTAATGGGAAATTAGGTACCTTGGCTACTTGATAGCCAACTGTCTGTGAATATTGTTTCCTTAAATGCAAAGTGGATGGGAAATTTCAAACATTTTTTCATTCATTGTTATGCTTTTTTTTTTTAAGGTTTTTATTTATTTGACAGAGAAAGGCACAGTGAAAGAGGGAACACAAGCAGGGGGAGTGGGAGAGGGAGAATCAGGTTTCCCGCTGAGCAGGGATCCTGATGTGGGGCTAGATCCCAGGACTCTGGGATCATGACCTGAGCTGAAGGCAGACACTTAGCAACTGAGCCACCCAGGCCCCCCATATGCTCTTTCTTTAATCTTTTATTGTTTATCCCTTTCCGAAATATTTATTGAAAACAGACTGTGTGCATTATTCTGTATTATACAATACTCTTGAAAAAATAAACTTTAATATATTATGAATTATTATGACATGATATCTGTAGAAGTTGTATTTGAGTCTAGAGTAGGAAGATGCATTTTAACCATAGTTTCTTTGCATCTCTATTAGTTTAATATATATTTTTAAGTTAATACCATTATTAAAATAATGAAAATCTAGTTTCTGCAGAAGTATGTTATTTTAATGAAATATAAATGGCATCTTGACCCTAAAGAAGGACTAAGTGGTAATGAGATATAATCTGTGCCTGACTAGACTACCTATTTCTATATTAATTAATGGGAATTTTCATTACTTTGAGTGTCTTTGAATGGGATTGATTTAATTTCAAATCAAGGGAACTTCTCCAAACCTTGAAATATAGGCTTATGCAGAAGTTTGTCAGTAGCAATTGTTCAAATTATGCACTGTCACTAATTAGCACTTTCTTCATGTGGTGAAGATTTGAGAAAAATCGTACGTTTGCTCCTGCACTTTTCCTAGAGTGCTATAATACATGTTCTTTAAACAAGGGCATGTTTAATAAAACATGTTTTGTTTCCTTGAGAAATGGACTAATGGCTCATTGAGAAGATTCAGAGAGCTTATGCGGATACTCTAGGAAAATCCAACAACCATTCATTCCTCAAAGTATAGCAAGTATTAGGTGGAACCATATGACATTGCCATTTTTGAAGGTCAAGTGTTTAAGCAAAGGCAGTTTCTTACAGTTCAAGCTGTCATTTGATGTTATAAACCAACTCCTTTTCTAATTTGACAAAATTACTTTTCTGTAAGGCTTGAGCTTCAACATATAGCTTTTTGTTTTTTTTACAAAAAGTTCTTTGAGAAAGTAAAAATCATTTTAGAACAATCTCTGCAAAATCATAAAAATGTGTGTTGATCAATGATACAAGATAGAAAGAATGACAATTTGAGATTCATTAATAATTCTTTTATTAAGTTGAAATAAAGTGAAATACTTTGGTAGTTTAAATTTTTCTGTTTAAAGAATAAACATATTAATTGACAATAAATTCACCATAACAATATTTTTATTAAGAATGGACTCTTTTTAAATGGTAAAAGAGAGAAACTTTTAGAGATAATGGATATGTTAATGACATAAACTGTGGTGATGATTTCACAGATGTATACTTATTTCCAAATCCCTCAAGTTGTATGTACTAAATATGTACAGTTTTTTATGTCAATTATACCTCAATAAAACAGTTTGAAAAATACCTATGGGACAAAGAACAAGTCAAAAGGAAATTAGGAAATATTTTGAAATGAATGGAAATAGAGTTGCAACATATTAAAATTTATAAGATGCAGCTAAAGCAGTACATAGAAATTTATAGCACCCACCCCAATATTAGAAATGAAAACAGACCTCAAATCAATGACCTGAGATTCTCCCTTAAGAAATTAGAAAAAGAGAAGCAAACCAAATCAAAAGTAAGTGGAAAAACAGTAAGAATAACGATTAGATTGGAAATAGAATCAATGAAATAAAAAACAGAAAAACAAGAAATCTGGTTCTTTGAGAAGATTAATGAATTTTATAATAATTTAGCCATACTGATTAGGATAATTCAAATAGTACTCTAGTCATAGTTTTTATGACTTAGATGAATTGGATCATGTTCTTGTAGGATACAAACTGCCAAAGCCCAAAAATTATATGGTCATTTCAATAATGTAGAAAAAAGCTCTCAAAATCTAACATCAATTACTGATAAAAACACTAAACAAACTAGAAATTGAAGTCAGCTTTGTCATCCTATAAATGACATCTGCAAAGTCTCTACATCTAAAATCATACACAATAATGGAAAACTAAATGCTTTTTACCTAAGATCAAGAACAAGCTGAAAACATCCATTTCTCCATATCTTTCAGCATTGTGTTGCAAGGGTCTAGACAGTGAATTAAAGCACAAAAATGAAATAAGAGCTATCCAGATCAGAAATGAAGATGTAAAACTTTTTCTATTCACGTAATATGATCATCTATGTGGGAAATCGTATGAAATCACAAAAACCCTTCCAGAACCAATAGGTCAATTCAGCAATTTGGAAGATATAGGATCAATATGCAAGGAAAACTAATTGCATTTCTATATAGAAGCAATAAGTAATCGAATATGTAAATTAAAATTATAATTTAAAATACCATTGGGGGGCCTGGGTGGCAAAATCCGTTAAGCATCTCACTCTTGGGTTCTGCTTCGGTCATGATCTAAGGGTTGTGAGTTGAAGTACTGTGTCAGGCTCCCAGCTCAGCGCAGAGTCTACTTAAGACTCTCTCTCCCTCTTCCACTCCCCACCCTGCACTCTCTTGGTCTCTCAAATAAATAAATAAATATTTTAAGAAAATATAATAAACGCCATAAAAAATAAATGACATTTAGGAACCAATCTGATAAAAGATTGGCAAGGCCTCTCTCTTGAAATCTAAACAACATTAATAATAGAAATTAAAGTTGTACAAAATAGAGAAATATATTATGCTAATAGGCTGAGAAACAATATTGCTGACTTTACTTAAATTTATTTATAGCTTCAGTGTCATCCCAATCAAAATCCTACCACACATTTTGTGAAAACTGACAAGTTCATTCTAAAATGTATGTTAAATTAGTAACTAACTGAGCATGGCCAAAGCATTTGATTATGAAGTATAAAGTCTGAGCATTTGCGAGGCCTACCTTCAGGACCATTATAAGCCTTAGTCATCACTAGCATGAGGTATTAGTGTCGAGAGCAACAAATGGATAATTATAAAATCTGATTTTTAGCAAACATGCAAGAGCAAAGCAGTGGATAATCTTTTCAAAACTGATCCTAGAACAATGGCATATCCACACATAAGAAAATAAAATTTCATCCAGACCACGTACAAAATACACACATATAATATTTCAATAAAATTGAGTTAAATATAAAGCTTAAAACTCTGAAATTTTTATAAGAAGAAAATCTCTAGGACTTTCAGTTAGGCAAAGATTTCTTAGATATTATACCCAAAAAAAGCAAGATCCATAGAACATATTGATAAATTGAACTGCATTAAATTAAGGACTTCTGCTCTCCTTAAGACACTGAACAAGAGTGTGAAAAGACAATGTATAGACTAGGAAAATTTTTGCAAATAAATGTCTGGTAAAGATAGTTTACTCCCAGAATATACAAAGAATTCTCCAAAATATAATACAGATAAAGCAAACAATTCAACAAAAATAAATGGGTAAAAGATTTAGACACTTCCTCAGAGATATCTGGATGCCATATTAGCAAATGTGAAGAATGTTCTGGAGTGATGGAAATTTTCTATGTTTTTGTATACACATATTTGTGAAACTATAATAAAAATTTAGTATGGGGTATGGATTGTGGATGATTATAGAATGAAACAGGAATGGTAGAATGCTGACAATTGTCTAAAATTGCAGACAGAGCAATGAGGGTTTAGGTATACTATTGTGTTTACTTTGTGTGTTTTGAAAGCTTTCATGTTCAAAAAATGAAAATAAACAAACAAACAGAAAAAAAAGATTGACTATGCCTTTCTTTGGTCTGTTAGCTCTGGACCACCTACTTCTGGACTATTTTGAAAAAGACACGCCCTCCCAGATTGTAAACCACTGCTTTTTAAAATGTTGGCTTAATTTTGTTCCCTCTCTCCAGCGAGAAATTATAGTAATTAAATGTATTTGATGAAATTTAGTTAAATTATACATATTTTTAATTACATTCTCATAATTAAATATATTTTCTATTATTTTAAACAAACGTGGATCTCTCCATCTATATAGACATTTTCCTATACTTTCTCTTTGCGAATAAATTTGAGACATTTAGAAAATCTATTCTTCCTCTCTTTTTCCCAATCTAATTCCCAATACTAAGGTTTTGCTGA
The DNA here is from genome assembly GCF_902655055.1 of Lutra lutra. Taxonomy (NCBI): domain Eukaryota; kingdom Metazoa; phylum Chordata; class Mammalia; order Carnivora; family Mustelidae; genus Lutra; species Lutra lutra. The sequence continues at coordinate 193,524,607 of NC_062280.1, forward strand.
CCTGGTTTATTAGCTTTGGACTCTACTGTGGTTTTCCTTGCAGAATGTTTCTTTAAAAAAAGCTTTCCTTAGCATTTGTATAACAAATTCTGTTCATTCTATTTATTATTCATTTATATTATATATATTATAGAAATATTATCTATACAGAAATATTATACATGATGTAAATACAGTTTTATCTCTCTATATATTTTTTGCAAATGAACTTAACTAAATACCAACAACAAAAACACTCAATATATTTGCTTTATTCGTGTGTGGTTTGTAGTTTGAAATTCTACCTCTCTAGAAACATTCTCCTTGGATCACTGAACCTTAATATTTATAATCTATTTATTATACCATACTCATGAATGTTTCCTAATTTAGACATTTAATTGTATATTGCTATTTCAAAAATGTTAATTAAATGTTTTCTAAAGACATTCTATATTGGAAACCAAAAGAAAAAAGAAAATATATATACATAAGAAGTTGTATTGGTAAAAAAAGACTTGTGTGACTTTTGCTGTGAAAATTCTATTTGTAGTCTGAGTTTCTTCATTGTCTTAGAATTTCACATGCAAAAAATTGATTGGCAGCAAAATAAACTAGACAAATTACCTTGATTATTATTTAATGTGGTAGATGACACACAGACACTCTAACTATCCTATGTGTAAGTTCAGCAGATGTCTAACAAGTTATGGAAGAAATAAAAAATAAGAAGAGAAGGAAGCATTCAGGATTATAGTACAGAATTCTTGAAGTTAGAATAAATATACATACATGCATACACATATTACATTATATATATATATATATTATATGTATACACACACACATATTTTTTACATGCTTTACTTTGTGAAGCAAATATTCAGTGGCCATTTATCCTTGTAGTATGCTCTTGTATGAAGACAAAATAAAGACTTGACTTGGCACTCTTCTTGCTTTATATAAATCATGTCACAATTAAATATGTTCTGAGATCCTCTGTTGGAAAGATCCTATATGAAAATAAATGGGTTTTTATTTGCAACTTCAAAAGCAATTTTCACTAATGAGACTCTTTAAATTCATATCTGTGCCTACTTACTGCACTTGGGAACTTTAAAATTGTATTTACAGATAATGCAAGTATATAAAAATAGAAGTCAATAGAAAATAACATTAATTAAATTTCCCAATTGTGTGAATACATTTTATCCATATTTGTGTACATCATTTTAGCTTTTTGAAAATGAGATCTTCATCATTTTCTGTGACAAGAATGAAAGAAAATCTATATTATAAAATAATACGGAAAATACTATTCCTTTTTATATTGTAATAAACCATTTAACTTGAAAGTTTTAATGTTGTTTTAAGAACCAATTTTCTAAAATTATAATATATATTTCCATGTTTGATTTCATCTTCACAAAGGAAATGTTAGGACAATAACTTACGTTTTAATATCTCTCTCCTCTCCCGGTTTGTTTCTTGTACCGCACGTGCCCTAGTAAGGAGAAAATGTTTTGGTATCTATAATTGACTGTTGCGGGAATTTGATGATTGAAAAAATCATCTGCTAGAGGAACTCTAAATTCTTGTCTGCAGAACTACAACTCAGAAGACCAAGGCCCTCCTGACGGCCACAACTCAATTGTACAATTGCATAAATTGTTAAGCTCTCAGGGGCCTCACATATCTCTTGTATAAAATGACACATTTGGAAAAAACGATCTTTAAGGTCATTGCCAGATCTAATACACTCTGATTAAATCCCAGTTTGAGGATAACAAAAACACATGTGGAAGAAATAAGGCTAAAGGGACTTTGCAAAGTAGTGAGAACTGCTACACACATCCTCACTGCTGCTCCTAGAACTAGAACAAGACTAATAATGTTCATATCTTGTTTCAGTGTTGTTCAAACTTTGTTTCCCTTCAGGTCACTTGAAAAGTACAAAATGCTGTCATTAGCCATCTTATTATGTGACACTAGAAAGAGTGTTTCCTACTCTCCCAGACAAATATTTCATTCTCTTTTCTTCCCAAATTCCAAAAAACTATTCTCCCACTTTTCACTCACAACCAATAACCTTACTTCTGAATTCACTGGGATATTGAGAGCAGTCTTGTAGGAAATCTGTCAATAGTTCACCCTTAAAACTCCATACTTTCTTCATTCTTTGCCTAGATAGGTCTTCTCTCATGGTACAATGGAGGCCACATCTCCTTTGGTGAAATTCCATCTTCCCAGTTACACTCAAATCCTTTCTTCCCTGGGTTACTTATGGCTCTTTACATTTTTGCTTTATTCTTCTGCTGGGTGTTATTTAAAATATTTGTCAAATGGTTGTGACACAATCACAGATCATAACGGCAGACACCAAATGCTGAACATCAGTCCTCCTCCTTCATATAATGAACTCTCTTTCTCTCATACCACACTATCTACCCACTATACATGAACTCACTCTTTACTGTGGTCTCAAATAATCTCCATACGTTGATGATTACCAAGTATAGATCTCTGACATGTGTCCTTATCTAAACTCCAAACCCATATATCCTTTTTGACATCTTCACTTGGGTGTTGCACATATATGTCAAATGTAACATGTGCAAAATAGAACTCTTGCTCTCCTGCTCTTGATTTGCCCTTCTCACACTCTTTCTAATCTTGGTAAGTAATACTATCATACACTCAAATTCTTAGGCCAAAAATATGTAAGTGAAACTCTTTTCCTCATTCTCTATATCCAATATATCAACAAATATGGCCAAGTCTACCCCATTTACCTTCAGTACTCATCCTCCATCTCATTCTCCAATGCCACATGCACTGTTGCTTTTCATTCTCACTGGTGTACTGGCTATAAGTTTTTATTTTGGCGATCTTAACTCATATTTATCTGTTCAGAACAGCCCTCCTTGAGTAGCCTGTTTAAAGTCACTTCACCCCATCAAACACAAAATTATCTACTCCTCCTTGTACGGCCATGTGCACACTATTGCACTTTCACCATCAGGATCTATCAACTCCATCTGTGTATTTATCTGTTGTCCATTTCCACCCTCTAGATTGGTAGCTATAGGAAAGCAAGTATCTAATCAATAAAAAGTTAGTTAATCAATCACTTGATAATAATGACTAACTTCTAAAGAACTAACTGGAGGAATGAAGAGCTAGCCCTCACCTTCCTGATAGTTCACTTACTTTATACGCATAAAGTGCTTTTAAGTTTTAAAATCATTGCATTGTTTCTACTATTACTACTACTACTATTATTATTACATCTCATCTGAAAAATCCTTCAAAGTCAGCAAGATAAAATACTATTGTATACACAATGCAAATAGACAAAATCAGTACCAGAAAGTTCAAGCAACTTGTCAAAAGTCATACAATAATCCTTTGGTTTAAACAATGACAGAATTTAAGTCTTCTGATCTTTCTTATACAGTTATTGTTTACTGAAAACATTTATATTCTCAAAAAAAAAAAAAAAGGAAACCTTGAAGGTGGATTGTGAAGCATATATTTGGAAGTAAAATCATTTTCTTGCAATTAAACATATTAGATATGATTGTAATATGCCCATCTACTGAATATGATAATGTATGGATTGGATATGTCTACTATTTTCTTAGTGACATAAAATTATAAAGTTTGAGCCACACATTGAATGTAGAGATTACTTAAAAATAAAAAAAATCTTTAAAAAATAGGGTATCATGATTAAACTTGTATATGATTTTATGACAACTAAACATAAATAAATAAAGACAATGTTGGATATATCAAGAGACTATAAACCCTTAAATAACCTTGAAATTGCGTGTCACTCAAGGTCTTAAGGCAAGAGTTGTGTTTAATAAGGGGGGAAAAAGGGTCTAATTCTCTGCAAAGGAACTGGAGAGGCCATATGTGTCAAATAAATGCTAAAAGATGTAACAATGAACATAACATATAATCATAAATCAAGGGATGCAGTGCTAGAGAAAAGAATATTTAAAAATGTTCATAGGGATATGGTCAGTGTAGGAGAAAGCCATAATGATTATGTAGAGATCAACTATATTGAACAACATAAAGCAGCCCTTTAATTTTAAGTACTAAAAATACAGTTTTGCTACCTTAATTTACATGATATATTCACTGTGATGACACAATGTTATCACAGAATGGTTGAATTGACTTAGATGTCTAATTAAAGAAAGGATTTGTAGTCATTATTCCACTTGGGAATCATTGTCCCATAGCTTTGTTGTGAATTGTGCTCAGAATTAGAACAATTAAGGAGAAAAGGTTGCTGATGAGGTAGGGATATTTGTTAAAATTAGTATATAAAAGCTAGTCAGGAAATTTCATAAGACTGATCCTCTGGGACCATTTCTGCAGAGAAGTGAAGCTACGTGAGCACCACGAAAGTCACATCACCTGGCACTGAGAGTTTGGAGGCCTGGACCCCAGTACACATACACCATGCACTTCCCTGAAGACCACATTTTCATCTCTACACTATCCACTTGGGACAATAAATGCTTTAGTACAGATAGCTGTGGTGGAAGTTGAGGGAAAATACCTTTTTCTGCCACACAATCATATATTTACTGCGCAAGCTCTCCTATGAAAAAAAGTCCCCAAGACCAAAATTGAGTGGAGCTAGAAGAGTCTCTAGGTTAATTATAATTCATTGTGATAACACCTACCCATATAACACAGCGATTGATATTGGGTACTTCATTTTATTAGACAAACAAAGCTGATGTGCAAACACAGATGTATATAACAAGTATTTGGGGAAAATATGACAAATCAATGCAACTTGAATGCATAGGCATGTCAGTTCAAAAAAAAGGGAAATACCCATGTGTCAAAAACAAAGCTGCACTCATAATGAAAACTCTCAGTAGGTGTTTAAACCAAGGGGGTAGTGAGGTATACACAGAATAAGAATAAGATAGATGTCTTCAGCCTTTGGAGCTGGAGCTCTAATTCCAATCAGAAGATGAGACTTGGGGTTTGGCCGGCCTTGTATAAGAGTGTGGAACTAAGCTACATGAGTCAGACTAGAAGATATGCAAAAAGGTTTGTTATTTGAATTAGGAATTATACAAATTTTGCTCTTCAGCCCTGAAAGGTTTTCTATCTACTTGCATACCACTTCCTGCCTACAACCTAGATATGGTAGTTTGGGCCTACTGCAGCCATATTGGATTATGAGTTCCATATCAGTTCTATGAAAAAGGAAGACAGTGATAGAATGATAGAACTGATAGATAGAAGGAGTAAGTTTCCCTAATTACCTGATGGAGCACACGTTCTAGCTCTGCATTGCCATTTCTAGAACTCTTACTTGTGAAAATAAATGTTTATATGTTTAAAGCAATGGAGTCAGTTCTCTTCTACTACAGCCAAGTAATTGCTAACTGATAAACTGATCCTGAGCCCAAAATTCAATCAATAAAGGAGTGAACCTCTCCAAGAGGGCACCCCTTAATTATTTATGGCTGACTGATCATACATGCTCTTTTTCAAAAGTAAAACATGTTAATTTAAAAACTAAAGTACTTCAAATACCTAATAAACTATGTTTATACCAAACATTTGGGATAATATCAGATTTTATTTTTCTTAACTTGTGAAAAAGTACTTTAGTTATAGATAGAGGCTTTGGAAGTAGACACAGATATTTTGAAAAATGAAACTGTATAAGGAAATGTAAAAGATTGTCTTTAAATCATGACAGCTGAAAAAGCCATCTCATTTCCCATTTTAGAAGAAGTATTTCAGGCATCAAAAGCAGTGCACAAAACGGTTTGAAGGAAATAGTGACATAATAATAGATTGAGGCTAAAAAAGCATTCAGTGATTTTTGTGGAATTTACTTTCATCTTACTGTTAATTATATAATAAAGCGAAGAAACCAAATGACCTGTCTTGTGATTTATGTCACAGATTGTAAATTTGCTAAAAAGTTGAGAATAGAAAATAAAAACAGTTTCTGCTTTTAAATTTTACTTTCCAATACTAATCAGATGATGACCTCTGTTGGGAAAGTAATTTGTGTTAACAAGACTGATAACCTAAATTCCTGGAGTTGAATGTCTTAGATTTGCTATTATTTAACATTTCCGTATCAATTCACTTTTCCATTCCTTGAATATGTAGGAAGCACCCACCATGTGCCATGTACTACATGTGCCTTGTGGTCTGTTTGATGCCTGGCACTGTGACAACCTGTGAATGAAGGTCAAAGCCTGGAAGTCAGTAGGGGCCTATACAAAGTAGATGTAGCTGTGGCCAGTTTATAATTGATGGCTGAGAAGTACGACGGTTTGGGGCAAATAGGCTTTGAGTAGATCTCAGATGGCACTGATTCAGTGGCTATTTTGGCCTGTCTACACACTGGACCAAACATGCATTTGAAGATACCTGATTAGACATTTTGGTTAATTCAAATACATTTAATAATAATTAACATTGACTGTATTTTAAAGTAAAACGATGAGGGCATTTTATAGAAAAGGCCTAGAGACAACCTTTATTATTATTTTTTTCTTTTTATAGCTGAAAAACTCAAGGATCAAATAAATTAAATGACTTCTCACTAGGTCAATCAGTACAACAAACCAGAAGCAGACCCATGGCTCTAGATCACACCAGCAGTCCTTCTCCCTGTTGGAGGACAGCTGGTCAACCTGGCCATTTGATAGGCCAGCAAAGCTACCAATAAGTGGTTATTGACTGATAGTCAATAACTTATAGTGTGCAAGGTATTGTTTCCCTTCACACATCCCCCCCAATAAATATCAACATACCAAAAGACTAATGTAAATGGAACATTTCATAGTAGAATATCAAGTTTCTCATTTAAGAAGCAGTGCACATGTATATCTTCCCTAAAACATCTGCTTGCCATTATGTGGCCATGTGCTAAAGGCAAAGCAAAATTTGGATCACAGTTGCAACTATATGACTGTAAGAGTCTTATCAAGAAGACAAAAAGAAGACAAAAAGCTACACAAATAGTAGTTAACAGAATATAGAATGAATGTTTGGCCCCTCAAGGATCTCAGGAAATTGGGGCATCTAGGTGGCTTAATCCTTAAACATTTGCCTTTGGCTCAGGTCATGATCCCGGAGTCCTGGGATTGAGCCCTGCATGGGGGTCTCTGCTCAGCGGGAAGCCTGCTTCTCCCACTCTCACTCCCTCTGCTTCTGTTCCCTCTCTCTCACTGTGTCTCTCTCTGTCAAATAAATAAATAAAATCTTAAAAAAAAAAAAGAATCTCAGGAAATTAACCAATAATTTGGGAACAATATTGAAACACATTCTTATGATTTGTAACCCTATATTTACATAGAAAAAATAAAATTTAAATGAATTACCATATGCAACATGAGAAGATTCAACTTACAAACCACAAACTTGTGTTCTTAAGACATATATAATATGGAACATAATATATATGACATTAGTTTTAAGGAGCTGAAGGCTAAGTTTAATAGGAAATTTTTTTCTATTTACATGGATGAATTGTTCAGGGGTTCCTGATGTTGAAACTTTTTGCCCTTTCACCTTTAATATTCTAATCTTCTCACCAAAATGAACAAGAGAGTCATTATATAGAATATGTAATAAACAATGAATTTGGGAGGAACTCTGAGCTCATACCACAAGCTGTAAGATAATATCAGCAATACTTTTGAACAAACTAAATGTGGATTCCAGAAATCCATGAGTTGACTCCATTTTAGGAAACGTTATATAGCACAAAGAAAATGGAGGAATTAACAGAGGCAAAAAAAAAAAAAAATATATATATATATATATATATATATATATATATATATATACACATACACACACACACACACATACTAAAAGCTCTTGGTTGAGAGTCACAAATCTTGGAGAAAAGATCAAGAATGACAGTGGGCTGCAGAAATGTAGGATATTCACCTTTTTATTCTCATACTATTTCCTCCACCACAGATAAAAAAAATCACTGAGAATGCCTAATGATAAATGGCTCCAGTTGGAATTCCACTCATCAATCAAGGTGGCGTGAGTGTGAAACAGAAAGAAAAATGGTATACAAAGAGTAGTCATTGGGATAGGAGTGTCAAGAACAAGTGTGTGTCTGTGGGATAGAGGAAATGGCCATAAAAACAAACAAGTCAAAGTACAAACAGAAGAAGCCCTTTTATTAAAGCAAACTACAAGGCTAAAGAAACACTACAATTTCACCTGAACATAACCGGTGGTGCACCCCTTATTGATCAGGACGTTCCCAATCTGATAGTATGGCCCTAGGACAAGACTTTTAATAACATCTACTATAAAAGACACATCATAGATTCCCCAGGCTATACCTACCTTTTATCAGCTTAGACATCTAAGGGCTGAAAAGAAAAATACACATCTCTGACATGGACCCACTGAAACTAAATGTTGAGGTGAACAATTGACCAAAACAACAAAAGTCCCAACTGCTTGATATTTACAAAACAAATACTTCTTGGGTGAGAAAGGGTGATGTTAATGGTGGTGGCCATGAAGAGAGCTAAGCCACTTTTAGTTCTTATAGGGTGCAAGGTACTGTTTCAGATGGTTTGTAGGCATTTATTCACATCTATACACTACAGTCAATATTTTTTTTTCATGCTTAATTTTCTAATTGAGACAATTGAGGCATGAAGAGGTAGAGTCTCCTATGGAAGGTCAGGAAAGATCCAGAAAGTGGGGAAACAGTATTAGAACACAGAAAGCTACAGAGCATCTAGGTGAATGTAAATAATTGTGCAATGATAATTTGTACAGTTCAGTTCAACAATGTAGGATCCTTGCTAATCCTAGAACATACAAGGTGCACTCTTGACAAAGGGTTTCACTCCAACCATACACTCGACTGGGAAAAGTCTTCCACTAGTTGTTTTCTTAACTTCCTCACTTCCATCAAGTCTTTTCTCCAATCTTACCTTCTCAAGGAGACCACCTGGGAATCCCATTTAGTACTGCAAATGACTCCCCCAATGCCGTCGCACCAAACCTCCCGATGTCCTATAATCTGTTCTATCTTTTATTTCCTTTGGGGGATGTTTCAGCTTCTCAGAAAATTGAGTATCTTATTTTCTTTTTAATTTATCTCTCCTTTTGCTTGATCAACAATCAAAAATAAATTTGTTTAATGAATAAATGGATAAACAAAAAATAAGTAAAATGTAAAGGGAAATATGGCAACATAGGTGACTCAAGAAGTATCGGGTAAAGGAACGCACTCATGGCTTTGGAAAAGTAGGAAAAGTTCTCTGGGAACTGATTCATGCAATGCTGGTTTTGATAGAATTAAAAGCGACTTATTTCAAGCCTTCGGACATCACATTTTCTCTCAAAATAAAGCATTTAAAATATAGAAAAAGAACAAATATCACCATTATTTTTAGAAAACCAGAATAATAAGGAAAGAAATGTAAATAATGGTATTATCATGACCTTTGTTACCTGTTTTAGAATATATACTGTATTTGTATATATGGGTATATATAAATATAACACATATTATTGCTCTGGTGTGGAATACAGAACTTTACTTTCATATGCGTTTGGCATAGTAGTCCAGAAAGGTGCATCAAATGTAAAGGAGCATACATGCCTTTTAACCCAGAAATCTTACTCTTATTATTGCAAAGAGATATCTGAACAACGTGCATAAAGATGTTAATTCAAGGTTATTGATATTGCTTTTAAAACCATCAAAATAATTAGAAAACACCTAAAATTCCATAATTAAGTAGTGGTAGATTTTATGGCACAGTCATGCAAGGAGCTTGTTACCACTACTTAGAAAAACAACATGTATTTATATACACTGTCATGGAACTACACTACCTCTCCCTGACTGGAATAAAATCTGTTTCCAAATAACGTATTACATATATATATATATACACACACACATATATATATATATAAAATAAATATGTATTTATATAATATATAAAATTTATAGAACATACACGTATATTTTATGTAAATATATTTATATATTCATGTATATAAATAACACAGAGACATATATATAGTTGTATGTGTGTTTGTGTGTGTATGTGTGTTTGTATGGGTACATGCATATGTGTCCACGTGCTTGAATGTGTTCATATGAGTTTGTGTGTGTATGTGTATATGTTTGTGTATGTATGTTTGTGTGCATGTGTGTATATTGAGTGCATGTGTGTATGTTGTGTGTGTGTGTGTATTTGCATGTGCACACATGTAGACAAAGACTAGAAGTTGAAAGTTTTGTTTCTGAGATTTGGAACTTCAGGATGATTTTCTCTTTCTTCTTTATACTTTTTAAATTGAAATAACATTTTCTAAAGCAAGAATTAAAACCTTTGGGAAATTTTTAAAAATCCCAGTTACAGGGCATCTGGGTGGGTCATGATCCCAGGCTCCTGGGATGGAGTCCTGCATCGGGCTCCTAGCTCAGAGGGAGAATGCTCCTACCTCTGCGTGCCGCTCCCCTCTGCTTGTGCTCTTTCTCTCTCTGAAAAATAAATAAATAAATAAAAATTTTAAAACAATTTTAAAAATACAAATTATGGGAAAGAGAGAAGGAGAAGAAGTTGAGAGGAATAAGGAGGAAAAAGAGGAGGAGATAAGGAGCTATGGTTGTTGCCCAAAGAAAATCTAATTAAGGTCTGGGGGAAAAATGTAAGTCAAGCAAAGCTTTCGCATACATATTTCTGCTTTCCACTACAATTATTACCTGTAATTCTGACTTCCTGCAGAAACCACTAGAGCTCACTTCCTTTCTGATCATTTGGTTTTCATTGCTCCACAGCTTTCGGAGCTTAGGGGTGAGGGAATCCCTAAATTCCTCCACATACAGTGGTGCTAACTGTGGAGAAGTTCCCGTGGGATCCTAGGCGGGGACCTTAGGCAACAGAAGGATCTGAATTCAAATCACTGTCTCTTCTTTACCAGCCACTTAACCTTGGTTATGTCTCTTAATCACTCTGAATTTATATCTTACCTTCAACCAGAAACGGTAGCGTGGGGATGTAGTGGGCATGGTAGGAATCTATACAGTCACATCATAGACATTCCACAAATATCTATTCTCTTTGCACCTTATTCTTTCCTCAGAATGTTTTTAACTGAATTGAAATTGAAAAGAAATGGCAACATTATTCCTATTTCTCTTCATATAGTGTTTTCCTTTTTTTCTTTTTTTTTTAATTTGGGAAGTGATTGACTACGAACCTATATCCTGACACTCTAATTCTTAATCCTACATTGCCAAAATAATTTTCATCTATCTATCTGTGTGTGTGTGTGTGTGTGTGTCCTATTTCTTTTTTCTTTCCTTTTTTTTTTGATTTTTTTAACAGATTTTATTTATTATTTGAAAGAGAGAGACATAGTGAGACATGGTGAGAGAGGGAACGCAAGCAGGGGGGAGCAGGCTTCCTGCTGATCAGGGAGCCTGATGCGGGCTCAATCCCAGGACTCTGGGATCTGACCTGAGCCGAAGGCAGATGCTTAACCGACTGAGACAGTTTTATTTTTCTGACAGCATTGGATATGTGAAGAACAACAACAATAAAAAGACCTTTATTTTTAAATAATTGAAATAAATTAACATTTTTTTAAAGATTTTATTTAGTTATTTGACAGACAAGAGATCACAAGTAGGCAGAGAGGCAGGCAGAGAGAGAGAGGAAGGGAAACAGGCTCCCGCTGAGCAGAGAGCCCGATGCGGGGCTCAATCCCAGGACCCTGAGACCATGACCTGAGCCGAAGGCAGAGGCTTAACCCACTGAGCCACCCAGGCGCCCCAATTAACATTTTTTTAAATGAGGAAGAAGGTATTTTCCATATATTTGCCACAAAATAAAAAAGGAAGCATATCACTTTGTACATCTGAATTTCCAGTAATGATTTCATTTCAATTACTCTCTTTTGTTTTATACATGAGACTCTGCAAGTAATACTTCATAATATAAAGAAATTTAGATCTTATAAATAGGATAGTTGCTGTATCTTTCTGAGCTCAGCTAAATATAGTAAAAATTGTCTCACAGTTTCATTTTATGGAGTTAACATTAGTTTTTTCTGACATTTTTGGAACCATATAGTGTTTTCAAGGTCTCAAGAAATACATTTAAATTTCCACCCTAGATTAAAATATGAATTAAAAAAGGAATATTAGAACAAGATAAAAATATATCAATTTTCATTAAAAAAAAATAAACATTGAACCCGAAATGAAAAGCTTGAAAAACAGAGTAGTTAGAATCAGTAATTTGTTAGATTGACAAATGATGATTGAGCACCCACTCTGCATTTCTCTTAGAGTCTGGGAAGTGTATCATAAAATGGCAAGGAGTCCCCTGTTATCAGAGCTCCTTAATGGAAAGGGAAAAGTAAAACAAATGAAATTAAAACTAAACTGAGATTCTGAAATTGCAGTGAGTAAAACAGAATGATACCTAACAGAGCAGAGTGGGACAGGGCGTCTTCAATAGAGTTGTCAGAGAATGTTTCCATGCAGGTGACACTGGAGATGGGGTTGGATGGACAAGGAGGAGGCTGAAGAGAAACAAGGCAGGAGATCCCAGAGAGAGAATGGATCTGGGCCCAGCGGTGAGGGAATGAAGAGAGATGTGGATCCTTGAGGACTCAGTTCTGGGAGGAGATCCTGGGGAACGGTTATCAGATGAGCAGAGGAAGTATGGGGCTTGCGAGCTGCTTTAGGGTGAAGTTCTGACTTTCTCCTGTCGCTCAGGAAAAGCATTCAAGGATGTTAGACAAAGGGTTGATAATCTTATTTTTTAATTACAAAGATGTGTCTAACATCGGTGTGGAGAATGGAATCTATGGGGAGAAGGTAAGAACACACAGAAGCAGAATAGTTAGAATGCTGTTAAAATTAGTGATGGTGACCATCACAAAGACTCGAGAGCTCGCAGTTACATGTAGACAGGCTGCCAAGTGCAAGGACTGCTTTGGAGACTGGAAACACTTGCAGATCGGCTGGAGATGAGGAACTGCGGAAATAAAAAGAAAAATATTGTTTTATGGAATGTGTGTGATATTATCAAGGCAGTCTAGACCGTAGTAAATGTATGTTTCACCAAAGAAAGGAAATTAGTGCATTAAGTGAACTTTATAAAAATTATTTTAATTTTTTTATATTGAAAGTACTTCAGATTTTTATTTGAAGCCAACGATGTCAAGAATTATTTCGCAGAGAAGTCTGTTGTAGCCCTCTTCCATCTGGGTTTCAGAACTGAAGGAGTATAACGGTGTTCACAATTGATACATGACTAACTTTGGAGCATTGTTCTAAGTGGACAGTTTCTTCAGTCACTACTCACCATACAAATAAGGGTTAGTATTTTGATTATTTAATGTGTAAATATTGAGTTTGATTGATAAACTTTGGTGAGTAATTTATTGCCTAATACATACACAGTTTTATTTTAAAGATCTGAACCATATTAGGAAGTGTTCCCTAAAGAATATTGTGTGATGCCTTGAAGTACGCTTAATTTACATTTTAATGTGGCAAGAATTTTAACCATTGTGAAAATGATAATATATGAATTGATCATTATAGATAAATACCAATTTTCTCCTTGAATACTCTTTGCAGAATGAGACTCAAATTTGTTGTAAATTCACTACACTCAATGTCTCACATTTTATCACTAAATTCACTTATATTTCTCTTTCGAAAATACTCCCACCTTTATTGTCTTTAAAGTGACAAAATTAGGAAGATTTCCACTTCTGGAGGTTAGTGCATTGCTAGTCACCTCCATTTAAACAGGAAATGTGTAGAGGAATACATTAGGGTAACCAACCCATTCCAATTTGCCTGGGAATTCGGATTCAGCATTGAAAGTCCCACATCATGGGAAATCTCTCAATCAGGGCAAACCCAGAGGGTCAGTCACCATGCACAGAGGCAAAAATATGCACAATATCTGGGAAATACCGAATAGATAACATCATTATTACACACATAGACTATTCTGTATGTTATTATCTGTATATTAGTTTAACTCAGAGACTCTACATTTTCAAACTAAGTATGAATTTTAGATTCTGTTTCTGATATCATGGTGATGAGTACAGACAAACATGAGGCACCGTCGCGTGGTAAGTATACTGTGGGAAGGTATAATGGAGATGACTACACATTGTTTCACAGACTCTTGAGAAATTGGAAGGAGAAACAAAGCAAAGCAAAAAAGAAAACAGTACTATCACCCCTTAGCTCCTTTCCAGGGCCTTGTGTGACCGCAGTGAGGGGATCTGATTTCTGAAAGTCATGCCCCCTTCCCCTTCATCATAGCTGAAGTCGACATTACCAGCACACCCACCTGGCCTCTCGGAGTCCAGTCACTTCCGGCTGTTCCGCTGCCCTCCTTTGACAACCACTGCTCTCACTTTTGGAAAACAAACTTCTCCTAGATGGCAAGGAACTGGAAAATGAAATGATATTTCTTCTGTTGCTGGCTTTTACTTTGTTTTCTCCAAATTAAATAGGATCAAGTAAAATATGTTGTCAGCTATTTGTTCTTAGCATTGATAATAAGGAACCATTTCTGGTCATGGAAGGGAGCCCCTGACAGGCCAGCGGGAAGCTGAACACACAGACCAGCCACAGAAAGAACAAGGAACCTAGCAGAGAAGAACCAAATGCAAGGTCAGATCTCAGGTTACAACTCAAACTGGGGCTAACCATAATACCGTGATTTGTCTTAGGACATCTTGAATGCTTCTGCTTAAACACATGCTATTTAATTTTAATGGACATTTTACTATGATTAATAAATGTCAATTCAGCATGTTATCTTCACAGTATAGCATATTCACAGACTTTATCTGCACCAAGAGTATTTTTATTGGACTTCATGTTTTAGAGAATCGTGGCACTGTTGACAATAGTTTTGTGGTTTATGTATTTTGTAGAGCTCATTTTTTTAATGGAAATTCTTTGTGAACTCACATGTTCTGTTAATAATAAAAGAGGTAAGCACTACAGAAAGGGGCTGAGTAGTACTGGTGTCATTTACTGGATATATTAGTCTTAAGATTTGTGGCAAATAAAAATCTTGATTTTTTTTAATATAATGAGAGATGACTCAGTTTAATAATTCAATCAGACTTCTTTTCTTTCCCAAATTCATATCATCTTAACTTTATCCAGGATAACGTACAGAGAATACCATGAAGCTTATTACTTCTATTAAACGGATAATATTACTTCTAACAAATGTGGAAGAAATGGTTAATTTTTGACAAGTACTTTTAATTAAAGATAAAAGTTTCTCGTGGTGATGTAAGACGTCTGTAGTTTTAGTTTTATTTCATGCCCTGAAGCCAAAGATGTGAAACCTCAAGTTACTTCTGCAGAGTTATTTCATTAATTTTTAAATTGTGCTTACAAAACAACAGGATGGGGACAGAAAAACACAGGTAGGGTGCCAAAACACCCTCTTGACCTTCAGGTAGCTCCCAAATTCATATATACACACAAATGTGTGTATCTATTATTTCTTTATTAGTACTGGGTTTTTCTTACAGTTAGTATTTGAATAATGAGTCTAGAATTTTTGAGTTTTGTTTTAAAAATTTTAGAATTTTATTTAAAAAAATATGCTGAGTGAAATAAGTCAAGCAGAGAGAGTCAATTATCATATGGTTTTGCTTATTTGTGGAGCATAAGGAATAACATGGAGGACCTGGGGAGATGGACAGGAGAAAGGAGTTGGGGGAAATTGGAGGGGGAGATGAATCACGAGAGACTGTGGACTCTGAGAATCAAAGGGTTTTGGAGGGGAGGAAGGTGGGAGGTTGGGTGAGCCTGGTGGTGGGTATTATGGAGGGCACCATTGCATGGAGCCTTGGGTGTGGTGCATAAACAATGAATTCTAGAACACTGAAAAGAAATTTTAAAAAGTAAATAATTTAAAAAATAAATTTAAAAAAATCCAAAAATTTAACCAACAAAAAAATTTAAAAATAATAAAAATAATTAAGAATTAGAATTTTGGGCACCTGGGTGGCTCAGTGGGTTAAGCCGCTGCCTTCGGCTCAGGTCATGATCTCAGGGTCCTGGGATCGAGCCCCGCATCGGGCTCTCTGCTCAGCAGGGAGCCTGCTTCCCTTCCTCTCTCTCTCTGCCTGCCTCTCTGCCTACTTGTGATCTCTCTCTGTCAAATAAATAAATAAAATCTTAAAAATTAGAATTTTATTGTATTTAATTATGTCACCAGAGTAAAAGTATTTGAATTTTAAAACCGTGCCATTTTTTCAGGTGTATGTGAATGTACATGGAATAAGTCTATCTATGGCCTCCAGGCTTTTCAAAAGTCTGATTTTTCATGTATTTTTCTACCTTATAGTTACATCTTAACTTTTCTAGAAAGTGTCCTAAAATGATACAGGAACCTCGTTTAACCTGGCAATGTTGCTTTCTTTTCTCAGAGGAGGGCAGGGAGGTTTCCACATAAAAAGCATCCATAGCGTGAAAAGAGAAGACGGTTCTTTTTTACAGCAGCAGATAGGAAAGAAGCAAATACTTCCTGGAGCTTCTGGGCTTTGTGTTGTAGTAACACCAACAGCCACATCTTAAACTTGTCCCTTCATGCTTTCTAAGAACAGCCGGTGAGAGTCAATCCATACTATTTTATGACATTTTAACATTAGCCTTTCATTCTACATTCTGGGGGAGGAAGCCGTGATTTGGATGTTGTCTTACAAGACCCTTCCCGCTGCTCCTCCAAAATCTCAAGCCCCAGCTGACCTGCGGAAACTCCTGCGACAAGACAAGTTCGTTACCACCGGACATCAATGCTCTGCAATTTCCATAACACTGATTCCTCTTACGGAGAGAGTGCGTGGCAGCTGCAAAACCCTTTTGATCATGTCCACATATTATTTCAAACCTCTAAGGTAGTGATTTCTTTCACAGTGTTACAACTGTGAAAACGGTGTTTTTTTCGTTTTTTTTTTTTTTTTTTAATTCCTTTGGCTTTTTTTGTTTTCTATTCCCTATAAATATGAATAAAAATAACTAATTCCTTCTTAACATATTGTTAAACATCATTTGATGCGTTACATACTTTGAATTCCTTAGAAGTCAAATGTTGAGGAAAAATCAATGCAGAGTCACATAGCAGAGGTCAGGCAGAGATTTGATAATCGCTTGGACGGGCACTCTTTCTTCCCACTACCAAAGAGGAATGCCTCGGGTTGATGAAGACTAACTGGAAAATGCATTCTTTTGTGATTGAAATCAAAGCGATTGAAACTAGCTCAATGTTTTCCCAAAACATTAGCGGCAGGAAAATTAAAAAAAAAAAAAATGAGATGGGTGGATAAAGTCCTTTCATGAGTTCATTGAATTCTGATCCTCATCTGTTTAATCTGCTAATAAAAAGGTATTTACTATAATGATCTTTATCACCCAGCAGGGGGGAAAAAAAAGTATCTTTTAAGAAAATGTTATAAAACTCTGTGACCTGGTTAAACGCTCACTAATAAACAGTATAATCAGAAAATCTTAGAGGGACCCAACATGATAAAGATGTTGATTTAAGAGAAGAGAAAGCAAAAGGCCCGAACTCAGAGCTTTCAAAGGAGCGCGGAATGAATGCAGAAAAATGTTGACCTCGGTCACTGCCTTGGGTGGTGTTAAGAGATGTGAACCAAGGAACCGCGGTAATAAGAGAGATGCCAGTATCAGAAGTACGTGACTTCTCCCTGCCTGGTGGCCACTGTCACCAGATAGCGGTTCAGGAATGGCGGCAGTGATCACCTGTTACGGCTGGTGAGTCTGTCGTGCCCCGCCAAGGTGCTTCTGGGCACGGTCCCTGATGCATCTATAAAATGAAGCAACTTTAATTGAGGAGAAATAATTCCTTTCTAATTTATGATATTCATCTCTTCCAGTAATTTGTTTGCTAATATGCCAGCAATCGATAGACGACCACGAAGAAGAAATTTGCTTTCAAAAGCACTCTTCATTAAATCATACTGGCCCCACACACTGCAAATGTAGTTTGCTTCATTATTCAATAGCACTTTCATGTCCCATGTGTGTGGCTTTCATTATTACAGATCATTTTTCCTTAGGATGTGTGATTTAATTTTAATGCCTGAGTCTAAATCAAAATCCTCTGCTACTTAGAAGCTCTCTGGTGTAGTAAGAAAGCGAGGTTTATTCAGGTTTTGTGTTTGGGAATGTTTTGCTCTGTTTCTAAATTATGACAAAAATCAATAAGAACAAAAGGACAGTGAAAATGAGGCATAAAGTTTCCTTTCCTAGATAAATATATGATTCAATCCCCTCCTAAAACAATGCTGATACCTCTGGGTAGCTTCCTAATTCTTGGTTGATAAGATCGTTTAGCGATGTTTTAGTTTGAGAGGTAGGGTTATACTTCTGAGACATAGCCTTTTGGAATATTTCACATGCTTTGCAGTTCAAAACTTGTGTGTTATTTGTAATCATTCTTTTAATTCCTGAATTGCTCATGCATACGGCACGGTCTTTCACTGATGGTCTCTTCAGAACGCTAGCAAAAATTAAAGCAGTTCCCAAGCTGGATGATTTCCAAGACAAGCCATAATCTAATAGAGCAAATTATTGTCTTTGTTTCCACCGGGAAGCCGGCAAGTTAAAAAGCCGTCTCCCAGTCCTCCTTCTGAGGATCCAGGCTCCAGCAGGTGTGGTGGCTTTGGCAGCTGGGTCCCCATTGCTCCCCAGCCTGCAGAGGGCCCACGGGTGCCAGCCTGAGGTAGAACCAGTTCATTCACCTCTGAGGAAGTTTTTGAATTCGTGTTAATAAAAGCCCTGATGAAAACATTTTTCGTTTCACAAAATTTAAATTTCAAATAGGCCGCCGGAGCCGGGGTGCAAATATCAGCTTAAACCATTAGCCTCAAAATACTACCACGGGACAAAACAATAAAATAAAATAAGAATAACATGGTGTTCAAAACCAAGTAAGAAATATTTACATTTGGAAAGTAACAGTGTTATTACAGGTTCTATGTTTCACACATATACTCCAAAAATTGACGTTTCCCTTTTTTTAAGGAATGCCTCCCACTGCATGTGAGAAAATTAATATGGAGTTATTTTGAACTGGCTCCTGAGTTGTCCTCCTAGTAGCTTCCCCGTCGTGTCTGATACTTCCCCCAGCGTTTCCATGTTCATCCTGCTGCCCTCTGGACCATGCCGCTGTCCTTGACACAGACCTTTAAGAGGATACTGCTTCTTGGCTAGAGGGGGGGGTGGGCACTGGTGTGGGGAGGCTTCCTTCCTTTTCTTCTTTCTTCATTCCTGCAGTGTCATTCCACAAAACAATGTGGGTTTATCATATTTTACCTTAGAATGTAAAAGGATTATTCAGGAAAAAGGAAAGATTTTATTCATATACTGTGTAGACTTTTCTCATAGAGCCAGGAGCATCTATGCAGTTGGGGTCTTTCGTGGAAATCTCCAGTTTCTGACCTGACTTCCTGCCTTCTGCTCCCTGGCTCTCTGAGAAAATGTTTCTCTCTTAAAATCCATCCTATGACTCCCAATCCACCTATTTAGAAATACACTAGGTGTCCTTAACTCAACATATTTCATTTTCTGAGTCACCACAAGTGAGAGATGTTGTACTTAAAGTCTATCTGGTCTTGTCAAGACTACTCTGAGAGCCTTTCGCATATTTTGTACTGGAAAAGTTCACATCAGCTTGTTGGACCCTTCAGTTCCTCAAAGCAGTCCAGAGTATGGCCTTCTAGAAGTTTTCACTAACTAAAAGTAATCCAAAGAGGATTTTCACTGACATGTGGGAGGGAAAAGAAAAAAAAAAAAAAAAAAAAGGCAAAACAAACAAAAACCACAAAAAGCAAAAAAACTGTTCAGCGTTAATTTTGCAGCACACATTCTGAGCAGCAAGACCAGTGCCACCAAGCTCCTTCCCAAGAAACCACACTCAACATCTCAGTATCGAGTTGCTGGAGCTTTGAATTATGTCTGTGAGCATCTGGTCTTTACCTCGATTTATTTTGAGCATCCATTAACAAGATGTGTGCTAAGATATCAGACAAACCCAGGGAGAGGTGAATTTTGGGGTTTGGGAAGGCTCAAAATTTTTCCATACAAATTAATGGTAACTGCTTTTTCAATTTATGCCATTTCTGGTTTCAAAAGGTTTCATAAGGAATGCTCTACTTTCAAACAGTGAGGGAAACCTGCACTGTAAGCATGTTAAGTCTACATTCCCTATTCAATATTCTACATTTTTAATCAAAATTATTCAATTATTGTGACTGTCTACGTAGGGCAAGAATTCAACATTGTCTTTAAGGAAAGTTTAATTAGAAACATTACAATTTGTTGATAGTATATTGTATGTGAATTTCAAATATAGGTGCATTTTCTTCAGAGAAAGACACTATCATTCTGAATATTAGAAACAAGATTTCTTAACATTTTATTTATTTATTTGAGAGAGAGAGAGAAAGCATGAGCATGGGAAGGGGCAGAGGGAGAAGGAGACTTCCCATTGATGAGGGAGCTCTGATTTGAGGGGTCCCAGGCACATGTTTAACTGCTTAACAGACTGAGCCACCTAGGTGCCCCAACAAGATGTCTACTACATCCAACTTATGTGCTGATTTTTTACTATCAGAAATATTTCAGTCTAGCAAACCTATAGATAACAGTAGAATGGACATACACACATTGTACTGATTGATGTAAACAAATGAGGCCCATGTGTATGTCTCCCTCCACAGTGTGCCCATCTTTTAAATGGTTATTGAAGTTGAGAAATGCCAAAGGTAAACTTATTATTCTCAAAATTTCCTGAAGCTTCTGAATTGAAACCATTTCCTCCCAGAATTTTAGAACTATTTTATTACATACTTGCCAGCTGTAATAGTCCATTGTCATTATAACCAAATCATCATTTGGTGGATTTTTTTAAAAAGTGAGAAGGATGTAATATGAGAGAGCAGAGACCAACAGGCCGTGTTTGAACTTGCATTTTGCATATCTTCTCTTTATAGAACCCTGGATCTTTTGGTATCTGCAGTATAAAGTATAACAGAACTTGGACACACCTAAAATTAGTGTAAGCCTGCAAAGAAGGGCCTCCATTAAACCAGGAAGCTTGGAGTATTATACAGGATTGATCCAAGGAGGATCCAGTTTGGGAAAAAGCTGTGCTTTTCTGTAAACTACTTCTGACTGCTGTGTAAACCACTATTCCCCACTAGTTGATCAATACTTAATATATACGACCGATAGTGACAAATTCCTTTCATAATTTAGACCCAGAAAAGTACTCTCTCTTTTTTTTTTTAAGATTTTATTTATTTATTTGACAGATAGAGATCACAAGTAGGAGGAGAGGCAGGCAGAGAGAGGGGGAGGAAGCAGGCTCCCCGCTGAGCAGAGAGCCCCATGTAGAGCTCGATCCCAGGACCCTGAGACCATGACCTGAGCTGAAGGCAGAGGCCTTAACCCACTGAGCCACCCAGGCGCCCCGTACTCTCTCTCTTGATATAAATGACATCTTTGGTATTAAGCAATGATGCACCATACACTGTAGTATTTTTGCCTTAACTTTTTTCCTTAGATAACAGAAGTGTCTGGGGTAAATTTAATATTCTGTGTGATAATAATGACATAGGTGTGGGGCTCCTGGGTGGCTCAGTGGGTTGAAGCCTCTGGCTTCGGCTCAGGTCGTGGTCTCGGGGTCCTGTGACTGAGCCCCACATCGGGCTCTCTGCTCCACGGGGAGCCTGCTTCCTCCCTCTCTCTCTGCCTGCCTCTCTGCCTACTTGTGATCTCTGTCTGTCGAATAAATAAACAAAAATCTTAAAAAAAAATAATGACACAGGTGAATTGTATTTTACCGTCACCTTTAATGTACATTTTTAGGTTCTCTCTTTTATGCAAATAGAAAACTCAAGAAATCCTAATTTCTGTTTAGAGTCCTTTTCTTGGCTAAGCAGCTAGGTAAATAGAGTCAGATGATAGTAGACATATAGACACTATTCAGACACACATGGCAGAATTAATGACATTGAGGTCAGTTGAATTGATTTTATTCGTTAATGGTTCACTTTAATGCAATATAATATAAAAATGTTAGCATTTGAGAAGTCACAGATAAACAAGGTGACATGACGGGATGCACAAAATAAAGCATCGGAAGAGACGATACCTCTCATCCATTCCTTGATGTGTCCAATTCACTCCTCGTTGCCTTATTCTGGCTCTCCCTTGTGCTCTGGGTCTCATTCTCTCTCTCCCCCATCCTTATCAGAGGACTTATCATATAAAGTACCTCTTTACAAACCATATAAATTTTATAGGCTCTATTGAGTTCAATAGAAGGGCATTTTACTACCCACTTAACTCATCTGGGAGTTGGAGGGAGGGGGATGAGAGCCTTGAGATCTTTATGTTTCATTTTTGTTCGCTTTTGTCAGAGCTTTCAAAATGCATCATATCTATAAGGCAACACCCTGTCCACATTTCTGCACATTGTTTGTGTACAAACTCAGAACTGCCACCTCACATCACAGTACATTGATTTGTAATGCTCTTCTAATTTAGGCTAAAGATGCAGAAATCTTAGCTCAGTTAGGCTGCGTGCTGACCTGTGTTTGAACTTTCTCCCAGCTGCGCCCAGGTCCCTATCAACATCGTTTTGAGCTATCCCATTCGGATAAAGTAATCCCAATATTTTTTTTAAAGGGAGAGATATGATTATTTTTTTTAAATAGCTGAGAGCAGTCAATAATGACGATGAAATTGGGCAGTGGCCATTACTTTGCTGGGTTGAAGCATACAGTTACCCCTGGTGTCGGGTCTTATCTGCTCTTTAAAAATATTGCTTTTATTTCTTCTATTAAGACATTGCAATTGGTTTGTCCTTTTGGGGATAGCACTGAGCTAAGCGTACCTGCTTGGAATCGCATAAATGTGTGGCAACACTGCCACCCAGGCTTCTCTGTGGGATCTGATGCACGAAATTATTGTAGGGAAAGCAGGATGATGCGGCATCCAGTGACATGGTTGTGTCCAAACAGATAATCTTAGAATTAAAAAAAAAAAAAAAAGCGTACACTGTTTAGCATGTTTATAGTGAGCAGTTTTAAGGGAGACTGAAACAAAAGGTGAGGGAGATGTGCAGTTGGTGAGGGGCGCCTGGGTGGCTCAGTTGGTAAACGACTCTCTTCAGCTCAGGTCATGATCTCCCGGTCCTGGGTTCGTGCCCCAGGTAGGGCTCCCTGCTCAGAGGGGAGCCTGCTTCTCCCCCTCCCTCTGCTCCTCCCCTCATTCATGTTCTTTCTCTTGCTTTCTCACTTTTTCTCAAATAAATAATTAATTAAAAAAATAAACAGTTGGTGAGCAGAGGAACAGCAGGGTGACAAGTTTCGAACTTTCCTAAAAGTCTTCGTTTGAATATGGTGGATGTATTTATTATATTAGCTAATGTGGTAAATTTGTGTCTTCATTGCCTTACTCCCTCCCAAGCTAATTAGTTTGGTGGAGCAAGGTAGAGGAAAAATATTCAGAAGATAAAACGACTCTAGCCAGAACATCACATTTACAGTGTATGAATAAAGTCTTTTTTAATTCCTATAAAGCTTTCACTTCTTAAATTCTACTCTGTAGCTTGGAAGCCTAAAAAATTGAAGTGTAAGTTTACCTTTCAATTAATTGCTATTGAAATTGAAATGCTATATACTGGTTTGGCTCATTTCCTACAAAACACTTACCACAGCTTAAACATGAAAAATTAGGCAATGGTATCTACAGGAAAAAAAAAAAAAATCATTGAAAAGAACTATATTCATCCTAAAAAAATTAAAGCTCTACACTGCACAATACAAATATTTCTCATTGTTTTGGATTTTTCAGTGATAAATTAAAAAAAATCAGTTATATATGTTCATTAATAATGTGTAAGTTTATGGTACCAACCTACACATATTAAAAAAAAAAGTCTTTAGGGGCACCTGGGTGGCTCAGTGGGTTAATCCTCTACCTTCGGCTCAAGTCATGATCCCAGGGTCCTGGGATCTAGCCCCGCATCAGGCTCTCTGCTCAGCGGGGAGCCTGCTTCCTCCTCTCTCTCTGCCTGCTTCTCTGCCTACTTGTGATCCCTGACTGTCAAATAAATAAACAAAATTTTGTTAAAAAAGTCTTTAAAATGCTATATTTCCAGGGCGCTTGGGTGGCTCAGTTGTTAAGCATCTGCCTTCTGCTCAGGTCATGATCCCAGGGTCCTGGGATTGAGACCCAGATGGGGCTCCCTGCTTGGCGGGAAGCCTACTTCTCCCTCTCCCTCTCCCACTCCCTTTGCTTGTTCCCTCTCTCACTGTCTCTCTCTGTGTCAAATAATTAAATAAAATGTTTAAAAAATAAAATGTATTTTCTGTATTAAGGTATAATATATATATATAAATCATAATGTTCAATGAATTTTGGTAATTGGATATTCCTGTGTAACCACCACCTCAATCAAAATATAGAACACTTTTATCACCCAGAAAAGTTTGGTTGGGCCCCTTTTCCATCAATATCCCACTCCCTAGCATCTATTTTGATTTTTATCACCCAATATAGGCTTTGCTTTTTCTGAGGCATCATAAAAATAGAATCAGTGTGTGTGTGTGGCTTTTTCTGCTTAATACAACATTTATGAGATCATCTATGGTTTTGGTTGTATTAGTAGTCTCTTTTAAAATTGCTTGGCAGTACTTCATTGTATAACATATATGACAACTTGATTACCCATATATTGATAGACTTTTGGATTCTTTCTAGTCTAAGGCTGATATGCACTAGACTACCATGATTATTTTGTACAACATTTTCTTTAGGATATATATTTTTAGTTTTCTTGGATAAATACCTACCTTGAGTAGATATATGTTTAACTCACTGTAAAACTAGACATGGTTTTCCAAAGTTATATTTTTTTTTCCTCAAACACATCAGCAATGTCTGTGTTCTTGTCAACATTTATTATTTCCAATCGTTTTAACTTTAGTAATTATCTAAGAAATGCATATTCAAATTAAAATAAAAGTGTGCTTGACTATGCATCTCCCATTTGATACAGATATTGAGCATTTATCTCCTTATGTGCTTGTTGATCATTTATAAGTATTCTTTTTCAAGGTGTTTATTCAAGTCTTTGCCCATTTTTATTTTTATTTTTTAAATTTTTTTTAAATTTTTATTCATTTGACAGAGAGAGAGAGAGAGAGATCACAAGTAGGCAGAGAGGCAGGCAGAGAGAGAGGGAAGCAGGCTCACCGCTGAGCAGAGAGCCGGATGTGGGGCTCGATCCCAGGACCCTGAGATCATGACCTGAGCCGAAGGCAGAGGCTTAACCCACTGAGCCACCCAGGTGCCCCTCTTTGCCCATTTTTAATTGATTCTTTTTAAATATATATTTCCTTTGGATATTCTGGATGCAAAATTTGCAGATATTTTCCCCAGTTGATGATGGTTTGCCTATAATACTAATTTTGATGAAGTTTAATCAATTTGTATGTGGTTTGTGCTCTTTACAAATTCTAAGCAATCTTTGCTGACCTCAAGGTCTTAAAAATATCCTGTTTTCTCCTAGAATTTTGAATTTTGTCTTTTACACTTAAATCTATGATCTAGCTCAGATAAAATGCGTGAGTAAGAAGGACTTTTTTTTCATGTGGTTGTCCAGTTATTCCAACTGCATTTAATGAAAAGATAACTCTTTTCCTGGCGAATGACTTTGGCACCTTTTCAAAATTAATTGGTGAAATGTTTGTGTGTTTATTCTCAGGGATATTTTGTAATTATTACTGTAAAGGTCTCATATGTCATTTGTTATTTTTTCCTAAGAAATTTACGTTTTTTTGCTATTGTGAATATTTAATGTCCTATTATCTGCTTTTAGTATTTATAAATGGTATTAGGTTTTCTTTACAGATCTTGGTTTGAGCAACTCTAATAAATGAATTTATTAGCTCTAGAATTTTTTTTTTTTTGGTATGTAGATTCCTTAGAATTCTTGCCTAAGTAATTATGTCATTTGTGAATAAAGACAGCTTTATTGTCTTCACTTTTTTTTTATAGTTATTGTCTCTCTGTTTAAACTCCTCAGGTGTTCAAACACATTGTCTATATTTTATACCAGATCTTTTAATATATTTATAATTTTTACTTAAAAATTTTTGTCTGAATTTTTTACCATCTCAGTGATCTTTGACAGTGATCTTCTACAGACTATTTCTCCTCTTGGTCACTTGTCACATTGCCTACTTCACATGTCTTGTACGTGTGTGTGTGTGTGTGTGTGTGTGTGTGCATACCAAACACTTTGGGGAAGAAAACAAAACAAAACAAAAAAGTACATAAAATATGAACTACTTAATACTTACACGAGAAAAAAATCACATCATTCCTTTTGTTGATATCCTAGAGTGTAGATGAATGACTTTATTCTCTAAGTTAGCTAGTTTGGAAATTTGCCGCAGCATTCTTAGATTTAATTCATTAACTGCTCCAAAGATTCTGAAGGCAGAATCAGGGCATTCCCTTCAACATTGCCTGAAATCAAAGCTTCATCAAGACTGGAGATAACACAAGATGGACAGCCACCAGCTTTCCAAACCATTTGAGATGTTTCCTCAGAATGTGCCTGTCAGATTTTTGCATCACTGGAGAGTTTTTTGCTCCCTAGTGCTATTCTTAGCTTTCTGAGCCTTGAGAAAGCTGTTTTCCTGGCCTGCCTGCATCTTAGCAGAGCTGCTCTGCCTCAGCGAAGTCAAAATCTCCCTTGGCTCCCTTGCCCTATGTCCAGCATCAGGGGGTGCTGTGCTACATGTCGAAAGGCTTCACAGAGGCTATCCCTATGCAATACTATTCTCCCGGAATTTTTCTTTTTTAGAAAAGTGCCTGAATGCACTAGATGAAGGTCAGTGGAAATATCTGGATGTGATTGCAGGTTGACTGGAACTAGAGCTTCTCTGGGTTAACAGCTCCCAAGTCAGCCTTTACAAAGCTGCTGAACGTGTACTCCCAATTATGTAGTTCCCTTCCTCTATTCCATGTTCCAGGACTGTCCAGCAGCAGTAAAAACAGCCATAGACCACTTCTATCTAAGAAAGTCTCCACACTCTTATAGTTTATTGAGATTTATAGCATCAGCAGCTCTTTTTGGTGGATTAAACAAACAGAAACCAACCTATCATTTTGTTAGGCCTACCTAACTTTTCTGTTCTTGGAATAAGGATAGGAACAGCAAGGCTTGTGATTTTTACATCCAAACTACAAGTGTAGGCCATCGTGCCTGACTTTTCAAAGAATTCCTGGTGCTTGGTTTTGTACTTTGGGCTACAGAAAGTGATATTTATCTGTACCAGGTAAAATTGCATCTTGAAGGACAAATTAATTATAACTAAAACCAGAATCTAACAAAGACAAGAATCATCTTCAACAGATGCTATACCATATGGCTAAAGTTTAATAGAGAACCCAATTGAGTACAGAAAATAAAAGTTTAATAAATGCAATTTTTCATTTCATGTTCCATAGGAAGAAAAAAATCATGGATGCTGAATGGACAAAGTCTATCTTCACTGTAAAAGATAACCCTCAAATGAATGATTTTGTAGTCTTCTAAACTTAGAAATATAATTGATTGCACATATATTTTCCCTTCTTTTCCTACATCCATTTCATTTTTATTTTATTTATTTTATTCTTTAAAAGATTTAATTTATTTATTTGACAAAGAGAGAGTGCATGAGAGCACAAGCAGGGGGAGTGGCAGGCTCCCTGCTGAGCAAGGAGCTCAATGAGACATTCATCCCAGGTCCCTGGGATCATGCCCGGAGCCCAAGGCAGCCGCTTAACCCACTGAGCCACCCAGACATCCCATCATTTTTAAAGTAAAATACAAAATTGGAAATAAAAGTCTAAGGGCAAGCAAATCCAGAAACTTGATCTAATTATACTTGAACCTCTAAAGTATGCAACAACAATAATACCTCTATTCTTTTTTTTAAGATTTAATTTATTTATTTGACACAGAATGAGAGAGCACAAGCAGGAGGAGCAGCAGGCAGAGGGAGAAGGAGAAGCAGGATCCCCGCAGAGCAGGGGGAGCCCGATGTGGGGCTCGATCCCAGGACCCCATGATCATGACCTGAGCCGGAGGCAGTCGCTTAACCAACTGAGCCACACAGGTGCCCAATAATAGTTCTATTCCCAATTATATATCAACTAGAAGCACAAAACTATTTGAGTGCATCTAATGTTAACATGAGCATGACACAGGATGCCATCTTAAACTTTCTGATCTTTTAATAGATATTTGTACTCCATCTGTTTTTATGAGTACCTAGAAAGAGGCTCTTTTAATAAATGCAGTCAACACAGATAGTTTTCTGTCCAGTTGCTGGAATACAAAAAGGAAATAATATTTGCAAAGTAGACCTGGGAAAAGAGTGAAAAAAAAAGGAAATCAGATATCCTTTATCCAGCAACGTCCAAGGAGTCATATGAAAGAAATAGCAGAAACAAAATGTAATATGCTTACATGGCAACATATATAGAAATAAATTATATCTAATTGATTATTTATGGAATACCAATAACTTATTTTCATATTAGAGTATACAAAGGCATTTGTAGAAGGAATCCATGACACTTTAAAAATTAAACTTACATGACTAATATGAAACTTACATAAAACATGATTTTAATGATCCTTGTCTGATAATTGAGCAGACTTCCAAATGAGCTTGTTATTCTTCTTTCTAGTTGAGGTTATTTCTTCATTTTACTTTTTCAAATAAAATAAATATTTTCCTTGTGAAAGAAAGGGAGAAAAAAGTCTTAGCCTTTTGCAGTTTCTATCAGGCCTATTTTTTTTTATGATTCCCTGATTGCCTCATTTTGTCTTATAACATCTCTGCACAGGTGAAGGATAGATGTCACCTTAATTCTATCATGCTTTATTTTATTAGCCGGACACCTTTGGCCCAGAGAAGTTTAGCAATCACAGTTGTCATGGGGTGCAGCTGGGACCTTATTCCAATTCTCTCTACTTTACAGATTCTGCTGTTCATTCCACAGAATATGGTTATCTTCTGACACAGATTCTAAAAAGAGGCAGAAATAATACAAATTTTCCCAAGAGGAATGAACATCTGCTTAAAGAAAAGTACTAATTTCCAGTGCAGTAAAGTAAGAAACACATTAACTAATTAAATTTAATGTGAGGCTTTAAAGTCTTAGTATTTGTTTGTACATCTAGGAAATGATTTCTACCCAATACATCAGGATCGTGTTGTGACAAATGTCAACGACTTCCTGACAGTCCTTTCCACATGGCCACAGTGCTGAGGTGATTCCAGCCAGATGAATGGTCATTTTCAGAGCCTGTCATTTAGAATCTTACAAAAACCAAGGTGTCTCTCCCAAATTTTTATGCCATTGTTACTTGCAGAGGGAAATCTAACATTCTTCTACTGTGAGGCATAATTTAAAAGGTAATTTTCCTATTGAATGTGAGATGTTTCTGAACTCTTCTAGGTTCATGTTCACATTAGAATTTTCTAGAATTTTCTTTATTCGTGTGTTACAGATCCAATCATTTTACATGGGATTATTTGTTTTCACATATATTTTCCCAGCTAGGCATAGAACTTCTGGATTAAACTAATTTATTAACTAAAATCTAAATATCTACCACATAATCATTGTTTAAGATTATCAAACCAATGAATGAAAAGTGAATGGCCTTGGAGAGGGGAGTATCTTGATACCATCCGTCCAGGATAACATACTTGGAAGTTCAAATGATTTCACAATCATCTCATTGAGTCTCATTCAATCTCATTTGGGTCTATAGATGCTGTATTTTCTATGGCCTTCAGAGTGATTTTAAGTGTGGGATCTGTACTTTGACCTCTAGCTCTGGACCACCAGCACTGAAGGTTAACTGTATTAATTTTTTCTCTTGCAAATAATGAATTCACTCTGTTTATGATATAGATATAGTGAGATTATTTGTATAGAGTCTTTAGTAATAAACCTTCTCCATGAAAAAAGTAACAACTTAATGTAATACAGTAGAGAATATAATTGAATAATAAATAATTCTGTGAAACATATAGTTTTATGTCATTGAGATGAAGTAACCCATTAACAAATACAAAAAAAAAAAAGAATATACAATGTTTGCAGAAAGTCATGAAGCTTAAAGCCAAATTTCTTTTTACACAATACAAAACATACAAAACCCAAAACTTAGCAAATATTAACCAGCAATATATTGAGATATGATTAGGATCATAAAAATATTTATATTTTAGGTATACTAGAGCTTTGTATATTAATTTCCAATATTTATCCAACCTAACTTAAGCTGATATGTGATATTTAGGTTTTTCTAAGTTTAAATGAGAATATTTAATACAAGCACTAGAGAATATAAATAAAAATGCTAATTCACCAAAATTAAGAAGATGAGCTTATGAAAGTACTTACTATTTTCTTAGGGTATTATGATATAAAAGATGTTGCATTATGTTAACTTCTTAATAGCTCTGTGATTAATACCATTAACATGAATGGGTGAGAAAAGTAGATTTGGGTGGATTGAACAAGATCTTATATTTGATAACTGCCACAGAATACAAATATTTCTGATTCAGTACTACTGTCTCCATGGATTAACAATGCACTTTGTTAAAAATGTAGAGATCATGCTTATGTGAATTATGTGACATTTTTGAAGTTCATCATCAATTAAATAATAGAGGTCGGGGTTATACTCAGGTCTTTTATATTCTGTTTCAGTCTATCTATGACATCAACCCAAGGGAGGGTGGAAAAAGTAATAATATTTACCTGTCAAACCTCATCAGATCAATAATCTGGTCAATCCACTGTCTGGTATCTTAGTGATAGCTAGAAAATTTTAGAAGAAAAATAATTTAGAAGAAAACAAAGCTTTCACTGGTTCTTTTATTTACTTATGCATTCATGATTTTATTATTACATTTGCTCTTCAAATGCTTAATACATTCGACATGAACTTGTTGATTAATACTTGATACCTATATCTTAAATAAACATATAATTATAAATAAAGCTCCTGTTATCTTCTGGGCAAAGTCATTTTGAAGCTTATGAAAATTAATATTAACATTAGTAATGTAGTTGATTTAAAAAATGGGAAGTAGTGTAAGACCAGTGTCACAAAGAATCATGGAAGAAATGAAAAACCAGTAGAATTCTGCAACCTGGAGAAAACAAAAAGTACAGAGTAAGGAGAGGAAGGATGGTGTGATCAGTGAGTGGTGAGAGCCAAAATTTTAATTCCACTAGAGCAAATAATATTTCTGTATGGGAGAGCAGGCCACAAGATATTAAAAAAACTTAAATTGTCATACCTCAGATATTATTGTTACTACTACTTGTATAAACCTCCATTATCTTAATGGGAAGCATTCCACTCTGAGAGCTCACTTGCAATTGCACAATGACCCTTCCTATATTTCAAGCACAATAGCATCTACCATTGTTCTAAAGCTTCCCATTTTCATCATACCCTAACTTCCTTCTTCTACCTCTTTCCTCTTCATCTTAATTCAGTGGTCAGTCATTACAAGAACTCAGTTACACTAGCATTTACCCTGCTTTCACTTTCTCAGACTCGCTTGGTACTAACAATCTCGGTTAAATAAAATTTCCACTACTCCATACTCCTTACTAATGTGGCTGGAATAGGTCCTGGGTCTTGTCACCAAACCATTTGATAAACTAAGAGAAATTTCAGATTTTATAGTGTTCAACCTCAGAATGTTTCAACAGCTAGTTTTTTTCAGTCCCCATTAGGAACATAGTATTTTGCAGGTTTATAAAAGTGGTATTATATACATAAACATATCATAACTATTATGGCAGCAAGATCCCATAGCCGATAGTTCTACTTAGAAAGTTGGTTTCCATTCAGTAGTGTTTGCCCCGTGTTGATCATGTTAATCATGAAATTTCCAATGTCAAGAACAATATAAAACATGTCAAATCAGCAACACTGAAGAGCATACATATTTACCTAATAAATTATTCACATCATATATTAGTGTATATTTGTGATATTGTTTAGGTCTTTTGTTAATAATCTATCAACCTGCTTTCATTGGTTTTTTTTCCAAAATCACAATTAGCCTGATAATTTCTCAAAAATAATTTGTCGGGGCGCCTGGGTGGCTCAGTGGGTTAAAGCTTCTGCCTTCGGCTCAGGTCATGATCCCAGGGTCCTGGGATCGAGCCCCGCATCAGGCTCTCTGCTTAGCGGAGAGCCTGCTTCTCCTTCTCTCTCTGCCTGCCTCTCTGCCTACTTGTGATCTCCATCTGTCAAATAAATAAATTTTTAAAAAAATTAAAAAGTAATAATTTCTCAAAAATAAAAGCTGTGATTGAGTTCATTTTTAAAGAGACTGTCTTGCATGACATCTGTTATTTTTATGCCATTTTTCTTTAAGACATTACTTAATAAATTATATTCTACAAATGTTTTTAGTATGGCTAAGCAATTGAAATTCCTTTTGGGAGTCTCCCCTGCCATCGATCATATGAGCACAGCAGATATCTCCGTCTCAGAAGCTCCTGCTGTATACATGGGTCCAGTTGGGATGAACATGTGAGTGGAAAAGTTCAGGGCAAGGTCTAGAGCATTTAATGACATACCACTTTATTAGCCTGGAGGGTACATTCACCTTTTTTTAATAAGCTGATACCGTATCAGTTATATCCAGAGACAATATGACTTATTTTTTTAAAGATTTTATTTATTTATTTGACAGAGAGAGATCACAAGCAGGCAGAGAGGCAGGCAGAGAGAGAGGAGGAAGCAGGCTCCCTGCTGAGCAGAGAGCCGGATGCGGGGCTCGATCCCAGGACTCTGAGACCATGACCTGAGCCGAAGGCAGCGGCTTAACCCACTGAGCCACCCAGGCGCCCCGACAATATGACTTTTTAAAGAAAAAAAAAAAAATCTTGCTAATATTTCTTTTATGGAAAAGTAGATTTTTCAAGGCATTAATTTATAGCAATATTGTACCAATGTACAGATAAGATTTCTCTTTTAAATTCTTTATAGATGTGGATCAAAGTGATGTATTATTTTAATATCCAAGTCCTAAATTTATATATATGTACATATATAAATTCATTTGAGGTATATAAATATATGTTCTTTCTGATGGCATTTTTACTAGTATCTAATCTTCTAAAAAAGAAATTGAGAATTTTAAAAAATATCTTAAATATTGTTAATAGTATATATTTTACAAGTCAGTTGTAAGCTAGGAAACATAAAAAAGCTTAATGTCAGAATCCATATTACTTCATCAGTGCTCCAATGCAGAGTGTAAAAGCTTAGATTGTAACAAGATATACGACAGTACAACAACATCACATAGATCCAAAGTAAAAAATTCTTTACAAAAATCATGTGATATCAGATAACTTTTATAATCCTACATTGTTTGTTAATCTTATAATTATTGAAATTCTTAAAAAAATATTGGTGCTTATTAAAACAATGTTTTCTACCTCCATATATACTATTCCTACTAATAGCTTGGAAAATGTATTCCTTTACCTTAAAATAAAAATAAAAATTATTATAAAATCTGAAAAGAAGCATCTCTATATGGTCATGTAAACTAACATTAACTGCTTTTGCTTCTGCCCAACTAAAAAATAATAGAGATAATAGATTATACTGTATTTATAAAATTAATAGAAAAAAATAAAACCACACTTGGAAATAAATATGAAACTCAAAGATTAGTAAGCTAGAATTAATGCAACCATTGCATTAGTAACAGTAGGTGCAGTAGGTGACAAGATCTCGAAAATGTGGCCTCAGATGCTTCATGGTAGGAATCCGAAACAAAGATCTTTTTTTTCACAGCCTAAAACTTGCAAGAATTTCTGTGTTTAGAAAAATTCTGTCCAGGGCACCTGGGTGGCTCAGTGGGTTAAAGCCTCTGCCTTCAGCTCAGGTCATGGTCTCAGGGTCCTGGGATTGGGCCCCATATGGGGCTCTCTGCTCAGCGGGGAGCCTGTTTCCCCTTCTCTCTCTCTGCCTGCCTCTCTGCCTATTTGTGATCTCTGTCTGTCAAAATCAAGAAAATTAAAAAACAAAACAAAACAACAACAAAAAATGTTCTGTCCATTGGGATAGGGAAGATGTAAAGATGCTCACTTTCTCCCCAGTGTGAAGGTTAGAGAAAAGAAAAAAAAAAAAAAAATCACCAGAAACCATTAAACCCCAAGACCTGTTTCAGCTGATGTAGTTCTAGAACCTAGGTGAGGTTCGGTGGGCTGAGGTCCGGAGCCGATGACCAAGAAAGAATTCTTGAGACATCTTTGGTGCAAAATGGTGGTTTATTAAAGCGCGGGGACAGGACCCGTGGGCAGGAAGAGCGGGTGCCCTGTGTTGTGAGAGATGACAGGTTATGTACCTTGCGGTTGGGGGAAGGTGAGGGGAAGGGAGGTTTCAACGGAACTTTCATATGCTAAAGAGGGCCTACAAGGTGCAGGGATACCAGAGGCCTTGCGGCTTGATCAATGTTGTCTTTCGTCAAGCCATTCATATTTCTGCTATCAAGCGTCTTTGTTACTGAGATTTGGGTTTAGAAGAAATTTAACTTTATTTAGGGCTTGAGGAACTGAGTTATTTGCCTCTGGAAATTGTGCTATTGATAAGGTAACTTCTTTGTTTGTAGATCTCTAGGACATTTGTAAACCAAGGGAGACTCTGTCTTGCAGGATTGTGATCTATGCAAGTTAACTATTTGTTTCTCGCTTATGGCAGTCAGGGGTGCCTGAGGAATGTCACACACATTACCCAGGGGAGCTGGTGGAGAGGGGGTGCAAGGTGCCAGCTTTTGCTTTGTCTTCAGCCAGCCTCCTGCTCCCTCATCACAGCCATGCTCAAAGGTCCCACTTTCCAACCCTCTGTGACCCTAAGCCAAGAAACCAAAATGAAACCTTGCCCAGGAGCAGAGAAAACCTTCCTGAGCACTGGCAAAAACACAAACAAAACCAAAAAACAATGGTCTTCTGTTTCGATACTTTGACAATATGGGGTAATTGGTTCACAATAGTCCATGGGTGAAAAGCAAACTTGAATGAAAATAAAATTACAAAAGGAAAAGAAAATCAAGAAGTTGAATTAGAAGATATAACAGAATGTATTTTTTATTCTCTTCAATGGATGTAATAAAATAAAAACAAGGAGAATATAGCATAACTAAATTCAGGATTGTTAAAGAGGTAAAAGAAAGTAATTAAAAAAACCTCTCTGTGTTTAGAAAAGAAAGAAATATCATCATCTCATCCAAAACAAAATTTGAGGGAGCACCTGAGCGGCTTGGTCAAGTAAGAGTCCAACTGGACTTTAGCTCGGTTCATAATCCCAGGGTCATGGGTTTGACCCCCATGACAGCCTCCACGCTCTGTGTGGAGGTACAAATTAATTATTTAATTAAATAATTAATTAAAACTTTTGGGGAAAAAAAACAACAACAACAGAATTTGAGGGACTACATTTTGTGTTACATGGTACTTGACACTGTGAGATACAGAATTTTTCAGATATTATTTCGTATATTATCAAAATAGTAGATTGTTAAGGCTTTTCATAAACACAAAGAGAGGGGACTGAATTACAAACCTAAACTTCCCATACAAAACCGCAGTGTCTCACAGATTGAAGGAAGCACAGCATTCAGAAACCTTCAGATGCAAGAGGACTTTCATCCTCCAGAAATCCAGCAATGAAAACACTGTGTTCTCACAAGAGTTAATCATTCTTTCTTAAAAAATCAAATTTAAGGGGCGCCTGGGTGGCTCAGTGGGTTAAAGCCTATGCCTTCAGTTCAGGTCATGATCCCAGCGTCCTGGGATCAAGCCCTGCAGCGGGCTCTTTGCTCAGAGGGGAGCCTGCTTCCTCCTCCCTCTCTCTCTCTGCCTGCCTCTCTGCATACTTGTGATCTCTGTCAAATAAATAAAATCTCTTAAAAAAATCAAATTTAATTATGTTGGTTTGCTTTTTCTTTATTATAACATTAATACTACCCCAAATATTTAAATATAAATATATATATATATATATATATATATATATATATATATAAAATCTGCAAAACCACATGATATTGTCCATAGATTACAATCCTTACTCTTTGACAGTTCTTTTTTTTGTAAGCAAAGTAACTAAATACTTTTTTATTGTTGTTGTTGTTCTTGTTTTACACGATGAAAATGATTTGGATAAAATCGATGATTTTAACAAGCAAGTGTAAACACATTTCAAAATGTGGTATGGAAAAAAATCTTCCTGAAGCTTCTGTGACATAAAGTTGGTTTCTTCTGAAAACAAAGTACTAAAATATTTGCATAATATTGTGGTTTACTATATATATATATATATATATATATATATATATATATAGTGGTTTACAAAGCACTGTTTCATAACTTCCCATCTCATTTTTACAACGGGGTTATGAGGGGAGTGATTCAATGGTTTGATTTAGATTTTAAGATAATAAATATTATTGAAAATCAGTGCAAATTGAATGGAGACAAGGGGGAAATGGAAGTCTTATTAGAAACTTTGGTAGCGTGGATTAAATATGATGGTGGCAAATAGGGTTAGCAGAGAAGACTGCTAATAAGATTTTTATCTTAAATAAGTTTCTTTAGCTATTAGAATGTTTTATTGTAGGTGGTGCCTGAAATACTCATCCGTCTATCTGTCTATCTGCCTATCTATGTATCTACCTATCTATCTAATATTTTATTAGAATACATTCTAATCCAGATAGGTGACTGAAATTATCATAGATAAATCCAGAGTTTTACTCTGAGCAACTCATTCCCTTTTCTTTGCTCTAATACCACGCAATACATGGTTCCCAAAAAGGAACATGATGTCCCATCATTCGAGACAAGAGTGTGTGAGGAAGCACACTGCTGAAAAGCAGTGTCCAGGGAATGGTTCAGGATGACGCATCTTCCCATCCTCCCTAGACCCCACACCGAGACTTCTTATTGCCTCTCACAGGGAAATGGGCCCATGGATCTAATTTTAATCATACCAGAGAACACCAAGGATAGAGACTCGTTCTTCTCTTTGCAACCATAGAGAAAATAAAAGGAGAAAGGAGAATTATGTACAGAGTTAGAAAACTCTGTATATGTATGTATAAGGTGATACATGTAACAAAATACGCATGGATACCTCTGCAAAGTTAGTGAATATATAGAAAATCAAGATTTGATGACGCCCTTGAAAATTGACAATAAAAATCCTTTACTAGCTTGATCCCAAAAACATTTGAAGGGTGACTTCATCTCAAATAATTGATTAATTTAAATATTCAGGAGTGTATCTACTGTATTCTGTTACCAATGTTAGTGAGAGCTCACGAAAGCACCAACTTGTAGTCACTGTTTGATCTCTTCATTGACAGAAACATTATGTGTTGGATTAAATCTTCAAATCATTGCAAAACCCAAGTTTGCAAGTGAATTCATGGAAAGTGAAAATTGGTAGCTTTACACAGCTCTAAACATCATGGCTGTGTAGGAAAGAAAGGACAAGAAACAGTTTCCCACTATTTGATTATCTATGCATTTATCATCTGTCTTGTCTGCATTTTCCTCTGAGCACCCTACAGAGGACTGTATAACTAAAAGGTTTTCCATTATATGTAATTTTAAGGAGCACAAATGGTATGCAATCATATACAGTGTGAGAAAAATTATGACCATCACCATCTTGTCTCCACAGAGATTCACATTTAACTTCAATTTACTCCTAGAAAGCCTGGGACAGACATCCTTGATAGTTTTCTGAGGGTCATGGGTGGAGAAAGGGCAAGCTTCCCACTACCCCAGTAGGAATATGTCAGCCTTTTGCTGACTACACATGTTTAAATCTACACTGTAGATTTAACTGTAAGGAAGGCACAGTGCCAAGAACACAGAAACCACGATCATCTTCCTATTTTAATGTCTCTCCTTTTTATCTTAAATTTATAGACATTTCTGAATCATCTTCCTATTATAGTGTCTCCCCTTCTTTATCTTAAATTTCTAGACATTTCTGAATCTCTAGAAATTGTCTGGCTTCCATCTCCACAGAAACATGAATGGCAGAGAAGGCAAGCTATTCACAGGAAGCCTAGTGCTTCAGAGGTTTTTGGATAGAAAGAAGAAAGGCACACTCCACTTGTTCTAAGGAAAACATGGTTGGGGGATTTGGTATAACGAGACAGCCTCGCCTATTATCTGGCTGTTAAGAAACTTGCTCTTTGATTTGCTTCTCATGATATCTATGCCAGCATCACTGACAAAAATACTGCCTCTTCCTACAATGTCATTGTTCATGCTGGTGTTGCTGGCAGGGCTCCTTTTATTACTGGACATGTACTGAGGATGCTATGGGCAGGAAGGTCAGTTAGAAGTGGAGTAGGAGGGAAGCTCCTAACAGGCTCTATGCACGTTGCCTCTGACCTCCAGGTTTCTCTGTCTTTGCCCATCTGATCTCACTCTTCTCATTCCTTCACAATGTCTAGGCAAGGATGAAAATCAACTGACACATCTTTGTCTCAAAACAGCAAATTTGTTGAGTGGATCCCTCACTTTCTAACTTGATTTCTTCTGTGGCCTTAGAAGCTTCAGGTAGTTTCTATACAAAATGACTATGTTTATGATTATTTGATAATTACATATTCAATGTTTATTGTGTGCCAGTCACTGAGAAACCAAGAAACAGCAGTGAACGTGTCAGATGAAATCCTGTCCTGATGGACCTAAAATTCTGATGAGTGATAATTAACAAGTAGAATATATCATTTCAGGCAGTAATCAATGTTACAAAGAAAAGCATTTATAGCAGCATGAGGGATTTATTCTGCATAATTATGACAAAATTTTCTTGTATGTTTAAAATATGTTTTGGTGGTATATAATAGTTTGTCCGGTATTTCAATAAGTTTGAGTTTTTCATTTGAAAATGGATATTCTTACTGCCAAGTCTCCAATAGAAAAGAGGATCAAAATGTGTTTGATCCCCTGATTTAAGAAAGGCAGGAGTGAGCTGACCCAAAAACCCACCGACCTTAGGCTCCATGGTAACAGAAGTAGCTTCCAAAGTGTCTTTTGAAAAAAATTGTGAAAGTAGTTATGATGTGGCCTACTGTTTCCAATTGGTATAAAATAATTTACCAGAAAGTTAAGAACTAAAACATCTCGCAGTTATTATTCCCTAATTCCAATGGATCGGGACTCTGGGCATGTCTTAGCTACATGCTCTGTGCAGGGTCTCCCAAGACTGCAGTCAAGGTATTTTCTTCTCCCACTCATGTCCTTTTCCAAGCTCTGGGGCTTTTGGCAGAATTCGGTTCTTGGTAGCAGCTGGAGGACTGAGGCCCTCAGCTCCCAGAGGCTGCCTGACCACACAGTTCCTGACCATGTGGGTGGCCCACAGGTAATCCCACAATGGCAGCTTGCTCTCTAGGTCAACATGGGAGTCTCTCATTCTAGTCCTAAATCTAGAGTCTAAGAGAGCGTATCATGAAAGGCAACTCTCTTCACTATTGCTACAGAATGTCAAGGGGGGGATGTCCCATCACCTTTTCCATGTTCTATTAGAAGCAAATCATAGGCCCACCCACACTCCAGAACAGAGGGTTTCACAGAAGTCTGGACACTGGGGTGACAGGAATTATTGACCACCCTAGGGTCTGTCTGACACATGGAGTATTTGGGAAGAGTAAAGAAAACAATTTTTCTTTTCGTAGTTATAACTTAATGGGACCCACAGTACTGAAGCACCATAATTCTTCAGCAAGTATCAAATTGCTCTAGTGCCTATGTTACCAAAAATACCTTAAGTTCAAGGTGCTCAGTTTCATTTGAGTTTGCCTCTTTTCTTTCCTTGGACATCACTAAAAAAACATGAAATGAGGAACTATGCAGCACAGGGAAAGGAAAGGGAGGTTGAGGATAAGAGACTTTCTTTTCAGCAAAGTATGTAAAAACCTAAAATGAAACAAAAAAATACAAGGACTCCATCAGCCTCCAATAACAGAGTCGTGGGATCTTCTTTAAAGAAATTAAAGAAAATAACCTTCTTCTCTAAGACACCATATTTTGATCCTTAATTATGCTAGCAATCATGAAGTGAGGAATAATGGTTTTTTTGTTTGTTTGTTTGTTTTAATAATTTATTTATTTTTATAAACATATAATATATTTTTATCCCCAGGGGTACAGGTCTGTGAATCGCCAGGTTTACACACTTCACAGCACTCACCTTAGCACATACCCTCCCCAATGTCCATAACCCCACCCCCCCTCCCAACCCCCCTCCCCCCAGCAACCCTCAGTTTGTTTTGTGAGATTAAGAGTCACT
Source organism: Lutra lutra (assembly GCF_902655055.1). Lineage (NCBI taxonomy): Eukaryota > Metazoa > Chordata > Mammalia > Carnivora > Mustelidae > Lutra > Lutra lutra. The sequence goes on from NC_062280.1 coordinate 193,565,136, forward strand.
TATGGTTTGTCTCCCTCCCAATCCCATCTTGTTTCATTTACTCTTCTCTTACCCCCTTAACCCCCCATGTTGCATCTCCACTTCCTCATATCAGGGAGATCATATGATAGTTGTCTTTCTCCGATTGACTTATTTCGCTAAGCATGATACCCTCTAGTTCCATCCACATCATCGCAAATGGCAAGATTTCATTTCTTTTGATGGCTGCATAGTATTCCATTGTGCATATATACCACATCTTCTTTATCCATTTATCTGTTGATGGACATCTAGGTTCTTTCCATAGTTTGGCTATTATAGACATTGCTGCTATAAACATTCAGGTGCATGTGCCCCTTTGGATCACTACGTTTGTATCTTTAGGGTAAATAACCAGTATTGCTGGGTCATAGGGTAGCTCTATTTTCAACATTCTGAGGAACCTCCATGCTGTTTTCCAGAGTGGTTGCACCAGCTTGCATTCCCACCAACAGCGTAGGAGGGTTCCCCTTTCTCCGCATCCTCGCCAGCATCTGTCATTTCCTGACTTGTTAATTTTAGCCATTCTGACTGGTGTGAGGTGATATCTCATTGTGGTTTTGATTTGTATTTCCCTGATGCCGAGTGATATGGAGCACTTTTTCATGTGTCTGTTGGCCATCTGGATGTCTTCTTTGCAGAAATGTCTGTTCATGTCCTCTGTCCATTTCTTGATTGGATTATTTGTTCTTTGGGTGTTGAGTTTGCTAAGTTCTTTATAGATTTTGGACACTAGCCCTTTATCTGATATGTCGTTTGCAAATATCTTCTCCTATTCTGTCAGTTGTCTTTTGGTTTTGTTAACTGTTTCCCAGCAACATCTTCCTAGGAACATCACCAAAGGCAAGGGAAGCAAGGGCAAAAATGAACTATTGGGATTTCATCAAGATCAAAAGCTTTTGCACAGCAAAGGAATAATGTTTTTAACTAAATCTTACCCTGAGTGGCAATTTTCAGAATACAAAGTTTCCTTTAACATTCAGCCATAAGTATATTATCTATTCACTAGTATTTACAAAGTAGAGAAAAATAAATAAATAAATAAACAAATTAGTCGGTCATAAATCTTTCATTCAAAAAAAATTCAACATTTTATTGATTAGTGTTAGGGTTCTTTATTCTTATTAATCTTCATATATTTTGAGTTCACAGTGCAATTGCTACTGTATTATTTTGTGACTTAGGGCCTAATAAATATTCTCATAGAACTAAATAGTGCTGTTTGAGCTCTTCAATAGTCTGTGTTTGATTTCATCCTAATTTACTTAAGTATTTTCCTATTACTGCACATTTAAGGTTGGCAGTTGTTTGCAGTTGTTTAAGGTTGTTTTACATCTGACAAATCAAGTTGTTGTAAAAGTCTTTGTGCTGTAATGATTCTAACTCTTTGTGTGGACTCTAAAAATTCACTGTGGAATATGAATAGCTGCTTCGAGGTCTTGTCCAATGTTCCTAAGTTACTTTCCAAAAATACGAAATGCACTTATGCCCACAAAATGCAAGGTACACCTTCCCATTGTCATTCCACCAGCATTATCATTCAAAAAAGTTGAACCTCCAGGTTGTAAGATCGAATCCTGCATCGGGCTCCATGCTCACCAGGAATTTGCTCTGCTTCCTGTAGCACACGGGCATAAAATTTATATTTTATAGATAAAGGCCTAAATTTATATTTTAATCCAGCTCCGTTAGGCTTTGTAGTGGCTGGCATTTCTTCTTGGATTCTTTTTTTTTTTTTTTTTTTTTAAGATTTTATTTATTTGACAGAGAGAAATCACAAGTAAGCAGAGAGGCAGGCAGAGAGAGAGGAGGAAGCAGGCTCCCTGCTGAGCAGTAAGCCCGATGTGGGGCTCGAACCCAGGACCTGGGATCATGACCTGAGCTGAAGGCAGCGGCTTAACCCACTGAGCCACCCAGGTGCCCTCTTCCTGGATTCTAACTCACTGATAGTTCCTTGTGAGTTTCTGTCATTCCTCCATCTTCACAGGATGGGGATTGGGGGAGAGAGAGCATCAGTACTTCTGGTCAGATGATACAAAAGATGGCATTTTCTTTTCTAGTTATTAGGAGGCTTGTGCTCCTCACACTATATTTCCTCCCTACCCCATCCACTGAACTGCTACATGTTTTTCCTGGTCATTATCACCTTATAGAAGATTATCATTATGTCTTTATTTATTATGTTTATCAGTAACCATTCTTTTTTTTTAATGTTTTATTTATTTATTTGACAGAGAGAGAGAGATCACAAGTAGGTAGAGAGGCAGGCAGAGAGAGGGGGAAAGCAGGCTCCCCGCTGAGCAGAGAGCCCAATGGGGGGCTTGATCCCAGGACCCTAAGACCATGACCTGAGCTGAAGGCAGAGGCTTAACACTCTGAGCCCTATCAGTAACCATTCTGTAAAGAATAGGATAGAATAGAATAGAATAGAATAGAATAGAATAGAATAGAATAGAAATTCTGCCAAAGTTTGTTTGGGGTTGTTAACTAACATAAGACACTAGATCTGTACCTGCATGATAGGTGATCAATCAATATATATGGGACACATGTATGAATTTAAATGCTGGTACATGACCTACAATCAATTCATAGTACTCTGTAATTAAAGGGCAAAATGTCAGGTTCGCTGCCGGATCAGTGATAACGGGTGCTCAAAACCTTTGTTGAATGAAGAAATGAATCTACGAGTGAATGAATTGTTTTTGGAAATAATCTGATTCCCACCTGATGATAAATTCATCACCTAGATATTTAGCCTAATTACCCAAGACTACCTAGTGTCAGTTACTACCATCGCAAGCACTAGTTAACTGGAAATAATAAACTGTCTTTACTGGTTATGCACGTCCAACTGAATAAAATGAAAGTCGCCTCCAAATGTCAGAAACATGGCAGAAAAAATTAAACACATTTTCTTACTGATATTTCTTACTTACCTTTTCATTTAATAAACTTTAATTATGAATGTATATCTCTTGTAGACTCGATCTATATTTATTTTGTTAAAGGTAAAACATCCATGCAAATTTCAGAAGTGAGGCATGAAGGTGATGTCTCTGGGCCGTGGATAAGGAGCCCTCTGTGCAGTGACTGCAAGCCGATGAAGAAAAAAAATCAATTTGCAGATATGTTCCTGCAGAACCTTGAAAATTTATTTCAGGAGCTGAGCAGCCAGTCACCGCCATTCCAACAATTCTGTTTCTAGTTCTGACTTTCTCAAGTCAAGGTTCTGTAGATTGGGTACCCCAGGACATGCAAGTCTTAGGCTACTTTGGATTTGATGTGAAAAAGAATCCCACTGTTCAGAAGCAGAGGCTTGTCAGGACAGAACCAACATTTTGTTCCCCTCTTCTGTGTAGTAATATAACGTAAGACTAGGGAGAAAAAAAAGAGGCTATTTTTTCTTCATGAGAAAAAAAAAAAAATCAAAGCTCTTAAAATTCTCTAGTGATTTTTGGCTCTCCAGCAGTGTTCAGTTGATTCCCCACGGCTACTATTACTTTTCCTGATCAAGGTTGCATTTCTTAATATCCTCTGCAGAGCCGGGGTGCCACTGCCTGAAAATTCAACAGAGAGGAAAAGAAGATTCTATCTAACACTTATAAATAGTGAACAGCTTATATCTCCATCATAAAGGCACATTTATTTGTGCATTTATGACTTCCTTGGGAATATTTCGCCCATCCTCTAGTAAATGTGTAGGACTCTTGGGAACTTTGGGAAAGAAGGAGGAAGTCCGTCCTGTCTCTAGGACAAATGTCGTTTTCTTGGTCGTCAGACTGTTCATGTGTATGTGCGTGTGCATGCCTAGGGGTGGAGGAATCCAATAGATCTGGGGCATATGGCAGAAAGAAAATGCAGTTCCCTTTTGGGGGACTGAGTCTCAGTGAAATGAGGTGTAAGGCAGACAATTATTTAAATAAACTTAGAGGCATACATAACAGATACCTTCAAATATACAGGAGCCTTCTCTTTTTCATAATTTATTTCAGCAAGTTAGAAAAAAATGAGAACCTTATACATTCATTTTTTAGCTGGATGCATATTGTAATCATAGTGAGCTATTGCGTTGAGAAAAGCTACTGACAAAACAGGAGACTAGTGACACCTCTTTCTCATTACGGGTTATTTCCTCTTAAATGTGTTATTTGTGTAAAGTGAGAAAATCTCCACTTTTTGCATAGAGTGTGTTTACTTCTTTTAATAGAGAGCACTCAAAGCCTTAACAAAAGAGCGTGCATTAGCACTCACATTTCCTCCCAGTGGTGCTCAGTGGCATTTCTGAGCCCATATCCTGCCACTGTGCTCAATGGGGAGCCCTTCAATATTGCTTTCTCTCCTTCAGTAATACTTAGCAACCACATGGTGTGCAAAGCTTCCTAAAAACAGTACAATGAAGAAAAACTTAAGACTCTTTCCAGCCTTTTCTTATCTATGGATGTCTTTAAAACAAATATTTTGGCAAATATCTCTATTTTAAAATTGAAATGAAGGAATTTCTGCCGTCTTTGGTTTTGGAGGCATATTTGTTAAATTATTTTAAAACAACCATTGTAGATGTGGTTAAATGCATATGTTAACCATGGTAATAGTATTTGGCAAACCTGGATTCTCTCAAAATATATAGATGTAAATTGAAATAGCATAGGATAAAATAGAACAACCGAACTATATAAAGAAATTGCCAACATTCTATCAAGTTGATAAAATCTAGCTAACTTGGCTTTTAATTACTCCTCTGTTAAATAAAGCTTTTCCCTTTTAGAGCTTTAGAGGAATCTTGCAAAGAGTAACAATATTTTCAGTTATCATTTTGTATCATGCTTCTCCTGAACTAAGGCACATTTCTTTTTTTAAAAATGATTGACTTCAGTTTTCCCGCAAAAGTTTAGTTTCATCTTGACATTTTGGATCAAACACAAGGGTTTTAAAAGGTAATTGGTTCTTGCAGTGTTATTTTTGGAAGAAATATAGAAAAAATGTAACGACAATTCTTACATTAATTGCACAATGTAGTAAGAGAATTATTTATTGTAAATGTTATAACTCTGAAGAGACCCATCTACTGAGTGAGACTACGCAAAAGTTATTGGAGGTCTGTTTCCACACTTAAAATTATGTCTTACAATTGGCAGTGTTATAATCACAACCTTATCTTGCCCTAAATACTTCTATATTCTCAGAAAGAAGATATATAAATATGTTTTTCACCTTTATGCAATCGAATTTTTCATTTTCCTACATAAGGAGGGGTTTACGTACAGAGAACTGTAATGTTTGCTCCACTACAACTTTTAAAGAGATTATTTTATTTTTGGCCTGATCAGACCAATTCTCTTGTGATACCTCTTAGGTCAACATTTTATAATATACTTCTTTTTTATTATTACATATTTCCACTTAAGTTTCATTTTGAATTAGTTACTGCTCGTGGAATTAAACAGTATTGTGAACTGTGATTCTTCCTAAGTGAAGGTACAATGTGATGCAGTCTATTAAGTGGAAATGAGCTGTATCTATGTATTATCAATACATAACAGCTTTGGAAGGGTGTCCATATTTTTCAGCACAATTGATGATGTATTTCATTTTGTCACATTAAGAACAATAATGAGGCATGGGTTCTTAAGCCATTTGATCAATTTTTTCAATAGTTTCAACTGCTCAACAATTAACCTAATGTGCAATTCAGGTAGTTGTGAAAAATCTAATATAGAGTATTTTATCAAACCTCACAAGTCAGCCAATATCATTTTTAAATTATGCTAACGCATTATCAAATATTGCTCAAAGTAATTTAAAGCCCTGAAGGGGAATTTCTTCAGGAATGTTCTCTACCTATGATTTTTTCCCCCACTGATGTTAAACTTAATTTTTACATGTGTACACCACGAGGGTCCTCAGCATCAGATTTATAAAATCAGTGCCCATGGAATAGTATAAGCCGTGGCAGCATATTTAATAGCTGATAAGTTCAAATTTCTCTTACAGAAGTCTAAGTGCATGGGAAGGCTTACCCTCCTCTGTTCCAGCAACTTCTACGTGGAAAACAAAACAAAACCAAAAAAGGGTCTTCACTCTGTCCTTTCCTCTTTGCGCTGGTAGCAGATGTTAATATTTTATATACAATTTTCGTTAACCAGTAATTGGCAATAAAGACAAAATAATTTACTGTTTCAAGATTCCTCAGTGTTAACTAATTAGACCAGCGGCAGACCTGGAGCACAGGACAATGGCAAACTTTCAGATGAATTAATTTTATGGAAGGCCAGCTGAGTAATTGGACTCCAATTACAGGCCGTTTAGCGCCATCATCACCTTCATATATAATTAAATTCAATTGGTTGATACAGCTTCTATTTTTATGAGGCCACTTACCAGCTTTCTGAACCCCACTGTGACTTTGGATTCAGGCCAATCAATTATTAGTCATTTCTCTTTCAAATGGAAATGCACTGGATTAGTCATATTTTCCATAATGGTCACATTTAAAATATCTCTCTTTTCATAACTTGTGGTATATTTGAACCTTACTTTTTGATTCTACATAGAAAATATATTCATTTACGTTGAAATATAATAAGATGAACACTGATAGGGCCCAGCTCTGAGTCTGAAGGCTCACTGGGATGACATCCTGCAGCATGTCATTTGCAGACATATCTTGTACTCTTGGAAAACAGTGAGATGGACATTTACTTTTTTGGGGCAGAAACTCATCTGGAAATCAGTTGGCTTATTAATCCAAAGTTCAAGCTATTTTAATTCCCCTGAACGGGACTTTTTCTATGTTTTGGGAAGTACATACCAATGTTGGAACAAAACTGTTCATTCCAACATCTCTGTAAAAAGTAATCCATGCATGTATTGAGATACATGGATTGACCATGAAGTTTGGTCTCCTTGTGTGTAAGTTTCTATTATTTAGGATTGGAAACGTATACTTAGTTGAAAGTATATTTTTAGGACAATATGGTTTTGAGGATGTTTTATCTATTGGCATTTATTAAATGTTCTGAAAGTTTAGAGATGCTCTCTTTGTCTAGAAACACTCCTTTACCAATAGGAATTATTTGGGGGCTATTTTTGTTCAATCTAATCTAATCTGTTAAGAGGACACAAGTTATTAAAAAAACAAAAATGAGTTATTTCTAAGGTCTTATTATCCATCATAATTAAGTTCAAGCTACTATACTAATAAGGCAGTTTTGACTATACTACAAATAACATATTTGTAAACATTGTATCTCATCAGTGGTAAAATAAATTTTAACTAATAGTTATAAGGTGGTACCGATAATAACCCTTCAAAATTTGGATGATAAAATTATTTCCATTCTCATCTAAGCAACAGGGAGGCCATCATCTCACAAGAAGAGAAATTGGAGAAGCAAGAGAATGGTCTGAGATCAGTTCAAGAAAACAATTTATTTCACCCAAACAATGCAGACAGGGGAAGCGGCACCTTATTTTGTTGCCTTATGGCTCTAGTTTGAAGTTTTCTCTTCTACCTTCTTTTTCTGGCTTCGATTTTCTGCGAAAATTCTGCTTTAGAATTCAGCATATTATTGAAAAGGAAGTGAAACTTCTCAAACACACATAAATTGCAAATGATAGGATAATAATTAATATTAATCTCCAGATGGCAAAACTCTGAGTTGTGAAGATAATTTTCATTTAGTTACTCAAAATTATAAAAATTATATCTAATCATGCAGATGATTTAAACTACATGTAATTATATAAAAATAGTTTACAAATATATATAAAATAGTTTATATATAAATAGCTTAATATGTATGCATATATAAGCTACATATATGGTGCTAGGTGCCTAATTAACAAAATAAAGTTAAAGTGAAAAATTCAAATTTTAATCTGTAATGACAAATCATAAAAAGCATATTTTCTAAAGAAGATAATTTCAATATTGTTTATTACCCCCGATCCTCATATCCATTAATGTAATTTAGTTTCACATTCTATGAACAATTCCATTAGGAAATATTCTACATATTTGCAAAGTACCCTCGACCATTTCTTTAACAACACTTTTATCACTCTTTGCTATTTTCCATCTGAAGACAAAGGAAAAAAATCATTCTGATATGGATATATTTACAAAGAAAAATGTCCTCATAAAGAAAAATGTCTTTACTAAGTTATTATTTGTAACAAAATAATATTTTGCTTAGAAAACTCTGTTCTTATTAGATTATGTCTTTTATAGAAATAGGAAATGATGTAGGAAAGAACATTAGGTTTCAAAGCCACTGGCTAAGAAAGAATTATTAAGATGTCTTTGGTGCAGGGAGGTGGTTTTATTAATACATGGGGATAGAACCCATGGCAGAAAGACCTCCACTGGGATCAAGAGGAGTGTCCATTTACATACTTTCAAGTTGGGAGGGGGCTAGGGAATAACGTTAAGTCTCTAAGGAATTTGGGAAGCAAGGCTTCCAGGACCTTGAGGAGGCTAACTATTGTTGGGAAAAGGTCATTTATTACTGTCTAATAAAACCTTAGTCATGAAACCCTTCAGATATATATCGGTGGGCCATATGCTTGGGAGATGACCGCCAACACATATCTTGGATGGTTTAGAGATAAAGGAAATTTCTAAGGGAATTTTTATATGTTAAATTAGGCTTACAGGATCCTGGGGTCAGGCTAAGGTTGCCTTTTGCCCTTAGCAAAGTACTAGCATCAAGGCAGTTGAGTCCCTAGAGGAATGTAACTCTGCCTGTTTCAAGGGCTTGTCAGTGGGCTGTAGGTAGTAAGGAAATTTAATAGTTTTTCTTCTGCCTTTGTTTCCCACATCAGGAAATATATATATATATATATATATATATATATATATATATATACATATATATATGTATATACACACACACATATATATGCACATACTTGTATAGGATACATCTGTAACTCAGTGCCAAGGACTGCAGTAGACAAAGGCAGATGGTAATAGCCTTTGGTAAAAATTTAATGTTTTGTTTTCTAAGGAACCTGTACTATGGTACTTTACTTCAATTCCCCCTCCCCATGAACATCTACATGGAATCCTAAAGAACCAAATGGAGAACCTTTAGATTGCTTTCATGAATAGCCAAGCACTTCTAAGTCTTCTTGGACAGAGATTACAACTTTACACATTACATAGAAGTTATACATACTCCCTGAGTCTTTTATGATTTAAAATTTAACTACTCATTAACACAACTCCACATGGAAATAAGGGAATCAAGGCAGTCATCAAATAATTCACAATCCCAATTAGGTGTTATGTCTAACACCACCATTCAGTTTCATATAGGAGGGGAACAACTCAGTTATCCACTTTGTATCTTTAGGCCGAGTCTGAGTTAACCAAGGGTATAAAAACATAAACTTCAAAATAAGTACACTGTATGTCTTAAAGTGTAAGTATTCTCAATGAACTGCAGAAGCAACATGCACAAATCATAGAAACTCTGCAGTCCGAAACACATTATTACCTTGTGACTGCAAACAAGTAGATTGATGGATGATTAGCACAACATTTCTGAAAACTGGAATATCAATAACAAGAGAAATGATGAACCATGTTTAGAATGCAAATAATAATCTTTACTTTTATTTTCTGATTTATAAATACTGTCTGTTGTATTTTGTTGCATGTTTTATAGCTAAGCAATGCATTACAGTCAATATTATTAAATCCAATTATTTTATAGATAAAGAAATTGAACATGAAAGAGAACACATCTATATTTGGTCAGAAGACTTAGTGTCATGTTCAGATTTTTACAAACCATAGTGTTTATTCCCCTATATTTTGTGTAAGCATCTTCCATTTTGTGTTCATATTTGCTACATAATGCATAATATTAATAAACCTAGTCAAATGTTAACCTGTTATAGTAAAGACTTTTTTACGTAGAATTTTTTAAAAAACTGAGCAACTCCATGATGAAGATATTTTTGTTTTCTTTAAATCTAGGCTTTGTGTGGGGAGTATAAAATAGTGAAAATGACAGAAATGAATACTCATACTTTGGGAAAGAACATTTTCATGTAGTCAGTAACACTTTCTAAATTTTTCTAAAATATGTAACCAATTTCCATGATGATATTTGATTTTTTTTTTTTTTTGCTCCTACAAGAAACAAAAAGGGACGAAGAGTGATTTTAGGCAAATTGGATAAACCCCAACTAAATCTAGAAAAAGCCGAGAGCAACATTCTCAGGAAAGTCAGGAATTTAACAGTGATGACTGTTCCTGAAAGTCAGGAAACACGAACAAGTCATAATCTAAGTTTTCATTTGCTGTTGATTAATCAACACAGGTTTGTTTTTACTTTGGGAGCCGTCTTAAGCCACCAGTCACATATTAAACAAAAGGGCTCCTAATCAGAGGGAAGAGTTGAACTTTGCCTTCCTTGGGAACAGAATAGGCTTTCAGGTGTCATCTGAATAAGGAGAATGTGTAATCAGATGTCTGTCTGTCTCTCCCGCCTCTCTAAGAAGAGTTTAACTGAGATATTCAGCATCCCCGTCCGCAAACATTCTTCTTTGCCTTCACAGTACAACAAAAGCCTGTGTGTGCCCTGGTGTCAGCTTAACAAAGTACATTGAGAGAGCTGGCTTCCTGGGCAGAGAAGCACATCAATAACCCAGTGGGAAGTGGCACCGACAGAAGGTAAACACGGGTCAGTCAGGGAAAGCCTGGTGGGTGGTGGGGCACAGATCTGTAGACACAATAAAGAGAATGACATCAGAGGGATTCATCTTTCTTTTTAACCTGAATTCCCAGTTATTAACCAAGGCATAACATCATATGAGCACAACAAAGGAAGGCTCAGCCACTTTCAGCTGCCTCGCAGATGGCATCTAAACTGCAGACCCGGGGTCCCTGGTGCCCATTGTGTGGTAAGAGTTATTCAGCTTGGGGAAAAGGGATGCAGAAATGTTCCGGTTTAAGTAAATATGATTCAGTCATGTATGCCGTTGGGCTTGCCCAGTTCTTGGACATTATTCATTAGGTACCCAGGAACCCCCATGCAAGATTTTCAAAATTCTGGGCATAATTTTTCTGTCAAGGGTTGACAAAGGAAGACAATACTCTATAGCCATGACGTGTCTGTCAAGGATTGTTTTGTTTGTTTTGTTTGCTTTACAGTTGAGCAGGACATCATGAGTTTTTACTTCAACTGAATTTAATAAGACCTTATTGAAAGACAGCTCCTTTGATACTCATCTTAAAGCAAAGCAAAGGAAGGAGCACAGCTCTTTGGACATTTGTGTTACAACAAACAGAAGGTATGGAGACATGCCATTATCCATAAAATACCATTGCATCAGATAAACTGAAAGCTTCAACCTATTAATTTTTTCACCCTATTAATTTAAATGTTTAAAGCACATGATTCACTTTGAAGTGTTTATTGTAAAGTATCTGGAAAAAACATTTACAGTATTTTTTCTTAATGGAAACAGAGTCAAACAGCATTTTTTAACATTGGTTCTAAAATTGTGTATTCCAGTAATCCACTCAAATACATTTATGTCTGTGAAATCTAGAAGCTTAACAAATTTTATTTTTCCAATTCCATTAATGTAACAGACAAGTAATAAAGTGTTTTCCTTATGTGTCTAATAAAGTATTTTTTGAATAAAATCATGTTTGGTCACATATTTAGTTTTTTTATACTGAAATAATATCACTTTGGTTCCTATATTTTTAAATATAGTGAAGTGTTAAAATATGACTATGTTTGGGGGGGCAGCACTGCCATTTTTTATAGAACAATCTTGTCCTGTCAGACTGTTAACGACAGTAAGTGGATAAGGATTCCCATGTTATACTCAAACGTATGTTTGAATGTAGTTCTTCCTTATTAAATCTGTACAGGATATTTCAAAAATAGAATTTTAGAAAAGGCAAATAAATTCACAGCAGATTTTAGGGAAACAGTGAGTAGTCATCACTGTTAAATTTAACTAATAAAATGGAACTCTGTGATAGAAATATAAGAATATGTTCAGAAGTACAACAAAATGAATATGTATTACAATTTGCTACCAATTCAATTACTCTTTTCCACCTCATCAGTTAGGTAAAAGCTTAACTAAACAAATTAATATTGAGTAGTTCCTCAAAGGGCAAGGACCTTGGCTTTGTTGTAATGAAGAGGAAATGAGTTCCAGATATGTGTGTCCTTTGGGGAAAATGGCAGAAGTTCAACTCAAGCAGGAGTGCCCTATTGATCCCCCTTCTCCAAACGTGGCTATCATGAAGGTAAGTAAGTAATCTCTGAAGTAACCGGGGATTTAACTGTTACATAGGCCAAAATCAATATCCTTGAATCCTACAGTCAAGCAAGTAGGAAGTTCACCTGTAATGTCCGGATGCAGTCTGCTTATTAAATAGAAGAACAGCAATTATCTCAGTTTCAGTGGAGAGAAAGAGAGATTTCCCCACAATTATAATTTATGGGATATTAAAAAAGCATAAGTACTACCATGTAGAAATTGTTCGAAGCAGATGGTAAGTTCAAGGTAATGTTAAAGTATCATTCTGTATTTTTACCATTGCCTTCCTTAAAGGTCATTATAAAACTCAGTGCAATTAGCTCACCTCCGTGGTTCCCCTGGTGCCTGGCCATTTCATAATGTAACCGAAGAAAATGGCACTCTACAATTTTGAGAAATCCAGTTAGCAGCACAATTTCAGTTCAAAAACCTTTGAGACCTTTTTATTTCCATATATTCATTTGTTCTTGTATTCATTAATTAAATATTCATATGAGCGAATAATATTTGCCAAGAATTGCCTAGGCATACGGAATACAACATTGGATAAAACAAGAAATGTCCCATTCATAGGAAGAGATAATTTACCATAGGGAGGGAATAGCTTTTAACAACTATGAAAATATGTAATGTTAGCAGTTGATATGTGCTGTGAAATGAAGCAAGTTAGGAGACCTGAAGGAAGTGAAGAAGTTTATTTATATATATATATAAAGTGGGTTCCAGGCAGAAAGAATAATAAGAGCAAAGCCTATGGCAGGAATGTGTGGAGAAGCTGGGAGTTGGCCAGTGTGGCCTAAGAAAGGAAGCCAGGAAAAATAGTGGTTAAAAGGATCAGGTCAAAAAGGTAGCAAGCAACGGGCTAAGACTAGCTTGTGCAGGGCTTTGAAGATCAGGACAAGAACGTTAGCACTTACTCTGAGTAAAAAGGAGATACTTTACAAAATTCAGAAAGACCACATCCCACAAGGAGCTAGAGTGACCCATGGAGGATGAAGGAGAGAGGATCAAAGAATGGATTGAAATGTTATTGAAATATAGATGGAAGGAGACAATTCAGAGAATAGCAGGCTAACAAAATGCAGAAAAGAAACAATAATTGATATTAACAAAGCCCTCAGTTGTTTCTCTAGAAATACTAATACTTTTGCTTGGTTGAAATCTTTCATTAGCTATAGAAAATGCTTAGTCGGTTTCCTTCTAAAATGATTATAGTGGTTGTTCTATCATTCCTTCTAGAATACTTTGAATTCTTTAGATTTTATCTTAGTTTCACCAACCTTCATCATTTCTACCTATTTGACTTTCTGTAATTGATAGTTTGTTTTCTTTTCCAATTCAATAAACTTTTATCTAGCAGTATTTAATCTGTTCTTAAGTTATCCTAATTTTTACATAATTATGGCATTACATTTTTCATTTCTAAAAATGTAACAGCCTTATTTCTAAATTTATCATGAAGAATAACTAATGGCAAAGATTCACATATTTAATCCTTTCTCTCATTGATTTAATCATTTAAATTCTCAAATGTCATGTTTTATTGTTGTTAATTCCAGCACATATCATATTTGAGGATTCGTTTCTGCTAGATTTCACCCATGGTAACTTTATTCCTTGTTTCTTCCCATTCCGTGGCCTTGCACATCTTTTCTGGTTTCCTTTTTCAATTATCATTTGGCATTTGATATTCCTCAATTTCATACCCCATCTTTTTTGCACTTAAAAATAATTTTCTATATGCTTTATCCAGAATTTTTAATGTGTCCAGCCAGAAGGTTTTGTAGGGTATTTACCTACTGTATTGGCTTAGATAAAATATTCCGTGGGGCACCTGGGTGGCTCAGTAGGTTAAGCAACTGCCTTTGGCTCATGATCCTGGAGTCCCAGGTATCAAGTCCCACACCGGGTGTCTGTTTCTCCCTCTGACCTCTCCCCTCTCATGCTCTCTCTCATTCTCTCTCTCTCAAATAAATAAATAAATAAATAAATCTTTTTAAAAATATTCTATGTAATATCTACATTTTGTTTCAGAAAATAATTGGTGAGCATCCAATTGTATATAAATAATAGATGATCTCATAATTCCCACAAAAGAAATTTGAGAAATACATTTTCCTTGGTAGAACCAGCCTCAGAAATATTATAGAAAGAAAATTTTCCCTTTTAATTTTTTTTTTTTACTTTTTCAATAATTTATCTTGATTTCGGCACCTAATTTTCTTTTCCAGATCGTTTTCTTGCACAAACAGCATCACCTCCCTTGATCAAGACCTTTGTAAAATTAACTAAGACCAGAAAAGTTTCTGGTGCTTGCATTCACAAGAAGTTAAACATAATTGCTGATACTTCAGAGAGAGGAAGTACAGTCCAGTGGAACACGGCAAACATGTACTTGGTCCGATTGTAATCTGAGCTGCCTTTCCCAGAACGCCATTCCTCGTGCCGGCCTCAAACTCTGAGTTGGGGACCTCGCATCAGGCCCGCCTCTTTCCTACCTGTCCCCGGTGTGGCTTAATTAGCATGGCACCGCAGCCGGCCGTGGCCAGCACTGGCCCCCTCCGGAGAGCCTCTGTGCTGGTTCGTTTTCCGCGTCCACTCGAACTGGGCTGGGGGGTGCCCGACAGCCGGTCCCACGTTATTTCAGGTGTGTTTGTGCAGGTGTTTCTGGAAGAGACCGGCCTTTGAACTTGCAGGCTGAGAAAGGAAGACTGCCCTCAGCCATGCGAGTGGCCTTATCCACGCCACCGAGGGCTCCCGTCGAACAGAAAGGCCGAGGGAAGGGGCACTGGCTTGTTTTGCTTAAAACGGGACACGCATCTTTCCCAGCCCCCCGCGGACAGGGGCTCCTGGTTCTTGAACCTTCGAACCTTCGGACTCAGCAGTCACTGACACCCCCTCCCAGCTCCTGAGCCTGTGCGCTGGGACTGGGAGCTGCACCACTGGCACCTCTGGCTCTCAGGTCTTCGGACTCGGCCTGGATCCCGCCACGGGCGTTCCTGGGGCTCCCCCTTGCCCACAGGTCAACAGATGGGGCGACTTCTCTGCCTCCATAATCACGCGAGTCAATTCCTCTAATGAATCTCCGCTTACGTCTATCTCTCTCTATATCCTACCTGCTCTGATTCTCTGGGGAGATCCGACTGACAGGCCCCTTCGGTCTTGCCAGTGTCGGGGTGAGCAGGTGTCTGCAGCTCAAGCGAAGGGCAGCGGCTGACCGCCGGGCGTGACCGTGCTCAGGGCCGAGGTCAGGCGAGATGGGCAGGGGCGCCAGTTTGCCCTTCCACTTGCCTTCCTGGTGTTGGTCCTTCCAAGTCTAAGACTAGTTGCAGGAACAGTGGACGGTTTGACCCACGGTCGGACAGCACCGGGGCTACTCACCGCAGTGCTTCTGTGTTCAGTGTTACTCACAGCGGCTCTGCTTTGCTGCTGAAACTAACACGAGACTGTGCCAGGGTTTGAACCGAACTCGCCTGTTTAGCAGTTGGTGACACTGGGAAAAATCACTAAACGCTTTAGACCGCTGGTTCCTTCATCTGGAGAGTCGAGATAAAAATACTCCATAGCATGACATGACTGTGATGATTAAATATGTTATTACATGGAAAGCCCTTGGAGCAGGGCCTGCTTATGGTAAGAGTTCAATAAATGACGATAAGAACACTGCAGGTAGTATTAGTACTAGTCATAGCAGCGTAATCAGGTAGTAATGGGAGTGGTGCACTTTCCTGCATTTTATCGGAGCTTTAATAGGTGAAGACCCTTTAAAATAAAAATTGAAGATGATGAGACCTACAATGTTTGAGAAGACTCCTCAAACCATAACCGTTGTTATATGTTATATCTAAATATAGTTCTTTAGTTCTTTCTTCTTCCAAAATAAGATGCATTTTCCTCGATGTTTTTTTTTTTTTCTTCCAGTGAGCTGGTATTGTTATATTTGCACTATGTATAAAAGTGATATACAATTTCAAAAATGCACAAAGTATGCTTATTTCTCTTCTATATTATCTTGTATTAGAAAGGATGGTAAAAATTAAGGCATTTTAAGGAAGGGCTTTAAAAATAAATGGTCATATGGATTATCAAAACCAGTATATCTACCAAAGATAGCCGTATTTCTAACACACACTTACAAGGAGCTATAAAATTCTGAAAGTATTAAAGGCCAATATTAGAAATGAAATGCATTAGAACCTTCATTTATGAATTTAACTAACTTCTGGGTTTTAATTCAATATTTCTTATAATCCTACTCTGCTGAAGAATGAAGGTTGAAATGGACATGATTTCCATAGGAGGCAACATGGAATCCTGAAAGCAGAACAAACCCAGAACACTGGTTTTCAGGTGCATTAAGTTTCACTGATGCATTTATTTACTCATTGCTTCAGTGGTTGTTTCTGAAGGTCTCCCCTGTTTCCTCAGCTCTTCCCCTGGTTAGGCTTGAGTCCCTAACCCAGACTGTCAGGATCTCAGTTTCCTCATGTAATTTTAGAAGTTGAGTTAATTCACTGTGCTCCTTTTCTTCTCTGAAATCCTACAATTCTATATGATCCCAAAGAGGTGTATGCAAGATTAGATATCATATGTGGCAGACTTTCACAGCAAGGTCCCAGGGAAAACACCTCACAGAGAAATTTGAATTAATAGACATGATATCGAGGCGCCTGGGTGGCTCAGTCATTAAGCGTCTGTCTTGGGCTCTGGTTGGTCATCATCCCAGGGTCCTGGGATCAAGCCCTGCATTGGGCTCTCTGTTCAGCAGGAAGCCTGCCTCTCCCTCTCCCATTCACCCTGCTGTGTTCCCTCCCTCGCTGTGTCTCTGTCAAGTAAAGAAATAAAATCTTTAAAAAAAAAAAATAGATATGACATGCTATCTCCAAATTATATTTCAAAATAAAAATTTAGTATTCACCAAATCCCTTCAACAGAAAGAAGCAGGGAATATTTAGGGCTGTGTGTAGTCAGTGAAATCTTGACAAATTCTTAGAGCTCATCAGGTTACAAAGTAACAGTGAGAAAAAAAACAGAGCTACCCACTGTTCTGTTATTGCTTTTCAAATATAAGATACTTTTCCCCTCCTCTTGGTTACACTGTGAAGCCCTGATACATTTGGCAGATTCACAAAAAAAGGGATTAAACCATATGGATTGAGAAATCTTATTCTACCTCCACGTTTCACTGATATAAACTGCCCTGACTTTTAGCACTGAGGTGCTTCAAGCATAAAGAAAGCAATTGAATCAGGGAGGTGCATTTTTGTTTGTTTGTTTTGTCTTTAATCTTTGTGCAAACAGCTGGAGGGGTCACTATGTATTGAGTCTGTGAGAACAGTAGTCAGAATTCATTCTTATGCAACATTTAAAAAAAAAAAGTTGGAAAACAAAATATTTGTCGGGTATTTGAAGGTTTTGCAAATATGTGAGGCCTGGGATTTCTTCTCTGTACATTTAAAAGACACAACTGGTTTGTGTAGAGGTTCTTCTACATTTATCTCTACACTTCAGTTACCTAAACAATCTAAATGTACTTTGACTTTGGCCAAGGAAAGAACCTGGTTTATCTAAACAACTGTCAGATATTATAAAAGATATTTAACCACAAGCTGTTCTAACACTTACCATTTTAAGAAACCAGCATTGAAGATGAGACAGCCTTGGATCACTAGCTGGAAATGAATAAGATTTTTAATTATCTTTAAATCATGACTAATCTAAGTTGAATATTTTAACCCCTGAGTATGGACTGGGAAAAAAAAGTTAATCAGTATAGCTTGCTAATGGTAACCAATACACAAGCCTTAAAAATACCATTTGGTGCATTACAATCTCTGGTGAGAATTTAAGTTCTACACGGAAGAGCAAAGAAAAGAGTTAAATTAGTAACCAAAACTTACTTTCTTTAATGATGTCACTCAGAGAGTTGAAGTGAAAACACTGTCAAACTGTACACATCCTGAGACAGTGAATAGAAATAGAGCCAACATTTGGTGGCTTATAATACAGCTATTTTTTCATGGAAGATAGAGTTGCACTTAATAAATGAAGTTAAAATAACATTTGTTAGGTCGGCAGCCCTGGAAATGGAGGAGGAACAATAAAATGGCCACCAGGTTGCCATCTTCCCCCTACTTAGGACTTTCCTGCCAGAAGGACATCTGTCGAGGACACACCACCTTGAGTAAACCGAAACTTATGCAAGAAACAGAAACCAGCCACTTTGGGACTTTCCAACCCCCAACCTCTAACCTTACCAAATATGGTTATGTGCCCCTGCCCTGCCTTGGCCCAATAAAAGCTCACTCAACCCCTTCCCAGGTTGGACTTCCCTGACTCTCCTCTGCGGAGTCCCAGAACCTCACCTGAGGGCGCCTTTAGTAAACCTTGCCTTGTGCCTATCTCACCTGGTGTCCTGTGTATCTCGCCTGTAAAACCTTACAACATTTACATATTACCATTATCCTCAAAGAATCAAAGACACTATAAGGACAGGTAAATTTGTGTTGGAATCTGTAACTATTAACAATTAATCTCAAAACCAGTAACACAGTTCCCCTTAAGCATAAATTACAGCATATTTGAAGAAAGGAAAGTAAAATCAGCTGTAGAACAGGGCTGGGAACTACCCAATACTTACTGGACACATATTTGTAAACAGAATATGTTGTTCTTTCTATATGAGGAATACTACTGCTATGCTATGATTTTTTTTTAATAGTTGATCTGAGATTTATCCAAATTAGATTTTTTACTGTATTTTTGTACATGAATAATTCTATCTGCACTAGGAATAACAAATACAACTGAGCATACCCATGCTTTTTTGATGCCTTTAAAAATTTTTAATAAAATATCTAGCTTAAAATACTTAGACTGTTGAGAATGGAACAAGTCAGCAAAATGAGAGAGGAAGGAGACTGAAAAATAGACAAACTTTTTTTCAGAATTGGGGAGACAGAATTCAGATAACTGGACTAAACATTTGATTCAGCCATCAGCTCTGGAATTTTATGACCTGGGGAAGTATGCTGAGACAAAAAAATGTTAAAACAGCAAAGTTATGAAAGGTATAAGTACCTTCTACTCTCATACTGTGTTTTCATGCACTTAAGAGAGGAAAGCTGAATGTAGGGTGGAACTGTATTATGGTTCTCTGGAGAGCATATATATGTGTGTATATATATATATATATATATATATATATATATATATATATATAGAGAGAGAGAGAGAGAGAGAGAGAGAGAGAGATACAGACAAAGAAGGAAGAAAAGGAAGAGCTTGAATTTCAGGAATTGGCTTAGATTTTTCTGGAGGCTGGCAAGTCCAGATCTGTACGTACACCATCAAGCTGGAGAGCCCAGGAAAAACTGATATTGCAGTTTGAGTCCAAAGACAGTCTCTTGCTAGGGAAATACCAGTATTTTTCTTAAGGTCTTCTTCTAATTGGATGAGGTCTACCCACATCATGGAGGATAAAGTTTACCCAAAGTCAACTGATTTAAAGTGAATCTCACCTAAAAATATCTTCAGTGACACGCAGACATATTTGACCAAGTATCTTGCCTAGCTAAGCTGAACATACAATTAAGAGCCATATTAGAAACCTGTAGAGAAAACAGGTGCCATGGCTGTGGCTTTAAAGGTTAGTCAGAAAAGTAGGTACACTGAGAATCAACAAATAAGGTTTGAGCAAAAGGCAGACTACGTACTATAACAAAACACTTAAAAATGCTGGCTAACCTGTAACAACCCTTTAACGGATTAACTGAGTTGACACAAAAATAAAGAAAATTGCGGGGGGACAAAATGACAGGAATCTGTAAAAAGAGCATAGAAGTGGCTTTCTTTGTGGGGCTGTTGGCAGGATGTTTGAAGATTCAAAGGTTCTCGGAGTGAGAGCTGGTGGAACAGTCCTTGGCCCACAAAGGACGGAAATTGAACTGGTCACTACGTTTAATGGTATAAAATAATGAGGTAGTTTCTAAAAACGAAATCTGGCAACTGGATAGAGAGAAATCAGGGAACTTGGAGAAATCTGTCCTGCTCTAGGTAGAGAAGATGATACGAAATAAAACATCCCTCTTAAAAATGTATTAACATGGGACACCAGACATAAACCGACACAGATATTTCTCCAGTGATAAGACCTCAGTAGAGGGCACAGAGGAATCCCAGAGACAAAGACCCACCAAGCAAAAGCCTCCCTCCAAAATTATAAATACATGAAGGAAAAATAACTGCTATGAATAAAAATCAGTGGAAAAACTATCAGGATTAGTACCTTCAGAAATTAATAGATTTTTCTAATACTACGTATAAACGTGTGGCTAAAATAATAAAAGTTGAAATAAAACAAATAAATAAAATAAAACAAAAGAATTGAAGAGTTTCATTCAACTGGTATTCATATAAGGTGTTAATGAGAGGAAAATTTTTAGCAAAAATGCATTCACTAGAAAAGGAGAAATTAGTTGTTTTTAGACTAAGAAGTTCTCAAAAGGATAAGAGATTAACTCAAAGAATGTAGAAAAATACATAATAAAGGGTTGAGATTACCAAAATTACTACAAGTAAAATTGAAGAATATTGAGAGTTCTATGACCAAATTAAAGCAATTTAATCTTGGACAAAAACTTACCCATGAAATTCATCAGACTCACTCATCTTTTTAGTGGGCTAATGTTACCTTCATACCAATACCTGACAAAGACAGAACCAGAAAGGAAAGTTATACATCAACCTTATTAATTAACAGAGTCATTAGCCCTAAATAAAATATTAGCAAGCAAATCCTGCACTATTTTTAAAATATATATATAAAGATGCCTGGATGACTCAGTCAGTTAAGTGTCCGACTCTTGATTCTGGCACAGATGGTGATCTTAGGGTCATGAGATCAGCCCCGGCCCGGGCTCTGAGCTCAGTGGGCAGTCTGCTGGAGGTTCTTCTTCTGCCTCTCCCCCGACTTGTGTTCACTCTCCCTCTTTCTCTCTCTCAAATAAATAAATCGATCTTTAAAAATAAATTTTAAAAATATACATATAATAAGGTTGGGTCAAATCACTTGAGAGCAGCCTGGCTGACCTTTAGAAAAATCTGTCAACGTAACTCACTACATTAACTGATTAATGCAAGAAAGCAAAATATTATCACATAGATGCAGAAAAAGCATTTGAGGAAATTTCCACACCCATTCACATAAAAATAAATACGAATAAAAATGTCTTCAATATTGGGGCCCCTGGGTGGCTCAGAGGGTTAAAGCCTCTGCCTTCGGCTCAGGTCACGATCCCAGGGTCCTGGGATCGAGCCCCACATCGGGCTCTCTCCTTGGCAGGGAGCCTGCTTCTTCCTCTCTCTCTCTGCCTGCCTCTCTGCCTACTTGTGATCTCTGTCTGTCAAAAAAATAAATAAAATATTAAAAAAAAATGTCTTCAATATTAAACTTTCTAGTAGCCAATGTTCAAAACAAAGAAACAGATGAAATTAATATATTTAATTAAACTCAATACAAAATATTATTCAGCAAATTTCCAAATTTTCAAAAACTATCAATGAGTTGTTTTGCATTTTTTTTTCATACTCTTTCACTTCTGGTGCACTTAGAGCACATCTCAGTTTGGAGTCACCATATTTCAAGCGATAGTAACCACGTGTGGCTATTGGATCACACAGCTCTAAAGCATTCCAACAAAAACTGACAGTTGTCCTACCAAAGGGTGAAATAAAAGGAATGAAACATAATGTTTTTCACTGGTTCTTTTATTCAAAGCTGTAGTAAAGGGACTCAGTCCAACATTAAGAAATTGGGTTGAGGGTAAAACTGGTCTACGAGGCAGGCATACTAAGGCACAGGGACAACCCCACAAGGAGCTCTGAAGGTGGAATGACCCTTCAAAGTTATTCTCCATCAAGTAGAAATTGCCAGGCCTTTAAAACCTTCCATGCCCTTATGACATACACAAGGTGGACATGTGAAGTCCAGCGATGTCATGAAGGAGTGAAGCTGAAGTTACTCCACCGACTGTGTTTCCAACGGCAGCTGGAAGGAGTTCTTCATAGCAGGGCTATGGGCTGCATTTCCCAGCATCCACGACACCAGAGCAAACCCAGGGCTGGGTCTTCTCTGCAAGCTCTGAAGTAAATTCACAATAGTAGCAGCCTCTGGGTGAAGGAGGGAGAGAGCAAAATACTGTCAGAGGGATAAACAGAGAGCAACTATGATACTTGTAGTGTTTTCGTTCTTGAACTTGTGATGAGTGATGTGCCAATTATATTATTTTTTATACTTTTTTGATGTGCCGAATATTTCATCAAAAAGCAGTGAATGATGCTTGATGGGAAGGTAGAGGGGAGAGACTGAGAGAAAGAAAGATGTGGGGAAGAATGAAAGACAGAAAGAACATTACAAGAAACTTGGGGCACTCGGGAAAATTAAAAGGGGTTCTCACAAAGGAAGGCATCCGTCATCTGCAAGAGAAAATGAATAAAACTAATGTATTCTCTATCTTTTCTTTAGAGAAATAGAAGTAAACATAGTTGAAAAACTAGATTAGAACCATGCTGGGTTAGCTACTGAGTTCTCAGCTGAGGGGTATGATTTCATTTCACAGGCTTCGTGGGGAGCACCGAAGGAATTTTGTCCATAAAAGTCTTATTTGTGGTGGTCCAACTTTGAAAAAAATAGTGACTCAAACACATAAAACCTACCTGATACAAAGCCTGTGTTTTCGGAATGTAGGTTGTTTAGTGTCATTTGAGATACGGATTTGATATTGACCTAGCAAAAATATTTCACAGTCATAGTGAATTTGTCCTAAGGAGGAAAAGTAATTCTTGTGCTCCTTCAAGTGTCCTCTGAGCTTCTGTACCATCAGTTAGTAAGTACGAATGTCTCCATTTTATATATAGCATCAATCTGAACTGAAACCGCTTGCGGCAAATCATTCACATGATGCATCTTACGGGCACCTACTTAAAACGAAACAAAAAGCATAGGAGTATTTAAAGGAGGCTTGAAGATTAAAAAAATGCTATCATATTTTTAAATATACATTAGCCCTTAAAAATATTTAAAATGTGCCCTACCTAGTACCATTACTAAATTTAATGTCTAATTTGGCCTTAAGTAGTCAAGAGAATCAGTCTTTAATGGGGTAAGACATGTTTCTATAGGGCATCTGTTCCCTTTTTGTAAAAATCATGTTTCTACAAGGGTATCTGGACCCATTTTTTTTTAACCCTCAGTAATAATCTTAGATTCCCTCTTCCTATTATTTACCAAAGTTTTACCTCAGTTAGAATCCTTTTTAATGGAATATATTAGGGAATAGCGATGTCGAGATCAGCCTGCTTCACTAAACTGCATTGTTGTCCAGGTGACGTTTCTGACAGCTGTCCCCACATGTCTCCTTTACAGACTCTAATTTAACAGCAGTTTCCTGATCAGACCTATCATCCACTAACCCATTTTGTCTCTCCTACTTTCCCTGACTTATGTGTATACTATCAAAAATCAATGGTCCTGAGTCTACATTGGGTCTTTGCTATGATGCAAAAATGCTAAGAGGCACAGCTTACTGTGTTCATGACAGTTGGTATATTTATTATCCTCTTCCATAATATGCTATTTATGTCTTAACAATGTTTTTTCGTAAATTTTGCCTTAACCTCATAAGTAAGAATGGTCTTCAGAGTTCTCCTTCAGTCTATCACCTGACAGGGATCGTGCTCCATTATTTCCCTTGATTTTCACAGCCCTTCTGGAAAGGAAGGTCTGTGTGATTGAGGTCACACAGACAATAAAACTAGCTTCAAACCCGGCTTTTTCAGATTCAAAAGTCTTATATAATTAACCAGTGTTAAACTTTTTTGTTTGTCTGATTTGCATTTGAGTGACTTTATTCCAATCATTGTAGCATGAAAAGGATAACCTTCACGGAATGTCATTTTACTTAAAAAATATATATATATATATATATATGTTTTAATTTATGCCTCTATGCAAAAGCAGCATGGGGTTCAAGTTAAGCTTTGTTTTGGGTTGAGACTGAACTAAAAATAAGATTATCTATCAGATCATTTTGTTTTAGCAGGAAAATGCTTTATTTCTGTCACACTGAAGAGTGGAATCATTTTTAGGCAAGATACTTATCAAAAGTCAATAATACAATTAACAGTTAAGATAACAAGTGGAGATTAGACTACAGGTTTATATATTTGGAATTTAGGAAACATACCAAAACCGAGGTGGCTGACAACTTGGCACGAAGGACAAGTGCTGGGAGTCCGAGTAAACAGACAAATGCCTTCTGGGAAATTCGATCTGACATTTCAGAGAACAGTAAGCCAAGAAGACAAGTTGTCATTGAGATAGAAATCTGATTTCAGCTTAAGAGATTTCACAGTGAACCTGGTCAGGACCTTTTAAAGACTGCTTCTAGAAGATTATTTCTGTTCTCTGTGCAAATACCATTTCCCTTTTCTGGTTAAATCTGAATACCTTCACTCATTCATTTGTTCATTCATCACTCTATACATCCATGCATGCACAGACCCAACTGCCAACTCAAGAACGCCTTATTCCCCGCACAATGCTTCTTACAGAGCTGTAACTGTGTGTTAACACTGAAATTTTTAAAAAGGTTAATGCGCAGGTTGAAGAATTCCAAGTCTTATGTACAAATCAGTGACGAGTGCAGTTCTGTGTCTTGAGTTATTCATTCATAAAAAAAGCATTGGATAGGAATTAAATATATAACCTGTCCAGCTTTAAAGGGCATGAAATCTCTCTCTAACAGGGATGTGCATGAAGGAAACACCATCCTGGGACCCAGGACTTAATGAGCGAGAATAAATGAAGAGAGGGGTTGAAAATTTGTCTTGAAAGCAGTATTAGAACAGGAAAAGTTAGCCTCTGCAAATTAGGAAGAAATATTTTAAATTTCATTTCAAAAGTTTTTAAGAAATGTTCATTTTAATAGCTAGTAGTTTTAATTGATAAGCTAATAGAATATTTAGTCTCAGTCTCATGTGTATATTTTTTCTGATAAAGAAGACAAGTGCTGGGTGACCAAATTTATCTGTAAATGAGTACTTCTATAAATAAAAACAATTGCAATGGACTAGGAACCAGTTTATTTTTAAAACAAATATAATCCACATGAAAGATGATTCTGAATTCTTTAAATTGTAAATAATCTACTTCTCTCCGTTTTATTTCTTTTCTAAATGTTACGTTTTCTGACCTCCTTCAAAAATATCTATTAAAAACACAACGAAACGAACACACAACAGCAAAAACCCGATAACAACAAAAGTCTCATTTTGTATCTTACATAAATTCTTTGCAGAGCATACCGATCATGCTTGTCAAAACTAGCTTTACGACTGGATTTGTCCATAAGTCCAGTATTTTCAGATTTGAACAGTGAATGAAAAGGCCATAGATAGTGCACTAGCTACTAAAGAAATAAATCCTCTCTATACTTGAATGCTTCATAGCCACAAGGTTATAAAATAGGAGGAAACTATGGACCAAAGAAGGAATTTCCAATTATTTACTATAATACTGAGGACTGGTAGAGAAAAAGCTTTAAACTTTAAACGTTTAAAGGCTGTGAATAACAGCCCTGGTATGTAACAAACAGGTATATAATAGTTACCTTAGGGGCTAAACTGTAATTGTTGCTATCTACCAAAGAGCATGTAAAAAATATGCTTCTGAAAATAATCCTACGTTAAATATTTTAAGGGAAATAAAATATGTGATGACCCTTTAAAAAAATACATATCTAAAATACTTTAAGACTTGACTCCTTATGCCAATGACTGCCATTTTCTTATGCTTCTTATTCACTTACAAAAAAAAAAAAAAAAAAGATTATTTACTTACTTATTTATTTATTTTTACTTTATTATTATTATTATTATTATTATTATTATTATTATTTTGAGAGAGAGAGAGAGAGCAAGAGCAGGGACAGGATGTAGGAGGGGAGAATGTGAAACAGGCTCCAGGTCCAACATGGAGCCCATGATCTGCGCCGAAATCAAGAGTCAGATGCTTAACTGACTGGGTCACCCAGGCACCCCGAAAAAAATCTTTCTTTGTTTAAATTTGGGATGTGCTTTCTTTCCCAGCAATATTATGGGAATTATTACTTTTAAAAGTTTTAGGTAGTGAATGAAAATTAAATTTGTTTTAAGTAATTTCAAAAATTGTTGCCATCTTTGAAACATTCTGGAATATTATAAAAATTGCACTGGGAAGTTCAGGAGTCATTTTTTTCTACTTAAGTCTTTGAACTTGCATTATTTCCTTTTTAAAAATCTGCTTAAGGGGCGCCTGGGTGATTCCGTGGGTGAAGCAGCTGCCTTCAGCTCAGGTCATGATTTCAGAGTCCTGGTATCAAGCCCCGCATTGGGATCTCTTCTTTGCTTCTCCCTCAGCTGCTGTTCCCGCTGCTTGTGTGCTCTCTCTCTCTCTCTGTCAAATAAATAATATATTTTTTTAAATGTGCATAAAATTAATATTTCCATCAGACATCGAATAAAAAAAATATGTTGCTGTTGCTTGGAGTGTTCTGCTCCATCTTGCTCTTACATTTCATTGTCTTCCCAGTGACCAGGATACGCCATGACGCAACCTATCTTTCTGGTAAGGAGTGACTTAAAGAAACAAGAGGCCCTTTTTCTGGGACATGGCTTGACAAGGGCAGGAAGATGACTCCAGAAGAAATATTTTCCTCTTTGGTGTCATGACATCTATAGTTAATTTCTGCTTAGGAAAAAAAAAAAAAAAAAAAAAAAAAATATATATATATATATACACACACACAGATTTTCTATTGTAATTTATGAACATTGGCTTAGATCTATAAAGGTCAACTCAAATTAGTATTAACATGTTGTACTTCATGCCAATTTTATGGAGAACTTGAACTTCATCTCTGAGTTGTTGCTATCTCAAGGCCAGTGTCCCCTTATCATTCAGAGACTCACCCTGATTAAAGTCTAGAGTTAAAGTTTCTTTTTTTTTTTTTTAAGATTTTATTTATTTATTTATTTGAGAGAGAGAGAGAGAGAGATCACAAGTAGGCAGAGAGGCAGGCAGAGGGAGAGGGGGAAGCAGGCTCCCCGCTGAGTAGAGAGCCCAATGTGGGGCTCGACCCGAGGACCCTGAGATCATGATCTGAGCTGAAGGTGAAGGCTTAATCCACTGAGCCACCCAGGTGCCCCTAGAATTGACGTTTTCATTTATGGCCAGGGATTGAGGAGACAGTGACAACCGTCATTAGGTTATACCCCTACATTTGCTCCCCGTCACACCTTCAGTGGCCTGACACATGAGTGAGTTCCATTTAGTTCCTGGTGTGTCATAAATAATTTGTTTCCCCTAATAAACTCATTAAATTCTTTTAAGTTATTGCAATATATTTAGGATTATTCCTGCAAAAATATCAGCTCATTTTCATCCTGCTGTATTTTTCTGAGAGGGAAGGGCTAGGGATGTGGTTACAGCTGGTGCAAAGTATTGTGCATAAACTAGAGCCTGGAGAAATTGGAGTGTCAGGAAGATCACATCATCTGTCTTGTCTGTAGCCTGGAAAATGACTACGATACACTATAGATCATGCACGTTGGCGTACTGTACATCCCAGAGACATAAAATAGGACTAGCATTGAAAATGGGCAGCAGGACAAGGGGAATTTTTCTCTTTTTCACCTCTTAAGGAATTTGGGCACATGAGTATGGTCCATGTGCTCATAACATACTAAAAAAAGTCTACTTTCACAGTTCCCTAAGAAACTTCTCAAAATTGCTATTTGCAAATTCCTTGTAATGTATGTATACTATACAATGAGTTAACTTCAAAAGAGACACCTCTCTGAGTTTTGATGTCCACTCCAATTTCCTTAACATTTCTACCATTTGTTTATTTACCTCAATATAGTACATGAACATTCTTAAACAATGAGAATTGATAAAGGGTTTTCCAGTGGGTAATAAAAATATTCTAAAACAAAAAGAAAATGTGTCCCATTGATTTTCTGATTGCCTTACTTGGACATAAAGTCTACTTGGATGCAAATGGTTCATTATCCTTGGGGAAGAAATACGACTACCTCCCCCAAAAGATAAAGAATAGAAAAGTTCTTTGCTAATGTGAAGATGAGCTCTTAGCTGGGTGTATGTGGACTTTTCACCCCCAATTTAGTGCATTCTGTCATTGCTATATGTACTTATACTTGAAAGTAATGAATAGTTCCTTTCATTTTACAAGTTGATCCTTCCCTGAGTGCTTTTAGCATACTCTGCCTTTAGAGAACGTGGATTGGATTTAATAGAAATTGAGGCCGTATGCACAGAGAAGTTAGAAAAAAGGTTTCTAAAAGAGACTGCAATTCACCATTTGGATGTTTATCTGAACAACTACCTCTTTTTAGCATAAGAGGAAAGAAAACACTTATAGAAAGGCCACAATAGCCCAAGCATTTTAACTAATAAGAGCCCATCTGTATTTTTTGAAATATTGATGGTGCCTAGCCGAAGAGAATGGATAAGTCAATTGGGACATATGAAATATGAAATTAATGGTCTTACTAAGTGTCTTCAGATTGCAACCAGGCTTTTGGTGCTGGCGTTCTCAAATTTAAGGAGTTCCGTCTTTTTTAAAAAAATCCAGCCTGGGAGTCTTAAATATCATGGTGATTTTTCTCTCTTCTTGTATTTTCCTCCCTTGACCATAAAAACATCTGTCACCTTAGTTTTCCATGGAAAGAACAGCAAGTGGCACTATTTTACTTAGTCTCTAAACCCAGATCTTTCAAACACAGTCTCAGGTAGGGTCTAAAGTTACTGTGACAGCTTTTTTGCAAGGGTTAAGCATTGTCATTTTCTACCTCATTTCCTCCTCCAGGACACCTTGACATTAGAAAATAACTTCACACAGTAAGTTAATTCATTTAAGTACTTGGCAGGCCATAGACAATTGACTCTTCTTGGAAGGTCCATTAACAAGGAGAGGTGTTTAAATCAGACTTTCTATGGAGACCACACTGAAGTTAGTTTGTAACTCAAGATGCTGAAGGTTAATATCTGTCCCTAAAATTTTCCAAGCAAGAATCAGCTCATCTTTGTTCTAGGCTATGTGACTTTCTGGGTCTTAACTGAACACTTGTTCATAGACGTAAGCAGGAAGCACTATTACAAAACTGTAAAATCAAAGATGTTGAAATTCGACAGATTTGAGTCTTGATTCTATCACATAACTGGTGTGTGATTTTGAGTAAGGTTCATAATATCTTAGAGCCTTGGTCTTCCTCTGTAAAGTAAACCCTTCAACAAACTTTTAGAAGTATGATAGGAGTTAATGTATGGGAAGTGTTAGTAAAGTGACAATAAGAAATTAAACTGCAGCCTCTACTAATATTTTCATTACAACTATGATCTACCCTTAGGAAAATATGAAATTCATCTGTTTTAGTTCCTCATCTACAAAATGGAACCACAGCACCAGGTTCATAAGCTGTGGATGTGTGTGAATGTCAAGAAATAATGACGCTGTGTTTTTATTTCCTAAACCTCAGGAGTGGACACATGGATTTTTTTTTTTTTTAAAGGCACATGATTTCAACATTTAAAAATTTTGCTTAAAGATTTACAAATATTGACCATTATAATAGTGGCAAGCTACCCAGGTAGTTTATTAGTACAGATTTGGAAAAAAAGAAGAGACTTTGCTTCAAACCTCAGCTCTGTCATTTATTTGCTATATGTCCCCGAGTAAAACAGCCTCTTTATGCCTCAGTTTTCTCATCTTGAAATGGGAAAAAAATTACTTTTCCACAGAAAATCTGTGAGAATTAATGGACAGTATACATTGGGTGTTTGGTATAGAGTCCAGCACTTACTTCTAATAAGAGCATGGATAGTAATAGCTCAAGTTTATTGAGCACACATATTTCTCAGATACTATACTAACTGCTTTACATAATGAAGCAATATGACCACGATATGACTATTATATTAGTTCGGTTTTATACATGAGAAAATGGAGACCCAGGAAGGTTTATTTCCATGTCCAAGGCGACAGAGCAAGCGAATAGTTGTACAAAGATTAAGTAGGCACCGGAAAGGAAGGTATTATTATAGTACTCCCAGTGATAATATAATAATGTCCTGCCAGATTGTAAGGGCCTTAGAACCTGGAGTATATTTGAAAGATCACTGGATGAACACACGTCTGGCTACCATCTTGTTCCTGCCACTTAGTGACCTGGCCAATTGCTACTTAACCTTTTCTTTACTCTTTAAACACCAGGGATGAATAATTAATTATATTACCAGTGATTGCTTGTTGACACCACATGGGTTGGATACATTTTTTTTTTTAAGATTAATTATTTATTTGTTGAGAGAGAGAGAGAACCAGTGGGAGGGGCAGAGGGAAAGGGAGAGAAAATCTTAAGCAGACTCTATTCAAAGCCAATGCCAGGGCACGATCTCATGATCCTGAGATCATACCCTAAGCCAAAACCAAGTGTTGAACACTTAACCTACTGGAAATACCCAGGTTCTTCCTGGATACTTTTTATACACATAGTATCTTGATTCTTCACAATGTCCATACTAGTTACTCTGATGTTCTCCATCTTTAAATAGTGATAATCAGACAATGAAGCCAGGTTATTTTTCCAGATATATGTATCAAGAAATTTGAGGAGGCATGCATAAAACTGAGGTCACTCTGACTAGGAAGCTTAAATTTGTTTTACCACAATATATTTGTTTTTGAAAGGACTGCATAGACATCTATGAACTGAAGAACCTTCAGAGAGCCAAAAGTACAACAATGAAGTTGTACTAAGCAATATGTAAAGGATGTGGAAGATTTGGGTTATGTCCACATGACATTAGTGATTCTTTAAAGAACAGTAATAAATAATCAATTCTTTAGAACCAAATGTGATATTTATGTAACTATTGTAAACATATGCATAATATTCATTGCTTTATGGATCAAGCAACCACTTATCATAAACATTTCTATATTCTATGTTACATATTAAATATAAGAATAAATTCTGCCTGGCCAAAGGGTGCCTGTGTGGCTCAGTCAATTAAGTGTCTGACTCCTGAGCATGACTCAGAACATGATCTCAAGGTTGGGAGATGGAGCCCCATGCTTTGTAGTTGCAAAGATGTATCATTTATTTAAGTTTCAGAAAGCAAAAGAACAGTATCACTCATAGATAAAACAAAGGAAGTGAACAGGAAAAATGAGACAAGAGATAAATAGTTTGATGGGAAAATAACAGGGAAGCAGAGCATTGTTCCCCAAAACAAACAGGAAAGTGTTTCTGAAATGAGACAGTAGTCAGAACTATAAAAAGCCTTGAGAGAGGTTGTGGAAGATGGTGTCAGTTGGTTTCAAGAGATTTAACAAGTGGCTTTGGTGGTCTTGACTAAAGAGTTTCAATAGAAAGCTAAAGTTGGAAACAAACTCAGATTTAATTAACAATGAATGGAATGCAATAAAGTGGGACAGCCTAGTAGAAAATCTGCCATGAATATTTTTGATTCCTGTGAAGAGGGCCAAACAAATGTGACAGTAGGTGCAGGAGGATATGGGGTCGACAATGGGCTCTTGAGTTTTGTCAGCAGTAGTGTGCATTTTGTCTTATTTTGAGAGAAAGAAAAAAATACTGAAACAGTATTTTTAAATATTTTTATTTTATTAATTGACTCCTGCAATGGAATGTCCTAAGCCCTTTTAAAATATAGGCTCATGAGCCGTACCACGTTTATTCAATTAATGGAGTCTCAGAAATCATTTTAGCAAGCTCCTGTGCAGATACACATGAACAATACAGTCCAGGAAACACTCCTTTCAATAGCACAAATATATTTTTTATTCCTTTTTAAATATTTCATTTATTTATTTGACAGACAGAGATCGCAAGTAGGCAGAGAGGCAGGTTGGGGGGGGTAGGGAGCAGGCTCCCCGCTGAGCAGAGAGCCCGATGCAGGGCTCTGTTCCAGGACCCTGAGATCATGACCCGAGCTGAAGGCAGAGGCTTATCCCACTGAGCCACGCAGGCGCCCTCAGTAGCACAAATATCCATATTAAAAGTGACAAAAACATACATGGAACTACATATTTTATATATTAAAATTATTTGAGAGTCATCGTCATCGGTTTACTCATACCGTGTGTCTATTCTCTGGCACTTTTGAAGGTCATATGGAGAATTTATGCTCGTCTAAGTATTTTGATTTACAATCTATTCCACTAATGGTCCCAACCACTAATACCAGGTGGACAGAGATGGCACAAAGGTGAAATCTAATTCTCATTATTGAATGTGTTCTTCTGCTTATGGAAGGTACCAAAAGAAATGAGTCAATTTTCCTGTTTATTAGAAGAAAAATCTGCCTTATGAGTACAATTTGCTTTCTATATCTACTACACCAGACTTTAGGGACTCTGGAGAGCAACAAGTGCTATAGTCTAAACTCCTCTATCCCCAGATGCCTCCTTGCCTTTGCATTTCTGAGAAATTACACACTTCTTTCACAGGTGCCTCAACTTTGTATGTAATCCTATTGGTTATGAGTTCTCTGCCAAGCACTTCCCCATGACCACTTATTTTTTATTACCCTAACAAAGTCTTTTTTGGTTTGTTAAGACAGGTGTAATCACAATGTTCATAGATCTAATTCCCATCTTTTCTGCATGAATCTGATCCTGTTACTTTGCTTTCATAAGCTCTAGTAGTCTCTTCTGCAAAATGGAATCGATGACACCTATCATATAGTGTTAAGAGTCAATGCATTGCATAATACCGTCTGGGAAGAAATAATATTTTATTATTATTATGAGCAGCCTCATGTCTCTCCTTATCTAACCCACCAGAGTAAGGGGAAAAGAAATTATATGATCCTTGATTACTGTGTGTCTTGCTTAACGTTGCTGAGAATCTACTCTAACGGAATCGTTTCAAAGATTCTGCTTTTCTGAAAGTTTATGATTTCCTATAAGCTCAATGCCAGTAAGTTAATTAAAGCAACACTAATCTTTTACAGTGAGACAAAAAAAATCCTGTTAATCTTAGCCTAATTATACATAATAATTTTGAGAATTTGCGCATTGCCTGAGAGTTTTCTGTTTCCTAGATTTAAGCAAAAATATAGTAGCTGAATTTAATGACTGTTGATATTACTTCATCCATTCTCTCAAATTAAAATAACTATAGAAGCATAAATTGTGAAGAATGAATATCACATGAATCCAAAAATATATTATTTTAAGTAATAGTAGATAATACCATGCAAAAGCATAATACTAAAGTTTCCACTAATATTGTTAAAAAGGTTTAAATTGTTAAAGAGAAAAGGAGACTTAAGACTGGTAAGTACAAGTATTTAAACTTTAATAATTATTAGTGGGTAAAGTATATGAAGTTTCTTTTAATGCATATCTTCCATACTTCTTTCCATTCTGTAACAATGCCTGATATAAATAAATAAATAAATAAATAAATAAATAAATAAATAGAGTTGAACCTAAGGTCATGACGTGTTCAAATGCACTAGGACCGTGACTCAACTAGGCCCTTAAAAGAAAATGGGTATTTTGGAGGCTTTTACCTTCAGAGCTTGTTCAAGTAGCATCAGGCAGAATGTTTTCACTTGAATCTTGTAACACTAGGACTTTGTGTAAATCACGTGGCTTACAGAGCATCTGACCGTTTGGTACTTTTGCATGTGTGAACCACGGAATTGAAAAAACAGTAATAATTACCTTTAAAAACGAGTAAAAAGTCTTGAATACTATGTAAAATCCCACCTAGCAGCACAGTATCACTGAGCAACCCATTCCTCACCTAGTTTTCATTTTCTTACTGAAAACCAAAACAATGGTACATGTATGACCAGCACCATGTGGAACTGGTAGCACTTACACATCAGGACCATTTAACTGGAAATACTGGCTGTGTGTTTCTATCAGGAACAAGCACATAATTATTAGAGATACTTACATTTCCAGGTCTCTTAATTATATCGTCATTTACTCCATAAAATACAGTGCAAGCATAATTTTATCTTTTTCATTTTGGGACAAAATGCCAACTAACAAATAATGCATCAGGGCTTTATCACAATAACAGAGAAAACAATTTGAGATTTCTTCCTTATTTTTCCACTTATAAACTCAAATAGCATATTTTTTCTATTCTAAACAATTCTTTCTTAATTTTCTTTGCTTTGCATTAATTCTAAACATGAGTGTCTTGATTCCCCTATAAGCTTCGAAACTCACTGAAATCAGAGACTGGGTTGTATTGTTCTGTTTATACTTCACCTTGACATGAGACCTGCCTTTGGTTTTGTAAAGGTCAGTAATTTGCAAGGAATTGAATCAGTGGTTGAAGGCATATGTTCAAACACCTGTGACTCCCATGCATTTCCTCGAGTGCACTTTGGGTGGAAAGTATTCTTCCCTCCATTAAAGTGCTCAACTCCAAAGGGGCTTTCCCCTTTTCCTTTTTTATTCCTTATAATACCTCTTTATTGCCCCTTTGATATTTCTTTAATTTGGCACAGATAATAGTTCATGAAGATCCAGAATACCGTTCTCCCCTTCGCAGCATTAATTTTTTAGTTTGTTTGGGTTGGGAATGCAATTGTTGCTTCAATCCAGTCCGGTAGTCTGTACACCGGCAGCCTAACATGTGCACCGTAATGGAGTGTGTCGGGTGTGGAGAGCCAAGCCATTAGGCAGTGCATTAAGCAAAGCCTCTCCAGCTAGTGCACTGAGCTTGGCTGGATCTTAGAGAGGCCAGACCTATACAAA
Organism: Lutra lutra; assembly: GCF_902655055.1. Taxonomy (NCBI): domain Eukaryota; kingdom Metazoa; phylum Chordata; class Mammalia; order Carnivora; family Mustelidae; genus Lutra; species Lutra lutra. The sequence goes on from NC_062280.1 coordinate 193,600,322, forward strand.
CAGAGCCCTTGAGATGCATTTTCTTGAACTCTCTTTGTTTGTATTCTCTGGTGTTTGCAGATGCTATGTGAGTCTTTTGATTGATTCCATTTGGTTGGTTCAATGAGCATGCCCAATGGGCTTTGTTCCCCGTGAGTTGAGACAGCAAAGAACTATAATGAAATGTTTCCACCTGCACATAAAGATCTTATCATACATTGCAGCAAGCTTTATCACATTCAATGCTGATGGATTTTCTGAGACTCGTTAACTATTAACAAAAATGCTCTTTTAATTCCACTACAAAATCCATAAACATCAAGAGTCCATAGTCCAAAATGTCAACTTGACCTTTCTTCCACCAAAAAAATCAAACCTTCATATCTTGCATTAAGTTAGGTGGATACATCCCTATGAATACTTTTGAGTAACAATTATCTGAACAATTCCCTCATTTCTGCCTGTAATTTTTTTATGTTGAATGGCCCATGAAGTATGTATGACACATTTCAAAAGACTGACCTAGCTATTGCTACTTTTTGCATTTTGATGTAAAAATAGATTTAAACAACATGTACACTTATTTGCTTATTCTCAGAGGAGATTTCTCTATAGTTTAAATTACAAAGAGTCTAAAACCAAAATTCCACTTCAAGTGTATTTGCTTATAAATTTCTTCCTCTAATGAACTGTTACTCAGTTATATTAACTTCTTATGTTGCTGCTTTATCTGGTAGCTATTTTTTCCTGTTTTTTTTTAATCTGTTGATTAAACTTTCCTCAATCTACGTTCCAATAACTTATTGTTAGACTGTCCCTAACATCATATAATTGTTTTCTTTCTATAGAAATTAATTTGGTAAATTCTCTTTTAAACGTTCATAGAATGAACAGGTGAAATATATCAGAATTGTCATAATTTGTAAAAATGTTGTATTATGATATTTATTGAGAAGGTTTCTAGTACATGCTATACATTTACAGATAATTCACCAAATAGGAAATAAAATAAATACATAGATTAGTGCCAAGTATACTAAATTATAGTGAGAAAATGTAAATGGCCAAAGCGTTTAGCTCACTACTTTGTGCTTAAGAGTTAGACATAATATAAAATATTTATGGGCCTCACACCTGAGACTCTGCTGGTGGAAATCTAAAATGAGGGTACAGAGTTTTTAGAAATCAATTTGATGAAACCTGAAAAGTCTCAGGATTGTTCATATCTGAGAATTATGTCAATGACCTTAGATGTTGCAATATTTATATGCACAAGGATGTTCATTTGCAGAGTGACTGAAGATACTAACATTAGAAAGAAAACTCAATAAAAGCCCCCAAAATGTCAAAAATCAGAGGACATGTAGAGCATACTGGGATGTAATACAGTGTTGTTCTGAGACCAGGCTTATATTTGGTCTGTTTAAATGTCAATGTCAACACTTAACAATTGAGTTACCTAGGGCATGGTACAGCTACTGGACCTTACCTAAGCCTGAAACAACTAAGGACCTGCAAAGTTCACAGGTCTACAAAATGCTTTTTTTTAAGAAAAATATTTTATGGGGCACCTGGATGGCTCGCTCAGTCAGTTGAGTGTCTGCCTTCGGCTCAGGTCATGATCTCAGGGTCCTGGGATCGAGTCCCATGTCGGGCTCCCTGCTCAGTGGGGAGTCTGCTTCTCCCCCTCTCTCTGCCCCTCCCCACTGCTTGTGCTATCTCTCTCAAATAAAAATAAATAAATAAATAAAATCTTTATAAAAGAAAAATATTTTATTTATTTATTTGAAAGAGAGTGAGAAGGCGGGGGGAGGGAGAACACGAGCAATGGGGAGGGGCAGAGGGAGAGGGAGAAGTGACTCCCTGCTGGATCCCAGGACCCAGAGGATCATGACCTGAGCCCTGAGCTTAAGGCAGATACTTAACCAACTGAACCACCCAGGCACCCCAAAATGCTTTGAGTTTGTGCAACCAGGAAGTCATTTATTTCCAGTGCTTCAGTAGTCACCCCTGGTAGGATTCCAGCGTGCTGACCTCTCCAAAATCCCAAATCAGAAATCCTATTACATGTCCTCTGTAGGATGATACTGAGTTCTCCATCCCCCCTGCTAATCTGGTCCAGTCAGCAGACAAAGGAACATACCTGGTATAACATTCACATTTTGTTTATTCCAGGTGCTTTCCAAATGATTACTTAAGATTTAATAATGTATCCTTTTCCGCTTATGACTTCAGGAGAATGACAAAAACACTCAGACAAGACCCATAACAGTTAAGGTGCTTAACCAGGTTAACAGAGTTAAATACTAGTTCACCCACCAAACCTTTCAGAGCCAGTATAATTACTTTATCTAATTGTTTTAAGATGAAGATAAAATTTGCTTTTCTTTGAATGCTTTTTCTTGCCCAAGATACTCATTTTAATTTTTCTTTTTCATAAATCTGATATTAATCGCAAAATATGTTGGAAATATTTCAAAATATAGGTTGGCATTGTACTCATTCTGAACACAAACTCAGTTATTACAAACAGGTAGTACATTAATATATATATTTCCCTTAAATTAGCTAGAATGTCCTCAAAACCCTTGTATCCATCCATGCCATTTAACAGTGTCACACTGCAGCCCCTTGTCACTGATTTGCTCTGGCTGTGGGCTACAGGGATATAATTCCTTCTTATAAAGGAACACAGGTGTCACATGCACTTTGTAAATGGACCTGCCTACACTTGCCCGTTTCCCTTGCCGGTGAGAACATACCTGCTCAAACCTGGTGCCAGAAAAATATGCAGAACAAAGCCAAAGTTGTTGGTCCAGCTCATTTTGGATCAGGTGACACAGAACCCAGTGAGTGACTGCACCAAGACCTGAAGACATATTTAAGTAAGCCCAGCCTGAATCATTCATTCATAGAACTGTGAGCTAAAAAAAAATGCCGATTACTAAGTCAATGATTTGATGGCTTCTATGCAGCCTTATAGATACCTGATAATAAATAAACAGAAAATATTTTGCATGCATAGAATAAATTTTCAAAAAATGCAACTACTGTGAGCTACTTAGACATTGCTAAGACTTAGTTACAATTATTGATAATCCTATGACCTAGGACAATGCCACTCATGGTTTTCCAATTACAAACAGAATACGCTTGCATTGGTCTATACTTCAGATGCCATATTCATGATGCTTTTATGTGTGGGGGGATGGGTGTGTAGTCAGTCCTCATTATTTGTACACTTCTTGTGAATTTACCTAATCACTAGTATTTATTTGTGACCTTAAATCAGTGTTTCCACTGCTTGCATGGTCTTTCAGGAACATGTGCTGGGTAAAAAAAAAAGTGGTTAAAAATTTGAATTGTGGAGTATGCATGCTCTAAGTTAAGGGTGGGCAAAGCATCAACACTGTACTTTCCTAGATCAGCTCTCATATTGTAGACCAGTTGTCTTTTCCAGCTTCATTTAAGATATTTTTTTCCATTTTGGTGCTTTTTTGTTAGTGAATTTGCTGCTTAAAATGGCTCCCAAGCATAGTGCTAAAGCGCTTTCTAGTATTCTTAAGCATAAGAAGGCTGGGATATGACTTATGGAGGAAATATATGAGTGAGATAAGCTTTGATCATATGTGCAGTTCTCATATTCTTGAGGGTGAGTTCAGTGCTAATGAATCAACAATACGGTACATTCAAGAAATGAAGAGGGGATTTGCTGATCTTTATGTGACACTGCTCTGCAAAGTGTTAAAGTTAACTCCTATAGTGAGTGCTAAAACTGTTAAAAAGACGGAAAATGCAGCTAACTTTGTGGATTCGTGAGCTATCCACCGACAAAAAATGAATTACAGCAGGCAACATCATTGTGAGGCTGAAAGCCAAAGAAATTTACACATTACCCAGAGTCAGAAAAATGTTAAGCTCTGTTCTCAGCTAATGCTGAGTGGTTCCCACGTTTCATAAGGTGGTATGGCATGAAAAATATGATACTTACAGGAGAGGTGGGTCCTGCAGATCAGGAAGTTGTGGAAGAATTTTTAAATGTCCTACAGGAGAGGGTTATGTGGAACAACAGGTTTTCTACACTGATAAGACTGATTTTCTTTTCTTTTCTTTTCTTTTTTTAACAAGGATGTTGGCAAACTTATATCACAAAAATGGAATTTCAATCAATGAAAGTGCCCAGAGAATAACAGGAAACTAACTCTTTATTTTCCTTAGGAACAAGAGCTTAGTATTTGCTAATTTAGTGTTTACAGCCACTTTATAGAACATTACTACCATATGTAATGAAAATTAACTGTGTGTGTTTGTGTTTTAAAGACCATGTTGACAATACGAAGTTAAATATCGTGTTCCTTCTCTTCTCATACTCATAATCATACCCAGTGTTTTTCGTTGCAAGTAAATGTAAGATTTTAACCACTTCATTTTGGCTGTGAGGCTAGTTGTGCCTCAGCCTTGGAAAAACAAAAAACAAAAAACAAAACAAAACAAAACAAAAACCTGTCTATTGAGATATAGATGTAGAATTTTATGCAAATCACACTTTTTTTCATTTATATTATAATTTTATCATTTTATGATAGATTTGAAGTTGGCTGTATTAAATATGATGATTTCAGGATTGTAAAGGGAACATTACAAAAAAAAACAATTTGGGGGTGCCTGGGTGGCTTGGTCGGTTAAGTGTCTGCCTTCTGCTTAGTTCATTCATGATCTCCGGGTCCTGGGATTGAGTCCTGCATTGGACCTCCTACTCAGTAAGGAGTAGACCTCTCTCTCTCTCCTTCTGTACCTCCCGACTGCTCATTCTCTCTTTCTCTCTCTTAAATAAATAAATAAAATCTTAGAAAAAAATTGGGGTCTAATGAGATCAAATGCCACTAAAGTATATTTCTTATACATTAAAAAAGGTTAGAAGCTCTCTAAATTATAATTAAGAATTTAAAATATAATTCTAGTGAGACAGGTAGGCCAAAAAAGGAAGATTGTTTAATAAATGATGATGTGAAAACAATTAATCATTTAGAAATAGCATATTTAGATTCCTAATGCAAACCCTACATTGAAATAAATTCCACATGAAATTGTTTACATGTAAAATCTGACATGATAAAGTATGAGATATTAAGTATTTTTCAAAGGACAAAACTTTTAAATACTATGGAAATACTGAAAGAAAACTGTTGACGGTATAAAAAGTTTAAAGCTGTGACAAAAGTCACCTTAAACAAAGCTGAAAGACAAAATGCAAAGTGATGAGACTTTTCTGATTAGATTAAGAAGGCGTGAATATAAAGTTTTGGATCAGTAATGGCAAGTCAGTAAGAGATTTGTACTTACATCCTGGTAGTAGAGTGTGTTGGTACGAGTTTTCTGAAAAAGTAGTGGGGGATATATGTTAAAACAACAACAACAAACAAACAATCTCTAAAACATTTAACCTAGCAATTCCAATTTAGGGATATATCTCGAGTAAATAGTTGAATAGTGCACACTACATACACACACAAACACACACGTTATACATACACACCACACATGTATCATATACATGACCTTCTTTTTTTTATCATGCTCAATTAGCTAACATATAGTACATCATTGGTTTTTGATGTAGTGTTCAACAGTTCATTAGTTGTGTATATAACACCCAGTGCTCATCACCACATGTGCCCCCTCTTAATACCCATCACCCAGCTACCCCATCCCCCCCACGCCCCTCCCTTCTGTAACCCTCAGTTTGTTCCCAGAGTCCAGAGTCTCTCATAGTTTGTCTCCCTCTCTGCTTTCTTCCCGTTCAGTTTTCCCTCCCTTTCCCGGTGGTCCTCTGCACTATTCCGTATATTCCTATATGAGTGAAACCATATAACTGATATTGTTTACGGCTTTGTTTGTTAGCGTGAATTATTAGAGGCAACCTGATTTTAGCAGTTAAGTACTTACTGAGTAAAATTGTTGAAGTTATTTTATTTTAAGAACACTGTTGATAGAAAAGATTGAAATCTCAGCAAAGAAGAAGAGGAAGAGGAGGAAGAAGAAGAAGGAAGTCAGAAGGAGGAGAAGGAGGGTAAAACAAGAAGCTTTTGTCACTGTCATCTGGAGTCCAGAGTACTATTTAGAATGAGTACTGACAGGTTTTATTTACACAATTAATGGAATTTGAGAAAAGAAATGTATGTATTTCTCTAAAGATAGTTTCCTAATTTAGAAAATGAAAATAAATTCCAGGAATTGTATGGATTAATCATAATTTAATTTATGATTCATTTGACATTTAAATTATGTTTTCACCTTTATATGTATTTCTTTGATGAGGCTTATCCAATAAATATTGACATGCATTTCTATTTTAATTAGGATAACATGAACAATCAGGTCAAAGTGCAGTGATTTTCATAAAGCATTTGAAAAATAAAGGCAATTATTTTTATAACAAATATATATCAATATACTCTTTTTAGAATCAAGAAAGATATTAAAACCATCTCACACCTGTCAGGGTGGCTAAAATTAACAACATTAGAAACAACAGGTGTTGGCAAGGATGCAGAGAAAGGGGAAACCTCTTGCACTGTTGGTGGGAATGCAAACTAGTACAGCCACTCTGGAGAACAGAATGGAGGTTCCTTAAACTGTTAAAAATAAAGCTACCCTATGACCCAGTGACTGCACTACTAGGGTATTTATGCAAAGAATACAAAAATGCACATTTGATGGGATACATGGACCCCAATATTTATAGCAGCAGCATCAACAATAACCAAACTATGGAGAGAGCCCAAATGTTCATTGTCAGATGAACAGATAAAGAAGATGTGGTGTATATATACAATGGAATATTACTCAGCCATAAAAAAAGAATGAAATCTTACCATTTGCAATGAGGTGGTTGGAGCTGGAGTATATTATGGTAAGTAAAATAAATCGGTCAGAGAAAGACAGAAACCATATGATCTTACTCATGTGGAATTAAAGACAGAAAACAGATGAACATATGGGAAGGAGGAAAAGAAAAACAAGAGATAGGGAAACAAGCCATAAGAGACTCTTTATGATGGAAAACAAACTGAGGATTCATGGAGGGAAGTGGTGGGGGATGGGTTAGATGGGCAATGAGGATTAGGAAGGCACTTGTTATTATGACCACTCGCAATGTATGTAAGTGATGAATCACTGAATTCTACTCCGGAAATCAACAGTGTACTGTATGTTAACTACCTAAAATTTGAATTAAAAAAAGAAAAGTATTAAGATTTTTCCAAGTTATACATATTTAATAATCAAAACAGATCTAAAGTTTTCTCTGAATTTTCAAATTAAAAAACATCAAATAAATGTAGTGAATTCTTCTGTATCAAAAAAAGACACATCTTTTCAATTCCTACCAAAAAACAATAATTCTTTTTGCTCCTCTCCTTTTCTTTCTATTTTTGAGGCAACAAACTTAAATCTGGGGAGCTACTACGACATAGAGAAAATAAGTTCCAAATTATGTAGTTTTGACAGAGGTTTTATTTTTATTCTGCTATTGCTATGGCTCAATGATGCTCTATTGAATCTTACATTTCTCTTTATATCACTGAGAAATAAAATGTTTCAGATGGACTATAAGTGCAGTTTCATGAAGAAAAGAAACTATATGAAACTGACACTTTTGTTCTCAACATATCTGTTATTGGTGTTATTTTCAGTCATAAATCTGTTTGCTCTACACAAGAACAAGTTGTTTTTGCTGCTGTTAGAATAAAGTCAATATAGTTACAGGAGAGTGAGTCGCATTCCGTACTTTCTGCCCATCATGAACTAAATTGTCAATGAAGTAATTCCTAAGAAGCTTTATTATTAGTCCCCATGTGACAAGCAGAAAGAACAGTTTGATTTTTAAAGCCCCGGACTGTAATGCTGGCACTTATTGAAATCACATTTTTCTATATAAATGTAAAACATTACTGTAGAAGTCATTGAACAGAATAGGTACAGACCCCCACCATATTTTCACTGAAGTACTTTCTGACGCTAACCGCACTTGGAGGAATACCATTTTCCCTTCCTTCCTACTGATATTCTGTATGTCTCTCGGAGTCTTTCTTTCAGTCCTCGAATTAGCAGAAAGGATTGTTCAACACTAACAGCAGGTAATATGTATTGCAACCCAAGCCCTTTACTTTTCAAGGTAGTAGATTTGTGTGTTCTACATCGAGCATCATGTACTTTTTCAAGTAGAATTTTAGTAAAGCTCTTTACTTTAGTAAAGAAAATTAGTAAATTAGAAATTAGTACTTTAGTAAGGAAAATATCTTTCAGATATTTGAAGTTTTTTTCAGAGTTCCTTACCAGGTTGATCATGTCAATAAAAAAATACAGCATTTTTGCATCAACAATTAGGGTACTGTATTTTCTTTCCATCTGCTAGAAATGTCAATGGATTTATTGAGTCAATTTGAATCCCCTAAAGCAGTCTCTTTATTTTTATGTAAATATTTAGCTTTTAAAGTTCATGACTATTTTGAATACTTGTCCTCGTTCTATACAAAATCTCGACTCTGATTAAAAAAAAAAATACTAACTTTTATTTGTGTTGCTGTGTTCCATAAAAATATCAATGTATATTTTGAGAAAACTTTAGATTCTCAGTGCTATCTCTTATGAATTCCCAACCATTAATTTGACAGGCTTATTTTAAATTTTTAATTAATTATTAATTGAGTTATTCTCTGAGCTACATGTTGAAAATCAACACAAAGCAAATTCTTTGTAATCATCAAGTTATTTCTGTCCCACCAAGTGTTGTCTTCAAGGCACTGTCATTGTGAAATATTGAATGTGCCTAATATTTAAAAACGAAAGAGTGGAGGGAAAGAACATACATAAAATATTATTGCTCTAAAAAATATTGCAATAATATAACATAAGCAGAATTTTTAGCTTAAACTTCAAAAGAATATTATGAGAAATAATGAATTTCTGGAGGGCTGAAGGCAGGGCAGCCTTGGGTTTGCTGGATTTGAGTAAATGTGATGGTCTTTATGCTGTGCACTACGGGAAAACCCTGCCTTGACCAAGCTCAGTATCTACTAGTGCCAACTGTTCATTACAATTGATCTTGGTCTTTTGAATAAATCCTTGATTTATTATTCCAGTCCTTTCTCCCTACCCCCACCCCCACCTCTAGTACTTCTGGTTTGTAATTCCAGGAGTTTACTCACCATTCCTCAAACACACAATGCATTTTTATGCCACCATGCTCTAATTGGCACAAGGGTTAGACATGAGGAAGCATCCAAGCACCAGTAAAAGGGGAATAAAATTGCCCTGGGAGATTAAACTGTAAAATCAACATGTAAAGAAGAAAATTCAATTTAGAGAGACTGAAAGCCTCCAGGGTCAGCAGGATTTAACTCTAAAGGATTAAATATATTAGCATATCTAAAGAAAGAATAAAAGAATTCAGAGGAACTGTGAGAGATCTGAGTAAGCCTGGAATTTGGGGAGGGGTGTGGATGAGCTCATAACATGTCAGAAAAGGATAGTCAAGAGAGATAATTGTTCAGAGCATGTATCAAACAAAAAACCTACTATAAAAACCACGTATGTGTGTATATTTGTATACACTCATATACACACTAACATTTATATACACATTTATCTCTATCCATGTGTGTATGTGTCTGCCTGTCATCTATCTGTACATCCATGCACACGTATGCATATGGTTATTAGATATCCCTTCTAAATTTAGACTATCAGCCATTCTAATGAGTAGAATAGAAGTTATATTTAAATTTTAAAATGCATATACAATATTCTATTTTTAATTCCTATTTAAAAATAAACATATCTATATCAAAGTTTTTTTCTAAATATCTTCACTTATTTAGGTCTCCATCCATTGAAATGTATTTCTTGAGGGACACCAGTGTGGCTCAGTCCCTTAGGCGTCCGACTCTTGATTTCGGCTCAGGTCATGATCTTCGGGTTGTGGGATCAAGCCCAGTGTTGGGCTCTCTGCTCAGCAGGTGGTCTGCTTGGGATTCTTTCCCTCTCCCTCTGCCCCTCCCCCTACTTGTGCATACACACTCTCTCTCTCTCTCAAATAAACAAACAAATCTATATCTATATCTATATGTATGTGTGTGTGTGTATATATGTGTGTATATATATAGGTATATATGTTTATATACATATTTCTTGAATAGATTGCCTTCTTATTATTAAATATTAAAGGAAAAGTATTTTTTTCGCCAGATCATATATCCATATATATTCTGTTTCACTACTGAATTCATGCATTGCTCCATTGCACTAATATTTCTTCAGGTTCTTGCTTTCATGGAAGAAGTCTCTATAGACTTCTGAAATTATTTTGACTATTGTAAAATCTGTAAACCTCACACTATTTTGCAAAATTTATTATCACTTGCTTTTGTAATACTACACCATTATGTATATGTATACATTAAGACTTTTTAACTGATACAATAGCATTTTATGTCTTCAGTTCTAGGTTTTTTTCAGTTTTGTTTTCCATAATTGCTTTCATTTTCCTGGACTATGATTACAAAATATATATGTATATGTATGTCTGTGTCTGTGTGTGTCTACATCAGTGTATCTTCATCTATTGATTTATATATGCAAAGCATCTGATATTTGCTCATTAGAGTTTTACTAATATAGGTCAATATCCCAGAATCTTTGGGAGTGAGAGATGTTGAATTTACTGAGGCTAGTGTAGTGCTCTGGAGAAACAGCAACCATAAGAACTACTCCCAAACTTTTGTGTTTCTGAGCAAACCATAAAGGAGTGCTTCTCCCTGTGTGATAGAAACCCCACTTTCACCCTTCCTCAGTGACACCCTAGTTCTATAACATGACGTTTCCTCATTCTTTGTGAAGTTCCTCATTAACAAAATACCTCCATACTGCAATGGCTTGAGTAGAATCACAGACGTAGGACTGAGGAAGTTAATTTTATGGACATAGACATTGGTGAATTCATCAGGGAGCTCACTCGCCTTCTCTCCCAGTATGTGTCACCATCGGAGCCATAGCAGGTGTTAACCCTATTGTGGAATACTCTTCCCACACATCCTTGTTGGCAACCTACCTAGATTTCACAAGTTTCAGCAAAAATGTCAACTTCTATGAGGACTTTTCTGGCCCATTCTGTTGTTATTATTTGTGTTTCTCTAATTTTATCACCATTTGTTCTAATTCATTGTGTATATGTGTGCCTCTCCCACAGAATGCAGTTCATATTTCTGTTGTAAAGCACATTGACAAACGTGCTGTAGGTAATTGATAAATGTTTCTTGACTGCCCAGTGTTGAATGAGTGACACATGGGTAATGAATGGATGCGTTAGAAATAGCTCTCACTACTTGCAATGGCCTTTCCTTTCCTTATATAAATCCTACAAAGACATATTAACCTGTATACAGTGATAGTAACGTCATCTGGAATCAGCTCAAAATTACTCTTTTTACAATGTATTTTACCCCACATTAATATACTTTTTAATGACATTCATACCTGCTCTATTCCCCCCACCATGATTGGAAAGATACAGAATTAGTAATTTTGGGTACTTAATTGACAAACTTTTTGAAGAATAGACTCATGTCTTATGCCTGCTAATGTATGCGGCACTGCCCAACAGTAACTAAGGTATGCCATTTTCCAGAGTAGTTGTGTATCTTAGAGTGAAATATTTTACTAAATATACCACAAATTACTGAAATATTTTACGGATGTCCCAAGGAGCCTTACATCCTAGACAGTAATTTATCTGTGGGAAAAATTTGGGTAAATATTTGCAAATTAAACAGTGAAATTTTTATCATAAAGAGACTGTAGTGTACACAGACATTATACAAGTTGTAAATGTAAGACTCTGAGAAAGATTGCTGGTGTTGATTGGCAAGATTATGTCCTGTAGTTATAGAGGAATGCACGGTATGGAGCCCATGTGAAATCATGAAATCCATGTTTTCAGCTAGCTTAGGCCATGTAGATTTCAAATTGTTTTTACACCTGGTTAAAATGTTATTTTTGGATTTTTTTAAATGCCTAATTTAAAAGCTCAACAGCAATTTGGCCTATAAAATACCACAGTTATTATAACATTGTGATGAGATAAGATTAAATGAATCAGAAATGAAACATTAATTCCATATTACAATATGCATGGGTTTAAACATTAGGAGGGTGAATGGTCTTGGTATGTAATCAAGGATTTGCAATTTCCAAACATTTAAAAAATAGCTGATGTTTGCCAGGAAAAAGCGGTTGCTAGGCTCACTAATCTTAATTCATTAAAGTATTCTGTGAGTGCAGGGTACAAAGCTAGTCTTAAACTGCCCAGGTTAACATGCCCATGGGACACCATGCAGTACTTACCAGAGCCAGCCAATGGCTGTATTGAAAAATAAAAGAATTTTCATTTTAGTGATAGCCAGTATACATCTCAAACACCCAGCCCATGGCAGTCCAAAGCTCCCACTTTTTGAATCCTTTCTATCCAGCTAACCTCATGCCTGAGTTCCTAGGTCTTTGACAGATCCCATCACTATTCAGACTTGTTCCTCACATTTGTTTAGGTTCCTGTGCTGAACACCAAAATCCTATAATTGATTGAAATATGGGAAAATGTATCTCTTTTTACTTTCAGGTAGTATCATTATACTATCATTTATACTAGGTTTTTCTAGTGAGAGATTGCTGAATCATTCTAAACTAACAATTTTAATTATGGACATTTTGGATTTAGAGATAGGTAGGATGAAGAGTGACAGGACTTTTGCTAAACAGTTACTCTCTCCATGGCTGTCTTCTTGGCTCTGTTTCTCATGCAAAATCTTCTGAAAAAAAATTGTTTTTGAGAAGGTGAACTTTGAAATGCATTTTCCCCATGGATTTATCAATATTACTGAAAAAATATATAAAAATATATTGAAACAAATGATAACTTGTGAATTGTCTAATTTTAATAAATGCTTAATATTTAATAATGCTTTCAATTACCTTGTGTTTAGTATCTCCAGAGTTGAAGCTAAACATCTGTTGGAAATCTGCTAATTTTTGATGATTGATCTCCTTTCCCTTGGGAATTATCCTTTCCCGTAACACATCATTCTGAGAACAGGCAACTCAAGTTTGCCAACCCTGGAGATGGGTATATGACTCAGGGCAATTGAAGTAAATCATCTTGCCTGGGGAAGCCAGTCAGGCTAGGAATGGTGAAAGCTGGTCTGTTCAGGGTTCTTTTTGGCTGTGTATTTTTAACTCCCACCCTCACCTCCTGATTACATCTGTTCTCTGTGAGGATAGAGACCTGCCTGAAAATAAAACTGGCAAGACTTGAAAGCTCAGAAAAGTAAGTAGTCAATTTGTCACATAATACAATATCTGTTGTACCTTGGGACTCACACGTAATACACCTTTCATGATCCTAGCTTTAGGGGATTGGATAGAAAAATTTAGGACATTGGAATGTGTTGACTACCTCCCTCTTTCAGTAAGATCCTGTAAGAAAATGAGCCTTAGCCCAAACATGCCATCAGGAGTAAGAGAAGAAAGAGAATACATCCAGGTTTCCAGAAACACTTTCTGCTGGTGGTAGGCAATTAATAGGTCTAGAAATCATAATAGTATGTCTTACAGTTTTAAAAAAGTATGTCAAACTCCTGGTCCTAAGCAGAGACATGGAAGCAATAATCAATCACAAGAGACAAGAGACAGAAAAAAGAGGGATGCTTGATCATACAATTATTCTGGGAACTTCTTGCTTGACAAAGGCTACAACTGTGCTGAAAAGCAAAGCACAACAAAACAAAAGTCAATTTCTGGTAGTTTAATACAAACTCCTTGCCATATCTGTGTTTTAGAGGCAGAGTTCAAGGTGGAAGCAGAGGAACCAGGAGAGGCTGAATATTAGTGTCTGTAGCTAAGTAACACATTCTTCAAGGGTACAGTGCCTGGGTTATGTGTCATGAATGGAGAAGATACATGATTTTGCAATTGACCCTTTTTTTTTCAATCAGCAGTCAAAGACAATTTTAGGGAAATTTTGCCTGTGTCATATACCCTAGCAGATAGTTGTCTACCCATCAGGGTGATCTTCTAGTCCCCAAGCTCTCCTTAGATATATCCATGGAACACTGAATAAGGGGTGTGCTTTCGGAGAACAGACGTGAGGACAGCAGGTTAACTGACCAACTCACCCCACTGTGAAGGCTGAAATCCTTGATATATCTGTGCAACAGGATATGCTCTGAACCATGGATGCACAATATTCCTTCTGTATACTGAGTATTTTCTGTTATGTGTTAGTTATTTATAATTGCTTTGTTTAATATATTTTTATTGTTCCTACTCAATATACATTTTGTAAGTAGAATAATTAGTCATTTGTGTGTAGGTAGCTGACTCATGAAGAACTGCATTTGGTTGGGAAAAGTGCCATTCATTCAGAAAAAGGAAAATACCATTTTTCTTTTCAAAGTTAGGACTATCAGATCACCTGTTTTGGGGTCATCCAGTTTGCAAATAAAGCTTGTGTAATCTTCAAAATGTGTTTTTACATGATCTCAAATGGCCGAATAAGACCCTCATCATTAAATGCCTCCTGATTCAACATCGTCTGCTCTTTGTCCTGAATCAGAGTATCTTCATACTGATTTTCTTTCTGTTTTGTTTCCACCATCTTGGACTGATACTTTTGTAAAATATAGAAAAAATGAAATTTAAAATAATAAAATATAAACCTAAACAATTTGTTATGAGATTTAATAGACATAAATTACTCTGTTCAACTACTTTAAAAATTATTAAAGACTCTCCCAATTTCTGTAAATATTTCATTGCAGATGAGTAACAGACAGTTTTCAGCTCACATGTTGAGTAGCAGGTTTATGTTATGGGGGACCATTACCTCTTAACACTGTCTTTGCTCAGGTTGAGATTCACAGTGGCTAACAGATTGACATGCAGAGAATCTCTAATAAATGTTTGGTTAACTTCTAATAAATGAATGATTGAATATATAAAAAAGCTCATTAAATTAATGTGTCAGAAACTCCTAATTGCCTATCCCAATATCTATTTTCCTTCTTCTTTTAATGAGACCCCTACATTTAATTTAATTTAATTTTCAATTAGAGAAGTTTCAGCTGTGTAAGATTAAAAGCCCCAAGTAACAGCGACTGAATAATATAAAACTTTAATTTTTTTCCCATAAAAGAATCTGGGAGTAGCAACCCAGGTCTGCAATGGCTTCTCCATGGTCACCAGAGACTCTGTTCATGATGTGCCCCTGCAACTCAACCAAACCTCCAATGTCACTCACATCATCTTCATCCAGCATACTGCTGGAACCCCAACCAATATCTCCACATGCCACGCAGTGACGACAAGAGCTTAGCAATGGTGTCTGCAGTCTTTCTCTGGAAACTTTCTCCAAGTTCCACAACACCTTTGCCCTATGTCTGACAAGGATCTTTGTCATTTATCTACACAAATGTTTTAGAGAAGCCATGGAAGAGTCATCCTTTAGCAGAACAGCAGAGCACCCAGCTACACAGGAAAGATCTCTATCATAAAAACCTAACAACAGGATCATGGTTCTTAATAAAGCAATCAACTTATGAAAATGGAGAAGTTAGGGAAGGGGGAGCTAGATTCAGGTTTTGATCTCAGCTCTGAATGATTTTAGACAAGTCTCATTGCCTCTCCTTGAATTCAAATATAGAAATTGTATCAGGAAATCTCTTCCACTGCTATTTCCAGCAACTTCCGTACAATCACAGCTGTAATTTCTATCTGTCTCTCTCTAATTTACTGGCATTTTCACTCACTTGATTTTACTCATTCTTCAAAAGAACCAAATATTTTCTTTTTTGATGGTGAAGGTGAAAATTCAGTAACTTATCTAAAATCAAGCATCTAGAAAGAGTTTGAGTCAAGATTGTACTCCCTTCTTCTGTGATGATTCCATGAAATTGTGTTCAGTATTTATAGAAAAGTAATATTGATAAAATTATCTTAAACATGTGTTCCATGTTCAATGTCTACTTATCGTCTCTTATTTCAACATATTTTCATTAGAAATTGATTTCCTGTAGGCAGTGAAATAGAATATAGACATTTCATATTGGAATCTTTGACCAAAGTTCAAATTCAATGATGTTAAGGAGGAAACATCTATCAAAATCCCTTTAAAAAATGTATTTTTAAAATTGTTATCTGTATCTAATTTCTGGCTTCTAACGTACATTTTAGAGAAGTAGTTTTATACTCAAAGAAGTGTACTGGACATTTTTAAAAGTAGGACCATTGCAGTCTATTGTAGTTAATGAAGGTTATGGAGGGTTGAAGATACTTTGATGGTGTGACTTTGCTGTTTTGGACCATTTTGTATCTTTTGTATTTACATAAAGCAATGCTTTATGACAGTCTCTAGGCCACGACTTTTAAGTACAGATAATATTGATTCATAGTTTATTTGGGAAAGAAAGGGGCTGGGCTTTAAAGAATTGCAGTTTGGTTTGCATACAGTTTTTGATAACTAAATATTAGATGCGCTTCACATGGGAATTTATGTTTCCCCTATGTTCCACTAGAATTATTATTCTAATGAATCTTGGGCCTCCACGTGAGACTCAGTCTAAATAACATTCATATGCAGATCACACATGCAAAGTCAAATACCAAGTAACAATTATCTCTACTTCATGAAAACTCCCTCTAAATTTTTTTTTAAAGATTTTATTTATTTATTTGAGAGAGAGACAGTGAGAGAGAGCATGAGCGAGGAGAAGGTCAGAGAGAGAAGCAGACTCCCCATGGAGCTGGGAGCCCGATGCGGGACTCGATCTCGGGACTCCCAGGATCATGACCTGAGCTGAAGGCAGTTGTCCAACCAACTGAGCCACCCAGGCGTCCCGAAAACTCCCTCTAAATTTTAAGTTGAACATTTATTAGTGCTTATTTTGCTTGCTTTATTAATGCAATGTTAGTGATAAATTTGTTGTAATAGAATGCAAGATTTTTCAGCTAAACGTGTCCCTCTCTTAAAGTTTTCTATTCAGCTTTCTGACCCTTCTTATCAATATCAGTGTACTTTTCTTCATCAGCCAAAATCTTAAAATAAGATGTATGTGTCTTGATTATTATATTTTTCTCCAGGAAAATTCACCCCATCTTCATGAGTTAGTATGTGGTAGTATAAAATCAGAGTTTTGATACTTCTCTCCAGGCTGGATCTCAGAGTACATTTTTGCCCAACTTAATTGGGGTATCCCAAGATCATTTATATAAATAAATCCTAACATATAAAATGCACTTAATAAATATCTTTGAATAGATGAATGCTTAAAAATGAACTCATAAATGCATTCCACAAATACACTAGACATGAAATCTCACTTAATATCCAATAGTGGCTTTCTCAGAGAATGACACCAAGACCCACATGATTGCCTTTGCCATCCACCAGCTCCCTTCATCTTTATCCTCTTGACCCTCACATTCTGCTGGACCAAAGGTCATTCAGATCCACTCAACTCTTTCTCTTCAATGTTACCACTTCAGTTTTCTGGTCTTGATAAGATTGTCTTTCTTTAAAATTGATAAGATGTCTTTCTTTAAAATTGTTATTTTCTTAGTTAAAAAACCTTTAATGGATCCATTACCTGCAAAAATAATGACTAAATTTCTTACCTTCCCCTAGAAGGGTCTTAATGATTTGGCTCCTGACTTTCTTTGTGAACTCATTTGTTGCCAAAAACAAAAGATTTCATCCCAAATGAGTTACTTGCAGTTCTTTGAAAACACCAAGATCTCTTATGCCTGCATGTCATGATACAGATAATCCTGATTGCCTTTCACATTCTAACTTCTCAGTGAACTTGCAGTAATCGATCTATTGGTCTTAGTTCCAAAATCACCACCTCTGCCATTCCCAGTTCCCCAATTTTTGCTGAACAAACTGCACCCTGAATTATACTTTGAGTTATATCTGTATGTCTATCTGTCTGCTACTGAAAATGAGTTTACCCAGTATCCAGCGTGTTTTAGATGATCACTAAGTGTTTTTGAATGAATAAATTATTGTTACACCTATTTTGTAGCATCAAAGTTAAAAAAAAAAAAGAACTACAAAGACTAAAACAGATTTTAAAATCACTAGTGTTGTTATTTTTTATTTTATTTTATTTTTTTATTTTTTGGGTTAGTTTAGCTTTATTACTGGATGAAAATTTAGTGGCTATTTTGTCGTAATAATAGATAACTGTTTTCAAGCCATCTATGTAGTAAGAAAAGTTGAAGATCACTTTGCTAAAAGGCTCAGTGATAACTTGACAATGATTTTCTGAAATGTCAACTTTTTGTTAGATTTTTTGTTGCAAACCAAATTTTTCTTTTAAAATTCCAAATGATTTTTGAATGTTGAATTCTTAATTTAATACCTTTTCAAGAAACACCACCTTGTTTTAGTATTTATTCCTTAGTATATGTGCATACAGAAGAAGGAGCTAGGGCCCCACCCTTGTATGCTGACCCAGCGTTTTCTTTGGAGAATTAGGTGTGAGCACAAGTTCTGTCTTTCACTCCTTCTTGCCATGGTTCCTTTGCATGATTTTTAACTTCTGTGATTCTTACTTTTATTTTTATGTTACCTATTTTTTTTTAAATCGAGATAACATGTGGACATACCTTTTCAAGGTAAAACGTACTGAAATCAATGTAATTATGATAGCTGGAAATAAGCAGCATCTTGTAGTGACCTTCCTTCCTAAGACTTGCACAGTCATCACGCTGACAGCAACAAAATCATTCAGGAACATTCAGTATCTTCAGCTAAGGCTCTTCCCGATATCCACATGGTGTGAAACCTGCAGGTGATGTTCAGAGAATATGGTAGTCATAGGTGTTTTTTTCCCTCAGCATGGAGGGTGTCTTTAATTCCACCCCCTACCTCTTGCTTCTAATAGCACTAACTCTGCAATTCATCAGAAAGGACTCTTCTGGCTTCTGGGGAGGTGTAAACATCTGTCTGCCCAGGATGGCCATGATGACCCAACGGTCCCTTATGAAGACTTTTGGCAAACTGACCTCTTTTGCTGTCACTTCTAGAATGACTGGTGCTTGTTCATTTGGTGGCCTCCTTATGAGTTTTGGACCTTGGCTTCTTCCCTTTGCTACATTATCAATCTCTGCATGCTCTCTGCCTAGATTGTAGGTTACATTAAAGATATCTTTTTTATAAATATGGAAATCAAGTTGATTTGCATTTTATTTGCAGTTTAGATATTTTCAAGAACATAAGGGGTCAGGAAATACTGTATTGTGTCATCTTGCAATTAAAAGTTGGCCTTCTAGTTTTCAACGTGAGGATGATAATGCCTACTTCACAGGATTGCTATGAAGATTTAGAGATAAGAAATTACATAGCTTCTTAAACTGCTCAAGTTTGAGAATGACTTGAGATTTGTCTTATCCCCAAGACCTCTAATAATAATAATTTTCCTGGATAAAATTGCATAAACATGTAAGAGTGCCTTCTAGCTCAGAAGAGGTGTGATAAATTTGTTTTTTCCCCTTCAATTTGGCTGATATTTTTACACAAAAGTACAATTACAACCTTATGTAATTTCATTGTCTATATTTTAATTATCTAAGTTAAATGGAATGCATTCAAGTTTTAATTCTGTTTGCAGAATCAATATTCAATCACAACATTTACTGCCGGTTTGAATAAGTTTACAAACAAATGAAGGGAAACAGTGTCTAAATAATTTGGTAGTATTAAGGCTTTCAGAGAAATAATGATATTTAAGGACATCTCATTGTTTATTTCATACTTAATTATATTTAGAGCTAGACCAGGAAGAATAGAATTCTAGTATTTTAATCTGAGGAAAGAGAAAATATTTCCTAAGCCATCAAATATCCACAATTTATTAAAGAAAATATTTAAGATTTTTAAACTTGGCATTCTCCACAAACGGCTGGGATATTTCAACTTTAATATCTGAAAGCTATCAGAAATTAGCTCCTCTATTATGACAACTTAAACTAATTAGAGCAGATAGCAATATTTTATTTCTTTTTATTTTTTTCCCTGTCACAACTGAGTAATGATTGGATTTCTTTACACAGAGATAGCAGTGAATTTAATGCCCATTGAAGATGTTCAAGTATAAAATAATTACACAACCTGTTTATCATGTTATGGAAACATAGATGTGTAAATCATACTGTGTGGCGGGCCAAAAGCTAAATGAAGTCGCCATTGGGGAGCACCGAGGTAAAAAGGAGTCACAGCTAAGGGGAAAATAAGCAGTAACAGAAGTAGAAAAGTCGTTTAAAATTAACTTCCAAACATGTAGATGGCAGATCAGCGGGTTTAAGGGGAAAAGCAAACATGCAATGGTGGATGAGCTTTGGGTGTTTCTCTTTGTTTTTCCATTTGTTAATGCTACTGTCCTCATACATTTGCACGATGCACAAACCAAGGTCATCAGAGACATTACACTCTTCAGTCTCCTGTTTTAGAATTCCGAGTTATGGTCCAATGTTTCTCTTGGCCCTGCAGTGAGGGAGAGAATAAGGACCAAGAGAAGAAGAAGTGATGGATTCCAGAGTGAGGGGCAAAGGGGTCTTGGTCCCTCGGCTTGTGCCCCGGGGCTTTTCTCCCTGGGTGGACCTGATCTTAAACATATTGTGGGATAGTTTGGACCTTATGCTCAATGAATGGATCCGTTTCTAAACATCTGCATTTGTGTTGGCACACTTCTCAATCAATTCTATACACTATCCAGTTGGGTAGAGAATGCAGAATTTTCTCCAGAGGGAACATAACATTTTTGAATGGTTCTCTGGTTTTGGTATTTTCAAAATGAAGTCAATGGATTAAGTTAGACATGATACTGAAAGTACGTGGTAGTACTGTAATAGTACTGTAGCACTATTCTGTGGCCTAATAATGCTACCAGGTTTTACATAGAAATAGTTTTGATGCTTCCATGTAGAAACTGATTTAAATACCACTAACAAGGGCTAGTTATGTGAGGTTTAGAATCTTAATCAGGTAAAACACAGATTAATCCAATTGGATTTGTTTAAATCACTTATATTTTGAATCACTTATTAGTGAAATGGTTTTCTTTTTTTTAAAACACATATTGCAGGGGCACCTGGGTCGCTCAGTGGGTTATAGCCTCTGCCTTCAGCTCAGGTCATGATCCCAGGGTCCTGGGATCGAGCCCTGTATCGGGCTCTCTGCTCAGTGGGGAGCCTGCTTCCTCCTCTCTCTCTCTCTCTGCCTGCCTCTCCGCCTACTTGTGATCTCTCTCTCTCTCTGTCAAATAAATAAAATCTTTAAAAAAAATTTAAAAAAACAAACACATATTGCATACATTTTTAAAAAAGATTTTATTTATTTATTTGTGACAGAAAGAGAGCACAAGCAGGAAGGGCAGACAAAGCAGGCAGAGGGAGAGCAGGCTCCCTGATGAGCAAGAAGGCAGACTGGGGACTCTATCCCATGACCCTGGAATCACGACTTGAGCAAGCCAAAGGCAAACACCTAACCGACTGAGCCACTCAGGTGTCCCATGTGAAGTGATTTTCAAAGTGCTTAAGAGATATTTAATAAAACCGAAAGATATTTATAGTTACTCCAACAAAATTATTTAAAATATGTGATTCAATTCCTAGTCAATGAACGCAGCCTCACAGAGATATTTTTCGAAGATAGAGAAATAGAGTAACCAGCTGCTTGAAGAAAACACACAACCAAAAGTTTCTAGCTCCATCCAAGATATACCAAACCTTATGGGTAATTTCAAAAAAAATCTCCCTGCATTTTCTGCTCTGTATTTGACACTTACAACACATCTCATTTTAGATGCTCATTTTTTTATGGGAACTACTTGGTCTGTATTTACAATTCATTAAGTCTACTGTTGGCAAAGTACATTCATATAGCCCAATTATTCTAAAGTATAAAAGCTTTCAAATAACTAAATTGGCCATTAGTTTTTAAATTTAAGTTTTTAAATTAAAGTTAAATAAAATTAAAAATTCAGTTGCTTACTTACACTAGCTACATCTCTAATTCTCAATAATGTGATTAATGGCTATTATACTAGACAGAAGGCTACCCTAGGGTACTTCTTTCAAATATCTATTTTTAAACCAGAAGGAGAAACAGCATTGAGATTTTCCACCACAAGTTTCTAAAATTAGCATTTTCAAAGTAGTTTTTCAAGCTAAATAAATCAATACACACATGAATCTGGACATTATTAGTTGGTTAACATCATATATGTAGCTTTGTAATACAACAGTCTCCACTCGCTGATGGGGAAAGAGCTGAAACTGAAGTTATTCAGATCAATAGAGAAACCATGCACAAAATAAAGTCAAAAGAACATATTTGGTATTAGTGCAAAAGTAAATCTCAGTAAAGCAAAAGAGGAAGCAATTCTAACATTAACTGAGGTGATAGAAAAAGCAAAGCAAATTTCAGATTTTAGAAATTGGCCAATAAAAGCACAAGCCATGGGGCGCCTGGGTGGCTCAGTGGGTTAAAGCCTCTGCCTTCGGCTCAGGTCATGGTCCCAGGGTCCTGGGATCGAGCCCCATATCGGGCTCTCTGCTCAGCAGGGAGCCTGCTTCCTCCTCTCTCTCTTGTCTGCCACTCTGCCTACTTGTGATCTGGGTCTGTCAAAAATAAATAAATAAATAAAATCTTTAAAAAAAAAAAAAAAGCACAAGCCATGAGAAGTGATCTTATTTGGGATATGTTAACTCCTCCTATCAGAGTACTCTACATTTTGTAGGGATCCTCAGGATTCTCAGTCTGCAGAGCATAGTGTTTTTTTTAACAATGGTTGTTTGATTCACAGTTAGCCTGTCTGTTAGGGATTGAATGACATGACATCATTTATGGGAGAAGAAAGGAGCACTAACAAGCCAGCATTATATCATGTGTATTTTCCAATCTCAGACAGACTTTGGCACATTTACTTAGGACACCAGGAAAAGATGGAGGTGGCTTTCCTAAGCTGTTGGAAAATAGTTCTCAATAGATCTCTCAAATTCCTGCATCCTTATGAGCAGAGGCACCAAATAAATGCCCAGGTACAGCCTTTCTTAAGGTATTGTAGTCAGAACACTGGAAGATAGAGATGGTGTCTTCCTCTGAGCAACAGCCAGGCAACCCTACTTCCCATAATAAAATAGTTGGGTTTCCTAGGCTCAGAGTCCTACTTTCAAGCAACCTACCATGTGTGAAAATGTCACTTGGGCCTCTTTGAATTACCCCAGGAATTGAGTTCAAAGAAATGCAACAGAAATGCTGACTTTCGGTTCCTGTGATTGCTATGGGGAATCAACTGTGCTTCAGCTCTGACTCAGGAGTTTTTCTGTCTTCCGAGTGCTCATGAAAATGTGGCGACCTGAGCTGTTGGCTTTCAATGGAATGAAATCTCAGACTCTTCCTGATTCTCAACAAAGCTCACAGTGACTTTCGTTGTAAATAGTTTGCCCAGCGAGGGACCCTTTTATTTTGTGGAAAATATTCAACAGGACACAAAGTTTTATATTAAAAATGAAACTATGTAGATTTAAATTGGAATGGTCTGTTCAAAACTAAGTCATAATTTGCACTTTTCCATTTTCATGTCAATTTTAAATTTGTTAAATAGTTAAGTTTTTAAGTATTTTTTATTTAATCAAGTTCAAATTAACATATGACATAACCCAGTAACATTTAGCTGCTGAAATAAGACATTCTGATCTATATAAATATCCCACTAGAATGAGCTATATCACTATGAGATACCAGGTTTTCAGGCCTAGTTTATTAAGGAAGAAATGGAAGGTCATTTGGTCTAAGAGTATGCTAGACAAAGTGTGACCCACCTCATTTTCTAATAGGACTTTGTAAGCTGTTTATCATCATAAAGTGTCAATGCAATCTGATATTTGGAGGAAAATAATGTGTAGTCAGTTGTGAAATATTTTCTGTTATCAATTTATGATGAAAGTTCCCAGTTCTGAAAAATACTTCCTTTATGTACTCAGAATAATTTCTTTCTACTTTTCAGTCATGGTAGATGCACTTAATGTGAATGTAAATAAAAAAAATGTATAAATAAAATGCTTTAGTTCAATGTTAACTGTATAAATTTCATTTTCTTGAGCTAGAGTAGAGAAAAAAAATGTAAAGCATCATCTCTTGGAAAACATTTTTGCCCACAGTCTTCTCTTTTATTTACTCATCTGTTAAACAAATGCTATTGAGTTCTTATAATAGATATGAACTGGAGCAACTATCTAGCTTTCAGCAATTTCTCCAAAGACTCTAACAGTGCTACTTTTTCTTTTCCTCAGTAATGACTGATTAGTGCCAAAACAAATGACCCAAATTAGAATGATCATATTTACTCTTCCCTACAGTGTGGACACCGAACGTGATTGCTGCTACTTAGGTTTCTTATTTCCCTGAGGCTTGGATGTTTAGCTCTTTTTAAAATTATATGAGTCTCCCCAATACTCATCCACTAAAGTCCATAACCACAGTTGTGCTCATGTTAGAATGTGTTTCTGTTGCCTGTAATTAAAAGGATATCATTTAACATGTTCTAGGCAATGGGTATGTTGAGTCTCTGTGATCAGGGATCATGCAGTTCAGTGGAGACAAGTAAATCATTAGTTGCAAAAACATGAGATAATTAATTGCTAAAGCAAGAATAAATCTTGGGTTCCATGGGAGACATCTGAAAGGCTTTTAAGCCAGGCCCATTTGACAGGGTGTAAGGGTGCAAGGGGAACTAAATTCCTCTACTTTTCTTCATTCTTCACATCATTAAACATGATGAAATTAACCTGGAATGTCACTCCATTTTAAATTGTACATCTAATCTCCTCACCACTCTCGATGCCTCTACCATCACAACGTTACCCCGAGGGAGCCAACACCCATTTAGAACTATGTGTACTATATAAAAAGGTGATTTTCAAATTCGATCAATCCCACCCCTCTTTTTTAAAATAACAACAAAAAATTAATATCCAGAAAAAAAGAAAAAGAATTATAGTTAATGTAACATACCTTTCTAGAAATTTTAAATACAAAATCAATAATGTTTTGTGATATAAAGGAGGCACTAGGCCAAGTAGTTTAGTATACAATAATACATATTTTGATACAGGTACGACTGCACTAGAAAATAATAATTAGATGTTTATGAATCTATGTAGAATCAAGTGAATATGGCAGCCAAAAAACCAGAAAAATACACATTTTTTTAATGTCAACTCAAATACTATGAGCAGCTTTCCACTGATAATGTGGTTTTTCAAGGTGTGACTGTGATTAGAAGTTTGTGATTAGAAAGATCCAAAAAAAGCAAAATCTTCCTTCATTTTACATGGTACAGTTGACTCTTGAACAATGTGGGGGTTAGGGGTGCCAGCCCCCTGGGGTGGTCAAAAATTCATGTGTAACTTTTGACTTCCCAGAAACTTAACTACTAATCATCTACCATTGACCAGAAGCCTTACCAATAACATAAACAGCTGATTAACACGTTTTATATGTTGTATGTATTGTTTACTTTATTCTCACGATGAAGTAAACCAGAAAAAAGATAATGATATTAAGAAAATCATAAGGAAGAAAAAATACTTTTATAGTACTTGGCTGCAGGTATTAAAAAAATCCTTGTGTTACATGGACCCAAGCAGTTCAAATCCATATTGTTCAAGAGTCAACTGTAGTTACATTCTTGAAAAGCAAAGTGTCTGTTAAAGTAATGCAAAAAGACTTTGGTTTCTCTGTGAAATAGTGTTAGATTCTAGGCTCAAATGATTTAAACAGATTTTTAGCCAACATAAATGTCTACTAGAACTTTAGAAAGACAGGAAGGACACAGGACAATTATATGTGCAAAACTGTCATATGTCTTACCGAATATTTAGTTTCCCTTGCCTATACCCAGTAAACCACAGCAAACCCCAACCACCAAAATTATTATGACAAACAAAAGCATCTCCACTCACTTCCCCAATGTTCCCAAGGGAACAGTGCCACCTCCACTTAGAACCATGGTCACAAAGAAAACCGTGAATATGTACTATGAACTATCACAAAAATAACCATACATTAGACCACAAGGGAAATTTGAGTCAATTGCTCACATTTTATGTTATTAAAACCCATGATTATTGACCACAGTTCAATGAAATTTGAAAGTAACATTAAGTAACATCTAGAAATTAAAAAAATACACATACATATTTCTATCCATTTGAGGGGATAGAGAAGAAACAGAAATTTTAAAATAATTTGCATCAAATGACAACACTACCTATATAAATATAGATAAAACAATACTTAAAAAGGAGTTATATTTTTATTTTTTTTAAGATTTTATTCATTTATTTTTTGGGGTGAGAGAGTGCCAGCAGGGTAAGAGTGGAGGAGCAGGAGGAGAGGGACAGGTAGACACCCTGTTGAGTGTGAGCCTGACACAAGGTTCAGTCTCAGGACCCCGAAATTATGACCTGAGCCAAAATCAAGAGGCAGACTCTTACCGGAGTGAACCACCCAGGTGCCCCGGGAGTTGTATCTTTAAATGCATCTTACTATAAATATAAAAGTTTTAAAATAAACAAAGAAAATTTTCAGCTCAGGAAGAAAGGCAAATTAAAAATGATAAAAATAAAAACCAAGATTAATTGAAGTAAAGAAAGAATAAAGATATGGTAGAAGTTAAAAATCCACCACCAACAAATTAGAGCAGATTAATAAAATCTAAAGTATTCTTTAAAAAGTCTAATAAATTAGGAGCTACCACAAGTGCAATATCACATAGGGATAGGGGACAGTATCAGGACATGATGAGGACATGACCAATTCAGTCCTGAAAGCATGAGAATGTCCCGTGGTTGCTCTCCTTGCTATGAGATGGGGCCAAATTAAACAGGAGGGCTTTTGGGTGGCTCAGTTGGCTAAGTGATTGACTTTAACTCTGGTCATGATCCTGGAGTCCTGGGATCCAGTCCCACATTGGGCTCCCTGCTTAGCAGGGAGTCTGCTTCTCCCTCTGATCTCTCCCCTCTCATGTTCTCTCTCTTTCTCTCTCTCAAGTAAGTAACTAAAATCTTTTAAAAAACAAACAAACAAAAAACAAACAAACCAGAGGAGCTTCTGCTTCTATCTCGTCCAAGAATTCTTCCAGGCAACAATGCCAAATGGTGGAAAAGGTGATAGAGTAGATATGCAACTAATTTTTTAATCTGTATTGGCTTTGATGAAATCAGTGGGAGAAAAAATATATTAATACTCTGCATATCCAAAAAATATTCATGGCTTCTGGAGCACCACATCTGTAAATAAATCTTAGGACTTGATTTTTTTCTTTTTCTTTTTTTTTCAGGTTTTATTTATTTATTTGAAAGAGAGAGAGAGAGTGCATATAAGTGTGGGAGAGGGGCAGGGAGAGAGGGAAAAGCAGACTCCCAGCTGACTGGGTAGCCCTCCGTGGGGCTCAATCCCAGTACCTTGGGATCAAGACCTGAGCCAATAACAGATGAGCCACATAGGTGCAGCCTTGTTCCCCCACCCCCAATGGTTAAAATGAAATAACAAAAAGTAAAATAAAAACTTTTAAATGTTTCCTCAAACACACGCCATAACAGAGCACAATCTCTAAATACTATTGGGGTTGGGGCGATTTTCCTCATTCTGGTGCCATTTTCTTTACTATAAGACGTGGGTTCTGTCGCCAGAGTGCATATGTTTCCACTGTTAGAGCTCAGCTCAGCTTGGCTAATGTCTCATGGATTCTCTTCTCCACATTGTGGCCTTAAGAATATAAAACATTATTCAGCTCTGTTGAATTATTTGCTGTTTTATTTTCACTAGATAAGATATCAGAGATCTGTATACTCTTGTCAGTTTATGGGATTGCCTCACTTATATCTCTAAACTGTTCCTGCTGGCTTTCCCTCATCGTATGATTGTATAATGACCAAAGGTCTACTCACATCTAGATTTCTAGTTATGTTGCCAAAAAATACCTCGAGTATGGCGTTTCTGTTTGTGGCTGAAAACATCCCAACTAATAAAATCATTAAATATAAATAGTAATGCTGATGAATGTCAACAAAAATCATTTGGCAAGTAATAAAATAATGCTTTCCAGGTGTACATACATCAAAGTGATGGAAGGATCCTCAAACCCTCTTCCTGCAATGACTTGGGAATTAGTCTTTACCCTCAGGGAAGACATTTTTCCAGCTAACATTTTAGTGTCTTAAAAATTGCCAAGAAAATGTTTTGGTTGGTCAAAATCTCCCATGTGCTTTTTGTGATTAATACGAAAGGAATAGATCTTACTTGCTTGATTAATGATGGATGCCAATAGGTTTTGTAGATACTTTAAAACATGGACTATTTAAGCCAGGATAAATCCTCCAGTATTGAGACTGGCAGGGTGAAGTGGAATAAAAGCAATAGTTCTGTAATGATGGTGGTGACTATAAAATGGAGACATGATTATATATTAGTTACAAAGAATCCAAGTATGTTAGACAAGACAGGTCATTAAAAGAATTGATGCTTCCCAGTGGGTTTCAGTCTTTAAAGCTTCTCTATCAATATTGACATATGGAATAGGCGAGAACAGATTTAGATCTTATGAGATCTGAAACTTTTATAATTTCATGTTGTTTATAATTTGCAGGGAACGCTTATGGAAATGGATAAGATTATACATCCAAAATTAAGTAAGAAATAGAATATTTAAATTGAGAAAAAAGCTGGCAAATGTCACAAATGTAACAAAATCTAGAAGAAGAAAAAATCATATTTTGATTAATTAGTTGTCTGCCTTGATACTATATTTTTAAATGACTGGTTTGATTAATATTTCCAAAACACTACACAAAAGTAATCTGAAAATTAAGGTATACTCAAGAGCAGTTCAAACACATTTTTAAATTGCTGCTGTGTACACTGAGCTACACTAATTTGTAATAAATTACTCTTATCCTATATTGATTTATTGATTAAAATGTGTAGGTGCTCTGTGCTTGTTTCTTCACTTTATTTGCTGAGTTGGTCACAATTTGTACGCTGTTTTGTCTACATCTGCCAGATTTCATTAGGAAAAAAATGCATCAGATATACTAAGACATGGTTGGTAGGTTGGCGTACATAAAACATGCCACTGCATACATAAGACACCCCTCAACTTGCAGAGCTGCTCTGAGATTGTGCCCTGTAAACACAGGGATTCTCATCAATTCATTCTGAGCAGGGTGCCTGAATGGCTCAGTCGGTGAAGTGTCTGCCTTCAGCTCAGGTCATGATCCTGGGGTTCTGGGATCGAGCCTTGCGTCAGGCTTTCTTCTCAGTCAGGAGTCTCCTTTTCCCTCTACCCCTTACCCTACTCATTCTCTCTCACACTCTCCGTCAAATAATAGAATCTTTAAAAAAATTCCATTCTCAATAATTCCCATCAAAAAAGCAAAAAATGTCAGGTCCTTTTATAATCATATATGATACACATACACGTGTACATACACATATACATATGCATACACACATGCACACACACACACATTTTTGTGTATTGCTACCAAGAGGAGTTGAATTTCTATTTTGATTGTCAGTGAAAACCATCTTCTGCTCACAATTCTGCATTTCTAGGGGTTGGAAGAGTTGTTCTTGCCTATTCCACGGCTCTCATGGCTGCTCCACTTCTCTCATCAGGGTTAATGTGAGGGCTCCGATGTTAAGGCTAGGGGACCTACTTGCAACATGATACAAATGACCAGAATCTCTTGGGCGGACAGGTCAGCACAGAAGACAGTAGAAGTTTTCCTGAGGGTGTCCCCTATACATGACGTTATCAGCCCACAGAAACTCGCCTTGGAAGTGATGACAAGGCCTAAAATAAACCTGAATAACCAAACCCAGTTGAAGAGAATTCCAAAAATGACTGCCCTCAGTTGAATCCCCAAATTCACAGTAGCCTTTTTAATGGTCCACTAAAATCAGGGATGGTATAATGGATGGAAATCAGGGTGAGAAGAGTAGTAATCTTCATAAATCATAGTGAAATTACCGAACTTTACAAATTTTACAAAACCATGAGGCCATCTGACTACATTACGAGCTCCTTTCCCATGATGTTGAGGAGGCTCACAGTTTATTGTAAATCGACCCTTGTAAAGAAGCTGGCTGTCATCCGTACATAGATTACTCTTTGTTTTTAGTTCTTTAGCCGTTACCTTTATCACTCGATCTTAAATATATAATCATCACATCTGTTTTAATGGAAGGCAATTTGCTGGTGTCTGAAGTAGAATTCTCTGGAAGCATGGGTGCCAGCCAATGACTCCGGAGCCTGCCAATTATTTCCTGTTAACAGCATCTTCTATGCCTTCAAGACAGTCCATCCTATGTACCTAAGCCCCAATTAGATAATCGCAGAAACTTAAGTAAGACAGGTCACAAGATCATTTAATATTAGAGACTTAGAAATCACAACTTTCCGACCCCAGGTGTTCAGATAAGCAGCCGAGATCAAAGACACCAAGTGATTTTCATTTTATCTTATTATTTACTAGAAGAATTGGTCGTGTCCCTACACCTCACCTTTTTTCACTACTTATTCGTTGGAGTTGCTTTGATAAAACCCTCCCGCATATTCACACAACCACTCTGCATTGAGAAAAGCTAGAATATGTACAATATCACTACACGACACAGACTTTTTTCTATATTGGAATTTTACATAATTTAATAGACAATATATATGCTGCTAAATCAGTCGATTTTTTAATGTATGATGGTTTTGAAATACATAGTTTGGAACTAATGTACCTTTAAATGTATGCATTTCCTACAAACTGAATGGAAGAGTGATGGCTTTAATTTACATCAAACTATTCATCATGGGTTTGGGAAACATTTAAATGAACTCTAGGTTTAGTCAAATTCAATATTTCATTTTATGTTTTTCATAACACAGAATAAACAAAATTACTTTTGAAAATTGCCAAAGGGCATTTGAACAGCATCATCTTCCTTTTCTCCCCATCAGTTGTTTGTACAATCTTCAAAAATTTCTTGCCGAGTTTGCTTTTATTTTTTGCCTAATAGTTATGTTTTGTGGTCAGGCTAATTACACATTATAGGGTCCTAAATATGACTTGTTTGATTTTTTGATTGCAGAAAATTTTATTATGTTTAAAGGAAATTAGATGAGGAAAGAGAGTGAATAATAAAATTAAACTTTTGATTCTATATTTTAGATAATTTATTTAGATTATTTTACCTGAAATTATCTGGACAATCATTTTTGTTCTGTGGATCAATTTTGTGTCTTGAGACATAGTATAAGAAGATTGGTAGTTACTTAAACATTTATTAAAAAAAGAATATACCCCACGCAGAAGAGATGGCAGTTTCTAATATCCTGAGTGTGACTAAAGCTACAAAGATGTCTAGCATAAATGATGATTTACTCTAGAAAGCAACATCTAATGTTCATTTATAGCTTAAACTAGTTCATAAATATCTGCTTTTAATCGCCAAAGACAGTATTTTCTAAAATTTATATTATTGGTGATTTCTTTTTCCTCAAATATTTTCTAGTAGATGAATCCTCTTTGCAAAGGGATTGTAACAATTTATTAAAAGAATAATAAATTTACTTAGAATTTTTCAGACCACTCAACCCTGAATGTAGCTTTCTTCACCTGTTCCAGCCTATTGTTGGTATTTACTGGATATTAGGACAATTCAAGGACAGCTGGTATCACCCTTACTAGAGACAGGGAATATCTAAATTAATTTTGATTCGCTCTGAGGAAGTAGCATCCATTTGTTCAAAGTCAAGTGGTATTCAATAGAGCGTTACATTTACATCATAGTAAACTTCAAAACAGCATATTTAGCTTTCATTAGTTAATTAACCACACATCTCTGATTTGTTTAAAAATGTTTTATTTTCCTAAAAACGTTTTCCTTAATGGAAATCTGGACTTAGATTACACCTCAGCAACATTGATTATCTAGCTCCATATGGGTCAAATTATGTAAAATGTTACCATTACTGAAAAAAATATAATTATTTGATTTTGAATATTTTGGTTCTTTAGTTTGAAGCCATTGTTTTCATGTTGATGTTGGATGTCCAAGTCGGATGCTGATAGAATGATTACCCTATTGGACTTCAGAAAATGTGGTCAATGAAATAAAACTATGACACTTGTCTAAACAAAGCAACTGTCAACTCACATCACAGGCTCCTTCTAAATAAAGGAGTCCAGTACATTAAATTTGTTTTTCTTTAATGAACCTAAGCTTTTCACTGTCATTACTCATTCCTTCTAAAAACAGAGGGAAATGCAATACATTACTCAAGGGAGACCATTTGTCTTGAGGTGCCTATTTTATTGATGTAAATAAATGAGATTTTGGCTCACTCAACTACCAATATTTTGACTTCATAGAATTTCTGTATTATATTGAATGTTGCCATTTTTAAATTAATCCATACCCTTCCCAGAGAATCTAGTGATAATGTTTAGGAGCTTTAGGGTAAGACTGTTTGAAAATCATTGTCAAAAAAAACATGTTAAGAGGACCCTGAATACCTCAGTTGGTTAAGTGTCTGGCTCTTAATTTTGGCTCAGGTCATGATCCCAGGGTTATGAGATGAAACCCTGGTTCAGGCTCAGTTCTGGGAGTAGAGCCTGCTTAAGATTCTCTCTCCCTCTCCCACTGTCCTTCCCCACCCCCTCTCTACAAAACAAACAGAAAAAGCTTGGTAAGCGAGAGAGATGAATGGTGATTTTGTTCTTGATTCATAGATAGATAGGTAGAAAGAAAGAATCAGGAGCCATCGTGTCATCATACTCCAGTTCCTTGACAGCCTCTGTTTGTTGAACACACTGTTCAATATACCACAGTTCACTTTTTTTCACTATTCCTCTACATGGTGTCTATTCCCAGGTTAGAGACCAGCCTTCTCAATACCATTATACAACTACTGCAAGTGAACCATGTTTCTGATTTGTTTTGGTATTTCCACTAGTAACTACAGCAAATTGGATCTTTATGACAGAATCATGTGTTCAAAAATTTCACACATGGAACTTGACATCTAAAATTCCAAAATATTGTGTGTTATTGAAATCTTCCATCTCGTAGTGCAGAGAACAGCGAAGCCACATAAAATCTGTTTACAGAGAGATTCTCTATAGCAATGTTCTGGCTACCTTGGAGATGCGGTGGGCTACCTCTCTTTGGTGGCAAAGAAATCACATGTCTAGGCTAGGGCACAATTTTTAAATGAATGTATAGATTGACAGTGTAGACTTCATGGCAGAATGAGAGTCTGTGAATGTTATGAACTTCTGTCTTGTCTACACACTTGACACATGTTTTTCCACAAGTGTAATTTGAGGATAATTTTCCTGTGAATTATCCTATATAATAATAGTTTTTCCCCAGTGAAAAAGCCAATGAAACGGTCCATCAGTCAGACGGTAAGAGAATAGCTGAATGGAATTTGCTTCTTTTTAAAATGATTTTATTTATTTGAGAGAGAGAAAGAGATAGTGAGTGAGAGAGTATAAGCAGGGGAGCTACAGTGGGAGAGGGAGAATAGGCTTGCCAGGGAGCAGGGAGCCGGACTGCAGAACTCAGTTCCAGGACTCTGGAATCATGACCTGAGCCAAAGGCTAGTAGTTTAATATTTTTATCCACTTATATATAAAAGGGGTAGCATTATTGAGGGTACAAAGAGTTATGTTGATGCATAGGTTTTCAAAAAATTAAATTAAATTTCTATCTGATTTTTTTACTCTAATATTTAGTAATCTATCCATACCTTCTTCCAGTAAGATAATTGGGTAATTATCTTGCTCTAATTAAACTAAATTTTGGTGGTAAGGGTAGGGTATAAACAAAGGACATATTTATGGACAAAGCTTACTTTAGTAATTTTCTTGTTCTGTGAGTGGGTACATGCAATCTGTACACCTTTATCTTTGCACAGTTACCTGGCACTTACTTGCAGCTATGTTTCCACAATAAATTATAATATCTGTATTCTCTTTGTGTTGATAATGACAATGGTCTTTCTTTCACAAATATATTTAATTCTTCAATGTTTAGAAATTAGACAACCTGTTGCAGTCGTCTTTCCAATATTGCTTATTTATTCAAGCAGAATGAAATAGTAACTAGATATCATGGCTATAACATAAGACAAGATGTTTCTCAGTTGCTTTTCAGGAAAACATGGAATCATGCAATTCCTAAGCAGCTGTTTTGCTATAAAATATCAATAACGTACAGGTGATACCTGATTATTTTAAATTTTATTTAAAAAATCTATAATGTTTATAGCTAAATTTGAAGTTTGAATGGGAAAATTCAGTCTTTCAAAACTATCAAACACAAAATAATCTAAATATTTTCCCTTGAGTTTCATAAACATCTAAAGTATATTAATGAAATGAACTATTTAAATTTTTAGAATACCAAACACCATTCTTGATTTCTTCTTCTGTTCTTCTTTTCTTTTCTTTTCCTTTTTTTTCTTTTCTTTTCTTTTCTTTTCTTTCTTTCTTTCTTTCTTTCTTTGTTTCTTTCTTTCTTTCTTTTAAGAAAGAGTGAGGCAGAAAGGAGAGAGAATCTTAAGCAGACTCTCTGCTGATTACCGAGTCTGAGACAGGGCTTGATCTGAATCAGGACTCTGAGACCACACCTGAACCCAAATCAAGAGTCAGACACTTAACCGAGCCTTCCGGGTGCCCCTCTTGATTTCTTTATTAAGTACTTTTTAGGGTATTTAGTTCTCAATTTCTGAGTAAAAGGTGTGATGGCTCCATTTCGCTTTCTTATACTTGATATCAAGTAGTGAAAATTTCAAGGAGAAAATAATGCCAAGCCCCTTTTCGGTAACAACAGTGAAATTAGAATCCCAAGAACAGTGACTTTCTGAGTATCAGCTGGTGATACCAGTTACCCTTGAGTCATTTCGAAGGGCACAATTAATTCTTGAATTATGTTTACTGTTAACATTACTTATTGAATAACATCAGGTCTGAGACTTATGTAATTAGTTTACATCTGTTTCATCAATACAAGTTGTTCAGTATGCAGCAGAGGGTCCGCTGTCTGAAACAGAGGGTCACTTTGCCAGACCAGATCTAGAGAGGTGGAATCTGGGGGAGAGAGAGGCCTCATGACAGAGAGACTAAGCTGACAGCAATCCTATATCACATTTCTCTTGAACAACAACAACAAAAAAAAAAACGAAAACATTTCTCCTGAACAACATGCACTGAACCAGCTACCTATGCTCTATTGGTACAACACTGGACTCTTTCCTTCTACCACAATCCTTGTAATTGCATGTAGCCCTTCCCTGTGTGGGATCAGGCAGTTTGCTGTTGTTTTCTTAAGACTCCTGGCAGAAAAAGAGTAGCTTCCTACTTCAAAGAGTCCTAAACCAACTCCTGTGTTCACTCCCGCTGAAACTCAGAGCTCCAATAAAGCGGGGCGCAGCTAATTGCAAAAATGTAATGGAAAAATTAACCTTACCTTAATTACTTAGTTACTATGTTCCTTCACCTTTACCATATTCTACTGGCTAAAAGCAAGTCATAGGGTCCTCACATACTGAAGGGGAGGTTGTAGGGTGTGAACAGCAAAGCAGTGAAACTCCTGGGGCCACCCTTGATAATTACCACATGTTAATATCAGCACATTAATAATATCTGCATTTGTGTATTAATATTAGTGCATTAATATTTCAGTAGTTGTGACAATCAATGCCAAATGTTATTGATAAATCAATACATATTTGTATGATATTTTATTCTATATGTTCTTTGTTTTTGTTTTTTAAATAAAATATCATATACAAAATAAGACCATAGTAATCTTTAACAATTTCATTGTTGCTCAGTCTTAACTGTTTCTCTGCTGTGAAGAATAAATTCCCATAACACAATACGGCAGGATAAGAATTTTAGAAAAACTATCTGAAACAGCAGAAGTGAGAAGCATTCATGAATTTCAAGCACTGTGAGAATTTTAAAAAATATCAGAAAGAGAACAGCAGTGCTTTTTAAAAATCATAAGCTAATATGTCATTCATTTTGCATAAATTAACTTTTATTCAGGGCAGCATCCGTTGATAACACATTTGAAAAAGAAAAATTAAAATGGAGAAATGATTACTGTAAGAAGTTACTTTTACTTTATAAGTGTCTGTAACAAACTGTTCGAAAATGATGGAAAACATCCAAATCATTTTCCTCATTGTACATTAACTATATTTATGTGTATTTGATTGATTACCATTGACCTCATTGCATATTTTACTGTGTGTGCGTGAGAAAGAGAGAGAGAAAAAGAGAGAGAAGGAGAAAATGATTAGTAAAGACAGATGAGAGTCTAGTGGAGGTAATAGACCTTTTGAAAACAGATGAGTGTGGAACCAGTGACCTTGACAAGGTCATTACTGGACCTACATCCCTGACTTCTAATCAGAAGAACTGATGTTTGTTTAGAGTTTTTATTGGTCTGAATTATGTAAAACAACTCATCTATATTCTGTTTTATTGACCACCAAAATCTCATGAAGTCACTACTGGGTTAACAACCATTTTTCTGACAAAGAATCATAGCCTTAGAGAGATTAAGGCACTTGCTAATGTCATACTACTTATAATTAGTGGATCCAGAGTTAGAATAAGTTACTTAACTCCAGAATCTGCACTTGGGTTACTAATTCAGGCTTTTAAATTTCAACATTATAATTGAGGCTAAGAAGCAGAAAATAAGAGACCCTTGGAAGCAAATTAACAGCAATTATTCATTCAATTTTTAATGAGAAGCTGCATTTTTTAATCCATGATAACTTCTAACGAATGGTCACAACATTGATTTGGATACACATACACCCTATTTAAATATATCCTACCTCTAAATAAGTTTATTTTCACCATTTGTTAACTTCTCACTCTCTTATTTCACTGTTGTGTTTTGTTTTTTCCTTTGTGTCTTTGTTTATTCAATCCCTTTACTTATCTATATTCATTCCAACAACATGAGACAAAAACTTACCTGCTATGGGAAACAATATTAAAACAATATGTATTAGAATTCATCCACATATGAGAGGCAGACACCAACAACCTCCTGAAGTTTTGAAAAGTGTGGAGTTGTTCCTGACTTTGCATGTGGAGCTCCTTAGAGAACCCCCTAGTAAAGCTAGTCCATAGTGCATTAGCTGCAGGACAAAACACCCTCCCATCTGATCCAGTTCCTGACTAGTTGATATGATGTGTCCTGACATTAACACTAAGTTGGGCTGCAAGCTGTGTGCTTCTACCTCTTTTCTCCTTTCTGATCTTTTCTTTTCTTTCTTCTTCTTTTTTTTTCCCCTCTTCATCCATATTCACCGCAATGGAATTGGTCGTCTTTGAGATTTTGATAATCAGGGTACAGATTTGATGGAATCCAGCAATAATCAATAATCCACTGAAGGTTATGTACTTCATAGATGATTCTCTGGGAGACCAATTCATTTACCTAAATGGGTAATCTCCATACTAATTTACTTAACAGAAACCTGCCTGTGCGGGCTGATTCCATGAGATGAGTGGGTTGCATTCCCATCCTGGGCTAACACCTTAGCTGCTTTTTTATTGTATTTTCTTGTCTTATATTGTATGTATGTATGTATGTATGTGTTTTAATTTTACTATTTGTCTTGAGAAATGTTCTAGTCTGGGTATGACCTCAGCAGAGCTTCCCTAGGTCTGTCAACCCAAATGAGGCATTCTGACAGGGATGGGAAGGTAAGCTACGAAGACAGCTCTGGAAGGTAAATGTGTGATATGTGATTATTCCATGATTGCTGAAACCACCTCTGGTGACTTAACAGAAAGTTTATTTGTTTCAACATACCCATTACCAACACATGGTAGTTAAGTAAACCCATGGCCAACTGCATTGTGTCAATCAAACACTAGACTAACTAACCTTTTATTAACCAGTTGGCAAGGAC
Organism: Lutra lutra; assembly: GCF_902655055.1. NCBI lineage: Eukaryota > Metazoa > Chordata > Mammalia > Carnivora > Mustelidae > Lutra > Lutra lutra. The sequence goes on from NC_062280.1 coordinate 193,638,424, forward strand.
TACTTGGGAATAAAACAAAACAAACACAGACCTCTTGAGTCTTCTTACTGCATCTCCATTTTCCTTTGCTGTTGAAAGCAAGCAAAAAGTGTCAAGCTAGGAGTGAACTTCAGGCAGGTGGGAACCAGCAGCCAAACTTGCTGAGGGTCTGTTGGAGGTTAGTCTCTGAAGTAAAATGATGAATAAGAAATCACTTCCATTTTGGTAACTCAGAGTCTAGGAGGATGACAGAAATTTTAAAAAAATGTAAAAAAGGAAGTTAATTACAACAAAGCAAGAAAATGACGAAAGCAAGCACCAGCTATTATGGTGGTGGGAAACAGAGTGTGCTGGATGAGCTGGTGGGCTCCAAGAGGACCCTTGAAAGAAGAGGTGACACTTAGCATGAATTCGTTAATATGGCTGGGAGGTCGAAGCTACCACTGTCAAGGTCTACATGCCTTTATGAATAATGTGTAGATAACAACTAAGAAGAACTACATCTTTGAATCTATGTTTCTCTTTCTTCTGTAGTCATTTGAGTTTCATATCCCAAATTACAAAACGTTTCCAGGGGATAGAGGCAGGCTTGGCCAACAGTCCTTGCCTCAGTAGATCCACAGCCGCTCAGCTCCATGACTGCCACAGCAAAATGCAGATATACGTCAACTATGCAGATCTAATTTAGACTGACGGGGAGAACTCTGCAAAACTCTGGCATTCTGTACAACTAAATGAACACTCGATGGGTTCTGTTGTTTTTAAATGAAACTTCTTGTGCTTGTCCATGAGACCATAAAATGTGGAACAGTGCTGGAGGCCTCTGCTATTTTTATCTGAGGTGCACAGAAAGTATGACTTTTTTTTTTTTTTTTCTTTTAAAGGAAATGTCATTCCGGTGATGGGCTGCTAGCTCCTACCACATGCACCAAGGTGACTTTTAGAGCAGTGCTTTGCAGTGCTCAAAGTCAGAAACTTGGAATGTTCAGCATCCTGAAAAAGGCTCACTGATTGGGACAATATTTCTTCCAGTGATAGACCACACAGCACTGTGCTTCTCTTGCAGTTTTATAGTTCTATTCTTTGAAGTGATAACTGCTCAGCAGAGCTAGCTGAGTCTCTCTGTATGTGTGTGTATCAATGAAACCATGTGTGTAAATTCTGAATAAGTCATTAAATGACTTAACCTAACCAAAACTTAAGCACAGGAGCAGAGCTGATACCAGTGTTGGCATGACATTACTTTCTTCAGGGTAATACTGGTTCAGCTCTATCTGTGCTAGAAAATCAAACTTAGATTATTACTAGGGTTGGAAATAAATGGCATACTTCATTATGGTAATTATATGTGTAGGTGGTGAAATATTAGTCAGCAGGCTTTTACCAAAATAGTAAATGTTTTTGTTTTATTCTTTTTTTTTTAAAGATCTTATTTTTATTTATTTGTCAGAGAGAGAGAGAAAGAGAGTGAGAGCACAGCAGAAGGAGAAGGAGGCAGAGGGAGAAGCAGACTCCCCACTGAGCAAGAAACCCAGGACCCTGGGCTCATGACCTGAGCTAAAGGCAGATGCTTAAACAACTGAGCCACCCAGGTATCCCTATTTGTTTTGTTCTAAACTCAGTCTTACCTACAATGTTTGAAGGTCAGTAACCTTCAAATGCAGACATTCAGATGAGGTTTCACAATGAAAAGATCAGAACGTATCTGTTCAGATAAAGTGTTACATATCGATTTTGAAGTCATGCTTAGTAAAAGTATGGACTTTCATAGGAACCTTCTTACAAAACAGAGGTAACCAAACTGTGACTCATACACTGGACTAAAGAAAATACAGTAACAGCAAAAGCCAATAAAAATGTAATTCTTTAGATAAATAGAAATCATTTCTAGGTAAATTAAAAGGGGAAAAACAGGTATTAACATCCTATTATATAGAAGTGCACATCACTTTTCAATCTCTTGCTTATTATTTGTGACTTTAAGAATGCCACCCTAACCTTTTTTAGGCTTTAGTGATTCCCCCATATAAAATGAAAAAAATAAAAAAATAAAATCTCTAAATCATCTCAGGTTAATATATATACTATATTTATTATATTTATAATTATATTTAATTTAATTATATATTAAATATATAGATGCATAATATATTTAATTATATATAAGAGATATAATTTATTTATATATTAATATAATTAAATTGCATTTATGATTGTTATATATTATATATATTAATATATAAATATGTTATATATACATAATATGTGATTGTATTTTAATTATATAACATATATAACATCATAGAAAGTTTCTTGCTGTTTCTTCCAGCTCCAGGGTCTGCATTCTCACTGGTTTTTAGAACAATGACATATATGCAAACTGCAAATCTCAGATTTTAATGAAACAATTTTTATGTTATGAAGGAGAAAAGATTTCCAAATTTTGAGATTATTCTGAATCTTCAAGGCTGTGTGACTGAGAACAAAGCCAATGTTTCTAATATGTTGTCCACTATCCTTTTCCTCCTCATTTGTGCTGGCCTGCTAGTTCTTCCTTTGTTACCTGAAATTCCAACAATGGTAATTCTTAATCTTCTTGTCAGAGGCCACATAAATAACACTAGTCATTGTCTAAGCTCGGATGTGCCCTCTGGGGTCAATGAAGAAATATTTTTGTGTGAAAACTTGAACTTTCTCTTGGGTAAGGGCCTGTTATTTTAATAATTCACCTACAATTATGTCATCAGAGCATTCTTTCCAGGACTGCCAGGCATAGAATAATTGATAACAGAATAGCTATACTGTAGAGTGACTTCACTTTATGAAAATAAACCACAGTTATCGTTTGAAACTTACATGAAAGAGAGATTAATGGATCAGAAGAGGAAGACATTCTATAAATCACCACAGCTCACTTGTCCGTTTCCAGTTTGGTGATTGGTGAATGATTCTAGACATTTTACACTTTCAGTGATCAGTAAGGGACAGTAAATTAGATGGGTTGGACGAGTTTATTGGTTGTCCTGGTCAGTTTATGTAAGGTTCTATATGTCTTATTTCATGGTAGGAGGCACGATGAAGAGTGCCCCAGCATCCTGGCTCATTTTGACTTGTTTTCTGTGCCCAAATCTCTTTACCTTTCAGTTCGACGATTTCAATAACAAAAACATGGGAATTACGTCCTTGGGGGATGATGTAAGATTATTTGAAAAGTGCATTGTGCTAATTCCGATGCACGTTTCTACATCAGTAGAAAATATTTTAATTAACAACATGTAAATCACTCCAAATTTCTTGACCAAAAGAGATATTTTGAAGATGAATTTGAGAAGTAAGCACTTAATGAGGAGTCATCTTACGAATATAAATGGATTCATGGGATATGTTCATCAGTTTGAAGCTTAACACAATTGAAAAGCTGTAACATGAGTTTATTGTTAAGAAGTAGCTTGAACAACTCTTTTAATTCAATGTGTCATTTGAGTTGTTGTTAAATAGCCATAGCTTATTTTGAAATACAAATTAATTATCTATTACAAGCATGCCATTGCTTATCTCCTTCAAAGTCTCATCAGTATGCAAATGATTCTAATTAGGTCACTGTCAGACAATATTAGTGCAGAGTCACTTTCCATGGTTTAGAATGAAAGGTTTTGGTTCTTAAATATTTATAAAACTGTTTCTGAAATCAGCTTTACTTAATTGGGATTATTCTGGAAGTCTTATTGGTTCAGAGGAAATAATCTATGACAACAAAGAAAACATTCTTTACAGAGCACTGATGTTTAACTGACACATAGACAATTAGAATATTAAAGAAAAATATTCCTACTTGTCATACACATTTAGTTTTATATTCTTAAATCACTAAAATATCTTTCTGTATATTTTAATCATGGTTTTTTTTAATGTTCACCATGAGAACAAAGGATTAAAATGATTGCAAAAGTACTTTATAGAAAGTTTAGTTCATTAGGGATAATATTCTTCTCTACAATAAGAGAATTACTATCAATAGATATTAATTAATAAAACAGGGCATCCCATGGCTGTATTACTATGTCCCATAAAGTAGATTTTGATTAAAAGGATGTCTTTTCATATGCCCAATCTTTATGATCTGCTTAGATCACAGACAATTTTTTTTTTGAACAGCCATAGCGAGCTTTCTTGTATCATTCAAACTCTCTGACAGTCTCTTTACTGTTGAATATAGTATAAGTCGAAAGCAATATGTTTAATATGGTAAAAGTCTAAAGCAATCATTGAAAAATGAATAGCAACGAGGGAAAAATCAGTATTGCAAAACATTTCCTGGGCACTGTATGCTGATGTAGTTTGATTGCTCACCCCCCCACCCTCACCCCCGCCAGGTGATGGTGATAGTGTGTTGTGAACAAAGAGAACAGTACTTTGAAGGAGTAGTTGGGAAAGGGGGCAGCAGTATAAACAGAGACCAAATGCGGGGGACACAGAAGTTGAGGCGTACAGGATGATAATGGTTTAGAAAATTAAAGATGTGAAGAAGAATAGGAGAGATATAATAGAAAGGAAGAGGAGAGGTGAGCAAATACGACAAGGGGAAACCAGAAGAAGCCTCAGAAGCAGAAGCACACACACCTGAAGAAAATGAGGGATCTAAGAAATGAGGCTCGCTGAGACATTCCACAACAGGAGGCAAACGGACTTGTATACCAGACACCAAGCAGCATGGTCAGAATCGTTTGCTCTCCAGCATCCTTCAGCGCAGATAACTTTTTTCTTTCCACATGAGGAGACCAGAACAGAAAGATTACAGCAGTTTGCTCTGGCCAGTGCAAAACTCAAAGCCAGTTTGTTTTTTTTTTTCTCTTTTAGAAACATGTGTCCTTGTTGTTATAGACCTCTCTGAGAGACATTACAGCATCAAGATGAAGAATTTATGTTCTGGAGTTAAACATGAGACAGCTAGCACTTAGTCAGAAGTGGGATAATGAATGCGTCATTTTATTTCTCTAAGACTCAGTTTCATCTTCTGGGGTTTATGCAGATTTAAGGAATTAAGCATGTATAGGGTTTAGCCATAATTTCTGGGCATAGAACACAGTAAAAAAAATACGGTATCTATTTTTGTTATTATGTGTCTAAACAACATGGCCCAATTACGTTTATCTTATATATAAGATATATGTATATATCTTATATATAAGATAATATTATATATAATATACATATTATATATAATATATTTTATATATATATCTTATATATAAGATATATCTTATATATAAGATATTACATACCTATATATGTATATATCTTATATCTTATATATAAGATAAACGTAATTGGGCCATGTTGTTTAGACACATAATAACAAAAATTATTGCAAATATAACTCATTCTTGAGTTTCTCTGATTTGCCTATGAGGCAAAGCTGCTTCAGCTACTAGGAAGGACCTTCCAACCTCCTACAATATAGTATTCCTCCAACTAAATATTGAACTAATTTTCAAAGGATTCTATTTGAAGGTTGTTGCCCAGAATTCCAAATTGCTTCCATTTGACATTTTACTAATATCCTACTAATAGCAGAGGAATTTGGTACTCTGAGTGGGTGGATAGGCAATGGTTAAGGTTACTTTTACAAATTATTTTTAACATTGCCAACATATAGTAAAACATAATATGTAAAAACCATTTCCATTTGTAAATCATATGAACTATGTATTAAATATAACTTAGTTGTTTTTTAAAGATTTTATTTACTTGAGAGAAAGAGTGAAAGAGAGAGAGAGCACGAGCAGGGTGGAGAGGTAGAGGGAGGGGGAGAAGCAGACTCCTGGCTGAACAGAGAGCCTGATGTGGGGTTCGATCCTAGGACCCTGGGATCATGACCTGACCCAAAGCGACACTTAACCGACCGAGCCACCCAGGTGCCCCAAAATACAATTTAGTTTTTAGTAAAGTTACAAACTCAGTAAGATTCACATAACAATATCAAGTTAATATGGTGATTTTTCTTTCTTTACTAACTTGACACTCATGGTGTGAAATGTGCTCCAGGCTTTTAAGGTGCAATGTTGTTGGGATTGAGTTTGTTCACCCGACTGCATGCCGTGTCATGTCTCAATTTGTCTACTATCTTTCTTTATATGACTTACTGTGTCCCACATGTCACTTAATCTTCCCTTGATATACATAAGTCATTTGTACGGTTAGTCAATATTATGTCTTCTTAGCCCATAATGTTAAAAATAACATGTATTGCAATGTTGGTCAATGAAATTTTGAGATAGTATTTGATAAAAATTATCATTCATGTGATCAGAATATGCTTGTATCCTGTTTTGCATAAGTCATCATCATGGGGGGCCTGGGTGGCTCAGTCAGTTAAGCATCCAAATCTTGATTTTGTCTCAGGTATTAATCTCAGGGTCACGAGATTATCCCCATGTCAGACCCTGCACTGAGTGTGGAGCCTGTTTAAGATTCTCTCTCTCCTTCATCCTCTGCATCTCCCTCCTGCTCACACTCTCTCTCTCTTTCAAAAAAAAAAAAAAAAAGTACAAAGCACATATTTAAATATTGTATTTCTGCACTGTGGCCGACTAGATATCCTAATAGCTGTACTATGAAAATCTCTAGAACTTCCTTGTAAATTCTTTTCTGAGCTTCTGAGAGCAATAAGGGAGGTCAGAGAGCCTAAAAATACCACAAGGGACAGGAAACCAGCCTTCTAAACAGTCAGTGACACCACCTGCTCCCAGTGTATATGCACTGTGCTGACCTCAACGCTTGCATGTTAATAGTAGTGTGGGAGGCAGGAAATGGCACTTTAGGCTCCCATGACTGAATCCCCCACAAAAATCTGGGGCCTTCACAATACTAGAGCTTTGCTGAAAAGGATCAGGAGAGCAAAACAGGTTTCTATTAGAAGGGAAATTTTTAGGCTGTACCAACCTATGGTCTCATAAGGGGAAAGATCTTTTCACAGGTAACTTGGAGTGATTAATTTTCTCACACATAGATTTAGGGTTTGGATTTGGATTATTTATGTTATTGTCATGGTTCTGGAAATGCTGGAGTTGAGAAATTAAGATAACATGATTTCAAATTGATAGCTCCCAGGGGGTCCTGGCAGAAGCAAACGCAAGTCTCTCCTGGAGAGGTATGGCCTTCACCAGACATCTCAGCGGTCTCATTCCGTATCCCGTGTCTTTTGATCACTCTTTCATCTTGTTTTATTTTATCATCTATTTTATTGTGTTATGTGGAATTTCCAGGTCACTACTTTTCTCAAGCTGTGCCTAACCTGCTGTTTAATCCATCTGTTAACTTTTAAAGTTACAATAATTTTATTATTTTTTTTATTCTTAAAAGTTTTTTTTGTGTGTGTGTGTTCTCCCTGATAAATTTTTGATACTCTTCCCACTCTACTTTTATCTGGTACTCAGAATGGGTGAAAGAGAGGGTATAGGGAAATGCCAACAATAATTTGTCAACGTTGCATAGAAAATTGTTCTGTGGGGCGCCTGGGTGGCTCAGTGGGTTAGGCCGCTGCCTTCGGCTCGGGTCATGATCCCAGGTCCTGGGTTCGAGCCCCGAGTTGGGCTTTCTGCTCAGCAGGGAGCCTGCTTCCTCCTCTCTCTCTGCCTGCCTCTCTGCCTACTTGTGATTTCTCTCTGTCAAATAAATAAATAAAATCTTTAAAAAAAAAAAAAAGAAAATTGTTCTGTATTTTATTGGATTGCTATAATCTGAGTTACTTGGCTATCCTGATTAGTCGTGTTTTATTGTTCCTCCTGCTCACTCATGGTGAATTCTTCCCTTGTGTGAGTACTGAAGTACTAATTTATGAGTGCCATCCTCTTAGAAGGATTTGTGTTTGCATTTATAAAGCTTCACTGGAAAGTAGCAACCTCGAACACACATTTAATCCCTTGCCCTTGGGTTTCCATAACCAGCAAGCATTCATTTCAACTCAAGAAAAGTAAGAATAATCTTATTATAAATTGTCAGGTGTTCAGTGTTTCTGTAAAGAAATTTGCCAGACTAAAAACTTCCTGGCACATTCAAATTTATCCTCTTGCATGAGGAGAGGTATACACACTGTGGGGCCAAGTGTTGTCACATCCGCTCCGAGTCCTGTGTGCATGTCTGCTCATGTATTAGGACTGAGGAAGACATTGTTCTTCACTGACTTTGAGTGTCAGAAAAAATTCGCTTTAGTTGTTCAATTACAACATCCTGCTACATATGTTTGATAATATTCAGTTCCTATTTTTGAAATAAGAATGGCAGAAAGCAAAAAACAGTGAAAAAAAAAAAAACAATTTTTTACTTTACCTAGTTAACACAGAGGAGTTCCTTTGTCCACTTCTTCAGTAATATACTCCGAAAGTCCAGAACAGTGTCTGGAACAGAGTAGATTCATTTGTCGATATTGAGCCTATGATCTCATTTCTATGTGGAATCTAAAGCAAAACAAAACAAGCAAACAAAATTCATAGAAAAGAGATCAGATTTGGGGTTACCAGAGGGGGATAAGGGGGGAGAGGGGGAGTGGAGGAAGGTGGTCAGGGTATAAATTTCCATTTATAAAATGAATAAGTACTGGAAATGTAATGCACAATGTGGTGACTACCGCCAACTGCTTTGTGACATCACGAAGTGTTAAGGCAGTAAGTCCTAAAAGTTCTCATCACAAGAAATGTTTTTCTTTTTTCTTCCCCATTTAGTAAGTTCTATATATATGAGAGGATGGATGTTAATTCAATAAGTCAAAAGTCAAACAGAGAAGGATAAATACCATATGATTTAACTTACATGTGGAATCTAAAATTAAAAAAAAGGGAAAAAAGAAAATGACAAATGAATAAACAAAAAGCAGAATCAGATCCATAGATGCTGAGAACAAATAGATGATTACCAGAGGGACGGGGTTGGGGCAAGGGTAAAATGGGTGAAGGAGAGTGGGAGATACAGGCTTCCAGTTAGGGAATGAATAAGTCACAGGAATAAAAATACATCAGTATATAAAATACATATTTTCAAAATCAATTGTATTCCTATATGCTAGTCTCAAATTACCTTTTTAAAGTAATTGAAAGAAGGGTGCTACTTATAGTAACAACAGCAAAAATCAGGAGCAATCGAACAAAAGATAAACTCTTGTGTGTGGAGAAACATCAAAGTTTATTTTTTTTTATTTTTTTTTTTAACATCAAACTTTATTAAGAGAGATCAAGGATAGGACGCCACATCCATAATGATGTGATACCAATCAGTAACACAAATATGAAAGTTTCTCAAAATTACTCTATGAATTTAAGGCAATATCAATAACTTCCTACAGAATTTATTAGAAAAGTCCACAATCTTAAATTGCATTTGAAAGAGATAGTTGCCAAGAATAACTAAAAATATATTTTAAAAGATTAATGTGGAGAAATGTTTCCTGCCTGATCTAAGGCCCATAAGCTATCATTACTGTACAGAAATTATTAAATATATGTATTTATACAATAGAAAACAGAGCCCTGAAAAAGAACTTAATATAAGTAAGCATAAAATATGATAAAATTGGCTTTGGTTTTTGGTGAGCCTGCAGTATAAATACCAATTTTGGGTAGTATGTTAAGAAAAAGTAAAATTGGACCTCTACATCAAAGACAGAAATTAATTCTGGGTAATTTTAAAGATTTACCTTTGGGGCCAAAAACAATCCTTTAAAAATTAAAATCATATTGAAGTGTGCTGGCTATTTGTTGAATTTTTCCCTACTCTATTCCAACCTGCCATGTTTTTTCTATATATGGCAGAGAGCTGAAACTCTGTAAACTACTTTTCCTAGATTTCATTACCAGCTAGTTTCCACTTTTTCCTTATCACCTTTCTTTCTTCCATGGCCATAGCTGGGCGTTGGTGGCCTCACAGCAGCTGGTGTCTCTGGCCTCTGGAGGAGGGAAGCCCCTGCCTCAGGGACTATTGTCTCTTGAGCCCCTCCAGGACACAGGCAGGAATACAAGCTAATTTGCACCTTCTATTGTTAGAATCATCCCGGTAGCAGCAGCTTCAGGGTTAAAGTATCCAAGATCTTCCCAGACTCTGGGTTATTTTCTTATCTGTTTTTAATTCCTCTTCTTTCCAACATTTTGTAAACAATTCACTGCATTACCTTCACTCTGCTTGAAATACTCTTTTCCTGACACACTCTTAACTGATGAAAAGGAAATACACTTAGATTCTTAGATCTGCTTAAAAAAATGTGAAGTATGAGTCATAGAATCATAAACATTACAGTTAGGATGGCGATTACCTCTGGGATGAGGGAGAAGAAGGGATTATCACGAGGCGAGCAATCTTTACAGGCTGGGTGGTTATTTTTGCTTACTTAACCTAAGTGGTAGGGGCATGTGTAACTTTTACATAGTATTTTGTATGTATTAATGTCTGAAATTTTAAAAATGATAATATCACCGTTATACAAGAATATATAATGCAGACTTCTTAAGGATACATCTTCTAGCTACAGAAGTCAATATTTTCTGGTTAAGAAACAGAAGGAAAACAATTTTCCTGTGTCCCTGAATCAGCCCTGTTTCTGACCTTGCTTCCTATGGCATCTTTTTACCAGGAAAGTCAGAGGGATCGTGTTAATTTTTCAGTTGAATGAAGTCATTCCTCTGCTCAAAACCCTCCAGTGCCTCCCATCTCATTCATAGCCCAGCCAAATCCCTACCACACCTTCTAAGCCTCCAGAGCTGACTTCTCATTACTGTTCTGACAACTCCATTCATTTCTTCGTTCTCTCGGCTCTGGCCATATAGGTCTCTGGTCTGTTTCTTGAACATAGGAGGCAGCCTCTCACCCCAGCAGACAAATGTTCCTCCTTCTCATATCTGCATGGCTAATTTGTTACCTTCTCAACCCATCTTTACTCAAAACCCATCTTCACTGAGGGGCTTTCCATGGATTTTCCCCCCTCAGGCATTTCTAATCCACTAAGCATCACTTTCCCTCCTTTGCATACTTATTATATGACACGCTATCTATTTCACTTACTGTCGTTATTAATTGCTTCTCCACTAGATCATAAGGGAAGAATTTTTTTCAGGGAACATGACTTGGCAAGGGCAAGCATTTAATAAGCGTTTGTCGAGTGAATAAATGAATCCATGAGTATCATATTTCCCGTGGCAATCAGGATACATTGCAGTTGAATTTTTGTTACATCCTTTGCCAATAGCCTTTACAATTATAGAGTATTTAAAAGAAGATTGGAGGAGGACTTGAAAAAACATCTTTAGAAAAAAAATCTATGAAACATGAAACTATTTCATTAAAGGTTGGAAATTGGATCCGAATTTCCTTTGCACTGAGCACTGATATGAGCCATTCTTTTTATTTTCTTTATTTTTTTATTTTTTGTTTTTTTCAAAGATTTTATTTATTTATTTGACAGACAGAGATGAAAAGTAGGCAGAGCAGCACGCAGAGAGAGAGGGGGAAGTAGGCTCCCTGCTGAGCAGAGAGCCCGAAGTGGGGCTCGATCCCAGGACCCTGGGATCATGACCTGAGCCAAAGGCAGAGGCTTAACCCACTGAGCCACCCAGGCACCCCTTCTCTTTTTATTTTTAAAACCATTTTCAACCAGTAGTGTTGGCTTTGTTGTGCATTCACAGCCTTAATTTCCATTAAACTAATTTTTTGGTGAGTTTTTTATTCTCGTGGCTCAACAACACATACAAAAATTCGGGCAAAATCTACCTCTTGTAACTTGCATGATGGTTTTATAGCTATTGAAATAGATTTCATATAAATGAATATCTCTAGGGTGCTTTATTAAAAAAATCATGGAGATTACATTTGTGAGATAGTATTTTTAACTGAAGGTTTGATGGGAAAATTTACACATATTTTAAAAAATAACATCTCATAGCCAAATGCTTCTAGTGAAGATCATTTGCAGCCAAGCAGTTTCCTGATGACAAAAATATTAAAATATCATTGTGTCATCTATTAATAAAGTGCTACTTTTGCAATTTTTTGACACATTGAAGTAGGCTATCTGTGTGCATTATGCTGGTAATCACTCATGTGTTCAGTATTTATAATCTGAATACTCATCTTTAATGGGATTCTTTACAGACTCTTACTATTTATTTTTATTTAGTTTCCTCATATGAAATATTATAAACTGAAACTACCATAACCTGAAAATATTACAGCAATAAATACAAAGATATTATCCTTTTTTCTCAGCTGAATACGCAGATATTTTAACACTACTTTTCTGAGTATAGAGGAATTTTCCTCACACTTCGATCATGGAGGTATTTATTTAGTTGTTACTGGTGATGATGGAGGTAATGACTGTTGGTATAGCATATTTAGATTCCCCCACTAAAGTTTTATACCCTATGGAAGGCATGTTTCTGGGTTATAGACAAATATTACAAAAGAAACTATGTATGGTAACTTTGCTTTCTTTTTCCTGTCAATCGTTTTAACAGATGATAGCTATCAAGTTCTTGGTGATGAGACACTCAAACACTCTTCCTGTGCTTTCTATTGTGTGCCCCTCTAGAAAATGAGATAATTAATTATTAAATTTTAAAATGCAATATTATTTGAAATCTGGTGATAAAAAATGAGCTAAAGCCTTGGCATTGAAGGTCACATTTCCCAAGTTCAAGTACTACTAATTCATAAATTCAGGTCTTGGGCAAAATAGTGTTTTTTTGTTGTTGTTGTTTTGTTTTGTTTTTTAATACCATTTCCCTTTTTTCTTATTATTTATTTTCTTATTTCATTATTCCCTGACCTCTCATCATGTCACAGAACTGCCTCAAAGGAGTCAGCCCTAAATTGGAAGGAGGGGGAACAAATCATCCCCATTTCAAGGGGAGAAGCTCTGCTTTTAGTATCTCTTATATCTGTAACTCCCAAGATTTCCTCATTTTGTGATTCCATTGTGTTTACATTCTATATTCCATGATTATCAGTCAACATATATTATGAAGCTAGTAGTTGCACACTTTTCAATAATAGATTTATAAGTTTTTGTTTGAACATTTATTTGTTTGTTGTTTTGATTGTTCATACAACTTTGTTTCATCAATCATTTAATAATGTAAGTTAGTGATATGTATTTTTTTATTTAAAAATGTGGAATTCACCAAAGGCAATAAAAACAGTAAAACTGGTCACATCAAGTTCGAGATTTCCATCTATAGCTCATACAAAAACTGCAAGCATAAACAAGTTTAAAGTTACATTTGTATGTTTACTTGAGGAACATAATTTTACTAAATCAATAAATTCTAACCACTCTTCTGTGTCAACAACATGTGTGGGATAGGCTACATTTTCATCAGTAAGATTGGCACTGTATAGTAGGGTTTCTGATATAAGAAATTGTCAGATTGTCAATTATGAATTAGTTGGAGTAAATAATCTTCAAGATTTGCCTAACCCTAAACTACACAGATTCATGCAGGTGTCCTCCAATGGCATGTAATTCTTGGTCAGAGAAAGAATTGTTTTCATAAAATTAGAAAAATCTATTTATGAAATGATAACACTAAATTTGATGTTAAAATGACCAAATTTCTACATAATACTGAGTAGAGAAGAAATGGAAGAGAAATGCTATACTCTTTCTTTTCTTTTTCCCTTTGTTTCTTAATTCCATTGATTATCACTCCTTTTTCTAGAGATAGAGACTTGACCACTTCATAGCATTTTTCTTCCTAAATCCTCAAGGAGCAAAATAGTTATACTAGTCATGTAAAATGTCATGGAAGGACCTGAAAATATATATTGATAAAGAAAAATGTTCAGGGGTATTATATAAGAACTGCTAGATATCATTTTTCTTATAAATACTTGTAATAACTTTAGTGCCTGGGTGGCTCAGATGGTTAAACTGCTGCCTTCGGCTCAGGTCATGATCCTGGGGTCCTGGGAGCAAGTCCACAGAACTCCCTGATGGTTGGGGAGCTGCTTCTCCCTTTGTCTCTGCCTCTCTCTCTCTCTCTCCCTGTCTCTCATTCATGAATAACAAAGTAAAATATTTTTAAAAATATAAGTCAATCTGTTATTTTCATATAAGAATTCTTCTTTAATAAATAATAGTAAATAATCACTTTGACATTTAATAACCTATTATTAAATTCCTTCCTAAGAATAAACTCTCACAAATTTCTAAGATTCAGTCTGTGGTGAGGATCTATTTGGCTCCATCACGTATGCAATTTTCACAGAAGGATTCTATGACTAGACAGTGGTGCCTCCACTCAATACATGTAGCATTTTCTTCATATAGCCCTAAATTAATTTTAATTTTGGCTAATTCAGTAGATAATGTGGTCTTTTTAAGTGCATTTTAAATTTTGTATCTCTAATAACTCATTCAGAGAAACTCTTTTCCAAATGTTACCTTATTTAATTAAAAAAACAACAAAACAAGCAGACCAACAAAACAAGAAGACCGACACATTCAGAAGTTTTAAAAGTTATTAATTTCTGTGTATATATATCAAATATGTTATACTCTTAAATAATACATATTATTTATACAAGATATAGGTTTAAATACCAGTTAAAAGCCAATGTGGAAATTGGAAGGAAGATAAAGAACCAAGAATGCAATCCATGATTAGCTGTAGACTATTGAAGAGAGAAAGCAACTGTGATCTCAGTAAAAGATCTGTATTTACCAAAAGAGTCAATGAGGTTTCTAAAATATTCATAATTAATTCACTTTAGCATACCATTTCCTTGACTTTTCCTTCATATTTGCCTGCTCTCTTGAACATCTGGGTCACTCTATGTTTATTCCATCACTGTGAATGTCCTGCTTTACCCATGTGGCTTTTCACTGGATGACCATGGAATTAACACAAAAATAGTGCCATCAAGATTAAGGACAGAAAATGAGAAGCCTTATCTTGAACTATGTGAGATATGTTTCAGACTGTCAATCACACACACACACACACACACACACAGCTGAAAGAACAATACAGTTTCTGGAAGCAATATTTGTAAATTATGCAGTGATAATTATAGTGGTAATTGAGGAAAAAAAAGAGTATAACACCAGTCATAAAAGTGACAAGGGTAACATCAGAAGAATGTCATCAATAATTCTTAATAAATTCAGAAAAGAAAACTATTGAATTTATTTATTAGTATATGTTATGAAGCTGAAGGAGATTTTAATGTATTTTAGGAGAAGTTGTGGTTTTCTGCTTAAAACAATATTGATTCTAGAAGTTCGGTTAATTATCCAGATTTTACATATGACAAGAAATAACCAACTTACATTTTAATTGTCAAAATATGTTTTTCTTGACTTTAAACAATAAAAGATATTGACATTGATTTTAATGTGTGCTATAAAAGTATCAAAATAAAGCTAAAACAGGTGGCTAGTTTTACAGACTTTCACAACAGGACTCAACACCAATTAGGAAAAAGCCAAACCAGAAAGGATTCTCTTAAACCTGCGCTGAGGTTCATTAAATTATTTTGGTGGAGTCAAGGAAGGAGAGAATCAGGAGGCCCAGGGATTTGGGGGGTTAGTGTATTCTTTTTGCTATCCTGATCTCTATACTCAGCCTCATTATCCAGAGTGATTCAGTTAATGTCAAGAGTTATGAAGGAGCAAGAAAGAACATTCATGGATGGGTGGTTTAATACGGGGCTCTGTGCCTATGTTATCTGTCAAACTCTTACAGGGGTAAGTATAAACCATATGCATGAATACTGTCTAATACTTGTTGTATCTCTTTGTTCCAAAGTATCAGATATGCTTGTTTATTCTCATAATTACATGTTCAAGCTTGATAAATTATAACGTAACTCTTGTTTTGGATATTTAAAAAGACACACGCTAACTGTTTCAAGTTTAGACCTAATTGGTGGGTCAAATTTTACCTTTTCCAGAGAGCCCTTTCACCGGCTTTGAGCATTACGCAATCATAGAGAGGCTAGTTTAAGGCAAGACAAAGCACATCAAGGGAAGAGATGGGAAGAGAAGCAGATGACCAAGGACGGTTTCTTGGGGAATGCATGAAGTTAAGAGGCAGAAAGCATAAAGACAATGTAAGACGCAAGAGTTAGAAGGTGCTAGAGATAAGGGAAAGGGATAGGATTACTTCTTCCAGTGAAGATAGAGTAAAGGGCAGCAAAATCAGAGCATAGTGCTCGTTGAGAATGGGAGGGCTCATCTAACAAAGAATAATGACAATATGCAGGAACACAAGGGCTCCTAGCACCAGGGCACAACTGACAGACAGACTGACAAGGTCAGGACCACAGAGTAAGTAATAGTGGTGTGTCTCAAGGTGAAGATCAGAAAGATATAAGGAAATAAACAAGTACAGATGGCTGTTCTACAGTCTCTATGCCTGAAGGCCACCAGGAACAAGATTAAATGCAAAAATTTGGAGAAAATTCAAGTGGGCGTAAATTAAGATGACCTGCTCTGCTTATTATTCTTGGTCCCCTGCCCTGGTATAAAAACTCACTGCAAACTCATCTTTCCAGAAGATAAATTAATTACATGACTGTTTCATATTTGAACATATCGGGAAAAATAGGGATTATCTCTTAAAAGCTTTCCTAACATATTGTTAGAGTATGAAATAAAAATCAAAAGAAAGTCAACTTCTTTTTTTTTTTTTTTTCTATTCCTTTGGTGGAGAGAGGGGGAGAAAATAGAAGGCTTTGACAAAGAAATGCTTTTACTGTTCAAAGGGGACTTGTTTAGGAAATTGAACACATTAGCATCTGATGCTTGAGCTTTCCTTTCAAAGTGAAATTAAGCTGAGTAATAATAATCTCCTCCCCTCTGACTTCTTTAAATAAATACATTCGAACATAAAACCTTGCATTGTGGCATGAGGCTTGCAGTTTCTTTTACCTTTAATGAGACCGGGGCAAACCAAGGGGTAAGAATGATATGTTAATGAGAGGAGGAAGCCGTGGCAGTCCCAGGATGTAAAGAACTTTTATTCTTGGGAACTGCATAGAGAGTTTCCTTCACTTGTTAACCTCCCTGCGTTTCTGGAGCACATAAAAGAGCATATGGACTTCCAATTGTAAAGGCACTTTGACTTGGGTATTTACACTGCTTTGCCAGGAATTTACATTTCCTTGAGGTAGAGTCAGCCCTCAGGGACTGCCTCCTCTGTCTCTCAGAATGTAAGGCCAAAGACATTCTTTGATCAGCTTCTCTTGCTCTGACACCTATGCTCCCTGGCACCCCCCTCATTCCTGATGCCTACAGACTTGTTTATTCCCCTCCTTTCATTGAGAAATTTGCCGCCTAGACTTGAGTCTCCTTCTCCTATCCATGTTTTGCTTGTTTTATTCCAACCACTCAAACTAGACATCTCATATTATTCTTATATGGAACTAATGTTCACTTATATTTACCCATGTAGTTAAATTAAAAAGAAGGAAAAAAAAGTGTCTTTTGTGTCAAATCTGCATTCTGAAACCATTTTCCTGATTTCTGAAATGTGTCCTTTTACAAGTTTCCTTTAGTGAAAGTGTGCTGGTGATAGACACTTTTGGGTTTCAGATATCAAAACTTTTAAAATTTCGTTCCTGATTAGAATTTTGAAGTTTAAATGGATGACTATTTTACTGTTTCTCTGCATTCACTGATGCTGTCTGTGAGTCAGCTGTCAGCCTTATTGTTCTTTGTAGGTGACCTGTCTTCTCTCTATGAGTGTTTTAAATTTATTTTCTTTTTCCTTGAGGTTCTTTCATTTTAATGTGAAATGTTAAGTGTGGATTTCCTTTTACTTGCAGGTTTCATGCTTCCTGGATCTGAAGTTTGCGGTCTTCCTCTCCATTAAACTCTCAGACACTATTTCTTTGAATAGTGCCTCTTTTTAAATTTGTTTCCCTTCTTTCCTTGTGGAAGGTTAATGAAGTATGTATTAGAATGTTCCTATTTTCTATATAATTTTTAGCATTTCTCTCACAGTCCTGTATCTTTTCCTGTATTCTGATGGCTTCAGGGATCTCTCACTCTCTTATGTCTGTCTGATCTGGGGTTTCAATTTTTCAATTATAGCTCTCATATAGAGGTATTCTTTTCATTATTTTCAAAACCTGTTGGTTTATGTCTTAAATGTTGCTCCAATTTTCGTGACTGCCTTCTCAAAAACATATCAAACATCTGTATTTTGTGTTCTGTGACTGGTAACTCCCTGACGAGTTCGTGTGGGTGTGCTCCTCACTCCTTGGTGGGCACCCGCTCTCACCCAGGACACCACACTCGCTCCCCAGGGAGCGGAGATGTTTGCTGATCTTCCCCTGTGAGCCCAGAGTCTTCCCACTGTATCTGTGTGAACGTTCTTGGACGCCTAGATTGAAGTTTGTTTGTTTTTCTGAAATGACTGCCTTTACCCATGAAAATGCCTGAGGGTGCTAACAACCTGAGCCCACTAAAAATGAAATGGTTTTCTTAGGATTTTTGGAATATACAGGTGACATGAATTTATACCTCAAAACCACATGAAGGATGAATTTTCAGAGGGATTTTTTTCCCTTTTATCTAGAATTAATGCTTAGAATAAGCAAGTGTGCATTTTACCTTCTTTATTGATGGTGTATTTGTTTGCTTTTTTCCTATCAATGTGAATATAATCTTTATGACCTTACTTTCATGTAACCAAATCCATCATCTTCCCCCCATCCCATTTACAGACACCTCCACCACTCCCCTGAGCTAGAAAATTCATTCGTCCTTGACCCCTGTAACTCCCTCACTTTCCCAAACCCAACGACTGGGATACAGTTTGCATTTCAGCCCTTAGACATGGGGTTACATCTCAGTTCACCAAATGCAAACAAGTCCACAACCCAGGGCTGGTTTGCTTCTGGATGGTCCAGTCCTGTATATACGCTGTTTCTACAAATCATATTATGAGCTTTTGAAATGATTAGTGAAGTCCAATAAACCAGACGTTTTCAATGTCTACCACAGATCTCAGTGGTTTGTTCATGATGAAATGTAGTATTGTATCCTCTGCCAAAGATGTAATATAAATATCTACTTATCTGGTTCATTGAAGGCATAAGTACCTCATCATTTCTGAAACTTTTATTATTGCTATGGTACACTTGTCATTAGGATAAAAGTTATGTTGCAATCACGCAACTGTGATGCTATTAATTGATTTCCTGTCCTTCATAGCTTTTGCCATTTCCAGCCATAAAACCAGTTGGGAATCTATTCTGGCACAAAACATGCATTTATGAAACTCATGCTATTTTGTTTTTTGCTCATAAGCCATATATTTTCTATTCAGAGCATCTTCTGTGTTTTTTCAACCTGAAAAAGAAATTCTGAAATATTAAAAAGAATTTTGTTATTGTTCTTATACAATGAAGTAGTAACTGAACATTTCCTTTACAATTAAAAGCACTGTAATATTTCTATTTTTAGAGTCAGATTCAGATATAATGCAAAATAATTTGTCTATATTAGTAATGAGCATTCTGGTTACTATTTAAGCTGTGGAACCCACCGGCCTTACTGATCTCAAGGTAAAGCTTCTCTATCTATATTCTTTGAATACTAAATCATCCTAAGAGCACCTATCTCTAAGAACATGGGCTTTAGGATCACATTGCCTGGATCTACCAACCATTAATTTTGCCCAGTTATTTTCCATCACTTATAAAAGAGAACAGTACAGGAACTTGCAGATTAGTCATAAATTTTAACTGAATCCATGTGCATAAGTTGCTTGGAAGTTGTCAAGTACTGAAAATAATTCTCAATAAATGACTAGCAGCAGGGGTCATAATATCTTAATTCCCATGGACTCCAGTACACTTAGGCACTTAATATTTCAGGCCTAAATAATTCCATAAGGCTCTACATGTATGATTTTCCTCAGCATCTTTTTGTGTTCTCTAATATGTCCACAATAAGCTAAATGTTGCTTATGCAGTATTGTCCTCTGCTGAACCCTGTACCATTTCATCTCTTATCTCTCAGCTCACATCCACGTCATCCTTTATTAGTTACCTATTGTTGTGGAAAAAATGACCACAAAATTTGTCGCCCATCTTTATTATCTCACAATTTCAATAGGTCAGGGATCCAGATGCAGCTTAGCTGGGTCCTCTGCCTCAGAATCTTTTTTTTTTGCAAGGTCGCAAACAAGACGTTGACCAAGAAGGGAGTCTTATTTGAAAACTTGCCTGAGGAAGGAGTCTTTTCTCAATGTCTAGCAACACAGAACATTTGTTGCAATCAGACATCTCAGAGCCCACTCAAAAATGCATTATTGTTTCAACATTTCTTTATTGAGTCATGCATTCCCAAATCTGTATTGTGTTCTTGTGTGAGATGTTACAAAGTTATGATGTCAGCTGGCATGGGAAGCTTCTTCCCAGTTCTGTCCTGGGCTTCTACCCTCCAAGCTGTACCTACTCCTTTAAGTCTAAGTCAAGCTTCACCTCCATGGAAAGTCTTTTCTCCCTTCTCCAGACAATCATTATTATTTCTTTTTCTCACATCTGCTTTTAATTTTGGAACCACCCACTTTGCCAGTTTGATGTTCTCTGATGTGTTTATATTTGTTCATAGAGAAAAAGATATTAACCAAATAATAAGCAACTTGAGTGTACCTGAAAAATAAGCCATGCCTTATTTGTGCTTTACACAAACCCTAACAAAGCATTTGGAAATTTGTTGCAAATATTGATTTTATATATATGTGTGTATATATATATATATATATATATATATATATATATATATATACATATATAATGATTTTCTAATTAATTTTCCTCAGGGAGATCTTATAATTTAGTATTAGAAAAGTAAGGCTATGTCTGATGCTTAGAAAGCACTAAAATATCAAATTGTGTTTTCATTAATGCACTTTTAGAGCAAGTTCCATTTTTATTACTTTCTGAAAGAAACACTGCCAATGATGAGTAATCATGGCAAGTACAAACTCATGGCTTGAGTTTACAAACAACACCGGAAAAAATTTCTTCTAAAAATTCTATAAAGGCATGTTTATTTAGCACTGTGTATGTGTTATAAAATGGTTTCCTATGGTTTCAGCAAATTTAACTATTTGGGTTTCTTAGTGACAATAACGAGTGTGGTCAAGAACAGCCCACAAAAGCTCTACATAATCTTTAGTTCCTCTAACTGGCCACTGCCATTTTAAAAAACATTTACATACACACATCATACACACACACACACACACACACACACACATATATTTTATATATAGTATTTTATTATTATATATTATATTTCATATTTATATATGTGTATGTTTCTACATCAAAACACATTTTAACAGACTGCCCAGCTCATTTAAAAAGCTTCAAATGACAAACATACATATGCAAGATTTCTTATATGGGATACTTATTCACTTAGAAGTCCTTACTGGAATTCTAGTTTTCTATAATAGAGATGCAGAAGCCTTTCAGTGTGGTGTTAGATATTTTACCTCTGTTCACTCATGTTTCTCTACTAAGGTTTTTCTAATTTTTATCTTCATTTTTATATGCTTCACTTGCGTTCTTTAGGCTAGTCTCAGGGAAGCAGGTTGATATCTATATACATAACCACATGGCTGAAGATTATAAATGTGGTATAAGGTCAACATAGTACAGAGAAACCACAAGTTCAGAATATTAACTAGGACCTTCTATGGGAGGATACTAGTTATAATGCTAGTACCAAAAGATTTTGGTTAGATGGTTAGATAACCTTTGTTCAAGTTGTGTTACTGCCCAAAAGGGTGGAAAATTTCCTTTCCTGTGGGATCTCTGGAATCTCCTGGCTCTGTGTTTATGATTTCCATGCATTTCCCAGCACTGTTTTCAGTGGAAGAACTGTTTGTGCATTGGTCTATCTTGGATGCATCAACCAATCCCCAAAGGTGCTTTGCTCTCCATATATTCTGCCCCTCCACTCATGCGGCAGTGCGTTAGGTAGGGCTTAAATCTTCTGAAGGATTTGGGTTTGTACGTTGCCAGAAGCCACCTTAGGTTCTCTAGTAAGATGTAGGTATTGTCATGGCTTTCTTCTTCTACATGATGGTCATGAACACACCGAAAAGCTTTAATTGTTTTCCCAGTAGCTTTGGTTTCTGCCTTCTTTGGAATTTAATCCCATAACAGTCTTTCTTTCCTTCTGAACCCACAAACCACATTTTTATTATAAGGCCAAGTCCAAGTAGCTTTGCTTCCTTCAGTTTTCCAACTGGAATTACATGAGATGAAGGTTAAGCATGGTGCATTTTCAGGGTACCTCAACTTTCCTAGCAGAAAGGAAACCCACTTTTGGGAAATGGCCTTTAAACCTCGGCTGAGTGTTTTGTCCTTCCTCTGCTGTCAGCATTCAGATTTTTGTGTTGTCTGCTGTTTCATATTCTGGAGAGAGAGCAGCATGACATGCAGCCTAATATTCATCATAGTGAGTTTCAGGCCAAGCATTCCAATAATAACGCCCAGGGTCATCTCAAAGGACAGAAGGACTTTAACAAAGATGCCAGACAACATAAAGATGAGAACACAGAAAAATGGATGTACCTTGAAAATACACTGTGCTTATTATCCTTTTCCTGGTGTCTTGGGTCTTCTCCTCAAGAGTAATTCCAGCTGGAAAAGGACAGCCTTCATCAGGGCCTCCTACACAGAGTTTCCACCCTTGTGCTCCCCACCACATTCCCTGTCTAGACTCTGCCAGCCCAAAACACAGCCACCCCAGGTAGGGACTTGTCAATAAGACATTCAGATACTGATTCTGATAACACGGTTCTTCAACATATAGGTGCTTTTGCAACAGAGAGTGAATGTGTACATCTCCTTATGCTGTCTTTTGAAACTGTCCTAATGCTATAGTGAGAAAATATTTAAAAGCAATAAATTGAAATTTTTAAGAAATACTGTTTTTTTTTAAAGATTTTATTTATTTATTTGACAGAGAGAGATCACAAGCAGGCAGAGAGGCAGGCAGAGAGAGAGGAGGAAGCAGGCTCCCCGCTGAGCAGAGAGCACAATGCGGGGCTCGATCCCAGGACTCTGAGATCATGACCTGAGCCGAAGGCAGCGGCTTAACCCACTGAGCCACCCAGGCTCCCCAAGAAATACTGTTTTGAGTTGAGTTATGGCATACTATGTCATTTTAACTTGATCAATCTGGCTTCTGTGTTGAGAACAGACAGAAAAGAAAGTAAAGGCAGAGCAGGTGTATCAGTTGATAGCATCTGTGACAATATAGATGAGGGAAGATCAGGGCTTTGCCTAGGGTGGTAGTAATAAGGATGGAAAGAGTGGGATCCTAAATCTGAATATAATTTGGAGGCAGAACTAATAGGATTTGCTGCTGGACT
The DNA here is from genome assembly GCF_902655055.1 of Lutra lutra. NCBI lineage: Eukaryota > Metazoa > Chordata > Mammalia > Carnivora > Mustelidae > Lutra > Lutra lutra. Next base: position 193,661,793 of record NC_062280.1, read on the forward strand.
GAATGAAAAGTAACAGTCTATGACAAAGCCAGACAGGATCTTTACTACTGGAAGAGCAGATTCTTCCTTAGTCCAGTCTTTCTTCCTTTCTTCACCTTCCTTCCTTCCTTCTTTCTTTCCTTCCTTCTTTCCTTCCTTCCTTCCTTCCTTCCTTCCTTCCTTCCTACCTTCTTTCCTTCCTCTTCCTTCCTTCCTTCCTTCCTTCCTTCCTTCCTTCCTTCCTTTCTTTCTTGGAGGTGTGCTCTTATGTTTGGTAAGCTGGAAACATCCACTAGACATCTGAGTAGAAATATTGACTAAGAAGTTGAATGTGACACTCTGGAATTCAGAGGAAGGGTTCAGGCTGGAGATGGAAATCTGAAGCCATGAAATTAGGTAATGTCACAAGGGGTTTGAGTGTGAATGGAAGACAGTCCTGGGGCTTACCAGCATTTGGAGGTCAGAGCACGAGAGATGAGATCAGAAAAGCAGACTGAGAAACAAAGGCTGGAACACCAGGTGTTTCCTGGAATCCAAAGGGGGAAAAAAACTGTTTCAGAGCCTGATTATACCAAATGTTGATGTTCGAGTCACATGACTACTGGGAATTAGTCTTCTTATTAACGGCTTTGCAAACATGGTGAAAATGAAATCATGACTGAGGAGGATTCAAGAGAAAATGTGAAGAGTTCAGTTGAAAAGAGCAAGTCTGTCCAGACAACATTTTGTAGACATTTGCCTTAATGGGGGATTGGGGTAGGAGGAAGAGAAGTAGAGAAATGTGGGAACTGACTTTAAATGTATTGATAGGATTTCCTCTTTTTAAAAATGTGAGGAAAGTATTTGATAATCATAGTGATTCTGTAGAAGTGCAGAAAATGCAGAATATGGAAAAGTGCTATAACAGTGCCTAGTGTGGCCAGTGTGGGTCTGTTGGGCAGGGTGAGAAGCAAACATGTGAGTGAGGGGGTCCGCCTGTCCTTACGGGAGACAGGGCAGAGTGTGAAGGATGTGGGGTCAACATGTTCTATCTGAGAGCTTCTGGAGGCCTTCTCTTCTACCCTCATTGGTTTTCCCAGGAAAATAGGAAGCAAGGTCAGCTGTGAGTGAGGACTAGAAGGAAGACGTTAGAGGTTTGAAGAGAGAGAAGTGAAATGGTAGTTTAGGGATGTCAGAAGTGAATGAGCCAAGTAAATGGGAGATAGCTCTGGGTAGGATTCAGAATAACACAAACTCTAACACAAAACACTGATTAGAACCAGAGTGGGATTGATCTTTTCAAGAAAAAGTGTAGATGAAGGTATATATGTGCAAGAGAAGGCAAGGGGAGAAAGAGCTATAGCAAGAGGGCAGTAGATACCAACAGACATGCAGTTTGTATAAAAACAAGTAAATGCTTAATCAGATACAAGAGTCAAAGGATTGCCTCATATAGGGACACTGGATTTTAAAATCTGGTAGAACAGTTGATTCTTTATATGCATGAATAGATTTGATAAAAACAAACTTTGAAACTATTTAATATTTGAAATAGTAAAAAATAGGATAAGAGAGAAAAAAAGTATATGCTCATTTGTAATAGATAGATAGAGCTGTATGCTTAGCTGTTTGTATAAATAATGTACAAGTTTATTAATATATACTTCATGGCCTTCTCAACACCAAAAAGGATCTGAGATATAAGCTGAATTGTCAACTTTGTAATGAAGCATCATCACAATTAATAATGGGTAGTCATACATTTTAGCGAACAGAAGTATCAGCTAGACTAACCCACCTAATTATTAAAATACAGTAATAAAATAAGATTTTTTTCTTTGTAAAAGACATCTGCATTCCATGAATCGAAGAGTTAGAACCAAAAAATAGCAAGAGCAATGCAGAGAAAAATACAGTTTTCTCATCTATCACTTATGAAAACCTGCATTTTGTCAGCCAAATCCTCCTAATTAACATATCAAGACCACTGTTACTATCATCTTTTAACAAGAAGATTATACACACAGTTCTATGGATTACCCCGCCATCAAACCACAGAGAATTTCCAAGAAATTAAAATTTAAAAAACAGTAAACTTGTTGGGAAACGCTCTTCAAGGGTGCCGTGATCCCTTGAAGGGACAGAGGTCATCTGCACTTAGGAGTCGCACTTTAGTGCTGATTTCTGGTGCTCTGGTAGGCTCCAGTCTTGGGTGATAGATTCACCAGTTCACCCATGTTCCCATAGACCTAGGATCCGGTGCCTATCATGCTTAGACCTGGAGGGAATATTCAGGAAATCTCCTCAGACCTTCCTCATAGACCATGATGAAGTGTAGGCTTCTGAACAGTGACATGGACCACAACTGTTTTACTCTGCAAGCATTCTGAAAAAGAGCTGATTTAATCTCCATAACATCCACTATGGTTTATTGTATACCCAGAGCATTAGTTATAATTTCAAACCAAGAACAAGGTCCTCCTGCATGTGACATCCAATGGGCCATGAAAGGAACTGAGTACATTCACTACCCTGGAGAGATTCTAGCAGCTCTTCCACATGAGATCAGTATATAACAGATGGGACCAGGGTGACTGATTTAATTAGAATATTTTAATAGCAGAATGGAGAACATCGTACAGCTCTATCAGTTAGGAGGAAGGCCATTAAATGCACCAAAGTAATTGTTTCATTGGGAGGATATGTCAAATAAAATATATCTACATGTAATATATATATATTTAATTTGAAGGGAATTTCAGATGATGATTATGAAAATGAAGTCATTATATAACATATGATGGTTAAATCTTTATGAGAAATGAACCTTTAAAGCTCCTCAAATATTTATCTTGTCGAATTAATTGAAGTGTCCTGCTGCTTTAAGCTCCTTTTGACCTAGTCACTGTTATCCTCTAGACTTTAGATATGATACATTAGAAGAGGAAGTGATTTTTTTCAGTCTGTTCAGAAAAATAGACATTTTTGAGATATAAAAGGCAGTTTATAAAATATACAGCATTTATCTAGACTCAGTGAACTCTCTAAAGGAAATAGTAATACAAAAATGCAGTTCTTAGGGAAAGATAGCATCCTGCATTATGCTCTTGAATGAATTTTACAAATGCAGAAAGCAAATTAATCTCTTTTAATTATCATTATTTAACCATAAAATACTTGAAGGTTTTTATTAAAAAATTTGCATTAGCCTGAAATTTATACTAAGGATTAGTGTTTCAAAAAAAAAAAAAAGAGAGAGAAAAAAAAATATGGTAATCCCAAGGGATATTGTATTATATATAATCTCCCAAATAGTATCTATAATTTTGTTTTGAACAAATCCTATATCTAGGATAATAGGATAATAGAGCAAGTCTTCCTATGATAATGAATGATTGCCATAACATAAGGCTTAGCACCCCGGTGCTTAATGGAAATTGAATTAATTCTATGGTAGAATTTATGTCAATTAGCCTTAGTAGATTCTGTTGTTCAGTTTCTTATCAAGCAGCAATAAGAGAATTTTTTTTTTTTTTACTGAAATAGGCTGTCTTATTCATGTACACCTGATAGTTTTTTGTTTGTTTGTTTGTTTTTAAATTTCCCTCACAGATCAACGTAATCGAGTAGGTTTAAGGGGAAAGTAAAATGAGATTATCTGTCAACCTAACTACCTATCTATGTATCTAAAAGCCATGTTTTTGAAATAAAAAAGGAACGGTATATATTTTTACATAGTAATAAAATGTAATGCATTGTCTCCTTGAAATAATAAACTTAATTAATTAATTTCTTTTTTAAGTAACTGGTATACACTGTCATTACCTTATCACTTAAGGTATAGTGGTAAATGCTTACTATTAAATTTTAGAGAGGGCTAAGAATAACAGAGGTAAGGAAAAAACTGTATACTCTTTCACTGTAGTACCCAGAAGAGATCTTTGCTGTGAAAATCCCAGAAAGTATCATAGAGTCAAAGATGCTATAGGGGGCTTGATCAGGAAGTTACTAAGCCAGCAACAGCTTTCTTCAGACCCCAAATTCAAATGAACTACAAAACCTCTCTTACTGCCCTAACACAGATCAAATTTCAAGTGAGACAAAACTCCGTAAGCTACGCCAATGACACACTTCTCCATTAAAGAAACTGGCAGCCGTGGCGTTATTCCACAGAAGCTTGCTGGAGGAGAATGCATGCCCCCACGTTACTGTTGTACACGAATTGCCACAGCAGCTAGGAGTAACAGGCTTAGCTGGCATTATATGAATCACTGATAAATATACTGATCTTTTTTGAACCTTGAACATGAGGAGATGGAAAGTCAAGAATTCTCTGCAGATTGTATCAATTTTAATTTTTTTCACAGCCAACAATTTTGGACAAGAACAGCGTCCATTCAATAGAGTATCAGAAAATAAACCAAACCAGGATGTGGTGAGGAGAGAATTCATACCACCTGCTGATGATGCCCTAAACGGTGCATCAAATTCTCACCCAAGAAGGACCAAAGAGTAACCAGAATCAGTTTATCTGTTACCTGTGTTTTGATGTATAAATACTTCTTATTCAGTTATTCATTTAATAAACTACATGTGATTCCAAGAGTATGTTTTAGTCATTTTCAATGAAGGTTTTGTCTTAAAAAAAAAAAAAAAAATCCTGGCTTAAAAGAGCCATGTCCAGTATTACTAAAAGAGCCACCACCAGTTGCAGTCTAATGCTGTGTATCAAGAATGATCAGGAAAGGCATGTGCATCTTACGACATGCGGCTTTACTCACACCCAGCCCAGAATGAGTCTGCTCTGTGTTGCACCACATCGTGACAAGGTGTGGCTCTCCATTTTCCACTTCTGTCTCACCCAGTGCTTTCCTTATCTCTGAAAATTTCTTCCCCAGAGGTACATGTAGCAATCCTGAGTCTGAAGGGTACGGTACAAAAAGCCTTGTCTTTATTTTTTCCCCTCATCACAAATGCAAAGATTTAGAGTAAAACTTCGTAAGGCATGCCAAAGATAGAAAAACAGTTGGGTCATTTCTTAATGTCCTTCTTAAGACTGATTCTGTGCTAATGCAATAATAAACCACTAAAAAGAAGTGTATCCATATTAAAATCACTTTTCCATTTTTCTTCTATAAAATATAACAAATGGAATAGTTATTTATATTACCAATAACTGAATTAGTTCCAGGCTTTGAGATCTTCTATAAATGTTGACAGAGTTAGTGAAGGAGTGAAACCAACCAGCTATTCTGTGCCCACGTGAAAACGATGCTGATATCTGTTTGTTAACAAAACCCAAGCTTCAGGCTATGATGGTTAAGGAACAGGTATTCGTTTCATCATAACATATCTTGTCTTTCCTTCTGCCTCTGTTGGAATGAATATGTTGTATTCCGACCTGTCCTGTGTAGGAAATTAACTAGAATGTATTAAAATTAAGCCTGTTAACATATACTTGTTAACTAATTAATCTCATAAAAAAAAGTCTAAGGAGTTAATACCCAATACGGGCAGAGTGATTTTTAAAATGAACGAGCCCTTTTAACTATATACTGAGACAAGATGTAATTTAAAAAAAATGTAAGTTGAAAAGTGTCATTAGATGTCAAAATAATTAATATTCAAATGAGAAGATATATTTAGTTAAAAGCTCTAAATGTGGAGATTATAGTGGCCTATGGCTGTGTTCAAAGGCTTCAAAGACAGCAAGTTCTTGAGTACCTTACATTTGGCTACTAAATCATTTAACCAATTGTATATTTGCAGCACACATTGTAATTTCTAGGTGATATCTTATTGGTTCTATGTCAGTGATGAGGAAACTTAGCCAATAGTTCAAGAAGTTGTCAATTGCCAATTCTGATAGATATTGTAAGTAACCTCTTAATGAGTACTCCAGATACACTGATTCGTAGTCTAGCAATTGGTATCTAGTGCCCTGGTTACTGGAGATTTAACAGATACAATTTGGAAATCACGAAATTATCCTGATATCAAGATTTTCCTTTCTAAGAGGGAAAATATCCTTTCAACGTAGTTATGACATGATTAATGCTTGGTTCAGATAAGTGAATTTCTTATTAAATTGAATATATAGGTCAATGCGTGCAACCAGGTATAATGGGTGTCCTCCATTTGTCGGTTTAAAATTCTGACTATCCAACTAAGAAGATTAAGCATGATCTTAATTTAGCCAGTGGGAATGTAAATGCTAAAAGTATCTAAATAACTCACTATTCTGAAAATATATTTTTAATGATCCTACATTGTTGAATCCTACCATTGGTCAGAAGAAGAGTAATTTGCAATAGTGGGCAGCGAATGGCAATGGTTTGATCTGTGGGATCGTGAGTGTCCCGTTGGAGAAGTCACGCAGGCCATCAGTAAGATACAGTAGGATAACTGACCACTAATTGTCACAGTGGTTTTCCCACCATCTCTGGATAGTGCAAGAGCTTTGAGGTTTCTTGTATATGCATTTAGTTAGTGGGCACACTAGTGATGAAGATAATAATACCAATAATACTAATGATGAAGATAATAATACTAGTGATGAAGATAATACTAATGTTTCAGAGTGATTACTATGTGCCAAGTAGCATTCCTATCATTTTCATACGTTTTCTTTACTGATTATCTTCACTAATCTTATGAGGTAGTATTTTGAGGAAACTGAGGCACAGAGGCTGTAGTTGGTTTTCAAGATCCCGGAATTAGGGAATAATAAAGCTAAGGAAGTTGATGTGGAAAGCGTGGTATCTTTTTATACACACATGTAAACACACACACACACACACACACAATCATACACATTGCCAAACTATCTCTCTTTAAATGTCTGCTGTCCTTGTGACATTTTAAAATCTAGGCATAATGTTGAGTAGAAAAGATCAGATACCAACTATTAAGAAATCATTGATATTCCACTGCAAATGTGATAAATGGTGCATTTTATTAAAGGAGAAGTGTCAAAAATAAGGCAAAGTATCAACATTGCACAGAAAGAATTTTAAACATGAACTATTTAACGATCTTTAAGGTACTCCTGATAGTTCATAACGTTTTAATGGAAATGATTGATTCAATACTGAAAAAAGTACAGATCCTTAACTCTCTTCTCTTGACTCTTCTTAGAGGTGAGGGGTTGGAACTTCACTTCCACAAGTGACAATTTAATATGTATTTCTGTTTGGTTCAAAACCGTGTGTTATGTCTTAAGCCAAGAGGAAAAAGCATAAAAATTGTATTACACAGACACATGGTATATTAGTTCATTATTGTGACAGTAAAAAATATGATGAATTTAGTGGATTAAATAACATACATTTATTCTCTTATAATCTGTAGGTGGAAATCCTGAAATCAAGGTGTCAGCAGGCCTATGTTCTTTGCCTTTCTAGCTTCTATAGGCCACCTGTAAGCCTGGTCTCTTGGACCCTCTTCCATCTTCAAAGATGGTAGCAGAGCATCTTAAATCTTTTCTCTCTGTCTGTCTCACCTCAGCTTCCTCTGTCACAGACAGACATATGACAGGACCCTTGCTATTGCATTTTCCCTTTTGAATAATCCAGGGCCATCTCCCCCACTCAGGATCCATCTCTAATTTAATGACATCTGAAAAGTCCCTTTCCTCATGTAAGATAACATATTCACAGGTTCTAGAGATTAGTACATGGATATTTGGGGGGCATCATTCTGTCCACCACATATAGGTAGAAAGATAATAGCAAGTGTAAATTAGCCTAGACCCTAAAGCCCATAAATGTGTCCTTTCATCACTAAGTGCACTAAATTTTAGCAGTTAGCCTAGAATGTCTCTTTTGCTTTATTGCTGTGAAGTAAATGGGGATTTGGAGAAGTTCTCTCATTTAGGATCCCATTGTGAATGTTTTCAAATAATAGCTCTAAGTGGTGAGAACCTATTTTAAAAAGCAGAATATGGGGCGCCTGGGTGGCTCAGTGGGTTAAAGCCTCTGCCTTTGGCTCAGGTCATGATCCCAGGGTCCTGGGATCGAGCCCCGCATCGGGCTCTCTGCTCATCAGGGAGCCTGCTTCCCCCTCTCTCTCTGCCTGCCTCTCTGCCTACTTGTGATCTCTGTCTGTCAAATAAATAAATAAAATCTTAAAAAAATAAAAAAAATAAATAAAAATCAGAATATGATGTGTTCTGTCCTGTTTGTTTGACAAGTCATCATCAAACTATTCTGTATATGTGAGACCAAAGGTCCAACTGCTGTGCTCTGGAAAGGGTCACCGATGGCCTGTAGGTGTGCTGAGGTGAAGGTTACCACTGGGTAGGTCTGGAGACCTTGGTGGCGCTTGGAGGCTATGGGAGCAGCCCACCCTGCCCTGTGAGCTGACACCCGCCACAGGGAGCCTGGTCTGTATACACCAGCACACTGAGCACATCTTGTCATTTCTGTGTTCTCCTGACACAAAAATATGGAGAGCCCTCACTCAAACTAACGATCTAACCATGTTAGTCTTTGTGCTTTGGGCTTAGCTCTCTGCCTCACGTTTTAAAGAATTTGTCAGCCATGTGTCTTAACCTGGCATCCAATGTCTTTCACAGTCTACTGCCTTCCTGAATCTGCTGTTCATCTCTCTTCCACAACCATTCTCTTCCATGCTTCAGCATTTCTAATGCCAGCGAATTCGAGAAATGCTTACAGAAGTTTTTCTTCACTAAAAAAAAAAAAAATAAATAAGCATGTTGTAGCCCAGTATTCAAAGTATTTTCAATAATGAGCATTTATTTAAAAGTAACAATTGGGGGACGCCTGGGTGGCTCAGTGGGTTAAAGCCTCTGCCTTCGGCTCAGGTCATGATCCCAGGGTCCTGGGATCAAGCCCCGCATCGGGCTCTCTGCTCCATGGGGAGCCTGCTTCCTCCCGTCTCTCTCTCTGCCTGCCTCTCTGCCTACCTGTGATCTCTGTCTGTTAAATAAATAAATAAAATCTTCAAAAAAATAAAAAAATAAAAAAAATAAAAGTAACAATTGGGATTCCATATGCATGGAGTAGGCATTTTTCTATTAAGGCTTATCAGAGTCCGAGTACGAAGCCCCATATTTAAGACTTACTGTGTGCCTTTTAGAAGCATTATGTTGTCTTATTTGATCCTCTTAACAACTCTATAGTTAACTAGGTCTTAACTTTCTTAAATCATATTTTATTTAGTAGAATTTCAGTGGGCATTTTAACTAATGCTTAACTTCAAAATTAATTGTCTTTCCACTATAGTCCGCCATAGGATCATTTAGCTTAACCCATTTATTTTACACAAGAGAAACCGGAGGAGCTGAGTCTTTAAGTAACTTGCCCTTTCCTATGTAACTGATATCGCTAAATTTACACAGAATATTAACCCAAGGAGAAATTTCACTTGAAGGACCAATAGAAAAAGAGCTTATGATTGAGCACAGATGGTACCTGGCTCACCTAATATGTCTATGACTTTTTTCAGTTGTTTTTAACTCTAATCAAATGTGGAGGTATTCTAAGCTGAAAGTGGCAAATTTTCCAAAATCATTTCTGAAGACGAACAATGCATGTAGCCTTCCATCTCCTGAGCCTAGATCAGCCCATGGTTCCTGGTTTACTGCTGGTGAATGCAAGTGGGAATTTTTTCCCCTTCTGTTGTTGTTTTGTTTTTGGACTTTAGCTAAAATTTTATGATAAATAGCTCTTCTTGACATTAGTAAGAAGCATGAAGCAATTCATTGTACAATACAGTAAAGATCTAGTCTATTATCACTTTAGGGATTCTTAACCTGGGCTCCACTAAACACCAAGAGATTTGTGGATAGACTTTCAGGGATTTATGAACTTGGATGAGAAAAAAAATGCAGTTTTTCTTTCACTGTCCTTTAACTGAAGTTTAGCATTTCATTTGATGTTAAGTGTAGACAATAAAATACAGTAGTCCAAGCAATTCTAGGTGACATTGTCAACAATAGAAACAGAAATTTTCATGTTATGTTCAAGTTATTGACAATATCAAAAAACACTGTGTACATTCAACACTGCTTTGAAATTATGGAAGTTACTAGTTGTTAATATGTTCACTTTATTTCAATAAGTTGCTTTTCTTCTTAATCCCATGCTTATTATGTTATACACTTAAAAATGTTAGAGATTCTTGGGCTCTTTTCATAATTTGGCTATTGTTGATAATGCTGCTATAAATGTTGGGGTTTATGTATCCTTTTGAATCAGTATTTTTATATCATTTGGGTAAATAGACCCCTTAGCGCACTTGCTGGGTATAGGGTAGTTCTATTTTTAAGTTTTTGGGGAAACTCTGTACTGTTTTCTAGGGTGACTACACCAGTTTTTATTCCCACCAACAATGTATCCTGGCCAACACCTGTTCCCCGTGTTATTATTTTTAGCCATTCTGACTGGTATGAAGTGACATCTCATTGTGGTTTTGATTTGTAGTCCCCTGATGATGAGTGATTTGAGCAACTTTTCATGTGCCTGTTGGCCATCTGTATGTCTTCTTTTGAAAAATATCTATTCATGTCTGCAGCCCATTTTTTAAACTGGATTATTTGTCTTTCAGGTATCCAGTTTTGTAAGTTCTTTATATATTTTGGATTCTAATGCTTTTTTTTTTTTTAAACAGGAGAAAACGAATATAATTTCTTTTTTTATTATACTTTTTAAATTTAAATTCAGTTACTTAACGTACAATGTATTATTAGTTTCAGAGGTCCAGGCCTGTGATTCCTCAGTCTTATATAACACCCAGTGTTTATTATATCATGTGCCCTCCTTAATGCCCATCACCCAGTTGCCCAATCCCCTCCACTGTTCTCCCCTCCAGCAAACCTCAGTTTCCTGTGATTAAGAATCTCTTATGGTTTGTCTCCCTCTCTGATTTTGTCTTGTTTTATATTTTCATCTTCCCTGTGATCCTCTGTTTTGTTTCTTAAACTTCCACATATGGGTGGGATCATATGTTAATTGTCTTTCTCTGATTGAACTATTTCACTTAGCATAATACCCTCTAGTTCCATCCATGTCATTGCAAATAATAAGATTTCATATTTTGGTGGCTGAGTAATATTCCATTGTCTATATATACCACATCTTCTTTATCCATTCTTCTTCCAATAGACATCAAATACCATATGATTTCACTCATATATGGAATTTAAGAAACAAAACAAATGAACACAGCGGGGAGAAAGAGAGGCAAACCAAGAAACAGTGTCTATAGGGAACAAACTGATGGTTACTGAAGGGGAGATGGGCAGGGCCTGGGCTAAATGGGTGATGAGTATTAGGGAGCACACTTGTTGTAATGAGCACTGGATGTTTTATATAAATGATGAATCACTAAACTCTGCACCTGGAACTAATATTGCACAGTATGTTAACTAGCAAGAATTTAAATAAAAACCTAGGGGGTGGGGAAACGCTAGAGATGAACCTAGAAGAATGAACCTAAAGTGTAATCAGTGCCCTTAAATTGCCCAACTTCTTCTTTCACAGTTGGGTAGAAAACTGAAATATGACTTGCTATCTCTTCCTCTCCCTTTTCTCTCTGAGAACTGAACTCAAGTAACCATTAATAATTCATTCATCACAATATAAGGGAGGTGTGTACTAGCTATTTGTATGTCTTATGTATGTATACATATATTTATTTATTTAGAAGCCACAGAACTCAACTTCCATATTCTCATTACAAGGCAATAAATATTAGAATACATCTGCTCACAATGTGCATAATTTCTTCTAATGCCTAGGTTCTCTGGAGTTCCACACAGCTAACGGTTCTGTGCATTATAATACTCTACATCTCACAGTTTTCTTTCACTGGTAGCATGACTCTGGTTCAAGAAACACTGGTGCCATAGAACTAAAGCCCCACATCTCAGAACAGAATGGAGATGAACTTTGGAGTCAGAAAGAGTTAGTTAAGGAGCTCAGTGTTAGAGACAGGGATGAAGGCACATGGATGCAACATCTTCTGGGATCACACAGGAGTAGGGCAGGAATCCCCAGAATTTTACCTAAAATTTCAGGTTTCAAATAAAATAAGTAACTGATATTTCAATTTTTTTCTTAAATTGAACATAAGAGTTCCATGAACTAGGCTGATGTCAAATAAGTAGAATTTGGCTGCAAATGAGATTGATTACAAAAATTAGCATTTTTGATTACATCATATTGACAATTACAAATTTTAGTCCAGAGAGTGTCCCTAGTGGCATTTTATTATCCAATTTTGTCAGATATATTGAGCTCTTGGATTTAACTCCGATTCAGGCCCATTAACTCTGTTTTGGATTAGGGCCACAGATGCATCCTGATCAAAGCTATTTATCTCACAAACTTTACCACAAGTCCCAAAGAATATTCAGTGGAGGAGTCTGATTAGATAGGAATGGGTCAGTTATCACTAGCAGAAACTTAGCTTGTCATTTATGAGTAAAACTAATGTTCTTTTCTTAAGACCCCTCTCTGAGAGTTTGTATGAGATCTCTAGAGAGGTATAAAGTACAGAATGAATCATTAAAAGTGGAAGCAGAAACTAATGAGTTGTACACTTAAAGATGATAAAGTGTGTCATACTTACATTTTACTGTAATTAACATTAATAAGAAATAAAATAAAATACTAGAAACAAAAAGAGCTGTTAGTTTCTATTCAAATTTTCTCCATTGAAGACAAAGCTGTGGTTTGAATTTGCCAATCTAAACACTATTTCCCAATTAAAATTTGAAACTTTCTGAAGGGGCATGTGATAATACATATCATCTGTTCAGAGCAATGCCTATTTCTGTAAGCATCTCCAAAAAATATTTAGCTGGCACTTGAGACATTTTATAAAATTAAGATTTAAAAAAGGTAAAATGGGACTTTATTTTCTTTGACTAAATTTGAAATAATCCAAAAACAGCAAAGAAAACCTGAGTCGTGCCAACTCAAATATGATTTGAATGTGGATATTTAAAGATGAAAGTTGGTCAATTTATGATTCTTTCTATTTCATATGTTCTTCCATTCTTCCGTAGCATCCCTAAGTATCTACATTTAACGGTATTGTCATGGCATCAGGAAAAGGTGTCTGTCCCTGTATCATCTTCTGTCCATGACAACACTCACTTAGATGTGTTAAGTGAGATGTTACTCACTTAGCCAGGTGTTGAGGCACCTACTGTGGAATCTGGTCCTGATGTTAAGGACCCTGCCTTGGCTTCTAGGCATAAGACCAGGCACTTAGATATTCTGCTTACTTTTCCCAAGACCAGGGTCTTCCCCTCCATTATCCCTCTCAGATCCACTCCTTTTCCCCACCCCATTGTTCCAGTTATCGATCCTTCATGACAAAGTACTCCAAATTTAGTGACATAAAACCACTATTTTATTATATTTTTGGGTTCTGAGAACAAGGAATTTAGAAAAGGCCCAGCAGGGACAGCTTGTTTCTATTCTGAGCTATTTTGGGCTTCATCTGGAATATATGAAGTCTGGAGACATGAATCATCTAAAGACTTTTCTTTTACTCACATGTCTGAAAATCGATGCTGGCTGTTGGTTGCAACCTCAGCTGGGCCTGTTGGCCTCACACCTACATGTAGCTTCTCTTGGCTGCTTGGTCTTCCTCACAGCATGGATGGCTGGGTTCCAAGAACAAAAACATTGAAGAGAAACAGGCAGAAGTTGTTTGCCTTTTATTACTTAGCATTGGAATCCCATCATGTCACTTCTGTTTGTAACCCCACTAGCTTCAAGAAGAAACACAGACCCTACTTCTTGATGGTAGGCCTGTCAGACTCACATAGTAAAAACAGCATGTGGAATGAGAGTACTTGCTGCAGTCATATTTGGAAAAGAGCATCTGCCACACCCCCTCTTAGGGGACTTGATTCTTTCTCTATGAAGGTCAAGATTATCAGAATTTTCTGAAGCTATATCCAAGTCCATAGCCTTATCTATTTAGTGGTTTGGCACCATATTCTGGTGCTCCTCCACAAGGTTTCCACATCCGTGGGCTACAGGTGAACCATATAGAAGACCCCTCTACCTCAGATTTCCCTTAAACATATAGGGGTCCAGTCATTCCCACTGGACAGAGCCAAGGGATGGCAGTGATAGGCTTCTTCTGGGGTACCATCAGGCTCTAAAGGCTAGTCACTTCTCTAGCTTTCTTCCCCCTGCTAATCTTTTGAGATCCTTATCTATCTGCTTGGGAAAAGGACTAGTATATCTGCATATTGTCTTTCTTACTCGAATATCCATTATTTACATTTCTCTGTGTTGTACATGTTTAAATGAATTTTTTAATTATTTAAATCATTTTTCTTTCCTCCAATCCCATATTTATATAAATAAAAAATATATTCAAATTATATGTCAGCTTTGGATTTTAAAAGCTGTTTTGGAAGTCAAAATCAATTACTCGACTATTACTTTATATTCTCTTTGTGTTTTCCTTTCTCAAGGCACTAACTCAGTATTATTTTAATGGTGGAGGAAAAATAAGATAAAAGAGAACTAGGAAAGAGAAAAACAGTTGAATAGTCTTTCAAAATACTATCCTGCTACAGTTTAGAAAGACCATATACTATTATACTTTCAATTGTATTTGGTAATGAATAAGCTTCCTAATGTAAATATATTTATTATGACTAAGTTATTCTAAAATACATAATCTAATCCAAGAGATCTGAACAATTTCTAATATCCTTTGTATTTTTAATTGTTTAAGATGTAATGAAATGAACTTTGCTTTCTGTAAATATTCAGTTTATGCCAGATTGCATGGAAACTCAGAAATAGGGCTTTTTGCCCTACCTCATCTTTTTAAAAAAATTATTTGTTCAGTTATTTGAGAGACAGAGAGAGTGAGAAAGCACATGAGGTGGGAAGGGGGAAGGAAGAGAGAGGATTTCAAGCAGACTCTGCATTGGGCGTGGGGCCCAACACAGGGCTCGATCTCTCAACCCATGAGATCATGGCCTGAGCCAAAAGAAAGACTTGGATGCTCAACTGACTGAGCCACCCAGGTGCCTCACTGCCTCATCTTTTTATATTCTAATCTGATGCAACTTCTCTTTGTTGTGTTAATATATGTCCCATGTTTAAATTCAGCTAATACATATAATGCATGGTTTGCAAATCAGATGGATTTATACAAAAAATAAGTGTCAATTAGTTGTCAAGTCCTCATGGTAAAAAGTTATGAGATTTATTCTGGTCTTGCTGATTGATTCTTCTGCTTTCATCTAAAATACTGGCATATGGGGGCACCTGGGTGGCTCAGTGGGTTAAAGCCTCTGCCTTCAGCTCAGGTCATGATCTCAGGGTCCTGGGATCAAGCCCCACATCAGGCTCTCTACTCAGCAGAGAACCTGCTTCTCCCTCTCACTCTGCCTGCATCTCTGCCTACTTTTGATCTCTCTCTATCAAAATAAATTAAAAAAAATACTGGCATATGTAAGATTAGATGATGTGTTCAGGTCGAGTTTCTGTGATTATTTTGCTTAAATAGGCTATTGAACATGGAGAAGATAGTTATAGATACAGACTCAGAAACATTCTTAGTCTAACCAGAAACTGAGGGGTTTTCAGAAGATTAGTCTCCAAAACAGAGGAGATATATACTCAGACATGCTCCGTTAAGACTTGTGGTTTCTGCTTCTGCATATAATAAGGAGCTTGGAAGTAACTACTCCATCCTAACCACAAATAAAAAGCTGGCCAGACTGGAAAACCAACCACTCCTCTCGAATTCATAAAAAAGGAGGAATATGGGACAAACCACTGCCCCCAAGACTAAGGAGACAGATGAAAAAGGGAGTCAGAGTTCTGTGAGCCTCAAAGTAAGCCCGTCATATAACTATGAACTTTGGGTGACTAGTGTATTAATGTAGGTTGATTGTAACAAATGTATCACTCTGGTGGGGGATGTTGAGAATGAGGTGCTGTGCATGTTGTACCTTTGCCTGGGTTTTGCTAAACTAAAACTAAAACTAGAACCCAAAACTGCTCTAAAGATGAAGTTCTTAATAAAAATGTAAAAATCTACTTTATTAAGATAAAGTAAAATAATATCACTGAAGAAGACAAAGAATAGCTAAAAATATCCTGCAATAAAATTAGGCTTTCTTTAATTTTTACTTTTTTTTTAAAAGCCTTTCTTTTTTTCTTTTTTTTTTTTTATTTGACAGACAGAGATCACAAGTAGGCAGAGAGGCAGACAGATAGAGAGAGAGGGGGAAGCAGGCTCCCTGCAGAGCACAGAGCCCGATGTGGGGCTCGATCCCAGGACACTGGGACCATGACCTGAGCCGAAGGCAGAGGCTTTAACCCACTGAGCCACCCAGGTGCCCCTCTTTAATTTTTAATTAGACCCCAAACAGCTCCAACATGCTCACACACACATTTGAAGAGAGAGAGGATGAGAACAGAGAAATTAAAATGAATATAAAAACAACAACAGCAACAAAACTGAATTAGCAATTGAAGGAAGGGGCTTTCACTTTTCTAAAATAGCAGTTCTCAAAATAAAGTTTTCAGATCCCTGGGAAGCTATTTTCATAATAATACTAAGATGTTAGTTGTCTTTCTTATGCTGTTTGCACTGATGTTGCAAAAGTAATTTAAGTAAAACTGCTGGTTTCTTAGCACGAGTCATGGGAATAGCACCAAAATACTAGTAGTTGTTGTATTTACAGCCAAGAACTTGTGAGGAAGACAAAACAAAACAAGAAAATAATTTTTTGAGAGTGTCTGAGGTGAAACACAAAAGTAATCCTTTTCATTAAATTTTAACTCCCTAATAATTCCATGTGATGATATGGAAACTCTATGAAACACTTTTACTGCATAACAGAGGTCAACAACTATATCCGGGCTCCTATACTTGTCTGAGTTGTAAGCTAAACTAACTGCCCGCCCCCCACCGCAAAGCACTATTTTTACCTGAAAAAAAGACTGACAGAACAAATATGTTATTCAAAACTGAATATTTGGTGGACATTTTCTTGATAGTGAACAAAGAAATTAAACCTACTGTTTTAAGAAAAACATCTGATAATACTTGTTGTCAATGATGAAATTCGAGCTTTCCAATGAAAATTAGAAATTTGAAAAGCTTGTATCCACCACTGTGAGACTGGTATATCTATTTCTTAAATACTTTTCTGATGACTGCTGGTGAAATTAATTACTATGATTTTTAATACTGTATAATGAAATGTCAACATTTGAAAGATCAGCCTTACTCAATAAAATAATACTTTCCAAATGATCTGTACATGATGTTACATAATCATTTGTGGTTAAAATATCCGTTCAAAATGGAAAATAGACCAATGAATTTGAATGTAACAGGGCAAAAAATGATTTTTTCTGTTTCACTATTTCAACTTCTATTTAAAAATTACCACCTTGGGACGCCTGGGTGGCTCAGTTGGTTAAGCAGCTGCCTTCGGCTCAGGTCAGGATCCCAGCGTCCTGGGATCAAGTCCCACATCGGGCTCCTTGTTCTGTGGGGAGCCTTCTTCTCCCTCTGCCTCTGCCTGCCACTCTGTCTGCCTGTGCTCGCTCTCTCTCTTTCTGACAAATAAATAAATAAAATCTTAAAAAAAAAAAAAAATACCAGCTTGCAAATTTTGCATAATGTTAGACAAGAATATCCCCACTTACCTGAAAAAGGTTACTTATATCACCCCCACTGTTTCCAACCACATATCTCTGTGAGGCTGGATTTTGTTCATATACTTTAATCTAAATAGCTTATGGCAGCACGGAGACTATAGAGGCAGTTATAAGAATCAAGATATCTTAAGAGAGACATTTAATAGAATTGCAAAAGTGAAAAGTAATGTTCTCATTATATTTAATTTTAGAAAATATACTAAGTTTTTCATAAAACCAACTGTTATTTTAAAGATTTAATTAATAAATACTTAAAAATTTTCTCACACTCAACTTTTAACTATCAGTGGATATAACCCACATAAACAAAAGCTCACAGCTCCTCAAAAGTTTTTAACAATACAAAGGGATATTGAGACAAAATTAAAAAAAAAAAATTGTAAACCACTTCTCCAGTTTCCAAATGGTTTGGTGTTGTGTAGTTGTCAGGCAGATTGCTGTCATCACTATTCCCTCATTAATATTGTTTTCATCCTTTTCACTATACTATTCTGATTTTTCTCCTTTTCCCCTATTGCTCCTTTCTTGCCTGTTCCAAATATTTTCAAATGTTCGCATTTCCTAAGGTTTATTCCTAATCACATATCATTTCTCCTCTAGGTTTTCCCTGGGCAACTGTTGGGTAGACCATCCACCTGTCATGGATCATCGGGTACATTCTTAATGGGCACCAAGAGCATAAAGCTTTGACCACTCTTTCCTTGGGCAATTTCTTTGGGTTGTGTTTTCAATGAATGACTTTGAGAGCTGATGTGAAATCTCCTTCAAAAGAAAGAGCAAACCAACTTCTCATCCTATGGAAACAATAGATTTCTCAAGCTAGGTGTTCCTCTTCTGCAGTGCAACCTACTGTATGTACAAGTGTCCATCATGGGCCACCTGTGTCACCCTGTGGGGTCTGAACGGCATAGCAAATTGATAGAAATAGACTTGAAACTAGCTACTGCTGCTTGTCTCTTATTAGGGTGCCCTGTGTCTTCTGCCAGAACCGATGAAACTGGGGCAGGCAAACTTGTTGGCTTGCAACTAAGATAAAACCCTAGACCCTGAACAGTTCTTGAGACTGACCTCTTTCTCACCTAGAGTTTCCTCCTAAAATTCAGAAATAACAATGACTCCAAAATATATGACTTTAGCCTAGATTATTGTCCCAGTTACAGACTGCTTACTAGAACAATATGAAAGAGACACAGTTCATGCTCTATGTACCCAAAGTCTAATTATGTAGGGTAGTTAATTTATTCAGTGGTTATAAATTCCCTGAATTTATATCTCTGAGATCTTGCCATATAGATCTTGTGTGTTCTTTGCAGACCTAAGTTTGGTATCAGGTTATAGCTACACTTCTGTAGGTCCTCACTAAGAATTAGTTATCAGTGATAATATTTCCTTCTTTGGTGCCCTAGCATCACCTAAGAATTCCCCAGCAATTATTTAAAAGTAAATTACTTCCCCAGATCCCACACTTTCTTGATTTGTTTTCTTTTCTTCCACCATTTCCAGAAGTATAATTAATTTAGCATGAGAGGGTTTTGTACATTGCTGCCCTAGCCCATGGCCTTTCCAACAATGTACCTCTGAGAGTGTCTGGAAACTTAGTTGAGCAGAGAGCTATAGCCAGACCTTCTGCTCAAATGCACCAAATGTGACACATTGGCTCCCAGAGAGCACTCTCTGCTCACTGTTGGTGTGACCATGGCCAGAAGCCAAAACTTGCCGTGGACACATTACCTCTTAGTGAGGAAGAAAAAAATATCCCTCATAATGACTTTTTAGCTCTAGTTTGAGGATCCCAACTACGAATAATGTATTTCCATAGTGAAAAATAAAACGATGTAAACTTTAATATGATATTTAAGGCTTTGGTATTGCCTCAGGAGGGTTTCAACAGGGCATTTGTATAGGTCACAGGAATTCTCAGAGGCAACTCCACAAAGCTAAAGGTTGGTTTGAAGTGATGACAAAATACTCTCAATGAGGAGTCCTTCCTGATCAAAAAGGTCACTTGATTTCTTGCTGTATATTCCTACAGAACCAAGTATTAGGTCCTTCCAACCAGGAATCTTATAGCCCATATGACTTCTGTAGATTGTTTGCATAGTTTCTATGAATTCATACTCTGTTTTCTACCTCTGCCAATTGTGATTAGTTAATAATAATCTTCAGGATGAGGCACATCCCAGAATTTAAAAATAATCCTTGATTTTGACATGACATTGACAGAGTCCTTTGTAATTGTTCATCAGAAAAACATAGATTCAAGTATTACTCTAATGTCAACCTTTGTTCAAAATAAAGTAGAGAGAAAAGCACGTCTAAAACATACACACATAAAATAGAAATGTGTGCGTAAAAATACATATAATCCTATGTCCTTGAAACAAAATTTATTATTTTGTTTATTCCTTCAGAATATTTTACATAATTTCTATATTATTCTTAAAATTATTTAGCATTTCATTTGGAAGTCAATTTTTCCTATGTTGTTAATTAATTTTTATAAAAATGAGAATTTATAAGAAATATAAATGACATTCACCTAATGTTATATTTTAGAAGGTGTCAAAGTGTAAATATTATGAGGTTTGCATTATACTCCAATCTTTTAGACATTTAATTTCTGTCTCTGGGAGAAAGCATGTCTGAGATCTGCCACAGAACTTTCTAAATGTGCATCACCATGTTGGGCTCTGGAACTCTTCCTTCTTCACTGGTGGGAACAATAATGGTACAGTCACTTGGAGAAAATAGTTCAGAGCTTTCTTAATATATTCCTGTCATGCAATCCAGCAATCACACTCCTTGGTACTTATCTAAAGGAGTTGAAAACCTATCAACAGAAAAACCTGGAATGACCATTGATAGTAGTTTTATTTATAATTACCAAAACTTGAAAGCAATCAAGATGTCCTTTGGTAGATGAATAAATGAACAGTGGTCCAACTAGACAATGGAGTATTATTCAGCATTAAAAAGAAATGAGCTGTCATGCCATGAAAAGGCATGTAGGGAACTTTAAATCAATACTACTAAGGGAAAGAAGCCAATATGAAAAGGTTTTGGTATGAAAAGGAATACGGTATGATTCTATCTATATGACATTCTGGAAAAGGCAAAATTATGGAGACACTAAAAAGATCAGTCGTTGCCAGGGGCTGGGTTGGGGAATTAATAGGCAGAATACAGAGGATTTTCAGGGCAATGAAAATACTCTATATGATACCGTAATGATGGAAACATTTCATTACATGTTGCCAAAACCCATAGAATGTACACCACCAAGTGTGAACTCTAATGTAAGCTATAGACTTTCAGTAATTATAAGGTGTCAATATTGGCTCATCAGTAGTTTTCAGTGTACCATTCTGGTGAGGATGTTGAGGCTGGGGAAGATTATGCAATTGTGGAGCAGACAGCATATAGGAAATCTCTGTAACTTGCTTCTCAGTCTTGCTGTGGACTTTAAACTTCTCTAGAAAAAGTCTTAAAAATTTAATTTTCCATTTTTATAGAAGAAAAAATTAAAATATCTGACATACTTCATTGCCTTCTTAAGAGGATCAAATAAAAATTTGAATGTGATTTATAAGAGTATTAATAATAAAAAAGGACTCTAATGCTATGTGCCACTCACTGATGTACATATCCAATATTTTCAATATATCAACATAGTCTTCACTACAAACTTATGCTATAGATATTATTATTATATTGACACTTTAGATGAGGAAATTATGGCATTGAGACGTTGTGTAGCATGTTCAGGTCACACAGCTTGTAGAGGTGGACCAAGATACGATTTCAGGTGTGGTCTGACTCATGAGTTTATCTCCTAATTCCTACATTATACAGTCACCACAGGTATTAACTACATCCCTTACTATTAAACATATTTCTATAAGAAAGGGGAGATCACTGTCATTATTAATAATTATATAGATTTTCAGAATAAATGAGCATAGTTACAACCCCTTTGCTCAATAAGTTTGGGGATATTTTGGAGTTCTCAAATGAGGGTCTAGGATGTGCCAACCCCTGGGTTTCCTGTGCTAAGGGTTAGCCTTGAAATAATAGGAATTTATGCAGTAGTTCAGAAGCTTCAGGTTTCATCAAAAAAGATATACATCAAGAAGGTGGTCTGGAATTGTCCAATATGGAACACAGAAGAATCTCGTGATCCAGACTGGGTAAGGGAAGAACATAGAGGGCCGCCATGATGGAGAACATAATAGCTTAGAGTCTATCTCTGACCACCGCTGAGTCAACACATAAGAAATCATCAGTATTTTCCAGAAGCTGCTGAAAAATTATGTCCACCTTTCTTGTGCCATGGTGCAAGACTGATTTGCCAGGCTAGCCTACTCCACTTTGAATATATATGTGTAAAAAGTGAAAATGAATAATTGGTGAAAAACTTTCTATCAGGATATTTGGAACTTTTTCTGTTGTCTCAAAGTCACTAAAGCCTGGGAAGTTAACAACAGTCAGTGAACTTATCGTCACTTCTAAAGACAGGATTTGTAAAGACATGACTAAATTGGTTCAGATTTCTTACAGTGCATAGAAAAATAGCTCTAGATATCCTTAATATAAGGCACCTTTGCTAATAAGGTAGCAAGAACTTTACAAAAATTAAAGTGTTATGTTATTTTCCAGCCCATTTCTCTGGGGGAGAAATGGTGCACAGTTCTCCGCACCCCAGCCGGGTGTGGCAGCATCAAAGAACACACAAAAATTGGGGGATTGTTTGCACTAGAGAAGGCTGGTAGAACACTCCCTGACTAGATGTTTGTTATCGGTCATATCCCAAATTATAACCAGAAGTCGTCAAACCTTAGGACATTCTTGGAGAAGTTGGGTTATGCCCCAGGGGTTTTGTATACATGCTGATGGAAGCAGGTGTCGGTTTTAAGCCTGAAGAAGCCAAAAGCAGGAAGCTGGCTGGACGAGCCACACAGCTAAGGCAAGAAGAAAGGGAGGAGTAAAGAAACTAGTGCTTCATGGGACAAAGAATTCTCTATTTTTATTTGGGATACATGGCTTCTTACAGGAGGTAACTTTGCTATTGGTATCCTGACAAAAACCTGCCTCAGAGTAGCTACCTCCCGGGGCAAGGTAATCTCAAATGTCCGACCCTGGATAGGGCTGATGAAAGGTAAGAAGCAAAGTTGCACCCAGCAAGTGCATGATGCCTGTGAGGAGAGAGCACTGAGAAAGACACACGGTGGCTGGCAGGACCAAAGGGCAGTGGTGAGTCAGGATGCCCTCAAGGTCCAGAAGTAGATCTTTCCTTCTTCCTTTGAATCACCTCCCCGACTACTCTAGCTTTGAAGGAAAGGCAGGTGGAAGAGGGAGTAAGAAAGGAAAAGGAAAGGGAAGATGGTGGCTGCTCCCTTTCCTCATGGCTTAACCAGTCCCAGAGTTATCTCAGAAGGGATAGGAGAGATGTGTTTGATGGATGACAGATTAGAACTTTAATGGAGACCAGATTGGAATTAAAATAACCTAAAAGCTATTGGATTTTCTCAGGATGCTCCTAAGGATCAGGGAAGGGCAAATTGACAAAATGTATTTTAGGCAACAATAGTGGTAAAAAATAAAACTTTGTATTCTGAGTTCAACCCATCCTAAAAGCTAGTTGCTCTTATTTCTCTGGGGTTTTTAAAACTTCCACAAGAAGTTCTAGAAAAATCAAAGCACTCTCCAGCCCCTCTCCTTGTCGTGTGAAGAATTACATTAATTCTATAAATCCCCAATGCTGCTTTTAATAACTAGTGCTCTTGAAGATTTAAAAAAGGTACAAGTAGGAGAAAGTATAGCAATTCTTAATGTACGATAGACCTTGTGATTAGTTGCAGTGATTTTCTGTCAGTGTTTTAAATAACTGGGAAGGTATCTCATGGTTTTCATAATTGGATAGTATCATGATACTCACCTAATCAAACTTGTTCTGAGAGGATTTTGAGGCAAACTTCATGAGTGTTAAATAAAGCAAGTGACAGGGAGCGCTAGTTTAACCACCATACCCGCATCACCATAAAACACTTAGGCTGCACATGTGCTTTCCTGTCTCTATTGATTTCTTGGACACAGCTGGGTTCTAGCCTTAGAGGAATATACTGTGGCACAGCCCATATGGGGCAGCATTTGATAAACAGAAAGTGCTGGGAAGGGAGAGCTCTTTCAGAGCTCGGTGCACCTGCAGGCACGGACCGGCGCTCCCGTGCCCAGGGCCCGCTTGCGAAGCCTGCTGCTGCTTGCCACGAACCTGCTTCCTACCCTCTGAGCCTTGTTGTCTTGCCAACCATGGAAGCTGACATTTTTCCTCTTATTTGCTTTTGCATTTAGAAAAGGTTCTTGAAGGAACACCTGAGGGACAGGCAGCAGAGCAGATCTAGTGGAAAAAAGGGAAAAGAAAAGGCACAAAAAACAAAGACTGCTCCCCCAACCAAAAGCACAAAGTAAACAAAAAGGAAAAAAAATGCCAAATAAAAAGAAGAAGGAGGCTTTTGGGCACAATGGAAATGTGCCTCTCATGTTGATTTAAGAGAATTATTTTAAATAGATTGTCTCTAACTGAGAGAAAATTGGGACTGGAAAAGGGCATTGAATGTCTTTCTTTACCCAGTTCTTAAAATAAAATAGATTAGCAGTCTCTGTAATTTTTGGAATAGGCACTAAATGATTTTATTACATCTATATTTACAAAGCACTGTCATATAAGACATGAATGACCTTAATAAGTAGAAACATACATATAGAATATACATTCACATGTAAATAATATAAATATAAGTGTGTTTATATGTATGTGCATATACAGAGCCTAGAAACCATCCACACATATAGATGCATATATTTAACCTCCTTCAACTGAACATTTACATTCCATTTTGTATTATATTTTGGTTATCAAATTGTATTTTATTTTATTTTTTTTTAAATTATTTATTTGACAGACAGAGATCACAAGTAGGCAGAGAGGCAGGCAGAGAGAAAGGAGGAAGCAGGATCCCTGCTAAGCAGAGAGCCTGATGTGGGGCTCGATCCCAGGACCCTGGGATCAAGACCTGAGCTGAAGGCAGAGGCTTTAATCCACTGAGCCACCCAGGCGCCCCTCAAATTGTATTTTAAATGTGTGTTGTTATTTTAAAAATACTAAAAATGTTCTATTTTTATAATACATGTAACTCATACTAGAGGACTGACCTTGAAAATTTTTAATTTCTTTTATATAAAATGTATTCCGCATTTGAAAGTTAGGAAATTCTGTGCCTTTTCAATGAGTTTGAGTTGTGCTCTACTGAAAGTCCTGCCTTCAGGCTGATCCCTACCTCTTTTCCCACAGATATCTCAGCAGACCTTGCAGATTACTCCTCTAAGTAAAGAAATTCTTTCCAAAGAGATCCTACTAAAAGATACATTTCCCTTCTGCTTAGGATAACCACATGAAGTTAATCTAGGATAAATAGTTTCAGTTTACCAGTATCTGTCTTGGCACTGGGGAGAAACATTCTGTGCACGCTAGTTGTAAATGTGGTTCTTTGCAATGCTGATGCCCCAGAAAGCAGAAATCCACTAGCTTGGCCCAGGAGAATGGAATCATTCCAAGTGGAGTTGATAACAGGTGGAAGAAAACAAAACAAAACAAAACAAGACAGATGTAGAGTCAGTTTTAAAAACCGATGAAAAGAAAATGCATGCATTGAGAAGAAAATTGAGCTGATACAAGAAAAAGCAGAAGTAATAGCTCGTATCAGATCATCAAGGAAGAGGGACAGTGGCTTCAGATTCCCAGGGCTGGCTGTGATCTCTCATAAGTCTTGCCAAAGAGAGCTCCGTCTGCCTCAAGAGAGGACAGGGCACAAAGGCCATCACTGTCTTTTAGGAAGACCACAGCATTCAGTGCCAGATGACTGGAGAGACAGTCCAAACTGGGTGTGTCCCCTGCAAGGGATACTCCAAACTCTGGGTCTGATGTACAGTTTAGCCAACAAGGATCACTGCTGCCTGGTAACCACACAGTGAAGGCCCCAATGGGAAGTTGTTTCAATGAGCTTGAAGACAGAATATCCCTTAACTACCTGCAGACTCCATTAACTCATTTGTTAAATGAGTAGCCTAACAGTCACACTCGAAGCATCCCGAATAGCATACAACTGTCACCTAGTTTTAATATTTCTGCTGCTGTTCTCATTGATAGAGACATCCACAAACTGCAGCCTTCTGGGCTGGGCATGTGGGAGTTCTTTGGGCCTCACTGCATAAGGAGGGTTTTGAAGTGAACTATCTAGCAAGATCTTGGTTTCAAAAGCAACATCTGTTTCTTTGAGAAGTGGCAGCAGATGTGATCCCAGGGGGATGAAATGGAACTTTGGCATTAGAAGGACCCTGATGCTCATTACATCTTTACCTAGTATTTGCTTGTTGAAAAACCAGTTAGTAAAGGATCCTCAAGGGGGGCCTGGATGGCTCAGTCAGTGAAGCATCTGACTTGATTTTGGATCAGGTCATGACCTCAGCATTGTAAGGTAGAGCCCCAGGTTGGGTCCCTCTATCTCCCCTTCTTTAATTTAAAAAAAAAAATGGCCCTCAAGAAGAGGAAAACACCTCAGGTAAGTAGGGTAAACAGGAAAAATGTGGGAATAAGGAAGGTATAAAAAATATGGGATCAGGTAAAGAGAGCCAGGGCAAACTTGGGACAGTGAAGGGAGGGCATTGTATCATCCAGATCTGGGGACAGTGTTTATTTCAAGCACTTGTAGCAGAGAGTAAATATTTGAAGGGAAGCAGTCTTAAAACACCAAATGTACACTGCAAGATTTTTTCAAAGGCTGGTAGTTTATGCAGATGTAGAAACATCTGTTATGTTTAAAGTTTACAAATAGCTTTAATTCAGTGATACAACACACCGATACAAAAATGTGCTTGAGTCTGGAATGCTTGTGTTTTGGAGAAAGAATGAGAAACTGAGCAGCACGGATCAGAACTGCCCTTGGCTATGTGCATTTTGGAAAATGTGTTGAAAGCCCATGTTTAAGATTTTCTATAGTTTTAAAATATTATGCTAAATGTCATGTGCTATCTTAAACTGGATTCTGAAACCCACAAACAAAAACATTAATGGAAAAACCAGTGAACTCTAAATTGGTAGTATTGTACCAATATTAGTTTCTTAGTTTTGGCAAGTGCCCTGTGGTTATTCCCAGTGCTAACTAGGGGGAAACTGGGTAAACCATATTCAAGAACTCTCAGCAGTATCTTCCAACCTTTTTCATATATCTACAATTATTCTACAGTACAAATGTATTTTTTAAAATTGGGATTTTTGAAGATGTCCCTGAAAACTACATAAAACCATAAAAAAAAAGGTGTTTCTTTTTTTCCAAGTGCCAGACAAACATACTGCAATGTTTTTTTTTAATGTTTTGTTGTTGTTGCAGTTCTATATTCAATAATAGCATGAGATGATTAGAAAAAAAATATTCCTTAAAATTTGTATGAATGTCCACTCTTGAGTACAGCCTACTTTGGGGCTTTTGAGTAATTGGGAAGGAATCTTACATAGAACTTACAAATTGACTCTTCATTAAAACTCTCTGAACCTAATTTTTCAGAAAGACATTTTATGGCAAAAGTTGCAACTGATACATGCAAAACAATTTAAATTTTTGAGGGATTGAACCTTAGAGAAATTAAGTCTAAGGAACCAGTTTGTACAAATGTTAATGAAGCCAAGTACTCAACACCAGAAAACAAGCGATTTTCTAAGCAGTGAAGAAAGTGGTATCCCTTACCTTTACATTGTCTCAGGTGCAGGGATTCTTAGGCATCCTGGCAGTATTTTTCTTGCAAGACATCTTGTCTAGCTTGACATCAGAATGATTGTTCAAGTCTCAAAGATATCGTTTTGAAGTATGATACATACCTCTGTAATAGTTTAAAGATTGTTTACAAATCAATTCTCAGTTTTCTTTAATAGTCCACAAGTTTTAGTTCATCTAAATCCATAGGTTATCGAGTTGACCCTTGAACAACATGGCTTTCAACTGTATGGATCCACTTATTTGTGGATTTTTTCCTTTCTTTCTTTTTTTTTTTTTTTGGATTTTTTATTTTCAATAAATATAGTACAGTACTGAAAATGTAGTTTCTCTAATTTACTATTTTTTTACTTTGTTTTAAGATATTATATATAGATAGATAGATAGATTTAGATATCTATATCTATCTATATACACAAAGATTTTATGTATTTGGCAGAGAGAGAGAGAGAGAGAGAGAGCACAAGCACAGGAGCAGGAGAGGGAGAAGCAGACTCCCCACTGTGCAGGGAGCCTGATGCAGGACTCAGTCCCAGGACCCCGGGGATAATAACCTGAGCCCTGAGCCACAGGTAGACACTTAACAGACTGAGGTACCCAAACACCCCTCCTTTTTTTTTTTTTTTTTAGATTTTATTTATTTATTTGACAGAGAGGGAGAGGGAGAGCAGACTCCCTGCTGAGCCGAGAGCCAGACTCGGGGCTTGATCCCAGGACTGCCAGATCATCAGCTGAGTGGAAAACAAATTCTATAAATATGGTATAAAAAATATGTGTTAATCAACTATCAGTAGGGCTTTTGGTCAACCGTAAGCTATTAGTTAAATTTCGGAGGAGTCAAAAGTTATCAACAGATTTTCTTTTTTTTTTTTTTTTTTTAATTTTTTTTTAATTTTTTTTTTTTTAATTTATTTGTCAGAGAGAGAGAGAGGGAGAGAGAGCGAGCACAGGTATCCACAGATTTTCAACTGTGCTGGAATTGAAGGCCCTAACTCCCGCATGGTTTCAGGGTCACCGGCAGTTGTTGAAATTGTAAACTAGTTTGTCAATTTAGTGATTTCATGATAAAATGTCTTATTTAATCTTTACAAGCACCAAGGGTTTAAACCCAACTTACATTAGATATTAGATGGCTTATTCATGGAGGAATCAGCTAATTCATAACTGATTCTAACCATAGTTTGATTTCAAATCTAGTGATTTAGCTTCTTTCTGTTTTACCATTTTTGATAGCTAAAAATTTGATTTTGCTTGCTAGAAGATGGGGAGTTTGGCATTTTAAGAGTTGTGTATTTGTATATTCCCTTCATTTGCCAAAACATTTCAGGCTCAAATTGGATATAAATTTGAAAGGGATATTTTGGAAAATGGTAGGATTTTTTTCCTGAATTCTAAAATGTTCTCCATAAGACAGATGTAGAAACTGTAATAGGGTAAGAAAATTATATATGCATTTTTCATTATGCTTTTTAGTTGTTGATATCCTATTCTTAAAACATATTTTCATCTTGGTGGCTTGACTCTGGAAACTCATACAACTTTCAACAAAATAATTAAATCATAAGTGACAAAGCTATCCCAGAAGTATGAAATAGGGGTGCCTGGGTGGCTCAGTCATTAAGCATCTCCCTTTGGCTCAGATCATGATCCCAGGGTTCTGGGATCCAGCCCTGGATCAGCCTCCCCGCTCAGCAGGAAGCTTGCTTCTCCCTCTCTCACTCCCCCTGGTTGTGTTCCCTCTCTCACTCTCTCTCTCTTTGTACCAATTAAATAAATAAAATATTAAAAAAAAAAGTATGAACAAAGTAGTGTGTGGTCTTGACATTTGCCTAGAATAAGAGAGAAAAATTCTTTTAATATATGTAGTATGTTAACATAACAAAGAACATGTATAATTTTATTTTTGTTATTTTCCCTTATAACTGTTTCCCACAGCCACGGCTTTTTCTCTGATGTTCTGTTAGTAACTCCAGGTAACTGCCACATTATTCTCTGGTGCACAGTCTACATATTTATGTACAACCAGCTGAGGAGTTTGAGTTTCAATTTTGTTCTGCTTCTTCCCCCTCTTCTTCTTCTCCCTTCTCCTCTCCTTCTCCTCTTCCTCCTCCTCCTTCTTCTCCACCTTCTCCTTCTTCTCCTTCTCCTCCTCCTTCTCCATCTTCTTCTTCTTCACTTATTTTCTCCTCTGATTGGTTGATTTTTGAGTTAAGAACACTATACAATATTATTAATTATAGCCACAGTAATGTACAGCAGATCTCTAGAACTTAAACATCTTGGTGACTGGAAACTTCATACCCCTTGAACGAAATGTCCCTTTGCATTCCTTCCCCCCAGCCCCTGGTAACCACTCCCCTCCTCTATGCTTCTGTGTGTTTAAGTATTTTAGATTCCTCTTCAAAGTGAAGTCATGCAGTAATTATCCTGCAACAAGGATGACTCTGGAGAACAGCATTCTCTGATTTCTCTTTAACCATGTCAGGGCAGTAAATATTATTACTCTGTTACAGATATAAACAGCAACACTGCAGATATGTTTGCTCCTCCCCCCAGCATCTGCCCCTCCCCCCCACTACACCTCCCTTATTCCCTGTAACGTCCAGCACTTTCCACAAGATTTCATCTTCACTGCTATACTAATTGTCTATTGCTGCTGTAAAAAAATGACTACAAACTTAGTCACGTAAAACAACAAAATTATATTATCTTAGCATGCTGGGGGTAAGAAGTATAGACTGGGTTGGCAAGGCTGCTTCCTGAAGGCTCCAGAGGAGAATGCATTTCGCTGCCTTCTCCAGCTCACTCTGTGACCATGCCTGGCTCCCACCTCTACTTTCCTCATCGCATCTCCTTCCTGACCTGACTCTCCTCTTCGCCCTTATAAGGGCCCTTGTGAGTACATTGGCCTCATCCAGGAAATCCAAGAAAATTCTGTTTCAGGGTGTTTAACTCACTCATATGTGAAGAAGTTTTTACCATGGAATGTCCTATATTCACAGGTTCTGGGACTAGGATATGGACCGCTTCGGGGAAACATGTTCTGTACCCCACACTGGCCTATAGAATGACGTTCCATTTGATAGAATAAAGCCCAAGACCCTTTTATGGTCAAACTCTGATCTACTTTATTATTCACTCCTGTTCTCTCCTACTACTTCTCTGGCATTTTAGATCAAAACCATGCCACAGTATGTGTGGTTCTCTGAAGCCATCTTGTTCTTTTAAAATTTACTAATTTTTTTGCTTCCTTCTGCCTGAAATGCATTTTTATTTTTTTTGTACTAGACTAATTCCTACTCATCCGTGTTGTATTTTAATTACAAACCACTTTAAACATATGGAAGGATACAGAAAATAACAGAACAGACCCCTATATTCCAACCCCCAAGATTAAACAGATGTTAACATTGTGCTGTGTTTGTTTCAAGTTTTTTTTTTTCTGTGTTTTAGAGAAATGAAACATTACAGACATCTTGAAAGCCACCTTATCTCCTGTCCCCACCCACCTCCCCAGATGGACGTCTGAATTGGTATTTATCATTCATAAACCATAACTATTATAGTTTTGACTGCTATCAGCATAAAATATAAATTAATGCATGTGTTAGTTTATAGTTTAATTTTCTTCACTTAACATTAGATTGTTTTCAGATCTTATGCATGTTGACACACACTGACTTTCTAATTTAACTCCTCTGGAATATTCCGTTGCATAAATGAAACACAATTCATTCACCCAAAATCTATTTAGAATTCATTTTAGAAATTAGAAATTTCTACTTTTTTTGCTATTATATAGGATGCTGCCCTGAACACTAATGTGAAAATCTCCCTTGACTGATACGCAGTTCCCCAGGGTAGATACCTAGAAGTGGGGTTTTCTCCTCTATTTTGTACTGCCAAACTGTTTTTTAACGTGGTTGGACTAATTAATACCCTTGTATCCTACCTAAATTGGGTATCATATGATTACATAAAAATTAACCCAATTACTATGAGAAAATATGCTTTGTTATTTATTGATCATAATGGGCTCTCAGTGAGATTAAAAATATTTTCACACATCTATTTGGCACTCAGTTTTATTGATCTGTAAATTAAAATCAAAGTGAACAGTTTTTCTTTTTGTGTTGCTTGTGTATGTCTGAGCCTTGTTTAAAAAATCCTTCAAACTTGGGGCAACTGGGTGGCTCAGTCAGTTAAGCATCTGACTCTTGATTTCAGCTCAGGTCATGATCTCAGAGTCATGAGATCGCGCCTCATGTTGGGCTCTACACTGAATGTGGAGCCTGCTTGAGATTCTCTCCTTCTGCCCCCCTGTCACCTCAAAAAGAAAAAAAAAAAAAAAGAAAGAAAGAAAAAGAAGAAATCCTTTAAACTTGAAGTCATAAAGTTACTCCAATCTTTTCCTCTAAATATTAATAGTTTAATTATTCAAATACTTTACTTAAAATATGTGGAATTCATATTTAATATGAAACAAGAATCCAAATAGTTAAAATATATACAATTATATATGTTTGCCTGTTCCTGGGCTCCCTAGTCTTATGCATTGTCTATGTGTGTGTGTGTGTGTGTGTGTGTGTGTGTTTTTCTTGTGCTAATACTACACAATGTTATCTATGTGATATTTTCATTTTGCCTTGATAACGGAATAACTCTTTCTCTTCTTCATCTCCTTCCCCTCCTTTTTCATTGTCCTTCATTTTAAAAACTGGACTTTATTTTTAGAGCAGTTTTAGATGAGCAACAAAACTGAGTTGAAAGTTTAGACAATCCCCATATACCCCCTGCCACTCCTCCCACAGTCTCCCTTACTGTCTGCATCACCATCAGGGTGATACATTTGTTGCAATTGGAGAAGCTACATTAACACATCAGTATCAACCCAAATGATAATATGCACTTAGTAATCTGCGTAACACTGTTTTTTCATGGCTTGATAAATCATTTCTTTTTACTGCTGCATAAAATTTCATTGTCTGGATTATACCAATTTATTTATTTATTCACCTGTTGAAAGGAAATTTTGGTAGCTTCCAAGTTTGGCAGTAATGAATACAGTTGCCATAAACATCCAAGTGGAAGATTCTTTTATGGACATAAGTTCCCCACTCAATTTGAAGTGAAATTGCTGAATGATATGGTAGAATCTGTTTAGTTACCTAATAATACGTGATGCTGAGTATCTTTTCAAATTACTCTGTTTTATTCCTTTTTAGAATTGTCTGTGCAATTCTTGGCCTTTTATGTGATAATGGTGATGATGATGATGATGATGATGATGATGATGATGATGATGATTTTAGAGAGCTGGGGGGCAGGAGGCAAAGGGGAAGGAAGAGAGAATCCTAAGCAGACTTCCTCCAAGAGTGGAGCCTGACACAGGGTTCATTCTCACAACCCTGAGATGATGACCTGAGACAAGATTAAGAGTCGTACACTCAACGGAGAGTGCCCCAGGTGCTCCGTGACATTTTTTTAACAAGACATTTTGAATCTTCTAATTTACCTCTATTAAAAAATTTTCCATAAAATATATTTCTTTTTTGTATATGTCTATTCTTTTTTTCTAACATCCCTTCTTTCTTATGCATTTGATTCTTTTCTCTTACATTCTTAATTATATTTTTTAAACATTACTGTTTTAGTTTTGTTTTTTTTTTTTTTTTTTCCCCAGATTGTCTATTATCTGAAGAACTTAGATTCCTATCCTTATGTTGCTTGTATCACTGAATTTTCCTCATGGTGGATTGCTATTTATGGGAGTTCCTCTATCTCATGGCTTTGTAATATGTGTGTCCCAAACTAAGGATGTCTTCCTTGAGAATGACTTTGCTAATTTCTAACTGTTGGTCTTTGTTTGAGAGTTCTTGAATCATGCAGGTAGTATAACTCTCAACTCTATAACCAAAAGATGATAGGAATCCAAATTTATATGTTACCATGTAAGATTTATTTTTCCCCATCTGGGCTTCAATCAATACCAACTAGTCCTTGTTTTGTTTTTGTTTTTCCTTACTTGTGAGATAGTTTTTTGTGGGGAAGGCTATTGTTTCTAGAAACATATTAACATTTAAGAGCCAAGATTTGTTTGAACTTTCTCCAGCTCACCATCTCATGTACTTTTAGTGTTTTAACTTCTGTCCATTCATTGTTACTAAAATCTACACCCTTAGATTGCTGGAACTTACCCATATCAGTAACTAAACACACACATACAGACACACATCTGGGACACCACAACAGCAACCCACACACTAACCACTCTGTTTTTCAGTCTAAGAACTTTTGCTTTCCCGGATTTCCTTTTCTGAAGACTACTTGTCACTCTCAGCCAGTATCTTGTGCTAAATGCACAACTTTAACCTCTATATTTAACCATATTGCCAGAATGAGCAGGGATCTCATTTATAGCTATGATGCCTTTCAAACATTTTATTTTTGAGCCTATATTTATTTTCAAAGGTTTTTATAACCAATTGGCACAAACCCTTATCTAGGCATCATATTGAATCGTGAAAACTGGTTCATTTTAGATAATGTAAGGCACAGTTCTATCGAATTTTCCATGTGATGTGATAGGGAGTCTGTCTGTCTCTCTGCTGTCCTGGCCCTCCTTTCCTTTCAACTGAAGTCTTTTAACATGGCTTTTCATATCACATTTTCATAGGCAACTCTACACACCTACTTTCTTTATACATAATGATTATTTATTTATTTTCCACTAAAACAAAATCATGTGACTCTTACCTTCTGTTCTTGGAGATTGTTCCATGTTAGGTTCTGATGACTAAATGCACATTTTTTAAAAAATATTTTATTTATTTGACAAAGAGAGAAACACCGAGAGAAGGAACACAAGCAGGGGAAGTGGGAGAGAGAGAAGCAGGCTTCCCACTGATCAGGGTGCCCAATGTAGGGCTCGATCCCAGGACCCCAGGACCATGACCTGAGCCAAAGGCAGACACTTAATGACTGAGCCACCCAGGCACCCCTAAATGCACATTCTTGAGCAAATTTTTGGATGAGATGACAGAGCTAAAGATTGGCTGGGCCAGGATTATGTGCTCCCCTTGGGCGGGTGAGAGACTGTCCATTCCACCCGAGTAAATAAAACGGGGAATGAACATCTCACTTGACTTTCATCAAGAAAGTCATATTTGTTACAGTAAGAGGGTAAGAAGGGGAACAGGTGCAATTCTTCTCCACCAGAGATTCTCTGACTTCTATAGATAGTCAGACAGTGGCTTTCCATGCCACCACAGCAGTTGGCAAAACTGCAGGTTCTGGCGTCCCAACCTCATGGCCTCACTGAGTTGTTGGGGTATTGCTTCTCCTCTTCCACAATTCCCTCAAGATCAGCAAGTGGTTTTGTTTCATAATGGAAGTCCCAGTCCCAAACATCTAATATCATCAGAAATGGTTATGGCAGAAAGGGAGAAAAGCAGAAAAGAGGAAAGGAACAATTAGGGAGAATAGAAATCTATGCCAGGAAAGGTTAAAATATTTTCTAACATCACAACAAATTAATGTGAGCCTACAGAAGAACCCAATTTCCACAAACCCAGTCAACGGAACAATTTTATTCCATGGATATCCCTGTTATGATGTTAGTGACTAAAAAAACAAAACAAAACAAACAAACAAACAAAAAAAACTAATGAAACTAAAAAAGGAAATAAAAAATTACTGGAATAGTTAATGGAGAGCACTCATTTTACATGTGTTTGGTTTTAGAACTTCCCCTTTTATTATTTGGTTTTAAATTCCATTTCTTTGCAATTCTCCACTTTTTCATTTTCTTTTGTTTTGTTTACTTTTCTCTGGTTCAAGACTATCTTCAGGTTCTTCTCTTAGTACCGACATGGGTGTGAATAACCTGGATCTCAGGTCTTCACATCATAATGTCAGGGTAAGAGTGAGTGTCTCCTGCAGGGACCGCCATGGAAGACGGAGTACATTAACTTTCAGGTTCAGGGATGAAGGTTCCGCAGTGTTTGCTGACTGCATGGCGCTGCATAGACCAGCTCTCCTGGCTTATCAGATGGACCTTGCTGATTGACTACCTTCAATAAGGGCCACCCTGAGCTGTGGATTGGGCCAACCCCCAAAGAACGGCATGATGCAAACTGTGAATGTTTTGCTTCTGAAAGGAAACCTGGAGGGCTGTAAACACAAGGGATAATTAATGACTGCTGGGCAGCGAAGCCACCACCACAGAACCCTATGTCTCCCCTCGAGCAGACTGAAATCTGTGTGCAAATGTTGACAGGGGCTTATTCAGGTCATACCCAATAGTTACTTGCATTTGCCACTAGATAATTGTTTGCTGCTACTGATATTAATTTTATCTTGACAAGTCAAAACTACGTTCTTTGTTAGCCTTCTTCCTCTTAAAGTGCATTTTCCTTACAGACTTGGTAAGACCACCCATGTGGCATTGGGATCCCATATGATGGACACTCTTCCATTTTAATCACTAGATCTCATGACATATGTACTCTGTATAACAGACTATCCAGTTAATATTAAAGCAATTACTAAAACTCATATTATATATCTTATTTTCTAAATCTGAATGCCCCCCGTGTAGCTTCCCATTGGTGACTTCCTTCCATAGGGCACTTTCATGCTCTCAGATTGTCCTCGTTGGCCTTTCGACTAATGCACTGATCTGTCCGAATTAGAAGATGTCTGGCTCTGAGTACTTAATACTCCATGCCTTCTCTGGAAAAAGGAAGTAATTAATAAATTTAAAAGTTCTTTCTTCCCCTTGGCTTGCTTCTGCTAGACCAGTGTAAACTATGACACTGTTTATGTCAACAAAGTGCAAAGGGATAATCCACATGCTATTATCCAGACTTAACTGCAAGGAATTCATTTCTGTTTGAGAGTTTTGAAAACTTGTCAATATACTACAGCCACGAGATCCCCAGAGTTTAACCAGATGTGAGAGTCTGGCTGGCCCTGTCAGTCCCTGAGGGGGCCTTGGCCAGGATTTTAAAATCTTTGGCCTTCTGCTCACCCTCCAACAACAGAAGCAATAATCCAAAGTGCTTTATCTTTCTTGGATTTTGGCTCCTTTTTCTACAGATGTGCAACTTCTATTTTTAAATTTTCCTTTCTTCACTTTTTCTATTATAATCTTTCTCTCAGGGACCTTGGTGAAAGAAGGTAAATGATTTTCCTTTAATTCTTGAGGGAAAGTAAGATAGGAAGATGCGATGTCATCTTGGCAGGTTGAAGCAAGTCAGAAGCATGTTTTAATATCTTACAGATGTATAAAACTTTGGCTTACAAATCTCTTTTGTGTGCATAAGCTAAAATCTCAGAAAGGCCCTGTGGGATAGGAGGCACAGAAGGTTGAAATAACACATCCAATATCACATTCCCATGGTGCCATAGAGATGACCCAAAGAATCTAGTCTCAGTGCCAATGTTCTTCTTATAAGTGTTTCTTTCCATGCCTTCACATTGGCTAGATCATGTAGAATAGGGTGCATCATGTATATTTATTCACGTATTTTTACTTATTCTTCACTTTTCTTTGGTTTGCTCTCATGTTTTTGAGTCATTGAACATTAATATATTATATGATTTTTTCTGTGAACTAATAGTTTGGCTTCACAATTGTAGTTTGAATTCCTTCATAACCCATAATTCCATAATTCCAATAATATTCCAAATACATACACTGAATCTGCTTAGCATATGACTCTGAGTTGCCAGTGTAGCAGAGAGTGGAATGGTGGTTACCAGTGAGAAAAATGGGGAGATGTTGATCAAAGGGTAGACCCTTTTAGGTATGCAAGATGAATAGTGTCTAGAGATCCTATTTACAGCAGGTTAACTATATTTAGCAATATTGTATTAAATACTTGAAATTTACTTAATAAATCTGAATTGTTCTCATTAAAAAAATTGGTTGTGTAAGGTGATGGATGTCTTAAATTGATGGTGACAAACATTTCAAAATATATGCATATACCAAAACATCACATTGATTAAATATATACACTTGTAAATTATATCTCAATAAAGCTGTAGAATGAGAGACTGAGGTTAGTGATTGTCCATGGGTCATGCCCGGAAGAAGCCATTTTAAGGTAAAATGAAACAATCAAGTTAGTGACTCTGTGAACACCTGAGATCCTGGAATTAGAACAGATAGAGAGAGGCGTGATATTTTCTATCTTTATTTCTAAAATTTTAAGTATTCAAAGCAAACCCAGAGCGGATAGGGAGAGACTAACATGGACATTAGAATACAGCAGGAGTCAGTGGGTCCCTGTGTATCAGTAATCCATTCTCAAGTTAATGACAACACCCTTTACAAATTGCAAGGGCTCAGACAGGATGGACTTTTTGGTGTCCCAGATAAGGATGTGTCCTAAACATGGGCTCCCAGAATTCCCACTAGTCCTTTCACTCAACAAAACATAGACTCCAGAGAGACACTCACTTGTGGATATTGAAGGGATCATATGGCTTGGGCCATGAGCATCTAAGACCTCTCTGACATTGATCCAGCACAGAGAAGAGATTGGTGGTATTCAAGAACATGCATGACTGTGGTGAAATTAGGCTATCTCCTTACCTAACCTTTTCACAATACTGCTTGGCAGAGAGAGGCTGGGCCATGTGATGATATACAGCTTCAACTTTTGCTGAATGACATTTAGTACCTTCATGCTCCAACTATAAAAAACAGAGATGGGATATCACAGGAAGTGTATATAGATCGATGACCCAGATTAAACATAGCAGAATGAACATCTAAGTTTATCTCTCTTCCCTCCAGAAACCAAGTTAAAATGTCATTGCGGTAGAAGAGGTGAGCAGTGATGACTGTCTGCATCCCTTATCACTTACTCCTTTCCACAATAGGGGATAATAAATCAAATATATATTTCCCATATTCTTGTGTTGGTAGATTTGGCTGCATGACCCAGTCTGGCTTCACAGAAAGTTGGAGTGAACTGTACCTGCAGAGTACATTCTAGGAAATATTTCCCTCTTTGAGAAATGATAGATGTTGTTCTAACCTGAAAGGGAGAATAAAGAAGGTATGCATTTTTATAGCCAAATCATTAATATCTGGATATCTATCAATACATTCATCATTCATCTGCATCATTCATCAAACTGCATACAGGTTCAGTTTCCAGGTGAGTGTATCTTGGAACAGCTATGGTTTCCCAATCACACCTTTTATACAAATATTTTATGAGAGTTTCATTTTTGTCATTACAAGGTAAGCTTCTTGTAGTTGTCACAAAAATACTTGGAACAATTTCTATAATGTCACAGGGTATGGGTTGAGAGACCAGCTTCCTTAGAAAAACTTATAAGGCAAAGGTCAGCAAGAGAAGAGAAGGCATAAATCCCCCCATGCCATCTCTCATTTTATCCATAGAGAAGCAAACCCAGACCATGGCAAGATGCTGGATGTATGTGACTCCTTGTTGCTCTCCATAATTACCAGGAGAGCAAGAGGGCAACCTGCCAGTCAAAATAGGAGAAGACCACTTGGCCCCTGAGCAGTCTGGGCTTGCATATCAGCTGTTCACATGGATTTCCTGAACGCAGGCTTCCAAAACCTGGGAAACATGGAGCTTATAGGAGCAGCCCCTCAGCAGAGAATTGCAACCACTCTCTTATAGTGAGTTGGCTTTATGTGCTGGTTCTCAAGTTGGGAGAAGGAGGAAACCCCAGTTCTTGTTGGTTCATAGTCCAGGTAAACCAGAGCAATTTTTAGACAATCCTGCCTCTCTCACCATGATCTAGCATGGTCTACATCTGTGTACAAGTCTAGGATATAAAAATAATATATTTCGTTCAGTACTCAAGATTTAACTGTTCTAAGAATAAATGTTTTCATTATTTATTTATTTATTTACTAGACTCTTTGGAGCACTTGATAGAAATTGGACAATAATCCAATGTTAGCTCAACAACAATTTTGCTCAGATTTAGTTACAATCTTATTCCCTTGGAGTAAAAATGACATTCTGTGTTTTCCACCCATGGATATAAATTAATCTGAAGGATTCCAGGATCATTGAGAAAGCACAATGCTATGCACATAATCCAACATAAATCAAGGTTTGATTGGACATTATGGCAGTATTAGCTTGAAGAGAGTGATGTTGATACTTCAAAAATACACCCTTGATTGTAGAAAGATGTTTTTTATGTAATACAGTTGGAAAATGTGCCCAGGAAAATGCAAAAGTGAGATCAGATGGCCTTGGTAATATTATGAATATGTTAAATACCCAATTTAATGTATCCAAATTAGTGAAATGTCTATAGTTTATGAGAAAAATGAATTTTTACAGGTCTTCATTTACATTTACAAATTCTGCTCGTTCTTGTCCTTTCCTATTTGAATATAATACTGGCATATGCCAAATGCCTTCATAAGTTTTCATGTTGGCATTATATGTACTCTTCTTGTATTCTATGTATTTAATTTATATACTCATCTACAGGAAAACAATACATATAATTTCATAATTTCATAAGTACACTCATGTTTCCTATAACCATCATGAGCACTCAAAAGTTCAGTAATATATTTTCTATGATAATGTAACAACTCAGAGCCTAAATTATAATTTATCTTATATGAAGTTGCAATGATTATTTTTATCTATGCACAGCTTTCCTGAAGGAATGCTTCTGTGCATTACACAAAGCACTTCATTTACTTTAAATTCTCTTACAAATCATTTGGACAAATAGACTTCCATTCTCGGTGTCTATTTGAAAGTAATACATTTTCAGTTAGGGAGAAAATAATCTCAAAGGTGCTTAGATTTCAGACTATAGTGTGTGTGGGTGTCTTGTATATGTGTATGTGTATCTTAATGACTCAATTTCCCTCATCAACTAATAGATAAGCAACATTTTTTATGGATCCAGAGACACCAGAAATCTTAGTTTCATTTAGTTCAAATAAAAGCTTCTGCAGAAAGTGAAGGGCAAATTATGGAAGAACATGTTGTAAATGAGTGACACACTTATAAATGTCATTCAGATATTTTTTAAATCATCCACTTAAAAGCCAGTTTACACCAAAAAGTAGTATTTGTGCTTTATGTCAGCTGCTGCCTCAACTTGGTCACGATTCATTCCACTTTTTATTTTTTTTAAGATTTACTTATTTACTTGAGAGAGAGGCAGAGTGAGCAGGAAGAGGGGCAGAGAGAGAGGGAGAGAAATCCCAAAGCAGACTCCCCGCTGAGCATAGAGTCCAAAGCAGGGCTGTTTCAGACCCGGAGATCATGACCTGAGCCAAAATCAAGAGTCAGATGCTCAACCAACTGAGCCCACCCAGGCACCCCCTACTTTTTCTTGAATAAACAACAAACTTGTGAAGGTTGGAGCAGGCAGACTCTAATTCATTTATTTCCTACAAAACCTAACAGAGTGGGGACCATGAGAAAGAAAAACAGACAGGCTACTGTGCTTATTTTATGAAGAAATATGCAAAAATAAGTAAAATGACATTTTTTGTAGAGCTAGAAAGACAGAGATAAATAGATGGCCAGATAGATACAGATAGGATCGTTGAGATGTGTACATAGGATCCCCAGCAATATTACATTAAATTAGTTAATTAGTTAATGTTTATTAAATTAGTTTGATTTAGAATGATGCTTAGAATTATTTTCATATTCAAATCACATCATACAACAGATATTTTGTGAGTTATTTCAATAATGTAATGCTCTTATTCTTTTTTATACACTAAGCATTTAATGTATATAATGAATTGCTGTGAATTTCTTATTTCTACTAATTTAAAAAATGTGTTGGTACATTAATAACGCTACTAATCATATACAAATCACATGTTTATCGGAATAAATATAATACACTATTCTATTTTAATTCAGACATGAATTTTTAAATCATGATTTATTTGGGTTAAAGTTTTTAAAAGCAAAAGTAGAAATTACTTTACTTTTTTTAAATGTATTTTTTAAAATAATGTCTTTCTGCCTGTATTGTGTTCATCTGTTTTGTTAGAATCTGATCTTTATGAAGCACCTTTCTAAATACCATAGTTCGTTTGAACAGTATAGAAAGCTCTCTCCATACACACAGTGATGAAGATTCTGTACTTCCCAAATATCGCTGATGATGAATTTGCACCAACCCTAGACTCATAGAGGCTATGTCACATTTAAATATCCCAAAGAGTTTATTTTTCCATTTCCCCCCAGCAATGATTCCTGCTGAAAGGACTTAACTATCACCCAATTTTGGATGGTAGTCAACTAAATTTTCTCTTTATTAACTTGGAGTGATTCAGGCTTTCTGATCTCAGCCTGAACATCTCTGTTCCAGCCTTGATATTTACATCCTGTAAGTACTTGTAAACAATTACCATATCCCCTACTTAGTTGTCTGTTAGCCAAGCTAAACAGATTGAGCTCTTTTAATCTTTTCTCATAAATCAATCTCTCCATTCCCTTAATTACTCCTGATGTTCAGTTTTGAACTAACTCCAATATGCTCATCATATTTCTAATACTCAGTTTCCCAGAACCGAAGTAGTTTTTTAATGGCCTCATGTTAAAATTGTGC
This sequence comes from Lutra lutra, assembly GCF_902655055.1. Classification (NCBI taxonomy): domain Eukaryota; kingdom Metazoa; phylum Chordata; class Mammalia; order Carnivora; family Mustelidae; genus Lutra; species Lutra lutra. The sequence goes on from NC_062280.1 coordinate 193,703,863, forward strand.
TTATTCAGTTGAAATAACTGCAGCAAAAGATGTTTTTCACAGTGCTCGGTTCTCCGTGAGTACAGAGGATGGAAACATCCCCATCAGGACACTCATCACAGAATGTATTCCTTTTGCTCTCTCAATGGCCTTGTGCCAAAGCACGGGGCTAACATATGAGATGTGAAGGGTAATGGTTTTAAGATTGTCTGGGCTGAGTGTGAAGGCTGTTTCTCTTTAAAAAAGGGAGAGAGAGAGAGAGATACTGTTTCACGATGCAAATAGGAGAATGAGTTCATTTTTACACATTAGCTTGGCAGACTTTCTCTGTAGATACTGTAGCCAAAACTTAGGTATCTCCTCACAAGATCAGTTCTGATGTAAACCAAGGCTCTGCTATTGTTTTGTTGTTGTTATTGTTTAAATAAATCCTGTCTTAGAAACTGGGGGCTATGATTTACTATTCACGCTAAGATTTTCTGAGCTTACAGCAAACACTTAGTGTCAACAAAGGGAAGATGAAGAAGAAAATTTGAACTTGGCGGTGGGGTTGGAGCACGGTGGCCAGTGTATTGGGAGAAACTATGATTCACTTAGTCTTCTGGTGACCCTACACAGGTGAAGCTGACCCACATAAAGATCACAATGAGGTTACAGAGCAAGAAAGTCACTGGGCCACAGTGGCAGCTTGATGCCAAGTGTTTAAAACAGTCTCTAGAATTATCTTACAAGTGTAACCACTTCATAAAGTTTTTATTCTTTAAACACTATCTTTTAGAATGTTTAAAGAGGATGAAATACCTTTAAATAATTCAGTAGCCTAACTAGCCAAGCACATGATAAACGAAAAGTGGATATGTGGCAACAATATACACAAAAATTCATAAAACATAGGAGTCATATAGATGTAGCAGTAACTCTACTGATTTATTTCTGGAACTTTGAAAAGGCCATCTTTCTACCTCCTCTGACATGCTTCTTCAGTTTTCCTGTATCTTCTGCTGGAGGTTTACAGATTTTCAAGGTACTTTCAGAGATCATTTATTCAATATTCAATTAGCCAATATTACAGTAAGCATGTTAAATGTTAATTATTATTACTCAAAGAGTTTGATAGAACTCGGAATTCAATGTGGAAAACTAGCAGGTGTAATAGACGGTAGTAATTGTTTCCCCGGGGTTGAAGGTGGTTACCGTAACACACTGATGAAGCTTTTTCTCAACATAAGGTTTAAAGATTCATAGGACACCTATCTTCACGTTCAGTTTCTTCATCTTCTTCACTTCCCTGAGGTTTTAGTTTTAGTTCCACCAGAAGCGGACCTTGAGACAAGGATGCAAAAGGAAGTGGTTGATTTTAGAGGTGATCCTGTGAAACAGGCAAGGAAAAAGAAGCCAAAAATGGGTTTCCTTGAAACATACTTTCTATCAAAGCAGGTAACAGGAGTTTCTAATCCTCTCAGGGGATTCAGAAATTACTATAAAACAGAGTAACACATGTACTTTAGAGTTACCCTCCCACCCCGCAGCCACTGTATCCCCCACATTATGTGCCACATACCCTGTCATCTGTCTCTTAAAGTGTTTTGTCTCTCACCTTTACAAACAGACAAAAACTTGTCACAGGAAGTTTAGTGACACAAGGGACAGTCTCTATGACAGTAGTTGTGCGCCATCATGTCTCCCCTAATGTCCACTCTAGAACCCCCATCCGCATCCAGCAGTTCACCTGGTCTAGGTCCCTGATGGTTATTCCTTGGGAGGCTAAGAACATGCGCATATCAAGCTACCTGTTCCAAGTGAATGGAAACCACTTGTGATCCCACCTCCTCACGGAGATAAGAAAGGTAGTCACCTGATCGGTAGATGCATCCAAACTGGGGGGGCGTGGATCCGGTCAAGTGGAGACAGGGCATCTCGCCAGTAGTTGCTATTCTGATTCCCACCTGTGGGATCCCTAGTTATTCACTGGCATCCGATGCTGTCCATCTGGTGTCACCAGGGGCCACACCAGTGACTTAAACAGGGATGTAACAGGGATCTCCTGAGCCCTGTAACTCTTTGAAGGGCTGTAAGTCTCTGCTGTTGCCTTGAGGATGCAGTACTGATTCAATTTCACTATCTTGGCCAGCAACTGAATCTCTAGTTTTAGGGACATGATTTGGCTTTTCCATTCATTATGACTCTCATTTGACTGAGAAATGAAAAGCCCATGTGAATGAGGACTTTCCCAGATGCCAAGTGTATTCATTTTAATCAGCCCCGAGTGTTCAGGATTCCATCTCCCAGGGTAGGTTCTAGAGACTCCGCGGACAAGCTGATGTGGATGTGGTACAATTCCACGGTCACCTGCTTCCACAACCCCATCTAACCAGGGCCGTGACAGGATTGTCGGGGTCACCTCCGACCTGTGTCATCGTGTGGATAGCCCCCTCTCAGCAGTGTACTGACTCTGGTAACAGCTGCAGGAGGAAATGGAGGAGCTCTGAGGCGACACTTGGAGAGTGACAGCTGCCTCCTCCTTCCACAGACAGGCTCTGAATCTGAGAATTGTTTCAGGCCTGAAACTGGAGGAAGAGTCAGAATTTTTTTTTTTTTTTTTTTTTCCCAGTGCAGTGCAGTGAGTGCAGTCCATCTGTTCTTTATTACTTTGGGGTCTATAGATCAAGTAACATCCTATTTGTCCCTGTTCCTTGCTTCTACTTTCTCTGTGAACTGTGAGCCATCACCACAGATCCCACTGGGCCTGGGATCATTGTCGCCATTCTGGCTCTGCTGCTTGTTTGATGATGATGCCCACCTTGTCTGCAGTGATTAAGTGCAGCCCCTGGGTTGGCATCACTTGGGGAGGTGATTTCCTCAATGATGTCCCTGTACCTTCCACCCCAGCCCACAGAGGAGAGACACCACCACAACACTTTTCAATGGTGCCAGGACCCTCCTGTCTACACATTCCTTTTATTGCTTTAGTAAAGGAACTGTTCTAAGGGCCATTCCACGGAATATGCTCATCTAATAGTTCCATATGTTACCTCATAAATCTATTGTATAGTATACCTGCTGTAGACGGAATGTCTGTGTTACCTCCAAATTCATATGTTGAAACTCTAACCCCCAACGTGATGGTATTAGGAGAAGGGGCCTTTGGGAGTACTTTAGGTTTTCATAAAATCATGAGGGGAGAGCCCTCCTGACTGGGATTAGTGATTTTATAAGTTGTGAGAGGACTGGCTTCATCTCTCTGCTCTCAGCTATGTGTGAATATGTCAGCCATCTGTAGTGGGCAAGAAGGTTCTCACCAGAATTGGAACTTGCTAGCACCCTGATCTCAGACTTTCCACCTTCAAAACTATAAGAAATAACTTCCTGTTTAGAAACTACCCAGTCCATGGTATTTCTGTTACTGCAGCTCCAAAGGACTGAGATGCCACTTCTGAAAGCCTTCCCATCCCTCCTGCAGCACTCTTCCCAGACAGTGTGATCACCCGCTCTCTCTTTTTCAAGCTTCAAGAAAAATTTCAAGAGAAATCCTTGCTGCATATTAGGGTCAGCTCCTTAAAGAGAAGGTGTAGGCAAGAGCCCACAGATAGATACACTTTCCTTTGTCGGCTTTCCTTTACACTCCCTATTCCTCTGGACCCTAAAAATCCATCCTTGGCATGTTTTCCCAGGCCTTGGCTACATGTATTAAGTAAATCTGACATTATTTTGCTGAGAAATCTTTCCTCTTGATGCTGGGATAATGTTTCCCTCTTGGGCCTGCTGAGGAGGGTTCATGCTAGTCATTGGTCCCGAGGTAATAGGAAAGGTGGGGCCTTTTCTGGGAATGGAAAACACTATCTCCTCAAGGCAGCTCACTCCCACTGGGCCTTAACAAGATCTCCTCCATCCCAGAGAGGTTCTTCTTCCCTCACAAATGGTGGGGGAGCACCACTCAATCAGAGAGTTGATGGGAGCCTGGGGGTTCAAGGTCACCAAGCACATGCACTCAGATGTGTCTGCTCTCCATGTCCAGGCTAGGAGGACAGCTGGCTCAAGGATTCAGCCTTCTCTTTCAATTCTGTTACTTTATGTTCACCTTGGAGCCCAGAGCTGTGTCTTCAGCACCATCTACCCTCTAGCTGGAGAACAGAAAGGTCTCTTTAAATGTTGCCAAGGAAATGTCTGGCTCTCACCCGGGGCTCTGAGGTGAAAGCTCAGTAGACTGAGTCTGTAGTGTAGTTCCCTTAGTGTACTGATTGCACTTAACCTCAGCCAAAGTACTCCACGGCCCTTGGAAACGGGCATTGTCTCCATGGTCTCCGATGCCAAAAATACCAAACAACCCAGTCGGCCTCCTCCTAATGTGCCACCGCTGAGTTGGAAGTGGCTGTGCTTGTTGAGCACGCTGGTGTGATCACAACCTCCTCTCAACACCAGCGAAGGGGGCCATGTTGCCCTTCCTGGTGGGTAAGCATTCTAACTCTTAAATCTCATTCTGAAGATACGCATCCTGGGGCTTTTTCTGGCACCAACTTTCTGAGATTAATTACCCCTACAGCAGAACCTGAGACAGAGATTTCGGCGCAGGGAATTTCTTTTGAAGGTCATTCCAAGAAATAAGCAGTTGGGGAGTGGGAAAGTGAGACAGTTGTGGGATGGTGGGGGGAGGGCAGTTAATTTTTAATTTTTTAATTTCTTTTATTATCATGCACTTTGCAATTAGGTGAACAGGAGCTTTGTCCCACTGGGAAGCTCTTGGATAACAGAATATGCTGTATCCACAACTCAGAAGTATCCCACTGGAAGGGGGAGGGGGTAAAGAATACATGTGGCTGTTCCTACTGGTCTTTTGTTAAAGGCCACATGTTTGTTCCCTGGCCCTTCAGGCTTCAGGTCAAAGGAAGTTCTCCAGCAAAGACGAGGTGCTGGCCTCAGGAAGCCAGACCAAGTCGCACAGAGCAGTATGGACAAAAGGATCTGGGCAGACACTGACAATGTTGACTACCTTTGGGTAAAGGACAACCTAAAAAGAAAAAGTGGCATTTTCTGAAATTATCACTTCAAAACCTTTGTCATTGAGCACATTACCCTAAGATATATATCTGTCCTTATCTTGTTGCTGTTAAGATCTTCTTCCAGATAGACTTTCATAAATAGTCATTAATGAGGCTCATATACTATGTTTTCATTTTCCCTGTACCTATTATGAAAAGAACTTTGATTTAGAAAATCTCTGCCATTTGTTGGGGAGGGTGAAATAAGGTATAAATATAATTTCAAAAATAATAAAATGGCTTATTGGTAGATAGGAAGATGTTTGAAAAGGTGTATGAAGCCACGTGCACAAGAAAGTGAAAATTGAGAATACCTGTGATTTGCACAGACCAGTTTGTACCTGATGGGCTAGAACATACATACACACATACACTCACACACACCCTCCCACAGATACACACATACATCTTCACATACATCCTTGCATGTGCGCACACACGCACACACACACACACGCACACTGGTGGAAATGTTTTTGCATATATATGAACATATATACAATGTTTTGTGGAAAGATTACAATTTATCATTGCTGGAAAATAATTACTTTAGTTGGTTGTAATAGTGGAGGAAATTGATATTATATAATGATACGCACACAATTTCCTCAGAAAGTGTTAAATATTTAGTCTAAAACTGAAAGCAACTGTTAAGATATATTCCTGAAAACATATTTTTTATATGTTGCTGCTGAAATAACTTCCTGTTTAGAAACTACCCAGTCCATGGTATTTCTGTTACTGCAGCTCCAAAGGACTGAGATGCCACCTCTGAGAGCCTTCCCATCCCTCCTGCAGCACTCTTCCCAGACAGTCTGATCACCGTTCTTTCTTTCTCAAGCTTCAAGGAGAAATCCCTGTATATGTAAAATTAGATAGATTATTTGGGGGAAATGGTAAGAATATGTATTTCTGAAAATTTCATATCTACCTATTTACTTATACAAATCAAATGTAAATATATATAATCATTTACAAAGTGTGACCTTGCAGCAGCCCTGGAAACTTATCAGAAATAAAACATTTCTTAGGACTTAGAGATCCTGGGGCTGTGTGTGGTTTAGGACGCAGAACTATTACTAGAATTACTGGTCCTACTGTCCCAAAGACTTACATGTTTACATTAGGTACCTCTATTCCCCATCTCCAAAATTGTTCCCCTGGTTGCTCCTATAAACAACATTGGGGTGCCCAAATACGATGGTTACTAATAAGTCAATATTCACTTATAATAGCTTGAAATCATCAGTGATGGGTTTACATTTTAAAAGGGCTGAATCAGATATGAAAAGTCATTAGGAGGGTCAAATTATAACATATGCTCATTTAAATAAATACAGAAAAAGTATGGACAAATTTAGCATGTGTTCATGACAAAAATTCTCAGAAAACTAGGAATGGTAGCAGTGATGGGAAACATACTCAGAACTGTTAAAGGACATTAAAAAAATAAGTAAAACACCAAAACCTAGAGTTAGCATCATTTCTTCCAGGACAATGACATCACCAGGACATATTCTCCTGCCCCTTCTATTAAACAGTGTGCTATTTATATTCATTATAATAAGGCATCAAAAAGAAAAAAAGAGAGACATAAAGATTAAAAGCAAGATTATCACTTTGCTAATTAACATCTGACATAAATACGTATATAGAAATATCTCAAGAAATCTGAAGGACAGAAAAAAGAAAAGAAAAAGACGTACCAGAAGTAACAAGTTTCTTCAGCAATATAAGAGGATACCAATTCCATATACAAAATTTGGTTATATTACCATGCTAATAATGAACTACAGTGAAATTAAACCATAAAATACTATGGGATAAATTTAACACATTTATTGAAAGATCTGTATTCTAAAAACTATCAAATACTCCTGAGAGAAAATAAATGAAACTTAATTTAATGGGTAGACATAACATATTTGTGGATGGAAAAATGTTACAATGTCAGTTATCCCTAATTGATCAATATGTTCAACACAAATGAAATGAAAGCCTATATTTGCCACACCAAAAATTACAGACAGTTTTGCTACAAAGTCAGACAAATCAATCAATGGACCAGAATGGAGAGTTAAGAAATATACCCATGCATTTTGGTCAAAGATTATTTTTTTCAATTTCTTCCAGCTTTATTGAAATATAATTGTAAGATATAGGTATTTGAAGTGGGCAACATGATGATTTGATGCATGTTTAGGTTGTTAAAGAATTCCTCCCACCAAGTTTAAGTTAACACATACATCAGTTCACTTTATTTACCTAGTTTTTTGTTTGTCTGTTTTGGTGGTGGTGAAATGATTTTTAGCAAGTATGACAGTGAAGGGCAATGAAAAAAGGATTTTTTTTCAACAAATATTGCTGGAACAGTTGAATAATTATCTGAAGAAAGGAAGCCTAATCCACCCTGCCCCCATACCCAATTAATTTTGAGGTAGATCATTGAGATAAAGTCAAAAGCTGAAACGATGAAGTGTCTAAATGTAAAAAAAAAAAAAAAAATAGAATGTCTTTGTAAAGTAGAGTAAGCAAAGGACACACCTGGAACTAACTATAAAGGAGAGTAAAAATCAGTTGTATTTCATCAAACCAGAAAATTATGCTCATCAAAGATTATTGATAAGAAACTGAATAGGCAAACCAGAAACACTGATAAATTTTTATATTTTGCATTTTCCCAAGTGATAAGAAAATATGTGAAGTTATCCAGCCCAATCAATGAAAAAACTTCAGTGGGTGAAGCCTCTGCCTTCGGCTCGGGTCATGATCTCAGGGTCCTGGGATTGAGCCCCGCATCCCGCTCTCTGTTCAGCAGGGAGCCTGCTTCCCCCTCTCTCTCTGCCTGCCTCTCTGCCTACTTGTGATCTCTGTCAAATAAATAAATAAAATCTTTAAAAAAATGAAAAACTAATAATACAAAACTTAACAAAATACAATAAGAACAAACTGTTATTCAATCATACCAAGAAATACACATATAAAAATTAAATATTATTTTCTTTACTGTTTTAAAAATATAGCACAATTTAATACATCTCTTTGAAGTAATGACAAAAAATGAAACATTAGACAATCTATTACTATAATCATTACTTTTAAGGAAAGCTTTTTTAACCATGCTTGACCCAGAGTAAGGGCTTCATAAATATTTGTTGATTATACTGAAAATAAAGATTAAATGTATTACTCCCCATGAAAGTCCTCTGAGAATGGAATAAAACTGATATAATTTTATAACAGTTAACTACCAGAAACAAGTAGTAAATAGTTTACTTTAGATGGCCTTCCCTTTAAAATTTGATATATAAAAAACCAGAATGTTCACTACTGCCGCTGTTGGTCTTCATTTTACCAGAAATATTTTAATATTTAAAGTCAGAGAAAATAAGAAAATATATAAGTATTGTATAAGATTATAAGGCATAGAGACTAATTTTAAATTCCCTAAACCCAATATTCTTAGAAGAAAAATTGAAATAAAAATATTACTTTGGGGGCGCCTGGGTGGCTCAGTGGGTTAAGCCACTGCCTTCGGCTCAGGTCATGATCCCAGGTCCTGGGTTCAAGCCCCACATCAGGCTTTCTGCTCAGCAGGGAGCCTGCTTCCTCCTCTCTCTCTGCCTGCCTCTCTGCCTACTTGTGATTTCTCTCTGTCAAATAAATAAATAAAATCTTTTAAAAAAAAATATTACTTTGTTCAAGACTACCATATAAACCACTTATTCCTTCCAACTACAAACAAATAGGAAATGAAATAAACAAAACACTGATTTGCAACAGCAAGAAAAGTATAAAGAAACTGGGAATAATCCTAACAAGAAAGTTTCAAGGACAATATCTCCATAATCAATAAAATTTTAGTAATGGAATTTAAGAAAGATCTTATAACATCAGACACTATACTGTATTAATTAATGGCCAGACAAAATATGGTAGAGCTGAAGATTCTCCTTAAGTCAAACTATTAATTCAATTTCAAACAAAACTAAAAACTGGCTTTTTTCCATAAACTTGAGAAACCAATTTTATAACATAGTAATATGCAAACAAAGGATGAGTTTTAAAAATAACAGTTTATAGGCGATATCAATATATACCACAATGTAAGTCATTAAAGAAGTATTATTTTGTGTACTAATAGGTTAATGGAAAATAATATAGATTCTTTGGAAGACACAAAAATACTGGATTTTTTATTTGATAATATTCCATTTTTGGATCAAATTGGTTAGTGGTTGCTAATGCCATCAGTCATCCACATACATTGGATTTACTAAGAAAAAATAGTAATTGACTTTTAAAGAATATTTTTAATATACTCCATATATTTAAAAAATATTTAAGTTTGGTAGTGATTTTTCTTTAATTTTATTTAGCTAAAATTCCCCCACTTTTCTTTAGTTTTGAGCACAGATTCCTCTCTTACACTGAATTTTCTTCAATTCTCTACTTATTTCAGGATTTTTTAATTTAAAATAATTGTTAAATTGTTCTGCCTGTACCAGGCTCCTATCTTAGCACCCACCTATTTTCTACAAATATGGAGTTTAGTTGTTTTTTTGTTTTTTGTTCTTTTTAATTCTATTACTATTCTCTCTAAATATCTTAATTGCTTAGAAAGTGTCTATCCGGGCACCTGGGTGGCTCAGTGGGTTAAGCCGCTGCCTTCAGCTCAGGTCATGATCCCAAGTCCTGGGTTCAAGCCCCGCATCGGGCTCTCTGCTCAGCAGGGAGCCTGCTTCCTCCTCTCTCTCTGCCTGCCTCTCTGCCTGCTTGTGATTTCTCTCTGTCAAATAAAAATAAATAAAATCTTAAAAAAAAAAAAAAAAAGAAAGTGTCTATCCTTGTTAGATGCAGTATTGTCTGTGTTTTGCTGCACGGATTTTAACATAATTTTTTTTCTTAGTATTACCGACGACAATGACGTGTGGTTTTGTTCCATTTGGTTTTCCATTTGAAGCTTTAGTTTATCTCCTGTGAAATTTTTAAGGCATTTTCTTAGCTTGATCTTTGTGAATTAAGATAAATAAATAAGTAAAAAAGCTTTCTTTTATTTTAAAAAAATTGACATTTTTACTTAGAATGGCAACTGAGTCTAGGATAAACGCATGCTTTCTGACCTTTTTACTATCCATTCATTCTATCTCACTATCAAATAAAACTGTAATTGTTAACTTTTAGGAAGGTTTCATTGTTGTTTTGCTTTTTAAATGTCATTTTCACTTACAATTTCCAAGGTTTTTTCATTTTGTGAATAAGGGACATGGTCAATGTGAGATTTGCCCATATGTATCAGACTAATTAAGACCAATCTTGTAAAATAGCAATAACATTTATTATCTTGTTGAAAATACCTTGGTGTTGTTTAACATACAATGAAGAATTTGAAATTCAAAGATGCAGTGTATTAATGTGATGAAATTCACATCCATCTGAAAACATGTGTTTTCAAGTATAAATGATCAAGATACAGTCATCTAGGTTTGCTGTATGAGAAAACCTTGTTATTTCTTCCTATGCTTACTTTTTCAATTTCTACCTAAGGTTTAAACCCTCCACTATGCCATCCTGGAATAGAATATTATTCAAACCAATTCCACAGGAATGGCATGTTGTTAATGTAGTCACCAAAAGGACAATAAAAAATCCATTTATTATTGCAGAGTAAGACTTCGTCTGAGATATTTCCACCATAATGGGAATGGTTTGAGTGTAATGTGTGTGTATATGTGTGCCTACATGGGTACATAGCTGGTGACTTACCTTAAAGAGAATTTGAAGAATTCCAAAGAATCTTTATCATCAAGAAGATTAGTTCTTGCATAAGTTATTGGATAAGTTTGGAATATTCCAAGGTGATGACTTTTAGCCTAGTAATCCCTAAAAGAAAGAACACAAACTTTAGTGACTTATTTGCATGGAATCTAATTCCTATAGCACAGCACACCCATTGTCGGACTTTAGATATATGACCAAATCCCCTTGTGCCTCCAATTCCACATTTATTTTTATTTATTTATTTATTTATTTATTTATTTATTTTTTAGGGGAAAGCGCGAACGCAGTCCCCATTTATGCAGTGTGGAAAATACTAGCGACAGCATGCTGCATGGCATAATGAAGAAGTCTCTTGGTAAATGTTGTATCACTGCCCACTCACTCCCCATCCTTCACCCTTAACAGAATAGGCAAGTGTTCATTGGTTGAATACTTAGTTTCACTCATTCTTTTTACTTTATATAAATACTCAGATTCTCCCTGATGCCTCAATTCGTCAGGGAATAAAAATAAAATGTCATTAAACTGACATTTTTTTAGCCCTCTAAACATACAAAAACTACCGTTACAACCTTATTTACAAAAACATTAATATTTACCTGTTGTAAATCAAGCTGTAATGTGTCACTCTCAACTGTACAATATAAGGATAATGAAAAGCATTATGAACTCTCTTCTTACACTGAGAGGGAAAGATCATTTGTTTTGCTTGAGAGCTTAGATGATATTGAGGATGTTGAAGTACAACCCAGTCTTTCTGATCTGAAGCCACCACAGCTGTGGAGCAAGCTAACCATAAAAGTTGTTTTATCCATGAATACTAAAACCTTAACATTAAGAGAGGCGAGAGAAAATTTGGAGATTAATGTAGCTCTGAATTTATACATAAAGGTCTGGAGTGGTAGATAAGTTAAATGATTTGCCAAAGATCACCAAACAGCTGAACCAGGCAAAAACTCCTTCACTTGAATTACGGCCTTTCTTCCTTTCTTTTCTTTCTTCCTTTCTTTCTTCCTCCCTCCCTCTTTCTTTCTTTCTTTCTTTCTTTCTTTCTTTCTTTCTTTCCCTCCCTCCCTCATTCTTCCCTCCCTCCCTCTCTTTCTTTTTTCTTTTTTTTTCTTATTTCTTTATATATCTGTCTTTCTTTCTTCATTTCTTTCCTTTCTGCTGTATCACATCAAATAGTTTCCATCATTCTTCTTATGTTTTTCTGTTCTGTGCTTTGGGACATATATCAGTGCTAATGAATCTTCTCAGAGTACAGAAAAGATGAACTGTCTTAACTTTAATCTCTGGCTTAGCTATACCAGCTGAAATCATGATGAGCACTAGAATTCTCTCTCTTTCTCTATAAGATACATTTTATGTGATGTATGCTTTATACAAAAACACAAAGTAAATGCTCAAGAAAAATGGGCAGTTGCTCAATTTTGAAAGGAACTGCAAGTCATATCCTTATGTAATGACCAAATACTTCCCAAAGTTTCCCCAAATATTTCCATGTACTGGAAGTTAGTTGTATTGACTATAGCTCATACCAAAAGTGCCATTGGCAAGGATTTGGAAATCTTTGTTATATAGGGAGTGTTTTAATATTTGTTGTAATGGTATTTACACACAGCAATGCTTTTGTAGAATATTACTAGCTTTAGGCTTTCTCTAAGACTGAACAAACTCAATTCCCAAACTCCCAAAGCAATTTTTAAGCAGAAAAGGAGAAGGTAGACCTGGAGCCAAATGTAGTAGTGATCCCATAGTAGGTGGAAATCAGAATTGAATATGGTAGGGGTCAAACACAATTTAATAGTTGTGGCACAATATGCTGACTACTATTGCTTTGACCTGCTGGGGTGGAGGGCAAGCAAGACCACGGTAGTGGAAAAGAGGTTTGTCATTGCAATGTTCTCCAGACTCAGAGGAAGAAAATAACATCACAGCAATCTTAATAATAAGAAGATACAATATTTATTAGTTGCTTACTACATGCCTGTTAATGAGATAAATGTTTTACATTTATATTTTATTTATTCTTTGGAAGAGGTCTATTAGTTAAAGCTGCTAATTGTTCTACTTTTGCCCAAGAAAATAATTAATGGGAAGATCTTGGACTAAAAGGCAATTATTTATAACTTCACAGTCATTAACTAATATGATATGGTGTCCTCCATATAAAGTCCTAGGAATTAGTTGCTGATCATTTAAATACAGGAGAAATCATTAAAAATATAAACAATAAAATCCATAAATAAGTTATTATTAGCAACTGAGACATCTACATTTGTAGACTCAAAAGTTATGCAATCTGTCACAACTGAACTATTTTCTTTCACCTTGGGGTGGATCTTAGGAAACTTATTAACACATTTGTTTTATGGAAATATTCTGAGTATGAGGAAAAAGTTCAGCTTATTATTGTGTATTTATATAACTGAGCACGAGTGTTTAAAATAATTCTGTCTAAAATTACTCTGTATTTTCTGATTTTATTAATGCGGTTTTATTACATTTTTAAAAGCTTATAAATGGTCAATTTGAAGCAATAGGAATTAAGTTGAGTATTTAACTTCTGGAAGTATATAATCTATTATGGACATGGATGCTGGTTCCACCGAGATTCTAGAAGTCTTTGCAGGACCTCAGTCACATTGCCCCTTTATATACACATTTAAGAGTTTTCACAAATTTGGCAGATTCATACAATTAGTTTCCCTCTAAATCTCGTAACCTTTTATGTTTTATTGTGTGGTGCAGCACACACTCTTTTCACATAGAGGGCAGCTTTATCCCTCTGAATTGCAGATTCTCTGCAACTGGTACAGCCTTTCCCCAGACAGACAAAACTGAGCACAGTCCAAAACATTATAATAACATTTGTCTCCGATGTTGATGAGGGCCAACACATATTAATTTGTCATTTGCTGCATATTTATCAACCAGATTGCAGACTATTTCCAGACTGAGGCAGTTAAAAGCCTTTATTAAAAATGATGCTTTTGAAATCTAATTTATATCAGCATGCATATATTTTTATTTAATATTTTGTTTATGTCTTGCAAGCTAACAATGTTTCAAAAGTGTCAAGGGGGAATGTTAGGCTTTACAAATCTATTATTTTTTTATTAATTTGTCTGGGTACAATGTTATTTTATATCCTCATTTTGCTGTTTTTTAAAGGAAAGTACCCATGGTACTGGTACTGGGCTCTGGTTGTTACCATGACAATCATAATATAAGGAATTAAGCCCAAGACCTTTACAGTGGGATATTATCAGGCAAATAGGATGCACAAATGAATCAAGGTAAGCAGTAAAATAAATATTTGAAAAGGGCTTTTTGTAACTATACAAGAGGGTAAGAGTAAAGTTTGTTTACATACGTGGCTAGGCTAGTATCTAGAATAATGTCATTTCCCGGGTTATTAAAAAAGATATATGTCTATAAAGTTACATGAGAGTTGTAAAACAGAGTAGATTTCATCTTTTCATGCACCGTAAAGTCTTTTTGCAGGAAAACAATTGTTGACACAAAAAATACATATACATACACACACACACACACACACACACACATATATATATATAAATCACATATTAAAAATTCAGAGATGAGGGCACCTGGATGGCTCAGTGGGTTAAGCCTCTGCCTTCAGCTCAGGTCGTGATCTCAGGGTCCTGGGATCGAGCCCCATATCGGGCTTCCTGCCTAGCGGGGAGCCTGCTTTCCTCCTCTCTCTGTCTGCCTCTCTTCCTAATTGTAATCCCTCCTGCTGTCAAATAAATAAATATATTAAAAAAAAAAAAGAAAAAATTCAGAGATGTATGTTTGATTTTTTTTTAACAAACTAAATTAAAGCATTTTTACAGGTTGTCCAACCATGTAACACAAGTACTTTTATTGTGACAGGAATAACTTTTTTTTTTTAAGATTTTATTTATTTATTTGACAGACAGAGATCACAAATAGGCAGAGAGGCAGGCAGAGAGAGAGGAGGAAGCAGGCTCCCTGCAGAGCAGAGAACCCGATGTGGGGCTCGATCCCAGGACCTTGGGATCATGACCTGAGCCAAAGGCAGAGGCCTTAACCCACTGAGCCACCCAGGTGCCCCAGGAATAACTTTTAACACTGGTTTTTGACTCCCTCAGTATAAATTTTTAATCCTCAATGCTATATTTTTAGTGTAATGTTTACTGAACCCTTTAGTACTTTAAGGCATTGCTCCAGATTCTATAAGGAATATAACGGTTTGAGATTCAGTCTTTTCCTATCATGAACTTAAAACAAAGTGAGGAAATAAGTCAAAAATAAATAGGGAGACATAAACATTCCAAATTAGTGACACAAATAATGACCATTACAGGAATGCAGATGAATTTATCAAGCTAGAATCTGCTAGGTAAAAAAGGTGGGAAGAATAGAAAGGGTTTCCCTGTTCTTCTCAAGAACTATGTTTGGTTCCTGATTCTGCTGTTTATTATCATTTTCTCATTGACAGAGTTTTCTCTGTGTGTGTGTGTGTGTGTGTGTGTGTGTGTGTGTTTTCCTCTAAGGTTTATTTATTTATTTAGAGAGCAGCTGTGTTAATCTGCTAAGGTTGCCATAACAAAGCATCACTGACTAGGTGGCTTCAACAATAGGAATTTATTTTCTGACAGATCTGCTAACTAAAATTTCAAGATCTAGGTGTCAGCAGGGTTGGTTTTTTCTGCGACTTCTCCCCTTGTCTTAGAGATGTTCATCTTCTCCTCCCTGTGCCTTCATAAGGTCTTTTCTTTGTGTGTGTCTGTGTCCAAATTTCCTCTTCTTCTAATGACACCAGTCATATTGGACTAGAACTCCCCCCTCCCCACTGTGACTTCATTTTAACTTAATTACCTCTCTGAAGAGCCTATGTGGTCACATTCTGATTTACTGAGGGTTAGGCCATCAATATATGGATTTTGAAGGACACAATTCAGCCCATTACAGAAACAAATACTCATGTTTTGTGACTGTTACAATATTAAAATATGGTATTGTCTGTGAAAGTTCACTGTAAACTGAAAATGATTAACACAGGTTAAATGGTGCATTAGGCAGAGTCTATAAAACCAACTGCTATAACAAATAAATCTGAAGGGCTTAAGACAATAATCATGTACTACAAGCTCATGAAAGTTGAGTGCAGGTGTTTGCAGTCAGGACACGGTGAATTGAAGACCCTATCATTTTCTAGGGTCTTGATGCTCTTCATTGGAATCTGTGCTCCAACTGGAAAAGGAGAGGGGGAATTCCTGGCAAACAAGTTTCTGGGGTTGGGCTAATACATCTGTACCTGCCTCTTCCACCTACTTTCCATTGATGAGGACTGATCAAAAGGTCCTAACAAGATTCAGGGAAGCTTAGGAATGTAGGTTAATGGTGAACTGAGAAAGGGAGAACGTAAATATTCCCTATGCTGATGAAAAATCAGTAAAAACATTTTCATAGACACAAAAATTTAGTCAGTCTCTTCCATAAAAGTTTCCAGTATATATATATATATATAATGGACTTTGAAACATAAAGAGGAATCCAATAGATGAAAATGGGACAGGAATTGCATTTCAGTTCAAGAGACTGGTATGATCAATGAGTAGAAAACACACTTTAAATGGAAGAAATCCAACATAGAGGTGAGAAGTCTGGTGCCAGGGGTCCTGAGTTTATACAATTCTTGCTAAGTTATCTAAGCATTTCCTTCCATCATGATTTCTTCATAATAGCACCTTAGAGGTGTTATTGTATAAGACTTTATAGGTATTTTTGTGAGAATTAAAATAGAAAATATGGGGCCCTTGGGTGGCTCAGTTGGTTAAGCATCGAGTCTTAATGTCTGCTTAGGTCATGATCTTGGGGTAATAGGATTGAGCCCCATGTCAGGCTCCACGCAGAGTCTGCTTGAGAGTCTCTCTCTCCCTCTCCCTCTGACCTTCCCCTGACTCTCTCTCTAAATCTCTCTAATTTTAAAAAAGAAATAAATGAATATAAATAAATAAATAAATAGGAAAAAAATTAAAAATATGGGTTGTGCACTTTAAATATTGCCTGTTGTATTCTAAACACCTAATTAAGTTCAATAATGGTAAGGATGTTAAGTAGCATCGGTGGGCATAGATTGACCACCCGAACAATTGTATTATTTTTTTCATGTTTTCCTATTTCCAACTTAATATATGTATAAACTAAGTAAGTTGTAACAAAGACTGTAACATGAATGAAGGTGGGATAAGTCGTTTGGAATGTCTTGTTAGCAACCCAAAAAACTAGCAGGTTTGTCATTGTCAGGTTTTCTGCTTTTGATAATTGTGGTAGTTTACAGCTCAGATGCACTGGGGCAATTTTCAGAGCAGGTTACGCAAAATGGTTTCCCAGGGCTCGTGCTGCCATTCTGAGAGAAAACTGTCGTGGCCACACTTCCCTGACTCTTCTCACTCAGAACACTCACAAAGATTGACTGGTTAGTTCAACTCACAGAGAGAGATTGGTTCTGTCAGCGCTAGGCTAATCTGGAAATCCAGTAGCCTCACTGACAAAAATTCAAGCTCGAGGTCAGTCTCTTTGCCCGAGGAAATTTTGTAATTTCAGTATAACCACTTTTTGGCATTAGAGATAATGTTGACCAAAAGATCTGGTAGAAAGTAACTGAACGTCAAAACCAGCACAGCAGAGTATCATTTGCCCAAGCACTTACCAGAGAAGCATTCAGGACTTCCACACCATTCAAAATCAAATGTGAATTTGATTCACACTGTGAATGATATTCAGAAGGGGAGAGGCAGCCAGAGTGGCTCTAGAGCACAGCTGGTATGTGCTTCTCAAATCCCATGCCTTCAAGTATATTACCACTGCTGTTGCGTACCAGCTGGGTTATCTGGGTGTCACTCAACATTAGGATCTCAAACCAGATTGCTATAATTAGTTCTGAATCGTTTAGGGTCCAAACTTCAGAAAATCTGAATAAGCAAATGCTGGTATATCTAGAGGTCATATAATTTAATAAGACACCGATTATTACATATAAACATATTTGAAAACAGATCTACCTAAATTTCCTAGAATTCATATTGTCATATGCAATATTGTAATTTAGGTAATTTCTAACTTATTCAATTGAAAGCATCCAAAATGTTAACTAATTTTGATGACTTTTGAAGGCCCTAAGTGAAACTGTGAATTTTAAAATTATAATTCTTAGGTAATTCTTCCTGTGCTAACAATACTAGGGAACAGTCAAATCAATTAACCCACGTTGAAAAATTTAAAAGACCATAATAAAGATGTGTTTCATTTCTTCTAGGTAGAAAGTGTTAACTTAATTTTACTCACAATTAGATGTCAAAGAGGTATGTATACACTTAGTAATATTTTCATTGAAAAATATCAAAAGGCAAAAAAATACTTCAAGCACATTGAACCATATCAAATGGAGATTTTTTTTTACATTGCATTCATCCATCATAACAATCAAAACATATATTTTTTGAAGTCTATTTTTGTCATGTGTTGTGGGAAATAGTGGAAAATATATTATGAAGTTGAAGCTTATTAAGCAAAAGTTAGTAAAACTGGCAGATGGATACTTTATCCTAAATGCTGAGATAGCTTCCTTTCTGGCTCAAGGGAAACTATTTTTTAGGCCAAATAAGTGTATGTGCTTCAAACTGATTCATTTAGGAAAATACTTATTAAGTGGCTAGTACATGCCTGACCTTCATCAAGGCATTAGGAATATAATAGTAAGTTAAACTCCTTCGTGAAGCTTACTTACTAGTCCTGAGTGGAGATAATCACATGTGTTCATAATATGTCAGGTCATGGTAAGGAAGCTTCCACCAAAATCTGTTATTTTCTTTCAAATGTACCAGGGATATGGTTCCTTTTCATGGTTATTTCTCACCAATGCCAGGAGAGCAGAAGTTACATGTGGTCGCTCCTTCTCAAGCGTTACATGGTGGTTCTCTCCTCTCTTCTCACCTCATCTGTGCTGCGTGTAGCCACGACAACACATAAGGTGAACTGCAAATGAAATGAGCCTCTAATGCTGTGTCCCCATGAAGGGAACAGCCAACCAGGGACCAGGAGGACACCCATTTTGAACTGATGTGTGAAAGCAAAATATACTTAAGCTTGAACCATTTCTTATTGAGTGGTCTGTTTGGCTTTTTAAAAGATTTATATATTTATTTGAGAGAGAGAGAGCGAGCAGGGAGAAGGCCAGAGGGAGAGGAGAGAAAGAGTCCTCGAGCAGGCTCCCTGATGAGTGTGGAGCCCAAGTGGGGTCTCAATCCCACGACCCTGAGATTGACTTGAGCCGAAATCAAAAATCAGAGGTTTAACTGACTGAGCCACCCAGATACCCCTGCGTGGTGTGTTTTTAACTGAAGACTAACTTAGTAACAGTTACACATGGGGAAATACAATAGCATAAAGGAAGAGGGGGTGTCTAGATGGTTGGGGTATGGACAAATTTAAGATTTTCAGATGAGCCCTTGTCCTAAGTGACTGTGATGAGTATAGAATGTGCCCTCAAGCTATCACCCTCCACTTATCTTAGGAAGTCACTTGCTCCCCCCTCACCCCCAGAATTTCTCAGGCCAGTCTTCCCTCTCTCTTCTGGTTCAGCACCTTCTTAGCACCTCTGAAAGCTATCTTTCTCACTGGCATACACTCATGCTATCATTTCACTCACCTTAGAATTCCATCTGTGCCTTCACCCTTTTCCTCCAGGTACCTCCTTGTTACTCTCTGTTTATTTATAACAGAACTCCCAGAAAATGCTGTCCATATTCCTTCCCTGCCTTCCTGTCCTTCTAGGGAGGCTCTCTAAACAAAGTGTTGCCCACTGTGCTGAATCTGCCTATTTTAGGTTCACCAAAGATCATGTCTTGATTCTCACTCTGTAGGATCTGTCAAAGGCATTTGACATGTGTCTTCTTGAAACAGTTCCTTCATGTGGCTTTGAGGATGCCACACTCACCTGGCATTACTTCTGTTTTCCTTCCCATTTCTTCTCTTTTGTTGTGCTGTTTCTCCTTATCTCCTATCCTTTTAATGTGGCATTGCCCAGTGTTTGGCCCTGAGGAGTCTCCTCTTTCCCATATATCTCCACTCCCTTGCTTATGTCACTCATGTCAGTAGTAGACATGCCATCTTGGGGCTCCTAGGTGGCTTAGGCCTTAAGCATCTGTCTTCGAGTCAGGTCCTGATTCCAGGGGCCTGGGATGGAGCCCCGCACTGGGCTCCCTGCTCAGCAGGAAGCCTGCGTTCTCCCTCTCCCACTCTCCCTGCTTGTATTCTCTCTCTCGATGTCTTTCTCTCTCTGTCAAATAAATAAAATCTTAAAAAAAAAAAAAAAGAAAGAAATATCTCAGTAATCTGAGAACATACATATATATAAAAAAAAAAAAAAATAGACATGCCATCTACATGCTGATCATTCCCCAACTGATACAGCCTACCCAGATCTTTCCCCTGAACTCCAGATTGGAATATCCTTGTCCACTAGGGAGTCCCTGAATTTCCACAGGTCTGCTCCTCCCATGTTCTCCTCTTCTTAGTTATATGCACCCACATTCTTAAAGGTGTTGATGTCAGCCCTGACTTCTCCATTTTATTATCCCCAGGCTTTTGTGCCAACTTGTCAGTAAATTCTGGCTGCTAAATACACAGAATTCAAGCATGTTCTACCATCTTATCTCACCATCATTTATCACCGAAACGCTACAATACTTCAACAGCCTCCAATCCAGTCTCCTGGCTTCTGCTACTGCCCCTACAATCTTGTCTCAAAAAAGCAGCCAGAGGGATTCAATTAAAATGCCATTCCCATGCTGAAATGTCTTAATGCCTTCCCAATTCACTGAGAGTAAAATGAAAAATCTTGTGCCTACAAAGCCTGCATGATTGGTGCCTCTTTCTCCTTCCCATTCCTCTTTCCTTTATTATCCACATTGGCCACCATACATTGGCCTCTTTGGTGAGCCTCTAATGCGAGAATCTCCAAGATGTACTTCTCTTAGAAACCAGGTGTGCCAAAATGGCGAGTGCTGTCATATTCTATAGATTTTTATTCAGAAGTTGTCTTCCCAATGCGGCCATTCTTGGGCAACCTATCTAAGACTGTAACTCGCAACTCTGACAGTCCATGACCCTTCCTTTCTTGATGTACTTATTCTTTACTATTATTATTAACTGGCGCATGGGTGGCTCAGTTGTTAGTATTATTATTAATATATGAAAACTTTGTGTAAATACCACACACACGTTTATTCCCTGTGCTTCTTTATAAAAGACCTGAAGGCAGGTCTTTTGCTCATTTGTTTTCACAGCTATATCCCTGGTGCCCAGAATGTAGTATATAGAAGATGTACAGTGAACATTGATGGAGTGATCGTAATTGACTATAGTAATTAGATGATGCTATAAATTTTATATAGCGAGAGTGTGAATGCTAGGTTTGTATAAGAACAACAAAACCCTCAGCTATGTGTCCTTTTACACTGTTGCACTACTACACACTTAAATACCTTTTTAAATGTAAAAATGTATAGTTTCAGTCCACAGTGTTGAATTTAGTTTATCAGAATACCCCAAATATATAATAAATATTTTAAATTAACACTTATATTTTCAGTAAACCATTTCCATCCAAAAAGTAGTCATTGGTGCTAAAACGGGAAATTGTAAACTTAAAAAAAGAAAATTTCACAAGATAAGTGATTGAAAGAGAGTGTCCCTTTTCATAAGCTTTACTTCGAAACAGAATTTAATCACAATCAGCCCGTATATGTCCTTATATAATTTTATGCCAATTCCTACCCAATCCAATATCATACAGGATTTCAAATCTTTCTAGGGTGGAACGATTCAATTTTCCATTCATCAACTATGATTTCTGATTATAGTGCTCCTGCCTTTCTCCATTTCAATGACTCTTCATGGGAGAACCACAAAGTAACTTTCTGCAATAGTGAAGTTGCCTTTCACAGTTACTTTTTTTGTTTTCCTGAAGTGGACACTAAACATTCTGTTACACATGGTATTTTCTTTACAGGTATAGGAGATGAAAGCAGTCTCTTTGCTTTATGCATCGCTTTGTTTTTATGCCTTAAAATGATAACCCATAATTAATAATGCTCCAAAGTAAATTAGTTGGTGCCAAATTGAAAAGTTAAAATACTACATCTGGAGAGGTATTGTGAAAAAATATTTGTAGGTTATTACATATTACTTGCTGTTGGGTATAAATGCCAGACATTCAACGAGCTTCTATTTGTGTTTCTTTCTTTTTGATGTAGAGGCCCAAAGAGAGATGAGAAAACCCATCTAAAGGGATTTCACTCTAAAACCAAAATGAGTTGTGTCTGAAATTTTGTGGCTACACTTTTGAAGTAGCCTGAAATTTTGTTGTCTGAAATTTTAAAGCTACACCTCTCGGATTTCATCAGAAAGAAAGATGGGGGAAAGGTTAGAGCATTTTTGCTCCCAGTGATGGTGGTGGTAGAGGGAGCAAGAAGCCTGCGTCCGTGAGGGGCCGGGTTTTATTGCTCCATAGGCCCTGCGGCCATTTTCTAAAGGCTGAGGTGGGGGCGGGCGGGCGGGGGGAGGGGGGGGCGTCTCTGAGCACAGGTGGCTACCAGCTCGCCCTCAGTAGCAGCCCAAGCATTTAGTCTAAAAAGGAGGCCAGGTGGCCCCTAAGGAATTATAGAAGGAAACCGTGTAAAAGTTGAAATGAGAAAAACCTGGGGAATAAATACATAAGCATGTGTTCGCAAGGGCCAGTGCTCCCAGTAATGCCACCTCAGCAGAAATCTGGTAACTAGGCCAGGCAGAGAACAGTCTTTCTAGTTTAAATGATTCTTGCAAAAATCTTCCCTATCTCTTCCTTAACCTTCAATTCTGCTGTATATTCAAATGTGCAGGGAAAAAAAAAATTAAGTATAAATTTGGGAAACAGACTCAAATTCAGCAAATTTCGTATTCTGTATTTATAGAGCTTTAGCTTACGAGTCCCTCATGTGGTAAATATATAATCCTCAAGCTGTTGTTGACAGCCAACTGCAGTTTTTATTTTCCGTTCGATAATTCATCTTCAGTGTAATTTAGATGATGCAATGATATAACAGCATTAGTGAAAAGTCTTGAGATAATATTTTAATGTTTCCTATTCAGATATTGTACTGGTTAAATGTTCTATTTTAACTCAGTTAGATTTCTGAACATGATATTATATGTCAGTTGATGGCAAAATAACTCAGCAAGCTTGACTCATACTTCGAGTCTTGTGCTGATTAATCGAGAAGAGACGACTGACCCTCCCATTGATGACCTTATCATTAGTGGGTATGCTTACTCTCAAGATGGGAAAAACAAAAGGTGCATCCTAATTAGAGTTTTTTCAGTGTGGTTCTTTCCTTAAACCAACACACTGAGACCGATTGCCTGGTTGGAGACAGACTGCCTGGGTTCTTAGCCCAGTGAGAATAACTCACATTCAAGGAACAACGGTTAATGGCAGGAACTCTGTAAAACACTTCATAAATGAATCATGTAATTAAATTATCACAACAATATTAAGAGGCTGATACCACCACTATCATAATTTTATAGAGAAACAGACCAATCCCAGGAAAGCTACCCAACTTGTTCATGACAATGTACCCAGTGAATGGCAGAGCCAGGATTCAAACCTGAATTGGAAAACGGGCACATAGTTAGCCATTGAGAAATGTTGGTTTCTTTCTATTTACATGGATTTTAAAATGTTATTTTTAAAAAAATTTTTTTTTTAATTTATTTGACAGACAGAGATCACAAGCAGGCAGAGAGGCAGGCAGAGAGAGAGGGGAGGAAGCAGGCTCCCCGCCGAGCAGAGAGCCCGACGCGGGGCTCGCTTGGTCCCAGCACGCTGGGATCACGACCCGAGCCGAAGGCAGAGGCCTCAACCCACTGAGCCACCCAGGTGCCCCTAAAAATTTTTTTTAAAGTAGCTTTTTTAAGGATTTTATTTATGAGTCAGGAGAATGGGCAGAGGAAAAGGGAGAAGCAGACTCCCTGCTGAGCAAGGACCCTGACACAGGACTCAATCCCAGGACCCTGGGATCATGACCCAAGCTGAAGGCAGCCGCTTAACTGATTGAGGCGCCCAGGCATCCCTGTTTTAGAATGTTTTTTAAAGCACTGTTCTTTTTCCTTCAAAGCTTCCTTAATGAAATAAATGTTACATATACAGTTAGAGATCTATCTATTGTCTGCCAGGACCTACTTCCCTCTGTCATTACAAAAGTTACATTATGTTAAATACGGTGCATTTCTTTTCAGGCTAATGTATTATTAATAGTATATAAATTTATGAGACTGTCCATAGAGCATTAACATGCATATTCCTCAAGTTGTTTTTTTCCACTTATGATTACCTTCTTAGAGTTACTCAAGTTATTCTGTATTTCATTGTATTAGTCTATCTACATTTATCCATTCCACTATAAATATAAAATTATATTGTTTCTGTGTTTTACTATAGCAGCGGATACTGTGTGAGCTTACTTGTCATTTTAGGGATACATACAATTTGAATAAGTTCTAGAGTTCTGGTGAACAACAGAGTGCCTCTGTTTAGCAATACTGTTCTGTGTACTTGATTTGATAAGAGGGTAGAGCTCATGTTGAGTGTTTTTACCACAGAAAAGGGGAGGGGACAGGAGGGAACTTCTGAAGGGGATGGATATGTTTATTACCTTAATTGTAGAGATGGTTTCACATATATTTGCATATATTCAAGCCCATTAAATTAGATATATTAAATTAATGAGTTTTTTGTATATCAATTATACTACAATCAGGCTAATTAAAAGAAAAGACATGCAAGTTTTAGATACAAAGTATATGTAGTCTGTAGGAAGTCTGATGTGTCATAGGGAATGTGAATCAGGTGTCCCTCACCTGATTGGTCTCTCAAGTGTTAAGAATAAAGGGCCACATGGGACTTCCCTTTCTTCACATCATCACAACCCTATATGCTATGCCAGTTGCCTTGCTAGCTTGTTTTTTTATTATTATTACTATACAGGTTGTGATATTGTGTATAATCAATGACTTAATTTATACCTTCCTGATTACAATGAAAGTTGAGACTCTTTCCTACTAGCTATTTAAGATTCATTTTCCATGAACTTATTCATTTATTTATTTGAGTTAAGATCTCAATGGCATCAAGAGGAAATGATGAGTAAATAGTTCAATATATGGGAAATGAGTTAAAGGGTGGGTTGAAACCAGATAAATTAATGTGTGCATCATTAGCATAGAAATGGAATTTACTGCAATTTAGATAATGTCACACAAAGAATGAGTAGCAAGAGAAAGAGAAGGGGCCCAGGGACAATTTAGTCTTAATACTTAAACATTTGGAAATCTCAGGAAAGAAGACATAGACTCCAGAGAGACCAGTGGGGGCAGGCGGGGGGGGGGGGGTGCGGGAGAACTGGTAACAAAAGAATGAGGAGAGCAAGGTCTTCAAGTAGGCAAGAAAGTGATTTGAGGTTGAAGGAGAAATCCTTCTGTGAGGATAAGAAAACTGACAAGCAACAACTGACCATTGAAGTTTGTGTTTTAAAAATGATGGATTGAGTGCAGGCATTTGAACCAGTATAGACGATTTTTTTCTTTAATCAGGCACAATTTATGCATACCTTCCCATCTACTTTGCCTTCGCTGTTTCTTGGGCTCTTGGCATCTTGGTCTTAGATAACACACAGCTGCCACCACTAGTGGTCACAGTATCCAGGCCCGCTTACCAGAGGCTTCTACCAGGGTAAGTGTCATGTGTGGAAAAGTTTCCCTTCACTCCTAATGCAGAGGGAGCCAGAGCAATGCTGTCACCCCTACCCTACCTGAGAGAGGCACCTAAGGGACTGATCTGGACCCTTGCCTTTACTTGGGGATTCAGATGAAGTCCCACACCTCAGGGTATAATATCTGATTCACCAGTAACTTCCCAAAGGTCCAGGTGACACAATACAACACGTGGAATTAATGATCTGGTAACAGTTTTGCCCAGTGAGAAAGAGGAGATGTAAGAAACCCACAGATAAATTCCTCCTCCATTCTTCCACTAATGGATGGTTCCCAGATATGGTGTTTCTTTTCGGCCTGCTGGAGATACACTGTTCAACTGAGTCATCAGCGATGTCTCATTAAGCTGTTTGATGATGTATAATCTTCTATCTGTTTTCCCTTCTTCACTTCGTTTTTCCCTCTGCATTCTTGCCCGAGATTGCACTTTCCATGAAAGACCAGTTCTTAAGCTTTGCCTCAGTTTCCATTTCCTAGCAGGTTTTGACATCTTTTGAGGAGAATTTAGATGTGGAATTTGAGAAACAAAGCAGAGGCTCATAGGGGAAAAGGGGGAAAAATGAAGCAAGATGAAACCAGAGAGGGAGACAAACTGTAAGAGACTGTTAATCTCAGGAAACAAACTGGGGGTGGCTGGAGTGGAGCGGGGGTGAGAGGGATGGGGTGGCGGGGTGATGGACACTGAGGAGGGTATGTGCTGTGATGAGCGCTGTGTATTGTGTATGACTGATGAATCACAGACCCGTACCCCTGAAACAAGTAATACATTATATGATAAATAAATAAATAAATAAATAAATAAATAAAAGGAGAAAAACAAAACAAAACAAAAAAGAAATGAACAGTGTCAGTGCTGTTGACATGGGGCATGGGCTCAAGGTCTTCTGTTTTGTTGACTTGTATGTTGTGATTGTGAAAGATATTGAGCCCTCTGTGTTAGCTCATGTAACAATCCAGTGGACACATGAGAAAAGTCATTTGCAGAAGCCACTTTCTTGAGCAGGTGTTAGAGCACGGGGGCCACTGCACAAATAGGGCACTTAGCTGAGACAGGAGCAGAGAGATTTGCGCACAGGTGCTGAAGTGAAGTGAGGACTCGTGAGTCTACAACTGGGAGTGCTGGGAGAGCACTGTGGAGGCTCTTTCCTGATTTGGCCTTAATCACATTTCAGAGTTTCAATCTTCGCAAATGAAATTATTTTTATGAGATTCCTTTTACTCATGTTAGATCTGAAAGGAATTCTCTTTCCAAGATAAAGTTCATGGATGAGATTCGAAACATTCTCCAGGTACAAGACGCAAAAATTGAAAAATTCTCTTACATGAGAATTGTTTTTATTCCCAACAGTTTTTGTGGGTTATGCAGATATTTCTCATAAACAGGCACCTGCCACTGTTTCACTGGTACAAAATAAAGGATCAAATACTGACATTATTGCAAAAGAATGATATATTCTGATATATATTGATCATGGCTTAACATTGGGAACAGGGAGTTTTATCTTCATTTTAAGTATCTTCCCCCCTTCTCTGAGCCCCACAGAAACACAACTCTTGTTTCCTAACCTAATAGAACATGTTTAGTCAGGGTTAACAATCAGATTTTTTTTTTTTTTCCTGAGACAGAGTGAATATTACAATGTAGAGTAAGTAATTTTCCAATCGTGAATTATTGAAATACTGAAAATGATGATTTTCAAAATATTTTTCTGGCATATATATTTTTGCAAATGAATATACCAGTGCCAAGGAGTAGTCTGAGGGAGGGATACAGAAGTCCAGAGCTATGAATAATTATGTTCAGTTGTTCCTAGGTATATTGGAATCGTCATTTCTCTCTGCCAACAGCACTGACATAACCTTGCTTAATGAATGGCTACAGATACAAAGACACTATATTCTTGCAACATCAGCCCTCTGCTGACATACCTTATCATTGCAATTTGTCTCACCTTTCCTTGTGTGTACTATCTTTCTGAAGTTTTATCTAGTCGACTGCCATAAGCTGCTGTTCTCAAGCACATTTTTCAAATCTAATGAGAAAGGTGATTTTGGAAAAGAAAGTTAATGGCCTCTGGTGCTATCAGCTTCTTCAAATGTGCACAGCTGTAGCATCAATTGTCTTGAGATAGATGTAGCTGATCTTAAGTTTGCTTGGGAAACTCTGAGGCAAGTTCAAAGTGTGACACAGCCCTGGAGAGGAAGACAAAAAAATATAATTATCCTTTGGGATTCTGGAGATAATGAAAGAGTAAAGTCAGCACAGAAAGTCTATGTAACCTGCACTTGGGTACTAGATGTGGAAGGTAGAAATCTTTAATGCTATTTGATGGAAGGGAGAAAATATAGGGGAGAATCAAGTAGGAGGAAATCACAGATCCCCTTGCTTTGAATGCAGAGTGTTCAGGGACAGACCAAAGGACAAGTGACTGTGTTACGGCCGACTCATTTCTGCCCCCTCCCTTTTGTACCCGCAGGCAACAGTGGAGGGTTTGAAAACAGGCAGCATTAATTTCCTAGACCTGATAGTAAGTGCGGTCACTCCTCAGAATTCTTTGCATCCCTGACTTTCTACCTCTTGGTGCTACTAAAGGCAACTCGCTTGTGTGCTCCGCACCAAGAAGCCCTGGGAGGACATGGAAACCTGCTCACCTATCAGGGGTGGCAACTTAGCTCACCCCTCTCAGCAAAGACTCAGCCACGTACTGCCCGCTCTTGGCCTGCCTGCTCCACTGAGGCACAGCCCAGTGTCCAGACGTGCATGATCTTCACACTGAGAATTCCCCAGTGTGTTGTAATATTGGAGACTTCAACTCAGATGTTTTATCTCCATGCCTTTATCCCGTCTCTGCCACTTATCTTTAAAATTCTGACTAAGCTCCAGAAAAAAATTAATGGCTTTATTTGGCCTTCAGAGTGCTCCCAAGGGTCCTGTAAACAGTGAATGAACCATCTCGCAAAGTAGCAAAGTAGATATTGGAGTGTGGTTTATTTCCTGGAAGTACAGTATTTTCCAGAGAACCCCAAATCCCTGTTATTCATGGTTTAAGTGTCTGTCCACCAGGTTTGATCTTGTTATTCTTCTTCCTGGGACATAAACATGACCTTGGTTGTGATACAAAGTTTGGGGCATGGTTTTTGTTTGTGTGTTTGTCTTTTAGATTAATTAAATGATTAAATGTTCAACTGTATCCCTGCATGAGTCCAGTAGTACAATTTAAGGAGTGTTTTTAATGCTTGACAAATGATAATCGGCTCTATAAGACGACCTGGCCAATTACTGTATAAATGAGCTGCTTCTGAAGACTCTGTGGGAGACAGTCTTCTCTATGGCTGGGCCGAGTCCCCTGCTATGTGGGTTTTCATCCATTCTGCCGTCACTGGACAGCAGAGTTTTCTCACTATGGGACATAAGGGTCAGCCACTTAGCCAGAAGAATATGTAAAGATGACAAACACGCATCACATAAAATTTTGCAAGGTATTTAGGAATATTTGAAGTAAAGATAGACAAAATATAGACTCTAAAGTTTTGAAAATAAATATAACTTCAAACATGTAATAAAATAGAGTATTTGACCTTGAAGTAAGGATCCTTCCTTCCTTCCTTCCTTCCTTCCTTCCTTCCGTCCTTCCTTCCTTTTGAATCTAAAGATAAAACATGCACAAACAGGAAGGTCAATGATGTGACTCCGCTGGGACAGTACCCACTCTTTTGTAACCTGATTTCCTAATCTGTCAGCTGTGTTCTTTCAACTTAAGCTTCTTGACTCTCTAAATTTGGTGAATTTTCTGTCATTCCATGCATATTCATTGACACAATGCATTTTTTTTTTTTTAGTGATTCCATGGTCGATAGCTCTACACAGAAGTTCAAAGTGTAATTAATCAGAAATTGTTTACTTCCTCTTGGGAAACTGCCTCCTGCTTTCCAAGTGCCTACTACATATTCTATTTGAGCACCAGGCAAATGCCCCAAGCTTACTATGTCTCAGATTAAAACAAAAAACAAAAACAAAGCAAAAGAAACCATAAAAACAGATTCTGAGAGGGGAAATATGTGTGTCAGTTATGAACATGCTTCTCTAATGCATCTTGCAAGCACCATGTGGCCAGTCTGTACCCCCGTAAACATCCATCCTAGTCATTAATTCCAACATTAATTTCCCAAGCCACATAGTCCTTTACAGCCCTTAACATCGAAGATAATCTTTCCTCTCATCTGGACGGATTAAAAGTAACCTGGGTGTTTCAGGTTTTTGGCCCCCATTTTCCTCACGCTAAATCTACTACCCGGATTTTTGTTGTCCAAGACCCTATCTAGTCTTTTTGGCACCTGGCTCTGTATTCCATTAGTCTCAGCCTCCATTTTTGGTCTAGAGATCTTGGAACCCTTGCTTTGTATCTGGAGGTGTGGTCCCTGCATGATAGCTTTACTGAATTACCTTTGCAGTGAGACCATAAAGTTGAACTTTGCATAGAACATCTCGTCGATGCTGGTGATTCTTAGATGTGGTTCTTGAACTGCCCTGCTTCACCCATCAGTGTCATTCCTTACTCTGCTTCCTTTGCCAACCTCATTGCTCCTTCTTCTGTAGTTCACTTACCATGCTAATTTGGCTTAAATCATGTTTTCTCTTGACTTTCTTAATTCAGTACATTTTCTGCTTGTTCTGCCTAATGTGGCTATGTGATTGACGTAGACTCATCATCTTCCTCGATGGGAGTTTCTAAAACTGTTCTGCAGGCCCATTATGGGCAAGGCAAGAAGTAAAATAATCACCATTTCCTGATTGCCTTTGTATTGCTAGCATCCACCATTGTCCCCACGCATAGAAGATGATGAGGAAACAGGCTTTGAAAACTCTACTTCTATTTGGTGTGAAAGAATGACTCTAACTCTAACACAACTCTAACTTCTCACCAGTTTACAGTCCTGCTTCCTGGCCTGTGTTCAGACTCCAGTTCTGAGCACAGAGTCCAGGTGGCACTTCATAGGATCTCAGTAAATAGTCATCCTTGAATTGATTACCCTCTCTGTACTGCATCTTCCACAATCCTAATAGCTCCCCCTCATGGCATGTTTGAACGTCTAACTCTTAACTTTTTTAAACTCACTGAGCTCCCACACCATCTCCCTGGACTGTTTTGTTGTGTTTACCACGGTATTTTCAAAATATCCATCTTGCATGTTTGGGCGAGTCATCTTCTGTAACTTAAACTTAAGCCAGGGTCAGGTTTCAGGGCTTCGGATCCTTATGAACTCCTGAACTTATGAAGATTCTGGAAACTGGCTTCTTTTGGTATATTCCAAAGATACCAACGAGTGCCCTGAACCTAATTCTCCATCTTGGCTTTGATTTTAGGTGTGTTTTTGCTGTATCGGTGACTTTTATCCAGAATTAACCTTCACTCTAGCCAACTTTGCTTTGTCACAACTACCTCCTCACATCACATGCATTCATCTTCACTATCTTGGACTCCATACTGTATCAACATAAAAGGTTTTTATGCTTTTTGTGCAGTTAAATCACATCAAGGTTTTTTTGTTTGTTTGTTTGTTTTTAAGGGTGTATATGAAAATCTTCCTCTGTGACAAGGTCCCTCACCCCTGAATCATATAATGATCTTGCCTGCCTCCTACTGTTGTTTTGCAGCATTAAAATTTAACCTTGGACATTTCTTTATTCGCTGGTTCATACTTTCTTTGAGAGCAGGGCCCATGGAGTTATTTAATTATTTATTTTTTAATCACTCATTTACTTGTTCAGGGCATGCTGGTAGGCCCTCAATTAATATCCCTGTGGGAATGAATAAATTAATGAATTATCTCCAAATAGACCAGATATACAAATATGAGAGGGATATTAAGTCCTTGAGACTAGAGCTAATAATAAATTTCTTGACTGAAAGGTAACACAGTTTTGAGACAAAATTTGTAATCTGGTAAAATAGATCAAGATCTGTAGCTTGTGGTGCGGTTTTTAAAATTTTGGCAGAATCACCAAGAACGATGAACTTACATAGTGAAGTATGTCAAGAACCCGGTGGCTTATCTAGTAAAGCAGGATCAGGGTCTCAGAAGAGTATTGGCATTTGTGTAAGGGAAATGGATCTATGTTCTTCAATTTAGAGTCCTCCTTTCTTTTGATTTTGCTATTTTCCCGCTTCTTTATAGGATTTAGCTTAGTTAGGATGGACTAGTCAATTTCATTCTATGCTCTGCCAACATATGTAGGGCAAATAGCCATTTTGCTAGTTTTAGGAAAAACCTAAATGAACAGTAGCAGGGATATAAGTATTAATATCAGTATAAATGTAGGGAACCAGGCAAATCTGCTGGTAGTGTTTTTACCACACAGACGGAGTATTTGTTTGTTTGTTTTAAAGAATTAGAGTTTCTTGACCCTTGCAATAGCTCAACACATTGATTTGAGGTTTTTCTCAGTCTAATTTTATTCCTTTAATCAATCCTTTATTTAGCCATGGTATTCTAATTTTATTTTCTTTTTCTTGTTTCGATGATTGCATGGTCTAATTATTTAAACATCTTTGTGAATTCTGTTCTTGTTTCAGATCTACCAAATTTTTCTTTAGTCATTGATTCAAATATTAATTAGCTATTGCCACAATAATGCTGTGTAATAGGCATCACAAATCTGAATGATTTAAAGACAATGAACCTTTGCAGAACCATGGATCTGCAAGTTTGCTGTGGTTTAGCTGACCTAGGCTGGGGTCTGTTTGTTGGCTCTGCTACAGGTTATAGGTCACTTGAGCTTGCCCAAAAGCTTCACATGATCTCAATTTTTTTCATTTATTTATTTGTTTGTTTATAATTTGGGGGCCTCAAATTATATGTGTGTGTATCTATACAGATCTATATCTATATGACACTTATACCTCTAATATATTTTGGCCTTGTCAGAAGTCTTGTGTATCCCCAACTCTTTTTATCCTATGGGCCTCAAATGGATATGACTCATGGTTTTATTACCTTCCATGACTTATTTACATAAACTGAAAGAGTACATGAGATAGACAAGCCTTTAATACCTACTAGATATTAAAGGGAGAAAGAACCACAATACCACACAATACCATTATGTTTGTTTCGTTTATTTTAAGACAGACAGTACTGGACCAAACCAAATGTCTCTCTCTCACACACACACACACACACACACAGCAGGGGGAGGGACAGAGAGAATTTCAAGCAGATTCCATAAGGAGCACAGACACAGATGTAGGGCCGGATCTCATGACCCTGAGATCATGACCTGAGCCAAAATCAAGAGTCAGTGCTCAACCAGCTGAGCCACCCAGACATTCCTTTAGTTTCCAAGATGTTATAAGCAGAATATTTCATACAAAGTAAGATTGAAGTATTTGCCTATTTATTCTAAATGATTAAAATTTATTAGAGAAATAAACACATTGTTTATTTTAGAAGGGAAACCTACATGCCCTGCTCCTGTACAGCCAGAGATACATTGTCTACTATTACTAAGTTCTACTTTCTTCTGGACCATTTACCCAATACAGCCCTGGCTCTCGTGGCCCTTGTGCATCTAAATCCCACAGTTCCAACACTGGAGTCAGTTGGATAGATGCCAACTGAATTGGCTCCTTCAGCATCGATCAGATATAACAACTTCTCAGTATATTCCTCCTTTGAAAATGTCTTAAAGAAAGAGTTTGGTTACCTAATATTATGTTTGAGCCAATGTCAGTTTAAAACAAATATTTTTTTTTTAAAGATTTTATTTATTTATTTGACAGAGAGAGATCACAAGTAGACGGAGAGGCAGGCAGAGAGAGAGAGAGAGGGAAGCAGGCTTCTTGCTGAGCAGAGAGCCCGATGTGGGACTCGATCCCAGGACCCTGAGATCATTACCTGAGCCGAAGGCAGCGGCTTAACCCACTGAGCCACCCAGGCGCCCCTAAAACAAATATTTTGATAAAGGTCACAATCATTGCCCATGTAGTATTGTTTCAAACAAATATGACTGGTAGTTACCCATGGATCATCCCCAATTATTTATATATCATACAGAATAAAATTCTTGCTTCCAAACAGAGTAAATAAGACAACAGGCTACATTTGTGTTCTTCCCAGGTCCACACATCCTGAGCTAAGAAGTGGGGTTCTGCAGTCTCTGTCCTCCTTCAGCTACCTGTTTCATATAATTTACTTGAGAAAGTTCTTCTAACTTTAAATTTTTCACAATCTCTCCCAAACTATATCTATTTCCTCTTAGCATTAAAACATCACTATAGCGTCCTCGGATATCTTCTCCTTGCTTTTTAGGTGTTCCAGTTTCCAGGACTAGCTAAATATTTTCCATGTTCAAATCCAGCCTAATCCTTAAGGTTTTCTCTGCTCGTTTTAGTCCTCTGTGACTCCTGCTCCTCTGGCATTTCCTGGCAATACATCTCTCTTTGATCTTTTCTGTGACTTTACTGTATTTTCTCATTGTGGTTGTTTTGTTTTTGTTACTCCTAGAGCAAAGCTTCATTTAGTGTAATAAGTGTGTGTATATGTATGTACATTCATCATAACATGTAACATATTTGTTGATTTTGATTATCAACCAAACTATTCCAAAAAGAATGTTTTAATCCAAACTCTAAAAGTGGTAATGACACAATTTCTGAAAAACATTTTTCTCTGGTAGGATGAGGAAATGGAATACAAATTTTCTCTTGAAATATTCTTCTAAATATACATGAGTAACCGCACTCTATATTTATAGCAGACTCTCTTCTCAAATTAGAAGCTCCATTGACAAATTCTTACTGGATATTACAAGTCCTTACTGGATGGTCCCTTGAGACTTCAAATGAAGGATCAATGCTGAAATAAAAATTTTCTGCCCCCTGCCCCAGTTAAGGAAATTTTCCTCAATCTAGTTGGTTTCTACCTCCAGAGCTCCTTTTTTCTAGAACATTTCCCAGTCACCATAACAATTTTTTAATGTAAATTAAATTTAATCATGTATATCACCAGCTTTAATTTTTAAAATCAGTATTTAGGGCAGATCTTGTTTTACCTGCTGGTAAAGCACTTTGGTACCTCTATTAGTTTGCTACAGAAGCCTTAACAACCCCCTTAGGCTGGGTGACTTAAGAAACAGGATTTGTTTTCTCATACTATTAAAGGCTAGAAAATCAAGATGCCATTAGGGTTGGCTTCCCCTGTAGGCTCTCTGTGGCTAGCAGATGACCACCTTCTTGCTATGTCTTCACCTGAGCCTTCTTCAGTTTCTTGGATGACCACACATTTAATGACCCAGGGCTCCACATTGCTCTTTGCTCTCAGTGGAACTTTCTTCCAACCACCCTTTGCTTAACCAGATCTTATCTTATATATAAGGGTTCTTCAATAGAATCTTCCCTCATGGCCCCAGTATAAATTAATTTCCTTTTTCTATTGTCTTATAACTTCCTAACTCTTTCTACCACAGAGCTTAGGGTGTTTCGGATTTACAAAAGTAGTCGTGTCATTATGTATATAAAGGTTTTTTTTTTTTTTTTCCCACTAGTTGGATAGATCTAGAGGGAAATCACATTCTTCACTCCTCAACTCCATATCACAGCACACAGCATGTACAAAGGACTCAACAGATACTGCGGAATAAAAGAAAGCATGGAACCTGTCCATCACGTCTTGGGGAATTAACAAGTAATCTCTGAGATTCAGGCTAAATGACTCCTGCATACATGATGCATCTCCTGACTTGCCAAGGCAAATTTGATCCTTCCTCCCTTACTCTTGGACCACTTGCACTCAGCCCTCCTTATACACCAGTTGTGTGGGAAAGAAAAGCCTTCCAAAGAGATGGGAGAACCACATTCATGCAAACCAGAACTTTAGCCATCACATTTTGTGGAATAAATGCCCATTTCTTAGCTCTGGTATTTCGTCGTTTTCTTGTCCTTATTCCCAATGCCTGTCTCAAGAAGAGAGGAGTACACCATCTCACTGGGCCTTTAGGAGTAACCAAACTGCCTATTGGAGTCCATGGTAGACAATGTCCTTGGACTATACCTTCTTTTCCCATCTCACTCCATAACCTCCCTGGAGTTGTTTGGGAAGTTTCCTTAGGACAAGAATTCCTATAAATTTGGAGGATATAGAATGAGAAAATCTCCCTTTTGGAGTCTTTATGATCATCTTATTCTGACCACTAAGATGAATGGCCTAGAAAATACACATGATAAAGGAATTTCTTTGTTGTAAGTGCTATAAAGTTGACACACATTCAGGTGCTTGGTGTTCTTCAGAATTACTGAAAAATAGGGGCTTCCACTTTTGTTTAACATCAGAAGGAAAGTTACTAAACACTACATTCCAAATAATGTGGAAACCCTGACTCCATTCCAGCAAAAAAAAAATAATAATAATTCTGAAATTTTTGAAAAATCTCACATATTTTCTGGTCACTCTTGGCTCTGATCTGGTGATGAATTATTGATCTCTGTTAATAAATAATCTACCATTTCTCCATAGCATCCATCTGCACAGCATGTCTTCCCAATGTCTTTGCTATATAAAGCATTACATATATGACAGCTAGAGGGAGATTGGATAGAGGTGTGATTATGGTGTAACACCATGTTAAATTTCAGAACTAGGTATGCTTGCTTTGAAAGCCTTTTGATTATTTATTTCTTTTACTGGGAACTTCCCTCAGGTGTTCTCTCTCTCTCTCTCTATCTCTCCCTCCCTCCTTCTCTCCCTCTCTTTCTTTTCCCCGCCCCA
Source organism: Lutra lutra (assembly GCF_902655055.1). Taxonomy (NCBI): domain Eukaryota; kingdom Metazoa; phylum Chordata; class Mammalia; order Carnivora; family Mustelidae; genus Lutra; species Lutra lutra. The sequence continues at coordinate 193,740,294 of NC_062280.1, forward strand.
CCCTCTACTGAGTCCCAGGAGCAATCATAAATTCTTCTACTGCAATTTCTCCACACATACATCTTTCTCTTTTTCTTACCTCTAATGAAAATATGCAGGCCCCTTGGTACACCAGAATTTCATTAACACGTATTGTTGAAGAAAACTCCATTGTTTGGTACCACAAAATGGTGGCCACTAAATCCAAACTTAGATTTTCTGTTCTTTTTAAAACAATCCCATTATCCATCATGGCCTCAATTTTAGCCAGACCTCTTAGCTGTGAACAATGAAACACAGTTCAGGCTGATTTAAGCAAACGATGTTTGGGCAGCACTTGTATCACAAGAAGAGCTGGAGAAGCAGGTTGAAACATAAGCAGGAGCCTCGGGAAGCTTTGCAGACAGCTCAAGTCAAGACCCAGAATCAGTTCAGTGAGAAAACTTGCTTTTCCTGATCAACTCTGGGTGTCATAGCTTAACAAAACTTGTCACTGCCACAGGGCCCCAGACCTAATCTCCACACGGGGTTTGTGATGTCATTTCCACTGACTGCATCCCATGTTTGTTATCATGACAGCTGCAGGCTAGGCTCTGGTATGACACCCTGGGCAGAAGGGCCTGCGAGGCTCATCTGAGGTCATCTCCTAGTGCCTTTTCTAGTGGGGAGCAGGCTCTGCACCACCAAATACTGAAAAATACTGAAAGTGTGTCAGTTTTCAGATGTGGGAAAATGACTGAGTCCAGAGAGAGAAAGATAATAATAATGATGATGATGATGATGTTGATGATGGTAATAATACTAAACCCCTGCATCTTCATTCAAACATTCTCTATAAGTGGACAGAAGCCACCTGGAGGTTTCTTCTCCAACATTTATGAAACATGTCAAGCCCCTTAAAGGGGAGGGGGGGCTGCTACAATGAAACTCTTGTGTCTTTGTTGGCTTTCAATGGCAAATATCTTTCATTGTTCCCTACCACTGACATTATTAGACATTTTGGAGTAAAAACTAATGTTTCTTGGCAATGACTTTTTGAAACAATCCTCATGCATCTTTGTTTGTTTAGCTTGCATTTTGTCCTCTCTTTTCTCTCTCTTTTTTTTTTCACTAAATAGACTAAAAGATGGCCACCAGTTGGTAATGATTTTATTAAAAGTATCTTGATTCTATTACAACTTCAGAGAGAGAATGATGAAGGGTGGGCAAAAGGGGATACATTTTTTTCTCCATGTGTATTATTGCATTTAAAACAATCAAGTTTTTTTAAATGATCCAATTTCTAATTTATATTATGATTCATCTCTGTTATATTATGTATTTGTATTTATATTATGCATAAATAGGTTGGGAGACATCTTCTCACTCAGGAAATAAACAATAAATATGTTATTTTGGTTTTCATTAGAAAGCTTGGTAAATTATTATTTGGTTGACATTTTCTGAGGGATTACAAAATAGAAATTTTTTTCTAATAATATTAGACTACATTACTTTTGATTTTATGTTACCTGTCCTGAAGAAACCAACAATATATAAATAGTATATATATATATTTTTTAAAGATTTTATTTATTTATTTGACAGAGATCACAAGTAGACGGAGAGGAAGGCAGAGAGAGAGAGAGAGAGAGAGAGAGAGGGAAGCAGGCTTCTTGCCGAGCAGAGAGCCCGATGTGGGACTCGATCCCAGGACCCGGAGATCATGACCTGAGCCGAAGGCAGCGGCTTAACCCACTGAGCCACCCAGGCGCCCTATAAATAGTATATTTTATATATATTTTTAAAAATTATAATTTTATTTTTATTTTTTAAAATAATGAAAAACATTTTATTATCTACTCTTATTTCTATTCAAATTTGAATTCAATCACCTCAATCCTGAAAATGTTCACAAGTAAAGATTTATAAAATGCAAACACCTAAATTTGCAATAAACCCAATGAGAATAATCCAGATGAAATTATGTCACTCTCTAAAATTCAAATTGAATTACCTAAAAGAAAGATGAAAAAATATACTTTAGAAATAAACTCCCTGAGAAGACTTTCAGTTTCAGCTCTGACATGGAGCTTGGCCTGACCTTATAATAAGGAAAAGAAACTGAACAGACTGAGAATTGACTTTTCTTGGTCCATCAAAGAGATGAGTTCCAAGGGTGAGCCACCATCCTGGACTCTGAAGAAATGGCAAATCCAGGGTCCCAGCTGGAGTTGAAGCTGAGATGAATATTTAAATGGCACTTCTGACATGTTTCTGTACTAACTATGGTCTGCCATGAGTGAGAAACTTTTTGAAAGACATCTTACACAGGTTTTACATCCTGGAATTCCACCAGATTCTTGTGGCTAAGAGCCAAGAAAGATCCTATCAGTGTTCTCAATACGAAACCATCTCACACCAGTCAAAATAACTAAAATTAACAAATCAGGAAATGACAGATGTTGGTTAGGATGTGGAGAAAGGGGAAGCCTCTTAACACCATTGGTGGGAATGCAAGCTGGTGCAGCCACTCTGGAAAACAGTGTGGAGGTTCCTCAAGAAGTTGAAAATAGAGCTACCCTATGACCCAGCAATTGCACTACTGGGTATTTACCCCAAAGATACAAATGTAGTGATTTGAAGGGGCACCTGCACCCCAATGTTTATAGCAGCAATGTCCACAGTAGCCAAACTATGGAAAGAACCTAGATGTCATCAACAGACGAATGGATAAAGAAGATGTGATATAAAAATATACAATGGAATATTACTCAGCCATCCAAAAATGAAACCTTGCCACCTGCAATGACGTGGGTAGAACTAGAGGGTATTATGCCAGGTGAAATAAGTCAATCGTATAAGGCAATTATCATATGATCTCACTCATATGTAGAATTTAAGAAACAAAACAGAGGATTGTAGGGGAAGAGAGGAAGAAATGAAACAAGACAAAACCAGAAATGGAGACAAACCATAAGAGACTCTTCATCATAGGAAACAAACTGAGGGTTGTTGGAGGAGAGATGGGTGGAGGGATGGGGTAACTGGGTGATGGATATTAAAGAGGACATATGATGTGATATATAAGCTGATGAATCACAGGCCTGTACCTCTGAAACCAATACTATATTGTATCTTAATTAAATGAATTTAAATAAAAATTTAATTTTTTAAACCAATAAATGTAAAAAGCCACATGCAGCTCTGCAGAGGACCATTTTAAACAGGGTTTTACTTGCACAAAAAGGATGCTAAGTTCTATCCCTCAAGGACACTGGTCCTGAAATACTGTAGAATAAGCCCAGCCAATTAAAGATCTGGTTGTAGCTCCTAATAAATAATAATAATAATAATAATAATAATAATAGGAAGTAACCAGTGGGCAATATGCCCAGTGTATTCTCCATGATAAAGGACAGTCCTTTAAGAGAAAGAACTTTGAAAGAGCTTCCTGTCCTCAGGAAAGGGTGTTCCTTCTCCTAGCCCTCCCCCAACACCAGCATCCTCCAGCCTTCTTGGCTCACGTAAGTGGGGAAGGAAGTACTGAAAATGATCCCAGAATAGGGAAAATGTGTCCATCTCATTAAATCTGGGTCCAGTTGAGAACATGATCCATAATGATACTTAGACCTAGGTTTATAGAAATTAATATTTTCCTGATTGAAATAACTACTACATTTGGTGTTAAGTCTCCAAGAGATATAACTATAGTGAGAATGTAAAATATCTTCAACTGCACTCTAAAAAGAGAGAAATCCTCATCCCCCCTCCCCCAAATTTCACTTGTACAGCCATTTGAGAAAGAGAGCAGTGTTTCTTGTGTAGGTCCCAAAATGCATGGAGGTGTTTGCTGTGAAGGTTTTTCTGTGGAGCAGAAGATGTACATCCATGGGAAAGTCAAGACATTCTAGTTCTAGGCTTAGTGGGGGCTTCTGTATCCATAGAGTGAGGACTCTATTCTTGTTGATGTTGATGGTAGCCCATTCCCCTAGAAGCATCAAAGTTGAAATGTACCATCTCTCTCTATGAGGCTCAGGAAAAGAATTCAATCATTAATTTCATCATGAAAATAACAGCTTCATTTTATTGGACCTTGCTCTGTGCTTGCTGGTCGCCGTGCTGAGGATTGAACATATTCCATGCACAATTTCATAAAAAAAAATTCACAAAATGCATATAAGCATGTACAGGTTTTATTTCCAATTCACAGATGAGATAAAACAAGATGATTTACACTGATTGTACAGGGATATTCTGCTTTTAGGAGGAAAAGTCCAGACTCAATCCTGGTCTTCAGATTCAATCAAACATACTCAAAATTTATTTAAGTAAAATAATGTAACACAGAAAAGAATTTAGAAGTCTATGTATTGATTTGAGCTTGTAGAAACAATGTACATGTAAGTTTGAATCTGCTTGCTAATTAGAATTTGGACAACTTTACAAATAAAGAGACATTTTTAGGTCCAGGATTCTCATCATGAATAGCTTACAATTTACATCCCAATGATTTTATATGAAAATAGAAACTGTCTATTGACCAAATGAAAAGAACCAAGAGATGCATTTTAATTACAAAAACTGATTGTTAATATTGGAAATTTAACAGACTTCTCGACTAATGAAGAAATAATCAGAGAGATTTGCACTCTTTTACTTTAATCTAACTGAATATGACGAGGATAAAACAGCCCTTCCTAGTTTTCAGGGATATCAAACCACAGTGTTTTGCTATTGATCAGAAGGTTAAAGAAACTACAAAATAGAATAAAATTTATTCCAGGAGAAAAATGTCAGCACACACATAATGTGTGTGTGTGTGTGTGTGTGTGTTTAGACATACCTAATTCCGATTTGTAGTAAAGAAGGAAGGAAGGAAGTGAATCTACTTCAAAATCTAATATCAATATTTCAATATTTTAAGAATCATGCTAAAATATAATTTAAACTTGTCTCAGGTTTCCAGTGACTGGAATAAATTGGCCTGCGGTAGTTTTAAGAAGAACTGGCTAGATTTCTAGATGCATGTATTAGAAAAGAGAGGGACTTTGCATTTACTATTATATTAGCAAAGTCTGTATACATTACTGCCTATTTTGTATGAATTTATAAAATATTGTATTAAAATAAAATTCCTGTCCTATAGCCAAAGACATTTTAAAATATACTTTAAATATTTACTGTTATCTTCCAAAAGATCACAGGCACAAAAAGAAATTTTAGTAAAAATATTTTAAAGTCATCTCCCATCTTCCATTCTGTTTCACTCACTGCCTTTAGCAAGACAGTGCTCTCTTTCAAAACCCCCACCCTGGGGCGCCTGGGTGGCTCAGTGGGTTAAAGCCTCTGCCTTCCGCTCAGGTCATGATCCCAGGGTCCTGGGATCAAGCCCCACATCGGGCTCTCTGCTCCGCGGGGAGCCTGCTTCCTCCTCTCTCTCTGCCTGCCTCTCTGCCTACTTGTGATCTCTGTCTGTCAAATAAATAAATAAAATCTTTAAAAAAAAAAAAAACCCACCCCTACATTCCTTCTCTAAAGCACAGAATTACTGGCTTTTATGTTTATCACTAGGTCCTCTTCCTATATGTTTTATTTTCTAGGTGTAATTCTATGCCTTTTCCAACAAAATCAATCAATTTGTGTTTGGCTTCTTTAATTTCCACCCTTCCAACCCCTTTCACCCCCATTTGGCCAATGCCCACATAACACCCTGAATAAAACTGGCAAAAATAGAATTATCTTTAATTGGCGATGAAAGGGAGAGGCTATGAAACGCATATGTAAATGTTTTTCCTGTCATACTAGATTTCATTTTTTAAACCTTTGTGACTCTGCCCTCTTAAGTGGCTGAGTTGGTATCTGTCTGCCTTCTGCGCCAAAACACGGAGCTCTGAAAAGTCACGACCTGACATCATGTGCAAACAAGTCAGGGCTCTCCCCGTCGGGACTGAGAAGGAACCTTTCCTCTGAAGGATAAACTGAGCTCAGCATTTTCTAAAGTCCTTATTTGGTCTTGGTTCACTGTGCCATAGAGAAGGACCCTTAGAACCACGGGAAAGTAGGCACTCTCTTGCAGCTGTAAAGGTCCGACCATGTGCAGTAGGTATTAGGGAAGTCCTCTGCAACTATTGCTCAGCCTGTCACTCAAAGGCTCAGAGGGGCTGTGGGAACGTGAGTGGAAAGCAAAAACCATACAACTGCCATCCCCCCGAGTGTTGCTCATACTACTTCCTCAATACTTGCCAACTTTCTGTATGGCATATGGCTTAAAGTACAGGTAAATATTTGTCGTAGAGTGGTAAGTGAATAATTAGTATAATACTGTGGGAATCAATAACGGCTTGCTTGATTTTTCTCAATAAGTCACAATAGCCCATGACATCTGTTCAATGATTTACATTAAGTCACTCTTCAGACACAACGGAATTAATTCAATGATGCGTATTGTATAACAGAATCTAGAGGCTAGAGTTTGCTCATTCAAAAGTTATCTTTTTTTGTTTGTTTCCACTGACTTTGATATTCATATAAGTATGGGAGAAATACGGTGTGGATTTTTTCTAAATTCAAGCACATGGGGCCTAACACTGGTGGTTCTACTCTTAATTGCTGTTTCTTGTGGTAAGTGCAATCTCAGTGATGGGGGCTCTCTGGGATGTTTGACCACAGGCATATGGACCCACTTATAAGGCTTCATGCTAAATTCGTTCCGTGCTTGATCTTCCATCTTCCTAATGACACTTTTTTTTTTTTGTCACCAACACAATCACAGCCTACAGCTGACTGCTTTTATTGCTTTTAATTAAAGCCTAAAATAGAAAGTGTCTATTAATCAGTGTGTGAAGCCAGTCAGGAGTGAGAGCTTTATACACGCCTTACAAGATGGATAGTAGTTACGTAAAGTGTCCCACCTTTGTCATCATGGCAGGAAGACAGCCGTTTAAGTTAATTATATCACAGGGAAACACCTGTAATCTGGAAATTTGGAAGGCAGCACCTATTTTGACAGACCAGCTACTTTTTTTTTTAAAGGAGCAAAAGATATATTTAAAAATTCATCATTTTATGATCATTGCATTCATTTCACAGCACAGTTGGAGAGAGAATAGGGAATGACTTTTTTTGTGCATGCGCTTCTTAAATCAGAAAATAGCTAATCACTGACAGTGAATTGAACACGTTGACTATCCTCTCCTCCTCCTTCTCCTAATATATTTTTAAATGGCTCGATTTTTTTTTTCACGTTTCCCAAATCAGATTTACAGAATAGGAACTACTGATGATAAAACGCTCAGGAACCTGCTCCCTTCAGTTTCTGAGATGGAGAGAAATTGGGCATTTTCCCTGGTCTTTCTTTTTTATGTGCTGGAAAGTCTTTTCAAATTCAATTTAAATGTAATTCAGAGAAGATACATCACAGTTCGTTGGGATGATGAGAGTGCCCAATCTCACCAATATACATAGTCGTGCGGACTGAAGTGAAAATATTGAATTACAATTCAGTGAAATTTATCTGGAGCCCTTGAGGGGCTCCACAGAGCTCAACTCATTTTCAGTTGTTCAAGTGAAATAGTGGGATTTGGGCAGGTGGTGGATTAGTTTTCCAAGTTGTATCCTTCCAATCATAGCAGACACAATCACAGCTCAGACAGAAGCGCATGTCATCTTTTTGTGAAGATCACTACTATTTACAACTGTGGAAAGCAAGAATCTGTGCGTGGGGGTGGGTAGGTGGGTTGTGTCGTGGTCAGAAGAACACAGGAGTCCAAAGACCTGTCATCAAAAAGTGAAACTAGCATTGTCTGTAAAACCTAGTGGTGTCTGTGCCTTTCATCCTTGTTTTGTTTTGATTTTCTCATCTTGCTGATGAAAAGTTTGAAATACATTATCCCAAATTCCACTCTGCCTCTAAAATACACTAAATAATCGTGATTACTGTTTTCACTGATTTTTTTTTCTTCTTCTCACCTCTCTCTCTTATTGGACCCTATCTCCAGCATCCCTATGCCGTCAAGAGTTGTAGAAGTAGGCACCCCATGGCAAAGAAGTACAAGACTGTGTATGAGACATGATGTTTATGAATACCCTTTGGGTTCACAGTGAGAGCTTGGGTATCGGCTCCCAGATTACGTGTCAACACTAGGCACTCCCTCCACAGTCATAGCATGACCTTCTGTGTCCAGACATCCCCAGAGCATCCTCTGCGGTTAGAATATGCTCCCTGTCCTTTGTCAGCCACAGTCCCGCAACTCGTTTTGCCCAGCAGAACATGATGATATCACATCTATGCATGGATTTTAATGTAGTTTGTTGGTTTTGCTTTTGTCCTCTGCCATTTGCATTAATGCCCATGATGAGGCTCCTCTTTGAATATGGGTCAGTGAAAGAGAAGACACAGGGAGCAGAATCACAGCTTGAAGCATCACAGTCAACCCACAGCTACCCATAGGGTAAGGCAGAGAGGAAGGCTGCTTTTCATAAAATTCTGAGATTGAGGGAGAGGGTGTGTTCATTATCGCCTAAGCTGACTATTAGGAGTCTGTTCTATCCACCGGGATTTCCATATTAAATTTGTCATGTCTCTATTCTGTGACCCTGATAGTGGCCAAAGGATATCAAAGACCCAGGAAATCATCAAGGGTTGTGATCTTTTTACCATTGCTCAAGCCATCTAATTCCACCCATATTCACTGGAAATGTGTAGTCAAAATACGGAGTCATCAATGTCACAATGACTTCTGACAGTAGTGACGGTCATAGCACACAGCACCCTAGAGCGGGACTTGTATGATTAGTTTTTATTTCAGGGAAATGATCAGTAGGCAATGGGCTCCTTTTTGAAGTTGTGCTGAACTCTTATTTGCTCTCATTTTTGTTACTTCTTACCCATAAAATGAAGAAAGGGGCCATTGTGATTACTTTATCTAGTACCCGAACATCCATGCATGTACCCATCCCAACTCTCAACTCCTTGGTTAATAAATGAGGACACTGGCAGCCTGGCAGGTTATAGTGGGCCAAGTTATATACAGAATTGCTAGGATAGGCAAGACTAGGATCACGTTTTACCATCCCCTATATAGACCAGTCTTTTTTCCATTATAATTCTTGCTCTTTTAAACAGTTTAAACATCAACATCACCTGCAAAGTTCTTTTAAAAATAGACCTGAGAATCATCTTATTCATTTTGCCCATTAGTAAACACTGCCTCACCCATGAAAGCCACTGGTATGAAATGCATTACTGAATGAACCAGATTATTATTATTATTATTTTGTTATTCATTATTCATGTAACCACTGACCAGGCTCTAGATCTATACCAACTTGGATTCTGCTACTTCCTACATGATATAATTTCAGGAAAAAATAGCCCACAAAATTGGCATCAAAACATCATGCCCCAAAACTTGTCATTATATACAAAATTTCTAGTATCTGACTCATGTTGTTTGCTGAAAACATGTTAAATGCCTTGCTTAAATTGTTTATGTGCACTCCATTAGTCAATTAATTCAATTCAATAAAATTTTAAAGACATACCATATGCCAGTTTGTTTTCTAGATAATTGCCTATGTGTGGTATAAGTCCACTACCTTCCCTCAAGGAGCAGGAAAACACATAAACTAGTTTGAAAGTGATGTTGACTCCACTCCTTGCTCCCCAGAGGGTCTTCCCGTACAGAATTCTTGGCAGCCAGGAAAGATGCTGTTAAGAAAGCCTACAGAATATTTACCTCCTCCACAGTCACTCAACCAGTGTTAGTAGGTTCAATGGAGCATAGCTCAGCTTCTCAAACCTGAGAAGTTTCCAAACATGAATCTTCAGTGTACACATAAGCCGTGTCCAGCAGTGCAGCCCTTTTTCTTTCCCTTGGTTTCAATTTTTACTTCTATGCACACCGCTACCTAACTAGTTCTTGTTACTCTCCAGGAGGATCTATTTAGACAACTAGGTACATTTCTGATACTATTTATTTCATCTGAGTGCTTCTCTGCCTTTAATACCATCCTTGTGAGGACAAAGACTATCTACAAGGAGCAGGAGTTGTGGGTTTCATTTTAACTGTAACCACTACTGTATTTGAGCAAATAAGCCATGTGCTTGGTTCATTTGGAGATGTTAGTAACAGGAATTTAAATATTTTGTAGTCTCTGCTATTCTTTACTTTTCTTGATGTCTCACATCTTCACGACTGGCATAAGTTTTCTATGAATTTTCGTGTTTCACATATTCTAGTTTTACTCAAACAGGGAATGGGAGGGAAAGATGAGCCTGATGTATCTTAATTTTTTTAAGGTAATCAATTATCTTTTAAATCATTATTACTCACATGCTCCCAAAAACACATCTTTCAAAATCTTTTAATGAGAAAAGCCCACTACTGGTATATGAAATATTCTTCTGGCCCTGATCATGAGGAAGAAAAAGTAATCAGAGGAACCACATTTGATTTTATCAGATAAGGCAAGTCAGACATCACCTAGCAAGACTCCAAGACAGTGGGGCAGAGAGGAGGTTAAGGACTGGGGATAGTGTTAGGAGAATGATGAGTTTAAGATGGAAGAAGGTGGGATGATAACATCATTCTCATACTCTCCTCAGTATTGGTTGGAATGAGCCAGAATGAACAGGCATAGACGTTAGATTTTCACAGAACAATTTTATTTCCCCTGTCTAATTGAAACGCCATGTAGAATTGTCAACTTTTTATCGTATCCTGATACAGGGATACAGAAATATGAGAATAGACATGATGGCATTTTTTTTTTCTGCTCTTGCTGAAGAACAGTGACAATCTTGTCATGGATCATCTGTGGATTAGCACTGGGACTACTGCTTGGGCAGAACACTCAGAGTGAGGCACCAAGAAGGTATCAAAGTCAAACATCTAAACATAAATACCTAGACAAAGATCACAATAACATTTCTGGTTGGTTAATGAAAATAAATGGCACATTCAGAAAAAAACAAACAAACAAAACTATTTCTAAATTGGGTCTTGGGGCACCTGGGTGGCTCAGTGGGTTAAGCCTCTGCCTTCAGCTCAGGTCATGGTCTCAGGATCCTGGGATCCAGCTCTGCATTGGGCTCTCTGCTCAGCAGGGAGCCGGTTTCCCTCTTTCTATCTGTTTTCCTCTCTGCCTACTTGTGATCTCTGTCTGTAAAATAAATAAATAAATAAATAAATAAATAAATAAATTGGGTCTTGCCTACCGAAATCTCTCTTAAAAAAAGCACTCCAGGGGCGCCTGGGTGGCTCAATGGGTTGGGCCGCTGCCTTCGGCTCAGGTCATGATCCCAGGTCCTGGGTTCGAGCCCCGCATCGGGCTTTCTGCTCGGCGGGGAGCCTGCTTCCTCCTCTCTCTCTGCCTGCCTCTCTGCTTACTTGTGATTTCTCTCTGTCAAATAAATAAATAAAATCTTAAAAAAAAAAAAAAGCACTCCAGTCAATCCTTTCCAAGGTCTTTAAGGAAGTCTGTTGGTTGAGAAATTAAGAGCAATTTAGTCACCCCAGTATACCATCCAAAAAGTTCCAGTTTTACTAGCTAATGCAGATTATGTCCCTCAAATCAAAGCTATTTCCTTCTCTAACAAAGGCAGAGAAGAGTTGCTCTTTTGTTTTTATTATAACAGACTTATAAATGACACATGAAAACCCCCCATGGTCATTCACCTGTCAGTAAGACTGCAGTACTTGCAGGATTATTTTTCAATGGAAAAACTTGGAAATACGTGTCCATATTTGTTGTGCGTGCCTTTTTTTATTGGACAACATGTTCCTCTTCTAAATATCTTTCATTTCCTTCAATATATTTTGGAATATTTCAAAGGGAACATTACTGCCTTAGTATACATAAACCAAGAAATAGAATGACCAGTAGAATCCATTTGGTGAATGAATCAGATACATCATTATCTATGGGTGTTTTAGGCATAATTATGTTAGTGATTCACTCATTCATTAACCAGCCAACAGAACTGACTTACTAAGTGCTAGTTACCATTCTAGGCACTGGGGATATTAATTTGAACAAAACCCCTGTCTCCATGTTAACAGTGTAACCCATGACACCCTAAAATGATCAAGATTTAGGACATTCCCACATTGCTCTAAAGCTCTGGGAGAGTATGCTTATATATCATAAATAAATAATCTGGCATTTATTAAAGAATCATATATGCCAATCCTCTTGCTAAATGCTACAAAGATGAACACATCAAGTTCCTATTCTCAATAGGGCTTATAATCTATTCGGTTTAACAAACTATAATCCTAGTCCTGCGTGATGAGTGCAACAGCTGATGCACGTGTGTGCTCAGTCCAGAGGCAGCATAAAGCGAGGAAGAAATGCAGAGGATGCTGGGGTTTGCTTCAGGAAAGCTTTTCAGAAGTTGACTTCTTAAAATTTTAAGGATTGCTCTCTTTTTAAAAAAGTTTTAATTATGTAAAATATCTTTATAGTTGCAACATCAAAAGCGAATAACAAGTAAATTCAGAAAAATACAACTTCTATCCTCTCACTCACCTCCAAGCATAGAATTCAGCTTTTTTTTTTTTTAAAGATTTTATTTATTTATTTGACAGAAAGAGATCACAAGTAGGCAGAGAGGCAGGCAGAGAGAGAGGAAGGGAAGCAGGCTTCCTGCTGAGCAGAGAGCCCGATGCGGGGCTCGATCCCAGGACCCTGGGATCATGACCTGAGCCGAAGGCAGCGGCTTAACCCACTGAGCCACCCAGGCGCCCTAGAATTCAGCTTTTAAATCAAATCTGAAGAAAGTAGAATACAGCTTCTTCAGACACATTCTGAGGTGCTGTTAATATTCAGATTTGTGAGTCCAGCTCAGTCATACTGAATTTGTATATATGGGTGTGGGACCTTGGATTGTGCACTTCAAACAAGTGTCCTATTCTTAAGTACAGTGGAGTGTAAAACCCCTGGTCTTTGGGTATTGGTAAGATGATTTGGGCAAAGGAGTCATGTAGTTGCAATGGGGTACAGAGTGGTTAAGAAGACAGGCATTCCTTGTGCTTACTACAAAGCTTGGTATTTGGACTGTAAGATGGGCTTTGGGGAAGCATGACAGGGTAGGGTAAGAAGGAGAATGAGGCAGACTTACATTTTGACATTTTAGAAAAATAAATCTGGACTCTTTATGAAGCACAAATGAAATGATTCTTTGTTTCATTTCAAGGAAGAGGACCAGAAAAAGAGCACATCCTATAGTCCAGGGGAGAGAAATGAATGTCTGACCCAAGGCAAGGTAGGTTTCCAGCACATCATCTCCCTCATTTGTTACCAGACCACAGAAGTTTCCTCACCTGGAAATTCGTTCCTATATATCCGACTTAAATGAAAGTACTGGCAGTCATTTAAAAATTTGATATGCAGATTGTTCTTGCAAGTCTTCTCTTCATCTATTTTTTAAAAAATGAATTCATTGTTCCAAATGGCATTTTCAAAAGCTAGGAAATCAATGATCAATCAGTAAATGTAAAATGAACATTTTCTTGGAAATATGCAACTAACATAGCATTTCCTTTCACTTGATATTTCTTCAGCCTCATAGAGAGAAATGCTGTAGTTGTAATTAGGTGTCTAGAGAATGCATTTAATAATTATAACACATGACTATGCATTCTATAATTTGATTTTTGAAAATACTATATTATCTGCGAATATGTTAAAGCTCCTTGGGCATGGGACCATGTTGAATTCTAATTGGTATAAACCAGGTCAACATCACCTTCCCATACGCATATATACGAATATGCAGGTTTAACGAAGTATGTAAATATGGGTAGACATTGACCAAGATGGCTTTATCTTTCTTCTCGGTTGCACTGAACTTTAGACAGTTTTCTTTCTCACTGTATTTCCCTGACTTTCCTTTTCTTTGTGCATTTACTTTAGAAAACTTGCAACTGTACACACTTTCTCTGTCCCTTGGAGATGTGTATCTCCTACGGCCCAGGGATGTCTTTCTCAAGGACTTAGGAAGTGACATCATCAAGAATGATAGTTCCGGGCACCTGGGTGGCTCAGTTGGTTAAGTGACTGCCTTTGGCTCAGGTCATGATCCCGGAGTCCTGGGATCGTGTCCTGCATCGGGTTCCCAGCTCCATGAAGAGTCTGCTTCTCCCTCTGACCATCTCCCATCTCATGCTCTCTCAATCTCTCTCAAATAAATAAAGAAAATCTTAAGCAAAACAAAACAAAACAAAACAAAACAAAAAAAGAATGAGAGTGCCCCATCTCCGAGGCTCTGTGGGAGGATCGGAACCTAACTTCCATAGTGTCAGTCAGCAAACACAGCCAGCCTGATAACATCAACCAGCACCCTCTGATGTCCTCCAGTACTTTTCCAGGAGCTCAGCCCTGAGCTTAAAACTCTCTCACCTTTTGTTTCAGTGGAACTGAGTTCAATCTTTTTCTTCTATTTGAACAGTCTTGAATAAGTCTTCCTTGCTCTGGGGGAATTCTTCTCTTACAATTAGGCATGAGCATGTAACTACATGTAATGTAGCTAACACATACACACACATACCTTATAAAATGAAAAACAGGTCACTAGTCCATCTATTTTAAAAAGGAGAAGGAATGGTGCTTAACGATCACACTATTCATGCTCTTTTGGATTGCAGCCCATTCATTCATTCATTCGCCCATCCGTTCATCCATTCAACAAATATTTATAGGAAATGCAATCAGGAGAAGTTCAGTATATCATACACAAATGGAAATCAGTAATGAGAACATTTATTCCATCTACGACATCCTTAGCCGTCATTCCACCATTCTGAGTTGGGAAAAACAGAGCTGCTGTGTTATTATCCTTTTACCAGTCTTGTTCCACAGAGAGGTAAAAGAGGAACAGATTCCTTTCAATATTTTCTTTTCTTTATGTACAGATATCTGGGACATGTTTTTATTTTTATTACATGTGATTTTATTTCTGATTTGAGGTCCTCAAATATCACCCTTAATAGTAAAACAACAACAACGAAAAGTCTCTGAGACATTTTAGCGGGGGAATTTTTTTGCAGTTGCCTTTATGGATTTTTCCTCTCAAAAAAGAATTGGGGATACATTTTTTTTTTCCCAAGCAATTTAAGGCCTTCAAAACTGAATGCAAAATTGTGCACAGGCACTGACACTCTCACCTTGAAGATGTTGACCCTTTGGTAATCTAACCCCTGATAAAAGTGAGAATTTTTGTTTTGGTTTCTTATTCTTCATGGTTTAAAAACAAGTCCAAGGTAGGTAGTTAAGCTGTAATGGCTTCTAATGACTCTGACTTTTAAGAACAATGACCCTCTGAGATGAAACTATTTGGTCATTCATAGGTTAGTTAACCTTTTGGAAGCTCAAGCCTCAATTACTTCAAGGAGAGAGGAAACTTCAGAGTATAAACATGACTGTGCCTTTAGTGATAAATGGCACAGGATAATTTAACCACTGACTAACTGAAGGAAGAATATTTACTCAGGTGTGGGGTGAATGTTGTATCAATAAACAATGGAAAGACTATTGCTAATTAATTAAGGATATTGAGACCTTGTAATTTTTTATCAAAAAATTTAAAGAATGAAAATATCCAGGGTATTTGTTCAAATGGCTAAATAGATCAGTCTACCAAAAGTCCAGCAATTATTTACTTAAGGACATAATTTTGTTTTCTCTATGTGTTCTTTAGTAAAAGAGAACTATCTGCTTTGAGATAAATGTCCAGTGAGTTTGACCTGGGCATTTAATTTGTTTGTGTTTTGTCGATAGATGCCTAGACGTTAGTGCTCTAGGTAGGAAAATTTATATTTAAGCATCTAATTTGTGTGGGTTGTTATTCTTAGACGTGTATGGCCCTAGGATGCAATCATTTAAATATTTCTTGCTACTGAATATCCTCACTGTTAATTACTTTTATTTTTTTCATGGACTCTGCATTATGAAGAAAAAATGCACTGAATGATATTATTCTTAATATTCAGGGTAAATAGGCCAAGAAAGGCTTATAAATTATAACATCAAGGAAGAGACTCCCCTTTCTCCACTGATCAATAGTATAGTCTATGTCTTATTGACATCAAAGATTAATTGATTTTAAAGTTTGATGCTATCTTGGGTACCTGGGTGGCTCAGTTGGTTAAGCGTCAGACTTCAGCTCAGGTCATGATCTCAGGTCATGTCCTGGGAGGGAGCCCGGGCCCCATATTAGCCTCTGGGCTCAGCACTCAGCGGGGAGGGGGCTTTTCCCTCTTCCTCTGCCCCTCACTATATGTGTTCTTTCTCTCTCTCTCAAATAAATAAATAAATAAAATCTTTTAAAAATGATGCTATTAGGATCTATTAATTCCCTATATTATGTAGAGCACAGCACCTGGCACAACAGAGGGGAACAAAGCCTTCAAGCCATTTAAGTGCTTTTTCTTTTCTATCAGATGGAGCCTTCTAAATGATTATGGCTATCACTGATTTCATGAAAAACTCAGTCACGTTAACTAAATTATGAAACTCCTTTGTCTCGAAGTGTATTTGATATTTACAGGTTTTTTTTGTATCTGCGTTTTCTCTTCAACTGTCATTACTGTGAGCTATTACACTAGTAGGTCAAGTCTTGCTTCCTTATGCCATCATAGTGTTGCTGCTTTGCTGCTTTGTTAGAATCATTCATCAGACAGCGACTGTTTTAGAGAAGCAGTGAGGTATGTGTGGGAGGAAGAGCAGTACCACCAGGGGTTGTCTCTATATAATTGCTCAGAATATGCTGTTTTGAATTCCATTTGTCTTCCCTGCCTTGGTGAGAAGAGACACAGTTGTTTATGCATCACTCACCTAGATCATAATGCGAGAAGTAGGAATTGGATTTGCAAGTACAATTTCCAAGTGCCTGGCAAGACTCACCATAGACCTAGAATGACAAGGATGTTTTCAGGATGCATGGATAATGTGTGTTACACACCTTGTTATAAAATGCTGGCAAGTATCTTACATTTTCTTTGATGTAGAAAATCGCTCCTCCTCTCCTTTGCCTCCTCTCTGTCTGCCTTTGTCAGAGCCTTGGTGGATGGTCTGTGAAGCCCACATAAGGTGGTGCACATGGCAGAAATAGGGAGACACAGCAAAGTTCCTTGAGGACCTCTGAGAGAGAAGAGCTGCAAACAAAGGATATAAAAAAGTTCATGGAGAGGGAATGTCCCCTAGATGGAATCCCCATTAGCATCTCAATGTCATGATCTTTTCACTATGTTGTTGAAATCATATTAACCTTTTGAAAATTACAGTATGATACATACAATGGTATAATAAGATCCAAGTTTTATCTTATGAACACTTTGACCATCAAGGTTAACAATGCAATGTGGTATAGAAGACAAAGGTCCTAGACATTTCTAGTGTTATTTTTGGACGTTCAGCTAGGCATACAGGCAATGATGGCTTGAGATGTCCAGAGTTAATTTTAAGATAGAAAACATGGGATTTAGAAACCTAGCAATGCAGAACAATTTAAGAGGAAGTTTTAGACATCGGCTCAAACAAAGATAACAATCTAGGTGAGTTCATCTAAAAAGACAAGGTGATAGGTAAAGAGAAAAGGTGAGAATGAAGTATGCTGATTAGAGAAACAAGATTTTAGATTTAATCAATCATGTTGCCATAAGTCGTCTAATTAATAGCACATAATATAAATGAAAGTGCTGGTAAATTCATATAAATAGATAAAAGGGGACAAAGTAAATCAATTTTACTAGAAACATGCAAGGTAGCTCATTTATGGTTCCAGGTAGAGAACAGCCAGTGTTCTGAGTCTATTTGCGTAGAGACAAATTAATGGACAGAACTATATTATGAATGAAAAACAAGGGTTACCATTGTGTATATGGACTTTCCATGGATCTCTACCAAAAGCTCATTTTGAAAAATTATTCATAATAAGCATATTTTAGCATTACTATAGTATTTTTTCATCTTAAATGTCTTTTGAGATATACCATTTGTTGGATCTAAAATACACAGCATTTTAAAATGTTCATATTATAAAAAATTGAAACTAAGTCACTGAGAGATAACATGACTTGTCTTCGTTTTGTTTACACATCACTTACCTAGCTCCTCCAACAGGAACGGGGGCTGGTATTTGTAAATACAAAATCCCAGTATAGCAAAACATAAGAAAAAAACTTAAATATCAATGTGAACACCTTGGAAAATGGAGTGAGGGTTTCCCTCATTGTTTAGTTAGAAATGATATTCCCACCACAATTTCGAAATGAAGAATTAGACTTTTAAAATGGGTATCTGGAGTAGTGTTCTAAGTACCATGTGTCCTTACCCAAGTTCCTCCATAAACAGAACCAAGTAAAGAGCTTCAAATTTTGTTGGAAGTGATTTGTTTGAATTTCCCAAGGACACTATAGAAGCATCTGAAAAGCAAGAGGAGGTCATGGACACATTTGCAGATTTACTTACTGTCATTCTCTCTCTCTCTCTTTCTCTCTTTCTCTCTTTCTCTTGCCGCCTGGCCTCTTTATCCCTCCCTATCTCCCTTTCTTTCCTCAAGTATGGGCACAGCTACTTACTTGCTAGGTAATGTTGGCAAGTGAAGTAACCACTTTGTGCATCAGTTTCTATGAAAAATAGACACAGAAAGCCTACCTACTTGGCAGGGTTGCCTCCAGGATTAAATAAATTGACCTACTTGCAGCAGATGCTGCTGGCTCACATCCAGGTGCCCTGGATCCTTGGCTGGTTCGGTTGGTCTGCATTTCCTCTCCATGCATCTGGGGCTTCTGCATTTCCCTGTCATTTATCCCCTTTCTACAGCTTACCCTTTGTGTCATGGATGCCTCCTTCTAAAGTGGAGAATTAGAAGTTTCCTCCAAGCCCTACAAAACCCAAGTCAGTTGTATTATTTTTTAAAGATTTTATTTATTTATTTGAGAGAGAGAGAACACAGGTGCACATGAGTGCACAAGTAGGCAAGGGGCAGAGGGAGAAGGAGATACAGACTTTTCACTGAGCAGGTAGCCTGACGTGGGGCTCCATCCCAGAACCCCAGGATCATGACCTTAGGCAGACATTTAACTGACTGAGCCACGAAGTTGCCCCCCAACCCCAACCAGTTCCCTCGTATTAAGGGAAGACAGCTCTGAGGAGCCTCTGCTGGGGTCTGGCAACATACTGGACCCCACCTGACACCACAGTTTTGAGTAGCTCTTTTTCATTCCCTAGCTTGCTTCTCTCAGTCATCATGGGTCTTTCCTTCAAGGTGCATCACGGATGCTCTGCTTTTAGGGAACCCAACCAAGAGCTGCATGCCTTTGACCCTTGAACAACATGGGGGTTGGGTCACTGACCACCCTCACAGTCGAAAATCTGTGTATAACAGTTAACTGCCCCCAAACTTAACAACCAATAGCTTACTATTGACCGGAAGCTTTACAGATAACAATGGATTAACACATAGTTGATATGTTATATCTCTGATATACTATATTCTTACAATAAAGTGGGCTAGAGAAAATAAGTTATTCAGAAAATCAAAAGGAAGAGAAAATGCATTTACAGCACGGTACTGTATTTATCAATGACAATCCACTTGTAAGTGGAACCATGCAGTTCAAATCCATACTGTTTAAGGGTCACCTGCATGCGGAAAACATTCTCAACGTCCTGGGACATTGTAAGTGCTCAGTAAAAAAGGGCCTAATGTTATTATTTCCTTCCCCAAGTATGCATTAAACACCACTATTTAATAGGCATTCTGCTGGCATGAGTCTGTTCCCCAGAGAGTTGTAACAAAGCCCAGTACATTGATAGGAAGCCTGCAGTGGCTACGTCGCGGGTGGGATTGGAAATTCAGTGGGGAATTGAGTAAATCAGTAGCCTGAGGAAGTACATCAATCAAGAAAATTGCTGCTCACTGAATTTTTCTTTTATTTTGTAGAATACATGGTGAGATATCCAGTGATCTTTTGCAAGTCATTTTAATATTACATTTGATAATAAATGTACTTCTCCCAGTTTGTGTATTTTATTTCCCTATCAAAATATGGGTATTGGTATTTACTTCAGTTATGCCTAATTTAAATGACATTTTCAAGTCAGCTTCTTATCGCAATTTGTGGCCTTCCTAAATGCCTTACCCAATTAACCAGTTGGCAGGATTCGTTTTTTGCTCCAATGGTTATAGCTTTTGGTTATGGCTTTGTCAACATGTTATCTTTTCCAAAACGTACCACAGTAAACTGACAAAACATGAAGCATCCCAATTCAAGGCTTGCTACCAGCTTTCTTCTCAAAGACATACTCAGACAACTCCAGAAGAATCATGCATTTTCTGGAATCTAGATATTTGCATTATCAAGTTTTCAAAGATATGAATGAAGTCTATTTAAACTCTGTGCTCTACAATTCATTTTAGTAGAGATGTTTGCATAATATACATAGTATTCCCCCAAGCAGAGGAAAGGATAAAAGTGCTTATTGAGTGGCACTCCAGGAAAGTGCACAAGGATTTAGCTAAAGGTCAGTGAATGTTCTAAGAAATGCCACTCATAACTAAAAGGAGTTACTATAATGAAGTTTAAAGTTTATATGGAAAATTCAGATTTGAAAAATACTTTGTTTCTTTATAATATCTTATTTGTTCTTGATTTCCTCCTCTACCAGAAAATGTGAGGGGGGTGAGCACAGGTGGGAAGGTTTTGAAACTACAATGCGCCCATGCGTATCTTTGTTTCTTTTACCTCCAAACTGTCCACATGCTCTCATTCATCATAGGTACCCAGAGACTCAAATTTACCTAGGAGTGAATGGACTGGATCACTGAAAACCTTAAAACTAAGGTTTTAAGAAATGGCAGAATTGGTTTTCAAAGTGTTTGTCCTATCTGCAGCCCCCAGAAGTTGTATTGAGACATCCAGGTCCCTCACGTGCTCATCGATATTTCCTGTGGCCTGATTTTTTAATCCCAAGAGGCGTGAAGTGGTATCTCATTTTGGTTCTAATTTGCATGTCACTAATGACAAATAATATTGAGCATCTTTTTAATATGCTTATATATTATCTTGTCTATCTATTTTGTTGAAGTATTCCAATCATTTTTTTAAAACTAAGCCATTTGGTTTCTGGTCAGTGAGGTATGAGATTTCCTCATGTATTCTGGACCCAGGTTTTTTGTTTTTTTGTTTTTTTTGTTAATCAGATATATATGATCTGCAAATATTTTTTCCCAGTCTTTGCAGTTTTTTTTTCGTCTTCTTAACAGTATTTTTCAAAAAGCAGACTTATTGTTTAGCTGTGAAAAAGTGCAAGTTATTGATTTGTTATTTTGTAGATAGAACTTTTGGTGTCATATCTAGAAATATCTTTGCCTAACTGAAGAACACAAAAATATGCCACTATGCATTCTTCTGGAAGATGTAAAGTTTTAGATTTTATATTTATGTCTATCATCCATTTTGAGTACATTTTTATATATCGTCCAAGGTATGAATTGAAGTTCAGATTTTTTCTGTAGATGGATGTTCAATGGTTTCAGTGCTGTTTGCAAGCAGTTCCCTTTCTCCACTCCATTGTCTTTGCATCTGTTGGAAATCATATGTATGTGGCCATATAGGTTATGTGTCCCTTTTATTTTTTAAAGATTTTATTTATTTATTTGGCAGAGAGAGACAACCAGAAAAGGAGCACAAGCAGGAGGGAGTTGGAGAGGGAAAAGCAGTTTTCCCACCCATCACGGAGCCAGATGAGAGGCTCGATCCCAGGCTCCAGGGATCATAACCCCAGCCCAAGGCAGGGGTTGGGCCACCCATGCACCCGGGTATGTGTCCCTTTCTGAACAGTATTCTGTTCCAATGGTCTATCTGTTCGCCTTTGCACCAATACTACACAGCCTTGATCACATTTTCCTTCTCCTGTTGACTCACACAGTAGTGTCATCGCCAGGAGACCAAGACAGGGGAGAGCTGAGCCCCAACCTGAACGTTCTGATCTTTTTCCTTGTCCCACCCACACATGGCCAGGATTGCTGCAGGATTATACTCCTCGTGACATGGAGCATCCCAGAGCTGCCACAGTCTAAGCTGGTTTCTGCAGAGGGCAGTCTCTCCAGCTCCTGGTCTCCAAGACTTGCTGTGGCGTACTGACATCCTCGGAGTCCTTGCCCGTCAACTGTGGCTCACAGGGGTCCTAGACTTGTGGCCGGTTGCCTGGCATCTCAGAAGCAGTTCCCACCTGGGAGACCCAGCAAAATTCTATTGAACTGGCTGCAAATTCCACTGTCTTTACGGGTGAGGTGATTTTTCCTTCTAAGTGTTCTCTTCCACAAGTGCTCTCCCACAGCCATGGTGGACCTCTTACAGTCCTCTCTCCATATTTTCACTTCCTGTCCTATGAGGCTTTATATTATATACATCATATATTTTTATTATATACAAAATTACCTAATTAAAGTCCTCTTTACTTTGTGATTTCTGTCTCCAGATTGGATACTGATTGATCTAATCTTTTCCCATCCTACTTTTAACCTAGGCTTGTCCTTATATTTAAAGTACATTACTTGCATTCATCCTATAGGCAGATCTGGCTTTTTTATACAATTGACAAGCTTTGGGGTGTTTAGACCACTTATGTTTAATATGACTAGTGATATAATTAGGTTTAAATCCGCCATCTTGCTATTTGTTTAATATTAATTTTTGTTGTTCTTTGCCCCCGCCTTTTGACTAATTTTAATGAACTGAGTATTTTTAAAAATTATCCCACAGGGGGCGCCTGGGTGGCTCAGTGGGTTAAAGCCTCTGCCCTCGGCTCAGGTCATGATCCCAGAGTCCTGAGATCGAGCCCCGCATCGGGCTCTCTGCTCATCAGGGAGCCTGCTTCCCTCTCTCTACCTGCCTCTCTGCCTACTTGTGATCTCTGTCTGTCAAAAAAGAAAAAAAAAAATTATCCCACATTGGGGTGCCTGCGTGGCTGAATCGGTTGGGCTCTGACTCTTGATTTTGGTTTAGGCTGTGATCTCAAAGCCATGAGATCAAGCTTCTTGGCTAATCTGCACTGCTCATGGAGCCTGCTTATGATTCTCTCTCTCTTCCTCTCCCTCTGTCCCTCTCTCTCCCATTTGCATTCACTCTCTCTCTAAAAATAAAAGAAAACAAAATATTCCACATTTTGTCATTTCTGGGTTTATTAACTAGCAATAACTCTTTTTTTTAAGTTTCATTTTAGTGGTTGCTCTAGGTTTTAAAGTACACACATTTACCCCATCATAGTCTATGATTAAGTGACATGTGATTTCATGCATAGGACAATAAGCTTAAACAGCCTATTTCCATTCTTCCCTTATCCAGCTCTGTGCTCTTTTGTGATGTATTTTACTACTTTTACATATATTACAAACTTACTTTACATTGTTAGCATGTTTGCTTAAATAGTAAATCACCTTTCAGAAGTTTATACAATAAGGGATATCTCATACCTTTCTATATATAGAGTTACACTTCATTCCTCTGTGTAGATCCAGGTTTCCATGTGGTACGATTTTTCTTCTTCCTGAAGACCCAGCTTTTTCTTTTCTTAAAGTGCAGGGCAATTGGAAATGAACTCTCCTGAATTTTGTCTGTCTGAAATTCTCTATTTTGGTTTTGATCTTTGAGAGATTTTTCCCTGAGTATGGAATTCTATACTATTGAATTCATTGAGTATAGAAATGAGATGATTTCACTCTCTGCTCATTCACTTTCTCTCCGATAAAATATCTGCTGTCAACCTTATTTTGTTCCTGATGCTTTTTTGTTGTTCTTTTTGTTTTGTTTTGTTTTATTATGCTGTTGTTTACTATTTCCCTTTAAGATTTTCTCTTAATCTTTGGTTTTCACCGATTCAGTAGTGTGTATATATATATATATAATTCATGTTTATGAAGTTTGGCTCCAATGAGCTTCTTGGATTTGTCAGTTTATGATTTTAATCAAATTTGGAAAAATTAAGCCATTTTTTCCCAAATATAATTTTCTTCCCCCTTTCCTCCTTTGAGGACTCCAATTACAAGTGTATTAGGCTTCTTGAAATGGACCTCACTATTAACTGATACTCTGTTCATATATTCTTTCCTCCCTCTGTTACTCATTTTAGATAATATGTATTGCTGTATCTTTAAATTCCTCAACCTTCTTCTGCAATATCTAGTCTGCTGTTAATCTCATCCAGCATATTGCTCATCTCAGGCACTACAGTTTTCATCACTGGAAATTCAGTTTGGGTCTCTTATATTTTCTATGCCCATATATTTTTTGAGCACGTGAGATACAGATATGATCACTGTTAATGTCCTTGCATTGTGATGCTAACAGGTGTCATTTGTGGGTTGACTTTCATTGATTACTCCTCTTTTCCAGTCATGTTTTCTTGCTTCTTTATGTCCATATCTCACCTGTTTGGCTCCAAGACTGTGAACTCGACCCTCTTAAGGACTAGATATTTTTTGAATTCCTCTTATTATGTGTTGTGCCCTTGAGTTGGAAATAGTTTGATACTTTCATGTTTTCCTTTAAGATTTGTTATGGGGACCAGAGCAGCATTTGGCTTAGAACTAATTGTTCCCCACTAATGTGTCAGGACTCTTTTCTTTTTCTTTTTTTTTTTTTTTTAAAGATTATTTATTTATTTATTTATTTGACAGAGAGAGATCACAAGCAGGCAGAGAGGCAGGCAGAGAGAGAGGAGGAAGCAGGCTCCCTGCTGAGCAGAGAGCCCAATGCGGGGCTCGATCCCAGGACCCTGAGATTATGACCTGAGCCGAAGGCAGCGGCTTAACCCACTGAGCCACCCAGGCGCCCCTCAGGACTCTTTTCTATGCATGTCCTGTGAATGTGAGTTTTCTGATTTGTCTAGTAGGAGCGGACATTATTGCTAGGCTGGTGTGAGCTCCTAATCCTCTTCTCTTTAATCATTTTAAGTGATCCTTTCCATGGTCTTGGGGAGTTCCTTCACACACTGATTCGGATCAGAACTCTGCTGAATGCTTGAAGAGAAGCTTCTTGTAGATCAGCTGAGCTGTCTCTGCACATCTTTCTCCTCTGTCCTGTGAACTCTCTCTGCTTTCATCTCCCCTGACTCTCAGTTCTGTCTGCCCAAACAAAGGAGTGTACATGGCTCTGCCTGGGTTTTCCCTCTCAGAACCATGGTCTTCTCATTCTCTCAAGGCAACAAAACAGGACAATTGTGGGGCTCACTTGTTTTGGTCCTGTCCTTCAATGAGTTCATTTCCAATTGAGGCCATAACAAATTAATACAAACTTAGAGACTTAAAAAAATGCACAGTTATTTTCTACAGGTCCGTATGTCAGAAGTCTAAACAGAGCGTGGCTCAGCTCATTCTCTGTCTGCAGTCTCACAAGGCTGAAATGAAGATTCTGCCAACACTGTGCTTCCTTCCAGAAGCTCTGGAACATAATCTGTTACTCGGCCCATTCTGGTTGTTGACAGAGTTCTTTTCTACGTGGCTGTAGGACTTGGGTTCTTCTTGGTTTCTAGAGACTGCTCATATCTCCTGGCCAGTAGCCAACTTCAAAGCCAAGTTTGGTATGTCAAGTCCTTGCAGGCTTCTATTCTCTGTGACCACTTCTCTTGCCTGGTTTCCTGCCTCTTTTCTTCTGCAGCATTGCTCTTACTGATTCTTCTGCCTCCTTTTTCTATGATTACTTTGGGAACCCTTAATGGTTCAGTATGACCCCTCTATCTCAAAGTCAGCTGATTAGTAATCATAATGCTGTCAACAGAGTTCCTTCATGACAGTGCTTGTTTATATCATCTGCATGGAAAACCAGAGGGTGGTATTCTCAGAGTGTCATCTTTAGAATTCTGGTATTACATTCACCAATCACTGGCTTTTTTTGTTTGTTTGTTTGTCTGTTTGATGTTCAGTGTCTTTAAAATCGTCCTCTCTTATAACTGATCTGGTGTTCTGTTTGTTGAAGATGGGGTTGTAAATCTATTTTCTGTGACTCCATTTTGGACACAAGGTGATGTCAACATTCAAGTTTTTAGTGTTTCTTCTCCCTCTGGCTCTCTACGATGATGTCTGTGTGTTGCCATAAGAAGTGGAGAGGGGCCTATTGGCATACCAGAGGGATCCTGTTTTACTCTTGGACTTGGACTTATCTCTAACATGTGGTGCCTGAGTGAGTCTGATCCTTGCTACCTTGGTGCCTGTGAACACGCTGGTCTTACTGATTGTGTTGTCACCATAACATCTACTCTGGAAATCCATGGTCTTGCATCTTCAACTAAGCTAAGCAGGATTAGCCACACACTCTGTTTTCTTTGTTCTAACCCTGTTTTTCTGCTGGAAAACTGAAACTCAGCACAGACACAAGCCCTTTGTCCCTCTCCCAAGCCCAGCATTCTGTCACTTGGAAGAAGAAACTTCTGACTATCCTGAAAGCCACACAATGGCTGTGGGTAATCAGGATTCCCACCTTAGATAAGTTTATACTTTGACTTTGCTTTCTCCGTGCTGGGGTTTGCTCCTATAATTTGTTTAGAACATCAGATTGTAAGGTTTCTCTTGGTTGCTCACAACCTGCCTCAGGCAACATCTGCAGAAGACAGACACAACAAGATCTTGGGTGTGTGGTGTCAGGTGTCATGTTCCTACTCTGTGGGTATTGTTTTCTGACTTCTTCATTTTCTCCCACCAGTCCTAAAATCTCCCCTTGCTCCTTTCTAAAAGTGAAAAGAGGACTTTTTACTTTTCATGAGTAGATTTCCTGAAAAAAAAAAAAAAAAATCTTTTTACTCTAGTACCTCCTAATGATAATTTAGTCTTTCTAAGCTTTTCTTCTGATATGGAAAGAGAAACAACAACAAAAAATGATGTTGATTAATATAAAATGCATTGAGTGGAATATCACAAAATAAAATCTATAAATTCATACAGTGACATGTTGGCAGATTAATGCCTTTCTGTCCTCTCAAAAAATAGCTAAGTCATTTCTGCATGTAGATCAAGGCTTTGCAAAATAAATACAGACCATGGGTAAAATGTCAGAAAGTTCATGGAAAAGAAAAGGCACAGGGGATAAGTTGACCTGTTCAAAACTGAATTACTGAATTGAGACAGCAATAGAAAGGAGAGAAAATAAGGAGCCACTGGGGGCAGGTTTCTGTCAGAGAGTTTTCAGAGGAAAGTATAGAGATGGGGGAAGTAGACTCCAAAGTAGCCATTATAGTTACTTAGAAGACAAATGAATGAATACACTTATTTTCTTTACATCAGTTTGCTATCATTGTATCGTGGAAAAAATTTACTAAAAGTTTCCATACTTTCCAGCGCTTCTTGGGAATGTAACCTTGTTACAGATGAGTCACGCCATAGAAGCAGGAACACAGTGTTATTTGGTTCCATATTTATAGTTGCTCTAGTTAATAGTATTAACATAAAGTCATATATCTTCCCACAAAAGAGACTTCAGTGGAGCTCATATGAATTTTTAAAATTCCATTCATTCAAAACAATTAATATAAATTTAGAAAAATCAAAACATAAATATATAGATATAAATATGGATAAATATATGTATATTCATCCATATATATGCATATATATGAAATTTCAAGTTACATATAAAAAGACAAATGGACAATAGCAGTAAGTTAGTGGGGAAAAATTCCTAGCACACAGCAATAACATGGTGCTTTATTCCCACTGAATAGAGCAAGGTGAACCATCTGAAGAATGATGGCATGAACAAATTGATCCACACCAAATAAAAAAGAAGTTTATTAGTGGTCAGGGAGGTAGATACTAAGACCTTATATTCTTCTCTATTTTAAAATACTAAAGCCAGAAAAAGGGGATTTAGAAGTAAACATTTTGAAGACTTTTTTCTCTCCTATTATCAATGGAGTATGGTTAATCTCTTGGAACAACAAAAATAAGTTTGAAAGAGCTACTTGTTTTTCTAACTCTTTTCGGTGAAAGTAGTTTCCCTACTTCTATTGTCTATTGGCAAAAGTCTTTAATAACATTTATCTTTTGACCCTTTATCCATTTGCCCTTTGAGTTTATTTGCACCAGCCCTGTGAATCCATGTGATACAGACCAATCTAATAGGTATTTGCTCTGTAAATCAAAACCACCTCAAAGCAGCTTGCAACTCTTCAGGACCACACTATTTTTCTGTCTACAGACAACAGGCAAGCACAATGAAAAGATGCAAGTGTGAATTATAGATTCAGGTGATTAACTCTTCACTATTTCCTTTTTTGCACTATCTCAAAACACAGAGAGGAGTAACAAATCACTAAGAGATATATATGCAATTTACATTTATGGTCAAGAAGGTGGGAGAAATTTACTTTTTCACTTGGCTAACAAGCAGATTTGAAGGAGACTGTGTTAAGTGGAATAAGCATAAACTGTTAATATGTTCCCCCTTTTCTTTTTATTATTCTGTCAAAAGGACAGAAAAAACCCAGATGCAGTACTGGCTTATTTCCAAACTCTGTCATCAGATTAGTATTCAACTTAATGTTCAGGGGTTTAGCCATTATAATTAATCATCCCCTAAGTGCAGAAAGATACTTAATACTCTGTCCCTACTCATTATTTGGATTTTTAGTTCTGTAGTGAAGGGCCTCAGAAAAAGATTAATTAAGTCAAACACTTTGGGGTTATTCTCCCATCATTGTGCAGAGGATTTACATACATAACTGGCATTAGTGTTGGTGAATATTCCTCCCATAATTCCTAGAATATCAATGAAACCAATGACTGCCTAAATGACTTTGTCTAGCAACAAAATACACGCCAGAATTATCCTAATGAGTCTTTCTGATATTTTGCTTTTATTATTTACCTTTTTTCATACTGAAGTAATCACCAGTTTTCACAATTAAGGCAGAATATGCCCTGTTTTAGGAAAACTGAGAACTTACTTTACTTCAGAAAATTAGTAAGTGTAACCAAATTACTTCTATATATCACAGAATCTCAATTTGCTCAGTTAAAAAAAATGATGGGTTAAACTTATAATCTCTAAAATTGCTTGTAATTTTAAACTACTAAATTTTGCTATGTAATGTATTTAGATCTAAAATGAACCTAATATATTAGAAATTCAAAAATCTGAAATTTGCTACTTGGAGTGAACAAAGAGATTACTGATTTTAGTTTTGCAAGTGCTGGTTTAAAGTGCTTCTGTCCTTCCACATGAAAAGATAAATCTTTTTTCCAGTATTTCATTCTCCATTTATGAAATACACAGTCTTATGTTGAAATGACACAGAGAATGTCTCATCAAGAAGGGAGGAATTCATGCTATGATTTGAGACCCCAGATAGTCAAAGCAAACCTGAGAGAGAAGAACAAAGTTGGGAATATCACACTTTCTCATTTCAAATATACACACACACACACACACACACACACACACACACACACACATATATATATATATATAGTAATGAAAAAAAAGTTGTTCGGAGACAAAAACAGATATATAGACCAACAGAACAGATTAGAGATCCCACAAATAAACTTCACATATATATGATTGATTATTTTCAACTGAAATGCCAAGAATATACAATGGGAAAAGTATAGTCTCTTCAACAAATGATGAAATGGGAAAACTGGATATCCATTTGCAAAAGAATGAAACTAGACCTTTATCCTATACCATGCACAACAGTAAACTTGAAAAGGATTAAAGTCTTCAACATAAGGCCTTAACTATAAAACGATTAGACGATAACATAGGGGAAATCTTTACAACATTGGTCTTAGCAAAAGGATTTCTTGGTGCACCAAAGGAAAAGGAAAAATAGACAAGTGGCACTACATCAAATGAAAACAAACAAACAAAACTGCACAAGAAAGGAAATCGTCAACAAGTGAAAAAAAAACCCTATGGCATTAGAAAAATATTTGCAAACCGTATATCTGGAAAGGAGTCAATTTCCAAAATATATAAGGAACTCCCACAACTCAATAGCAAATAACCCAGTTAAAATGCGAGGAAGACTTGAATAGATATATCTCTAACAAAAATGTACACGTGGCCGATGGTCATATGAAAAGATGTTCAACCTCACTAATCCACTGAAAAATGCCCAACAAAATATCACAGATATTAGGATGGCATTTTCCAAACACCAAAATTAAAATCAGGTATGGAGGAGGATATGGAGAAATGGGAATGCATGTGCACTGTTGGTGGGAGTACAAAATGGTGCAGCTACCATGGAACATAGCATAGAAGTCACTCAGAAACTAAAAAGAGAACTTGCATCTAATCCAGCAATCCCACTTTTGGGTATACATCCAAAATAATTGAAATCAATTTCAAAGATACCTGCATTCCCATGTTTATTATTCCCATGTGAGTAAGGCTGTAATAAACATAGAAATGCAGATAAATCTTTAAGATTCTGATTTTAATTCTTATATATGTATATATATCCACATGTATATGTCTATAATCACATTTGTACACACACACACACTGGAATATTATTCAGCCTTAAAAAATAAATATCTTGTCATATGCAACAGCATGGATCAATCTGGAAGATGTTATGGTAAGTGAAATAAACCAATTACAAAAAGATAAGTCCTGCATAATTCCACTTACATGAGGTACCTAAAACCGTCAAAATTGTAGAGAGTAAAACAGCGGTTGTCAGGGGAGGGAAATGGGAAGTTTTTCAATGTACATAAAGTTTCCATTGTGCAAAATGAATAAATTCTGTTGATCTACTCAATGACATTGTGCTTAGAGTTAACAACATTGTGTTGCACCGAAAGATGTGTCAGAAGAGTAGATCTCATGCTAACTATTCTTACCTCAATAGAAAACGTAGAAAGGCACAGGTAGATTAACAACATTCTAACATTCTAGTTCTATGTTCCCTAATATTTCCCCATTATCATATGATTTTTTTTCCAAATATAATTCTTCATCAGGAATATTAATTCTTTATTTACACCAGGACTTCAGTTAATTAAACAAATTCATCTGCAAAATCTATACCATAAGAGATCCTTGTGTTCTCAAAAATTTTTCCTTATGGCTTTATTTATCTCTGTGGAGGTCATTTATTAAAGCATAAAACATACATGGGATTTAAAATGTTTAGATTTTATAGCTGTGTCTATATTTTCACCCAGATGCATGTTCATTTTTCACTCTTTTTTTTTTTTTTAAATATTTTATTTATTTACTTGAGAGAGAGAGAGAACACTGAGTTGGGAGGAAAGGGAGAAACAGGCTCTCTGTGAACAGGGAGCCTGACACAGGGCTCAATCACAGGACCCTGTGATCATGACCCTAGCTGACTGAGCTACCCAGGTACACCCCCTTTTTTTAACTTCTAAAGGAAACTCCAGATAGGTTTTACTCTTAAGTTGTTAAGTCAAAAAATATGTAAATCAATATTATATTAAATATGTTAATTTATAAAAGTCTAAGTAGATTAATAAAAAAAATTATTTGCTTTTAACTCAAATTTTTAAATTGTTGGTTCTTTTTTTTTTAAGATTTTATTTATTTATTTGACAGACAGAGATTGCAAGTAGGTAGAGAGGCAGGCGGAGAGAGGTGGGGGGAAGCAGTCTCTCCGCTGAGCAGAGAACCTGATGAGGGGCTCGATCCCAGGACCCCAGGACCATGACCTGAGTTGAAGGCAGAGGCTTTACCCCACTGAGCCACCCAGGTGCTCCTAAATTGTTGGTTCTTAATTCACCCTACTCTATCCAGAAAAATCACTTTGCCTGTATCACCAAAGATCATGAATGATGATTTCAAATTGGATTTTTCCTAAGTAGAAAACCACAGTTGGGATAGTTAGTAGACCAACTGCAACTGTTGGTGGTTATGTATTTAATTTTTTTCTTCTTGAATCATTTGTAAGCTTTTGAGTTCCATGACCAAGTACTGTATTTCTTTGATATCCTACTGCAGAAATTGGCAAATGATTTTTAGTACAGGGGTAAATAATAAATATTTTCAGCTTTGTGGGCCATACTATCTTTGCCCCAATTGCTAAATTCTGCCATTTTTGTGGAAAAGCACTATAGATAATATGTTAACAAATGAATGTGACCATGTTCCAATAAAATTTTATCTACAAAAAAAGGAAGTCAGTTTGGTCTGTGGACAATAGTTTACTGATTCTTTCATATGAGTAGACAGTAGTGCATGATAAGAATGGATTTAACTGCAAAATCAGCACAAAGTCTTATTTGCATTTTAACATTTTTTTCTGCAACATTATTTTTCCATTTTGTTATAATTGATAATCTAAGGTACACCATTGACATTCAGATCCATGCAGAAACTAACTGTTGACAAATTTTATATATAAGCTAATATCTACCATAGAAAAATACAAACCTGTAGGGAAAAAAAATCTTAGAAAGCCTATAGTAGTAGTGGAATCTTATAGTGTAATATTGCAATTTTGTCTGTTTCTGTTTTCTCGAATTACTTCAATCTGTATTAGATTTAATTTTATAACAAAACTAATAATTTTAATAACACAATAGATGAGATTGTACTATATGGATCAACTATGTGTGAAAATTAATACAGATATTCATGGTTCATTAGTTGGAAAACAAAATTTAAAAATACACAAAAGACATTCTAGTTAAGAAAAATACTGGTTGTGATAAAAAATGATGCACCATGCAATTATTTTAGCTGATCTCATTCTAGTCTGTAATATCATATTGCAATAATTCTAGGACTTCCATCATTTTTATCAGTTGAAAATTTGTTCTGATTTTCAGCACTTTTGCAACACTATTTGAAGGTATTTGTAAGGTCGTACAGGGTAAAGTTATCCCTGTCTTATTACAATAAGCCAGAAGCACAGACTACTGGGTCCTGACTTCATGACTTGAGAAGTATTTTTATTATTTTTATTGTGCAAAGGAGCCACTATGGAATGCTGAATTAGTCTTGAATTATGAATTATTTGGCTAGATCAATCAGAACTCAAAAAGTTATATCAAAAATGTTACTATAAAATAATATAAGTGGAAGCAAAATGCATTTTAAAATGTTCTTCTAAAATTAACAATACAAGAAACAACAGGTGTTGGCGAGGATGTGGAGAAAGGGGAAACCTTTTGTACTATTGGGGGGAATGTAAACTGGTGCAGCCACTCTGGAGAACAGTTTGGAGTTCTTCAAGAAGTTAAAAAAATAGGACTACCCTAAGACCCAGCAAGTGCATTACTGTTTTTACCCCAAGGATACAAAAATAATAATTTGAAGGGATATATGCACCCTGATGTTTATAGCAGCATTATCAACAATAGCCTGATGAATAGATAAAGAAGAAGTAGTATATAAATTACACACACACACACACACACACACACACACACACACACACAGGAATATTACTCAGCCATCAAAAATGAAATCTTGCTATTTGCAACTATACAGATGGAGCTAGAGTGTGTTATGCTAAATGAAATAAGTCAGAGAAAGACAAATGCAACATGATTTCACTCATACATGGGATTTAAGAAAGAAAACAAATGGACATACAGGAAGGGGGGAAAGAAAGAAAAAGCAGAAAGGGAAACAAGCCATAAGTTACTCTTAGTGACAGAGAACAAATTGAGGGTTGATGGAGAGAGGTGGAGAATGGTCTGGATGGGTGACAAGAATTAAGAAGGACACCTGTTATGATAAACACTGTGTGATGTATCTAAGTGATGAATCCCTGAATTCTACTCCAGAAACAAATGTTGCACTATATGTTAACTAACAAAATTTAAATTCAAAAAAAGTTCTTCTACAACATTATAATTTTCAGTGTATTACCAATATAATTATGTTGTGAGGGGTCTATGCTTTGAAAATAAATATATCAACATGTTTTTATTTTTGTTTTTAATCTTATTTCATCCTATATGTATGCCATCATTTCAAAATATTTGTCCTGGATATTGATTGTTTGTTTGGAATTCAAATTGTTAGAAAGAATGCTAGAATGAAATTTCTTGAATCTGGGGCGTCTGGGTGGCTCAGTTGGTTAAGCATCAGACTCTTGGTTTCAGCTCAGGTCATAATCTCAGGGTCCTTAGATTGAGCCCCATGCCAGTCTCCGTGCTGGGAGGATGGGTCTGCTTGATGTTCTCTCTCCCCTGGCCCCTCTACCCCATTCCATGCTCTCTCTCTGTTAAATAAATAATTAAAACTTTAAAGAAAAGAAAGGAAACTTCTTGATTCTTAAGAAAAACATTTTTTCTTTAATAGAAGCAGGATGGATCTAAGGATCTCTTTTTCATTTTCCAAGATTTTTTCCTCAGACTCTAGAAAATAAATATGGGAATTAACATATTACCTATGATCATTTGAGATTCAAATAATTATTCAACTTGTGTGGATTTCAATAACAAAAGGAATTTGTTATAAGGGTATAGGTGTCAGAATTTGGCTACAATAAAAGGATTGAAGTATTAGTGAGTATCTGGGTGTTTCTTTTTCTTCCTGCATATCCTTTGTCCACTGCATTCTCCTTGCTCACTGACAATGTGATTTTTCTTTGTTTGGTGTTTATATGACAAACTTGGTTACCAAGAGGGACAGTATTTTACATGCCCTTAGTTTCATCCACCCAGAAAGATATTGATCCAGAATCCAATGTACACATTCAGATTATCTCAGCTCAGCTCATATCACTTCTGTCCTAATCGGCTGTAGAGGACTTGGGGTCATGACAAAGGCTACCTGCTTCTAATATAAACATGGATCAAGGAAGGTCAGCAGTCACCAGATACGGCGTGTGACAAAGGAATGGTTTGTGCAAACAAATAAAAACCAAAACATAATAAATAATATGTGTTGTCTCAAATAACATGCATTTCTTAAAAAAAAAAAAAAAAGGAAAGAGAGACATTTTAAATCTCTGAAAACTCCAAAACAAAAATATAAGTTAAAATCCATGATTGCCTCCTATAAGTACATCCATATATATCATTTGTTAGGTGAAGAAATAACCTGCTTTTCCATATAATTTACTGAGGAATTTCATTAATATCTTTGCAAATTCCCTAAAAATGATGGTCTAGCTTTTCTCACCCAAATTTCTAATAAAATGGATAATGTAACTGTGTTTCTGAGCATGCAAACTTTTTTTGCATTTCTGTGCCAAATCTCATTTGTAAATAATATATATTTATTTTAATAATGTAGATATTTTTGCTATTATTTTACTCAAATTTCTGTAATAATATGTGCAAGTAAGGTTGCTGTTTCTTTTTTTTTTTTTTAAGATTTTTTTTTTATTCATTCATTTGACAGAGAGATCACAAGCAGGCAGAGAGGCAGGCAGAGAGAGAGGAGGAAGCAGGCTCCCCGCCGAGCAGAGAGCCCGATGCGGGGCTCGATCCCAGGACCCTGAGATCATGACCTGAGCCGAAGGCAGCGGCTTACCCCACTGAGCCACCCAGGCGCCCCAAGGTTGCTGTTTCTTGACAATCAAGGGAAGTGATTGTATTTTCTGGAGGATTTCACCAGAATATTGGATTCCTCATGTCCAAGCTCAGTTTTAGTTCTCACCTTATATTATAACATTTGCCTTCATTAAATTCTCCTTTTTCTGCCACACTTTTTTCACTGTACTTTAGAGGTACCATTTTCACTTGTTTTTGCCTATTTAACAGGCCACTGGAACTCCATCTCTTGTTAACCCCCATCTCTTGTTAACTCACATTAGGCACAAGGTTTGATCCCTGGATTCTCCTGTGTCTCTCCACCCTTCTGTGGTAAACTCATCCAGGTCTTCGGTTTCAGCTCATTTAGTTGTTTAAAATTCCAGAATTTGTGTGTCCAGCCTGGTCCTTACTCATGAACTGTCATAGCATCCAAGATAGCCACTAGTATATGAAGACGGTACAGGTTTTCTGTTTAACGCATCTGCATTTCCCTGATGCTGAGTGATGCTGAGTTATCTTTTTAAATATCTGTTGGGCATTTGTGTATCTTCGTGGGGGTAAATGTCTATCCAATTACTTTGTTTATTTTTTAATTGAGTAATTTTTTCCCCTTGCTCTTAAGTTGTACGTGTTCTTTCCATGATTTGAATATTAAGAGCTTATTAGATGTATGGTTTAAACTATTTTCTCTCATTCTGTTGGTTGTCTCTTCGCTCTGTTAATTTTTTCCTGTGTGGTGCAGACTTTTTTCAGTTTGATGCAATCCCATTTGTCTATTTTTGCTTTTATTGCCTGTATTTTTGATTTTATAAGCAAAAATATCAGTGTCCTGACCAATATCAAAGAGATTTTTCCTGGGGCACCTGGGTGGCTCCATCAGCTAAATGTCTGGACTCTTGATCTCTGCTCAGGTCTTGATCTCAGGGTCATGAGTTCAAGCCTCACCTTAAAAAAGGAAGCTTTTTTCCTATGTTGTTTTCTAGTAGGTTTGATCCAAAAGGAATGTCTCATATATCTGTTTCTTATGTTATTCCATTGATTAGAACTTTCAGAAAACATAAATAACAATGAAAATTGTGGGGAATATTGACATATTCCTAGCATGTCACATAAGGAAATAGAGGTACAGACAGGCAAATTATTTTTTGATGACCACCCTGTTTGTCATCAGCCAAGAATGAACTCTTCATTGATTTTTAGCCCCAAACTATGCCAACTGTAATGCTCTCTCTTTTTTTCTTTTTTATAATGCACTTCTTGTAAGGGATTACAGACTATGAGAATCATGAGAATTCCTGTCTCAGTTTCAAAAAAGAGTAAAAGAGCTTTTAGTAAAATTATATGATAGTTTTGCTTTCCATATGATTACCTTCCAGACAAGTATAACTACTCTCACAGTTGATTTATACATTATCTCTATTTATTTGGTTTGAACTCCTATTTTAAGATGAGACAAATGGTATCAAACATGCATCACGGGGGCGCCTGGGTGGCTCAGTGGGTTAAGCTGCTGCCTTCGGCTCAGGTCATGATCTCAGGGTCCTGGGATCGAGTCCCACATCGGCCTCTCTGCTCAGCGGGGAGCCTGCTTCCCTCTCTCTCTCTCTGCCTGCCTCTCTACTTGTGATCTCTCTCTGTCAAATAAATAAATAAAATCTTTAAAAAAAAATAAAAAAAATGCATCACGTATGCAAGTAAATGTTATAATCCTATTTCAATTCTACCTTTGAATTTTTATTTCAGATTAAAAAATGGATTATTATTTTTCAGGGAACAATTATCCACATAATGACTTCTCAATCCACAGCGAGCCTGCCTTACACCATATGAGGAGGAAAATGAATATACTTACCACTTGGGCCAGCAAGGTTTATCTACAAATATCACACCTACTGATGATTAAGTTGTGGTTTTGATCTCTGTTTCTTCACATGTCCAATAAGATAATAAAACATTTTATTTTTGAGACGTTAAAATAGTATTAAGACATTAAAGTCTATTTTATCTATAAGACAATAAAATGTATTTTTCACCATTTTTGAAAGTTTAAATAAAAGTAAGTAAATTGAGTAGAAGTCAATAAAACTATGTATGAGTACCAACACAGTGGCTGGCATATATTAGACTTCCAATAAATTGTAATCCCTTCACGTCCCTTCTTTTGAAATTTAACCAAAATTTTTCAAAGAAAAAAATGGATTTTTAGTCATTCTATACCCTGAAAGGTAATAGATATCTAAGATTTCCATTTGCATGAAAGTTTCTGAAGATGAAGAATTTAACAAACTTATGTTTACAGTTTGTATATATAGATCTAAGTAGTTTGGGAAGATTTAATTTTTCAAACAGTTTTTAATCTCTGATTGAGGAATACATATCACAACGAGTAAGTACAGAGCAACTGCCCTTTACTATATTTCAAATCCCTTAAGCTTTGAATAATTACTGTTCTCAAGGAAAAATGTGTAATTATTCAAGTGAAAATTGATTTGATAACACCTGTGTGAGACTTTTTTTTTTAAATAACATAGGAGTCATATTTGAAAATGTAAGTTATGCTGTTCAGGTCCAGGAAAAATGTTTGTTTGC
The DNA here is from genome assembly GCF_902655055.1 of Lutra lutra. Lineage (NCBI taxonomy): Eukaryota > Metazoa > Chordata > Mammalia > Carnivora > Mustelidae > Lutra > Lutra lutra. Next base: position 193,778,308 of record NC_062280.1, read on the forward strand.
TTACTTTTTATTTAAGTATAGATGACATACAATTTTGTATTAGTTTCTGATTTACAACATAGTGATTTGACAATTCTGTGCCTTACACATTACTCACCACCATCTGTATATTACTATCTGTTACTATCTGTCACCATACAAAGTTATTACAATATTACTGGCTCTATTCCCTGTGCTGTACTTTTCATCCCCATGACATTTTATAACTAGAAGTTTGTACCTCTTAATCCCCTCTACCTATTTTAATCCCCAGCAGCCACCATAGAAAACAGCATGGAGATTCCTTGAAAAATTAAAGATAAAAATACTATCATAGGATCCAGTAATTTCACTGGTAGGAATTTACCCAAAGAAAATAAAAGCACTAACTCAAAAAGATGTATGAGCCCTTAGGTTTATTACAACATTATTTACAATAGTCAAGATATGGAAACAACCTGAGTGTCCATAGATGAGTGGATAAAGATGTGTATGTATGTGTGTGTGCATGTGTGTTTATATAATGGAATTTTACTCAGAAAATGTTTTAAACAACTCTATGAAAATATTTAGCTAAAAAGCCTGTTAAATTTATTCTTAGAAGTCTTGTGTTGAATGCTGCGTGAATGACTTAGCATGTATTTTAGTAAGAAGGTATTAGTTAAGAGAAATTATAAATGAGTTTGCAACTTGCCAACTGTGCTAGAAATTATGGAGTGTACAAAGTACTGTAGTAAAACCACAATTACTGTTCATAAAATTGTAAACATTTTAAAAGAGATCCTATTAATTAATTAAATCGAACAATTAAGTAGATGCATAAAGCTGTTTTTCAGATTTAATCGTACATTCTATTTGACTAAACTAACTATCAAAGTAAGTTAACTTAGGATAGTTAGGAGTTCTACGGAGATGCTGCAATCCCTTGATAACTTGTTTATGAAACCATGAGCTGTGTGGTCGGTGCCATGGAGCACCGTTGAAAAGGCTCAGATGAAGACCCCAGCAAGGTAATGAATCACTCATGATTTGACTTCAGTAGATGCCTAGTGTAACTATGTAGAAAATATGGCATTAATTTTACACTGATAATTAAAAATCGCTTCAAACATATAAAAATTTCCCTGACAGAGAATTTATCATCTTATTTACTTCCACTCAAAGATGATTAACTGTTTACTTCTCACTTAATCACCCGTCAAGAAATGTAGAAATGGTTTCCAAATATTTGACATCTACTTACTTTCTTAATAAAATCAATATATAAACTTGAGTGTTTGAGGGAAAAAAATAGTTTAGTTCTCTGAAACTGCAAAAAATATTCCTATCTAATCATTACAAATGTTTGTTTTCAGTCTGTTAAGGCATTTTCTTTTTTTCTTTTTCTGACTGGCCTATGAAGAGTGATTTGGAAATTTCAGTCTTAAAGAAAAATAAAATGGGCACCCTTCTACAGTAAAATCAAACCAGTGGAACAGCTCTGTGGTTCACTCTGATAATGAGGAAAGACAAGTCAATCCAATAAAAATTATAAAGTAGGAAAGAGAATATTTGAGATAATTTGGTGATAAAGAATATTCTGTGTCATTTAGAATGCTTTGTGAAAATCAAAATCAGTTTTCAATTATGAACAGTTACCGTGTGTGTTTGAGTGTGTGTACAGAACTTTATAGAAGGATATGAGCATTTAAGGTTTCAAAAAATAAGGCACCTACAAATATAAATGCTTACTCTAATCTGTTAAATTAAGGAATATGTATTTCTGAAACACTGGAGTCCACAATCCAAGGAGAAGCAGTTAAGCCACTTGACGCCTGAGGACTGAGCTTTATGCTCTCATCTGGAGATTAGGTGAAGGGATACGAAAATGGTAGCTGTAGCAGAGTAATGTTGGAAGTGTTCCTCAAAAACTATAATAGCAAAACAAAGCCCCTATGATGACACCCACTGCAAGAAATCAAGAAATTAGGGCATCTGGGTGGCTCAGTCAGTTAAACGTCTGCCTTCAGCTCAGGTCATGATTGAGCCCTGCATTGGGCATCCTGTTCAGCGAGGAGTCTGCTTCTTCCTCTCTCTCTCTCTGCCCCTCCCCCCACTCCTGTGCCCACACTCTCTGCCAAACAAATAAATAAAATTTAAAAAAAATTAATCAGGAAATAAGAGCAGGGGCCACAAAACTCTGGCAGGTCAAGACTTGGACAGTGTAAGTATCTCTTCAGAAGGAAAGACAGGTATCAAGGTGTCAAATGATGGATGTGGGAAGTAGAGAACCACAAAATTGCCACCAGGCATGCACTGGAACATGGGCAGGACAATTTGAGAAAAATCTACCAAATTGTAAGTATTTTTTTTTCATATGCTAAATTATGGATAATTAGCACAGGCCCGTGATTTAAGATGATGTGACAAGAGCAATCTGATATCTATGAAATCTGCAAAATCCTTTCTACAAGAGAGCCCGATATTGAGGAGAGACTATTCTAAAGAGAAATTAATTTATCAGAAGAGGATCCATAGGGGCAAAAGCAAGAGTTAGGTATGTTTATTATGAACAAAGAAGACTACTAGGAGATTTCAAATGGTAAGGGACCATAACTTAAAGAACTGATGGAAATTACAGGGGGCATATTAGAGCCTGAGCCTAGAAAAACTCTTTGAACCCACTCCTATGTCCTCAAAAGCCACAAAACTAATATAATGTAGAGAAAGAAAAAAATAGCACAGCACAAATTATCACAATTAAATCCCATACTCTTTTTTTCTTTTTAATATACATTGAAATAGAATATTGACTTTGTAGGAAGCAAAAGTACTCCAAAAAGGCATGGCAAACAACAAACAAATAAACCATGTGTTTCCAAACATGCAAAAATAAACTAAGAAAATGATAGAAGATATAAAACAATAGCATAAATCTAAAATAGAAAAATTCAGAAATTAGGTTATAGCACATAGAAAAAGATATGAAATAAATGAACAACAGTATTAACCTAAGCACACAGATAATTTCTTTAGACAAACAGAATAAGCAAAGGGAGAAAAACTTTTAAAATAAAAAAGAAATAAAAGCTAAAAGGGAACCAAGAAAAAGTGACTGGTATAGGGTATGTGCAAAGACTGTCTGATAGATTGGTAAAAAATGACCCCAAACAAAAACCAAATCAAAGAAACCAACGTTGAGAAATTTTAAAATTTCTCAAAACCAATATATTCCATCAACAAAACCCCACTCACCTGTAAATACTGTACTTCACCAATACTGTACCCATATATAAAACACTATAAAAAGGTGTATCATAAAGTTAAAAAAAGAATATTAGTTGTTAAATTATTTTAGCTTCTTCAGATATTTTAGTTTGTTGTAGTTGATAAAAAGTAGGATCTTTTCCGCAAGAAGAATCCTGTGGAATCCTTTTTGCTTCCCAATATCCTTAACTCTTCCATGAAATTTGTTCCCAAATACTGGTCCTTCTTTTATCATAATTCCAGCATTTGATTTTTTTTTTTCCCAAAACAAATCTTTATCCTTCCAGCACACTCCAGCCTCTGCAGAATCATTCAGTCACTAGGTACAGCACTGAGTTTCCTCTGTGTTGGTCACAGAGAAACAGTGTCCCAACCTTTGTGAGTCTCTTGCCTATAGCTGACGTGCTCTCATTTTTAACGCGCTCTACAATTATTTGTGTCTTTCCAGACATTATGATTTTCTCAGATGCGTTTGAGATAGCTGGCTACTTTTACTTGGAACATTCTGCACTAAGAGAAAGAGCCCAGGTTCTGGCTTCAAAAACACTCAAGCTTAAACCTCATCTCTGGCTCATACTAAACATAGAACTTAAGTAAAGAACTTAATCTTTCTAAGCCTCATTTCCTCAGCTGTAAGAGGGCTTTAATGATATTTTACTCCATGCTTTATTGTGGGGATTAATGGGCCAGCATATGAAAGCGCTTTGTAAACTGAAAGTGCTCCACAGGTTTAAGGTTACAGAACTACTGAAAACATCCACATCAGATTCGGTGTGTCGGGTATGGAATTCATCTAACAGTCATTCAAAAAGCATTTACGAGAAGCCTGTGAGCTACAGGGCCAGGGCTGGCTGCTGCACACCCTCCTAACTACGTCCATATATCTCCCATCCTAATGCTCACAAGTTTGCCCAGAGTGCTTCATCTGTCCACCCACGCATTTGCAAAATTTCAGTGTCACTTGAAATCATTTCTTCTTCCTAATTACCCATGTCCAGTTAATGTCCTTCTGGCTTCTGCTGTTTTCTTTCTAAAGTTTCTGAATCTCTTCCATCATTTCCTTTCTTATACCAATATCTATTTAAGGAAACCAAAAATATAAAACTTGAGCATTGTCCAATTTCTGAAAATTGTCCGTTGTGTTCAAAATTAAATGAACAGGGCGCCTGGGTGGCTCAGTTGGTTGAGCGACTGCCTTCAGCTCAGGTCATGATCCTGGAGTCCCGGGATCGAGTCCCACATCAGGCTCCCAGCTCCACGGGGAGTCTGCTTCTCCCTCTGACCTTCTCCTAACTCATGCTCTCTCTCACTGTCTCTCTCTTCTCTCAAATAAATAAATAAAATGTTAAAAAAAAATTAAATGAACATAGTTTAACTAAGTATTTTCACCAAAAAGATGCTAGCAGTTGTAGAGTGACTTACTTCAACATATTTATAGGAAGTAGACAGTAGAACAAGTGTACAGTGCTTTCAATGTCAAAGGTCTATAGCACAAAGAGATAGCTATGAAATATACATATTTTGTAGCTATCTCATATATATATAATTAAATTATTTTATAATAAATAATAATTTATTTTATAAATTATATATATAATTTATATATATATAATTAATTAATTAAAATAAATTAAATTAAAAATATGGTTAATAACTATACCCAGGTAAGTATCAGGCCTAGATAATTTCACAGCATGTTCTACCAATTATTTAAGAAAGACAATAAAATGAAATTCATTTACTATAGCAAATGAAGTATCTAGGAATAAAAGCAACAAGAAATGTGCAATATTTACATAAGGAAACTTTAAAATATGACTTTTCCTGTCATAGAGCATGGGAACTGAGAAAAATAAAAAAGAAATTTCAGTTTTTAAAAATGAAATTAAGATTACATTGACATCAAAAAATAGCTCAAACACTTACTGAATGGGTTGATAGTCTTTCTGGAGGCAGATCTTCCCATTCTCCAGGCCATGGCAAGGCATTTTTGAATCCATTGTAGAGGGCAATAGAAGCAAAACAATCTGTTCCATGGTCTAGTGAGTTCAAATCTCTCATTAGGGAAAAACAGCAGCAGAATGGAGAGAGAACCATCTCTTCCAATTCCAAAACAAGACCTTTAGAGAAGTAAAAAAAATACACACATACAAAGCCCTCAGACAGCTCTGTGTCAGGAAAGCTAAAGACACTGGGATCTTCTCTGGAACAAACCAATGGATCTATCACAGTAACTAAGGTCAGCAAGGAACCTTCTGACCCTCATGCTCCATTTGAATCTATAGCCAAAGAAAATTTACTTTTACGGGAAGATGTTGCCTTTGTTGACTTGGAAGAAGTTTCTTCTGAAGCTGTTAATGAAATGGACAAAAGAGACACGTCAAAAGATTGTTTTTCTCTTGACCCAGAAGAGGTAAGGAAAGCCAACTCATGAATAATAGTTCTTCAACAGAAATGCAGAATCCTGAAATTTTCAGGAGCAGATACTAATGTTAAACTGAAGGGAGCCATAGATTAAGAAACCTATGAGAAGTAAGATATAATGCTAGACATGGACAAGCAGTCTGGTTCCCCAGAAAGCCATGTAGAAAACACATACAACGTATGTGAAGATCTAGATAAATTTAAACACATGAATATTACCTTAATAAAAACAAAGAGAGGTCACATTTATCTGAAAAGTTATAGAAAGCAGAATTAAATGATGGCAAAAGTATTGAGCCAATGGGAATATACATCACTCTTAGTAATTCTCTTTCCTAGGTAGGTGATCCCTCAACCAAAAGCAATAAAAAGCCAGATAAAACCTGGGTGAGTGTCCCTCGCACTGCAACCAGCCTCTCCTACAGAAGCAAATAGGAACAAAGTCTCCAGACAATTCTTCAGAATCCGCTCTGGACTACAAACACCAAAGCATGCAAATGAATAATAAGTTTGAAAATTCAGTTATGTTTACTAAAGAGAATTCAAGTATCTGTTGAAGATATTTCTTCAAAAGAAGAAGAAAGTGAGACTTCACCCATGTTTCTGTGCATTAAAGTAGGAAAACCAATTAAAAAAATTCTTTGTGACTCATACTGCAGCCACAGTCCAACAGCATGGCAAATGAAGAAAGCAGTCAGTGCAATGTGTGTCTGTTTCTCTGGAGAGCCTGTGTTAGCAGCTATTGGGTATTTAAGAAGAAAATATCCTGTGCACTGCCCCCAGAAGAAGTGCATAGTCTTGGGCTGCTCTACTCTGGTCAGTGGACTAATGAACCACAGAATCAAACAGTGAAGAATGATAATTACTAGAAATAGTGTGCCCTGGATTGAGATTCTTCATCTATTTGTTTTTTTTTTTTTAAAGATTTTATTTATTTATTTGACAGACAGAGATCACAAGTGGGCAGAGAGAGAGAGAGAGAGAGAGAGAGAGAGAAGATGAAGCAGGCTCCCTGCGGAGCAGACAGCCCGATGTGGGGCTTGATCCCAGGACCCTGGGATCATGACCTGGGCCGAAGGCAGAGGCTTTAACCCACTGAGCCACTGAGGCACCCCTCTTCATCTATTTGAAACATAATTTCTTAAGTTGAAAAATGGGTCATTGTGTTAAGTGCTTGGCTCATGTATGAACAAACTGATGCATGTATTCATGAATGCATAAAGCCCGGCATGTACTGGTCTAATTCTAGATAAGTGACTGGGACTCTACCTTGAGAAGGTTATGAAATCTGATGAGTTTCTAGCACTTCCTATAGACTTAATATGATTGTATTCCACAGATTTGGATACTGTTCTTGTAAAAACTATAATCATCATTTTCTTAATACTAAAAGATTATTTCTTTATTTAGAAAGAACCAATAATCCTGTTTAAATTAAAGCTTTTCTTTTTTTTCTAATTAAAAAATAGCTCAAAAACGTAGCACAAAAAATCACTGAGAATCACTCTTTTGAATATCAATTTAAAATATCTAAAATAAAATATTAGGAAATAGAATCCCAACTTCAACATGGCATTGATACATCGTGACCCAGTAGTAGTTAAGTTATAATGTCAAGATGCTTTGGTGTTAGAATATTTTATTCATTATATTAATAAATGAAAGTTTAAAAAAAAGCCTTATGATCTTCTCATTGTCTATTCAATAGGCAGTTTAAAGTGCATAATCCATTCATTATAAAAATTCTTAATTAAATGAAGATAATCACTTTCATAACAGATGAAATGAATTCCTATCTCTTTAATGGTAAAATAAAAGTTTCCATATTAACATTCTCTTAATGTTCTGAAAATATATGAAACCTTCAAGAAAGCATTATCTTTAAAGTAAGAATTATAACAAGAGTACTTTCTCCTCCTCCTCCTCCTCCTTCTTCTTCTCTTCAATATTGTTCTGATATACAGTTTAATCTGGTTAGATAAGAATAGAAATGAAAGATAAAAATCTTAAAGGAGACCTTGGTTTTCAGGAAGATGGAGTAAATGCACTTTTTCTAATTCCTTCGGCAAAGTATAACAAAAAAAAAACCCTGGACATTACACATAAGACAAACATGAAGAGACTCCAAAAGGTGGAGAGAAAGAGGTAGACCAGCTAGACACATTGACACCCAAGGAAATACTTGGTGGTGAGTTTTTTGGATTTTCTCTTTGCCTGCTATTTCTCAGGCTTGGAGCTAAGGAGCTGTTGACCTAAACCCAATGTGTGCAGACAGAAAAAAACCCAACCAAAGCTTGCTCCTTCTATCCCAAGGACTAGAGAGGAGTTCAATAAGACAGGTAAGTTTAGACAATAACTACTCTTCCCCAGCCAAATGCCACAGATAATACTATGATTTCATCTCGAAACACAGCGCAAAATGTGAGTGAGGAGCCTGAAGTTCCACCTTTGCAAGGCTGTCAGAAGGTGCCCTGGTAACCTGACCATGAGGTATGACAGCAGGTCAAGTTAATGGTTAAGTTTACTATACAGCTGCAGGATTAAGGTAGTGTGGTACTGCCTAAGGGATAGACACTTAGATCTAGAACCAAAATAACTAAAGGAAAAATAGACCCACACTCTTCTTCCAACCTGATTTTTTTTTAAAAGATTTTATTTATTTATTTGACAGAGAGATAGAGAGAGAGCACAAGTAAGCAGAGCAGCAGGCAGAAGGAGAGAGAGAAGCAGCCTCGTTGTTAAGCAGGGAGCCTGATGCAGGGCTTGATCCCAGGACTCTGGAATCATGACCTGAGCCAAAGGCAGCCACTTAACTGAGCCACCCATGTGCCCCCCAACCTGATTTTTTACAAAGGTGTAAGATCGATTCAATGGGGATAAAAAATCTTTCAACATATGGTGCTGGAGCAATTGGATATCTGTAGAGAAAAAAAAAAAAAAAAGGAATCTTGACCTAAACCTCACACCTTACACAGAAATTAACTCAAACTGGATCATGGAATTAAATGCAAAACTAAAACTTGTTTTATAAAATAGGAGAAACTCCATGATGTGGAGCTAGGCAAAGACTCCTTAGACTTGGCAGCAGGATGAAAACACACAGTATAGAGTGGGAGAAATATTTGCAAACTTCTTACCTACCAAAGAACAACCACATAGAATTAAAAAAAAAAAAAAAAAGAGCTCTTAAAACTCAACAGTAACAAGGCAAACAATCCAATTAGAACAAGGCAGAAGTCATGAAGAGACCTACCACTGAAGAAGATGCATAGATTGCAAATGAGCACATGAGGAGGGATGTTTAACATCATTTGCTGTTAGAAAAGTGGGGATTAGAATCACAAGGAAATATCACTACACACCTATTTGAATGGATAAAGTGAAAATATAAGAAAGAAAGAAAAAAAGCAAAAAGCAAAAAGAAATATGATATCACCAAATGCTGATGAGGATGGAGAAGAATGGAGTTGCTTTCGTACATTACTAGTGAAAATGGAAAATGATACAACCACTCTGGAAAGTACTATCCTATTCAAAATGCTGAATGTACAAACTTGCAATTACACTTCTAGGCATTTACCCCAGAGAAACAAAGAGAAAGACCTTTACACAAATGTTCATTGAAATTTTATCTATAATAATCATAAACTGGAATCAACCCAGATGTCCGGCAGTGGGTGAATGATTGAACAAACTGGACTATCCAAACTATGGGATCCCTACTCAACATTATAAGGCAATAGGCTGTTGGTACACACAAAAAAATTGAATGGATCTCCAGAGAATTATACTGAGTGAAAAAGCCAATTGCAAATGGCTTTTTACTCTTTGCTTCTATTTATAATATTCCTCAAATGACAAAAGTACAGAAATGGATAAAAGATTAGGGTTTGAGTAGGGTTAAAGAGAGAGTAGAAGTAAGAGACAAGTGGATGTGTCTATAAAAAGGAACCTGGGGGATCCTGGTGTGAAAGAAATCTTGGTGTAGTTTAACTGTATCAAAGTCCATATCCTGGTTGTGCTATTGTGTTGTGTTTTTGCAAGATGTCACTATGTGGAGAAACTGGGTAAATGATACATAGGATCTCTCTGTCTCTCTGTATTATTTTTTAGAGTTGCATGTGAATCTACAATTATTTCCCTGCCATTTTTTTTTAAATCTGTTAAAAAAACAACTTAAGGGGGAACCTAGGTGGCTCTGTCCATTAAGTGTCTGCCTTTGGCTCAGGTCATGATCTCAGGATCCTGGGACCGAGCCCCACACTGGGTTCCCTGCTCAACAGAGAGTCTGCTTCTCCATTTCACTCTGTCCCTTCCCCTGCTTGTGTTGTCTCTTTCTCAAATAAGTAAATAACATCTTTAAAAAAAAAAACCTTATGATTGGGGTGTCTGGGTGGATCAGTGGGTTAAAGTCTCTGCCTTTGGCTCAGTTCATGATCTCAGGGTCCTGGGATCGAGTCCTGCATTGGGCTCTCTGCTCAGCGGGGAGCCTGCTTCCCCCCTCTCTCTCTGCCTACCTCTCTGCCTACTTGTGATCTCTGTCTGTCAAATAAACAAATGAATAAATAAAATCTTTAAAAAGATGAATAAATTTCACTATTAAAAAACCCTTATGATTATTTTAAGATATTATGTTTTGCCGAGAAAACTGAGAAACAAGAAAAGATAAAAATAATGAAACTCTGGTTACAAGGATGGTTCAACATTCACAAATCAATCAATGTGATAGAACAAATTAATAAGAAAAGAGAGAAGAACCACATGGTCCTCTCAATTGATGCAGAAAAAGCATTTGACAAAATCCAGCATCTGTTCCTGATTAAAACACTTCAAAATATAGGGATAGAGGGAACATTCCTGAACTTCATAAAATCTATCTATGAAAGACCCACAGCAAATATCATCCTCAATGGGAAAGAGCTTGCAGCCTTCCCTTTGAGATCAGGAACATGACAAGGATGCCCACTCTCACCATTCTTGTTCAACATAGTATTAGAAGTCCTAGCAACAACAATCAGACAACAAAGAGAAATAAAAGGTATCCAAATTGGCAATGAAGAAGTCAAACTCTCTCTCTTCACAGTTGACATGATTCCTTATATCGAAAACCCAAAAGACTCCACCCCCAAACTACTAGAACTCATACAACAATTCAGCAACGTGGCAGGATACAAAGTCTATGTACAAAAATCAGTGGCTTTCTTATACACTAACAATAAAAATACAGAAAAGGAAATTAGAGAATCGATTCCATTTACTATAGCACCAAGAACCATAAGATACCTGGGAATAAACCTAACCAAAGAGGTAAAGGATCTGTACTTGAGGAACTACAGAACACTCATGAAAGAAATTGAAGAAGACACAAAAAGATGGAAAACCATTCCATGCTCTTGGATTGGAAGAATAAACATTGTTAAAATGTCTATACTGCCTAGAGCAATCTATACTTTTAATGTGATTCCGATCAAAATTCCACCGGTATTTTTCAAAGAGCTGGAGCAAATAATCCTAAAATTTGTATGGAATCAGAAGAGACCCCAAATTGCTAAGGAAATGTTGAAAAACAAAAATAAAACTGGGGGCATCACGTTACCTGATTTCAAGCTTTACTACAAAGCTGTGATCACCAAGATAGCATGGTACTGGCATAAAAACATAAAAACATAGACCAGTGGAACAGAGTAGAGAGCCCAGATATGGACCCTCAACTCTATGGGCAAATAATCTTCGAGAAACCAGGAAAAAATAAACAGTGGAAAAAAGACAGTCTCTTCAATAAATGGTGCTGGGAAAACTGGACAGCTATATGTAGAAGAATGAAACTCGACCATTCTCTTACACGGTACACAAAGATAAACTCAAAATGGATAAAAGACCTCAACGTGAGACGGAATCCATCAGAATCCTAGAGGAGAACGTAGGCAGTAACCTCTTCGATATCAGCCACAGCAACTTCTTTCAAGATATGTCTCCAAAGGCAAAGGAAACAAAAGTGAAGATGAACTTTTAGGACTTCATCAAGATCAAAAGCTTCTGCACAGCAGAGGAAACAGTCAACAAAACAAAGAGGCAACCCACGGAATGGGAGAAGATATTTGCAAATGACAGTACAGACAAAAGGTTGATATCCAGGATCTATAAAGAACTCCTCAAACTCAACACACACAAAACAGACAATCATATAAAAAAAAAAAATGGGCAGAAGATATGAACAGGCACTTCTCCAATGAAGACATACAAATGGCTATCAGACACATGAAAAAATGTTCATCATCACTAGCCATCAGGGAGATTCAAATTAAAACCACATTGAGATATCACCTTACACCAGTTAGAATGGCCAAAATTAGCAAGACAGGAGGGGATATGGAGAAAGGGGAACCCTCTTACACTGTTGGTGGGAATGCAAGTTGGTGCAGCCTCTTTGGAGAACAGTGTGGAGATTCCTCAAGAAATTAAAAATAGAGCTTCCCTATGACCCTGCCATTGCACTACTGGGTATTTACCCCAAAGAATCAGATGTAGTGAAAAGAAGGGCCATCTGTACCCCAATGTTTATAGCAGCAATGGCCACGGTCGCCCAACTGTGGAAAGAACCAAGATGCCCTTCAATGGACGAATGGGTAAGGAAGATGTGGTCCATATACACTATGGAGTATGATGCCTCCATCAGAAAGGATGAATACCCAACTTTTGTAGCAACATGGACGGGACTGGAAGAGATTATGCTGAGTGAAATAAGTCAAGCAGAGAGAGTCAATTATCATATGGTTTCACTTATTTGTGGAGCATAACAAATAGCATGGAGGACATGGGGAGATGGAGAGGAGAAGGGAGTTGGGGGAAATTGGAAGGGTATGTGAACCATGAGAGACTATGGACTCTGAAAAACAATCTGAGGGTTTTGAAGGGGTGGGGGGTGGGAGGTTGGGGGAACCAGGTGGTGGGTCTTAGAGAGGGCACAGATTGCATGGAGCACTGGGTGTGGTGCAAAAACAATGAATACATTTACGCTGAAAAGAAATTAAAAAAAATAATGAAACTCAGAATAAAACACATTCATTTAATTGGTTAGATAAAAATTGCTATATCTTCTATGTAGACAAACAGCAGGAAGAGAGAAAATGAAGTTGATAAAATTAAATAATAAACTTCACATCCAGAAACTAAAAAAAAAAAAAAAAAAAAACATGGCTCCTGAGGGACACAAAAGAGTAATAATTAAAAAGTATATGCTTGAAAATGAAGACTCAGTAGATCTTAAAAACTATTGCTTTCCCCTAAATCAAGCTCTATGCTTTATGTAATTCCAATGAAACTGTCATTTGAAATCTTTCTGAAAATTCCAATATGATTTTGGAGTCCTAGGAGAAAATACATAAGAATATTTCTCAAAATGAAGAAAAGGAGAAGAAAATGTATATAATATTAAAGTGATGAGTAGAGTGTTAATGACATTGACATTTATTTATTTTTTAATTTTTACTTATTTTTTAATTCCTGTATAATAAACATACAGTGTTACATTAGTTTCAGGTATATAATGTAGGGACTCAGCAATTCTGTACATTACTCAGTGCTCATCACAGTAAGCATATTCTTAATCCCCTTCACCTATATGCCCCTTTCTCCCACTCAGCTCCCCTCTGGTAACTACCAGTTTGTTCTCCATATTTGAATCTATTTTTGATTTTGTTTTTGTTTTCTCTTTTTTTCTTTGTTTTATTTGTATTCTCTTAAATTCTGCATAGACTGAAATCAGAAGATATTATTTGTCTTTCTCTGACTGACTTATTTCACTTTATACCCTCCAGATCCATTCATTCTGTTGCAAATACCAATATTTCATCCTTTCTTATGGCCAAGTGATATTTCATTGTATGTGTATGTATATATCTCACAACTACTTTAGCCATTTATCTATGGATGGACACTTAGGTTGCTTCCATATCTTGCCTATTGTAAATAATACAGTAATAATTATAGGGGCACGTATATCTTCTTGAATTAGTGTTTTCATTTGAGGGGGATCCTAGTAGTGGAATTACTGGATCCTATAGTCATACTATTTTAATTTTTTTGAGGAAACTCCATAGTGTTTTCCAAAATGGCTGCACCATTTTGGAAAACTCACCAACAGTACAAGTGCACAAGGATTCCCTTGTCTCCATATCCTCGCCAACATTTGTTGTTTCTTGTTATTTTGTTGTTTGTTTTTTACTTTAGCCATTCTGACAGGTCTGAGGTGATATCTCATTATGGTTTTGATTTGTATTTCCCTGATGATGAGTGATGTTGAGCATCTTTCCATGTGTCTGTTGACTGTATGTCTTCCTTACAGAAATGTCTGTTCATATCTTCTGTCCCGTTTTTTTTTTATTGGATTGCTTATTCATTTTTTTTCTTTTTTACTTTTTTTGATGTTTAGTTGTATAACTTATTTATATATTTTGGCTATAATAGACATATCATTAGAAATATATTCTCTTACTCAGTGGTTTGTCTTTTGGTTTGTTGATGGTTTCCCCTACTGTGCAAAAGCTTTGTATTTTGGTGTAGTCCCAATAGTTTAATTTTGCTTTTGTTTCCCTTGCCAAGGGAGCTATATCTAGGAAAATATTTCTAAGGCTGATGTCAAAGAGATTATTGCCAGGATGCTTGGGTGGCTCAGTCAGTTAAACAACTGCTTTTGGCTCAGGTCATGATCCCAGCATCCTGGGATCCAGTTCCACCTGGGGCTCCCTGCTCAGCAGGTAGCCTGCTTCTCCCTCTACCTCACCCCCTGCTTGTGCTTGCTCTCTTTCTCTGAGAAAGAAAGAAAGAAAGAAAGAAAGAAAGAAAGAAAGAAAGAAAGAAAGAAAGAAAGAAAGAAGGTAGGTTATGTCTACGTTTTCAAGTCTTATGTTTAGGTTTTTAATGGATTTTGAATTTATTTTTGTGTAGAGTGTAAGAATGTGGTCCATCCTGTTTCATTCTTTAGCAAGTATCTGTCTAGTTTTCCAAACACCATTTAGATGAAAATGTTTTTATTTTTTCCATTGCACATTCTTGCCTCCTTTATTGAAGATATAACTGATTATATAACCATGAGTTCCTTTCTGGGCTCTCTATTCTGTTCCATTGGTCTTTGTATCTATTTTTGTGCCATTACCATATTTTTTGGAGTACTACAGATTTGTATTATATCTTGAAATCTGGGAATGTGATATCTCCCATTTTGTTCTTCTTTTTTCAAGATTGCTTTGGCTATTCAAGGTCTTTTGTGGTTCCATACAACTTTTAGGATTATTTGTTCAAGTTCTGGGAAAAATGCTGTTAACGTTTTGATAGGGATTGTATTAAGTCTATAGATTGCTTTGAGTAGTAAGGGGATTTTAACAATATTGGTTCTTTCAATCTATGACCATGGACTATCCTTCCATTTGATTGCATCATCTTCAATTTCTTTCATCAATATTTTATAGTTTTCAGAGCATAAGTCTTTCACCTTCTTGGTTAAGTTTATTCTTAATGGATTTTATTATTTATGGTGCAATTGTAAATAGATTGTTTTCTAAATTTCTTTTTCTGCTACTTCATTATTAGTGCATAGAAATGCAACATATTTCTGTATACTGGTTTTGTATCCTGTGACTTTACCAAATTCATTTATCAGTGCTAGCATTTTTTTGGTGGAGTCTTTAGGGTTTTCTATATATAGCAACATTCATGTGCAAATAGTGAAAGTGTTACTTCTACTTTACCAATCTGAATACTTTCTATATCTTTTTTTGTATGACTGCTATGGGTAGGAGTTCCAGTATTTGGTTGAGTAAAAGGGGTGAGAGGGAACATCATAGTTTCATTTCTAAACTTTGAGGAAAAGCTCTCAGTGTTTCACCATTAAGTATGTTAGACATTGGTTTTTCATATATGTTCATATATGAGGATGTTATATATCCATTTAAATGGATATATAGAGAGATGATATCAAGAAATTTCAGAAACAAAGCATAATACATTGTGAAATTCAGTGTATTTAATGGAAACATTTCAAGTCAATAAATAAAATGGTATATTAAGTAAATAGCATGTCAATTTGAGTTGAACAATATATTTTAATTTCTACTCTAAAATTTACAGTAAAGGAAATTCTAAAGTTATTGTATAATTAAATGAAAGAAAAGCAACTTTAAAAGGCAATGAAATAAACATAGAATATCTCATTTTAATTCATGTTTTCAGTAGTTAGGTCTTTCTCAACAGCATATAAATCTTAGAAGTATACATAAAAATGATTAATAAATTCAAATTATAAAAATTTTAAAAAGGGATTAAAAAAAATCATGCCAGAGCCCCTGGTTGGCTCAGTCAGTTCAGCATCTGCCTTCAGCTCAAGTCATGATCTCAAGGTCCTGGGATCAAGCCCTGAGTGGGGGTCCTGGATCAGCAAGGAGTCTGCTTCTCCCTCTCCGTTTGACCTCCCCCACAACATGTGCTTGCCCTCTCAATCAAATATATAATCTTAAAAAAGACAATTAAATGCAATTGATCACCTAATGTTTGTGTCAATTATTGCTGTATAAGAAACTACCCCCAAATCATAGAGTCTCACCACAGTAAGAATTTTTGTTCATGCACAAGCAACCCCAGGTTGCATCTGGATAAGCCAATTTCCACTGGATTGCTGGGGCACTGTACTCATCTTGCAACATCAGCCTGACTTAGATGCTGGTTGTGGTTGGGCTCAGGTCTTTGCTTGTGTTCACTGTGATGACCAGGCTAAGAGGATGATGGCAAAACTGGAGGGAACCTTCTTTAATTGTGGATCACAAAATGCCAAAATTTAAGACCATCCTGTAAATAAATTTAAATTATCCACTCCTATCACATCTGTGAACTCATCCTTGACCAAAACAAGTCACATTGACAAGAACAAAGTCAAGGGGTGGAGAAGTACACTGTCTCATAATGCAGCCAGGGCCAGGATTTTAATGTATAATACTATCAAAAAGAAGTGAAAAGTTAGGATTAATAATTCAATATTTGACAGTGAGGTTGATATTTGCAATTCATATTATATACAAAGGAAATTTTCTTGTACATAAGGAGCTTCTACAGATCCATTAGAATTAAATTGAAATGCAAAAGAAAAATTAACAAAGGCTAGGAATACACAATTTTCAGAAAATAAAGAGATATGCTTTGGTTATGTAGAAAGATAGTTCACCTCATTCATAATGAGATAAATGTAAATTAAATTTGACAAAGATTGGCAACAATTAAAACAAAATCACAACATCTTGCATTAGTGAGGCTTTCTTATACATTACTATTGCTTGTAAAAATGTCACATCTACAGAGAGCTATTTACATAAATATTTGAATAAATATTTTAGCTATATAATCTACACATGTTTAAAATGCACACAGTCTTTGATCTAACAATTCTGTCTCTTTATACATACATATTTGTCCTACAATTAAATAATTATCCCCAAGGTCATTCATAGCGATGATTTTAAAACAATAGAAGATTGAAAACATCTAACGGCTGTCAATTTTGGACTAGTGATCTAAATCATGTTACATGGGTGCCCTCATACTCAGCCTTTAGAATGAATTAGCCTGCTTTATGTGTACCAGTGTGGAATAATCTCCATGACATATTAAGAGTAAAGAAGCAAGATGGAGAAGAGTTACAATATCCTCACATTTCTGTAGGGAAAAAACAAAACAAAAACAAAAACATCAAACATAAAAGGGATTCTGTTTGTGGGAAAGTTGACAAATATACAGAATATACGGAAGAATAAATGAGAAATAAGAGTTGTCTCAGGAAAGGGAACTTGGATGCAATTAGCAGCTGTCATGGAGATGAAAGCTGAGAATCCAGCATTGCCTCAGTAACCATCCAGCTGCAAAGATGCTATTTGTAAACATTCAGGGGAAATGCAGCAGTATATTTACAGCTCAAGATTTAACTTGGGAATGTGTGGTAGCTTTCTGTTTCCTACCAGCTTAAGCATGATAGCACAGAGATGCCTTTCGTACATTTCCAACATATGTATTCAATAATGAGAATATGAATTTTTAGTATGCAGATTTCTGCAAGACAATCATTATCCTCTTCCATTTTCTTTGAAATTACCCAGAACTATTCCACTGATGTTTTTGATAATGATGACAATCCAGATTATAATAATTTCCTTGTTATCTTTCAGCTTTAGAAAATTATCTGCTCAAAAATTTTATAATACTCTAATTCCTTCATTATAAGTGTTATATTCTAAGATGTCAAATAGAGAAATTGAAAGGAAACCTTAATAAAGGTAATTTTTTTTCTGGTTGGGGAATTTCCCCTCTTCAGATCTATTGACCAATTTTCCTGAAAGAGGGGGGACATGATAAACTAAATTATCTGGGATTTTAAAACTATATTTTTTCAGTGGTATGCTAGAATATAAAATACATTTCGCCCAAACTCTTGCTTTCTTTTAAGTTATATTTTTGAACAGAATTTTGTCATTGGAATCTGATATGGGCATAATGTGGGAGGGGTTCATTTTAGAAAATCTGAGGAAAGTTAAAGCAATTTGGTCTGTTTACTTCTGTTACAGTCTGTTACAGAAAATCTTGAGGAATCCTCAATTCATTTAGAAATAGTTAATGACAATTGAGTTGTCTGAATTTTCCTATGGATTAAGTGATAAATCAATAGCTGTGTGACCTTGAGAAATTTATTCAAGTTTTTTATGCTGTCGTTTCCTCATCTACAAAACGTAAATAACAATACTTTGTAGGCTTGTGAGGGCAAAAATGGAAACCATTACAACAGTGTCTGAAGTGAAAATAATTGTTAGCTATTTTTAGTTATTTTTACTCAAACATTTATTGAATGTTACTAGGAAACTAGAGATCTGCCATGTCATATTTATCCAAGAGAAAGGTTTGTAAATTTTGACATATTGAGTCATTGTGAGTAGTGCAAGCACTACTTAGGAACAATTGAAAAATGGATTCTGTCTTCATAACATTTTACAGACTCTTAGTTTAGATGGATGGGTCCATTGATGGAAAGACAGACGCAACATATTAGTAAGCTAGTACACTACAATGCTTCTATTTCATCTCTCCAGCTATTACCTCAGATATTTTCTGTTCTGCTAATACTTTGATCAATTCTCTGAATTAAACCTCTACTGGAAGTGAACAAGTGTAAAAGGAGCAATTTTAAAGCTTCCCACAAAAAAAAGCAGTTTATCTTCTTTTACTTTCTTCAAAAATGATTATATATTGGGACGCCTGGGTGGCTCAGTTGGTTAAGCAGCTGCCTTCGGCTCAGGTCATGATCCCAGTGTCCTGGGATCGAGTACCACATCGGGCTCCTTGCTTGGTGGGGAGCCTGCTTCTCCCTCTGCCTCTGCCTGCCATTCTGTCTGCCTGTGCTCGCTCGCTCTCCTCTCTCTCTGACAAATAAATAAAATCTTTAAAAAAAAAATGATTATATATCTGAGTTTTAGTAAACTTGTGATTTTGAGCAACAATCTTACAAGCAATTTCATCAAATGGCTGAATGTGCTTGAAGGAGAATTCTGGCTTTAAATAGAGGCAAGATGTCTTAGAAAGAGCACTGACATGAAGGGATATTAATAAGAACATTAATATTGCACTAGCAGCGATTATCAGCCAGTAGCAGAAATCTATGGATGCAAAGGGAGACATTTCTTTTCCAAAAATTCCATAAGCCATCTAACTGTAAAATTATATCCAAAGAGAACAATGATTTTCAACTTTGTGATGTACATTCCTTTTTATGCATGTTATTACACTTAAGTCTTATTAAAAATTAGTGGGAATTATTGTGTTTTGGGGGAACTTCTTGATTAAAAATTGCTCAGTGTCTTGGAAGTAAGTTAAGAACTGAATATGGAGTTTTTCATTTACATCCCAAATAACTGAATGATGAAAATTAGAGGGGGTATAAACAAACAAATTAATAAGTAGGAAGAAAAATAGTCTTAACTTAATCTATATTTAACACCATCTTGGATAATAATCATAATACATAAGATCCTTAGTAATAATCTAAACTCTAAGGGCACTACTACACCAAGAGGAGAAACATTTTATTTGTTCCAAAGTTAACTAGTAAGTGCAAAAAATTGTTTTAATGTCATTTTAATCTCTATTCTGTATGATTCAGAGCAGATGACATTGCATTTATCTTATAATGATCTTAATATAGAATTTATAATGAAGATAAGTGAGTATATGTTAATATACAAACATTTATTAATAAGATCTTATATTTATAAACATAGATACAGAATAACTGTGTCTTTCAGTGGAAATATTTATTACTTTGCTTACTTCTCGGGAAGAGAAAACTCCCTTTAGTATATTTTGAAAGCCTCCCTTTTACTTCTCCTCAGGAATAGCATAGTATTAGGAGCTCATTGTTACTAAGTACCCAGATTGGAAGTTAATTTATCTTACAAAACACAAAGTGGCCACCACAGGATCACTTTAAATGAGAAGAATCAGAATCTTTGGACCACTGCAGATGCCCCACAGGAAACCCAGCATCTCTGTATCATAAAGAATTCAGAATTGACAGTTTACAGTCTACAGATCAGAGTGAATATTGTTGCAAAGTTGGAACCATGCACCAAAGGCTAACATTAGCCTTGAGTCTCAGTGTCAAAAAAATAAGACAACAACAAAATTCAAACAAGGCTTATTAGGAATTTTGCTAAGCAGTTTCAAATTAAATAAAGGAAACAGAAGTGGCGAAAATGGTCCTATTTACAAGAAAGTTGATTAGAAACTAAATATAGAACACAGATTAAAGTACTCACTAACAAATTTAGTACTGGATTCTAAATACAGGCTCATGGTCTCAGAGGTAAACCGAAAAGCTATTAAATTAACTTAAGGCACGTTTTATAGTATAAATTATTGAGTTTATACAATATTTCCCTACTGGTTTATGTCGCAATGTCTGGTCCAATAATGCAACAGCAACTGCCTAAAAACAATAGTTTTGATAGTAAAAAATCATTTTTTAATTAACAAATCTTTAAGATAAAGCAGTTCACACACTGAGCTGAAAGCCGATCTGTTTCTCAGAGTCTCCACCACCAATTACTGTCAACAAGCCAGTTCACTCCCTCCTTCCCAAGTCTGGAGTGCCCCTCTAGACCCTGAGCAGAGAGCTAATTAGATGACACTGTGGGTCTATGATGTGGGATAAATGGGTTGTCACAGTGCTTGTGAATTAATGTCTCTGGTATCTTTCTTGGAGCACATCAAGACATTAACCAAAGGAGTCATGGCCTTAGTCTTAAGAAGTTTACCCAAACTACCTATTTATTCTCATCTTAAAGTTGACCTTGTTTCTTTAAGTGACTCTAAAAACTTTCCTCAAGATCTAAAGCGTGTCTTTACCTTTTTTCTTGGAATCCCATTTATCTGCTCATCTCATCTTCCAAAGAAGGATAATGATCTTTCATTTGATAACAAACACATTTCTTATTTTTTTCCCTGAAAACTGTCAATTCATGAGAAAATGATACACTATTGTATCTTTGGCTAGCATATTAAAATTCTCTTAATCATTTCTTTAAAAGTGTTAGCAGATACTACCGGTGCTCGGCACTTGGGAGATTGAAAATGTTGCAAACCAGATGTAGGTTCCTATAGGACTCTATGGAAGCATCATGCTACCTTCTTTCAGGCAGAAACCCATAAGACTATGGGAACTTCAGGGCACAGTCCAGGAGACTTTAGAACCTGGATGGTCTCCCCCGGTGCTCTAGGGTTTCATTACCTTCGGTCAAAAGAAGAAAGTAACAGTCAACTTTTTATCCTTTCTTTTTTCCACAACAAAGTTCTGTACATCAAATGACACAGGACTCGAAGCAATTCTTGATGAATCCGTGGTAGCTTCTGACACATGGATGAACCAGGAGTACAGTTGGACTTGGAACCTAATTCGTGTTGACAGATAGAGATGGAGGAAGTATCAGAAAATGTCCCTGTTTTTACCTATAATGTCACAAAACTTCTCTTTTATTTTATTATTTTTTTAAGGATTTGATTTATTTATTTGTCAGAGAGAAAGCTAACACAAGCAGGAGGAGCAGCAGGCAGAGGAAGAAGCAGGCTCCCCACAGAGCAGGGACCACCCCCCATGTGGGACTCAATCCCCAGACACTAGGATCATGACCTGAGCTGAAGGCAGACACTTAACTTACTAAGCCATCCAGGCATCCCCCACAACTTCTCTTTTAGTGTCTGATTTACAAACTAGTCCAGAGAAAGAATTTCAAGTAAAATGTATTTATTATCAAATCCAATAGCTTGTGGAAATGTAGTTATGCAAGTCACATTTGTGAGTTTGTGTGAGAGAAGGGAAAGAGATGCCAAGTTTTGAAAATTAAATCTAGGTAACAAATATCCATATCCTTTTCCAATTCGATACTGGTAACATTTGTTAATACTTCTAATCACACAGTTCAAATAATCATAAATATTTTTACCTTGGAGATCATTTTAATGAAATTTCCCATTTTAACATATTACATTTATTCTTACTGTTTTCTGGCTTAAGCAAGATAGAACATAGAAAGTCTAATTAAGGAAATTAGGCTCTGACTATTTAATTCTGAGATAAAGATATTTGTTTACTTATTTAGACAACAGTGAGTATAAAGAAGCATCACATTTATATCAGACACATAGGCTAAGTAATTCTGTAGTCTCTGAATAATGCTCCTTTTTTCATTCTTTCCTCCAGTATTTTAGAACTTCTGACTTGTTCATATTCTGTTTTGTGGTTGGTGAGATCAGAAACATATTTTAAATTAAATTATTAAATGTGATTTTAAGAAGATCATCTTTAAGAACCGGAAGTAGATTTAATTTATATGAACACAGAGAATTAAATCTGTTGTTATATCTGTTGATCTGGGTGCAATTTTATTTGCATCTAAAAAACAGAATTTTATTTTGGTATTTTACTCTATTTATACGCAGGGCTAATATGGCAAATTCAATTGACCGCATGTAGTCTGATATATGTAGACTCCCTAAAAAAGTGCCAAATTACATTTCCCTTTGTGGGGGAAAAGAATTGTGCTTTGGAAAAAAAATTACCTATCATAGCACAGCAATGATGGGAACTGGGGACTTTTGAAGTTAATAATATAGAATTAGAGTTATTTATTTAATTGGTTCCAGTCTACTGCAGTGTTTAACAAGCTCAGATAAATGGACTAATCTTTCACAATTAGTCTATTAAAGTCTGGTTATTTTTAAAAGTTATATCAGTTGCAATCAGAGGGTTTCCTAAGGCATAAATTGTCTAGCACCTTAATACTTCAAGGACATTTAACTAGCTATTGGGCTATTTGCTCTATGAACTTTGTTTGTTTTAGCATAAGGAATTCCAGAATCATAACAGACATCTGAAAAAACCAAGATGGCTTCAGTTAATAAAATACATTAACCAGTTATTAGTGACTAAAAGGGATCCCCAATTCCTATTTGAGAATTGTTTCCTATTTTTCACAGTGTAAGTAGCAACAGTGTGAGACTTAGTGCAATGAAAACTTGGATCATTGGCATTGATATGCAACATGTCTCTTCTTCCTTGGGGCTGCTGCATCATAGTAAACTTATCCTAAATATGGGACGTACATGCATTCAATCCCAAATGGAATCAATTTTAACCTTTTATAATCTTTCAGAACTTCTCAAAGGAATAAAGAACATTTATTACTCTTTGTAGTTGAAAATGTAACATTTTCCTATTATATAGTCAATCACAACAAACTTTATAAAATGAACGGATGGAAATAATTGGCACACTGTAACCTCAGGGTCAGAAGTAATAACCAAATATGTTTTTCAGTAAAGACAAAAAACTCAAAGCATAGATTGAATGACTTGTGATCTCCTAATTGATCCCTAGCCTTCCTTTACCTACCAAGGTTCTTCGACCTCTGACCAGCACAGTTTCTTATTCAGTTCAGTTTTAGGTGGTCTCTGAAGTTATGCCCACTAGTTTAGGCTTCTTCCCCTGCCCATGTGTGAACACTTTTTACCATGTGTGCTTGTAACACTGTTCACTAAGTTTTGATGAAGTTTTACAAAATAAACCTCCCCTTATTCTGATTACCCAGCAGGCAAACATACAATAATTAAATCAATTGGTTTAATAATTTGATCACATTAACTCTATTGGTTAAAAGCTATATTGATGCTCCTACATTAGCGTCTCTTGAAAACTGAAATGTGTAAACATATAAAAGGAATATTCAAAACCTCTGCTAATTCTGTGATTGATTTTAATGATGACAGTTTTAAAGTAAGAAATGTATTGTCTACTAGCCATCGAAGAGCAAGAATAATTCAGTTTGTGTGTGTTTAAATTTATTTAAAGGATACTAATAATTGAAATTAAAGGAAATAATGGAAATATAGAAGAAGAGAACAAGATATATTAAATTTCCTATTATGAAACATTTAAAAATTGAAATGTCTGACATTTAAATTTAAATTGGCATTCAAATGGAAGATTTCTGATGCAACATGTTAAAGTAACTTATATTTAAATGAAAAAAACACAATTAAATAACAGTAATATTAACTGTAATGATAAAATTATATAGCCAAATGAAATATTTTTTAAAGATTTTATTTATTTTAGAGAGAGAGAGGGACAGAGAGGAGGGAGTGCTCATGGTGGGAGGAGCAGAAGTAGAAAGACAAGCAGAGTCTGAGTGGAGCACGGAGCCTGACGTAGTACTCAATCTCACAACCCCGAGACTTTTGACCCCAACTGAAATCAAAAGTTGGCTGTCCAACCAACTGAGCCTTCCAGGTACCCCAAAATGAAATAAAATTTGAATAAAATGAAGATAACCTCTGTAGACAAAGTGTCTATGGCCATACCTAGTGTCTTTTTCAGCAACATGCATGGTAGGTCCAGAACTTAATGTCCAGTGTATCTGTAGGGGGTCCACCAAATCATGGCCCCCATGAGGTGAGGCTTAGGAACTCAAGTAGCTGGAAAACAGTTATAAAAGAGTCAAGTTTCTATAAAGACAGCAAGGACGATTCCTTAAGACAACTCTTTAATGTTGTTGTTAAATCCCCAAAATTGCCTGAATAAAATTCCCTGCAAGAAATAAACATTATCAGCCACATAAGGAAAGCCAACAACTGGAAATATGAGAAGGAATTTCAACACACGAAAGATAAAGTGCTAAGAATTACCAGGTAACAGACATTATACTCAGAGGGAAAAGAACAAATATACGGTAGATGAAAATGGAGAAGTTTAATGGCCAAAGGAGATAGTGTTCTAATATGCCACAAAAAGAATATCCATGCTTGAAAACAGAAGTGCACCCATAGAAAGTGACTGGAAGCCAAGGTATCAACATGCCAGGAGTAATTGATATGGGATGGTGGTTGCTTCAATAATTATTCTTTCTTTATTTCTAATTAGTCTCAGTAAATATGCAGTTAATGAAGAGCTAGAGATTGGAATGTTAGTGGCCTCCTATATATTTAGAAAACAAATAAGTCATAAAACCTTTTATTTATTTATGTATTTTTAAGATTTTATTTATTTATTTGACAGACAGAGATCATAAGTAGGCAGAGAGGCAGCTGGGGTGGGGGGAGCAGGATCCCCACTGAGCATAGAGCCCAATGTGAGGCTTGATTCCAGGACCCTGAGATCATGACCTGAGCCGAAGGCAGAGGCTTAACCCACTGAGCCCCCAGGTGCCCCAAACCTCTTTATTTATGATAACAGATTGGGATAAGTATCAAGACTATCTTATAATATGCCAACACATATTAAATATGTACTATTTCACATTCTACTTCCCTTTTAAGACAGTGAGTAGTGAATGTTTATTTTTGGCATTTCTTTACCAATAGAAAAAGGAATTTCTATTTTTCTTGTAAGCTAAGTACTATGAAGATAGCAGAGTTCATATTTTGTACGTGTAGCAGGGACATGTTACAACTTCTGCAGAAACAGAATTAGTAACTGCAGTGTCTAGTTTTGCTGTTAGGCTGTTTATCACATACACTATAATGGTGCAAACTTTTAAGATAATTAACAGTATGCCTTTCTATATTTACTCTGTGATAAATTGTTGACTTTCTCAGGTTTAAAATATGGATAACATCATTGTTAAAACTATGAAGTTTGCTCATTTATTTGTCTGATAAAAGAGACTTGGATAAAAGCTTGCAAAAGTGCATATGACTTGGGGCTGCCTGGGTGGCTCAGTGGGTTAAGCCTCTGCCTTCGGCTCAGGTCCTGATCACAGGGTTCTGGGATCGAGTCCCACATCGGGCTCTCTGCTAGGCAGGGAGCCTGCTTCCTCCTCTCTCTCTCTCTCTCTGCTTGTGATCTCTCTCTCTCTGTCAAATAAACAAAATCTTAAAAAAAAAAAAGTACATATGACTTCCCAAATTCCTCTCCTCTCTCAGGAAAAGAAATCTTAAGGGTGCCTCGGTGGCCCAGTCAGTTAAGCATCTGCCTCCCTCCCAGCTTGCATTCTCTTTTTTGCTCATTTTCCTTCTCAGATAAATAAATAAAATATATACATATACATATATATATATATATATTTTTTTTTTTTTTAAGGGGAATATAATCTTAGGAAATAGACCTTCTGCTTTACTGGGGACTATCATTCTTTCAACATCTTATTCTTTCCTTTTTTGAGAAAAATTGTTAGAAATACAAACTCTCTACAGACTTTTTAATGTCATTTTTATCATTATGTTAAAATACTATTATTGCCATAAGAAAATTACAGGGCTTTTGAATTAATAACTACATGCAATTTTCTAGAACTTTATTTTCATTATTTTATAAAGCCTACCTGTGCAAGACACATAGACTATTAGCTGTTCACTCTGTTGTTATAGTTAAGTAAACCAGACTTTAGATATTTTCCATGCTCTTATTCACAAGGCTGAATATTTTTCAGTGTCAGAACTATGTTTGGATTCTTCCAATGTGCAGTCCAGTGGGGACACCACTCTACCACACTGCCTTCCTTACCTCTCAGAGCCAGAAGAAGACAGTTCACAAAGTGTACACCTTAGAATACTACTTGGAGGAGATTATAATACATATTCTGATTAACTATGGAACTGGAATAATTGTGGAAAAATATTTATGATCGTTCACCTCCTACTGCACATTCCTAGAGAGCCACAACAATAAAAAAACACAGCTACACACAAATGAATTTCCAACTTGATGAGCCTAGCATTTAAAAAGCTTACTTATCAAGGACGTCATTTTTGATGAGGATCTTGGAATTAGTTTTCCAAACCAGTGTAAGAAAATAAGTCAGGACTAGATTGTGAATCCTTGAAATCAAATCTATTAGGATTAATATCTATGTTGTGTCACGAAGGTATGCACAATTAAGTACCAAATTTACCCAATTATTTATCAAATTGCAAAGCATAAATTTATGCCTGAAAGATGAAAAATGAATCTAATGAGTGTAAGTAATAACTTAAGGTATAACATAATGATATGTCATGGCTATTACCAAATATTGATTATAGAGACATACTAGATTATCTTAGAAAATGAATACAAAAACACTATAATACATACTTAAAAAGAATGGCATATATTCTGTACATCTAAAAATAACAGACATTTACAGTAGAAATCTTTAAAAATGAATACAATTTATTTATTTTTTAATACAATTTAAATACCAAAACTACCATTATTAGTTCTTTGGGGTATTCTTTTGTTATCTAAACACATGAATGCACACACACACACACACACACACAGTTGTGCACATACAGACTTTTAATCATTCACTTAATATAATAATTAATAGATATTGTCATTCCCATTGTGTAACTAATTAATTCACTTAACCAATATTTTTAATATAGCCATTTAGTCCAAAGTACATATATATGTACATATGTATGTATATGCACATATGTATGTATGTGTGTGTATACGCACACATATATGTATGTGTGTGTATATATACCTTTAGTACATATGTACAAAGTACATATATACAAAGTACATAGTATATCTTCCATCAAAGGTAGTATTTTCTTCAGGTTATTTTTTTGAAAGATTACTTGGTGAAATTACAGTATATCGATATTTCATTTTCTACTCTGCCCCTTACAATATATTACAGTATAAGTATTTTCTGAAGTCAATATGTCTCTGCCATATTTCATTACCAGGATGGGTCAACATTACTACTCTCTGAAGGTTGAACACATTTACAATATTTGCTACTTGGGCTATGAGGAACTGAATAAAAGTATGGATCCCAAATTCTTGCCTCGTCTCCACTACCCCTTCAAATATTTCAGTGCCTTTCCATTTCTCCAGAGTCAGGACCAAACTTCTTTGGTCCCCAAAGTTCACACATGACCAGACCCCGACTATTCTCAACATTGCTCCTTGGTTTTCATTGAGGTCACCAAAAACACTAAATTTTCACTTCTCAGGGTCTTTAAATCAGCTTTGTCTCTGCATGGAATGGCCTCCCCACAGTTCTCTGCATAACCATCTCCTTTTCTGATTTGATCCTATTTAAATGTACTAAAACACAAAGACATAGAGAGTTGAATAAGCATTTAATGAGCTGATCTTATGTTAAACTCACATGCTCCAGCCACCCCAAGAGTCTCATTCTTTCTACTGGGCCACAAACATTCAAAACATAGTGGTGAGTTTCCTTCTCTGTTTCTCAGATAATAAATTGTGAAAGGTGTAAAATGTAGATTTCAGAGACGAAGGAGTGTTTGAATGAATGAATGAATGAATGCATGAGTGAATCCTGAAGTATTTGTAGAGGGAAATTGTTTTCATACAGTCTTCAAATGTATGATTAAAAATGAATCTAGTCAAGGAAAAGAACAACCACATAGCACCAATTATGAAAGTAAAAGATAGTGATGCATTTTTAGGGAACAAGGCCTTTTAGTGATCTGTCTTCTTCAACACATGGATTTTTCTTTTATATTTTTATGAGCAATGTTCAATGATATGATGTTAAAATATTTATTTCTTAGAATATCTGAATGACCAGAACATTTTTGATAGAAGAAAATACAATTAAGAAAATACTACAGAAATAATTAAGAAACCCTCCTAGTTAAGTGACAATGTGCTAAATAAAATTTAGTTTCCATTGATCTTTTGGTTCCATCACATTTCTTTAAATCTTTCTGAAGGAAATCAATACCATATCAAGTACACAGGGATACTTGATAGCTTAATTTCAGAAGAACCACAAATCAATAATTTTAATGGTTTACAGACTTTAAAAATTTCAATAAAAATAACGGGCCCTGTATAATGTCTTCTTAAACTATCATCAGTGGTTTCACAGTGTCAAAACAATCTCATTATTTTTGTTCATGATATAGAAATCTCTGTCTTCCTCTAGCTTTGTCTATGTGTGTGCAAGACAGAATAATGGTTGAGAGAAATAGAGTTTATAAATTGCTCTAGGATATGATTTGGGCCTAACCCGATTTTTAAAATACGCCAAGTTTAGTCTTCTATATTTGAAAAATGCTAAGCATTAAAGTTTTTTTTTTGTTTCATTTTATTTAAATCAATAGTATTTCTTTTATAATCCAGTTTTTATGGGAATAGAAGGTATAAAAATATGTCAAAACAAGATTGTCATTAATGTACTTAATGAAAATTATAAACTCAAATACCTATTATTACCTTTCATTCAAAAAAAGAAATTGGCTGTACTTAAAAGCTAGTTTAAAATTAAAAAAAGAAAAAAAAAACTATACCACATGTTTGTAATTGAAATTTAAAAAAAATTATGTCTTTGGAAACACACAAAAATTTCCTTCTCCTAAGCTTTTATGAAAACATCCATGGAAATAGAGAAGAAATTAGAACACATCACAGAAGAATAATGCCTATAAATGGCAGATAACATGATGCTAGACTCTGCAAATTTCCCAAACCACAGTGCAGTGGGAACCAAGGTTAGCAAGGTTGCGTGTGTTCTGCTTTACAATTAGATGGCCCTTCATAAAATAAAGGGTAAAAGTAGGATAAAAGTGAGAGAGGGAAAGACCTAAGTAGGAATAAGTGGAAGGAAGGAAACAGATGGAAAGTAAGTATATTTCCCATCTTCCTTTGGAAATAGGAGGGGAGCACAGCCTCTTAGGAGAGAAGAAATGCTTTTTTTTTTTTTTTTTTTGGAATAAAGCATGGACAAGAATGGGCCCTTAGGAGATCTGAGGGGAGCTGTGATAGTTTGTGACAAGGTTTTTCTGGGGATGAAGTCAACATCTATCTCCTCGCCTGTGACGAGATATAATCTTCTTGGTCACAAAACTCCCAGTGAGGACCCATGACAATCAAGGTCCTTCAGAGAATCTATCTTTGGCAAGTAAGAGAGGTTCAAATAAATCCTCTCCCTGAATTTTCAGTTTCCAAGTGCCTACAGCTCAGATTAATCCATAAACGTAAGGGGCATATTTTGGGGAAGCATAGTCTACTACCCCTCACATGCATCCCGATTTTCATAGATACTGCCAAACTGCATTTCATGGGATTCTAATGTAGGCACACGCTTGCTTCAATACTGTGTTATTACACTTTTAGAAAATTTTTGATAATCTGATGAGGAAATTATATGTCAGTGTGGTTTTGTGTTATTCTTATGAGTAAGTCTGGTCATCTTTTTCAATATTTACGGATAATTTGTATTATTTTTTGTGAACTTGAGGTACTTTCTACTTAATTCTATTGGGTAGCTGATCTTTTTTATGTGTTAATAGGAACTGTACTTATCTAGGAGAGTTTGGACTCCTGAGGTTGATATTATATGAAAATAGATTCTCCCAATTTGCCACTTGTCTTTTGACTTGGCCTTTGGTGTTTTTTTTTTTTTCTCCTCCCTATAAAGAATTTTAAAATTTGTAAGTTGTTGTACTTTTCAATCTTTTTATTTCATGACTTCTCATGTGAATCACTGGAGAAAGGTCTTTTCTCCCACATAGTTAGTACTTTGATGATTTTAATTTTTTTGACATTTACATTTTTGATCCACTAACAGTTGTCTAAACAATTTGTTTAAGGTGGGAAGTACAGATCAAAGTTCACTTTCTGTTTCCACCTGAAGGTTGTACAATGGTGTGTGGACCACATATGAAATTCTCCAGCTCTTCCTGTTCCCACCACACTCATTTAACATGACAACTAACACTGTCCAGTATTTACTGTCTCCAGATTACTGTCCCACTGTTCTTATTCCCTATATCTATACCAGAATCATTAAACTGTATGTTTTAAAGACTACACAATATGTTTCCATCTCTGTAATCTGTAGTGACTACACAGTATTGTTTTTCTGGAGTTTCATATGTATTTTTTTTCTGTTCATTTTATTACATATAAATTTTAATATCAAATGGTTTAGTTTAAAAGAGTTTCTGTTAATACTTTAATCAGGATATTATTAAATTTATAACTTAACTAAGGGAGAAAGGATTTCATGATCTTGAGAGTCTTCCTATCTAGCATCACAGTGAGCCACTTCTCTGATTTAATGTATCTTTTGTGTCAATAAAAAACATTTAAAGTTGTACTTCACCTAGTTCTTAGATACTTCTTAGTTTCATTCTTATTTTGTATCAATATGTGGGTATTTTGTTCTTTGTGTGCATATATATGCGTTTGTGTGTATTATGTATGCATAACTACAAAATATATACATTTTGATATTTCTTTTTTTTAATATTTTATTTATTTATTTGACAGAAAGGGAGTGAGAGAGCACACACAAGAGTGACAGGAGAGAGGCAGAGGCGAGAGGGAGAAGCAGACACCCTGCTGATCAGGGAGCCTGACACAAGGCTCAATCCCAGGATCCTGGCATCGTGACCTGAGCTGAAGGCAGATGCTTAACCAGCTGAGCCACCCAGACCCTCTTACACTGATATATTTCAATATAAAATACAATATACATACTTCAGATTGTATGAAACATTAATGGACAGTTAAATATGTTGTTAAATAGTGAACACCTAGATGATTGCCACCGAAATGAAGAAGCACTATAGCTAGAGATGTGGAGTCTCATAACTGTAGTTGATTTATTTGAATTCCTATATACTATCCAATTTGTGAATGGACCACAATTTTGAGGAAGATCATTCAAAGCTTTTCCAATATTTAGCTACTATGAGCTTGGTTTCTGTCAATGTTTCTATACAATACTTTAGTATACACATGTGCAAACTTTTCCGATGTAGATACTTGGGAATGCATCATTACATTGTATGGTACAGGCAGTTTCAAATCTAAGTCTAGACTATTTTCCAAAATTTCTATCACTTCATAAGATCTAAATTTGAACTATCTGGGTGTTTATTTGCAGTTCCTCTAGAGTTCAAAACACTTCACTCTGATAAATTCCACACTGAATCATTCTCTTTTCCCTCAGATGTGAACCTTCTACACTGCTTCCTCTCTCAATGATCAAAGCCAGTGGTCTTAGAATGAATACTGACTCTGCCTCTCACTTCACTGCCTTTATCTGCACTCTGTTTATTTCCCTTCTCTTGTGTCCCTCAAATATATTCATTTATTTTCATGCCTGCAACTATGCCCCTGATTTAAGCTTCTGTCATCAAATGACTAATCCCATCCTATGAGACCTCTGGTAGTCTCCAAAGAATTCCTACTGTATCTTTTCTTACCAACCATTCTGTCTTCTTCACAAGGGATCTATTAAAAATCCAAGTTTAATTATATCATACTTCACTTACAAGATCAGTGCTCAGAGGAAAAAACAAATCTTTAACATGGCTTTCAAGAACAGCATGATCTAGTCTCTGGCAAGCACTCCATCTTTACCTCATAAACTCTCTTCCTCTGTCTCTGCTGCCAAGTCTGCCAAGTCCCTCGTTTAATTTTAATGCTTCAGACTTATAATACTTCCCCATCCTCAAGGCATCTCATATTCTGTTCCTTTTTCCCATAATGTTTTTCCATCTTTTAACTATTTAGCTCTCCTTCAACCTTCATCATATCAACTCTCACTTCCCAACTAAGTTCTCCCTGACTCCTTCCCAAGATTACATCTGGGTCCCCTTATATCTATACTTAACATCTATACTTTGTACTTAAACACCTTTACATGTTTACTTACTTTGTATTTATCTGTAACTGTCTGAGATTGTATTACAAATTACATATATAAGGTTTCTAAATATGTATTTTCCTTATCACAAAGGATATTTCATACTTAATGAAGGAGCTCTATTAGAATTTAGATATAGGTTATATCATATCACTCCTGTGCATACACATGAGGACATCAAGTGAAATAAATTTGTCTGATATTAACTTCATATTCAGAGTCTAAGTCTTCTGAATCACCTTCCAACTCAGAATTGTTAATGTCGTATTTTTGGGACAGTAGTGTGCCAGTTGCCATCAAGAGCACTGGTGATGCAGCATTTCTTAAGAGTGCTCCATTATTGTTGTTTCTTCAACGTCAGCAGGAAATTCCTGACAAATTGATGTTTGACACCTTAACAATAGTCCTATTTGACACATAAATCTGTCATACTGGATCCATGTTGCTTTGAATTTTTCGTCATCTATTCCTAGCTATTTGGCAATTTATCCTGACATCAGATCCATTGCCTGTTGTGTTATATTCGATCCTAACTCAAACAAAATTCAATAGAGCTTCAAACTTCTGGATATCTTACTTCCTTAGGTCTCATAAAGCACATTCTTGTTACTTTGCAAGAAAACATAGAATTGTAAATATTCTTCCAATGACAAATATGTTATTCACTGATACTGATTTTACTTTCTGCTGTTTGAGTTCCATTCTTTTCTGTGACATAATATCTTTTTGTTTTATTGGTGATTCATGAAGTAATCTTCTAAAATATATTTTAATTGACAAATTTCCCCATGTGGAACCAAAATACACAACTAAATTAAAAATGAAACTCGGAGGAGGAGTCAAGATGGCGGAGAAGTAGCAGGCTGAGACTACTTCGGGTAGCGGGAGATCAGCTAAATAGCTTATCTAAAGATTGTAAACACCTACAAATCCAACGGGAGATTGAAGAGAAGAAGAACAGCAATTCCAGAAACAGAAAATCAACCACTTTCTGCAAGGTAGGACTGGCGGAGAAGTGAATCCAAAGCGACGGGAAGATAGACCGCGGGGGGAGGGGCCGGCTCCCGGCGAGCGGCGGAGCAACGGAGCAAAATCAGGACTTTTAAAAGTCTGTTCCGCTGAGGGACATTGCTCCAGAGGCTTAACTGGAAGCCCAGGCGGGGTCAGCGCGGCCTCAGGTCCCGCAGGGTCGCAGAAGGATCGGGGGTGTCTGAGTGTCGCAGAGCTTACCGGTATTAGAACGGGGAAGCCGGCTGCAGAGACAGAGCCGAGGAGTGACTCTCAGCTCGGGGTTGCCTTGAACCAGTCTCAGGCTCGGTCAGCTCGGAGCGTGGCCGGAGGCCAGGGTGGCGGGAGTTTTTGGGCGCTGTTCTCTGAGGGCGCACTGAGGAGTGGGGCCCCGGGCTCTCGGCTCCTCCGGGCCGGACACCGGGAGGCCGCCATCTTTATTCCCGTCCTCCGGACTCTACGGAAAGCGCTCAGGGAACAAAAGCTCCCGAAAGCGAACCCGAGCGGATGACTCAGCGCGGCCCCGGGTAAGGGCAGTGCAACTCCGCCTGGGGCAAAGACGCTTGAGAATCACTACAACGGGCCCTCCCCCAGAAGATCAACGGGAAACCCAGCCAGGACCAAGTTCACCTACCAAGGAGAGCGGCGGAATTCCAGAGGAGAAGAAAGCAAAGCACAGAACTCATGGCTTTCTCCCCATGATTTTTTAGCCTTGCAGTTAATTTAATTTTTTTTTCTTTTCAATTTTTTTTCTTTTTCTCTTCTTCTGCTGAATTTTTTTTAACTTTTACCGTTTCCTTTTTTTAACGTTTTTTAAATAATTTATCTAATATATATATTTTTTTCCTCTTTTTATATTCTTTCTTTATCAGCTTTCTATTTTTAATAGTTTCTTTTTTTTTTTTCTTTCTTTCTGAACCCCTTTTTTCCCCTTTCTCCCCCCTCACAATTCGGGATCTCTTCTGATTTCGCTAAAGCATATTTTCCTGGGGTTGTTGCCACCCTTTTAGTATTTAACTTGCTCCTTCATAAACTCTTATCTGGACAAAATGACAAGGCGGAAAAATTCACCACAAAAAAAAGAACAAGAGGCAGTACCAAAGGCTAGGGACCTAATCAATACAGACATTGGTATATGTCAGATATAGAGTTCAGAATGATGATTCTCAAGGTTCTAGCCGGGCTTGAAAAAGGCATGGAAGATATTAAAGCAACCCTCTCAGGAGATATAAAAGCCCTTTCTGGAGAAATAAAAGAACTAAAATCTAACCAAGTTGAAATCAAAAAAGCTATTAATGAGGTGCAATCAAAAATGGAGGCTCTCACTGCTAGGATAAATGAGGCAGAAGAAAGAATTAGCGATATAGAAGACCAAATGACAGAGAATAAAGAAGCTGAGCAAAAGAGGGACAAACAGCTACTGGACCACGAGGGGAGAATTCGAGAGATAAGTGACACCATAAGACGAAACAACATTAGAATAATTGGGATTCCAGAAGAAGAGGAAACAGAGAGGGGAGCAGAAGGTATATTGGAGAGAATTATTAGAGAGAATTTCCCCAATATGGCAAAGGGAACAAGTATCAAAATTCAGGAGGTTCGGAGAACCCCCCTCAAAATCAATACGAATAGGTCCACACCCCGTCACCTAATAGTAAAATTGACAAGTCTTAGTGACAAAGAAAAGATCCTGAAAGCAGCCCGGAAAAGAAGTCTGTAACGTACAATGGTAAAAATATTAGATTGGCAGCAGACTTATCCACAGAGACCTGGCAGGCCAGAAAGAGCTGGCATGATATATTCAGAGTACTAAATGAGAAAAACATGCAGCCAAGAATACTATATCCAGCTAGGCTATCATTGAAAATAGACGGAGAGATTAAAAGCTTCCAGGACAAACAAAAACTGAAAGAATTTGCAAATACCAAACCAGCTCTACAGGAAATATTGAAAGGGGTCCTCTAAGCAAAGAGAGACCCTAAAAGTAGTAGATCAGAAAGAAACAGAGACAATATACAATAACAGTCACCTTACAGGCAATACAATGGCACTAAATTCATATCTCTCAATACTTACCCTGAATGTTAATGGGCTAAATGCCCCAATCAAAAGACACAGGGTATCAGAATGGATAAAAAAACAAAAACCATCTATATGTTGCCTACAAGAAACTCATCTTACACCCGAAGACACCTCCAGGTTTAAAGTGAGGGGGTGGAAAAGAATTTACCATGCTAATGGACATCAGAAGAAAGCAGGAGTGGCAATCCTTATAGCAGATCAATTAGATTTTAAGCCAAAGACTATAATAAGAGATGAGGAAGGACACTATATCATACTCAAAGGAACTGTCCAACAAGAAGATCTAACAATTTTAAATATCTATGCCCCTAACGTGGGAGCAGCCAACTATATAAACCAATTAATAACAAAATCAAAGAAACACATCGACAAGAATACAATAATAGTAGGGGATTTTAACACTCCCCTCACTGAAATGGACAGATCATCCAAGCAAAAGATCAACAAGGAAATCAAGGCCTTAAATGACACACTGGACCAGATGGACATCACAGATATATTCAGAACACTTCATCCCAAAGCAACAGAATACACATTCTTCTCTAGTGCACATGGAACATTCTCCAGAATAGATCACATTCTTGGTCCTAAATCAAGTCTCAACCGGTATCAAAAGATTGGGATCATTCCCTGCATATTTTCAGACCACAATGCTCTAAAGCTAGAACTCAATCACAAGAGGAAATTTGGAAAGAACCCAAATACATGGAGACTAAACAGCATCCTTCTAAAGAATGAATGGGTCAACCAGGAAATTAAAGAAGAATTGAAAAAATTTATGGAAACAAATGATAATGAAAACACAACGGTTCAGAATCTGTGGGACACAACAAAGGCAGTCCTGAGAGGAAAATATATAGCGGTACAAGCCTTTCTCAAGAAACAAGAAAGATCTCAGGTACACAACCTAACCCTACACCTAAAGGAGCTGGAGAAAGAACAAGAAAGAAACCCTAAACCCAGCAGGAGAAGAGAAATCATAAAGATCAGAGCAGAAATCAATGAAATAGAAACCAAAAAAACAATAGAACAAATCAACGAAACTAGGAGCTGGTTCTTTGAAAGAATTAATAAGATTGATAAACCCCTGGCCAGACTTATCAAAAAGAAAAGAGAAAGGACCCAAATAAATAAAATCATGAATGAAAGGGAGAGGTCACAACGAACACCAAAGAAATACAGACAATTATAAGAACATACTATGAGCAACTCTACGCCAACAAATTTGACAATCTGGAAGAAATGGATGCATTCCTAGAGACATATAAACTACCACAACTGAACCAGGAAGAAATAGAAAGCCTGAACAGACCCATAACCAGTAAGGAGATTGAAACAGTCATCAAAAATCTCCAAACAAACAAAAGCCCAGGGCCAGACGGCTTCCCGGGGGAATTCTACCAAACATTTAAAGAAGAACTAATTCCTATTCTCCTGAAACTGTTCCAAAAAATAGCAATAGAAGGAAAACTTCCAAACTCATTTTATGAGGCCAGCATCACCTTGATCCCAAAACCAGACAAGGATCCCAACAAAAAAGAGAACTACAGACCAATATCCTTGATGAACACAGATGCAAAAATTCTCGCCAAAATACTAGCCAATAGGATTCAACAGTACATTAAAAGGATTATTCACCACGACCAAGTGGGATTTATTCCAGGGCTGCAAGGCTGGTTCAACATCCGCAATCAATCAATGTGATACAACACATTAATAAAAGAAAGAACAAGAACCATATGATACTCTCCATAGATGCTGAAAAAGCATTTGACAAAGTACAGCATCCCTTCCTGATCAAAACTCTTCAAAGTGTAGGGATAGACGGCACATACCTCAATATTATCAAAGCCATCTATGAAAAACCCACCGCAAATATCATTCTCAATGGAGAAAAACTGAAAGCTTTTCCGCTAAGGTCAGGAACACGGCAGGGATGTCTGGAATCACCACTGCTATTCAACATAGTACTAGAAGTCCTAGCCTCAGCAATCAGACAACAAAAGGAAATGAAAGGCATCCAAATCGGCAAAGAAGAAGTCAAACTATCACTCTTCGCAGATGATATGATACTCTATGTGGAAAACCCAAAAGACTCCACTCCAAAACTGCTAGAACTTGTACAGGAATTCAGTAAAGTGTCAGGATATAAAATCAATGCACAGAAATCAGTTGCATTTCTCTACACCAACAACAAGACAGAAGAAAGAGAAATTAAGGAGTCCATCCCATTTACAATTGCACCCAAAACTATAAGATACCTAGGAATAAACCTAACCAAAGAGACTAAGAATCTATACTCAGAAAACTATAAAGTACTCATGAAAGAAATTCAGGAAGACACAAAGAAATGGAAAAATGTTCCATGCTCCTGGATTGGAAGAATAAATATTGTGAAAATGTCTATGCTACCTAAAGCAATCTACACATTTAATGCAATTCCTATCAAAGTACCATCCATTTTTTTCAAAGAAATGGAACAAATAATCCTAAAATTTATATGGAACCAGAAAAGACCTCGAGTAGCCAAAGGAATATTGAAAAAGAAAGCCAAAGTTGGTGGCATCACAATTCCGGAATTCAAGCTCTATTACAAAGCTGTCATCATCAAGACAGCATGGTACTGGCACAAAAACAGACACATAGATCAATGGAACAGAATAGAGAGCCCAGAAATGGACCCTCAACTCTATGGTCAACTCATCTTCGACAAAGCAGGAAAGAATGTCCAATGGAACAAAGACAGCCTCTTCAATAAATGGTGTTGGGAAAATTGGACAGCCACATGCAGAAAAATGAAATTGGATCATTTCCTTACACCACACACGAAAATAGACTCAAAATGGATGAAGGATCTCAATGTGAGAAAGGAATCCATCAAAATCCTCGAGGAGAACACAGGCAGCAACCTCTTCGACCTCAGCCGCAGCAACATCTTCCTAGGAACATCCCCAAAGGCAAGGGAAGCAAGGGCAAAAATGAACTTTTGGGATTTTA
Source organism: Lutra lutra (assembly GCF_902655055.1). Taxonomy (NCBI): domain Eukaryota; kingdom Metazoa; phylum Chordata; class Mammalia; order Carnivora; family Mustelidae; genus Lutra; species Lutra lutra. The sequence goes on from NC_062280.1 coordinate 193,817,250, forward strand.
TCAAGATCAAAAGCTTTTGCACAGCAAGGAAACAGTGAACAAACCAAAAGACAACTGACAGAATGGGAGAAGATATTTGCAAATGACATATCAGATAAAGGGCTAGTGTCCAAAATCTATAAAGAACTTAGCAAACTCAACACCCAAAGAACAAATAATCAATCAAGAAATGGACAGAGGACATGAACAGACATTTCTGCAAAGAAGACATCCAGATGGCCAACAGACACATGAAAAGTGCTCCATATCACTCGGCATCAGGGAAATACAAATCAAAACCACCATGAGATATCACCTCACACCAGTCAGAATGGCTAAAATTAACAAGTCAGGAAATGACAGATGCTGGCGAGGATGCGGAGAAAGGGGAACCCTCCTACACTGTTGGTGGGAATGCAAGCTGGTGCAACCACTCTGGAAAACAGCATGGAGGTTCCTCAAAATGTTGAAAATAGAACTACCCTATGACCCTGCAATTGCACTGCTGGGTATTTACCCTAAAGATACAAACATAGTGATCCGAAGGGGCACATGCACCCGAATGTTTATAGCAGCAATTGTCTACAATAGCCAAACTATGGAAAGAACCTAGATGTCCATCTACAGACGAATGGATAAAGAAGATGTGGTATATATACACAATGGAATACTATGCAGCCATCAAAAGAAATGAAATCTTGCCATTTGCGACGACGTGGATGGAACTAGAGGGTATCATGCTTAGCGAAATAAGTCAATCGGAGAAAGACAACTAACATATGATCTCCCTGATATGAGGGAGAGGAGATGCAACATGGGGGGTTGAGGGGGTAGGAGAAGAGTAAATGAAACAAGATGGGATTGGGAGGGAGACAAACCATAAGTGACTCTTAATCTCACAAAACAAACTGAGGGTTGATGGGGGGAGGGGGTTGGGAGAGGGGGTGGGGTTATGGATATTGGGGAGGGTATGTGCTATGGTTGTGAAGTGTGTAAACCTGGCGATTCGCATACCTGTACCCCTGGGGATAAAAATATATGTTTATAAAGCTGTTAAAAAAAAAAAAAAAAAAAAAAAGAAAGGATGAATACCCAAGTTTTGTAGCAACATGGACGGGACTGGAAGAGATTATGCTGAGTGAAATAAGTCAAGCAGAGAGAGTCAATTATCATATGGTTTCACTTATTTGTGGAGCATAACAAATAGCATGGAGGACAAGGGGAGATGGAGAGGGGAGTTGAGGGAAATTGGAAGGGAGGGGAACCATGAGAGACTATGGACTCTGAAAACGATCTGGGAATTTTGAAGGGGTGGGGGGTGGGAGGTTGGGGGCACCAGGTGGTGGGTATTGTGGAGGGCACAGATTGCATGGAGCACTGGGTGTGGTGCAAAAATAATGAATACTGTTATGCTGAAAAATAAAAAATTAAAAAAAAATAAAGAATTTAATTATAAAGTATCTGACACCTAAAAGAGTATTCAATGAATACTTGTCAGAGGAGAGAATGGAGTGGAGGGGTACCTCCTGGCTAATAAAAGGGTGATATCATTCTGAATTGCAGCCAATGAACGCTCTGTTATAAAATACCTAAGAATATTCAGATTCTCATTTCATTGTCAGCTATAAATGACATCAACTTCCACAGCTGGTGTAAAAAAGAGAAAGTTTCCATTAAAACCTCTTTGTACCATTTCTGATCGGTTTCACGGGACATTTAGCCCTGAGCAAGAAGATGAGCTGCCCTCAAGACAATAGGGCAATGAGCCTTTGTTACTATTGGATTTTCTTACTCCATCTGTACCGCAAAAAAGAAACTTAAGCATTTCTATCAAACATAAATGTCTTCGACTCCAAAAGTTCGAAGGTTCTCCAAGAAAAGTAATCAATAATTACAGAGCCCAGTCAATTACAAGCTCTGGACCTAAAGAAGAATCAACACCAAGATTTCACAAATGGTCGAGGACAACAATCATTATAGCACTTTCTGAGGAAACAAAAAACTTTCCTGTTCTGGATCCATACTGTGGAAGAGTCTTATTGTCTCCAACGCAGTACCCAACACACGTAGTCATTCAGTTAACCTCGGTCAAGATACTGTATTTGCCAAGAGAGACCCTGTCAGTGTGAGTTCTGTATTGTTGAGCTTACAACTGTATCTACACTGTGCCAGAGAGTTAGTTGCTATGAGAATGAACCTTCATCAGTGTATGGTCAGTCAGTTTAGAGGTACAAAAATTTATAAAACACATCAAAATAAACACAGGCTACACAGCTATTCCAGAGCCTAAGAAAAAGAAGATATATATATATATATATATATATATATATATATATATATATGCTGAATATGTATTCGTATAGTCACAGAATGATAATGCTGGTAACAGGGAAGAATTTTAGTAGCTGACCATTGGGTTTTCTTGTAACTGCTACTGAGCTTGTTTTATGGAAGCTGCGGTATCTAGTGTCTATATTCAATCTCAGATGCACAGCTAGTCACACCAGAGAGCATTTGCAGACAGGGAAGTGGGGATATACTGTAAAGGCATTTTCTAGAAAAAATATGTTATAACAAAATCTCACAACTCTGAAGGAACCAGACTGTCACCTATAAAGTAGGATCAGATACTGATGTTCTTTTTAAATAAAAATATTGAGAAAAAAAATGAAGAAAATCTAACAAACTGTCACCCACCTATATCCTTGCAAAAATTAGCCTCTATCTGTGGTGTGGCTGATGACAGTTTTAAATCACATTTAGAGTAAGGTATATCCAGTGTGAAAATGTATACAACTCTTATCTGATAACATATAATATTTTTGAATCTATGGTTTGTCAGGCTCACACCGGCACTAGAAAATAAATCTAAAGGATTAAGGAATGAGTAGGTAAGGAAAATTTAGCAAGTAAAGCAAAAGATTAAGATGAGACACAAAAAATGATATAACTTGGTTTTAATTCCCTTTATTTTTGTGTGGCTTATATGCAAATCTCTTTTAAATGAACACTTACTGATTTATAATCCAGATATAAGTGTTCTTAAGTGGTTGTAAATAAATTTCAAAACCCCCAAATCACTGCAAAGAGTATCAGCTACCTTCCAACATCCACTAATGAAAGACTGGGTACCATGTGAATTCCTTCACCCACCAGTGTCCTCCTTTGGTGAGCAATGGCTGGAGGAGATGAAGTCTCTTTTCAGATCCCCAAAGCTCATGATTTCTCTCCGGAGATCTTATGTCTTGCCAAGACTACCAATAAATAAATAAATAAAGTTAAGCAATTCACACAAAATATGTCAATGCTTATTCCAAAAAAATCTTTCCTTTCAGTAATGTCAAAATTCTAAAATGAAGAAATCAAGTTCACTAGGACGAAATCTCTCACATGCTACACCACTATGCAAATAGTGGTCATGCATTGCAAGAAGAGCAGCAGGACATCTCTCACTAAGCCTCAGTTTGGGACCATGAAAGTGGTTGAAGACTTGAGAGAAAAGACAAATGGAGATGAAGATGCTCCCAGCGTCACTAGAAGATGCAGAGTACAAGAGTGACCAGCTGCCACATGTCTCCTGACTTCAGCCAAGGGCTTCTAGGGGCCCCTGAGAAGCACCAGTGAATAATCTTGCTGTAGTCTCAGCTTTCCCTAAATAATTTTGCTCACTCTTTTAACCACATATATCAAAATGGCCAGTACAATGTGAGTGCAAGTCCATGTTGAGAGATTTTCAAGATTGGTGGAGATAATATTTAGGAAAATTTTGAAAAGGTAAATAACTTCATGTCCCATCACATATTGAAACATCTTAGAAAACTAAAATATTTAAAACAATTTGCCATTTATGCAAACCTGTATAGGCAGATGCACGGAATATAATAAATAGAAGCAAGAAAGACCCTGGCCTATATTTGAACTTGAAATTTGGAAAATAAAAACATCTAACAATGAGGAAATAAAACTGAAAAAAAAATGGATGAGTTGGAGAAAAATAATTCAATTAGGGCTTTACAGCACAAGTTATATCAAATAACTTTGCAAATAAATAAAATAGCAAAGTGTAAAAAAGATTTTAAAAATTTGGAGCAGCAAAGAAAAAAATAATTATATCTTCAGAACATGATTTATCTTTTTTTTAACCAAGGCAAATTTATTTAGATAAACTTCAACCTACTTTTATAACTGTCTTTTAAATGATAGTTTTTTTGAACTATGAAACACAAACAATACAATTCATATTTTAAAATGTAAAATTCAGTGATTTTTAGCATAATCACCAGTTGCACAACCATCATCACTAACTGTGCAACATTTTCATTATCCATTAGCAGACACTCTCCTTGAGTCCTCCTTCCATACCCTGGTAATCACTACTTTACTTTCTATCTCCATGGATTTGTCTAGTTTGAACATTTCACAGAAATGGAATCATCATAATGTGGCTTTTTAATGTCTCCCTTTTTGCAATTGGCATGAAATTTGCAAGATTCATCCACATTCAGTGTTTAAAAGTACACCATTCCTTTTTATGGCTGAATACTCTTTCATTATATGTATATATCCAACTTGTTTGTCCATTCCTCAATTAATGGACAGTGGGGTTGCTTCTATTTTTGCCTATCATGAGTGAAGCTGCAACAAACATTCATGTACATGTTTCCGGGTAGACTTACACTTTGAATTTTCTTGGATATATACTGATGAGTAGCACTGCTCTATCGTATGGTATCTCTGCTTAATTTTTTAAAGAACTGCCAAACTGTTTGACAAAGCTGGTTTTGCACCATTTTACGTTCTTATAAGCAAGGCAATAGATTATAATTTTTCCATATCCTCAATAAAATGTATAATTGTTTGTCTTTTTTACTAGAACTGTCCTGGTGAGAGTGAAGTGATAGTTCATGGGGGTTTGATTTGCATTTCCCTACTGACTCATGAATGATACTGAGCATCTTTTTAGGTTTTTATTACCCATTTGTGTATCTTCTTAGGAGAAATACGTATTTCAAGAATCATTTGCCCATTTTTTTATATATAAATCCCTTTTTTTTTTAAGATTTTATTCATTTAATTGATAGACAGGGATCACAAGTAGGCTGAGAGACAGGCAGAGAGAGAGAGGAGGAAGCAGGCTCCCTGCTGAGCAGAAAGCCCGACGCGGGGCTCGATCCCAGGACCCTGGGATCATGGCCTGAGCCGAAGGCAGAGGCTTTAACCCACTGAGCCACCCAGGTACCCCTCATTTGCCCATTTTTTTTTTTAAGATTTTATTTATTTATTTGACAGAGAGAGAGAGAGATCACAAGTAGGCAGAGAGACAGGCAGAGAGAGAGAGGAAGCAGGCTCCCTGCTGAGCAGAGAGGCCCGATGCGGGACTCGATCCCAGAACCCTGAGATCATGACCTGAGTGAAGGCAGAGGCTTAACCCACTGAGCCACCCAGGCACCCCCCATTTTTTAAATAGAATACTTGTCCTTTTTATTTTTGAGTTGTAAGAGTTCTTCATATATTTTTGTATTAGTCCCTTATCAGATATATGGTTTTCAAATATTTTCTTCCATTCTCTGGATTATTTTTTCACTTTCTTTGGAATGATCTTTGAAACACTATTTTAAATTTCAATCTTGGCTTAAATGAGATAAAAATGAGAAAAATGTATAGACCTTTGAGAGAAAAATGGTAGTTTACAAAGCAATATGTACTATATGAGTTACTTTTGGTAATAAAAACACATATGTGTTTGTAAGGATATAAAATGATCCATAGGGATGCCTGGGTGGCTCAGTTGGTTAAGTGGCTGCCTTTGGCTCAGGTCATGATCCCAGCGTCCTGGGATCGAGTCCCACATCGGGCTCCTTGCTCGGCGGGGAGCCTGCTTCTCCCTCTGCCTCTGTCTGCCTGTGCTCGCTCTCTCTCCTTCTCTCTGACAAATAAATAAAATCTTTTAAAAAAATAAATAAAAAATAAAATGATCCATAAGTGTTAACTGAAATGATCTCAATGGGTGGAGAGAAAAAAATCTCATTTTTGCCTATTTATATTTTCTAATATTCTGTCATGTGAATATAATTGTCTCTGTAATAACAAATGTTGTTTTAAGTAAAAAGAAAACAAAAATGAGAACTATACATATTTTATATATATATTTTATTAGTTTATTTTACACAAATTTATTTGGTGCTGACTATATGGTGAATGTATTAAATGCAAGAACTCTTTTTGTAAGAATTTCACAATATATCGGTAGAGGAAGAACCCTAAGAACATAGCTACATTCTAACGAATTCCAAAGTTGAGATATGGGAAAATATGTAGAAACAACTTTGGGAAAAAATAAAACACTTATTACATAAAAGCAAAAAGTAAACATTTGATGGAATGAAATGTGAAAAAAAATAGTCATAGAAAGAATAAGCTTTCGTACTTACCATCACGTTTAATATATTCCTGCACATTAAAATACACGTTGGTAGAAAAACACAAAGGAAAGGAGAAAATGTGGAGTGAATCGAAGCCTAGAAGATTATGTATGGACTCCAGATCACTGGGGCCATTTAGATGGACAGAATAAAACCAAAACAGACCGGTTATGGTAGCCCAAAGAAAGGGGATTGGTGTTGGTTCTTTATTTGAGCTTATTGTTTAAAAGATCCAAGTGAGAAATGCTAAGCGGCACTTTCTAAGTTCTCAAAATTAAAAAAAGGCTCTGCACAGATTGCAGTTATATCATTGTGCTATGAAAAAATAGGAATCTTATATATAAAATATGTACAAAGAATATATGTGCCATAAATGCCCATGAAATCCAAAGCTGCTTGAAAGAATAACTGGATAAGTGGCCCACATAAGCTTTGGAAATCTGTTCTACTGTTAGAAACATTCTGCTTTTTCCCCCCAGATGTTGGCACCTTATACTGTATAGGGGTTAGAAACACTTTTTATACAGAGTCAGATAAGTATTTCCTGCTTTGGGGTCCATAGGAGCTCTTTCACAAATACTCAGCTGTGCTATTCTAACAAGAACACAGCCAGTGAATGCCTAAATGAATGGGCATATCTGTTCAAATAACTCCTTATTTACAAAAACACGTGGCAGGCCAGATTTCACTTCTGAGAAGTCATTTGCTGACCCCAGTTCTAAGATCATCTGTCATCCCTACTGTGTATTTCTAAAGATTAATATTCCTCATCACTATGTCAGTATTTCCAATATGATTTGGAGAACATAACATTTATCCTGGTTCAAGGAAAGGAATAAATTTAGGACACACACACACACACACACACACACACTCATAAACAATGAAACAGTCTCTTAAGTTACTGCACCTGTATTATAAAATAAAACTTACAGACTCAAAGGTCAAAATTCTTAAAAAAAAAAAGAGAGAGAAGAGAAAAATAAACTCAGAATTCTTTTGAAATAATTAAATCCTGGGCACCTGAGTGGCTCAGTTGGGTAAGCACCTGCTTTCAGCTCAGGTCATGAACCTGGAGTCTTGGGATCAATTGATCAATTGCCTCATCAGTCTTCCTGCTCCACAGGGAGTCTGCTTCTCCCTCTGACATTCCCTCTCTTGTGCGTGCTCTCTCTCTCTGTCTCTCTCTCTCATTCTCTCCCTCCCAAATAAATAAATAAAATCTTTTAAAAAAAGAAAATGTTTAAATCATTACCAAATGGGTTATAACTCATTTAGACATTTTTATTGGTATCACTGTCCACTAAAATTTCTTTGTTTTGTTGACCAATATCTCAAAGTTTAAAAATAATAATATGTTTTATCACTTAACAGAGCCAATTTTTAAAATAACAGAAAACACAGTTTTACAAATAGAGTATATGATTAATGGTGATTGAGACAACAGTAAAGATCATAAGAACCCACTTAACCAGTGATGAATTGCAGTGACATTAAATTAGTATTATTACAAATATGTATACCTACATTTATAATTTTCTATTTATCTCTCTTTGCACAACATTTTCTATGAGGATTATGTAAAATGCCAAGATGCAGCAACCACTGAGCCTAAACCAGCCACCATAGCTGAGTAATTCAGGAAAAACATCATCTTAGAAGAAAACATTGATGGGGCACCTGGGTAGCTCAGTCAGTTAGGCAGCCAGCTCTTGATGTCAGCTCGGTCACAATCTCAGGGTCCTGAGATTGAGCCCAAGTCAGGTTCTGTGCTCAGTAGGGCGTCTGCTTGAGATTCCCTCTGCCCCTGTCTACACCAACTCTTTCTTCCCCCACTCTCTGCTCTCTCAAATAAACAAATATTTAAGAAAAAAAAAAAAAAAGAAGGAAGCATTGATGTCAATGAGCAATAATTAATTTTTACTTATGTTTCACTGAAATAAATAATATAGGCCAAATTTTGTGCATATTGTCAGGTACTAGAAAAATATTATAAAATTAAAGTGGTTTGGACATTTTTTTTTTAATTTCTTTTCAGTGTAACAGAATTCATTATTTATGCACCACACCCAGTGCTCCATGCAATATGTGCCTTCCATAATACCCATCACCAGGCTCCCCCAACCTCCCACCCCCCGGCCCTTCAAAACCCTCAGATTGTTTTTCAGAGTCCATAGTCTTTCATGGTTCATCTCCCCCTCCAATTTCCCTCAACTCCCTTCTCCTCTCCATCTCCCCATGTCCTCTGTGTTATTTCTTATGCTCCACAAATAAGTGAAACCATATGATAATTGACTTTCTCTGCTTGACTTATTTCACTCAGCATAATCTCTTCCAGTCCCATCCATGTAGATTCAAAAGTTGGGTATTCATCCTTTCTGATGGACACTATTTCTTTATCAATATTATTGCATTTCTGTGGAAATTCTCTAATGGGCTATATTGAAATAGTATTAGTATCATGAAGATACATACATATATATATATATGCATACATAATATATATTCTCCCATTTTTATGTTGTTTTACAATGATTTTGTTAACATCTTTTCCATTTAAAAAATCGTGATGATCAAATCCTTATAACTACACATTGAGTACTTACATATGCCAGATGTTGTCCTGCTAGCTTTCCATAGTCTTTTATATAGTCTCTCAATAACTCTAAGGGACAATTAATATTATTTAACCTAAAAACTTTAGTTTTAGACAAATGGAGTAACATCAGCAGGCTCACGGTGACAAAGGCCAAAGTCAAATGAGAATATGTCTAAGTGTTTTACTTCTTTTTAGCATATCTTGTGTCTTCATATGCGTTCTGTCATATTTAGCATCTGCATTTGTTTTTCTGTGACTTTGCTTTAAATTATAGTATATACTTTACATATGAACCAAAATGGAAATTTTCTATTTACCTTGGAGTAAAAAAATCAAATCCACCACATTTCTTCCACTTACTATTTTAAAATTAAAAAAAATTATTAGAGATATGATTCAGACTGGAAGGGTTACACAAAGGGATGAAGTCAGTATGTTTCCTACGACACTTGACTATTGTTGGGGGGCCTGCGTGGCTCAGTTGTTAAGCATCTGCCTTTGGCTTAGGTCATGATCCCAGAGTCCTGGGATCCAGTCCCTCATCAGGTTCCCTGCTTAGCAGGAAGCCTGCTTCTCCTGCTCCCCCAGCTTGTGTTCCCTCTCTCACCGACTCTCTCTTTGTCAAATAAATAAATAAAATATTTTTTAAAAAGAAAAAAAAAACCACTTAATTGTTATCAATGATGATAATATTGGTGTCCATCTTGGTTTAATGTAGGATGATTAATATAATATTCCAAGTGCACTCGATCATGAATACTAGTGATTTAAGGATAAAGTTAGGTTCTGACATTTGTTTACATTTCAGTGAATTTTCTTTATTACTTTATATGTGATTAAAGGTATTATTGGAATAAATCACTTGAGTTCTTGACACATTTGAGAACAATAGTTCTAGGCTTTGAAAAACAGGGAGTGGATATAGAAGTTCTCCCCATATTCATCACTTTTGGGATGCCACAATCATATACTTTCCTGATTAGTATTTCTGGTGACCTCCAAACTCAATGAATGCAATAGCTTAAGTTGTCATCGTCATCATCATCATCATCATCATCATCATCATTTAAAAAAATAATAGTAGAAGGCACTAGGATTATATTTTCAGAATGAGATATTTTGAGAAAAAGCCAGAAGCAAACTTCTCAGGAGCCATAATCAATAATTTAGGGGTGGGTGCCCAGGTTGAATTGGAATGAGGAAGAGAGTAAAAAGGAAAAGAGAGTGCAAGAGAGAAAGGCTCATCAAGCCACAGAGACATGATTCCTTTTTATGTCAACATTCTCCGGTTTCATTGCTGTCACAATTATTATCATTATTATGTTTGTAATTTGGCTCTCAGGTGCACCAAATTGGATTACTCATAATCTTTGGTTCAAAGTTATCATTATTAATGGTCCATTATGTTTTAATAAATCTTCACTGAATAATGGTATAGGAGAGTTATGGATTTTTTTTGAAAGAAGCTAGAAAACACAATAGGATCTCAGGGATAACATTGTGGGGGAGGGAGACTTCAAAGACTACAAATCACAATTACTACTTAATTAGAAGCAAGGTTTTGACTCTCCCTAGCATCCACCAGTTATTGAGGGTTCACAGAAATATAGCTAACCCAAATTAATTAATGGGCAACAAAGAGATATTCACCAAAGGGGTGGCATTGTGTTAAGTCAGACCCATTTATCAGCATTCAGTAGGCATTGCTCATTGCCTATTAATGTTCTTTGACTTGATGTCTACGTCTAAAGATTTGAGGTGCTTTTCCCTAACATGTAGTCATGTTACTATATTGAAGAGTGTTTCTTTATTTCCTCTTATAAGAATTTTTTTCCAGGTGTTGTAACAATGACTGATTTTTTCTGATATATTCCCTCAGTATTTAGTTAGTGCTCCATTTCTGTGAATCACAGCCAAGTAATTATCTTTTACGTAGGAGACAGCACTGGTGATGTTAATAAAACACAGGAACAAGAATACATTTATATAAGAGAAAGGACAAGAAAGATCTGTTTTAGGGTATTATTAAAAGAGGATGTTTTGGCAAGCATGGAGAGAAATAGAAGGCTGATATCAGTGTATGGAATATCTCATTACTGGTTAATAGTAGTGTACAGGAGTCACACGGGGAGCAGTTTGGCTCAGGAGAAATATACTGATTTTTTAACACAGGCAAAAATAAGACTGGAAATACATGTATTAGTTTGTATACACATGCATTACCTCCAATGGAATGGTTTTTCAAGAGGTTGGAGGCATTTTCCATGGACAAAACAGCACCTCTTTTTCCCCAAGATACACACTATTCTAAGTAACTTCTGGTTAAGATGAAGTGATGCTGGTGTGTTCATTTTGATCAGAATGACTGGTTCAATGGGGAGAAATCCTCAGCAAACTAGGGTTTCAGCAGTCTGAAGTAGAGTGACTTAGTGAAAGTATTTCACTTGCATATCCTGAAAAGATGTAAAGGAAATAAATTTTGACATAATTCTTAGGCAATGTGTATATATTTTGAAAACCTTGCATTGGTTTTGAAATGACCATTTTTGATCTGTGTAAACCATTATCATGATAGAAACAAAGGCAGCAGCGTGTCACAGAGTTCCCCTACAAGCCTACTTCCTTCTAGAAATAATGCCAGCACCATCTCAGGAGTGGAATGAAAACACAGAGTTTATAAAATTGATCACAGAAACATATACTTTACTAACATATATAAGTGATGCCTTAAGATGCCAAAAGAGGTGGATAAAGAGAAAAAGATTTATTTAGCTATCAAGATACTTGCCAAACCCAATTTTGTTCATTCATATATCATGAGGCTTCCCAAGAAATTACTGGAAACAGTTGTCTTATCGGCTGTGTTTTTCCTTTCCAAATATATCTTAACTAGGAAACATTGATGCATTTCCTCCTAGAAATGTGTTGTCTTTTTTTATTCCCCCCCCCCCCATTAAAATTTGCAATGTTCAAGATCTGCTGATTTTTTTTTTTCTGGTATCTTTTAAACCTTAAATGGAGGCTCCACACAGATTTTCATAGAGTTGCTCTGTAGGTATTTTTGCCCATAAAATGTCCTTGATCTTGATCTTGAAGCTATTGGATTGTACGTTTAACCTCCCTGATGGCCTTGCACTGGGTGAGTGTTAGACCAAGTTCTCAGGATAGACTCGAGGAAGCTGTAATAGGACATAGTGATGTCGCCTACACTCTGGGTCTCAGTTCCTTATTCTTACAAATATAGCGTGTAACTAAGTATTTTCCAAGGTACCTATAAGACCTAAATTAGAATGTTCAACGCATCTAATTTGAAATATAAAACAAAATCTATTCAGTATAATATTTTCCCACACATCTCTTTCACATTTAAAGTCCTGATGTTCAAAAAAGAAGTACAAACTTGAATTATTACTTTTTTAATGTAATGGTCAAAATCACAATAGTTTGTTTTTTAAGTCACTTCTACATAGCTAATATTTATGAGGAAAAAACTGTTTTGAAACAAATCTACACTAAAAATAATTTTTTCATGATAACCATCAAAAATAATGTCAGATGCAAGAGACCTAGGCAATGCATCTGTCCAAGCTGATTTTTGAAAGAAATAAGATCAGCTGAAGTGGTGAATTTGGTAAGCAGGTTATTATTTGATAAAAGCAGGTCCATAACCCTCTTCTTCCTAGTTGTGCTAGCAAATGAGTTGTTTTCAAAGCGTCTAGTGATTTAATTCAACTCAGTTGTGATCTTTGTGATATTTTAAAAATAAAACCTGATCTTGTGAATAAACCTAGAATCAATTAATTTTAACTTAAAAATATAAATGTTTGTGATCCATTTCCTCATTTTCTATAAAAGATGCCTATCTGCTAAATCACCCAGATGAGCTATTTACATCCCTTATCAGAGATCTGGCAAAATGGTACCTTTGTTGTAATAGGAAAAGGGGCCCAAGGAAACACTGGGAGATCTCGTGACAATGGACTTGGTTCCTGGAGGTTGCCAAAATCTCTATTTACGTTCGAATGCACCGACACTCATCTTAATTGCAGTCTCAGCTACTGTTTCAGTGCAAGAAATGTGTCCCGTTGATGGAAAAATGGCTGCATTATCTGACGGTATTCAGACATCTCGTTTTCAGAGATACTCACAATTTTCCAAACTAGCTTGTTCTTTTTCTAGTTAATTGTCCATACGCAAAGTTCACCAATTCTCCAAGCTACAATTCTTAGTCATTCTCTGTCAATTAGACCCAGATGGCAAAATTAAAGGCCCTTCACATTATGGCACAACAGTAATTTTAGTTCATCAAAGATCCTTACCCCATGCCGTTTTTTTCACAATTAATATTTAAGTTCCTGTTGGGCAAGTGCTTCATGAACAATGACATGTACTCTGTAGCAAGAGGATCCATCTTCTTGTCAAAGCTGATGGAGAAAAGAAAAGTAGTCTGCGGACATGATAATTACATAGTGCCTGAAAAGGTGGAAGGTGAGACACTACAGATGGGGAGAAGATGAAAGCCTCTCTCATTGCCAGAGTATTCTGAGAACAACAGAGAACTCACATCCCAACTACAGTGCCCGCCCCGTGTCAAAGAAAGGAAGAAAGAACTGTAGGGTTGGGCTTGATTTTTAAATAAAATTCATACAAATACAGATACAGTTCAGAGAATGGAAACCACTGAAGAACCAGAAATGGTTCCCTAGGTCTCTCCCTTCACATACACACACACCCACACACACCATAGTATCAGTTGAGATTTTAAGAAGCGGTGGCCTTAGACATAGACATTTCACATAATCATTCTGAATCAGTTACTGTTTCTGAAGCAGAGGAAAAGAAAGTTTCCAATTGCTAGAAAATATATTCATTAAATTGACCGGGAGACATTTTCATAAGTTTAAAGGATAACATTTATATTAATTAGTAATATTATGTTGGATTTGTAGATGAGATAGCAGCTAGTGAAATATTTATCTCAATCCATTCTTGTAACAAAAACAAATGGTTGGGTTTATCGTCTCGATTTCAATCCAGGAAAAGGAGTTTCAAGGAAATTCAGTGATTGATTGAAGATCCCACAGTGTGTAAGACACAGATTTGGGGTTTAAATATGTCTTCTGGCACCAACTTCAATGTTCTTTCTCTGAAATCAAAACTACCCCCCAAATACTTAAGGAAAGACCTTATTATTTGTGCCTGCCTCTAATATTCTGTTTCAGGAAAGTTAAAAAGAAGGAATAATAGTCTTTGCAAGGCAAGGAAAATAAAATGCTATTTTATTCCATATTCTTCTCTGATTTTAATCCTAGAGATAATCTGGCATCAACCACAACTTACAGAAAATGTTGATAATCTTTGTTCAAGATAGTTATTTAGTATGATTAATGAAGCAAACTCTAAAAATAATTTACTTATAAAATAAAAGATATATAACAATTTTTTATACATGTTTGAAGGAAAGCTAAAAAATTTAAAAATAAGGAAAAACACTTTTTCAATGAAATTTTTATTTGAAAATTAGATTTATTTTGAAATAATTAAAACAGATTATTTTCCTATTCTTTCATGACTGGTTTCTTTAGGAAATAAAAGATCAAACTGTCTTTGGTGTTTTTCAAAATTAAGGTTTTTTTTTTCTTATTGCATTAATAGCATAATAGTTTCTTTCTTAATAGATTATCATAAAAATACTGATAGTAGTGATGGCGGCAATGGTGATAGTAATGATGATAATAAAGCTAATAATAGTAATTCGCGGCTTAACACAAGCCAAGATTTGTGCACAGAAATTCACAAACCAGGCATCATCACTACTACTAGCTCATTTGAATGAGCAGACACAGCGGTCAGAGACTGTTACTTAATTAGAGGGATGACGATATCCGTCACCCCCAGGAAGCCTCCGAGTTGAATTCAAACCCTTCTGCCTCACTCTAGAGCTCCCACTCTTCCTGAGAGTCAGGTTGCACATACAACAACAAACAAATAAAACCCATCATTTTACCCAAGAATTGTAATTGAACTAGGATAATTAGGAAAAATTGGGCGTAGCAAGAGCTTGAATCATTGCAGTATATCATGAAGGATTTTGCATTTAAATAGCATATATCTACTTATTGTGCACGAAGGGAAGAACAAGTCAAATATCTAAAGAAACAATACTGCCTACAATATAGGAAGTCACTTCTTATTGTTTTAGATTTGGAAAAATTTGATAAGCATCCAAGCTTTGGGATACTTTAATATGTGACTCCTACAGACCCAAATTGGGTCAGGGTGAACTGGAGAATTAATTACATTTAAAAAAAAAAACAAAACACTATATATTGAAAATGTGTATAAAATTCTTACGAGACTGTAAAGTCCCCCTAGCAAGTTAATATGTACCAGGATGTTGTTGATATGAGTAAGAAGCTAAAAAATAGAAAGACTACTGGAATTCTTTGCCTTCAGTCTTCTTTCTAGTGATTTTCATGACGATGGCTTATCATTCTACTTAGAAAGATATGATTTCCATAAACATCAGCATTTTCTCATCGCAACCAAACAACTGAGTTATTAGGTATGTAATGCACTCCCCAAAAAGCTCTTTGATATTCTTTGTAGCTTTTTATTTACTCACGAGGGACGCCTGGGTGGCTCAGTTAGTTAAGCAGCTGCCTTCGGCTCAGGTCATGATCCCAGCGTCCTGGGATCGAGTCCCACATCGGGCTCCTCGCTCATCAGGGAGCCTGCTTCTCCCTCTGCCTCTGCCTGCCATTCTGTCTGCCTGTGCTCGCTCTCTCTCCCTCTCTCTCTCTGACAAATAAATAAATAAAATCTTTAAAATAATAATAATAATAATAATCATTTATTTACTCATGAAAAACACGTTGAATGTCCTAACATGTTTGGGGGTGATCAGACGTTGGCTGCCATGTAGTTTTTCCTTTCAGTTGTATCAATAACATGTCCCACAGGACATAATTCTGAGACCCAGTATATTCAGCAGGCACATGCAATTCAAAGTTCAAAGTTCTAGAGTAATAGATCCATCGCTGTGAAAAAATACAAGGCAAATGGTTTATGCCTGTTCTTAGGTCAATGTGAGATAAACTGACAGCAAAATGGTGAAAAATTCCATCATTTTAACATCCTCAATCTCATTAAAATCTAAAATAAAGCACCTATATTTGTAATGCAATGAGTACAAAAGAAAAACAAAATCCCACACTAAAAAAAAAAAATCTGAATACTTATCAGAATAGAAAAGCCACATGTGATGGTTGCTCTAAAGTTACTTGATTTCTTTCATAGGAAGAGTCTTAAAATAAAGGGGAAACCTTAACCTTCCTTTCAATCTTTAGGGTCTTCTAGGAGACTAGGGAAAGCATGGCTGGCAAATCAGTTTTCCCTACAGACTCCAATACTCCAGACAGACATTCTATACAGCCAATAAAGAACTGCAGGTAAAATGCATCCCAGAAGTGTTAGGATAAACTGAAAATACTCACACTGGGTCTGCACATGGGGCAGGCCCTTCAGTTTATTCCAGCTGTGCCACAATGACAGATCAGGGTGTATCTGAATCTCGCACTCCATGCATGGTCTTTCACTTCGACCCCTCAGAGAGATGACATCACCACCAGTACAATTAGGAAAAATACTCAGTAAGAAAGAAAAGGATTTAAAAAAAAAAATCACTCCTGGATTTTACTATAATTTTTAATCCATATGCCTTAAACTTGAATATTCTGAAAAATCAGTGATGCTCTATGTAGCCTCATTATTTACTCCTGGCTACTTTCATTACTGACTAGAAGGCTGTTTTATCCACTGCTGGATTTTCAGAGCCCAGTGCACTTTCTGCACATAGAATGTGCCTACTTATATCTAAATCCGTCACCAAACACATGTATGAGATGTAAAAATAGTATAAAATATATTACTATAATGTTAAATACAAATAAATATTATATGTAGTTATGCCTACATAATAATGTCTATGAAATAATAGAAAAATATATACATTAGTCTATCTAACTATACAAACATATATCAAAATATATACACATGTATATATCAATATGCACAAACATAGAAATAAAATCATATAGATAAGAATTTATGCTATTTTAAGAAAACATGCATTAATAAATTTAAAGAACACACATCAATCAAAATTTATTATTTAGGGGTCTAACATTTTAGCAAAAACAGAGTAGTAACAAGTAAATGAAAGTGGCTTCCTGAATCACTGGTAAACCATTGCAGAGACAACTTGGCAAAAATTATACACAATGTTTAAAGGGTCATGTACCCTTCTATTCATGAATTGTTGTACCAGGTAACTGGTCTAAGAAAATATGATAAGAAAAGAAGCTTTAGGGCACCTGGGTAGCTCAGTGGGTTAAGCCTCTGCCTTCGGCTCAGGTCATGATCTCAGGGTCCTGGGATCGAGCCCCGTATCAGGCTCTCTGCTCAACAGGGAGCCCGCTTCCCGCCCCCCTCTCTCTGCCTACCTCTCTGCCTACTTGTGATTTCTCTGTCAAATAAATAAACAAGAAATTATTAAAAAAAAAAAAGAAGAGGAGAAGCTTTATGTGAGGACATGTTTGTCAGATCATTGTTTATATTGCCAAGACTTAGAAACAATCTAAATAGCGAATTATGTTATGGGTGTTCAGTAAATTCCAGCATATAAACCCAAAGAATTAGTACTTAGTCATTAAAAAAATGAAGATTAAAGTCGGTAGTGATATGAGTGATATATGAGATTTTATTGTAAATAAAATCTTAAATATAGTCAGAAAACATGTAATTCTTATGATGTATAACTGTCAATAGCAAAACAGTGGGAGAAATATAAAAAAAGATACGGCTGTTTCTGGACAAAGATCAATGGGCAATTTATTTTTTTCTTTGTTTTTTTGTTTGTTTGTTTTGTTTTGTATCGGTTTTATTTTCCCTTTCACTCTACTCCAATTGCCCATATTTTCTATAATGATATGAATTACTGATTTTATAGTAACGTCATATAATTTGAGTGATATTGTTATTAAAAGAAGATATATTTATCCAACAGGTATTTATTATATCTTGTGCACAAGGAAGGTGAAGAAAAACTCTGCATGGGTTCTTGGCCTCTTGTATTTTATAGGGTTGTGTAGAATTCAAAGGTTAATCCAATAATCATACAGAAGAATGACATTCCAGAAACGCTCATTCATGTCAGGAATGGAAAGGGCTGTGTGGAAGGTCCTTAAGCGTCAGCCGAGAGCAGGGGGAAAGATAGGAACAGTGGGTCGCGGTTCTGTGGGAGTTGGGGAGATGTGAAAGCAGGTCAAACAGCAACAGGTAAGTTTCTGATCAGAACTTTCTTTCACCCAGGAACCAGAGAAAATATGGAGAAGGTCTAAATAGAGGAATGACAGAGACTATCTTAAAAGGAATGAGCTTCAATGAGCATTATTGGTGGCAGTGGGCATGCAGAGAAATATAAACATACTAGGAATGGGTAAATTACAAGGGGTGAGGGGAACAAAGTACTCAGAACTATTCACAGCTCATAGAGCTGGGAAGATTAAAATGACACCCCTTGAAAAATGGTGCACAGGGCAAGAACCAGCTTGGGCAAGGCTGTGAGCTTGATTTTTTTTTAATTTGTAGAACTTAAAGCACCTCTGTGATATCCATGTGCGTCCCGGGGAAGTGGTGGCACATGCGGGAATGGTGGAGGTTCCCTCTGACCTGCAGCTGTGAAGCACGCAGCCCTTAGACGGTGTGCAGTCTGGGGTAGGGCAGATCGCCTAGCAAGAGACTCCTCCAGTGAGAAACGGGTGACAACGTCATTGCAAGGTGACGTACAAGCCTGCAAACAATGACACTGGGATGCTGTTAACTGAGTTGACAGCAATCCAGCTGGTCTGATAACGAGGACAGCACAGTGAGCCTGGGGTGCAGATAAGCTGGGGGGTTGGGGAGAAAAGGGAGATCCTCAATTGCTTACAGATGGAGACATTTATCTGTGAAGAGAACGGAAGACACGGGCCGGAGGGGAGAAGGAAAGTGTGGGGAGCAGAATAGAAGTCCTCAGTTCGTTCGGGGGCTCGCATCCTGGGAGCTAGCCCGTGCTTCTGCGTCCAGAAATGTTTGGTTTTACAAAAAGCAATGCGGGCCTCGCTCTACCATGGACCGTTCCCTCAGGTGTATCCAAGAGGTACAGCTCCACCTCGGCCAGACGCGCCGTCACACCTGTCCGTTGTGATTAAAATGAATGCACTCTCTGGCTTCACCTCTAACATCTCTAATGAAAGAGCTCACGTCCAGCTGGAGGTTATCACACCAGGGTCTGGTACCCCAGTCTTGCTGCTGATTGCCCACTCCCCACGGATGCTCATGACATGATGCCGGCAGGTTCTGGTGAGGGCTGAGTGTGCCTGCACCCCTCCGGCTAACATGCCACCACTCGCTGCCGTTTTTTTCCCTCCATTGGGGCAGCTTCTCTGTTGAGGCCTTTCCTCAGAACTGTGCCCTGACCTTAGTAGGACTCTGAGCTACTGACACCTCGTAGTTCTTTCGTTCTTTTCCTTCTTTCTTTCTTTCTTTCTTCTTTCTTTCTTTCTTTCTTTCTGTCTTTCTTTCTTTCTTTTTCTTTTCTTTCTTTCTTTCTTTTTATACTATGTTGAGTTAGGGAATTTAGGCAAATAATTATGACACAATAGGTTACACTTTATTGTAGAAAAATAGAATTCTTACCTTAAAAAAGATACAAACGGGTGATTATTTTTTACATCAAGACTAACACATAAATCAGAAAGTAATAAAATCACCAAAAAAAAAAAAATCTATAATCTTAAACGTGACACTAGGGGTGTGCGTGAGCCCCTCACAAGCTGTGTCCCAGTGAGGTCGGGCAATCCAGTGCCGCTGGTGCGCAGACATGTCCGTCTGTGAGGTCCGAGGTCCACAGGTCACGTTGGAATTGAATTACAGAGGACGTAACCAGAGGCTGCGATGTTTGGTCTAATCTGACCCCTTAAATGGACTAAATATTGGTGTACGAGCGGCTCCCATGGGCAGAGAACCCACTCAGACACGATCCGGACTGAGCACAAGAGCAAGCGAGAACATCGAGAATGGCAGAAACTCGTCCTTGTTGGGAGGTTGGCTCCACGATGGTGCGTGTTTGTGTTTGCATTTATTTATTTATTATGGAACTTGACCTTCCTCACTAATTAGCACCCAGTGGCAACTTCAATTGGGATTATACACAGATCATTCGAGGAAGTAATTTTAAAGGTATTAATTAAGCTCCAGAGAGAGATTCTCAAAAAATGCAAATGAACAAATTTTTAAAATTTCTCTGTATGCACTTGGCCACCTGCCTTCTTGTTTTGCCGCCTATTTTCACAGCCCTGACATATAGCAGTGAATATATTAACTTAAAAGAGTATGTCTGTAACTCTGACATAGTGTATATTTTTTCTCCTGCAAAGCATTTTTTTTCTTTTCGGTTCAGATTATTATATCTTTTTTTTTTTTTTTCAAACTCAGCGTTTCTTTTAAAGTGTGAGGTTTATTTTCACACTTCTGATTGCCAGAGGAAGAGGAAAGAGAGTATCACACATCAGGCATTCAAATCCAGACATTATGCAATCACAATGACAAGGATTAATAAAGATTAATTTGGTTCCCACTTAAAAAGTCCTAGCACTTGAGCAGTACCATTGCTGGGCGTGCGAGCAAAAGAATAATTATCATCTGCTTTTGAAATGCGCTTTTTTTGTTGTTGTATAGCACATCGCTGTCCGTGTTAGCAGCTTGTTTTTATCAAAGCATTCTCAAGCTCCTACTTTCCAGGAAGCTGCAGCTAGGTAATGGGATTTATGTGGCAAAGTTTTACATGTATCCGTGGGAAAATAGCATCGTTCTTCAAATCGCCACGTTGCTGGATGTCCTTTAATTATTCGTGTTTGGCATCATTTACTTGTATTTTTAAATGAAACACAGAATTTACACATACAAATGTGATTCCATTGTTTTTATTAAGAATCTTACCCAATAAGTTGAGTCTTCACAGGATGACCTTACCGGTTTTGGTTTCTTTGTTGTTGTTGTTGTTGTTGTTGTTTTGTTTGTTTGTTTTTCCCAATCCTCAGAAGAACAATCTCTATTCAAAGAACTTCTCATTCCTTACTTCCAAAGTGGCCATTTGAACCAACTGTCCCACTACTTGTTTTGGTTGAGTAAACACAAAGGGGGTGGTTTGAAATCTCTAGTGTAAAGGGACTGGTAATGATGGAAGCAAACAAAGAAGCATAAAAATGCCAACACATCCAAAAAATTGGGGGAACTTCTCTTTAAAGGGGTAGCTCAATTCAGCACTTATGTTGAAGTTCCATGACCCTCGTTGGCCTGAGTAAAACAATGATCACTCAGCATTTCAAGATGGGGAGGAAAGGATGATTGGTACGTTCCAGAAGATATGTGTAATAGCTTCTCAAAATACAGTAACAGTACCCAAAACTGGGGGGCTTAAATTTAACAGAAATGTATTATCTCACAGTTCTGGATGCTAGAAGTCCAAAATCAAGAATGTTAGGGGGCTGGCTTCTTCTGAGGCTTGTGAGGAAATATTTGCTCCATGCCTATCTCTAGCTTCTGATGACCTCAGCCATTCCTTGGCTCGCTGATGTCATTTTTCCCTGTGTTTTCACGTCTTCCCTCTGTGCGTGTTTGTCTTTGTGTCCAAATGTCTCCTCCAATAACAACACCAGTCATATTGGATTAGGGCCCACTCAAACGACCTAACTTTAACTTCATTACCTCTATCAAGACCCCGAGTCTTAACAATGTACATTCTGAGGGACTGGGGTTATGACTTTGCCATATCTTTTTGGGGGCTGGGAGGACAAAATTCAACCCATGCCAATATATTGCCTTTGACGTTGTTAGGTGGGTTTATGGATTATAGTCTCAGAATTAGCGACATCTTTCTCCTTCTTTTCCTACTTATCTAGATTCTATTAATTTTCCTGCAATTATTTAACCTTGACATGGAGTATTGACAGAGGCTGAGAATTTCTGTGTATAGAAACCTGGGATGTCACAGCGAAGAAGAGAGACACAGTATCTTCCTACTAGTGCACAATAGGGGGTATTCTCTGGGATCAGAATGTGAGGATCAGAATTTGCCTCTACCAATTGTATATTGAGCAAGTCATTTGGTTTCTCTGCTGTGGTTTAACAATCATTCTGGTGGCTGCTGAATTAGTGGATTCACTATACTTGTTTGATAACTTGAAGCTTCCTCATGGAATGTAAGTCTCAATGGCTTTGAATGAATGTGTTCCTTTAAGTAAAAGTAAACACCTGAATAGAGTATTTTTGTTCCTTTTACAGACTATTAGAAAGTAATGTCTTTCTGTGATCTAAACATCAATGAGACAGAAGATATTATTCGTCTCATCTAGGATACATTATAGTGGCATAGATACTACCAAGGATGTTCTACCAATTCTTTAATATGACAATATGGAGTATTGTGATAGTCAGAGGGTGCTTTTTGAAAGGAAACTTTATTGCTGTGACCTTTTCATCGGAGAGCAGCAAGGAAAGAGTATGTCTGCAGTCAGGCAACAAATGGGAATTGAATACTTACCATTTTCATTCAGTGACCTAGAGTAGAGGATATCACAGTGAATAAGATAGAGATGATTGCTTTCCCCTTGGATCTTATATTCTAGATGAGCTTGCCATGCAGGAGCAAAGATGCCTTTGCTGATTATGTATGTATGTTTGTATCTTTGTATGTATGTACGTACGTATGTGTTGGTCATATCAGAAAACTGTGGCAGAGGTTTTATGTTTTGTTTTGTTTTTTTTTTTTTTGAGATTTTATTTATTTATTCATGAGAGACAGAGAGAAAGAGAGGCAGAGGGAAAGGGAGAAGCAGGCTCTCCACAGAGCAGGGAGCCTCAGGTGGGATCCCATCCCAGGATCTCAGAAACACCATCTGAGCCAAAGGCAGACACTTAACCCACTGGGTCACCCAGCACCCCTGTGATAGAGTTTTCTTATGGGAAAAAAAAAATCTGATTTAATAAAGTGCTCCAGTGGCTCCAGGTCCCTGGGTCACCATATCTCATGTGTGACCACATCTATCATGTGTGATTCTTGCCTCCTTCACAGTGGCCTCTGCTTGCTTGCTTGCTTTTTAAGATTTTATTTATTTGATGGAGAGAGAGTACAAGTGGGAGAGAGCATGAGCAGGGGGGGGGCAGAGGCAGAGGGAGAAGCAGACTCCCTATTGAGCAGGGAGCCGGATACAGGGCTCTATCCCTGGACAATGGGATCATGACCTGAGCTGAAGGCAGATTCTTCACTGACTGAGCCACCCAGGTGCCCCACTCTGCTTTTATTATAAATACTCTCTCTTTCTCCTAAATGTCAACTTACCTGGTTTGGATGTCTTTTATTTATTAATTTTTTTCTCAGTACCTCTAAAGATCATTGTCTTAAAAACCTCTAATGAAATAAGTTCATGTACTATTCACAGATGAATGTTATTCTTTGAGAAGGCAATTGGGTTAAATAACAAAAATGACTATGGGAGCTAACACACTTCCATCCCAAAGACTGAGTAACCCCTGGACAGCAGTTTGTTTACTGTGCTCTGCCCTTGGGGGTCCCTATCACTCAGGCTTTTCTTGGCTCTGTGATTGATAGTAATTGTTTGGAGTCAAGTTGTATAGATGGTTATCAGTTGATTAACTGAAAGAGAAACTGTATTTGGAAGAATGTTGTACTAAGTGAATAGATTCAGGCGAAACCTGATTTTATGAATTTCTGAGTTCCTATTCTTTCCAATATTAGCAGTGACTGGATGATTACTTTTCCCTAGAAGATTTGAATTGACTCTTATATTTCTAGCAACTTTTTTTTTCTGCTAAAATAAAAGCTGCTTAATGAATTGTTACACATCGCACTTCACAGGACCCATACTTACACCCTTTCACAGACTTCCTAAGACTTAACAATGCTTTCAGAGCAAAGATCAATGCTAATTGACACGCCTAGCATAAAAAGCATTATAATTATCCAGGATGGAAGACGCTCCTTGGATATAGTCTTATATTGTCATTTTGTTAACAGATTGACAAAGTATGATTCAGATTTTTCTAAACCTTTGAAATTAACACTCTCCACCATCAGTGAATTACATTGTTATTGATAAACCGTTTTTAAAGCTATGCCCAAACAATGAGCCCAGACTAACTTTATATTAGCTCCCCAAAAAGCTTCTTTTCACCTAGGCTTTACTATCTTTACTGAAATACGTGATTTTTACTCCTCTTAGAGTTATGATATTGGCAATTTTGGGGAGGGTTTGCTGTGAGACTCTAGGTTATGAAATTGGAAAAATAATTCATTTTATTTGCTATCATCAAAATGATATGTGTAGTCATTTTCAGGAGACATTTTAAGTCAATGGTTTTGATAAGTCATTTCTGAATGGTCTAAAACCCTAATGATAACTAAGATACCATAGTGTTTAAAAGTCTGGTTTTTGGTGTCAGGATGCCTGATTTGGAAAACTGACTGCAATTTAATAGATATGTAACCTTAGAGAAGTTATATAACCGTCCTGTGCCTCAGCTGCTCCCCTATGTGAACTATTTATGATAATAACAGAACAAATCCCACAAACAAATTAAATATGTTAATTCCTAAGAAGTATACCTGGGGATAAAAAACATAGTATTTCCTCTATAATATTATTGTTGCTGTTACAATTTTTGAACCAAAAATGCATTAAAATAACCCATGTGAGGGCGCCTGGGTGGCTCAGTGGGTTAAGCCGCTGCCTTCGGCTCAGGTCATGATCTCAGGGTCCTGGGATCGAGTCCCGCATCGGGCTCTCTGCTCAGCAGGGAGCCTGCTTCCCTTCCTCTCTCTCTCTGCCTGCCTCTCTGCCTACTTGTGATCTCTGTCTGTCAAATAAATAAATAAAATCTTTGAAAAAAAAAATTAAAAAAAAAAAATAACCCATGTGAATAAGTGTTATAAGGCTGATTGATTGTGTCCCCCTAAAATTTATATGTGGAAATCCTAACCCTCCAGGTGATGATGGTCCTGCCTGGGGATTGGCTTTTGCTTGTACCTCTTTCTGGGATGTTGTTCCCTATTTCACCACATGATCTTTCCCACCTGTTTTTGGTTTTTGTTCAAATGGTTCTTTATCAGATGCATTTCCTAAATCACCAGATCTGAAATGTCATTTCCTTTGAGGTGTAATTTTCTTTACTCTGATTTCTTTCTCTTCTCTTG
This sequence comes from Lutra lutra, assembly GCF_902655055.1. Lineage (NCBI taxonomy): Eukaryota > Metazoa > Chordata > Mammalia > Carnivora > Mustelidae > Lutra > Lutra lutra. Next base: position 193,842,565 of record NC_062280.1, read on the forward strand.
TTTCTCTCCCTGACAATTTCCCCCTTTATCCTCTAAGGCTCATGATGTGATAGTTTGTCTATTTTACTCCTTGTTTTCACCCATTGCCTAGAATGGGCCTTTCATTATCGATTAAAGAGTGAGATATATAAATGAATTCTGAATCTATCACATGAAAATATTAGATCTATTAAATGGTAGAATCAGGTACTGATATATGATATTATTTTTAGAATAAGATGAACCCCATAAAGTAGAATTTAAGCAATCAAGTGACCTGGATCCCTATAACTAGATAAAATGATTAAGATTAACTTTAACTCTGATAATTCCGATTAGAAATATAGTCTTATGAGAAAATCTATGAATTTGAAATTTTTATCTTTCACATTGATGGTATTTATGATAAAATAAATTGTATCAGTTCCAACTCTTTTTTTTTAATCTTTTCATTTAGTTTGTAAGTTATAAACATTGAACCATAAGAACCAGGCTATTAATTGCAATTTTTAACTTTTAATTTTAATTTTAATTGCAATTACAATTTTATTTTTAATCATACTTATTGCATAATAGACCAACTGTTTATGTCAGATTTGCAAGTTCCATATCAAACCCATATAGTGATCACTGTGTAAATAATATTAGTCAGGCTCAACAAATGCTCAGTGACTTCATCAAAATTAGGGGATAATCATGAGCAACAGTGGCTTCACACTTGGCATAGACTCCCTTGTCCCTCCACTCGGATGTATTTCAGACACTCCTTTATAGCAGGGAAGAGAGGTAGCTGATTCAGCTCTCCTTCCCATTCTTGAATTCCCTAACCTTGGTTTCAGGTTTTTTGGAGTATTAGAACTCCAGAAAGACAGAAAACAATAGGGGAATAGGGAGTTCTTTCTTGGTGGTTTTGTGTGTGGACTTCATGGGCTCTGGACCTAGCAGGTGGTAAGCTGGTTCCTTCTCACAGGTGTCTTTGTGGATTCTCATCGTTCTGGGCTTTTCACACAGGTACCTTGAGTTAGAGTCTCTGGGCAAATCCATTCTCACTGGAGATTTGCCCCCTTCCCCCTTTCCTATGCATTCATCACCAACTTGTGGCTTCTTCCTTATTTGGCTCCTCCCCGCTCCAGATGGCTCTATTAACGGAACCCAAGATGACTCCATGCCAGTTCTGATTTGGGGGAAACACAATGGATCCTTTATCCTGACGAATTCTAGCAGTTCAGCCCACTTTGAACATAGCAGTAAGTCTTGGTTCTGCCATCAAAGCCATCCTTTGGCTGTCTTTCACTCTTTCTGTTGCTTTGGGGAAAATTCAATCCTTTTCTTGCAACCTTGACTACATTTAATCTCTACAAGTAGCCGTATTAACTGCTTTCCTCTCAGTCGGAGTTGGGACTCAACAAAGATTTGTACAAACATTGTACCTATTTAAAATATTCTCCTTTTACCATGTTTGTGACCCATTTGTATATCTTTTATTAGACTGAGCAAGCATTCAAATGCTGGGGAACTGGTTCACTAATACTTCCTTTGTGAAGTCTGCATTTGGAGCTACCCTTGTTCTTTATTCTATAGCCTTCATTGCTAATACTTTGTCATTATGGAAATTTCATTTTTTAAAATTATTTTAACTTTTATTTTGGTTTGTTATTGATAATAACTACTTACTGAAAGGGTAGATTTTTTGCCTTAAATGTAAGCAGGCATAGTTCTAAATCTTGTGTTTCTGTACTTACTCACAACTCTGTGCTTAGCTATTTAATTTTTAAGGTAGGAATTTGAAGAAATGAGTTTGTTATAATTACTAAAATATAATATTAATTCAATATCCTATAAATTTTATGCCATATCTATATTAAATTATATATAAAATAATCATATAAATTATTTTTTAATGTGCCTACTCTCCTCCTCCATCTATTTTGTATTCTATCAAACAATTTCATATTTAGAAACTATTCAAGATAAAAGCTATTTGGTGCAGATATGAAAAAAATATCAAAGCACTCATGTAATTATTTTCCTCTTGAAATGCAATTTTAATTTTGTAGTCTAGAAAATGTTGGTTGTTATGCTTTCCTCCAGTTTTCTTCCATTCATTTAGTTTACTCCACTGCAACGTGAATTAATATTTTTAGATATTTTATACCTTGATGCAAGCTTCCCTACTATCTTATTCTTTTCAACATATGCAGTTACCTTCAATGGAGTTTTGCTGTTGCCATTCTTAAAGATTTAGGGACCAATTGGATGAAATGTTCTTTATCCCTAAGTATTAGGATATCTGAAGCTACTCACTATTTCCTCTCCTCTGAAAATTCTGTTTTTTGTGCTTTTTACCAAAAAATGTATGCTGATTTTAGATTTTAGATAAACAGCACTCTCAAAGCTAAGTTACTTTTGAGAGCTTGTAACTTTCTTCTCAGTGTCCCATTGTCAACACCCTGAAGATACTTTAAATGATTTTTATAACTGTCTAATTGGAATCCTTATTTTCATCTCTTTGTTCCAATATGTCCTTAATCCCATATCAAAGAAATATTAGTTCTTAGTGCTTCTTTGAGTGTCACCCCAAATCCCATCAAACACAATAGACACATCCCAGCCTGTCAATGACTATTTATTTCAGTCTTTATAGGCGGAGGTGTTTAAATTGTGTCTTCTGAGAAAAGAGAGGAGCTAGAAAGTAATGGGACTCATCACCTCACCGCTACTTCCAAAAAAGTCACTCTGTTTTTATTTGCTTTGTATGCTGGGCTCCCAGATATGCTTTTAGATAGAATTTCTCAACACCCAATCCATCTAGGGAGAAGTAGAAGTCTGGAAAATACTGATATTTAAAATGAAGTCGAAGCACTAGTTCATTATTTAATGCTGTCTGCCCTTTACTCTCCATGAAACTGTTTCTATCCCAAACCAAGACATACTACCAACACTGTATATGTTAAACTGCATTACCCAACCCCCAGAAATGTTGCCACATTCTTCTTTGATTAGTTCTTACAATAATAACATTATTTAAATGCTCTCTTCTCTCATGGCCATTCAAGCAATCCCTAAATGAATTTTTGCAGCTCTTTTATATTGCTGCCATTTTCCATTTAATATCATTGCTATTATATACGGTATTACTATTTACCATTTGATACACTATTAAGCAAATCAAAGTAATTTCCTTGTCTCATTGGAGTGATATTATATTCTGTACCCCATTGCTTATCACTTTACCTTTATCAGAGGGAAGAATGGATGAGTTCATGATGAGTATTTCAAAATAATTGGATGAAGGTCAGGGGAAAACCTTCAGTGAGCAGAGTTTTAACTAGAAATTACTTCAGAAATTAAATTTAATCAAATAGAAGAATCAAAAAAGAATTCTGATAATTTACTAACAAGAAACACACCATACTTAAGTATATTTTAAAATTATTTGTTGTTATTACCCTCTCATGGAAAATTTTCCAGAGTCCTATTAACTGGGGTTGGTTTCTCTTCTTTCTCTTCCAATGCCTCCTATAGCACCCTGTGTATAAATCCATTAAAAAAAAATGTATCATTAAATATACATATATATGTGTATATATATATATATATATATATATATATATATATATATCAGTATTCAAATTAACTTGTTTACTAGACCTTGGGCTTTTTTAGAAAAAAAAAAAATCTGACATTTTACCCAATGGGCCTCAGTACCTAATCAGTGCTGGTAGAAGGCATGCTGAATAAATGTTTGCTAAATGAATGAATAACTATGAATTAAACTAGAGTTTTAAACCAGTAGTTTTTATATCAACACTATATAAATTAGAAAACATCTTCACCCCTAAGGGAACAAAAATCCCTAAAATAAATCACTAAAATTCAAGTTTTCTAGTTCTTGTTTATATTACACAATTTTTATGTTTTCTCTACATTATGTCATGTTATATAATCATTGCGTTAATGTATGAGGGATTTTAACAAACTATTATTTTAAGAATCACATGCACTCATTTGGAACATTATAATCTGATCACTTCACTTTCACTTTTGTATTTCCTAGAATAAAAGCATGTTAATATTTAAAATATTAAAGACAAACCTAATTGGTCTGATTTTCTCTCAAATGGAATTCCTAATAATGCTTTTAACATTTGCCCAACATTAGACTATTTCTATTAGAGTGCGATGAACATCTCTATATTGGTATGTCTCTTGTCATCTTACAGATTCTTTATTTAGGATATCTGGTGAAAATTTCAAACATTTTATACTCATTGGAATAGTTGCTTATCACAAGGTTAAAATATTTATATTATCAATAATAAAGAAATGCATATATTCTTTAGTGAAAACTGGACATATAATTTTTTATTTATTGTTTATTCCTATTTAATACACATTTTCAAAACACTTCTTCAAACCATTATACTAAGACTGAGCTGCTTGATGGTAAAGATAGGTCTCATGTCTCTTGTAGTCTTTTGCTTCTGAAAAACAAAGGTCAAAAAATATTTAAAGAAATAACATGAATTGAATTAACGGCTCATGTCATTTTGGAAAGCAACTTGAGAAGACGGCTGTGCATCTTTGGAACCACATGCTTCGGGGCCTTTTGGTGTCTTGTACTCAGTGTTCAGCTTTTTCTTGGCATGAAAATATTTGTAATCAATATTGTTGACAGTTTTCTCCTAGCAGGAGATAGAGGTAATGTGTTCTTGATGGCCAAACTGAAACTGTCAACAATTTGTGGCAATATATGATCAAGTGGCAGCTTTGAAATAATGTTCCCAGAAGAAAACAGGTTTTCCTTCTTTTATTTTCTATGAGCAGCTTGGTTTATGAGAATAAACTCTATGCTGTTATCTCAGAAAGTAAGTGCCAATATGTCTTGGTCTGGAAGCTTGCCTTCCAGTGGACACCATGATTGTCCTTAATAATGAAATATCCAATCCGTTCTCATGTAGATTACCAAGAGCACGGAGTATAACTATCTGTGAACCAAAAGTGAAATGAATCAGACGAATTTGCCAAAACTTGAATTTAAATATTGCATCAAATGAACTATGGAACTCTGAACCAAACTAGATTTTTAAGAAGTAAAACAAAAATATGACCAACAAATAAATCTTGTAAAGCACATCATCATATCAAATAAATATATATTCTGAAATAGTTACCTTCCATTAGAATATTAGAATCACAGAAATATCATCTTTCCAAATGATGATTACCTTACATATAGGGTCCACTTCATTTGAATTAAGGAATGAAAGAATTCTATTTTGTTATGTTTTTGATCATATATTTTAAATTTGACTTAAAGAACACTTTGTTCTTTCTACCATTTGAGTGTTGTTGAATTAAGGGACATTTTCCTCTATACATCATTCCAATTTTTCAGAAACGAGAATAGTAATGGGCTGGCATTCATAGAGGAAAGGACAGTGGGAATTGCTTGGGAGATGACCCCTTTAAGAATATCTTCTTCTATAAATTTATTTTCAAATTCAATGTTTTGTGTAACTGAACTACTACAAAAATAGATCATATGTGGATACTAAGCAACAAAAATCAATGCAACAATTAGTCAAATCCATGGAGGTGCCTGTCAAATGTTTTTTCTCCTCTTTTGCTGAAGAAATAGGTAGGAGGATCTCTTTGGGAATTTGTGTTTGGAGATAGAGAAATTAAAAACTGTGTATGTTAAAGCCATTTTTGGTGGTCTTCTTGTTGCATAAACTGTACTATACTTGCCTGTACTTGATGAAAAAGAACTCAGACACCTGGAATGATAGCACCAAGAATTAGTTGGCTCAGACTGGCTGATGGACACAGTACTGCAAGCTGGGTGCTTAAATAGAAACGTACTCTCTCACAGTTCTAGAAGCCAGGAGTTAAGGTGTTGGCAGGACTGATTCCTTCTGACGACTGGGAGAAAGAATCTGTTCCACAGCTTACTCTCAGCTTTTGGTGGTTTGTCTTCAATCTTCCCTATTCCTTGGCTTCAGCTGCGTCATCCCATCTCCACCGATATCTTCACACTGTGTTCTCCCTAAGTGTGCATGACTGTCTCCAAATTTCTCCTTTTGTAAGGACACCAGTCATGCTGCCCTATAAGCCCAGCTTACTCTGGTATGACTTCATATTAATTAATCACATCTCCAAGATTCTATTTCCAAATAAGGTCACACTCTGAGGTATAAGAGTTAGGACATCAGCATATTAATTTGGAGGCAGGGGACACAATTCAATCCAGAATGAGGACAATTCCCTTAATTCATAGTTTAGGGAATCAAACCTAGAAGGATTAAGCCACTCATCCAGGTTTTTGCTTTTAAAGTAGGCAACCGTTTACATTAGAACTTGTGGAGTTTATTCTTTTCAATAGAGTGGGTGATTTCCACTATTTAAAAATGGACGCAACATCCATCTCCATTTTCACTAAAAGATGCTTGGTGGCTGAATGAGTAAATCAAAATGAAATTTAATTGCCAAGTTTGCAAGTACAGATGAATAGGTAATGTTGGGGCTGTTTTCTTCAATATTTTCCCAGGGGAGAATGCATTAAAATAGGCATGGTAAATTATTATGGCAACTGCAACCTAAAACATTAATACTCACTTCAAAATACTCTTAAAAATATTATTTATTTATTTGAGAGAGGAAGGAGTAGGGGGAGGAGCAGAGGGAGAAAGACAAGCAGACTCCCCCTGCACTCAATGTGGAGCCTGACATAGTACTTGATCTCAAGACCCTGAGATCATGACCTGATCTGAAGTCAAGAGTCAGATGGTCAATGAACTGGGCCACCCAGGTGCCCATCAAAATGCTCATCTCAATCACCATATCAAAACCACCTTTTCTTCATTCTTCTCTCCTTATTTATTTGTTTTTAAAATTCATTTATTTTTCTTTATTCTGAGAGACATCACTCATAAATCTCTTCTTTTACTGCAGTTCCTCTTCAAACGGCTTTATTTTTCCTTAGATTCTGAATACGATGCCCAGAATACTTGGAAAATACTTAGACGGTAGAGATGCAAAGTAGAATTGCACTCAATGTCAAAATAAGGGTCTGAAATTTATGCTTCTACAGATTCATTCCTACCTTTTGAAAATTAGTTTAAGTCAATTACATATATCAATTATTTTGCATGACTATTGCATGAAAACAGTAAATATTTGTAAATCCATCTTGGCTTTGCTCCTCTTATTGTAGAATTATTCAATGCTACTGCATAGCCTTCTACTTGGAGCAATATACAGGATATTAATAATTCACATTTTCAAAAATAACCTTGCTTAATAGTGTCTGCATAATGCTAGTTCATCAGATGAAAATGGATGTTTGAGAGACACTATTTTAACGAAAGGTTACCTGCAAACTTTCTCAAGAAATAATATACAGATAAGATGAATTAATTATGTCAGTATAAATTAAGCCCATTAATTGTTAATTTTGTCTGAAATATGATTTTTTATGGTATTTTTAGAAATTTTTTTTTAATATCTGTATTATAGAAACTAGCAATGCTTCAAGCAAATTTTAAAGGTGTAATGATATGTACTTGAGATCTAAAATACATATATGAACATTGAATTTATTTTAGAGAGGAAAAAAAATTAGCAACCAATAATTACTGCCACAATTGGATAATTGTGCAGGCAATTGAGCAATTCCAGGTGCAGTTGGACACTTTCCATTTATCTCTGAATTGTAATTAAACAATTTTAGGTATAATTATTTGTACCTGGGCTTTTAGACTCCTAGAATGATTCTACTTTGTGCTTCAAAAACAAGTTGTTATGTTTATCATTTCTTACTTGGTCTACCACTGATTTTTCCAAATATAAAGCAATACCATCAGAGAGAGTTCTTTTAATGTTAGTTACTTCAGAATGGAAATGTAATCCCTCAGCCAACTAAGGCTGTTACCACACACACACAAAATTGCTTTAAAAGCATTGACTAAATTGAAAAATTAACTTCATCAAACAACAAGCCATTTCAGTCAAAATAAATTCTTGACAGAATTGACTTCTTGACCAATTATTTAACTGAATTGATAGTTTGCTTTACTTAATATGCCTGTCCATTTAGTGAAAATTCTCTGAGTGTCTAAATGAGTTAAAGCCAAAGTCATGCTTATAGGTAGATAAAATAAATTATAAATATATACCACAAAGTTGTGCCATGTAAAATACATAAATGATATAATACAACTTTTAAATATGGTGAAATGTCTACACTTGATATTTTGACCAGTGTCAGTTTTCATAACAAAAGGTTTTATAAATGTTTAGTTGATTTTCTATGCCAAATACCTTCATCACCATTACTGCGTATGGATCATATGATTATATTTATGTGCATGTGTAAGTTTCCTGGACAATATTTCATCTTTTTTACTCAAACATCCCAAGTGTCTCACAGACTTCTCAGCACATATTAGGTACTTAATAAATATTTATTAATAATAACTCTACAAAACAGGGGCAAATAACTCTTACTTGTCCTCACTTCAAAAATGTTCTTTTGTTATTTCACTTGTTTGTCTGTTTTTAACTAGAACTATGGCTTTCAAAAGTAGAAAGATCCACAGATAATTAAGAGAAGGACACCCAGTAATATCAGATACCTGAGATAGCAGTGTTAGTAAGTCTTCAGAGCTCAGGCTTCCATTGAGGAATACATTGCATGTTGTAGTAGGCAACCTTTCGATGGTCTGAGGTTGGGTTAGCAACCAGAGCTGGAGAGGCTACGTGAGGCAGAGACGGGGTGGAATGCACTAGCTGGCTTCTCCTTTGTCCTAACCCCACTCTCCTGTGTTCCTTCCCTTTGGCTGAACCCAGCCTGAAGCCAGCTGACAGGGAAGCCTAAGAAATGTAACCTACGAGGACCAGAGCACTACAATGTAAGTCAGAGCAGAGCAAAAGCTAGAAATCAATCTGAGATTTAAATAGAAAATAAACAGTCACCATTATGACTTTATGTAATGTAGATTTTTCTCCAAGATTTATTAACTTTAGACACCACTTCCTCACTGTGAAGGATGAGGTCATTAGCTAATGCATTTCCCTTGCTTCCCCATCAACCCTTCACATTTTGTTGACTTTTATGATTTTTTTCTCGCTCCTAGAGCTGTCTTTAATATCTTCAAATTTATATGTATGCCTCTGTGTCTTGATTTAATAGTTTTAGATAGAACAATTTATTTGGGGCCATGAAAAACAAGGAAATAATAACAGTTGTATTGTTTCACCCTTTCTTCTGCTCTACAAAAAATAAATATCTTTTATTTTGTGACAGTATCATTTTACAAGTGAAAAATACTTTCTATTATGTAATAACTTTAATTATGTTTAATTATATGTTCTATACTCTGTTGATGATCTAATAAACTGAAAATCAAACTCACAGCATTTGTATGATTTTGATAATTTATAATATTATATAGGGCAATTAATACAGGCAGAGCCATATGGAAAAGAAATGTAATCCCAAAGCCAAAGCACCTAAACACCACCATTTAAATATCTTTCTAAGCACCAAAGTTGCTGGGATCTTGTTTGTTTGTTTTACTTGATTTCTGTATCTTCTGGATTGTGTGTTACCAGGGTTCCCCAAAGATGGCCATGGAAACTGGAAACCGTGACTGTTACCTTCTGTGGCAACAGGGACTTTTCAAACATTATATAGTTAAATATCTTAAGATGGAGAGGTTATTTTGGATTACCTGGTGTGGCTCATATGTAATCACAGGGGTCCTCCTCAGAGAAAGGAAAGATGGGAAAAGAACCCACAGCAGACTGCCCCAGAAGGTGCCCTGTGAGGATGAAGAGTTTTTCAAACAGAAGATATATTCAAGGCCTGCAACAGACTCAGAAAGAACTTTTTGCATCCCCCTTAACTGCCTAGAAGAATTTAGACAGAGGGCCCATACCAGGATAGAGCTAACACCAAAGATTACTTTTTATATCAGAAAGACTTATCTTCCTGGTGTAGGACACCATTGTTTACCAGACATCTGCTCTTCTCATCTTCCTGGCATTTGCCCTCCTTTCCTTTGAGGCCCCAGACACCTATCCACCTCTTGTTAGCTCAGGCTGGAATGTGAGTCTCAATGACCTAATTGCCTGGGAGCCTCTCATGGCTTTGTGCGGCTCCTGTACATAGGAAATTAAATGTTTTTATTCTCTTCATCTTTCTTATGTCAATTTAGATATTAAGCCAACCAAAAAATTTAGAAAGGAAGGAGGGACACGTTTTATCCCCAACAAAAAGGTTGAAGACCATGAGAGAAGGCAGTATCAGGATGGAAGCAGAGATTGCAGTGAAGTGATCAGGATCCAAGGGACACGACAATCTCCAGAAGCTAGAAGAGAAAGACCTACATCAATTTGGGAAATATTCATATGAAATAAGTTTCAAAAAGAACAATAAGCTTGAATGTCCATCAATTTTTAATTTTAATAAATAAGATAATAAGACAATAATGTGGGCTTCTAATGAATCCAAGCCTTGCAGATGATTCATTTTAAGTTTATGGAAGATTCCAAATTCACAAGGGATTCTTAAAATTTCTGATTATAACTTGGATACGCCTCCAAATCAAAAGATGAGTTAGAGTCTTCAAGAGAATGTTTGCTGCCACCTGGATCATACCAGTCTCCCCTTAACACTGAGAAGGATAAGACTAAGAAGGTCTGCTTAACCAAAACATTTACTATGTATATTAGTTATCTGTACATATGTACAACTGATGTCCGTATATTAGTTATCTGTACATACTCTCATATGCTGATCTCTCTGACCATTTCATTTATTTTAAACTGTAAATGCACATTTTCTAATGGGTTGACTTTAGCTTTGTCTATATTATTTAAACAAAACCTGACTGAAAAGTGTCTGATATCTGTCCATACAGAATTTTAATGGGAACAGTGAAGACTGCCATTGACTGCATATTAGTAAAATCAGAGACTGTTCAACATGACTGTGAATAGAAAGCCAAGTGGATTTGGAACCAACCATTTTGTTGGTCTAAACCAAGATGGCACAGGAAAAATGCAGTTTATAATGTAAATACTGTTTTTCCTCTCATTAATTCTTTTCACAAAAGAATATATTTGCATATAATAAGCGTGCAGAAAAATATTTCCAAAGTGACTTTCTATATAATATAAATATATAGCACATTTGTTTGTAAATCTATATGGAGAATAAAACCTTCAGTCTGCAGATTTTCCCAAATGCTAAAAAGCTATTGGATACCACAGCTAATGACTTATTTTCCTAAAATATGACCTTATATCATGTTTTTTTTTTTTAAGATTTTATTTATTTATTTGACAGAGAGAGATCACAAGTAGATGGAGAGGCAGGCAGAGAGAGAGAGAGGGAAGCAGGATCTCTGCCGAGCAGAGAACCCGATGCGGGACTCAATCCCAGGACGCTGAGATCATGACCTGAGCCGAAGGCAGCGGCTTAACCCACTGAGCCACCCAGGCGCCTGACCTTATATCATGTTAAATCAATTATTGTGACACAATTTTCTACCACTTTTTCATGAACTCTAAATCTTATAAAATAAACACTTGACATTTAATGAAGATGTGCTATTCTGTTCCTGTAGAAAGATAAGAATAATAATATTTTTTGTGTTGATGTACAGCTCAAAGACACATCTCTTTCTGACAAGAATAAGGTCACTTGTTATAAAATTGTATTTGCTGTCTGAAAATTGATATGTAACCAGTGAAAAAGTAAAACCATTTAAAACATTAGATATGTGATAGAGATATTGACCTTTTCTTCTACCGGATTATATATATACAAGCTATTTCCTGTTTTCTCAAATTATGAGAACGTTTGAAAAGGCAATCTCTGTCACAATTGGTACTTTTTTATTATCTTGCTATAAGTGCATTTTAATTTTCAATTCTAATACTTGAGGTATTAAGTAAATTTCCTTAAAACAAAGAAAGTTTCATCTGTAAGAGATTTTCGAAAAAGAAATGTACCTTCAGTACTGGGCAAAATATAAGTGTAGGGGGGCGCCTGGGTGGCTCAGTGGGTTAAAGCCTCTGCCTTCGGCTCAGGTCATGATCCCAGGGTCCTGGGATCGAGCCCCACATCGGGCTCTCTGCTCAGCAGAGAGCCTGCTTCCCTTCCTCTCTCTGCCTGCCTCTCTGCCTATCTGTGATCTCTGTCTGTCAAATAAATAAATAAAATCTTTAAAAAAAAAAAAAAAAAAAAAAAATATAAGTGTAGGGATCTTCTTTTGAAAGCACACAAAGCAAAATGTCTAGAATAAAGTAAAACTTGTAAAAATGGGTAATAAAACAGGTAAAATGATAACTGAAAAGCAGTTATGTATGGAATAATAATATTTTTAGAAGAAATTGTTATAATATTTATTTTTCTATTCATTTACATATATCTAGACATTCCAAATAACATCCAGGGATATGAAAATTGGAACTAATGATGTTTACTATCATCCAAGTTGTGATATTATTTGTTATTTATTTTTCACTGTGTTTTAATGTAAGTTTTCTGAAGCAAGTGTCATGTTTAAAATTACAAAATAGTAGTCAATATAAATTTTAAAACAGTCTATTTTAAGATTACAAAGTTTGTTTTTGATTTTTAATAATTTTTCAGGACTTATCCTTTAAATTGTCTTTCATTTATCTCTATCTCCTTTTGTTCTGTACTGAGCAAGGTTAAGATAATTGAGATGGGAATTAGAAATTCCCAGTTGGTACCTTAAATCAGTTATATTTTGGGTGGCCTTAGATGCTTCTTAAATTTATAGATACAGGGTTAAAGCCAAAGAAATCTCTTTCCGAATTCTCAATACCTCTGCATTTGCTTAGTACTTATGTAGAGACATTTTTTTAAATGAATATGAATTCATCTTTTTAAAAAGATTTTATTTATTTGACAGAGAGAGACACATCACAAGTAGGCAGAGAGAGAGGGGGAAGCAGGCTCCCTGCCAAGGAGAAAGCCCGATGTGGGGCTCGATCCCAGGACCCTGAGATCATGACTTGAGCTGAAGGCAGAGACTTTAACCCACTGAGCCACCCAGGCGCCCCATAAATTCATTTTTTAAATGAATATAAATAATTAGAGTTTATTGTGAGTTTGGAAAATATAAAAATAGGAAGAAGAAGACATCTTACTACCTTTGGATAACTATTGGTAGTGAACCTTTGAATGTGCTCTCTTAGTATAAATATATACTTTAAAAATGGAGTGGGATTTTGAAGGCAGGGATTTCGTTTTCTCTATTGTACTACCAGACATATATCTAGCACCTACAACAGCATCTGATTCATACTGATGACTTCCAACATTTGATTAGTTAATGAAATGAAGTTTTGCAAATTCCTTATTTCCCTCATTATATAGGATTTCCCCATATCTCTAAATATTCTTCAGAACCATTATTTTTAAATGAACATCTTCTTCCCCATTTTTAAATTCTATCTTTCAAAGAAAACCATTGTCAATATTTTAGGGTGTTTCTCTATCACTATACTTTCAGATGCAAACACCAGACAAACCCAACCAATAATATGTCCAAAGCAATGGAGTCAACTTATTGGGTTATATGTGTGAAAAGTCAGGTGCCACAACCAATTTAGGGCATGGTTTTGTCAGGACTCATGTTTGTCCTCTTCATAATTCTCCTCCTGTCTGCACCTATCCTCAAGTGCTGACCCCAGGCTGATCCCCTTCACAATAGAAAAAACAGAAGACAGTGACCAGGGCTCACCACATGATAGCTTCAAGAGCAAGATCGAGTTCCTCCAGCTATCAAAGATGAAGTTGATCTCCACTTTGATAAGGGAGAAAACTGCTTTCATGTAGCTTAACTCTCAGAATTTAGAAAGCTCCCTTCTTAGACAGGAGTTTACTCTTCGCTCCAGGAATTTCTTGCTCAAAAAGATAACACTGTAAACCAGTTAATAATGCCATTGTTTGTTGACAAATTAGTCAAAGTGCTCCCTTTTCAAGACAATATTTTGTTCATTTGGGCAAACAACCTTTTTCTCAGGACAACAAATTATTTAGCTGAGTAAATGGTGCACTTTCCAAAACACTGTTTATTATTCAGGATAATTTCAAGGTCCTCACCTCACTGTGTGTACCAATCTTAAACTAATATTTTATACACTCTATCCTACTCTATTGAAAGGCCCCATCTCTCTATTGAAAAGCCTGACTTAAGTTGTCAAACCCAGCATATAAAACCCTATTCTGACTTTCTATTTTGAGATGACACTAAGACTCAGTCAAGGTGGTACTCTCCTTGTTATAATGGGAACAAACTCAGCTTTCATGACCTACAGATGTTCTAGCAGCATTTTTGAAAATTAGTAACCAGCAATTTTGATGAAACCACAGCCAGGATTCAATGCAGAGATTGGTCTACCTTTCTGTCTAGACCTAAATTGAACCCGCTCTCAAGGAGCATGGGACCACTCTCAACAACTATAACATACATCCATCTATGTAGCTAGCTAGCTAGCTAGCTATTTAAATTCCTAATCACATACCAGCTTTCCTCCAAACCTCCACAGTGAAATCTAAGTGAAGATTAAAAAGAAAACATTCATGTGCTAGAACAAATCTAACTGAACATTTCTAGGAATCATAAAAAACAAGGATGTCAAACCTAAATGCATTTTACTAAAATGGCTTTGTAATTCATTTAAAAATATTTCAGCATTTAAATCAAACACTGTATTGGTTGATTGAGTTATATTCATTCATCAAAATATTGTTTTGAAAAACTTTTTCCAATAGTCTTTTCTTCAAACCAGGAACTCATATATTTGCCAAAAAATAAATTGCATTCTATCCTTGAAAGCATTGAATCCACTTGACATATAAAATGCATTAGATTTGAGTAGAGGCCAAACATAGCTGAATGTTTTCACTCATCCTTGCCGTTTAAGCTGGTGAACATAGGACCTAATATATAATCCATGGTTTTAGAATTACTGTGAAATGTGTTATAAAAACAACAAATAACTTTAATATTAATATATCTAAATTTGATAGCATTTTTAATTCATTTTGCATCATGAAGCAGTTTCTTCTAAATGTTATTTCATATCTTATTGCTATAACCATGTAACCATTGAATTACATATCAGAAGTATTAAAAAAAAAACTTAAAATGACAAAACTTATGTATCTCTTCCTTGACATATTCTTTTCTTTGACACATCTTTAGAATAAGTCTATTTCTTCCTATGTTCATGATGGATTGATTACATTACTTTGGTCATTTCTTTGCCCTTCAACCTGAGGGATGAAATATTCAGTTGCTGAAATTGTTGGAATAACATCCAGTTTAAAAGTAGACATTTATTTAAAATATCTGGTCTCCTGGGGATAGTATTATATCTGGGAAAAGATTTAGCCCTTGCTCTCAATGAACTCGTATTAACCTATGGATGCAAAAGAGCCCAGTAGGTTCAATTGCAAGACAAGCAATGGAAAAACATACAGGGTGCCTTTGAAAGACATAAAAGGTGTTTAATCCAGGAGAAAAATAAAATATTAACATATTAGAGCAGAAACAAATCTTAGACACTCTATTGCAGAACTCTTGTAATATTATAGTTGGGTAGAAAGTAAAGAGAGTGAAGGGTTTGCCTGGGATGGTCAGTTAGTTCATAGCAGATAGGGACTGGTGGCCAAAATCCAGGTTTCATTCTTTCTTTCTTTTTTTTTTTTTTAAGATTTTATTTATTTATCTGGCAGACAGAGATCACAAGTAGGCAGAGAGGCAGGCAGAGAGAGAGAGGAGGAAGCAGGCTCCCCGCTGAGCAGAGAGCCTGATGCGGAGCTCGATCCCAGGACCCTGAGATCATGACCTGAGCTGAAGGCAGAGGCTTAACCCACTGAGCCACCCAGGCGCCCCCAGGTTTCATTATTTCTGTTATGACATTGTTGTTGTTGTTGTTGTTTTTATTGTTGAATGTCAACCCTTCATCAACCTATTTAGGTAAATCCTTTATAAATCTTGACCTCTGGGCTTCAAAATTGTCTTCTACAAACATTCAGTTTGTGAGGATATATATATGATCAAATGAAGAAAGAAATAGCCATATGATACTGGAGATCTTCAATTTTAATCAGTTGTCCCTGATTGTCTAGAAGAGAGTATAGGGATGGAAGAATATCCCAGGTGAGGTGCACCTGGGTGGCTCAGTCATCAAGTGTCTGCCTTCAGCTCAGATCATGATCCCAGGGTCCTGGGATTGAGCCCAGCATCGGGCTCCCTGCTTGGCATCAGAAAGCCTGCTTCTCCCTCTCCCACTCCCCCTGCTTGTGTTCCCTCTCTCTCTGTATCTCTCTCTGTCAAATAAATAAATAAAATCTTTAAAAAAAGAGAGAGAGAGAATATCCTAGGTGAGGTGAAATTTTTTCTAGGGAGAAAAGAAAAGGAAAGAACAATGTAAAAGTAAATGTTCTACTAAAACAAATTATACTATAATTTTTGCAAGATATTATCATTGGGAGAAACTAGATAAAGGATACATGGGATCTCCTGGTATTATTTCTGATAACTGTATGTGAATCTAAAGTGATCTAAAAATAAACAGTTTAATTAAAAAAATAATTAATAATGGGACTTCTGGTTTCCAGTTCCACATATAAAGAGCTGAGAAAATGCCACTTTATCTTAACAAGTAAAAAGCTGAGCAGACTGAAAAATCAGCAACTCTTCTTGGATTCATAAAGATTGAGGACACGGGGCAAAACTCATTCCCCAAGTCTGGAGGGAAATGGGTGAATATAGGAAGCCATGGCTTACCTGAGCTGAAAATCCTGAGTTGGAACTGCCATTGCCGCGAGGCTGCGGTAGAAAAACCAGAACCGTAATTGATGAGGGGTTGGCATCAACAATTCTGAGGGTTAAACCCTCCTGAGATTCCCAGAGGGGTCAACGTAACATTGTGAAATTTATCTCCAGTGGCTCTGATTAGGTTGCCATTGTAAATATCAGAAAAATCCTGCTTCTGGCAGGAGGAGGGGTAAAGGAACCATTTTGAAAAACACCAGAGCACTCTGATCTTCTTAAGACCTGTCCTCAGGGGAAACTACTTAACCAGAGCCTAACCTGTTGGGGTATTCAACATCATGCTGGAAGTTTTAGCTGATGCAACAAGACAAGAAAAGGAAGTAAAAAGAATACAGATTGACAAGCAAGAAATAAAACTGTTTTTGTACTGATGGTATTATCTATGCAGAAAATAAAAAAAAAATTGACCATAAACCTCCTGGAACTAATAAGTGATTGAAAGAAGTTTGTAGGCTATAATGTTAATATACAGAAGTCATTTGCTTTCCTGCATAACAACAATTAACAAGTATAATTTAATTTAAAACACAATACCATTTATATTAGTACCCCCCAAAATGAATACCTAAGTATGAATCTAACAAAATATGTATAAGGTTTATTTGAGAAAAACTACAAAACTCTGATGGACAGATTTTTTTAAAAAAGAGTTAAGTAAATGGAAAGATAGTTTTGTCTGTGGATAGGAAGGCACACTTTTATCAAGATGTCAGTTCTACTAAAGTCGATCTATAGATTTACTAGAATTCCAATCAGAACATTTGCAAGTTATTTTGTGGATATTAACTAATTGATCCTAAAGTTTATATGGAAAAGCAGAAGACCAAAAAAAAAAAAAAAAAGAATCAACACAACATTGAAGAACAAAGTTGGAGGACTGATTCTACCTTTCTTTAAGACTTACTATAAAATTACGGTAATCAAGACAATATAACACTGGTAAAAAATATATAAATAATTAAATCGATAGAACAGAATTGAGAGCCAAGAAATAGATTCACATAAATATAGTCAATTGATTTTTGACAAAATAGCAAAGGCAATCTAATGGAATTAAGATATTTTTTTCAATAGTGTTGGAACAACTGGACATGTACATGCAAAAAAATGCATCTAGACACAGACCTTATACCCTTTACAAAAATTAACTCAAAATAGATCATAGACCTAAATGTAAAATGCAAACTATAAATCTCCTAGAAGATAACATAGGTGAAAACCTAGGTGACCTTGAATATGGTGATGGCTGTTTAGATATAGCAGCAAATGCATGGCCCTTGAGAGATATAACTGATAAGTGGGACTTCATTAAAAGTAAAAAATATATATATGTATGTTCTACAAAAGACAATGCCAAAAGAATGAGAAAATAAGCCACAGACTGGGGGGAAATATTTGCAAAAGATATATTTGATAGAGAACTATTATCTAAAATACACAAAGAACTCTTAAAAATCAACATTAAAAAAACAAACAGCCCAATTAAAAAAAAAATTGCGCCAAAGATCTTAATAGACACAGTATCCAAGAAGATATATTGATGGGTGGGTAAGCATATAAAAAGATGTTCCACATCATATGTCATTAATAAAATGGAAATTAAGGCAATAGTCTGAGACCACTATGTATCAATTTGAACAGCCAAAATCTCGAACACTGACAATATCAATGCTGACATGGGTATGGAGCAACCACCAAGGATTCTCATTCTTTGGTGGTGAGAATGTAAAATGCTATAGCCACTCTGAAAGACAATTTGGTAGTTTCTTACAATACTAAACATACAGTCCAGCAATTTGACTCCTTGATATATACCCAAAGGATAGGTCCACATATCCTTCCACATGTGGAAAATATGTCCACACAAACACCTGCACATAGATGTTTATAGCAGCTTTATTCTTAATTTCCAAAACTTGGAGGACAACCGATATGTCCTTCAGTTGGTGAATAGAGAAATTGTGGTGCATCCAGACAGTGGAATATTCTTCATTGCTAAAAGGAAATGTGTTATCGTCCCATGAAAACACATGGAGGAAATGTAAATGCATATTACTGTTTATTAATGCAAATTACATGTAAATGCAATTACCAGAGCTTAGAGGCCAGAAGAAATAAGTAGACCACAGAGGATTTTTAGGGCAGTGAAAATACTCTCTATGATACTATAATAATGGGTAAGTATCATTATACATCCGTCTAAACCCATGGAATGTACACCAATCATGTATCCTAAGGTACATGTGGATTGGGGTGATTATGATGTGTCATTGTAAGTTCATCAGTTTTAACAAGTGTACACTCTGGTGGAGATGTTGATAGTGGAGGAGACGATGATGTGTAGTGTAGGGAATGTGAGGAAAATCTCTGTATCTTCCTGTACATTTTGATGTGAACATAAACCTATTCTTAAAAATTGGTCTTTGAAAAAAAAATCACCTATATAGATGAAACTATTCTTCACTTAGTATAATCATTAGAAAATTGTCTATCACACATCATTCCTCCTGAGGAATCCAGTCCATACATGTAAATGTGGAGGTGTTGGTCTGTTTGAGCTCAAGTCCACTGATTTTTTTGCCTACCCCCATCTTCCTCTAACCTTCCCCTTCCCTTCAGATTGTCTAGGGAATTCAGTTAACAAGGGGAACTTGTGAAAAATGGAGTAAGAAAATTAAAGAATCCAGGAATTTCTTTCCTTCTCTACCTGCTTTGTGTGCCCTCACTAAAGTCTGCGGTCAGACTAGCCATGGCTTCATCTTCCATCTTCCAATGGTGACAATAGACTTTGGCCTCCAGAAACATCACTCACCACTTTGTGCTCAATAGCATCTTAGGACAGTCAGTAAACTTTGGGTTGCCTAACATGTCCATGGCTGCTCTTTTGATTTTTGCTTTCTTGGAAGGACCTGACTTATGGAACAGAGCAGAGAGGTTAACCAATAGGGAAGCAGACATGAGAGAGGTATCTTGTTTAAACAAGAACCCTTGGAAAAGTGCACAGAAACCACAATGTCTCATTTTTCAAAAGGATTTTTTTTTTTCTTTTTCTATATTCCCACAGTGGTCTATATTGGAGATTTTATTAACTATATCTAGCTTCGTTCATGTTGCCTTTCCCCAGGCTACTCTAATATCTTTTACTCTGTTTTTGTTTGTTTCTTTTTATCTCTCTCCTTTATATATAACAACTATGTATTTAAGTTTTCCTATAAATATCTGTTGAATTAATCTGTTGAATTTAACTTCCTGTAACTGAGATCTTCTAATAATCTTTGTATAGATATAAAAATTTAGTAAAGCAGGTTATTTAAGTGCTCTATGGACCTCCTAATTGATAATTTGTATAAATTAACTAATTTTATAAATAAAACCTATATAAATCAAGATTTTTGTCTAAAGAGCAAACAGCATTTTTACATAAAAGTGTATGTCCTGATTCTAAATTTATGTAACATATGTCACCAAGTTTTTAAACATCATTTTGAGACATAAGTAGAGAATATGGCTCAGCTGTAAAGTAATCAATGTACTGGTTTTTAAACAGCTGTTTTAATTTGTTCTTCATGATTTTATCAGTCTATCTAGTTGCTTTTATCTACATCATTTGACATTGTATTCAGGTAGAAGATAACTCTTTTCATATTTTATTTCCTTTTCCTACCAATAGCCAGATAATATAATGTTGAATTCTGGGAATCGTTTTTATTTCTCAGTGGGGTTGTTGTATACATATGAGTTTATCACCTTTCTGAATAAAATTTACCTAAACTTACTAGGGAAATCATATATGATGGAATCCTGAATTATATCCTTAGGGTAAAAGTATGGAAGAATATTACATTTCTAGAAAATAGCTGCTTACAGTGTCTTACCAGGCTTCCTCATATTCATTGTACATGTTACCTGCTGGCTAAATATTGCTAATTAGTAGAAAGGATTCATTGAACATAATCAGAAAAGTTCTTTGATAAGGACATTGAGATGTGAAATATTTTAGATTAGACCCTTTTACTCATTATTTATGTTTTTTTTTTTAGATTTTTTTTTTTTAATTTATTTGACAGAGAGAGATCACAAGTAGGTAGAGAGGCAGGCAGAGAGAGAGGGGGAAGCAGGCTCCCTGTGAGCAGAGAGCCCGATTCGGGACTCGATCCCAGAACCCTGAGATCATGACCTGAGCTGAAGGCAGAGGCTTAACCCACTGAGCCACCCAGGCGCCCCTATTTATGTTATTTTGAATCAGAGATTCAGACAAGTACTCAAATCACATAGACTGAACAGTAAAATCATCAGACGTTAAATCTCTTTTTTTTCCACTCTTCTGTTCAATCACATCACAAAAATACGAAATGGACAATGAAATTGATCAGAATTTGGCTCCCATAGTCCTACAAATTGACTTCATTACCACTCTTAATAACTGACTCTTAAATTAATGAAAGATGTCAAAACAAGTGCCAGTATTTGTTTTTACTGGGTTGAGAACTAATTCTCATTTATTTTAAAATGAATCCAAAGTTTCATTTGGGAAGAACTTTCATAATTGGCATCTGTTAATCATTTCAGAGTTAAATATGACAGTGAAGGCAGAGAGGGAGATTTTCAGGGGAAATTAATTTTGTTTGGATTCCTTGGCAAGGAGATGTTTAAAAAGAAAATCCTCGCTGGAACAATGATTAAAAGCAACATTCCTTGTTAAAGGGTTTTGCTAGACAGTTGGAAAATTTATTGAAAAGGTTTAAGGGTTAAAAAAAAAAAAAGCCAAACATTTTAAAAAATGTGATAGGAGGAAGATTTCCATAATTTAAAATAGTATTGAAAATATGGGCCTGTTGTTGGGCATGAAAATTTAGACACAGTTTTAGCTGCCTGCCTGTTGAATATTTGGCCTTTCTAAGGCCATCCATTATGTGTAATGTGTAAGCAATAGCAAGTCCTAACTATCATTACCAGGTGGTTATTTGCAATGCAAATTCTAAACCCTAACTCCTAGATGGTTGGCTCTGGAAGTTGCCAAACAGCTGGGTTTTGAACCTTAAACCCATAGGATGGCCAACAGTGTAATTCCACAAAAATTTCTCTAAACGTATAACTTTTCCCCAATTTCATTCGTCATCATTTTCCATAGCACCTAGTAGCCCAGTGTGGCATTAGAAACACAATAAAATTTAATTAGAAAATCATGGTCTTTCTTCCTTGGAAAATAATTGTTGAAGAAAAACTTATATCACATTCAAAATTTTTGAGAATACACACTAAATATATTTAAAAATTGAATTTTGTCTTTTTAAAAAGATTTATTTATTAATTTGAGAGAGGGAGAGCATGACAGGGGGTGGGGCAGAGGGAGAGAAATAGAGACTTTTAAGGAGACATTGCACTGAGCAAGGAGCCTGACCATTCACCCTCGATCTTCAAAATTCTTACCATGCTACTTTTTCCATAATGTCATGCCCGTTCTAGGTGGATTTAATTGTTCCTTCTTTATCAGGTCAGTTGCGTGTTTCTAACTCAAGTTTCTTGGATACTTGAAAGTCAATTCTCTCATCTATTAAATAGGGATAATGGCAACGTCTTCCAGAATGAGCTTTACTTGTTTGTTTTGAAATCACATTATTTAGTAACGATAATAACATAAAGTGAATGGCAGTTGTATTAAGTTATCAAGAAACTAGCTCTCCACTAGTATTGATTAAAACATCCCACTACTCTATTAAATAATGCATCATACTTTACTGGAATCATAAATTTAAAGTCACTTTCTGGGGTGCCTGAGCAGCTCAGTGAGTTAAGCTTCTGCCTTCAGCTCAGGTCATAATCTCGGTCCTGGGATCGAGCCCTACATTGGGCTCTCTACTCAGCAAAGCCTGCTTCCCCTTCTCTCTCTGCCTACCTATCTGGCTACTTGTGATCTCTCTCTCTGTGTCAAATAAATAAATAAAATCTTTAAAAAAAATAATAAAGCCATTTTCTGCCACAAGACTATAAACCTGTAGTGACAGGAAGTGTGCCGTTTTTGTTTACCCTGATACCTTCTTCACTGAACACAGAAATGCTAGGTAGAAGTTCGATAGAGAATTGCTGGATAAATATTGCAAATTGGTAAATAAATAATATAATAAATATATGATAAATCAGCATTGCCAATAATATATGTATGTGTATGTATATATATATATACATAATTAAAATAAATTCTTACATTAGTTATTCATTCACTCAGTTTTCTCAATTTTTCTTATTAACATTCTAGAAAAAATAAAATAGACTGGTCTATTACAATACAGTAATTCAATTTTTCAATTTTTCTCATAAATTCAATTTTTCTCCTAAATTGAGCGCCAGGACGTACCTAGCCATTGAGTGAATCTATAGAATGGTCCCAAGTTTCGTTTTGGTAAATAAACCACATCAATTTTTCCACAGTTCCACTTGAATTCCAATCAGCACTTCATGACCAGATCATTCATTTAGATGTTCTTAAATGTAAAATGCAATTACTACTCCAGCATTAAAAAGAATGTTACCAGAGAACAATTCATCTTTTTAGACACATTATAAAGTGAAGAGAGGCATAAAATTCAAAGCATATTTGATCAGGTAAATTAAAACAAGGGTTAAAGTTGTCTTTAAAGTGGATGAGGGTTTTTTGGTGTTCCCCTGCTCTGCGCCACTGACTGCCATCCCAGCACCACTGCTGTCCTTGGTTTGTGAAGACATTCCTCTGAGTTCTGCGGTGGGTCCTACAGGAACTTCCTTTTCAATGATTTCCTCCCTCCCCAAACACCTTTGCAAGCTTTAAGATTCCTATGTCCTCCAGCACATCTTTAGTTACATTTCTAAAAATTCACTTTTCCGGAGCACCTGGGTGGCTCAGTCATTAAGCATCTGCCTTCGGCTGGGGTCATGATCCCAGGGTCCTGGGATGGAGCCCCGCATTGGGGTTCCTATTCAGTGGGGAGCCTGCTTCTCCCTCTTCCACTCCCCCTGTTTGTGTGCTCACTCTTGCTGTGTCTTTCTCTGTCAAATAAATAAAATCTTAAAAAAATAAAATAAAAATAAAAATTCACTTTTCCATCTATAGCTTAAAACTGATGGCATGGGTACTATGAGTATTTGTGAATTTTCCTACCCCCTATAAAATATAATAGAAAATACTTGCATTATAAAATAATGAAATTGTAATGTGTAGTTTTTCATCTTTAATAGCTAATAACTTCATATATCTTATTGTGGTTCACTGGTAATGGGAATTTGGGGGAAAATTAAAGATTTTATTTATTTATTTGTTTGTTTAAGAGCTAGAGCAGTGAGTGGGAGGAGGTAAGGGGGGGGGAGGAGAGGGACAAACAGGCACTATGTTGAGCACAGAGCCAAAAGTACTCAATCTCTTGACCCTGAGATCATGACCTGAGCCAAAATCAAGTCTGATGCATAACTGACTGAGCCACGCAGGCACCCCTCTAGTATTTTTTTACAAAAAATATCCAATGCCTTTATTTATTTTGGATTTAAAGTAAGAGATATACTGGTCTTCAGGTGATACATAAAGTGTTGCTATTTTTAGGTTTATTAGTGTTCTTTTAAATAAAGATAATCTTAAATACCAATTCTAAATGATTGCCACAATTGCATTTCAAATAAAAAAATGAATTTATCATTTACTCTAAACAGATTAATTAAAATAACCTCTAATTTAATTTCCACCTACTTCATGTCTCTTCCACCAACATCTCTCTCTCTCTCTCTCTCTCTCCCTCTCGCTCTCACACACACACACACACACACACACACACACACCCTTGAAAAAACAACTAAGGCTTCAGAAGCACAGAGAGAGAATTATATATTCATCCTGACAAAATACTTGCTTCTTATGATGCCGTGGGCTTTCTTATATTAAAAAAAAAAATACAGAATCTCAAGCCAGATATGCAGTCAAAATGATTTTTGAATGTTGACAGTTACACTATTTTAAATGAATATAAATCTCAGCAAATAAATGTCAGCACTCTCCATGCATGGAGCCTGAAATTTGTATCTTGTAGTGAAGAGACTGATGTGAAATAATGATTTACATCACTGATGTGAAATTCTTTGGTGGGCAAAAGGCAAATGCAGGCAGTGGAGAATAGAAGAGTTATTCACATCACTGGTGCCAGGGAAAATTGAGAAACATTTTCTTCCCTTATTTTTTTTAAAAATTCATCCTACATTAATCTATTTACCTGTGCTCTGGAGGTAATGATAGAATCATTGATATTATACCATTCATTAATAAAACCCACTGTATACATTTTTCCAACTGCAAAAGCAACCTGTTTATTACATTTTGATGTGCTAAATGCAAAGTCCTTATTTAAGAAGTGCTGTAACAGAAAAAGAAAAATAACATGTGATTGATTTTATGAACATAATATATTCTTTGGTTATTTTAATTAATATGCTCTTCTTCAAGTAATGCTTTCCTGCTCTCTATGTGTCTCTTAGCCATAACATGTCTAATTAAATTATCTTTTTTTCCTGTATTTAAAAACAGTGGCAGGGGAAAATTCTTCTTTTCAATCTCAGAGCAATCTTCAATAAATTATAATTTTTTCTAGGCATACTGAATTTACGTGATTTTAAGTATAATGTTGCTATTTGTTCATTTTCTTAATGTCCAATGTCCTAATTTGTTCATTGTCCTAATTTGTTCATTTAAGTATTATAATACATACATTATTATATATAATACATAATTATATGAATTATAGATGTATTACAATATATAAAATTATATGTAAATCCATACACACAATGCACACACTGTATACTTAACTGTAGAAAGTCTTCATTATCAATCCTTATATTAAATAATGAAGTTTGATTTTACTATCTGAAAACAAATCTGATTTATATCCAGACCTGCCTGCATAAAATGAATTAATTCCTCTGAGCCAAACACACATCTCCCATTGATTTATGCAGGAACCTTCAAAATATAAGAAAAGAAATTTCTCACACATGGTAGCATGCACTTAGACAATTATCTGTCTCTTCTTCATAGGGGACCTAATCTGAAGGGTGTTCTTGAAAGCAAAGGACCAGTGGCTAGGGCCTCTCATACAGTGTTAAGTAGAAATATAATATATTCTCTCCAAAATGTGTAGACATATCCCAGGAAGCGACTCAAGAGAATAAATTGGTAGATTAAACATCCTAGCGCTCTCTAATACATATTTAACAAAGGTTCTTGGGTAAAAACGTTGCTGCAAAAGACTTCTCAAGTCAAATGAAAGTTGATGGATCTTGATGAAAGTACAGAAACATTCTCAGAAGCAAATGGCGTCAGAATGATTTGCTGGTCTCTGGGTTGTGTTAAGTAGCTTTGTGGTACAGAAGGACGCCCTAAGAGTGAGCAGGAAGGAGAAGAAGTAAATACTATGTTTCTTTCTCCCATTAACCTATTTTTCAAAGACTCTCTTTTTCTCTCCTGAGGACAATCAACAGGTTGAGCGTTGGATGGCCTTACTTTATGAATGAGCAATCTAAGAATGGAGGAAAGTATGGACTGTCTTGATGCAAAGCGAGGGTCAGGTCTGTACCACTGTTTTATTGTTCTAACACTAAAAACAGACTTCAGCTACCTGCTCCAAGAAGGGAAATAACTGAACACCAAAGCTATCATTGCTCCAAGTTCAACCATCCCCTGATTCTTCGCCACTAATATTACTTAACGGCAAAGCGGTTAATTGGTAAAGCAAGCAATACCAAACCATAAAGAAGTGATTCCCAACCTAGGGTGAAATAGCCCCCACCTCCTGCCCCAGAATATTTGACAATATCTGGACATTTTGGTTGTCCTAACTGGGAATGTGTGCTACTGGTGTCTAGGGATAGAGACCAAAGATGCTGCCAAACATCC
The DNA here is from genome assembly GCF_902655055.1 of Lutra lutra. NCBI lineage: Eukaryota > Metazoa > Chordata > Mammalia > Carnivora > Mustelidae > Lutra > Lutra lutra. The sequence continues at coordinate 193,869,343 of NC_062280.1, forward strand.
TATAAGGCCCAAGACAGATTCCCCTGCAACAAAGAATAGTCTGACCCAAATGCCAATAGCCCCACAGTGTGAGTTTGGGAGACTCGAGAATGGAAATGTAGAGGCTATCAAAGAAAGTGACATGGGCGGGTGGTGGGGGGGATGTCAGGGAAGGACAGAAGGAAAGGAGAGAACAGTCACTAAACATCACTAAACACTAAACATTCGCCAAAGATAGGAAGTAGCAATATCTATGTCTGTTACTCTTCTGTGAATTCACATTAATAGTTAAACTGCAGGTGCGTAGACATCCTACAAGTACTATGCCAATATACGCAAACATTTAACATGCTTTGCTTTAGGATTATTAATCTTATTAATCAATTTAAACTTTATTTAACTCAATCTTTTGCTTTCTGAATCTGACCCTATCATAGAACCTCTCATTCTGTGGAGCTAACAGGCAAAAATTATGAGATACCTCACAACTGAATCAATTAAAACAGAAAGCTTGAAAATTAATCATTACCAAGAATAAAATTTGTGTTAAAGAGAAATACGTTGGTTTGGAAAATGCATAAAACATGGCAAAATAAAACACAGTGTAGGATGCAATAGAAAATGACTTAAAATAGCATCACCTACAATTGCATTTCATATTGAATTATTGAAATGTTAATTTGTGAGCAAGGCATGCCTCTTATATATAAAACTTGCTGTAAATTGATCATATTAACAGGATACTCTGGGGTTTCAAGGGGGTGCAACTTTGCAAAACAGCTCAGTGAAGTTCTCTGTGGCCATTCTTTGAAATCCAAGCGCCTACCTGGGTCTCCTAACAGTCATGTCAGAGCTGACTTCTCTCTATCGTTTATTTACTAATGAAGAAAAGCAGGAAAATACCAGAAAAGAAAGAGAAAAGCAGAAAAGCAACTTCATATTACTAAGTGTATTTTTATACAGATGATCCTAGTTATTTATTCACTTTTATAATTTGAATGTTCAATTAATCAGTCTGTTAATATAAAGTATATCAATAATGTCATTGGATTATTTATTTCCACTTAAAAAAGCAGATTGTAATATAATGAAGAGTCATTCATCACTTATGTTGAAGTGAGTTGAATGCCCGAGCAAAGTGCATTTCATCCAAATTAGGTGTTAGGGCAAGACTTGTGATATATTATTTTGATACTTGATTCACATTATAAAGGATTCATTTCACAGTGAAGCAAAATCCTCAGAGGGAAAGGAAAATGATATAGTCTGTCCTGCCCTGTATGGTAGGTTTGACTTCTGTCCTGCCCTGTATAGTAGGTTTGAATTAACTTAAGTACAATTGCTTTCCTGATTTGATTTACTTACTTTTGCTATCTAAGGATCTATCTATTTTGACACCTTATGACATCTTTTCTGTAGGGGCAATACAGGTCTCAGAAACCTTATAGAAGTAAACATACAGAATGTATATATATTTAGGGATTGAAAATCTAGGAAGATTACTTGTTGGGATGAAATTTGTAAGAGTTTCCCATAATTTAAGTCTTGACTATTAGGCTGGTATCTTTTTAGAAGTATTTGGACTTGTGTAACATAGTGCTTGAATATAAAATTTCAGTTTGCAATAATAGTTTGCAATAGACTTGGTTTGAGTAATAATATTTTTATTAATCACAAAATCTTTAAGATTATTTGTTTAGTAAATTTTTGTCATAAACATAACAAAAAATAAAAATAAAATCAATTTCGGTTCTGTCCATAATAAAGAGTATAGCATAATTCATGGTTTTGTTTAGAAATAAATATTTAAGAGAATCTTGTTGGAGGGGTAGCTGGCAGATATCTGGTGGTTTTGTTTATTTATTTGTTTATTTAAAAATCACTTCATTGAGGGGACCCTGGGTGGCTCAGCTGATTGAGCATCTGGTTTTGATTTAGGCTCGAGTCACCGTCTCAGGGACATGGGATTGAAGCACACGTTGGACTCTACACTCAGCAGGGCGTCTGCTTGAGCTTCTTTCTCTCCCTCTCCCTCTCTCTCTCTCTAATAAATAAATAAATATTTTTAAAAAAATTCCTCACAAAATCATGTCATTGAAATATGACTGACTATACATACTTAATGTACACAATTTGGAGCACCTGGCTGGCTCAGTTTGTAGAGCATGAAACTCTTGATATTGGGGTTGTGAATTCAAGCCTCATGTTGGTTGTTGAGCTCACTAAAAAATAAAAATTAAAAAAAAAGTTAATGTCAAATATGCAAGAAACTCCTACAATTGAGTAGCAAATAAACAAATGGCCCAAATTTAAAAATGGGCAATGAACGTAAGTAGACATTTCTCCAAAGAAGATACACATGGCAACAGGTATTTGAAAAGGTGCTCCACATTACTAATTATCAGACTCTTAAATTAGCAAAAAATTGGATGACTCAGTTCAGATTTCATAGCTCTTTCTGAAGGATTATTGTCTGGTAATTCATCATATAGTAATTGCCCTAACAGTTGAAGACTTGAAACCCATTACTGGCATTTTTGTTTTATATTTATAACACCTTTACTTGTCACAATATATTTATTGTCTATGCAATGTCTATAAATCTATATGTCTCTATGTCTATAAGTCTATGCAACATATATGTGTAATAAATTTTACATTAACATAATAAAATTTTGTTTTGTGGTGAAAATCACTGGATATAGCTACAACGCCTAGAGACCAAGAAAGCCATCCCAGGTTTTTAGAAGTATTGCTTGAAGGGTGTCTGGCTAGCTTAGTTGGTAGAGCATGCAACTCTTGATCTTGGGTTCGTGAGTTCAAGCCCCGTGTTGGGTGTAGAGATTACTTAAAAATAAAATCTGAAAAAAAATTACTTTTCACCTTCGCAGAATTAGCATGAATAGATTGGCAAAACTTAAAAACAACCAAGATGTCCTTCAATAGGTGAGTAAAGAAACAAACTGTGGTACTTCCTGATAATGGACTATTATTCAGCACTAAAAATAAATGAGAGAAAAGGTGTACCAAGCTATGAAAAGGGTTGGAGGAATCTTAAATGCACATAACTAACTGCTAAACCCAGTCTGAAAAGTCTACACACTGTGTGATTCCAAATATATGGCATTCTGGAAAAACACAACTAGGGAGACAGTAAAAAGACTGGTGATCATCAGGGATTTGTGGGGCAGGGACTGAAGGATGAACAGGCAGAGCACAGGGATTTCTAAGGCAGTGAAAATATTCTGTATGCTATGGTAATGGTGCATGCATGTCCCATTTGTCAGAATCCATAGAATGTGCCACATAAACAGTGAACCCCAATGTAATTATGGACTTTAGTTCATGATAACATGTCAATATTGATTCACAAATTATAAAGAATGTATCAAACTAGATGCAAGATGTTGATAATGGGGGCCACTATGAATGGTGGTGAGGGAAATATATGGGTGTTCTCTTTATTTCCGGCTAAATTTTTCTGTAAATTGAAAAATGCCAAAAAATAAAGCCTACTAATTAAAATTTTAAAATACTAATTTGTACTCTTAATAGGTTATCTTGCAAAAGAAGTATCGTACCTTTTAATACACTTGTCATCATTCAATGCAATGCCACCACAGATGAATCAAATGGTATGGCCCTTCAGATGTTGAACTCTGTGTTGATACTCAAGTGAGTGTGTGTGTGTGTGTGTGTGTGTGTGTGTGTGTGTGAGAGTAGTGTGTGAGTGTGAGTCCAGGGGATATTGAGGACATTGTACACACTTGTTATTTGAGGTGGCATATAGTTTGTGCTTCTAATAGCTAAAGAAACATTCTTAAGTGAGATGACCTAATGAACCTGTTTTCTTTTCTTTTTTTTTTTTTCTGTTTGGTTTTTGTTTCTGTTATTTTTAATCTGCATTAAAAAGTCTGTGTTACAAATGCAATAATAGGCTATATTTTAAATGGGAGGCAATAACTTGCTAAAAACAAACTTATACTTTCAAATGAGAAACAAAATTAACCTTGGAAGTTAAGCACAAGGCAGTACACTAAAGATTTTTTTTTCTGTATGGAGAGAAGATCCATTAAAATGAGTCCGACTAATTACTAAAGTAGCATCTTGTCTGTGGCGAATATAAATTCTGAGAGCCATTAACTTTTTAGATACACAAAGGGAGTCATATTCTTTTACTTTGCTTGTAACAAAATGTGTTCTTTAAAATTGTGTTTAAAATGTATTGAGGCATTGTCTTAATTCTGCTATAAGCTAAACAATAATAAATGTTATTCTTAGAAATTACATATATATGTTCATATGCTTCCATCTCTAAAACAAGACTGTGGTTCTGGAAAACATTACTTTCAAAATTAGTGAATTATTTATAGTCAAGAAAATGAAATTGTCATTTTTCTCATGTGAATAGTGATGCAAATGTGGTTTAGATATAGAATCAGATATAATGCAGTCCACTAGAAAATAGTAAAGTGATCTTTACATAATGCATTTAATATTTTTGTATCACCTATATTTCCATACTTTAGAATGTGTCTCTTTTTTAAAGTCATTTTAGTTTCTGAGGGACAAAAATCTTAAGTAGAATTTTTTCTAGGATAAAATGTTTCCTTCTTCATCTGGCTTTCTAATTAATATCTTTGAGTGATTGAATAAATCAGTGCAAACTCAGCCATAAAACAGAACTTGATGATGATGATATTTAATATTTTATCAATAATACAATATTGTTATTCAAAAATTCATGTCAACACATATCTCACTGCAGGGATAAGCAAATTGATTTTTAGTACTTGATATATGATTTCTGAAAACCTGTGGGTACATCTAGTATCTTCTAGCAGTTAACACATTCACTGTATAGTTCCATTATAATTACAAAATACAATACAGACGAACTTCTTTAACTCTTTTTTGCATCTCCACAATCTAATTTTGGTGCATTTAGCAAGTAAAGAAGATATAGGGGAGTAAGGTCAATGGATGGTTTCTTCTATGCAATTACGAGACCATTCTGTGTGTATGCACGTGCATTCATGTGGGTGTGTAGAGTGTAACAATCATTTTAAATAGTGAAATATGACTGGTCAAAGAGATAGCCAGATTGAAAATCTCACATTCTTTGTCTCTGTCTCTCTCCCCTCCCAGAAACAGTGTGACACAGGGGCAGAAGTATTACAAAGAGTAACAGGGTCTGAAAACTTCAATGGTATCTCCATTCTTCCTCTTCTTTGTTCCGTGATACCAGGTAAAGTCCCTTTACCTTTCTAAGGCTCAGTATCCTTTTATTTAAATCAGCTTTAGCAATGCTTTAACTGGATCACAGAGGCAGATAGAAGGCTGAATGAAATGCTATGAAAACAGTTTACAGATCTCTAACACACCCCATAAAGGCAAGTCATTATTACTAATCATGAATATTAAATGTTTGTTATTACGATGACTGGACCTTATCAACTGTGACTGTATTAGGAAACTCAGACAGGTAAAGAGGGTCTCAGGGAGAGAGATCAGCATTAGGTACAACATACAATTGTTCCAGCAGGTAAAGCTTATATAGGGCCAAGAAAACCTTGCAGAAAGTAAGGAGTGGAGATGTTGAGATCAGATCTCTGCTACAGGTGATGGTGCCTTGTAAAGGAGCCTGACGTTAGGGGAATTCCCAGGATCTGAAAAATCCCTTGCAGAAGGACAACAAGTTCTGCTAGGTGGTAAAAGTGTGTGCTGGACAAAGAAATGAGGCAGAGTCAGACTACAGAAAATAACCCTTAGAATGAATGACTACAACTGCACTATTAGCATAACCATTTCCAAATGAGAAAAACCAAATGCCTGGTTACTATAAAAAATAATACTTTTTATTTTTAAGTTCCTAAATGTGTCCTGCTAGGAATAAGAAAAAAAATGTGTCAGGGCCCATTAACCATCTCAAGTAAGTAATAACGATTTTTAAGTGTCAAAATAAATTTACAGGTAATCTAATGTCTAAGATCTGCTATAACAATGGCTGTTCTGAAGACGTTAGAGAGGAAAACCCATAAATGCTGGATTGTCTGTTGTCACTGTTCTATTTGCTTTGGCAGGGAGAAAGCAGGTTTCATGTCACTTAAAAATATGACTTAATTTTAAATATACACATGACTTAAAAACAACACTCAGGGAGTGGGTGGAATCAATTATGTAAAGTGATGAGTACATGTAAAATTTCTTCATTTCAAGTCAAATGACATTCACTTTAACCTTAGTTATTTATGTGTGGTGGTGACTAGAAATAGACCCACACAAACTGACAGTTCTTTAGAACAGAAATTACATTTTTTTTAACATGCCATCTTCTTTAAAGTGTTACTGAATTTTTTTGAAGTGATTAAATCAGAAAACCAAATTATTACATTAGCAAAAAAATGATCAAAAGCAAAAAGAAATGAGTGTTTCAAGGCAAATTAAATCTGGCCTCTGATTTCAGTAGAGTACTAGGGAACTAGTAGTCACCTCCCTATATAACGACTTTAGGTATGGACACACTATGAGCAGAGGGGAAGGAAAGATACGTTTGTTTTTTGAAACTACCAAATGCATACCTAGGCCCCAGAGATTGTAAACCTCACATAAAAATCAGACTCAAGTAGTTAATAAAAACTGTAAAAAAAAAAAAAGTGATTCAAATGAAGTCATAAAAAAAGAGAATAATTTGTACTTTGAAAACAGGGTTTGTTCAGTATCAAAGATATATCGTTGAAAACTTTTCAGTCAATTTAAACCGAAACGAAAAAGAAAGAAAGAAATTGCCTAGAGGGATAATTTTTATTGACTTCTTATCTGACCTTGTGGGGGGGGGAAGCAAAAATAATTTAATAGACTATGAACACACAGCAACAAAATAAATGTATGTAGGCCCCGTTTCTGGATTGCACATAGGAGCAAATAATTTTGTTCTATATCTAGTACCCAAAACATAAGAGATCTTTTTTGGAAAACCTCCTTGGATACACTTTGGCAATAAAGCAAAATTCTCAGAGAGGAAGAAAGATTACATATTGTATTTTGCCTTATATGATAGTTTTTACTGAACTTCAGCACAATTGGTTCCATGATTTACCTTGCTTGCTTTGTTTCCTAATCTGATACCAGTTTCAATCTAGAGGAAAATGTAAAATCTATACCTTGGGTCAATTATCTCATGGGATAGAAATGTGAGATTGCCATTCATGAGCAGTATACAGGTATCATTTCAAAACTTATTATCTTTGTTTATTTATCTCAGCTGGTTAGAGCAGGTTTGTTTTTTTTTTTTTTTTTTTTTTGTCAGAGAGAGAGGGAGAGAGAGCGAGCACAGGCAGACAGAATGGCAGGCAGAGGCAGAGGGAGAAGCAGGCTCCCTGACGAGCAAGGAGCCCGATGCGGGACTCGATCCCAGGACGCTGGGATCATGACCTGAGCTGAAGGCAGCTGCTTAACCAACTGAGCCACCCAGGCGTCCCTAGAGCAGGTTTTTAATGAAGTTTAGACCATGGACCACGGACGTTGAAAGTATAGCTGGTATCCGTCCCTCAGAGGAGCATTGTCCTTCCAGGGACATTTTACCAATTTTTAACTAGTAATTTAATAAGCAAAACTAGACCAGATAATGTAATGGATTATTATCTATAAAGATGATCAAACAGGATTAATTAAATGATTGATAGATTACTGTTTACTTCAGTAAATCACCTAACATGACAGCAGAGTGAACTTTAAAATGTTTTGAAATAAGATAATGCTAGGTACTGATGGTACGCAGAGAAAAATTCTGGTATAACTGGAGATTATCAGCCTGATTAGGGCTTCTGGGTGGATGGCCCAAAAGTTAAAACCAACACTCCATGTACCTACTTCTCTGAATCCCCTTTATAAGTTCATCCAAAGGAAATGCCTTCAGTGTGAGGCTAACTGGACACCCCGTCTCCACTTATCCCCAAACCCAAGCACAGGATGGCAGTTCTATAATACGTTTGCATTTCTTCTGTCCCTTATTGATCCAAAAATCTAGATGAACAGTTGACAAACTATAGTCAGAGGTCTAAATCAGGCCAGCCACCTGTTTTTGTAAATAAATTTATTGGAACATGATTATGCCCATCGATTTACATATTATGTCTGGGTTTGTGTTGTTCTGGAAGAGTTAAGGAAGAATGGAAGACTACATGTTCTTCATGTATTTACATGTATTTTCTTATATACTCTATATTTTACTCTATACTCCTTTAAGGTAAAAGTTGGCTGACCTCTGATAGACTTTAAGACAGAGACAGAAGACTCTTTCCCTCCTTCCACAGGGTGGCACTATTAATGCCTAATAATGTTTGCCTCTAGAAACCCCCTCACCCCACCAAACAAACAACAGCCCCTCCTGTTTTGTTTTGTTTTTCTTTTTTTCCTCTTTGCCTCTAATGCTAAAGGGCTAAAGTAGAGATTTGAAAAAATCAGAAGAAATAAAATATTTTAAAAATTGTTAACGTTTTATTAAGGAATGAGATGAAGTTTGTGGTGGGCCAATGTTCTCACTGAGAACAAAAAAAACAAAAAAGTCACAAAAATTATACCTTCCCGCTATCACTCTTTTTTTAATCCCTTTGGAATCCTTTTTAAGAATACTAGATCATACACTTTATTTTTTTTTGATCAAGGGTAAAGACTTCCAAAGAATGAATAAAAAAGAACAGTACAGGTGAATTTTTGGAATCACTGAGGATTAGTCTTACCATATGGGTAATTAAGAGGTTTGTTGTAGATCAAAAGCTTAAACTTTAAAAGTTTGTACTTTGAATTACAATCAAATTAAGCATTTTTTGTTTGTTTGTTTTCTCCTAATGACTTATGATGCATGTGAAAGACAAAATGCTTTAGAAAGTTTAGGAGATTTTTGCAATAAGGGGACCATTTAATGAGGACCTTCTCAAAGAAATGGAAAGAGGTTTGGGAGTTTATAGAGGCAGGACAACAAAGACTCATCCAGGAGTCTATGAAAGTTATGAGGAACATTGGAGATGATCTATCTGAGTCATTGATAAAAGGCAGAGGTGGGCGCTTATCTGAGAAAATGTAGGAGCACTATGATCCTTTGAGGTTAGCAGCTTCTTGGGGGCCAAAAATAGGCAGGAAGATTTCTCAACCATGCTGTTTTCCTGGACCACTGGACTTAGATAAAATTCAATATTTTGTTGTAGATAATGCTATATAAAGAAAAGAGCAATTACATAATAAATAAATAAATAAATAAATAATCTATCAATTGTTCTTCACCTTAAATCATATCGCTGTAAAAAGATCTCATCATTATATATCTTTACCATCATGTACTTTCATCACATTGCTTAACAAGTCACTTTCAATAGAGAATAGCAAATAGGGGCACCTGGGTGGCTCAGTGGGTTAAGCCGCTGCCTTCGGCTCAGGTCATGATCTCAGGGTCCTGGGATCGAGCCCCGCATCGGGCTCTCTGCTCAGCAAGAAGCCTGCTTCCCTCTCTCTCTCTCTCTGCCTTCCTCTCCGTCTACTTGTGATCTCTCTCTGTCAAATAAATAAATAAAATCTTAAAAAAAAAAAAAAAAAGAGAATAGCAAATAAGTGTTGAGAGCCAAATGCATTTTCAATAGTTTGTGGTTACAGCCAGTGTTCATGGCACTAAGAATAAACTAATTAAATGATTGTCTTGTTTGAAGGGTTACAGAAATATAAACTGTGAATGTAGGAATGATTCTTAGATTTGTACAATGATGTAGGTATGTATTCCAAAGCCTAGAACTTTTTGCAAACATTAAAATATTTTCAAGACTTAATGGATATCAGTCAATCTGACGAGCATTGTGGAGATGAGACTAGGACTTGGGACAAAATAATAGGTGTATTTCTGTCTCCATATATGAGGAAATTTAGGAAGACAGTGTTATTTTGTATGGGTATAATTGCTCCCATGTATTTTTTCAATTGGATTTTGCTGTTCTTCCCATGAAAGATGGAGTGCGTGATTTGCTTTACCAATAGAATATGAAAAAAGAGATACACAAATTCCAGGTCAAGATGTCAAGAAGCTTTGCAGTTTTTCCCTATCTCCATCTCAGAACACTACCTTGAGACCTCTAGTGGAGGTCTGGTAACTGGGCTGGTCTCCTGTAGGGTAGGAAAACCCAAGATTGCAATTGTCTGCACAGACCACAAAATCTATGAGAAAAGCTGCCTGGCTTCTACCCAGTCACTTTGCAACTGCAGGAGCATGGCCATGTAAATGTAGCATAGGACCACCCAGCTGTTTGCTGAATGGTAAGAAGTCACAAATCATTGCTATTCGAAGCTGTTATAAATTGGAGTGTGTGTTTAAATAGCAATGGCTAACTGAAGCATCTAACCCTAGCAGATTTATTTTAATACCATTGATCCAATAGAAAACAATCATTCCAGAAAGTTACTAAATAGCACGTGTTTATATTTTGACTTTCCATAATTGGTTGGCTTGCCATAATTTTGCTCTCTATAGAACATGCATTATTTACTTGCATAAACACTTCCTTTGGGAAAGAATTTTGTGTGTATAAAATATGTAATATTTTATTATTATATATATATATTTAACTTCGGACTATTATATAATTATATGCAAGAAAAGTGCCTCTTTTGATTTGTCTGCATATTTTTAAGGCTAAAGAAAATAGTTAACATGGTTGTAATTGAAATACTTTGTATTGCTTGTCCATAAATAACAATCTTTTCTGAACTCAAGGGTTTGTTTTTGACTGACCAGAAGCTTTCTCACCCGTGGGCATTCATGTTGGACTGGGCACCAGGCACTGTAAGCCCAGGGGCTATCATCAGATACACCAGTGTAGTTCCCACTGCCTTCACCTGAGGCCACAATTTAGCCAAAGGCATCTTTGTAGTTTAATAAATTGTGGGTTTTTTTGAGCCAATGAGCCAAAATGCTCAGTAAATGCCAAGGCAACCCAAGAAAAATCCTCATTTAGAATAAAACCAGTAGAGGAAGAAATCCTCACTTAATACCTCTAGTCACCCCCAGGCTGTCATCATCAGGGTGACCAGAAATGACTCCATTCACATGGAATCACAAATGAAATGTTAAATGTACTTAATGTTTTAATATGCTGCATTTATCATGTTAAATACGGCATTCTAATTTAGAACCCTTTCAACCAGAGGAAGAATACAGCTGGTTTCCTCGTCATTTGTGGACGATACCAGAGCAGACCATAGCATGCATTGAAAGAGACAGAAGAGTATAAACCTCATCTGTTTCTCCTGGGTGTCCGGGTTGCAGATGAAAGTATTTGTCATTGTTGATTGATTTTTTTTTTTTGCCTGATAATGAATTTAGAACACGTTAAAAAGAAATGAATTGGACTTATGTTTCTAAGTAGGACCCTATTCTAGATATTCTGTGTCTGGCCTATGTCTTTGAAATTTTGAAATTGTGACAAGTAGCTCTGTTTGTGGAACTTAAGTCAACTTAAATATTACATTTTATTTTATTTTTTATTTATTTATCTTTTTTTATTTCACACTGAGAGAGAGATCACAAGTAGGCAGAGAGGCAGGCAGAGAGAGAGAGAGAGAGGAGGAAGCAGGCTCTCCGCTGAGCCCGATGCGGGGCTCGATCCCAGGACCCTGGGATCATGACCTGAGCTGAAGGCAGAGGCTTTAACCCACTGAGCCACCCAGGCACCCCGAATATTACATTTTAATTTTCCAAATATATTTTGATGTAATTTAGTTCTTTTATGTATAATACATATTTAAAATATAAAGTAAATATATGTTTATATTATATATTATATATTTACTACTTGTTACAGTAAGTGAATTGTCTTATGACAAAGATCATAACAAAACTTGTCAATTGGGATCAGCCTTTAGGATGTGAATACTGACTATGGAAATATTCATGGCAAGATTGGTATGATGTTCTTTCTTTTTTTTTTTTTTTAAAGATTTTATTTATTTATTTGACAGAGAGAAATCACAAGTAGGCAGAGAGGCAGGCAGAGAGAGAGGAGGAAGCAGGCTCCCTGCTGAGCAGAAAGCCCGATGCGGGGCTCGAACCCAGGACCTGGGATCATGACCTGAGCCGAAGGCAGCGGCTTAACCCACTGAGCCACCCCGGCGCCCCTGATGTTCTTTCTTTTCATCATTTTAAAGATCACACAATTAACATAGAGCAAGATATCAGTTAACAAGTCACACATTGATACTTAAGGGTCTTATCATAGTGGATTTTATTGAACTGTTGATATAAATTCATTTTTATTTATTTATTTTTTTAACGTGCTTTCTGCAAGTTTCTGTTGTACCCTCTTTAAGATAAGGACACATCTAAAGACTTGGTCATTTGAGGACTATAATAGGCTACTGTCCCCTTCTTGTATCACTAAGAGTTCTATTGAAGAAAATTGATGCTGAATAAACTAAGATGAGAAAATTTCTAGAGTATTTTCAGTTTTGCATATAGCTGTTGCACTGCATTATACTTTTGTTAAGTAATATGTTTTTATTGGAAGAAAAATAGAAAAAAAAATTTTTCCCCCAGAAAAAGACAACAGAATCATACAGGAGAGAAATATTTCTTTTATCATTAGATGACACCATTTTAGTTGTTGGGACCTAGCCAGATTATAAACTTGATTTTCTTGGGCTATAAAATTGTTTTTTATTTCCTAACTCCACAAAAAATTTCAATTAAAAATTGAGTTGAATTCAAGTTATTTCAAAAGATACATACTAAATGTACTGCCTTCTACAAGTAACAACCATAATACCTCAAATAATGCTCTGGTATTTACAACCCAGTATTCAAGAAATGAAGAAACTGTAGCACTTTGTTTCTAAAATATATGTCCCTCAATTAATATATCATTTATATATTTAAAAAATATATAATATGTATCTGCAATTATATCAAGTGTACCATTAATAAACTCAGTATATAAAAAGGCATAGAGAGCACAAACACAGTGTAACCTCAAAAATTATTACCAATTTATATTATCATTAAATCCTTTAAAATGGTATTAATACCGATTCATTTATTCCAACAAATTTTATTTTAACCTAATAAAACTTTTTAAACTTTCATTAAGTCTATTAAGTCCATAAAGACTATGGAATTATTGACACATGGAATATTAATTTTATATACAAGTAATTAGCATCTTTTTTAAAGAAATGAAAATATATCCAATAATTATTTTTAAAATATTACCCAAAATATTATCTGAAAAAAGCTGCTTTAAGTATTTTTAACTGTTAGGATTGATAGCAGTAATGTAAAAAGAAATATTTGTAGAAAGATACAGTTTTTTCCTAGTTCCAGAAAAGAACATCTCATTGAGCCACAGAGGCAGTACCTCTTCAATTTTGTTTTGTTAGGCTATCATTGAATTATGGTCTAAAAATGCTGTATGTCCTTGAGACTTATGAAGTTATGATATAGATACATTCCAATACAGTTCAAAGAACATAGAGTATATATGAATATATGTATCTAAGTTATATCTGTATCTATATCTTTCTCTATTGCTATAGTTTGTCAAATTGAATGTCGTAGTCCAATGTAACTACAAAATTTGGGGAACTTTGGGAAAGCAGAAAACAAGTTCAGATTATTTCCTTACTCTAATATCCTACTCAAACAGAATCTCCATGAATCATTTCCTAAAGACATGAGGTTATGGCTCCCATCCCCCTTCTCTTGTGCCTTGTAGTTTGCTACAACCTTCATCCCATGGAGCATCATAAAGGCATTCAGCCAAGTGGAAACCCTAGCTTTCTACTCTAAACTACTATTAGCATTTAATCTATGTCTTATTAAGGGTATTTATCTTTGTCTTCCTTGCACTGAGATTTGGTACACACTTATCTAGCTACTTATTTTTATCACAGTAGCTGGGATAGAGTTTTAAAAATAATGTAGTCAGTGGAATTTTTGTTACATGCTTTTTATGTGTTAGCTCATTTGATCCTCACAAAACCCACATGATGTAGGTTCCATCATCATGTTCGGTTTGAGAGAAAAAAGGCACCAAGAAATGGTGTTCTAAGATAGGAGAGACCAGCTTGAAGATAAGTCTACCTAACTATAGATCCATTAGTGAAGATACTCCATATAAGATCTATTCCATGTAAATAAGCTTTAAATAATACTTCTCTAAGAAAAAAAGCAAAGAAAAATAAGTTATTGCTTTCTTGACTATTGCCTAGAGATAACTAACCAACCTGAGTTGATGTGCATTATCTAACCTCAATTTCAATCTTTTATCCAACTCTTTGTTAACACTGAAAATTAAAGTCAAAGATATAATACCATTCTTAAACCACAATGTTTCTAAACCATGTACACTTTAAGGGGATTATGGTTAATTATCAATAGGATGTCTCAGAATTTAGTATGAAAAACAAGTTCAATTTACAAATTCAATAAATAATTGATAAAAAGTTAATTATGCATGTCTGTAGGCAAATGCTCAGTCTCAAATCAGTAATTTTGGTGACATAAATTAGAAGATATTTCCAAAATAATATTCCAGAAGCCTCAAACTGTCAGTAACAATCAAAATAGGTCCCAGTTGTATTATTAAGGGGTAGAAGCAAAAGCAGATGGATTCCAGAAAGCTACAATTTTGACATCATAATGGCCCTAAGAAATTGTCAAACTGTTCCTAGGAGGGAACAAATGGAATCAAAACAGAATTAGGGGGACGCCTGGGGGGCTCAGTTGGTTAAGCCGCTGCCTTCGGCTCAGGTCATGATCCCAGGGTCCTGGGATCGAGTCCCACATCAGGCTCCTTGTTCTGTGGGGAGCCTGCTTCTCCCTCTGCCTCTGCCTGCCACTCTGTCTGCCTGTGCTCGCTCTCTCTCCCTCTCTCTGACAAATAAATAAAATCTTAAAAAAAAAAAAAAAAAACAGAATTAGGATAAGAATCAAGAACTTTTGGTATGCTGTCTTGTGCAAGGACTGAAATTCAAGCCCTCAATTGTGATGATGACACTATTCCCATATTATAATGTGTTTTTAACATGCTCTTAGTTTTTCCTATCATGCCTTTTATCTGTTAACATAAATCTTTCTCACTGCTGCAGTAAAAAAGGGATTAGATATTGGTTATTGCTAAAATAACCATCGATAATACATCAAACCTGTCTTCAACCAATTCTGTCATACCTAAGCAGAGGTGATCATTGATAGAAAGTGTTGAGTCATGATGAAAACCCTACACATACCAACTTTTCTTTCCAAGGAGATTGTTAAAGAGAAAGGATTGATGAGACCCCCATCTATGTTCCACTTCCCACTTTCTCAGCCTTGCTATCTACCCTCAGCTGGATGGACTGTGTAGCCATTCCTAGTGGAAGAAGCCCTGTTGCCCAAACGGGTACAGACATGAATTGGGTTTGCTACTTCCTGCTTCAGTCTTCCAGCTCCATAGGTCCTTCTTCATGGAATAACTTCCCAGGAGAAACTCCTGTACGTAAATCAGGCCTTGATAGCAGGGCTGAATCAAGTGGCATCAGGAAACTATAGAAAGATCTTTTAGTTCATCACTATAATATTTTTCCAGAATGGCAATAATGCCTCAAAATATTTTATGGGATTTGCATAAATTTAGTTATAAGTACCAGAAATCCAATAAGTAACAAAACTGGAAAGCAAAGAACAAGATCTAGAGAGAGAGTGGTCCATAGGACCACTGGGAGTGATGGGTGTTTACAAGTCCAATGTTGAATTACACATGTGCTGTAACACCTACTAGAAGACACATCTTTTATGGACAGTTTGTGCTTGGGTTGGATACTGCCTATGACCTCTTAAAGGATTTGAATGCTATGTCTAATAATGGGTGAGAAAAGTTCCATAGCAGTAGGTGCCCCAAATAATTATTTAGCAATTTAAGTTTAGCTGTCATTAATAAATATAAAACCTGCAAATAAAAAAGTATTTAAACTTATACTAAAAAAAAAAAAAGCAAGAAAGAAACTGAACTATTTAATTATGAGGGTTTAAAGAATATCGCAATTTTAATTTTGAAATTACAGCATTGCCATTTTGAATATCTCAAATTGTGGATAAATATTTAAATGAAACTTCTTGGTGAAATTCAAACTTGGTGAAATACATAAAAGAATCAAAAGAAACAGCTTATTCGATGAATTTTGTTTTCCAAATTTATTTGCTTGCTAAATGAAATATACTTATGCTGAGGCAAAAGCATATAACTATGAGGATATGTGGACTGAAATATTTTTATATCTTATTAACAACCAATAAGCTAAGAAATGATAATCAAGAGATAAATAAATAAGTAAAAAGTCCTTTAGAAAGGGTACTGTCTACACACAGTTTACTACCAACCTGCAAACACAAAGTGGGTAGGTTCTGAGTTCTAATACTGATTTTAACGCTCTCATCACTACGATAATGATGGTATTTCTTCATCAGGGAAGCTCAGGAAACTGGGTCTGTTCTAATCCAGTCCAGATTTTCTTCTGTTCCAAGAAGTTTTACTTTAATGCAGTCTCACCTAGAATTTTTACTTTTTCTTTTAGGGAATTGGTCACTAAATCAATTCGTATGTTTCCAGCACATATTAGCTGATGACTACAAATAAAATCCGGGTTTTGGTAGCACCCTGTCCCTGATCGTTATAAGGAATGGGCTTCAGCATCGTCTTCTGTGGTCCTCTCCCCTTTAGTTTATCTGGGTGTTCTCAAATTCTCTCCCATGTGTTCTTAAATGGTCTTGACTATGCTCTTCCTGCCACCCTGATCTCCTCCATGCCCAGTGTTTGCTGGTGGCAAACTGGTCTACCCCACACAGTGTTCCCTTAGACAATGCAAGTGTGCTGGAACACCACCATGGGGCTGATACAGATACCCTAGTTTCTAGCTCCCCTCTGCAGAAATTTTCTGTGGTTGAAACAATGACTCTCAAGCAGGGATATCAAATTCCAATGAGGTCCCTCACTCTCTCTCTCATACACACCTGAGTGTGTATGTGTCTTTGTGTGTGTATGTATGTATGTGTGTATATATGTATATATATATATATACATATATATATGCATATATAGTAGATATAAATAATGTATTTTATGTGTCATCTATTGTGATGCATTTTATATGCTATATGCTGTATTATTAATTCATGAAAAATGCATAATGTAATATACAATGCATAATATATATTACAGCTACATATAAGTATTATGTATATATCATAATACATATATTATATATATCTTTATTTATACAAATATTTCATCATCCATTGTTTTAAATATACCAATTCTGTGGTTATAGGATATTCAAGCATGCATAAGATATTTAACATTAATCCAGTAAGAATGTATCAGATGAGTATTTTACTACTATGTGGGAAAAAATAACATTCTTAGAAATCTGTATGTCTACCTTATGTATCATATACTATATATGTATTTTTATATGTTTATTTTTTAATAAAATATATGTATTTTAAGTAAACAAATATTGCTTTAAGAATTCACCTAGAAGGGGCACCTGGGTGGCTCAGTGGGTTAAAGCCTCTGCCTTTGGCTCAGGTCATGATCCCAGGTTCTTGCTATGGAGCCCCTCATTGAGCTCTCTGCTCCGCAGGGAGCCTGCTTCCTCCTCTCTGCCTGCCTCTCTGCCTACTTGTGATCTCTGTCTGTCAAATAAATAAATAAAATCTTTTAAAAAAATAATAATAATTCACCTAGAATATAATGTCTTCTATTTTTGTAAAGTTGCTAAGGATTATAGTCAAAGTTTTTTTTTAAAGAACTAAATTAAAATCTAAGTCTCATCCTGATCTCTCTCAATAATTTGGCCAGCATCTGTAAACCTCTAATTACCAACAAAATGCATAATAATTTTAACTTTAAGTAAAATGCATAATAATTTAACATTATATAGAGATGGTTTGGAATATGAACATAATCATAGTGTCTTAGGTTTTAATTCAATTCAAGTAAATAAATGGGCTTGAGGCTGTTTCAGAGATTGTGGATTTTTCCCTGATACGGAAGCCTTTTACTAATACCATGTAACAAATTCATTTGGCCTGTAAGTTGTTTGTAGGATTGAAAGGGCAGGTGCTCTTTTGAGAGAAGCTTCTCCTTAATCAAATTTAATGTCACTCAGGTCAAATTCCTTTTAATTTTATGCTACATTATACATCCCTCGGGGTTCATTGTTCCTTTTCTTATAATGCTGTATATGTTTGATTATTTAAATTAACAGTCATGTGTAGGCCTTTGTTTCTGTGCTGATATGCAAATTATTTCAAACTTTGTTTCAAAATCTTCTCTGTGCATCTTAGTTCTTTTTCCAGACATTCATAAAGGATAGGCAAAATATGTTCTAGTTGCAGGAAAACTGGTGCCAAGTTTTTCAACTATAAAAATATTTTTCTACTTCTGTTGTTTTTCCTGGCTATGCTATTAAAAATTATCCTAGTTCTTAAAGCACATACCTCATAAAATAAGTGGACCTAATTAGTCAGTTAGAGGTTAGAATATTAGGTGGGTGGCCTTGGAAGGCATATTTTAAACAAGTTTCTTAACCCAATTTCCTTTGCTCCCCCGTTTTCAAATAAATCTAAATTTTTAAAATGAAAAATGTGATGATTTCTAATACTGTGGCAAATTTTAGGGTCGATGTTCATTGCCCTAATTTTTGGTTTTTTTTGTGTTCTTTACAAATATCCCCTGCAAAAATGTGCAGCGCTATTTTATCTTATTTTGAAGTAATTTTTAATCCAGATATTCCATAGCCCATAGTTTTATGCACAGTTCTTTTGAGGTTTTAGGATAGTCAAGCATGAATAAGATATTTAGCATTTATGCAATAAGAATTTCTCAAATGGATGTTATGCTACTATGTGGGAAAAATATATATATATTTATATATATAATATATATATTTTTATATTTTATGTATATGATATATACATAATACTTGTATATATAGATGTAATATATATTATGCATTGTATATTACATCATGCATTATGCATTTTTACAATGTATAAGTCTATTTTTAGCAAAGCCAGAAAAATCCACACAATCTGGAAAGGTAGCATTTGATTTGGGTCTTTGGGAAGACAGAGGCATCTGTATTTGGTGTGAGGGCCTATTTAGCCCAAGCGGCCCCACCTCGGTTGAAC
Source organism: Lutra lutra (assembly GCF_902655055.1). Lineage (NCBI taxonomy): Eukaryota > Metazoa > Chordata > Mammalia > Carnivora > Mustelidae > Lutra > Lutra lutra. The sequence continues at coordinate 193,888,529 of NC_062280.1, forward strand.
AGCCATTTTGTTGTTGATGCAGTAAAACTTAAACTGACCCTGCCCCCGGGGGAACTTACTTAAAAGCAAGTCCAGGAAACCAGTCTCAGGTAACAAAGCCTAAATACAAGAGTGGGTCAGGTCAGGTTGAGATAACAGAGCCTAGATAAAGGGATGAGTCCGGCCAGGTAGAGACATCCAATCAGTGGGGTGCTCATACTGTCTCCCTAGCTACAAAGGAGTGTGGGCCCTGCCTTTTGGGCGCCTTTTGGGCGCCAATTCTGACCAAGGTGATAGGTGTAAGGGCTTGCCCCTCCCTGAGGAACTTCCTTGTGGACCCCGGATGTAGGGGCGGGACAGGCCAGGTGAAGACGTCCAATTGGTGGGGCCCGTGTATATCCACTGGGGTGAATTGGGATTCAATTGGCCACCTGTGTGTGGGCGGGGCTCAACCACCCCCATAAAGGTTGGTCAGCGAGGCTGTCAGGAGCAGAAGAAGGAGAGCTGTTGGAGGAAGAAGAAGGCAGAAGAAGGAAGAAGAAGTAGAGTCGGCGGGAGCGGAAGGAGAGTCGTTGGAGAGAGAAGGAGAGCTATTAGAGCTGTAGGAGCTGTAAGAGCTCTTGTTAGAGCTGTAAGAGCTGCCGGTGGCCCGCCACCTGGAACCGCGGCCCTCAGCAACAGCGCCACGGGGAACAGCCTCCAGCCTCCCCGCCAGCAGCCTCGCCACCACAGAGGAGCGACCCTGCCGCGAATGGCCTCGCGGCCCCGCAGCAAACAGCCTTGCTGCCCAGAGCTGCGAGCGGCCTCGACGCCCCGAGCCTCGGCCCCACCCTGAGTGGCCTCACTGCCCGGAATCGTGGCTGGGGGCGAGGAGCCTCACAGGAGTGGCGTCATTCTGGGGAGTGGCCTCGTCGTCGAGCAGCCTCATCCGGAGCGGCCTCAACAGAGAGCGGCCTCGTCCAGAGCGGTGGCCTCCTCTGGGGAGCAGCCTTGTCAGAGTGGCGTCATGGGGAGCAGAGTCTGTGTCATCGGGGTTGTTGTCCTCCTTGTCATTGTTGCTGTCGTCATTGCCTCTTCGTCATCAGGAGCGGCCTCGTCCTGGGAGCGGCTTCCTCCAGAGTGGCCTCTTTTTGGGAGCAGCCTTGTCCGGGAAGTGGCCTTGCCGGAGTGGCCCTGTGTGGGGAGCAGCCCTGTCCGGGGAGTGACCTCATCAGCAGTGGCCTCATCCTGGGAGTGGTCTCGTCCAGAGTGGCCTCATCCAGAGTGGCCTCTTCTTGGGAGTGACCTTATCGGGGTCATCGTCGTAGTCTCTTCATAAGAAATGGTCCCTACCAGTCAGTTTGATTTTTGATGCTTGGCGTGAAATAAAGCTTTGTTTGATTTTCGCTTTATATCAGTCTCATTCCTTTGATCACGGACCCTAACATGACCAAGGTGATAGGCTAGTTCAAATAGCTACTATGGGATAAAATGTAGTTCAATTGGCCACCTGTGTGTGGCTAGGCTCAACGACATGGCCTTTGCTCTATAAAAGTTAGTCTGTAAGGCAGGGAGGGGTCGCCCTCTCTGTAAGGGGCGGCCCTGACCAGTTGGTTTGATGGTTGGTTTGATTCTCCATGCTTGGCAGGAAATAAAGCTTTGCTTAACCTTCGTTTTGTATCAGTCTCACTCCTTTAATCATAGACCCATTATTGGGGGACCCAACAGTGGAGATTAGAAAGAGGTCATATGGAGAAGAAGGAAGTGGACATGAAGTACATAAAATAGGACAGATGGAAATGTACATTTATGTTCAAGAAATAGTAGATTTGATGGGGAAAGTGCTTACTTTCCAGTGAAAAACAAATGACTGAAAAGATAACTCTATATCTTAATACATGCTAGTAATTTTATATAAATTATATCATTCATTCCTGCTAATGATCTGAGGTACAGTCATTGTGATTTAATAGATAATAAAATTCAAAATAAGGCATGTGAATGAAGTTGCCAAAAACACGAAGCATGTAGAAATTGAAGCCAAGACTGAATCTAAGATATTCGTGTTTTGAATCAGTGTCTTTCTGTTGTTTTTAACTATACTTCAGCCACTAGAGCATGCTACCATGTTAGGATAAGGCCAGCCACCCTAAATACCAACTCTAACTAAAGGTAGAAGATATTGGGGGTGGGGGCAATTATGGGAGATTTTCAGGAAAAGCACAGTAAATAAGAGTAATATTGTTATGCAGATCTAAGTCTTTGCCTTCTCTATTGATAAGGGTTTCTTGAGATTTAGTCATCTTTTTCTTCCAAGTACAAGAGGGAGACACACTTACCTCCGATTTCCCTTATAAATGCTAATGTCTCTTACACAAGGGTAACTTCTACTTAGTTTCCAGAGCCTTAAGTGCATTTGCTGTGTGTTAAAAATAATAAGCCTAAAATAATCTTTATGTCAAAGAGGCATCTTTTAGGGTGACTAATTCTGCTTCTCTTTAGTGTCATTGGATAAGCAATGTATGATTTCAGGCGGCAGAGTATCTGGAAATAGAGAATGAAGCAGGTCAGTCTCTGTACCAGTCAGAGTGGCAAGTTGGTGGTGTTAGCTTTCTTGTTGTGGACACAGAGCTTTATCAACATGAATACTGTGATTGCTTTTGTCCCGCCTCCCAAATGTTGTATTAAGAATCACCTTCCTGTTCTCCTAGTAAATCCAATTCAAAAATGAAATACAATTTTCCCTCAGATGATCACATATTAGAGACCTTTATAGTATTGTTTATTTTTTAAATATTCCCAGGAATGACTTTTCTCTTTGCAAAATGTATTTATCTTCTATTCATAGAAATATAATAAATTGTACTCTTTTTTACACCCAAGAAAACCCCAGGACTTTTTTGAGAAAGTGCACCATTTGATTACTGCGAAGTGAGTTACCTGAATCTTAATGAAGCAAACAGACTCCCACTTAAAACACCGGACACCATGACACTACTTTAAGCTAATCCAATGACACTGGTTGCTATGTTCTTCACTTCTGAATGGAAACAGGCTGACAACAATTTTCACAAACAATTTATTAAAATTAGGAAATTGTCAGGAAGACTTCAGCAGAGGTATGGCATTGACTTTTTAAAGTCATCTTCAGTATCACAATAGGTAGTTGGATAACTTTTTATTCTCTCCTTCGGCTCAGCTGGAAGAAATTTTTACCACAAAGGAAGCCTGATTTTATGCATGTTTGACTTAATTCAGAGGGATTTATGAATACCACAGTAGCCTGTTTGAATTGGCTGTGAATAATGTGAGACAGATAGCTTTACTTTCTTTTCAAGCTGAAATATCTGATGTTTTCTTTCGAGTGAAACACACATTTTAAATACTGGGACCCAAGCATCAAGCATCCTTATTTGTGCATTTTCCACACACTTTCTTAAATATGTGAGAAAATATGCAAAAGCTTGGAAAGTATTAAACGAATGAAGCTAAGTTTCAAATGTGGTGTCAACTCAAACTTAATATTTTATTTTATTTCCTAGAATAACTAAAAGAAAACAGTTGTGGAAACAAACTATGTCAGAGTAAAACACACACACACAGCATTGGAATATATGATTTCAATTAAAATATGGTTGGTGTGTGGTTCTTGAGGCCAGATTGACTTGAATGGCTTTATTTTGATAGGTATTTATTGGCTCAAATCATGGTGATAGATATTTTAGTAATTCTAGCTCTCTTTTTCATATTTAGTAGTTATACCACTCGATGAAGATTGTGTGATTTTGCATGAATTTACTATGTTAAGTCTGGTTAGAAAAAAAAAATGAACACACTTAGAATTTTTATTGTTCTATATTCTTAGATTTGGAATTTGTGGGTAGGAGAGAACACAATAAGCACATCTCCCCTCTGAAACACATACATATTAATGCACTTGATGAAATTCATCATTTGGTAGTTGGTTATGGGGAAAAGAGCTTATGTCCAGTTCTGCTTTAGGAGGCATGAGAGATTATGAGGGATACAGGTGCTTAGACACAGATGCAGAGAGTCTAGGGGGGATCCTTTCTGAGGATAGTATTCACTAGTTCTTTTGAACCATCCTCTGACTCCAGAGTCAACAAAAATAGAAGGTGTAATCATCCATTTGGTGGTAAGAAAATGTTTTACAGGATATTTTCAGGATCTTCAGGAATCTAAGATATGAGACAAAAGAAATGTTTCAAACTTCACATATATAATTATTGTCACCCATATAGAAAAGAAAGGTAAGAAATTATTACACCATCCAGTAATACAATCATATTAGGGGATTTTATCTCCAGGTACATCATTGGATTGATCATTCAGACAGAAAATCAAAAAGGAACCATTGGTTTTTAAATGACATGTTAGATCAGATGGACTTAATGGATACATACAAAACATTCTATTCAAAAATAGCAGAATATGCATTATTCTCAAGTGTACATGGACCATTGCCCAGGACATATCACATGTTTGGCCACAAAACAAGTCTCAATAAATTCAAGAAGATTGAAATCCTATCAATCAACTTTTCCAAACATAATTTTATGAAATCAGAAGTCAATTACAAGAAGAAAACCAGAAAACCCACTAAAATGTGAAAATTGAACTACATGCTATTGAACAACAATGGGTCATAGAAGAAATTAAAGAGGAAATAAAAAATGTTTAGAAACAAATAAAAACAGAAATGCGACCTACCAAAATCTATGGGATGCAGCAAAAATGATTCTAAGAAGGAAGTTCACAGCAATACAGATCTACCCCCAAAACCAAGAAAAATCTCAGATAAACAGTATAACCTTACACTTAAAAGAATCAGAAAAAGAATGACAAAGCACAGAGTTAAAGAAGGAAGGAAATAGTAAAGAGCAGAGAGAGAATAAATGCAGTAGAAACTAATAAGACAATTAAAAAGATCGATTCAACTAAAAGCTAGCTCTTTGAAAAGATAAACCAAAATTGACAAACCTTCAGCTAGACTTACCAAGGAAAAAGGAGAGAGAGCACAAATAAATAAAATAAAAAATTAAAGAGGAGATATTACAACTGATGCTACAGAAATACAAAGGGGTAGAAGAAAATATTTTAAATAATTAATGCCAACAAATTGGACAACCTAGAAGTGGTTAAGTTCCTTAAAAAGTCTGAATTGACCAATTTCTAGTAAGGAATTGAATCAGTAATAAAAAACCTGCTGATTAACAAAAGCCCAGGACTAGAACTTCCCACTGGTGAATTCTACCAAATGTTCAGTGAGTCCAGCATTACCCTTATACCAAACCAATTATCTTTATACCAAAATCAGACAAAGCAAAAAAAGAAAATTATGGGTCAATATCCTAGATGAACATAGATGCAAATAATCCAAATTCAACAATATGTTAAAAGGATCTTACTCCATGATTTAGTGGGATTTATTCCCATAATGCAAGAATGGTGCAACATCCACAAATCAATCAATGTGAAACACTGCATTAACAAAATGAAGGATAAAAATTTTATAATAATAAAAAAAAAAACAGAAAAAGCCATTTGATACCATTCAACATCTATTTTTTATAAAAACTCTCAACAAGAGATGCCTGGATGGCTCAGTTGGTTGGGTGCCTGCCCTTGGCTCAGGTCATGATCCCAGGTCCTGGGATCGAGCCCCACATTGGGCTCTCTACTGGGCAGAGATCCTGCTTCTCCCTCTCCTTCTGCCTGCTACTCCCCATGCTTATGATCTCTCTCTTTCTGAAACAAAACAAAACAAACAAGCAAAACTCAACAAAGTGGGCAAAAAGGGAATGTGCCTCCACATAATGAAGGCCATATACATAAAACTTTCAGGCAATACCCTCAATGATGAAAAAGTGGAAGATTTTCCTCTAAGATCAGAAACAAGACAAGCATGCCTCCTCTCATCATTTTTATTCAATATAGTATCAGAAGTCCTGCTCAGAGCAATTAGGAAAGAAGGAGAAATAAAAGGCATCTAAATAGGAAAGGAGGAAGTAATACTGTCATTATTTGCAGAGGAATATGATACTATTATAGAAGACCCTAACATATCCACCAAAACCCTACTAGAACTAATAAGCAAATTCAATAAAGTTGCTAGATACAAAGTCAATATACAGAAACCTGTGGTGCTTAAATACACCAAAAACAACTGATCAGAAAGATGAATTAGAAAAGCAATCCCACTTACAACTCATCTGAAAGAATAAAATACCCAGGAATAAATTTAACTATGGAGGTGTAAGTCCTGTACATGGAAAACTATGATTATGATGAAAAAAAGTAAACACAAATAAATACAAGGATATTCCATGTTCATGGATTGGAAGAATTAGTATTCTTAAATGTCCATACTACCCAAAGCAATCTACAGAATTAATGCAATCATATCAAAATTTCAATGGTGTTTTTCACAGAATCTAGAACAAATAATTCTAAAATTTTTATGGAACCATAAATGATCATGAATAGCCAAAGCATTCTTGGAAAAGAAGCACAAAGCCGGAGATATCATGTTCCCTGATTTCAAACTATATTACAAAGCTGTGATAATGAAAATCAAAAAGTAATCAAAACAAGACACACAAAGCTATGTGTCTATTTTGCAGGCCTAAAAACAGACACACAGAATAACAGAACAGAACTGAGGGTCCATAAATAAAGCTATGCACGTGGACAATTAATTTATGATAACGGAGCCAAGAACAAAGCCAAGAAAGTGTAGTCTCTTTGTAAATAGTGCTAGAAAAACTAGATAGCAAAATGCAAAAGAATGAAACTAGACCACCATCTTATACTGCACACAAAAATTAACTTAAAACGGTAAACTCATTGATGTCAATCTTGGCAATGTGTTTATAGATCTGACTCCAAAGTTGAGGAAAACAAAAGCAAAGATCAGCAAATGAAACTACATCAAACTAAAAAAGGTTTCGCACAGTGAAAAGAATAATCAGGAAAATGAAAAACAACCTAGTGAGTGGGAGAAAATACTTGCAAATCATATATCCAAGAAGAGGTCAACATCCAAAATATATTAAAAATATACAATTCAACAATAAAAAACAAGTCAATTTAAAGAAATGGGGAGAGGATCTGCATAGATTTTTTTTTCTAAAGAAGACATACAAATGGTCAAGAGGCACATAAAAATACGTTCAACATCACCAGTTTTACGGCAAGTGCATATCAAAAACATGAAGAGATATCACCTCATACTTTTAGAATGACTATTTTTAAATGGGAAAAATACAGGTATTGGAGAGGGTATGAAGAAAAGGGAACCCTCGCACACTGTTGGTGGGAATGTAAGTTGGTGCAACCATTGTGGAAGATAGTATGGAAGTTCCTCAAAAAATGAAGAATGGAAATACCATATGATCCAGCAATTTGACTTCTGGGTATTTACCCAAAGTAAACAAAAACACAAATTCAAAAAGATACATAACCTTATGCTTATAGCAGCATTATTTATAATAGCTAAGCTATGGGAACAATCTAAGTGTTCATAGATAGATGAATAGATAAAGAAAATGTGGTATACACACACCCCACCTTCCGCCCCCCACAAACACAATGATTAATACTCAGTCATAAAGGAGAATGAAATCTTGCCATTTGGAACAACATACATGGGCCTAGAGGGTATTATGTTAAGTGAAATAAGTCAGACAGAGAAAGACAAACACCACACAATTTAGCTCATATGTGGAATAAAGAAACAAACAAACAAAAAATTATAAAAACAAACTCATAGAGAACAGATTGATCATTACCAGAGAGAGAAGAAGTCGGGGGTGGGCGAGATGGGGGAAGGAGGTCAACTGTATGTTCATGGATGGTACCTGGACCCTTGGTGGTGATCACTTTGTAGTACCTATAGTTGTCAAATTATAATGTTTTGCATTTGAAACTTATATAATGTTATATACCAATGTTACTTCAAAAAATTATGTCATGATTACCTTAATTTTTATAAATTAGGATGCATGTATCTAGATGCTTTTTTAAAAAGATATTAATTGATCCAATATTAATTCATAACAAATTTTTGTCATGTTTTAAGCCTGATTTCAAATTGTTCAACTATCCCAGGACAAAACTGTCTCTTTAAGTAAGTCTCTTTAAGTAAATTTATTATTTGCCACTTTACTCAGTTGTATTTTTTAAGCATTTTGTTTTACAAAATTTGTGATGTGATAAAGCAAATACTAATTTCATTTTTTTTCATTATTTTTATCTGTATTATTGATGGCATTTATTTCAAAAAGTCATGGCTAAACTGATAATGAGAACATAACATATTTGGCTACCTTTCAAGAAAAATCTATCTTCTTTTATCATTTTCTTTAGTTTCTCTCCCCTCCCCTCCAAACTCTGACATTCTCCTGAAACTATCTTTTTCATAAACAACCTCAGTCCCTTATGAAATGAGAGTGAAAAAAATTTAATAAAAACATTTGTCTACATGGACAAAAATTGTAATCAAGAGTTACGGAAGACCTAACAAAAATGACATCTGGAAGTTTCGACGTTTGCAGCATATATATGAAAACATCTTGAAGATCCTCCTTTATGCTATATAAGCACCAAATCAATAAGGCATCACAAGTGTCAGATACTCTTCATGATTTCTCCCATTATGAGAAAGATTCCTCTCCAGATGAGTGTGTGAGTTGCGATGATAAGAGATAATTATGCTTTATTTTCTGGAGATTCGTATTTAATTTCTGGTAAATGGAAACTATATCTCTTGCAAGCAGCACTGAAGCAAGTTGTATTTTAAAATAAAATCAAATTAATTTGCTTTAAATGCACAGTGTGAGTGTTTACATGAGCCTTTATTTGATACCCACTGAAGCACACTCTTTCCTGGGATATTTTCTGAAGACTTAATAAAAATGTGAAATTTTCATCTACTATTGAAAACTTAATAAAACTGGGACTCATAGTGGGGGAAAAATGACTGAAGTTAATATCTCAACTTCTGTATGTGACATTCAGAGGATGATTATAATTTGTTCTGTGGGTAGTCGAAAAATTAATTTTCTGCTTCTTTATTTATTAGACTTTCCTTTCTCACACAGTTTAAAATAGCTTTATTTCTGGGCTCTTTTATTAGTGCAGAAAAAAAAAAAAAGAGCCTAAAAGAAAATCCAAAACCCCAAGTTAATGTTGCTTCTAACTATTTAGTACATTTTCAAAAAAAATTTTTTTTTTCAAAAGAACTATTTAAATTCCAACACTATCAAAGCACTCACATGCTTTTTCCTTATTTCAGGATTATAATAGGTCATTGCTTTCAGAGGAGGAATCTTAAGGAAGAAGCATGATTCAAATTTATTTACTCGAAAAATGGGAGAATTGCATGATTAATCATTTCCTTTTCAATTTGAGGGCAAGAGTTGAGTCATTCCCAAAATACATGTCTCCTCCCGTTGACATACCAGGCCTGTCTACCTGTATGACCATCATAACCTTGAACTGGAGTAAATGAATGCAATGCATGTGGTTTATCGGACACTGAGTGGGTGATTATGCACTATGGGCCTTGAATACTAGCAAACCTGAGGGTAAGTCCCTCAATCAACTAGTGCTTTTCAGTGAAATTAAAGGTAGTATTTTCTTCTACTTGATGCAAAGTTGCCATTCTGTAGGCAGAATAGGATGCCTATGCCTCAATAGTCTCATCTTTAAAATAAGAATAAGAATAATACCTGATCCAAATAACTACAGCAAGGAATATATGGATATAGCCAAGTAGATATCAAGCATGCTGTTTATCAATTTTTTTTAACTTATTGAACAAAATAGAATGGATTATTATTGGTGAGTTGACATTCTCTTTCATCATCATTATGTTCATTTCTTCATTATGACTAAATACTATGATAAATGCTAAACAAATGTTAATTCAAGTGTTTGGTTGTACATTTCAGGAAAAAAAATTTCAGGAGATAAGAGTAGCTAAAAGATGCAGGATTCCTGAATTATCAGGGTTCCTGAGTTATCAGTAATAAAAAGGATATTTTTTCATTGATATCTGACTTCAGGTACCTATATATCACTAAATTCATGCTGAACTCTGCTTCTTCTTAGATGTGTCTGTCATTGTATTCCTAATCAAGTTATTCAGAGGCACCCTTTTTTTTTTTTCTTTTTCTTTTTTTTTTTTCCAGTGAGGATAGGAAAGACAGAAAGAGCCGTGCTGTAATTCTCATAGGATGATTAGGAAAATTATGTGCCTCTGTGCTTATAACGGAGACAGGATGAGAAAGAAGTTGAGGATAAGTTTTACAAAATAACAGTAATAGTAATAATAATGATAATAACAATAGTAATAATAATATCTTAAATTAGGTCATAGGCTGTGGGATTTTATTTGTTTATATAACATATGGATACATTATAAAACATTTATATTCATATATTTTTATGCTCTAGACACAAATTATGATAAAATAATTCCACCTATAGTCAAATAATTGGAAAGGTAACACAAGGAAATAAATAATAGATATTCCCGTTTTCTTAAAATCATTTGATTTTAAGTTAATACAAAACACACATGTTAATTAAGAGATCATGGCAATGAAAACCATGGTATCTATAAGATGAAATTATCTCAGTACTATGTAACAATTTGGGGTTTGTTTTTATTGTCAGAGTAATACAAAGAGATCCTTGGAGGTGTTTGGTCAAATGAAATGTAATTGACAAACAGCAATCTAAATCCTATCACATCACTCAAAAAATCTTATAAATAATCATCAAAAAGTAGCACTTAAAAATTTAGTTCTAGAAATGTGATCCAAAGTATCTATACATATTTTTAATCACTGCCCAAAAGTTTAATTACTTATGCTTCCTCTGTGTTTTATAACTATTCACATGAACATGTTCTAGGATTCAGTTTTCAAATTCCCCTTATGACAGATAAACAATATGACTGTATTGATCAATTGTGTGTGTACACACCTATGATTTAACATTTTCTTTCCATGAAAAGTTTCCAAGAATATGCAAAGGGAAAAAAGATAGTCTCTTCAAAAGATCATGTTGGGAAAACTGGACAGCTGCATGAAAAAGAATGAAACTGGACCACTTTCTTCTACCATACACAAAAATAACCTATGATTTAACCTTTTATTTCCTTGAAAACTTTTTTGTATAGTATGACTTTCTTTGGGATGACTAAAAATGCTGAACTCTGAATATTAATGAAATAATAACATGACAATACTTTTAAAAGATTCAAGAATGCAACTCTTTTCCAAATGTTTTTCATAAAGAAATAAAATATATTATTTATATTTAGGGTTAGAATAGATGTCCTGTAATATTCAGCATTATTTTATATGCCAGTACTGTAATTTTTAAAAATTTCTGAGCATAGTTGACACACAATGTTACATTAGTTTCAGGTGTACAACACAGTGTTCTGATAACTCTATTCATTTTGCAATGCTCACAAGTGTAGCTACCACACAACTCTATTACGACAGCACTAACTATATTTACCTTACTGTGCCTCTTATTCCCATGAGTTATTCATTCCATAGATGGAGGCCTGTATCTCCTATTTGCCTTCACCAGTTTTGTCCATACCCTCACCCCCCTGACAACCATCAGTTTGTTCTCTGTAAACACAGGTCTGATTCTGTTTTGGGGGCTTTTTATTCATTTGGTTTTTAGATTCCACGTGTGAGTGAAATCATATGTGTTAGTCTTTCTCAGTCTGATTCATTTCACTCCGTAAAAGACCCTTTAGATCCATCCATGTTGTTGGAAATGACATGATTCAAATCTTTCCCATGGCTGTGTAATAATTCCATTGTGTGTGTGTTTGTGTGTGTATCACATTTTTCCTTATCTGTTCATTCATCAGTGGACACACAGGTTTGTTCAATATCTTGGTTATTGCAAGCAATGTGGCAATAAACATAGGGGTGTGTGTCTTTTCAAATTAATGTTTTTGTTTTCTTTGAGTATATGGTCACTGATGGAATTATTGGGTCATATGGTGTTTCTATTTTTAATTTCTTGAGGAATCTCCATATTATTTTCCACAGTGGCTGTGCCAATGTACATTCCCAAAAAACTACTAAAAGCAATAAATGAATTCAGTTAATTTTCAGGATACAAAATGAACATCCAGAAATTGATAGCATTTCTTTTTTTTATCAACAACAACAAAAATGTAATCTACTGAATGGTAGTAGTTATTTACAAATGATATATCTGATAAGGGGTTAATATCCAATATATAAATAACTTATAAAAGTCAACACCAAAAAGATTCAGTTAAAAATATTTAGGCAGTATTATCTCTGAAATCGGCCATAGCAACATTTTTCTAGATATGTCTCCTGCTTTTATTTTTGCAAAAGCAAAAATAAACTATTGGGACTACATCAGAATAAAAAGCTTCTCTACAGCAAAGGAAAAAGCCAACAAAACTAAAAGACAACCTACAAGTGGGAGAAGATTTTTACAAATGGCATATACAATAAATGGATAACAAGATAACAAACAAAATAAATTTTGTACCCAAAATATATAAAGAATTTAATTAACTCAACATCAAAACAACACAAATAACCCAATTAAAAAATTGTGCAGAAGACAAGAACAGACAGTTCTTCAAAAAAGAAATACAGGTGACCCAAAGACTAATGAAAAGATGCTCAACATCACTCATCATCAGGGAAATGCAAATCAAAACCACAATGAGATATCACCTCACACCTCTCAGAATGGCTAAAATTTAAAAAAAAAAAAAACAAAACACAAAAAACTGAAGGGGGGAAAAAAAAAGGTCTTGGCAAGGATGTGGAGAAAAAGGAACCCTGTTGCACAGTTGGTTAGAATGCAAATTGGTGCAGCCACTCTGGAAAACAGTATGGAAGTCCCTCAAAAAAATTAAAAATAGAACTACACTGTGATCCATTAATCACACTACTGGGTATTTTTCCAAAAAATGCAAAAACACTAATTAGAAGGGATATATGCACCCCTATGTTTATTGCAGTATTATGTACAATAGCAAAGTGTAGAAGCAGTCCAAGCGTCCATCATTAGATGAATAGATAAAGAAGATGTGGGCTGTGGAATATTACACAGTCACAAAAAAGAATGAAATCTTGCCATTTGCAAATACCATGGACAGAGCTAGAGCGTAACATGCTAAGTGAAATAAGCAAGTTGGAGAAAGACATATTCCATATGATTTCCTCCCTATGTGGAATTTAAGTAACAAAACAAAAGAACAAATGAAAAGAGAGAGAGAGACAAACGAGAAAACAAGCCCTTAACTACAGAGAACAAACTGATGGCCACATAGGGGAGACGGATGGGGGAGGCGGGAACTAGTTGGAGGGGATTAAGGAGTACACTTATTGTGATGAAGACTGAATAATATATGGAACTGTTGGATTTCTATATTCTATGCCTGAATATAACACTGTCTAGTATCACACTGTATGTTAATAACCCTGGAATTAGCATAAAATAAAACAAGATAAGATAAGATAAAATAAGATAGATATTTAGCATTCTTATCAGCACTTTGAATTTTGGTGATTGTTATTCAGGAATACTGCCAAAATGATGATGATAGATTTATTCATGAATTACGTATTATTTTATCCCAATGATATGTTTTCGGGGTCACAGTCAATAATTACAGCCTGTCTTTCCCAGCATTGCTGAATTATCTGGCAAATATATATATTTTGTATTTATAGTTTACATGCTGCAGTAGACTGAAAAATGCTCCCTCTGAAGGGGTCTACACCCTAATCCCCAGAACCTGTGACTGTGGCCACACCTGATAAGAGGATTTTGTAGATTTTATGAATTTAAGGATCTTGTGACAGGGACTTTATCCTGCACTGTCCTGGATGGGCCTGATGAAAATAGGAGCAGGAATCAGAGATGAGCAGGCCGTATGACAGAGGAGGCAGAGCATAAGACAAGGAATGCCAGAAGCTTCTAGAAGCTGGAAGAGGCAAAGAACGTCCTCTCCTCTGGGACCTCCAAAAGGAGCTCACCCAGCAGACACTTTGATCATAGACCCAACAACTTCATTTCAGACTTCTCATGTTCACACTGGAAATGAATATATCTGTGTTGTTTTATGCCACTGGGTTTGTGGTCATTTTTATAGTGGGAAGAGGAAACTTAGATGCATGCTAAACTGTGTTCATATGACTGACAGGATGAAACTCCAAAATATTAAAAACAGTATGAATAATGCACAATCCCAACTCTATCCTAAAGAGTTGTAGAGAACCATCAGGCATTGCCTGGAGACTTTCAGTTACATATCTCCTACCCAAACAGCCTTTCCAGTGCTTTTGAGGATTATTATTGGAAGCAAACAGAATAACTCCCCCTAGAAAATCAATCCACTGAAATTCCCTTTGAGGATTTTAGAGATTAATCCTTTTAGAGGATCACTTTTATTCATCAATTGCTTTTCTCCCTTCGATATTTGAGGAAGTTATAAAATATGCAATTCATGAAACTTGGTATAAACCAAAGAACATGCTTAGCCTGCATGTACATTTGTGGACTTGAACTGGTGCCTTAAGGTGTAAAAAACTCCCGGGCGTGTTTACAGTCGGAAGCATGAAGACAGCACAGCATCTGATCATGGAGAGACCTCACTGTGTCGTCTCCGTGTAAGGATGTAGTGTATTTGTAACGCGCCACATGCCTGTGCGACCCCGCGCACCTCTACCCTCGCTCAATAATGTTTACGCAGGCATGCAAGTGCAGTGTTGTCCTCAGATCACTGCTCCCAAGCCTGTACCCTGAACCATAATATTGAGGCTCCTTTCGGCTTGAGGAATATTAGTTTTTGTCCTTGTAACAAGTACACGATCAAATTCAAGGAGGCTTCCTTTTTTTTTTTTTTTTTTAACGCACAATGTTCACTTTTTGCTTTGAGTTCCAGCTGTGAGTGGAATTAACTTTCAAAATAAAGAAAATGGGCTCTGCAGCTGGGGGAGAGGGTCGGGGGCCTTCCTGAATCAGACACAGTTGGTGGAGGGAGGAAATATCGTGCACACACTTCCACTACTTTTCTGTCACCATAGGAGGCCTGTGTGGAAGGAATCCCACATTATTCTGCCTTGCTATCTCCTGACTGAGTGGGTGGGTAGCAGAGTTTGTGAAAACCCAGTCGGAGGACGGTGGCCACTTTGGTCACCATTTTTCTGTGTAACATGGGAATAGTCTTTCACTGAAATGCAAGAACAGGATTACAAGCGTGATACCATGTCTACTCTTGAATTCAAAGTGTGACGGACTCATGTGTATTGCCTTTTCTAGTAACTTCCTTCACTGAGCTTTAACCTGTGGCATGCAATTATTTAAAAAAATAATATCTTCATGCATCTGGATATTTTGAGTACCATATACTCACTGAGCCCACTGTGTGAGAAAACTTAACTTTTGGACCCAGTAAGAGGACAATTTATTTGTGATACCTCCAGGTGTAGTAAATCCTGTTCCTGTGCTACTTTAAAAAATAAATAAATAAATAAATAAATAAATAATATTTTATTTATTTGAAAAACAGAGAGAGATAGCATGGGTAGGAGGCAGGGAGAAGGAGAAGCAGGCTCCCCACTGAACCAGGAGCCTGATTTGGGGCTCAATCCCAGGACCCAGGGATCATGATCTGAGCTAAAGGCAGAGTTTAACCACCCAGGCACCCCTCTGTGTTACTTTAAAAAAGTAAACAATTTACTCTATTTGTTCTCAAGACACTTGAAATGAGAAAAAAGACAGAAGTACAATTCATTTTTGTAGTGTAATTATCCTTAGGTGCATTCATTCGTCACATTTTTACTGAGTACCTACTATGGTTCGGGCACTACACCAGACACGGGCAAAAGAGGTCAAACAAAACATCCATCTCGTTGCTTGTGGCACTTTCATTTTTGTGGGTGGAAATGGTCAGTCAACTAGGAAACTGATGTGATGACTGTCTCGAAACTGTATGCCAGGTAAGGAAACAGGGCCATGTTTTTGGAGATTGCCGATGGTGGGGAAGGAGAGGTCGGTCAGAAAAGGTTTCTCCGTAGAGAGCTGCAAGCAGCAGTCTGGGAGGCTTCTGTGTGTGGAAATATAGGGGACGAGAGGTCACATGGAAGGGCAGAAAGAAGGAGAGATCAGCAGGGAGGAGCGATCAGCACGGGCTGGGTCAAATAGAGTCTCAGGAAGTGTAGCGTTTTTCTACTTCTCCCGGGCAGGTATTACAGGTAGCAGACCGGCTTTCTGCTGCACATTTTTAACCATCATTTTGGGATGATAAGAATATCACAGAGTTGTGGCAATTTGTTTCCTCCTTCCTGGAGAGGTTCCTAAACCTATGGCCACCACTGTCGTTGATACTCACCTAGCTTTGAAATTCTCTCCATCACACCCGAACACCAGCTTAAAAAGAAGGACTTGTCTATTTTTTCTCAGGTCTCAAAAAATAACTTAGTGCTCTCCAAGCTACAGATGGATGCTTTTAAACCCACTTGCCTAAATTTTCAAAGGGTTCTCTTTTGACCGTGACATGAATATATTGAGTGTTATGCAGTGGAGAAAAAGAAGACCCCTCCATATTTACCCATTTTTTTTTAAATCTTGCCGAGTTTTGTCCCCCCTCACCTGTTGCTTCTGGCATTCCTTGGGGGTGAATTCCCTGCCTTTAACATATTCCCCCAGGGGATTAGTCCATCCCCTCCGTTGTGGGTTGCATATGAATATATCACAATTTTCAACATCAAGCAGTACTAAATCTTATTTGTGCTCCATTAATGAAATCATCTATTTTATCTCATCACTGCAGGTAAAAACTATTTCCCAGATGCTATACTTCCCTATCATGACTTCTAAAATGCTGTGATGGTTACATACTATCTAGTTTACATTTAGAAAGCAGAATGTCAGCTTACTAGAAAATAATTCTAAAAAACGTGTGGAGCCATTCGCCAGCCCGCCTCAGCTGCCACCAAATGAATAATTCCACGAGGAAAAGCGGGACCATGCAGGCAGTCACAGAGTCTGTTGTTTTCATAGAACTTGATAAATTAATTAGTTCATCTTGTGATTATGTAACTCTGTTAGAAAGAACAAAGTATTACTAGGATAGCTTTAGATAAATAAGAGCATACTGAATTTCCTTTTATTTTTTCATTTTTTTTAAAATTCTGAGCAGAAATTAAATATCTTAAAAACAGGGATGCTACTAGTATTGCATAGTATACACTCTAATCGGGCACGCTAAAATGTCAAAAAATCATCGAGTGCAAAGTGATCAAATAATAGTTTGATTAAGTCTACATCTGTAATGAGTTGATATTGTGTGCCAAAATGTGCATCAGTCAATCAAACTTCTCAATTTATAATTAATTATAATATTTATGGTTATAACCAGGGATAGGAAAATATAGAAGAAAAATATCTTGAAAATGGAGAAACAAACAAAAAGATAAACTATATTAATATATCTACCATAAACATGCATACACAGACATACATATGCATGAAATGTACGACATACATTGTTTGTTGAATGAGTATTCATTTAGAACTTACCATATGCCTGCAGCTGCCCATATTTATATGGAAGCTTACTTATTCAAAGAACACAATTCCTTCCCAAATAAATTTGATATAAATTCCAGTGTTTCCATCACATTATTGGATGAATCACATTGTAATCTTCCTACTGATATTAATCTTCCATAGACTCAGAGTCTGTTTTATCTGTGATGATGACTTCATGAGTCGCTATTTATGGAAAGATGCAAACAATTTCAAAATATGGGAAATCAATGTTAAAAAAGGTAAATGCCTAATTCTATACTAGGAGTGTTTGCTTTTTTTTTTTTTTTAAATATCTAATCAAATACGACAAGGTACTTAAAAGGTGATAAAGTTGTGGTAGCACAGAAACATGAGGGAAATAGAAGTATGATGAGAGAACGTCAAAAAGTTTTCTGGGAAAAAACAAAACAAAAAAACAAAAAAAGGAGATCCCAACCAGCAGAAACCCTCAGCACAATGGCAGGACTTAGTGCTGGCTCACTTCCTAAGGCATATAAACTTTGCAAATCTCCATTTGAGATTTTTGTCCCCTTCAGTCTCTACACAAGCATCTGACCGGGCTTTCAGAGCAAACCTCAATCAACAAGTTCCATTTGATCTGACTGGCCTGCAAACCCAAGAGCATTTGTAATCTCCACTAGTGTGTGAATGGTATGAGCCTCCCAGTCCATTTCAAAGTAGACTCTGAGATCTGCAGTGTATAGTACTTGTGGGAAAGCATATCATCCATCAGCATCAGAAGAGACTTGAAGCGCTGGGGAGAATGGGCGCATGGGTTGGGAGCTGCTGTGCAAGCCTGTCTCCAAAGGCATGAAGAGCTGAGATGTGGAAGGAGGACAAGATGGACTTCCTGCAGCTGTAAGGGTCAAAAACCAACCAAGGGCAGAAGCGACAGGAACATGGAGCTGGACTCCGTGTAGGGAGGTGCTGTGCAGCCCTGAGAGGACTCCAGGAATAGATACGCTGAGTATGGGGACACGGAGTCCAGGGCAAGAATTCAACCAGGGTCGCAGTGACCCTCCAACGGGGTATCACGAAACAGATCGCTGCAGTCTAGTAGAGGATAGGATGTTTATTTCTAGTAGAGTGCTCAGTCAAACCTGAGATCCTAGGACGACCGGCAGATTCATTTCACTATGACTGCTTTTTTCAAAATCTCAACATCTTTGAGTGGATAGAAAATATCAAATTGAACTTTTGATATAGGACCTTTGTTGTAATAAATATTAGCGTTAAAATACACAACAATTGTCATCAACTAAAAATGTTATCAGATGGGGTGTCTGGGTGGCTCGGTTGGTTAAGTGTCTGCCTTAGGCTCGGGCCATGATCTCAGGGTCCTGGGATCAAGTTCCACATCAGGCTCCCTGGTCAGTGGGGAGTCTGTTTCTCCCTCTTGCGCTCTCACTCTCTCTCAAATAAATAAATAAAATCTTTTAAAAATGTTATTAGATAATGAAGATACGGAAAGAAAAAGCAAATATAATGACATTCTGTAGAAGTGACTTGAATTAATTTGAAAAGAAAAAAATATGCTTTTCTCACACTGTGTTAAAATGCCTGGTAGAATTCATTCAGTATAGACTGGAAAGATCATGAAGCATTTCAGGCTTTATAATTGCCCACACATGGTCAAATTTTGGCTAGCTGGATAGTTAAAAATTCACTAACGGGCTGTTTGAATGAAGCTCAGTTTTTGGTCTCCAGACACTGGCTCGAAATGTTTTTCAGTGACAGTTTTCCTCCTTGTTAAATCTTGTTATTGCTCACAATGTATGAAACTCCCACTTAGACAATATTCAGTGAAGCAAATACTTGTAAGCAGATTCCATGAAGTTAAAATTCATGTGATGATTTATGTGCTTCTTCAATCTACAAACCATCATTGTTCAATCGGGACATTTTAACAGGCATTCAGAACTGTTAGAACCTATAGGCCAGGTACTCTTTCCTCCAACACATTAGAAGAGAGGGAATGAAGTATTAGATACAGTCTGACGACTTTTGATTTCATTTTTACTAAATTTTGATTAAATAATTCTATTTCTAAAGAGTAAAATAGCACATTTTCATTGAAATGTTTGAATTTCTTAAGTTACATCTTATACTATCTAATGAGTTCTTTTGATTTTTACCAGTGGATATATAGATGCTATTTGCATTTCTTATAGGAAGATGCTTTGTTTCTGGCTAAATTTAGGCAACTGTAGTTAAACAAATTCATTTCAAACTCATCATCTAGTCAGTTTAAAATGTTTGGTTCCCTGTAGATAAAGAATAAGTCTAAGGACGCGTGACCGAATGCTGAACCTCTTTTTATTTCCATAAACATTGTGGGGGCATGTTCCTGGTTATTTATTTTGGGAACAGCCAAAATTCATTGTAAAAATATTTTTAAAATCTACATGTTCTACTAGATTAAAAATGTATATGTCCAACACACAATTCAAAGGTCTTGTAATCTTGAATACAAAAAGTCACAGGTAAAACTATATAATTTTTTCTTTCTAAAATATGACGATAAGGAGTGTAAATATGATTTCATTGGGGATGTTTGGGCAGGGAATGCTCCTCAGATCTGAGTGACATTTTAATTTTGGGGCATATGCTTATGAAGAAAGCTTCTCAGTTAGCACTACTTCTTACAAAGCTTTCTTTTATGTAGATGCCAAATCAATTTTATAGCAGGCTTTTCATCTCTCACTCTGCCAAGGGAAAGTATGTAGTTTAAAACTAAACTATCTGTTAAGGAAATGAAAAAATCACCCAGAGGGCTTCATGGTCTTTGAAAATTAGTGCCTAAAAATTTACAGATGTCCCATCTGATTAAAAAAAAATCATTTACAATAAATATAAACAGAAGGATAAAATTTATCTGGTAAACGTGGCCTCCAGGCTCATTTGGATCTTCCATTTGTAATCAAATACGGTATTTTTAAGGATCCAATTCAGAATGTCGAATTTACCTTGCAGAAATTCAGTTTTCTTGTATTTTCCCCCAAGGGAATGAAAGGAAAATTATTTCGTATTTAAAAGACTGCATAATTAAGTCCTTTGTTTTCTCTTCCAGTGAGTAAATATCTAGTCATTAATACAGAAAACATAACTATTTCATCGGGAGAATGTGGCACGTGGGCAACGGGGGACAGTCTGACAGCCCTCTTGGACGCATGTCAGGTGACTAGCAGTTTTCTCCACCTGGCAAGGAGCCCGATGAAATTCCACCGCTCTCAGGGAGCCGTTTGTTAGTTATTGGTGTAGGGTGTCCAAGAAACTAAGTGCTGAAGATTGAATCATTTATCTCAGCAAAATGGACAGATGTAGATGGGGCATTCTAAGTTTTCAGCTTGTTCAGCTGAGCTAACATATAAAATAAGCAAGATAGAGAAGTCAGAAGGATTATCAAATATTTTACAATGTTTTCTAGCTGTTTTAAGATATATGTATTTTAACCATTGACTTAGTTTGCTTGAACCGCTCTAACAATGTACCACACACTTTCTCAGAGTTCCAGAGGCAGGAAGTCTGAGATCAAGGTGTAGGCAGGTTGACTGCTCTGTAGGACCCTGAGAGGCAATGGGTTCAGAGCTTTCACCCATATTTCTGGAAGGCCCTGTTCTCTCTGTGTCTTCACAGTATCTTCCTTCTGTCCATGTCTACGTCCAGATTTGCTCTTCTTGTAGGACAGCAGTCATTTCAGATTAGGGCCCACATTAATGACCTCATTTTAATTTAATTACCACTTTAAAGACCCCATATTCAAGTACAGTCTCATTCTTAGGTGCTGGGGGGTAGGACTTCAAATAAGAATTTTGAAGCGGGGGGAGGGAAATACAGTTCAACCCATGATAAATACACAGGGTACAAGACACTATCCAGGGATAGTGTTAAATACAGGGATTTAAGCTGGTCCCAATTATCTGCTAGATATGTCGTGTTGGTAGTAGTTAGGATGGCTCATAAAGGAAAATAACAGAGGAAGAAATAATACGGTACATGTATTCTAAGTTCTCATGTATAGATGACCCATCTCATAGTATTTATAGTGAATTCTATTTAATTTGCCTTCTCTTCTGAATTAAGATTGTTCATTAGTATCTTATAATTTTCCACATACCTTTTCCACAATCTGACCCCATATTCTCTACCTCTATCTTGCCTTTACGATTGTAGATCTGTGAAGCTAAAACTTTCCCTTCACAAATGCAAAACAAATTTAAGAAAAAAGTCTTTTTTCAGTTAATTATCCTTGACTCTAAATCCAATTCTTGCTGCACATGTAGCAATGCTATATTACAGTATAAACATGATTTTAGTTCAGAAAGTTACTATATTTCTACTTAAGTCTATTTTGCTTTATGAGGGCTATTAATTTAGTTTATGTATGACATCTCCCAAATAGATAAAAAGATGCTAGAGGGCAATGCATGTTTCTTTAATTTATGTTGGTCACCAAGGCAACATCTGGGACCCTGCACTACAAATAAGGGCTCTCGGTCAATGTTTCTTCCCCGACTTCATGTTGCAGTGACACAATCATTCTACCATGCTGTATAGTTTATGGAGGCTGAATTTCTTCCTCACCATAATGTGTGTGCAACCTGGTTTCACCATATCTAAGTTGATCCAGGAAGCACATTTTTTCTTGATATACGCCTCAAGCAAGTGCTATTACAGGAAGTCAAATTATTGGTCAGCGATGTTGCTTGGCCTCTGCATATCTTACACAAGTATTCTCACATGTATTACGAACAGAGAACACATTTTCTCTCATCCAGCTGAGTTACAAGTCAAGTTACTGCATGTATTTACTTGGGTTATCTTCTAAGCAGCCGTGCAAAATATGCCATAGATCTCAATGTACTGAATGTATAATCTCTTGGTGTTGACATTTTTCTTCAGTAAAAATAAATGTAAGGAATGTATTGCTAAAAGCTAAAGTAATTATTTTGAAGTGCCAAATTTTCATTGGCAGGTAAGCCACATGCTGGTAATGGGTTGGGCAGGAGCACTTCTAGAATCACAGAGTAAGAATTAACATGGTTGCAAACTGATAGCATTTGACAGACTAACTCCATCTTCAAAGTCTTGAAAACATCACAAATATGTTGTCATTTAATCTCTCTTTACGTATTTTTCCAATTTCAAATCAAAAGACTATTGAATATAATGGAGCCCCTGAACAGTTTCAAGGTCCCATAGGGGAATACAAATTTTTAGGACAAAAATAAACATGACAAAGGCTATTTTTGTTTCTGGACTTCCTGTACTTTGTCTTATATTAATAGTTTGGTCACGTATTGCTTAACTTTTTTTATGGAAATTTTCAAACATATAGAAAGTAAAGACGGTAGTTTAATGGAGCCCTGTCACCCACCTTGAAAATTAGAAACATTTTGCAATTATGTAATTTTATTTTATTTTATTTTATTTTTTTAAAATTTTTTAGTTAACATATAATGTATTATTAACCCCAGGGGTACAGGTCTGTGAATCACACTCACCATAGCACATGCAATTATGTAATTTTAAACAAAACAGATTGTTCATGTGGATTGGGGATTTATTAATTAGTTATTCATGGGTTTAATTAATTATATCAGTTCCATTAAGTAATTATTAAATTAACTTAAAATGTCTTTTAATGTTTGCTGACATCATTAAAAAAATCTAACTAGATCTTTCCTCAGCCACCCTATTTTTTGTCACCATCAGATTAACATGCCATCCCATTACCTTCAAAATCTTAACTATAATGTGCACTGATTTCACTGATGTTCAATGGAATGTTCAAATCATACATTCTATAAGTCAGGAGGAATATTGTTGGAAAAAACAAAGTAAGGAGTTATTATAATCTTACTGTTATTCTTTGGATTACAAGATGAGAAAGGGGTAAAATTTGCTTTACAGCGATGAGAAAATAACAAATCAGCCCACTCTCCTTATGTTGGAAAGAAGTCCTGCAACTTATGAATGTTTTATGATATAAAATTTCTCTATTCATTTGTTCATGTGTTTAACCAAAAAGTATTGAACGTCTTCTGGGGTTGCTAAACACTGGAGTGATACTGAGTGATACAGATAAGTCCTGACTCTAATAAAAGTTCCAGAAAATTCCAACTCCAAGAAACTTTTGCAATATCATGCAGGGAATGAAATAGCAGGAGAAGTAGAGGGAGCTGTGAAAAAATAAGAGAGGACCCAGGCTAGTCTGAGGTCAAGGAAGTCTTTTGGGAGCAAGCAAATGGCCCTGAAGCAGAGGCTCCCTAGACAGGCAACACTGAGCCAGGGCAACAGGGAAGCCGGGCAAGGAGGGGGAGGAAGACAGAGCTAGGGAAGGAAGTGATGAGCCATTCTCGCTTAAAGCTAAAAAAATTGGGATTTATCCTGAGCCCAATGCAGAGCTGCCCCAGCATTTTGGCATGGGTAGTAGGACACACTTTGACCAAAATTTAATCTGGTTTCAGTGGGGAGGAATGGACTAAACACAATAGGTCTTTAGAGAGAGAATGACTTACTACACGAGTGAGTTGGGCTAGTCAGTCACATGAGCTGCATATCCACAGTATAGACAGAGAAGAGAGGGGTATAGAGAGCACATAACTCTTTTATTATTTTAACATAGATGGAATAAAACAGTAAAAATAACCAACTTGCTCAAAATCAAGTTACAGATTTCAGTTCTTTCTGATTCACAGTCTAATTCTTCTTCTTCTTCTTCTTCTTTTTTTTTTTTTTTTTGAGAGAGAGAGAGAGAGAAAGCAAGAGCATGGGTAGGGACAGAAGGAGAGGGACAAGCAGACTTCTCATTGAGTGTGGAGCAGGATGCTGGACTTGATCTGAGGACCATGAGATCATGACCTGAACCAAATGCTTAACTGATTGAGTCACCCAGACGCCCCAGTCCAATTCTTTTGATGTTATTATAGTGCTTCCCTTTAAGAACAGTTTAGTGGTTCTAAAATAGAAAAAAAAAAAAAAAGAAAGAAAAACTAAACTATCCTTTTTGCTTGAGAATACCTGTTATGTGACACAAATGTATCTTAGTTTCTCAATCAATCTGTGCTAATTTTATTTGTTACGCATTTTTCCCAGCACCCTTGATCTGACTCTTCTGGCGGCCCCACTTTGTTTAGAGGCTCTGTATTGCTAAGTGGACGTTGAGAAAGTGCCATGCATGCAGGAAAGAAACTGAGGTCACCCAAACCCTTGTCTGTTTTAATGTGTCCTACCTGACTAAAACCTGATGGATTCAAATGTCTTATATTTGAATATATAGATGTGTTCTATATATTCAATATATAGATCTATATTGAATATATAGATGTGTAGATGATCATCTCATTCTCTAATTTCTAATTTGCATTAAATATATTCCACATCACTCATATATGCATAAATCATTTTTTAAAAAGTTAATCTTGCTCTCAGCAAATTCTTTATGTTCAAAGATCTCAAAACTAATGGCTACATTGAGAAATCATTTATATTTTCTCCTCTAAATTATTTTCCATAATGTTAGCAGAGTCATATTGGTTGATTTGAAAAAGTTGCAGCTGAAGAACAAGAAAATGCACAGTAGATGCAGCCAATTCCCCAAACCAGTCAATTTAGGCTAAAGATAAACCCAGCTAGATAAACTGCCATGATCATCAATAGTCACAACCAACCTATTATATGACTGACTTTTAAAATTTTGTTTAGGATCCAGAGCTTAGATGAGAAAATAAGATCCTACCATTTAATTTTGTGTTACCTTAAGAGTTTACTTAGAGGAATAATTCAGGTTTCTTTTAAAATTACTGCTATTTTTTATTCCCCCTGGAGAAAGCTTTATTTATACAGAAGCCCAGGCATAGGATTTATTTGAATTTGAATTAAAATGTGGGATGGCTCCAAAGTCTATCATATTTACATTCCTGGCAAAAACCTAAATATTGCTGGAAGGCATATATTCCTTTGTGAACTGTTAGGGATTTGAGGGATTTTGGTGTTTTAGAGCTCTTTCTGAGGTTATGAAAGCTTTCTAAAGGAAATATATTGTGGCTTTACAAATTTGAAGGTGAGAATTCTTTTAGCATGCCAAGTTCACCACAATTTTTTGTTGGAATTAATTCTCAGTATCTGAAATGGAAAGAGTAAAATAGGAAATAGTATCTACCTGAAATTGTTTACTCCAGGTCAGTTCAATTAACAGTTACCGCCCTACAAGTGAAAATACAGTTTTTCAAAGCAACACATGCAGATTTAACCACAAGAAACCTATTAGCATCAATGGTTGTCACACAGCAAACTTCTCAAGGGCTTTATTGAACATGTATCCTTAAGTGTCAAACATCAATAACAAACAAAAACTGTTTTTTTGTTATTTTTTTTTTTTTTTTGAGCAATCACATTCTAAGCAACTGCCTTCTGAAAGATATTTTTAAAAGAAATATATGATTGATTATCTTTAGGTGCATTTTTATATGCTTACAACCTTACTCTTTTCCCCTTTAATCCAGGTAAGAATACATACAACTAATTTAAGTCTTCCCCAAGCCCTTCAGTTTGGTTTCTGTCTTCCTACAACATCCTGTATTAATACTTTAATATTCTTTTTTTAAAAGATTTTATTTATTTATTTGACAGACAGAGATCACAAGTAGGCAGAGAGGCAGGCAGAGAGAGAAGGGAAAGCAGGCTCCCCGCTGAGCAGAAAGCCCGATGTGGGGCTCGATCCCAGGATCCTGAGATCATGACCTGAGCCGAAGGCAGAGTCTTAAACCACTGAGCCACCCAGGCGCCCCAATACTTTAATATTCTTACATCCTTGTCTATTCCCCTCCCTAAACTCTGAGATTCTGAAGAACAGGGTCTGTGCCATGTTCCTGAACTGAGCACACCAATTCTCTATGGGAGGCAGAAAATTCAATTATTCACTGAATAGTATGATCAAATGCGACTGGATTCTGAAGCAAATACCTTAATTACCACATCCTTAAACCTATGTTAAGTCATAACTTGGTAGCATGTAGTTGCATAGTAACAAAACTTTGGAATTTGGGTTGTTCCCAGAATATTCCAGTAATATTGTTAGAGTGCAGATCACACCTGCTCTCCATCCTGTAGTAGTACCTGTAGGGACAAGTTAGAACTAAATGTAGGAGAGGGGCACCTGGGTGGCTCAGTGGGTTAAAGCCTCTGCCTTCAGCTCAGGTTATGATCTCTGGGTCTTGGGATCAAGCCCCGCATTGGGCTCTCTGCTCAGCAGGGAGCCTGCTTTCTCTTCTCTCTGTTTCTGCCTGCCTCTCTGCCTACTTATGATCTCTGTCAAATAAATAAATAAATAATCTTTAAATGTAGGAGAGACATTTGCCGTTAAACCTTCACATGTTGGGGGCGCCTGGGTGGCTCAGTGGGTTAGGCCACTGCCTTCGGCTCAGGTCATGATCCCAGGGTCCTGGGATGGAGCCCCGCATCCGGCTCTCTGCTCAGCGGGGAGCCTGCTTCCCTCTCTCTCTCTCTCTGCCTGCTTCTCTGTCTACTTGTGATCTCTCTCTGTCAAATAAATAAATAAAATCTTTAAAAAAAAAAAATACCTTCACATGTTGTTCATGCCTCTTTGGTAAGATATTGGTAAAGAGATGTAGACAGGTTAAGAGACTACATTTTTTTAAAGGATTTTAATTATTGATTTGACAGTGAGAGACAGTGAGAGAGGGAACACAAGCAGGGCGAGTGGGAGAGGGAGAAGCAGGCTTCCTGCAGAGCAGGGAACCCAATGTGGGGCTTAATCCCAGGACACTGTGATCACGACCTGAGCCGAAGGCAGAAGCTGAATGACTGAGCCACCCAGGCGCCCCAAGAGACTACTTTTTAAAAAGATTTATTTATTTTAGAGAAAAAGCACGAGCACATGCATGAGAGGAGGGGCAGAGAGAGAGAGGGATAGAGAGAATGTCAAGCAGTCTCGACACTGAGCGCTGAGCCCCATTTGGAGCTCGATCTCATAGCTCTGAGATCATGACCCAAGCTGAAATCAATAGTTGGAAGCTTGACTGACTGAACCATCCAGGTACATAGGGACTACTTCTGTGTATTTTAACCAGGTTATTCTGAATATAAGCCCCCAAATTATAAAAACTGCTCAATGGGAAAACAGTGTTATGTTCCCTTTATCCAGATCATCTTTTCCCAGCTGCACAGAAAATCATGAGGCCATTCCATTCAGGGCATGGCATTCCTTCAGTCCCAGGCCATCAGACTGGTTTTGTAAAGGCAGTGTCCTTAAACTGCCCACCCTCCTGTTTGTGACTCTAGAATTATATCCCTTAGGATTTCCCCTATACTCATTTGTGTTTGTATTAGTATCTTGTGGCTGCTGTGACAAGACCACAGTCTGGGGCTACAAATAACACAAATTTATTATTTTACTCTTCTGGAAGGCACAAGTCCAAAATTGGTTTTGCTGGGTTAAAGTCAAGGTCTTGGCAGAGCTGGTTGTTTCTGGAGTCTCCAGAAGGAAGTCTTTTTTCTTGGTTCTTCTAGCTTCCAGAGGACACTGGCCTTTCCTGCCTCATGACCCCTTCTTCCCTTCCCTCCAATCTCATGCCCCCGCCATCATATCTCCAGCCTCTTTTGACACTCTTGCCTCTTTCCCAAGGACCCCTGTGGTTGTATTTAGAGCTCTCCTGGAGAAAGGCAGGATAATATCACCACTTCAAAATTTTTAACTTAATCACATTTGCAGAGCTCCTTTGGCTTTATAAGGCAGTGCTCACAGGCTTCAGGGTCAGGAAGGGATATCTCTGAAGGGGTATTATACAGTTTATCACACCATTGCTTTAAAAACAAAACAAAGTACAACCCTGCCCACACAAAGATTAGTCAACATCATCTGCTCTACCAGAGGGTTCCTGTAATAGCAACTACTACCTTGGGAACCCAGACCTGCCTCTTCCTATCTCCTCAATCATTGATCCACACTGTAGGACTTAAATGAACATGAATATGTTTCCTCAGGTTACCATGATGTCAGCACTCTAGTGTGCTATTGCAAACATATGACCAAATAAATAAGACACAGTGGGGGTGTTGACTCCTGTTTAGAGGTATGGCACAGGATGCCTGGTTCCTGATCTTCTCATTGGAGCTCTCATCCATTCTACCCAGATGCTCAGCAAGCGCTCCCTTCCTGCAGCCGCATTGCTGTTTTTAAGAAGAAAGCCTCTTTCTATGACTTCCAAACACTGGCATGGTCTCTCCAACTCAGAAAAATCCCATGAATTCATGAATGGTAATTGTATTCTTCTAAGTGTAGAGAACAATTCAAGAGACAGGAGTCTTCCTATGACTATTTTTGTGCCTTCTATCTCTCCTTCCAGCCTCCCTGTCTTGGCTCAGTCTCTCTCCTGAGAGTCTTTCTCTTGTTTGGTTCTATAGCGATTAGAACACCTTTCCCTCCTCCCTAGAAATCTTGAAGGCAAAAACCTTTCTCTCTTGGGTATTTTCCTTTTGCAGATTATAGCTGGTCAAGGCAAGCACTCTTGTTTTATTAAATATACAGGAAAAGCGTTTGTCAACAACACATTTATTCACTCAGTCATCAATTCATTCAGTAATAACAGTATCACATATTGAGGTTTTTCCCTGTGACAGTCACTGAGCTTAGCACTGCATTCACATGATCTGATTTAACAAACATCTCTGAAGAAATAATTTTGTAAACAGTATGATGATAGGTCTTGTAGTGAATGTAGGAAACAATGACTTATGATCTAGTATGAGAATTGTATTTTATAACACAAATTTAAATAACACTTCAACAGAGGTTTACAGATGCACAAAAGAAGGGGCCAGATTACATCTGAGGAAATAGAGGTGATGTTTGTGGATAGGATGGCATTTGAAAAGGAAGGAAGGGGCATTGGGGAATCAAGGAATGTGCAAACATCGTGCTCATAAAAATGAAGAGAAGGATTGATCATAATGCCTGCCTGATGTGTCTTAAATGTGCTATTTGAAAGTTGAATGCCAGCAAATATGGTAAGATATTTGTACATAGGCACAGATAGGATAAGGGGCTGATTCTTCTGCACAGCTCTACATGACTAATCTGAAGGTACATGCCCACATCACAGGGAGCGCATGAAAGCAGGGAGGTGGATTTTCACCTTACCTACATTACCTGGCTTCTCCAAGCATCTCCTAAAATCCCAGCTATCCATCAAGAACCTTGTAAAAAATTGAAATTTCTCAGCTGAGTTTTTCCTGTTAAAAGACTGACAGCAATTTGTAAACATGTCTTTTATGACACTTTTTGCTTGGTTTTAGCTCTCTCTCTATATTTTTTTCCCCTTATCTTCCATGTAAGCCTCTTGAGACTAAAGTTCCTTGAAAGTACCACCTGTATTATCATTATCTTTTCCACTTCTAGAGCCTAGCACATGTCCTGTTTACGATAGAAAAAAAGAAAAAAAAAGGAGATAGTTATTGCCATAAATCAAAGAAATAGATGGCTATGGAAGGAAATGTTTTGAGGGCAGATTGGGCTTAGTATGGAGGGAGAGGTCCATATTCTGGCCAAACATACTTTGACGTCATCCCTTTTCTGCTCTAACAAAGTGCAGGCTACATGCTCTCATCCATACTTTTGCCCTGGGGGAGGTTTAGGATCCTTGATCTCCTTCGGATTCTCAGGAGGCCACCAAACCAGGGACCCGCAGTTTACAAAGAGAAAGGCAAAGTGTGCTCTGTGTGAGTGCTCTAACTAGGTATGCATCATTTTCCTTGGGCGCCCTACTCTCTGACTTCAGAGTCTGAGCGCTGGGAGAAAGCACTTCTACTCCGTTATGTTTCCACACCACCGTAAATCAAAAACCAGTTAGCCCTCGCTGTGAATCCAGGCCATGTTTGCTTTCCCATACTTGGGTAGCTCCTGAGCTGCATCAGACCTGTTCATGTCTTGTCCTCTACTTTTCAAGAGGGAACTCTTCCTGGCAATGAGACCTTCTTCTTACAGCTTATCAACTCTACTGCTAGCTGCATGGGATCTAAGCATGCTTTGAAAATGCCATCCAGATGTTGTCTTCTGCATCCCAGTGTGTCCTAACTCTACGGCTTCTCTCCCTCTGCGCTGGCTTCCAACCTGGCTCTCTTCCACACTTGCCTCAGTCCCAGCATTCCATACCCAGCAGCCGCAGGGGTGTGGGGAACCATGAAGTCAATCACCTTCTTCCCTCCTGGCCTCTCCTCTTAGCCTCAATCTCCCAGGTCCGTGTGATCTGGTTCTGGCCTCTTCTCCAGCTTCACTTACATTCATGCACCCTTCATCTGTAATGCTCCAGACTTGCTCTCATTCCCAGTGCTCTCCAGGTGCAAGTGCCCTGTACACAGCCTTGCTGCTCCACTCTTGTCCAGGTCTCAGCTTAGATGGCAGGCTCTGCAGCGCTCTAGGGGAATGCCACCTGTCCACTCTCCCTGCAATCGGTTCTCTCCCTCTTCTATCTCTCTCTCTTATTTCCTGCATTGTACTCATCATGGATGGATGGGTCGATTCCTTTCTCTCTCTCCCTACTAGACTGTAAGTGGAATCTCATCTGCCAGATTCGTTCTGCAAATGTCGAATGCCATGCAAATAAAGGATTCGCATTTTCCCTACATTCATGCATTTGGTATGTACCTTTTGGGAACAAGGATTCTTAACTATTTAGTAGTATCTGGGCTGCCCAAACATGAGGAATTAGGATTTTGACTCTCAACACTTGGTTGGATAACTTCTTCTGTCTTATGAGAAATTGCCAGTGTAGACTGAATAAGGGTTGTCTTTCCAGACTCAGGCTTTTGAACTAAACCCAGTTCAATCGTTTACTCTTTATATAACTTCAGGTGAATCCCTTAACCTACCTGAGTCTCAGTTTTCTCTTCCATTGAATGAATCACTTAAAAATTGAATTTATTTTATTAAAATAATTTATTAAAAATAAAATTATTTAAAATTAAGTAATTAATTTTAAAAAATAAATTATTAATAAAGTAATTTTAATGTATCAAAAAGAATACCACCTCATGAAATTTCGATGAAGAAGAATTGACCCAAAACATACAACCACATAGAACATGAGCTGGCCCATTGTAAATGCCAATGATAGTTATTATTAGGGATTTAACATACCTAAGGAATACATACTTAAGCTTTTACTAAATATTAGAAGTTTTTTATATAGTTGACAATTAATTTTTTTAAATACATGATATTTAAGTTGTTAAAAGGTTAACAAGACATGTTATCCCAGATTACACATATTTTTCATTCTTTAAGACCAGGAAATCTAGGCTTTATTGAAGTTTATACAAAGGTTAGTGTAAAAGGTTGCTCTTTGAAGCTTGTGAAATCATACAGTTCTTCAGCTATAAAAAGACAAATATTTGACTTGCAGTCTATGTAATGACTTCTATCTGCTTATTTATTTGACTAAAAGCATCCATGGGGAACCAGGTATGTTGATACTGGGCTTTACATGGCATTGGTATGGAAATGCCAATTAGAATGTAACAAAATCACCCGTTGCTTTAAATTCAGCTGGACCAGCTGGAATTGAATCTATAAGCCATAATTTGTGCAAATATATACCCAGAACTCTGTTGTTTCTCTCTTTACAGGAAAAAGAAATATGTAGAGGAAAAATGTTCCTCCTTATTAAGAACCAAAGCTGTATCAATTTCATTAAAGAAACTAAGCTAGTTTAATAATAAGAGGAAATGAGAATTATATGCATAGCAATGTTGTGAAAACTGAAGCATAAATGCAATGTACTTCACTTTTTAAGAGATCACAAGCTCTGATTCTCTAAGCAACTACTGCTATTTGGTGAGATGTTTGTTTTTGAGCTGAAATATTCTGGTGTTTTTAAGAACAATCCTAGCCATCAAACCACAGGGGAGTCACTATACAAAAAAAAAAAAAAAAAAAAGTCAATGAACAATCATTTACATTGATTGCATTTCCAAATTGAGATTCCTTACAATCTCTCTATTAGTATTATTTAATTTAAGGTGTTCTTATACCCTTTCTTTTCAAATGTATGATTCTAAAAGGTATTTGGATACTTTCATCTGCTACATATTACTGTATAAATGTTTTCTTGATTGCACTTAGGGTAGAAAATGAGATGAATGAGTTACTTTCCTATATTTCTGGCTGCTTCTATATCCATCCTTCTTGTAGATAGGGTGGAGCTAGTATTATTTATTTAAATATGAATATGGAAAATGAATGTAAGCATAGAAAATCACTTTCTGTGTTTGTCTAGCACACTTTCTTTTTCTATAACTCTCCAATTGAGGAAGCAGAGATGGCTTGATAAATCCATTGCAGTATTTAAGATTGTAATCTTATTTTAATACTGTGATAAGTAAAAATATGCTGCTTTTCCTTTTTTACCACTGTGCTTCCAAGTTCTGCTAGAAAGTGTTCAATATAAAGAGATAGGAATT
This sequence comes from Lutra lutra, assembly GCF_902655055.1. Classification (NCBI taxonomy): domain Eukaryota; kingdom Metazoa; phylum Chordata; class Mammalia; order Carnivora; family Mustelidae; genus Lutra; species Lutra lutra. Next base: position 193,921,613 of record NC_062280.1, read on the forward strand.
CTTGAACAAAGTCATAGGACAATCATCCTAATGAGGAAACGTTGATGACCCATGACTAAAATTTAATTTCTCTCAGGTACTGACTCCTCAGAAAGGCACTCCAACAAGGCAGTGGTAGAGAAAGAATAAGAAATGTTCTGTTCGAATTAGTCTCTGAATCCAGTTGTATGAATGTTCTTCCTTCAATTTGACCCATTGTTCTTTGAATTCACTAACCTCACCTTTTTAGTGCTGGTCACATTTATTATGCATTATATCTTATGCTTGATATTCTTTTTTTTTTTTTTTAAGATTTTTATTTATTTATTTGACAGAGATCACAAGCAGGCAGAGAGGCAGGCAGAGAGAGAGGAGGAAGCAGGCTCCCTGCCAAACAGAGAGCCCGATGCAGGGCTCGATCCCAGGACCCTGAGATCATGACCTGAGCCGAAGACAGAGGCTCAACGCACTGAACCACCCAGGCGCCCTTATGCTTGATATTCTTAAAATCTGTTTCTAGACTGACCCATGCAATGGCTGATTGATGAGTTTTCTTGAATATCAGCACCATCCCTATACTTTGCAACTCAGCAGGATTGGCTTTTTTGTCATTTCAGGAAGCTACTAGCCAAAGCAGTACTCTTGTTTAGAATAGAAGGCACCTCATTGGGGTGGATTTCAGCCCTGCTAGCTTCATAGGTCAAGAGCCCTAGAGCAGTGCACAAACTGTACATCCAGATGCAACAGCCCAGTGTAATTTGCAGCTTCTATGTGGGTGGACATAATCAGAATCCAGGTATTGATAACTTGAATTCATTATGAAACTCCTTTAACCAACTGAAATAATTACTTAAGAATCACCCATTCAATGAAAGAAATGTCAAACCACCCTGCTTAAAATGGTGTATTTATTTTTTAAGTTTCTATACTGTAGAATTTTCTCCAAAGAGGAAATCTTTTGTACTTTTTTTTTCTTACACTATCCTTAACTATTTTTAGTCATTATGAATTTAAGTGAAATTGAGAAGGCTGTAAATGACGACCATAAATCTCAAGGTTGTCCTGTATGTGCACTTTTCATTAACACTGATTTACACTTAAAACAAAGGGCTAAAAATAAAATATAGAAATGGGTCTAACGGTTAGTTGGATGAGCTTCAGACTTAGAACCCCTGGGTTACAATCCTGGTTCTGCATTGTCTTGAGCCAATGAGCCCTCCTAAGCCTTAATTTCTCATTTGTAATAAAAGAGGATGATAAGATATTTAATGTGAAATAAATGGGAAATTTCATGCAACACGCATAGGATTGTATTTGACACATGGTACCTACTCCATTAATTTGAGGTTATATTACTATTAAGACTCAAGCAATACTAGGTAATGTTATTTAAATAGTGACAATTCATTTGCATCCTCAAATAGAATGGATAGCCTACATAATATTACGAAATACCTTACACCTTTTCTTTTTTTCTGTATTAAAATAAAAGGAGAGTATGGGAATTAGTCACAGTTCTCAGAGGACGTGAAATCCCTGTATGTAGCCTTCTGTCCTCCTCCCTGGGGGCATCCTGGAATGGCAACTTTTGCAACCAGGGACCAGCGTGTTAAGTTGCCTTCTCATCTTCTCTAGATGGGGCCTTCTTATTATGTATCAATCTTCTCTTCACATGAATTTATCCCTCAGATAGTGAGAAAAGAAATGTAATCCATTCTGCATCAGTATGAAGATTTATTTGCACTCTTCTTTTATTTCATGGTAGAAGATATTTAATACCTCTCAGTGAAATAGGAATCCTGGATTTGAATGTATCGCTTTCTTCAAGCAGTTAATGCAGACTAAGCTAACTTGTACCATCACTAAGGAAAAAAGGTAGGGAGGAAAAAAAAAAAAAGAAACCTGAAGCAGTACAGGATCTTACTTTACCACAAAAATCTCTGTTTAAAACGATACAAAACAAAACAAGAAGCATCAAAAGAGCCTGGTGCTTCAGGTCAGGGAATGGATAAGCACCATCTTTCATACATCAGCGTTCACCATGATTTCAGTACAGCACACGTCCTTTCCTTCTTTATGTGTCTAAATTCAAGTATTAATCTCTTCCTTTCCTGATGAAACTCTTATAGCTATTTTTCTTAGACTGTAGTTTTTATGGCTCTCGAGTACTGCCCCTATGACCCAAATTAAAAATAGTAAGAGGATGTGAGCGGAATTACATCTGAACCAGCCTGTTTTCGCATGAGAAAATTCTAGCTGAAGAAGGGTTTGTTAGATAAATGTTGCCATGAAATCGTCTTATTGTAATCAAAAAATAAAATAATAAATACTCTCTAACGTGTCGAATTGATTTGACTTACGCTTGCAGTTTCTGGTGTTAAATTCTACTGCATCGTGAGATTCTTTGTGGCTTCAGTACCTTAAGTATATCAGATTTGAATAAAGAGACAAAGTAAAGTAAAATTTAACAATGTCATGCCAACTTAAAATAGGCGTTTAAAAGGATGTGATCATTATTACTTTTTTTTTCTAATTCATAGTATTATTTTTACTTGCATATGTCTTTAAGTTCCAGAATATTTTCCTAACTATGACCTGATTTGATTTCATAATAACTGGGTGAGATGCTCAATACAAGTATTATTTCTAGTGTATACTAGAATTTTCTACTGCAGACTCTTTACATTGTTATCAGGTTTTAATTTTTTTGCACCTTCATCTTGTTTCCTCACACCAGTCTTTGCTTTTTCTACCTGCTTCACTTGGATTTCAAGTTTTCAAGCCTTCACTTCAAGGCTTTCAAATGAGCTCTGCTACATTTTTTCTTTGTGTTGCTGGAAATTGATACATGTGACAATCACAGTCCTGGCACAGGGACCCAGAGCCAGGTAAGAATCAGGGACCTACCTGACTTACTTCATAGGGAGGCTGACCACGTTCCAGTGGGCACGAGCTGGATAAGTCATCTTCTCTGTGCTTCCAGCTCTTACCTGCAAAACATTGACATCAAAGAAAAGTTATCTCATAGATATCAGTAGTTTAAAAGTGTTATGATTCCATAAAACATACATGGTCATACCCCTCATATTTGACCAACCTGAAACTAGAGCCCAGGTCTCTAGATCTCTACTTCACTTCCGCTTTCCCTGTCTTCCTTGTTAGCCGACACTGAACCAGTTAAATAATGTTATGTAAAAAGGGAATTTGGTATAACAAGAAATAATGTATAACTCTAAATTGGAAATTAAACTGAGTTTTTGAGAAAGTTAAAATAATTGATATTATAATGTATAAAATATAAATTATGATTTATTAGTATATAATTTCTTTGCTGAATTATAATAAAGAACATTCTAGTAAAAATTAAAATAAAATAAAAATAAATATTTCTGCCCCTCCCCTCAAAAAAGAATTTGGAGATGGTTTCTACTTGTTTTAGAGAGTTACTTCATCCCATCCCATCCTCTGAAACTCCTGTGGCCCCATCCATGACATCAGCTAGAGATGACAGAGATGGAACAGGGTTCTAGTTTCTGTCTCTCTCTGGATAGGAAATCAGTATATGATAAACTGATGAACGTCATCTGCTACCATAGCTAGGCTAGGCTTGCCTGCTCATGCTCTTAGTCTTGGAGACCGACTTATTTATGTTTTAGTCATGTCTGTTGGAAAGCATCATGGCAGGGCACACGGGCAACTCAGTTGATTAAGCGTCTGCCTTCAGCTCAAGTCATAAAATCCCCAAGTCCTGGGATTGAGCCCCGTGTGGGTCTCCCTGCTCAGCACAGAGTCTGTTTCTCCCTCTCCCCTCCACCACTCACCCCTTGCTTGTGTATGCTCTCTCTCTCTCAAATATAAAAATAAAATCTTGAAAAGAAATTAAAAAAAAAAAAAGAAAGAAAGTGTCATGGGTTGTGGTTATCAAAAATCTACTGTTACTGACTGTTTGCTCTCATAAAAAAATCAGTTTCTTAAGCATTCAGATACACATTTTTGAAAACTCTTGGCACCTACACACCCACACACAGACGCACTGTCTTTGGGCACACTGAGGAAGTCTTCTCTTTCTAAACTAAAGAGAATCCTATGCATATCCATGCCGTGATCAGTTGTGGCATTCAAAAGAGTGGAAGCTCTAAGAAAAACGTATTCCCTTTTATAAATAAATGACTGTCCATTGCTTTCTTGTTCTGTTTCCAAACCACTGACAAGTATTTTATTTGTCTTCAGGTAGCACTGAAATATTTGACAAGTTCCATCAGCTCATAGCATATTTGTTAAATACAAACTCTGCACCCTGTTCGGGATCAAGGAACAAAATTTTTTGTTTGTTTGTGTTGGCAAGTTTTTGAGTCGAATACACTGTAACTCTCCACATGTCTGAACTGCTTATTCAAGGTTGTGGAACTCTGCATCAGAACTCTTGAATCAAGGCATCTTGGCATTCTTCTTCTCATTCTTTTATTCTCTTGCATTTAAAAGAAATTAATCATATTGCTTGATAGAGATTCTTGACCATATCTTTCTAGATGATGTTGGTTTACACGTGATTTTTTTTTTTTAAAGATTTTATTTATTTATTTGACAGACAGAGATCACAAGTAGGCAGAGAGGCAGGCAGAGAGAGAGAGAGGAGGAAGCAGGCTCCCTGCGGAGCAGAGAGCCCAATGCGGGGCTCGATCCCAGGACCCTGGGATCATGACCTGAGCCGAAGGCAGAGGCTTTAACCCACTGAGCCACCCAGGCGCCCCATAGATGATGTTGGAATAAAGCAAAAGTGAATAAATTATCCCATCTTTTAGATTTCCTCTGAATATGTGACAAAGCTTATTTTTATGTATTTGTTTTGTTTTGTTTTTGTTTTTGTTTTCGATGCACAAGTTTTAATAGAAGAAGAAAAGAAACCAACTGGCAGGAAATATATCAATAATCATTTGTTAATGGGATTTCAAGGTTAAAAAAACACAAGGTCTGTCTAATTTCTATGAGTCACTGATTAGCTTTTTGTGAGGTATACACCTTTTGGGCTGTGCAAGCTAACTAAACTTTCCCTGAGGCAGGGGAGGCGTTTCCCTTTCCTTCTTTTTCATTAAGTCATAATATCTTTGCCTCCAGGTATTAAAATTATAATCATAATCCACATAAAAATTGTCAGTTTAAAACGGCATCCATTATGATCTCAAACAGAGAGTCAAAACATAAAATAGTGAATATTCACCCTCTCCCATCATGTGAAGGTAGAAAATGACATGTTTGTCATTAAGGGCGCATTAACTGAGGGAAATTAGGACTATGTTAGGACAAAAGGTCAATCAGAGGAGGTGACGTTGGATAGGCTTTGAGTAGCAGCCCCTAGCACACTTGGCATCTTTGATGAAAGCTGCTGTGATGGGCAGAGTCATGATTTTCTTTCCTCCCATTGTTTCCCAGAGCCTCAGCCAGGGCCAAGCTGCCGCATAGATAAAAGGCCCTGAAGGAGCAAAGATAAATACAGTGTGAGAGCTCAGGCTGCACATAATGAGTCCCGGCATTTAGAAAGGAATTGATATAAAAATGGAAAAAGTAGAAGGTAAGGGAGTAAAAATAACATGGCGGCACCATTTGGATGATTGGATTGGGGCTGAGGAGAAGGAACAGAATGAGCTAAGTCCTTGCATACTGTGGGTGAGTCAGGGCAGAGGTGTCATGACAGAGAAAGGAACAGAAGAAGGAAAGCCAGTCTGTGGGAGACAAGGACATGGAAGGGTGGATCTAGTTCGTGCAGGCTGAGCATGGGACGACTAACCATGGGGAAGTTTTGTTGAAGGTGCCGTCACCAGACCTCAACAGAAGCACAAAAAGCATAGGGAGGGCATTCCTCATGCACAAAGGTGACATCATCAAAGGTGTATATGGAAAAAGGACTAAGGGCATGTATAAGGTTAGAGGAAAGGTAAATCAAGGACATGTGGATGGAGAGAGGACATGCGGAAGGAGAGAGGACAGTGAAAATCCAAGCTAAAAAAGTCTATTGTTTATGCTATATATAATGGGCAACAAGGAAAGATTTTTAAGAACCAAAGTGATATCGTGACAATTTAGGCGAACTAGCCAGGCAATGATGAGCAAAATCACATGGCATCCTAGGAAATAATTGTTGATTCCCTGATGTAGTCTAGACAGTATACACAGCCCAGGAATTAATAGTGAATAAAACAACAAGACCCCTCTGCCACAGAGAGAACAGTGAGGAAAGGAACATCTAGAGATAAGTGGTCCAGTGAGAACTGTACGGTGACAGTCCAGGTTTAAGGAAAAAAGATTGGATTATAGCAAGGGAAGAGGTAATTGTTTTGTTTTGACTTTTTGGTTTGGGTGTGTTTTGTTGTTGTTATTGTTGTTTCGGAAAAGTGGTCAGTATCTGACAAACAATTGGAAATAAGAAGTTGGAATTGGAAATAATATAAATGATGAACATGGGATTTCCAAAATTGGTTCTTATAAAGATCATGGTGACAGGAGCAAAATCAAGACTGAGAGGAGGAACTTTTGCAATGGGGAACAGATGAGTGATCTTTTCATTTCATTAACTACTAGAGCTCTAGAATATACTTTCTCAAGGCTTCTACTGATATTTTCTCCAGCTATTTTTGTATGTGTCTTAAATCGTATCTATCACAATTTATTTTGAGCCTGAAACTTAGATCTTCTATATGTTGCTCTTCCTCAATTACTCCAATAAGATAATGATACTTGGGTAAGGAGGTAAATATATGTGAGTAGGTATGTGACTATTCTCAATGTTGTGAAAAACAAAAACTACCTTTAAGCTGAATATTGATGTGAAAATAGTTGAACTTTATTTGCAATTGCAAAAAAGTTGATATTGGACAACTAGATTGTATTTCACCAAAATTTTAACGTAGCAAAAGGATTAAGTCACAGTCAATTTAAAGCCGAGTCTGTGTCTCACTACATAATCATGTTAAACCCTCAGGTGTGTACAAACTAGTTACAGAGACTTCTCTGGGCCTTTGGTTTTTTATCTTTGAAATGAAGAGATTGAGACACACAATATCTCAGGCATGTTTCCATTTTTATTGATGTGTCTGATTATTTATAACAAGAACTTGCTGGGAACAATAACTAGCTTGCTTTCTCCAGGAAAACAGAAAAATGCTTTACAAAGTCTTACTCCAGCTCACTGACCTCCTTGGAAAACAGTCCTATGTGCTGCGTAGAAATCATCCCCTTCTGATAACCTGCTCTGGGTGGTTCCTACAGTACAGTGTTCTAGGTTAGCCCATAATGGGCTGCACATCCAGGAAGTAAAAAAGTCAGATGTGAAGTCACCACATTCCTATGACAGATGGGAAGAGAGGGAAGAATCACACCATTCTCCATCAATTCAGTGTATAGGTGTGTGGGGTCTTTTTTGAAGGGCAGGGGAAGGACAATGTCTATGATCAATAAAATGACAAACTAGTTTTTTTCATTTAAAATATTTAACTGAATGTGTGAATAAATCATTAATCATCCAGTTATCAACAATGGTTGCCTAGTCTCGGGGATTTAGATACATTTGAATCAAACCACCCATCTCCCCAACTTGTGAAAAGGACTTCTATAACATCCCAGAAGTTGACCTGTATGAAGTGAGGTCTGGTTCCAAGTCCCTCTCCGCCTCTTTTCCTTTCTTCCCCAGCCCAGAACTGGAATTTTGTCACTTTTTCCTCCAGTGTTTCAAAAGTGAAGAAAAAAATAAGTCCTTTTAAAATTGTTTTGAGGGGCACCTGGGTGGCTCAGTGGGTTGGGCCTCTGCCTTTGACTCAGGTCATGATCCCAGGGTCGTGGGATCGAGCCCCGCATCAGGCTCTCTGCTCAGTGGGGATCCTGCTTCCCTTCCTCTCTCTGTTTCCCTCTCTGCCTACTTGTGATCTCCGTCTGTCAAATAAATAAATAAAATCTTAAAAAAAATTAAATTAAATTTTAAAAATTAAAAAAAAAATAAAATTGTTTTGAAATTTAAAGCCTTATCCATTGTAAATTTGATTGCACACCACATTCTGTGCAAGTCATGTGTGGATATGTAGGGGTCACTGCTGTTAAAATTCCATTTGCTATTCCTCCATGGGGACTGACTTCTGGGGACTTGACTCTGTGCTTTCCAGTCTCCTGCCATTGCCTTTCCTCTTCCCCCATTTCT